>NC_135793.1:13017381-14286131 GCF_051106095.1 Pogona vitticeps | reverse complement strand
ATGATAACTTTAGACCTTTAGGAATTATTCAGACTAAATTTCTGAGAGCTATATTTTTAGTTCCATACTAATGTGGCTTTGCGCCTATAAGCAAGTCTAATTTCTGTTGAAGCTCATGCCAGTGTATAAATTACTGGCTAAAACTTACCTTCCCCCCCCCCAGTCTGATTTTTCCCAGCTCTCTACTCTTGGAGGAGGGATATCATGGAGTACCTTAGCAGGATAATGTATGTCCCTGTAATAGTGGGGATAGTGTCTTCGGACAAATGCTGGCTCCATGGCTTGGAAACGGGGATGAGCACCATGCCCTAGAGTTGGACACGACTGGACTTAATGTCAAGGGGAACCTTTACCTTTACCAATAGTGGGGAAGTGAGAAGTGTGGGGTATGTTTTTTTACACTGTTCTTTCCACTGGACATTTGTAAAGATTTTTAAAATCTATTTTCCAAAAAATTCCAGAGAGATCAGAAGAATTTTATGTCTCATTTTTCCTCTTCTATATTGCTAATAAAATGGTCCTCTATATTGCTAATAAAATGGCCAAATTTTGTGCAGCTGCCACAGTTCTCTGATAACACAGAATTTTTTCTCTCTGTTTGGGTACTTGTAACATCAATTTTACATAATATGTGGCTGTAGTGTTTGGCATAATTTACATCACATTATTATTATTTTATTATGTTGTTCTGTACTGTACTATTTGTTTGGTACAAATAGTCTTTGATCGTAATTAAACTAAATTGAATTAAATAAGTTGCCTAAATACAATGGGACACTATCTGCAAGTGCTAACAGTTTATTAATACAAAAAGGTCTTTTCATGTGCACAACTTAATGTTTCCTCAGAATTCCTCTACAAAATCCTATATGCAAATGTGGTGACAATATTGAAACACTTGCCCATGTATTACTGGTTTTCTCTTTTTACAGAGCTGAGAGATGTGCACAAATAATCGATTTGTTCCTTGTTAGATAACAAACCAGCCAATCATAAGATTTTTATGTATCTTTTCTTCTTGTAGACCAAGATGAACAGGTGATGGCACAGTCTGCAATTTTTTTAGTTTAGCAGCAACTAAAATTAAGATAAATATGGTTTCAAAATTGTAGTTCTTTGCAGACTTGCCTGTTAAATTTTTTTGAGTATGCATATATATTTGATGATTATGTATCTTGGCTTTGTATCCCAGTAACTTTTATGTACTACTTGCAAAGGAATGTGGGCTAATGCAAACAGAAAATAGTACTACTATGTCAAATCCACTACTGATATTTTGGAGGAAAATAATGGTGTTAATTTAAATTCATCTGGGATGACACAGAGGGAATAGCTATTTAAAGTTAAGTTCACCAAAGAAAAGAGAAATTGCATTTTAATTGCATCAAGATAACAGTTAATCTGTTTCGTGGTGAATCAATGCATGCATCCGGTGCTGAGCAAACATTGTCTTTTCTTTTTAATAAATTTCTTCAGAACACGCTGTGTCTTTCCATAGAGACACCAGCTTTATGATCTCTCTCCTCCCCATTTCTACTTCATTTATCTTTGACATTTAATTTCCAGATGGGTCTCTAATGTGACAGATACTTTATTTCTTAAGGCATCCCAGTAGTGAAATCATTTCTGAGAACCGAGGAAGTTGATGGCTGCCAAATAGGTAGCAAACATTTTTGCATTTTGATATATTAGCTGATTGCTTTGGATTCATTCAACCCAAAATAGATAATGCCAACTTTAAAACCGGGTAGGGAATTTTACTTGGCTTCAAAAATTTGCACAAAAGAAACAGAAAAGTGTAATCTTTCTTTCTTTCTTTCTTTCTTTCTTTCTTTCTTTCTTTCTTTCTTTCTTTCTTTCTTTCTTTCTTTCTTTCTTTCTTTCTTTCTTTCTTTCTTTCTTTCTTTCTTTGAATGTTAAGAACTTTTTTCTTTAGAAATCCAAAGCAGCTCACAAGAGAGAAATCCAAAAATTTATTTAAAAGCATAAAATAAAAGAGATGCAACAATAACAGCAATTTTGAAAAAGTTGCAGTAAAAATCAAAAGATCTCGTATCTGAGATTGCAACTCAAAGTGCCAAAATAAGACCCAGTATCAACCTATACCAGTCCCAATTTTTTAAAAGGTTTCACCATTAACAATGACTTGAAACCTTTAATCTTCCAGCAGGACTCGATAACTGGTGTTGATACAAGTGTCCTTAAGATAATGTCACTTTGGGACAATTGGGGAAATTTAAGTGTCGGCTTTCAGATCGAGCCATCCAATTATGATAAAAGTTCTACTGCTAAGATGATATATAAATCCTTGCTTATCTTGACCTCACTCTACAAGAAGCCTTTCTTGGCCAGAGAAGAGAACTTGTATGGGAATAATTATTTTCCTGCAAGTTTACCAAAAATTGTGCAGAAAACATTTAGAAACAAATACAGTGGTGCCTCGTTTAACGATTGCTTCGTACAATGAAAAATTCACTTAACGATGGCTTTTTCAGAATGATCTTGTGCTTCACTTAACAATTTTCCCTATGGGCGATTTTCACTTAACGATTTCGGGACCATGCTTCACTTAACGATGACAGTTTTAGGTCCCCTTGTTTCGCTTAACGTTTTTTTTACAGCCCCGTTTTTGCTATTTTTAAAATATTCTAATATGTTTAAAAATGTTTAAAATGCTTGGAATCATTAGTGCACCTAATAAAACCTTCATTAACTTAATTTGGCTTTGTTCTGAGTCTTTTTGAATTTTTTCTGAATTTTTTCCCCCATTGAAATAGGCTTCAATGCATTTCAAAGGGTTTCACTTAACGTTTTTTCCTATGGGGATTTTCACTTAAGGATGGTAATCCGTTCCAATTGGAACGGATTATCTGGTTTTCAATGCATCTCTATGGGAAATGGTGTTTCGCTTAACAATGTTTTCACATAGCGATTTTTTTTTGGAACCAATTAAAATCGTTAAGCGAGGCACCACTGTAAAGCAAACTATGCAAAATATAGCTGCCCTTTGTGCATGGAATATGTAGCTGTTCTTTGTGCAAGGAATATATGCATTGTGATTCTTTTCACATCTTTTAAAACAATCAGCCAGACATTCTGTGCTTGCTGCCTATGTATGTATATGTGTTTTGCTTTTAAAAAGGAAAAGATACAAGTTTTGCACAGAGATTGTAGTTTTTGTTTAGTCATTAAGTTGTGTCCGACTCTTCGTGACCCCATGGACCAGAATATGTCAGGCCCTCCTGTCTTCCACTGCCTAAATTCATGTTGACTCTGTCCAACCATCTCATCCTCTGTCGTCCCCTTCCCCTCTTGCCTTCACACTTTCCCAGCATCAAGGCCTTTTCCAGGGTCTCTTCTCTTCTCAAAGTATTGGAGCCTCGGTTTCAGGATCTGTCCTTCCAGTGAGCACTCAGGGTTGATTTCCTTCAGAATGGATAGGTTTGTTCTCCTTGCAGTCCAGGGGACTCTCAAAAGTCTCCTCAAGCACCACAATTCAAAAGCATCAATTCTTTGGCGGTCATCCTTCTTTATGGTCCAGCTCTCACTTCCATACATCGCTATGGGAAAAACCATAGCTTTGACTATGTGGACCTTTGTCGGCAAGGTGATGTCTCTGCTTTTTAAGATACTTTCCAGGCTCATTGTCACTTTCCTCCCAGGAAGCAGGTGTCTTTCAGTTTTGTGGCTGCTGTCACTATCTGCAGTGATCATGGAGCTTAAGAAAGTAAAATCTGTCACTGCCTCCATATCTTCCCCTTCTATTTGCCAGGAGGCGATGGGACCAGTGGCCATGATCTTAGTTTTTTTGATGTTGAGTTTCAGATCGTTTTTTGCACTCTCGTCTTTCACCCTCATTACAAGGTTCTTTAATTCCTCCTCACTTTCTGCCATCAGAGTGGTATCATCTGCATATCTGTGGTTGTTGATATTTCTTCTGGCAATCATAATTCCAGTTTAGGATTCCTCCAGTCCAGCCATTCTCATAATATATTATTTGCACAGAGATAGTTTGCTCAAATTCCAGGTATCTTGACAAGAAAAATATAATGCGGTGGTGCCTCAACTTATGAATGCCCCTACTTACGAACATTTCGACTTATGAACAGCTCCGGTCGCAACATTTTGCTTTGACTTGCAAACAGAGCGTCCACTTGCGAACAGAAACAGGCAGGGGAAAAAGGCGGGCAATTCAGATTTCTAACTATAGGTGGCGATGAGGCTGTTTTGTACTATAGCTCTTTCGGCAGTTAGAGAATGTGTCGCCATTGTCGTAGGCTTGGGAGAACCTCCTTCTGCTTCAGAGTGATCGTGTGTGTCTGCAGGGAGGTAAGCTGCTGTTTTCTCCTTTTAAAAAAATGTTCTGGTTGGGTTTTGGCTGGGGCAGGTATGTTTCTGTGCTGCATTGTTGGTGGCTTTGCTGTTTATTTTTTTGGTTTTTTTCCTTATTAAACCTCAGCAACGGAGGTGGGTTTAGTGTTTGTTTTTGGAGGTTTTTTTTCTTCTTCTTAAACGTTAGCAACGGAGATGGCTTTACTTTTTGTTTATGGAGTTTTCTTCTGTTACATACAGCACTGATGGTACCTGTCTGTCATGGGTTTGGAGGGAAAGTTCCATCCTATGGGGAGTGGAAGGCGGGACATCAGGGGGGAGGTGCTGTACTGTATATATACTTGGAGCTTGTGTGGAGAGTGAGGAGTTGGAGTCTGTGTGTCAGACTGAGTACAACTGTGTGTCAGTTGGTACATACCTGATAGGTTCAGGTTTCTTTATAGGTAGCCAGAACTGATAGGTTCAGGGTCTGTGCTTTACTTTAAAGTGTTCTGTGTGAACCAAACCGTTGTATGTATGATTGAGACTAAGCCACGTTACAGTATCTTATTTACCTGATCATTTTATTTACCCTGTTTGTTATTTAAATAAACCTTGTTCTTTTGTTTAGTAAAATCCATTCCTGGTCTGTGTGACTCCTTATAGGGAATGGTTGGTGGCAGCATAACTAGAGTGTGGCATACTCCAGTAGGTCTGGGGTTGTCACATCTTCTTCTTAAACCTCAGCAAAGGAGCGCCTTCTGACTGGGCTTGCTGTGTTCTTTTAATTCTTTTGGTGATTCTTTTTTTTTTTGCCAGAATGGATTAATTGGTTTTCAATGCATTTCTATGGGAAATTGTGCTTCAATTTATGAACACATTCCAATACGGATTAACTTCGTAAATCGAGGCACCACTGTAGTGGATTTCACTTTCACCTGGAGACTAAGACTCTCACATGACCTGAACTTTCCTCATTGAGGTGTCATCTCAAGTTGAAACAAGAACAAAGAAATTAGCAAGTGTATTTTACATGGTTCTTGTCACATGCCATGACATTCACAAGTAGTGGACCTCCTCAAATCTGGGTCCAGCCCAGTCCTACATGTGGTCTAATGTTTTCTTACAGCTACAAAATATACAGCAAGAGAATATCTTTCTTCTAATTTTAGTTGTTGAAATGCGAGGTTAGCAATTTAAAGCAAGCAATTGGTGGAAATCTGAGAGGCGTATGTGCATGCATGTCATTGCCGAGAAAATTTTTGACTGAAGTATTTGCCTTGCTTGTTCCTTTGTTTTGCAGGTCTGTGATAGTCTGTGTTAAGAGGCAGACTGTCATATTTGTGTAATCCGTATTGTGAATGCACCAATTTGAATTAGTAGAGTGTTTTTAAAGCATATTAAAGCATATACCGCTCCTACATGCAATTTTAAAAGATGCATTTAAACTGTGATTGCACATCAGCTTCTCGTATGTTGCAATAAATAATCCAACCTGATCTGTAATAAAATCTGGATCTAGGAAGCAAAGTGAGGCCTATTTGGACTTAGTGATTTGGATGTTAGACTGCAGCGAGGAATTATATGGGTGAACAGTCAGGAGGGAAAGAAAGCAGTGGCTTTATTCAGTGAAAGACATAATATGCAATCTGAGGATAGAATTTCACTTCAGACACAGTGTTTGGAAGGAGTGCACAAACCTTTGATGCTCTGTCTGGAACTTGCCCCACTTCCCCCACCCGTGGCTACTTACCTGACCAGGGTTGCTAGTCCTCAAGGTCATATGGCCTCAAGCCCACATGACCCTTTTTTAGGGTAACTATGGAACAGGTTGCTATCATATCTCCAAATTTCCTCTCAGTGCATGAAGGGAAGACTGGTGGTTAGAACTTACAAATTGATCCACAACAAAATAGGGATCCATCATAAAGTTCTGCAATGCTTTAATTTAAATAGTACAAAAGAACTGCAACTAAGAGTCAGGTCAGAAGGGCAGCTATATCTCTTCAATAAAGGAAAACCATAGTTAGAGCTTGGAGGCAATGTGTTCTAAGGGATGAGATGTGCAAAACAAGCATTATATCTTCCAAGTGCAGTTGTCATGGCTACACAGAAGAAGAAGAAAAAGTAAGCAATGCAATAAAAAGTAAGCAGTGAGCTTAGCAACGATGATAACTGTTCTGAAAGTAATGAGGAACTAATTGCTGTTTAACAGTAAAACTTCAGAATGTGATACATGGCAGCATTGAAACTTGTAGTTACCGCTTTATTATACTGATTTTAACAGTCATCAAATACTAACTTACCCGCCAAATCCTGAAAATAAGGAGATGAGATACGGGTGGTAGGTTTAACTAGAGCCACAACTGCATTAATTCACGAACTGTTAACTTCCTGCGGAGAGGCTTGCTGAAGCGCCTGGGCAGGAGCCAAGGATACCTACTGTGACGTTCCTCTTTCACGTCACAATGGTCAGGACACTCTCTCATTCACACCTTATTTACGCTGCCACCAACCACTCCTTCATAAGACTCTTCAGACAAATGTATGATTTTAAAAATAAAAACTTGTATTTTATTGATAACAACAGAAGGAATGGTAAATCACTTTATCAACTAAAATAAAAAGGCAATCAGTAATAATAAAGTATCCCCTCATACACACTATCACTCAGACCTTAACTCTTCATAACTCTCAACTCTAACTCTAACTCTCCATAACTCTTAACTCCTAACTGACTCACATCATTCACTCCCCCCCCTTATATACACAGCTCCACCTCCTGGAGTCCCACCTCCTGCTCTGCTATAGGCAGATGGGTTCCAGCATAACCATGATAGGCAGGTGACGTCATCGCAACCGTCACATACCTTCCCCCTTAATAAGTTGTTTTGTGATGAAAAGCTATAGTGCTTTTCAACACAAAACAACAGCAAGCAAATTACATTAATAACCACAACATTACCATAACCATCATAAACACAGCACATTTTATCTTCAATTACTTATCATTTGTAACTACCCTTTTCAACTTCTTTGTTTTTACATTTTTTTCCATTGCTTATCAATTTTTCATTTACAGTACTTTTATCAATTAACATCTTCAATCAATACTTTCAATTTCTTTGTTAGTACACTTTTCCATTGCTTACTCGGTACAGTTACTTTTGCAGTTACTTACTTTTAGTTACACATAACAGGAGCAGCTTATTAATTTCTACATTACTTACCATTCTTTCATTTTCAATGCAGTTACATTTATAATTACTTATTTTAATTATACATAACTAAAACAGTTTATTACATTCTACATTTATTTTTCAGTGACAATTTGTTCTTCGATAGGTCTTCGAGCCCACGCTTCAGCAGCTATCTTTTGAGTCTTTCTTTCCTTACGGAATTTAAAGTTCATATCTTGCAAGTCTCTCTTCCAGTTTGCAAGCTTGTTCTTGTAAGCTTTCTCAGTTCGTAAGTCCATTAATAGTATTGAGTCTGTGCATAGTCCAAATTGTCCTTTTCCTTTGCACGGCTTATTCTCCTGTAACAACCACCCTCTTTTGTCCCACTTACGTTCCCTCGAAGCACGATGTATCCACCTCGGCTGCAGCTTTCCACTCAGGAACTCAGCTGGCTGATGATCTTCTTCATTTGCTTTGCTCAGCACGGCTCTGGATTCGAATCCTGCTACAGCGATGATGTTGAAGACACTCTGGAACTCTGCACCCCTCACGACATGAAGATGCCTCTTGACACGACCTCTCTGGATACGTTGACATCTCTAGACACGACCTCTCTGGATATGATGACATCTCTGGACACGACCTCTCTGGATATGATGACATCTCTGGACACGACCTCTCTGGATACAGTGCTGACTTTTCTTTAATGTAGTCTGCAACTTTTCCAAGGTCTCTTTACATCTGCTCAACCCCTGGATCTTCTTGTCTTTTCTTATAACTTTGATAATTTTGAAGGAGAGGCTATACATCTGACATTTCTTTCCTCCTGCTGGGTATAGCCTGCTATCCTTATCATAGATTTCCCTCTAGCTTCTTTCCTTATTTCTGTAACTAGAGTAAATTTCTTTAGTACTCCTTGCATTTCTCTTTTATTTACTTGTTTAATTTTAGATGCATCTTTAACTTTCTCTAGTGCTACTTCTTTATTCTTAAGTTTCTTAGATAGGGTTTCTTGTTGCTTGGTTTTAGCTATGGGTGCAGACACAGAATTATCAGCCTTTTCAGTTAGCTGTGTCTTTTCCTTAGATACTACTTCTGCTGAATTCAATTTACTTTCCTCTAAAGTTTTCAGTTTTACTATCTCAGGGTAGCATGATGTTTCCTGATTTTCTTTTGATTTCGTATGCACAAAATTAACCTGTTTCACCTCATCCTCACTTGTTCTAAGTTCTGACACCTCTCTGTGTTCCTGTTTCTGTTGTTCAGTGTGTTCCTGCCTCAGTTGAATAAAAGTTTTATCAATATCTTCCATGTAATTTTTATAATCATCCCTATTCCTGTCCTCCCTGTTGGCCTTATCCTCACTATTTCTTTCTCCCTGACATGTGTCATAAGCTTGAGAGAATTCTTTTATCTCCTTTCCCATTTTTGGCCAATAATACTTCTGAGGTATTCTTTGCTTAGTTTCTGCAATACCTAAATGTCCCTTTTCTAGAACCATAGGACGATATTTATCAGGAACAATCCACTGACTTTTAATCTCAGGCCCTCCTTTTGGAATATTAATTAGTTTTTCTTTGTAGAGCAACCCATGTTTAGGGGATAATCCTTTGCCAGCCACTTCTCCAAAACAGCTTTTTAAAGTGGGGTCTGCTATCTGATCCCTGGCAAATACACTTTTCTGAGGTATTTCTAAGGAAAACGCCTCAGCCTGGGGTATGTTCTCTTCTTGTTCTTGAGAGCCAGTACCATTACTAGCTTCCCTTTGTTCAAGTTGTGATCGCGTTATCACCAAGGCGCACTTGACGTGCTTTGTTAAGTCAGTGCCAATAAGACAAGGTGTAAGAATTTGAGAAGAAACCCCCATTCGCCAAACTCCCCGCCATCCTTGATAATCAACTAAAACATCTGCCACAGGCAAGCTCACTATCTCCTTCCCAATTCCTTTGAGAATCAGGTTCTGACCAGGAAATATACATCCCTGAGGTACAATATCAGAGTGGCAGATCGAAACTTGTGAGCAAGTATCTCGTAAAGCAGTGTAATTCTGTCCTAAAATTTTTATTCTGTCCCCAGCTGATTCCAGTAGCTGAGAATTTATCTGAATGTACAAACAATGTCTTATTTCAGCTATTGGCAGATCCTCATATTCTGTATTCGGGCCACTAGAAGTATCCATTTCTGAAGAGCTAGCTGCTGCTTCTGGCTGCGTTCCCATGGCAACAGGGCTATCTGTAGAGGGACTCATTTGGCTGTTCTGTATACAATACACAGACTTTGCCTCTTTCAAATTCACTTTCTGAGGAGAAATTTCTTTCTTTTGAGTTGTGTTAAAACACTGGGAAGCAATGTGCCCCCTGCCTTGACAAGCAAAGCAAATTTTATCTCCCCATGAGCCTCTGTTAGTGAACTTTTCTGATTTTTCTTTTCCCTCCAAAATCTGGTTCCTGGACTGGCTCTGCCCAGAGGTTTTCCCCACAAAATGGCTGCCCATTTTAGCCTGTCCCTGACCTGGCTCTTTGGAGTACTTTGGGTCCCATGTTTTCCTCATACATTTTTCCTCATAACTTACAGGCCCCCTTATTTGTGAAATAAAATCAGCAATCTGCGCAGCCTGTCTAATGTCAGTAGGTTTCCTTTCCTGAACCAAATATTTAAGTTCACCATGGAGTAAGGAATAGAACTGCTCCAAACCTACAATATTTTTTAACTGTTGAAAAGTCTGTACATTCTCCTGTTCCAACCACCTGTCCAAACATCTCTCTAAGTTATAACCCAGCTGTGTGAAAGTTTCATCTGATTTCTTGGTGAGCTTTCTGAATTTCTGTCTGAGGTGTTCTGAATTAATGCCAAATCTAAGAAAAACCAACTTTTTAAACTCTGAATAATCTTTACTGAGTTCAATTGGCATATCGGCATAGATTTCTGCCATTTTCCCACTAATCAGAGACCTTAAAACTACCATTTTCTCTGCTTCTCTGAGAGAAAAATCTGAGGCTGCTCTCTCAAAACTTGTAAGGAACGCTTCAACCGAATCCCCTTGTTTGTATGATGGAAATTTCTTTAAATCTGCTTTTGATAATTGGCCCACCTCAGAATCTCTATTGTTATTATTGTTCTGGTTCATCATTTCCAATTTTCTTAACTCAAACGCCATCCTCTCTCTCTCCAATCTTTCCTCTTTCTCTAGGGCAATCCTTTCCCTTTCTATTCTTTCCTCCTTTTCTAATTGTCTCATCCTATATTCATGTTCCTGGGCTAAGTGAATTTTCCTCAGTTCTGATAACTGTTCCCCATTAATTCCTTCCTCCTGCTCTGAGGTAAATCTGTCCCCTTCTCCATTAATCACCTCTCCAGTTCCCTCAGACATCTCTGGAGATTTAGGCTCACTTTCAGCCATTTTACTGCGCGTCAAAGGCATGTTTCTTACACAAAAGGCTCCTGACTATTTCCAAGCCTCTGTTTAAAATACTTTTTTTCCTTTCTGTGTTAAGGTCTGATATATATTAGCAGTGTGTTCCAGCTGATCTGACACTAGAAACTGTAACTAAGCTTCTATTTCGTCTTCTTTTCCCCTTTTCTGGGCCTCTTGCCAACTAAGGATACTTATTTTATATTACTGCCTTTGGCTGCCTTTAGAATCACCACAGCTCTCTCCACTCACTGGAGCTGTTTAAAATGGAGATCCTTCAGCTTTGCTGGGCTTGGTCTGTCCTCTCAGAGTTCACCTAACTCAGGACCCTCTGACCAACTCGCCACAGTCTCTGCTTTGGGCTACTCTCCCTCACAAAATGGCCACTACAGAGCTCATAAATCAGTTTTCCACTCTGAAGCTTAAGTGCCTCTCCACTAGATTTGCTCCCCTTGAGTCAAATCCTAGAGATGCCCACACTTTCCACTTCAGGTGACCCTAACTGAAGTCCTTTTGCTCTTGCCACTTTAGCCAAGGCTTTACTGGCCAACTGGACAACTGGACAACTCGTATCCCACACGCTGGCACCAATTTATGTTGTGACGTTCCTCTTTCACGTCACAATGGTCTGGACACTCTCTCATTCACACTTTATTTACGCTGCCACCAACCACTCCTTCATAAGACTCTTCAGACAAATGTATGATTTTAAAAATAAAAACTTGTATTTTATTGATAACAGCAGAAGGAATGGTAAATCACTTTATCAACTAAAATAAAATTTGTCTTCAGACAAATGTATGATTTTAAAAATAAAAACTTGTATTTTATTGATAACAGCAGAAGGAATGGTAAATCACTTTATCAACTAAAATAAAAAGGCAATCAGTAATAATAAAGTATCCCCTCATACACACTATCACTCAGACCTTAACTCTTCATAACTCTCAACTCTAACTCTAACTCTCCATAACTCTTAACTCCTGACTCACATCATTCACTCCCCCCCCCTTATATACACAGCTCCACCTCCTGGAGTCCCACCTCCTGCTCTGCTATAGGCAGATGGGTTCCAGCATAACCATGATAGGCAGGTGACGTCATCGCAACCGTCACACCTACTTACTCTGGTGCCTGACCCATAATGGGCAACTCCCAAGCCATCGCCCTTGAAGTAACAAACCCATCTTGTACTCCATGGCAATGATCACTGGCCTCCTAAGTAGCAAAGCCTCAGCCTCTCAGGGCCCAACGTGAACAGTAGTAATGAGGGGAGAGAAGCTACTCCACCAAAACCGAAAGGGGGCAATGAGAGGAGGAGGGGGAGGGAACAGTGCAACATGCCTCAATTAAGGCCCTTCTTCCTCATATCCCTGTACCCCAGCCAGTGGAGTAGAGGTCCGGGGGTGGGGTGGCAAGATTTTATTTTGTCAGTCTCCATGAGGCCACACTGGTCATGCTGCCACACTCACCCCCACACTGACCAGGGTTGCTAGTCCTCAAGGGGAGTGGGGGCTTACAACAACCTGCCCACATGACTAAACCTGCTGCCAAGTGCTGTCCCACGTCTGAATCACAGGCCCTGCCTGTCTGTGGCCCAACTAGGCTGCCTAAGTCTTCCCCCACCTAAAGGCCATTGGACTGAAGGCCCCTAATTCTGTGTTTCCCTAAAAATAAGACAGGATCTTATATTAATTTTTGCTCCAAAATGCATTAAGGCTTATTTTCAGGGGATGTTTTATATTTTTTTCATGTATAGCAATCTACATTTATTCAAATACTGTAGAGTCATGTCATCTTCTGGTTGCTACACAAGGGTGGAGGATGGGGTCTCACTTAATTAGGGCTTATTTTGGGGATAGGGCTTATATTACGAGCATCCTGAAAAAACGTACTAGGGCTTGCTTTCAGGTTAGATCTTATTTTGGGGGAAGAAGGGTACCAGGCAGCAATTACAATGTGTTGCTGCTGGATCCACCACCACTGCGGCTGCTATTGCAATCCACACACCACAAGGTCATTCCTCATTCACCCAGCTCCTGTGGACCATGCTTTCCAATTTAGGAAAAAAAAATTGCCATGTGGCCAGGCTGATTGATAGCAGATTGGGCAGCCACCTGCTCCTCCAGACGTTTGGCAAATTGGAGGCACTTAAACATCACCATCCATTTCAACCCACTTTGTAGAGAATTTTTGAGAGCCAACTTTCCACTTTAGTTCTATCAACTCTTTGACAGAAATATTTTTAGCCAATGTTCAGTTGAGTATTTTTTTAATTAGTATTTACCACTGAAGACTTATTGATTTGGGAAGGCTAAATTGTTTTTTTTAAATCTGGGTTGCACTAAAAGAAACAAAAAATATGTGTATGTTTTCTTCACGTGCTATTTTATGCCTGAGAGAGAAAGTATGCAAACTCATATATATTTTAGGTTCTTTCTCTCTTTTGCATTTCCTATCCTTTTAAATTTTTTCCCCTGTTTTCACAAAGTATTGCCTTATTTTCATTTTTGTGAGGTTTCCCTCCTGTCCCCATTCTTTCTTTCATTACTCTTAGGAATCTGATAACGCATCTCCTTGGGAACCTGCTTGCAAAAACTGTTGCAAAGAAAATGGAGAAGGCTGGAGGAAATAGGGCACATTTTTATAAGAGGAATAGCAAATAAAAGTAAATAAGAAATAAATAACCAAATAATATATGAAGAAAATAATCTTCTACTACTTCAGCTTTATAAAGGCCACACTATAAAGGCTATGAAGCCAAAGAAATAGTGCCTGAATAAGCTTTTTAAAAAGCAAGCCACTGTCCTCTCCACAAATTATATGTTTTAGCCTATATTAATATGGATCTTATCAAAAGCAAACAATTTTAAATGATGTTGCCAATTCAAAAATCTACTGGCAAAAAATTATCAATGTTTATTAATTTTAAAATATGGGTTGCAGTAGAAAGAAGGCAACCATCATAATTGTAGTGTATATGTGTGTTTGTGCTTGCTCTCTCTCTCTCTCTCTCTCTCTCTCACACACACACACACACACACACAAAGAGAGAGAGAGAGAGAGAGAGAGAGAGAGAGAGGTGTATATATGCTCCTACATTCCAATCCTTGTTTACTAACATCTGAACTTTGTTCAATAATCTCAGTCTTTGAAGACTGGGCATGGGGGGGGAGAGCAGCTAACAAATGTTCACTGAGTTGTCAAGAAAAATGATTTTTAAAGCTTTTGATTTACATTGATTAGGGGACATAGTCCAATACAACACAGTACACATTAGTGTATTTGCTGTTTTATTGCTGCAAACTGTCACACTACTGGTCTTTGCTGATTTTAGCTAAATACAGAACTGCATACGTATGCCAACAGGGATATTCTAGGCTTTTATAAATACAGTATAATTATGAGCTACTGCAGAAATAACTTGGAGAGTCAATTAGCAGTTACAACTAGAGATGGACATGAATTAAAAAAATGAACCACCAAATTCATTCAAATCACTAATTCGTTATTCATATTAATACAAATCAATGCCCCTGACAAATATGGATCAATGATTTTTTACAGATTTTTGATTTGTTGATATGTGTGGCTATACGTCCCTTGTGGCTATAAAATCCGCCCCCCCAGCACCTAGAGACACCAAAATTGCAGGGACACTTTATCTGACTCCCCTCTACAAGCCCTCCAGGTTTGGTTAAGATTGGGTTTCATTTGTTATGCACACACAAAGGAGCTCCCCCAAAGGAGCTCCCCCCTGCTCCCAGGCATCTAGAGATACCAAAATCACAGGAAGCTTCTACTGACTTTCTTCCACAATCCCTCCAAGTTTGGTGCAGATTGGGTTTCCCTAAGCCAGCTGCTAAAGGACACTTTCCTGGGGAGACCCACTTTGTGGGTGTATAACTTGGATGTCTGAAACCCAATCTTCACCAAACTCACAGGGCTTGTAAAGGAGAGTCAGTAGAAACATCTCTGTATTTTAGTGCCTATAGGTGCTGGGAGGACCTTCCAGGGGGGCCCTCTTTATGAGTTTATAACTCAGATGTCGGAAACCCAAATTTCACCAAACTTACAAAGCTTGTATAGGAGAGTCAGGGGAAACTTCTTAGTGGATTTGGTTTCTCGAGGTTGCAAGAGGGGGCATTTTTTACATTTTTAAAGTAAATACAGTGCTGCCTCGACTTACGAACTTAATTGGTTCTGGAATGATGGTCGTAACTCAAAATGGTTGTATGTTGAAGCACCATTCCTGTAGGAATGCATTGACATGCAATTAATCTGTTCTGGCCGAAAGAAAAAAATCTCCAAAAAACACAGAAAAAATCACTGCAAGACGCATCAGAAACACAGTTAATCCGTTCCAGCTGAAGGGGGGAAAAACCAGAAAAGCAAACAAACCCTGCAAGACCCATTGGAAATGCAAAAAGAAAAACCCCAAAGCAAAGAGAGACTGCAAGACCCATCAGAAATGCAAAAAGAAAAACCCAAAAAGCAGAGACTGCAAGACCCATCAGAAATGCAAATAAAATCACCAAAAAGCAAACAAGAATGCAAGACCCATCAGAAATGCAAAAAGAAAAACCCAAGAAGAGAACAGAGACTGCAAGACCCATTGGAAATGCAAAAGAAAAATCCAAAAAGCAAACAAAGATTGCAAGACCCATTGGAAATGCAAAAAACAAACAAACAAACAAAAAGCAAACAAACCCTGCAAGACCCATCACAACATACGTAGAAATATAACCCCACCACCCAGCCCAAACCCACACTGCAAAACACACCCAGAACAGCCAGTTTTTAAAAACTGGAAAGCAGCACCTTACCAGGCAGTCCGAAGCCTCCTCCGAACGCACACTCTCTAACCGCTGGGGCGAAAGAGCTACAAAGAAACAGCCTCTTCGCCACCAATGGTTAGCAATTTGAATTCCCCGCCTTTTCCCTGCCTTTTTTCTGGTTGTAACTCGAAGCTCCGGTCGCAAGTTGAAGCAAAATTTTGCGGCTGGAGCTGGTCATAACTCGAAATGGTTGTAAATCAGGAAGTTGCAAGTCGAGGCACCACTGTAGTAATGGTAGTAACAACAAGAATATTTCTGAAACATAATATTTAATAACACTATTGTCCTTGTTTTTAATTAATTGTGCCTATGCATTGAAAACTTAAAAGTAAGGCACAACTTAGATTGTGCAGATGTTTAATAAACAATACAAACTTATAGTATGTGACAGTGTGCAATACTGGATGACCAAAGTGCAGCCCTCATCAGGCTACAAGTCCCTGGTTTCCTAACCTATGGCTATGCTAGCTAAGTTTGATGGGAGCTGCAGTCCAGCAGCATATGATCCAGCTTTAAACAATTGCTTCTTGATTCATGCAAGCTATTTAGGAGAGGAAATCTTACATCAGAATTAGAGATGGGAGTATGAATATCCCCACACAGCTGGACTTAGTGAGGGGCCCGCCACTGCGGCCGGCACGTCCACTTACATGTCCGCTGGCGATGGCAGCCTCACTCCTGGAGCTCCGCTCTCTTCCTGCTCAGCTAATGACTCAGTAGCCATGCAGGGAGACTCGTCCTCCCTCCCACTGCCTGGAATGGCTAGGCGAGCAGGATATCCCCAGCTGCATGGGGATATTCATATTCATATATGAATACCCAAATCTCTAATCAGAGTCCATTAAGTCTGTAACTTAGAAAATGTATAGTTTAACAAAGAAGTCTTTCTTTATATGTAACCCCCTGTGAAACTGTGGGTGTAAGTAAGCATTATCACCATCTTACACATGATAAGGCATGGAGAATGAAGTTATATACGCATGTGGTGAACTAAATCAGGGAAAATAATATCAGAAACAGCATAAGGGTAAAAGTGATGTGATCTGCTTTCCCCTCTTTTCCCCAGTAGATTGTGTTATTGTCTCTGCCTTTTAAAACATCTATTGAACATTTCTTAAAATTTTGCAAATCCTTCAACTATAACTACATTCTGTAAATCTCCAACATTTAATAGTTCCTACAGGAATCATAGTGGAAAAAGCTCTCCCTTATGCCCTGTCTTCCAAAAGGGAATCAAACCCATGCAAACACCTGTTTTTGTTTATTTGTGTTTTGTAATTTGGTTCCCATGAAGCTTTAAGAAAGGAAAACTTTGCTCCATGGAAAATGTATGATGAATATTGTAATATATTTTCGATCATAAAGGCTAGGAGCTAGTTTCTTTCTCTTAAAAGAGGAGTAGTAGGAAGAGGAGAGTGTGTTTGGATCAAAAGTGAGTCTTGCAGCTGCCAGAGATCCTTTGGCTGTCAATCTGCCAAGGCAGAGGAACAAATCTGAGCTCAAGTTTTTCTTCAGGTACAACAACCTATTTATTTATACCCACAAATTCCTTATCTTTCTCCCTAGCTTCAACATTTGCTCAATTCTATATTCTCCCTGTTCATCAAAACCCTTATATTTAATTTTATTTTATTGTCTTCCTCCAGGCTCCTCTCTCTTTCATTACTCCAGCAATTTGGCCCCCTCTTCCTTCATGCTCCAGGATAGGCTGACTACATACACCACCCAGCCAGTGACATTGCCACCCTGTTAACAAGCAGATTGGTCAGGGTTCCTTTCATATGCTGCATCAGTTATACATATATTTTTTAAAATTGCTTTGTCTTTCTCAACTGGCTTTCCTTTTTCTTTTTGTTATATTTATATGTTGTTTTTATGTGTCTGGAACCCGCCTAGAGTGGTCGAAAGACAAGATAGGCGGGATATAAATAAGTAAGTAAGTAAGTAAGTAAGTAAGTAAGTAAGTAAGTAAGTAAGTAAGTAAGTAAGTAAACAAACAAACAAACAAACAAACAAACAAACAAATAAATAAATAAATAAGAGACAAAGAATTTTAAAAAATTATAAATGATGCAAGGCATCAGCAGGGATCTATGGCAATCTTAATTTTTTTTTGCCAAGCCCAGAGAGGTTCCAGATTTGCACCAAGACCTAATCACCAGAGAGGCAGGCAGGCAGGCAAGAAGGCAGTGCAGAAAGAGGAAGCCACAGCAGCCATGAGCAATCCGGGCAGAGGCCCTACGTGGAGAGAGGTGTGTGTGGCAATGATGGCACCACTAGGGGGCATGGCCAGAGCATGGTGTGCCACCTAGAAATGGGGAGATCCATCTGGACCCCAGCACCCACAGTCAAGGTAAGGGAATGAAAGGGAAGAGAAGAAGGAGGGAGAATAAGAGAAGATCATGATCCACAGCCCTGTGTCTTTTGGGGAGCCTCTTATGAACATGATATCTTTTTCTTCCACTGCTAGAGGGCTGTCGCTGGGGCCTGGATATCTTTTAGAGTAGGGGTCCCCAACCCCTGGTCTGTGGCCCTGTGCCAGTCCATGGGCTTCCTGGGACTGGGCCGTGGAGATGGATCTCTGCCCACCACACACACGCATAGTGGGCATGTCACACTTGTGGAGTGCATGTCGCACTCACAGGTGGGCATGTCCCGACATGCCCCTCTGCAAGTGTACCATGCCCCTCTGTGAGCGTGACATGCCCACCCGTGAGCATGAGGGTGCCCCTCCCCCATGGAGCCCATACCCCCCAACTGATCTGCGGTCCCAAAAATGTCAGGGACCACTGTTTTAGAGGGATGAGTTTCCAGAGGTGCAAGGGGAGGTCAAATTCTTTTCTCCAACCGCTCTCCCCACTTCCCCAATTTCCATGAAGCTGCAGTATAGCAAAGGAAGGCAGAATCCTTTGAATAAGGAGTACATACAAGTGATGGGATCAAATAGGACCAACTGAGCTCCCAGGTGAAGCACACCTTTTGGATGCAGGGATTGCATCAGATGGCACATTGCACCTCTGCAGGACCCCAAGCAATCCTACTTAGCCCACACTAACCCACTGCAAAAAAGTGGAGACAAGCCCTAGGTTTATCTGAACATTTGTATCTACTTGTTGATTTAGCTCTTTGCTCAGGCCTGTCTTTACCCCCCCATCAGCCAGAATTTTAAAAAGCTTTTATTTCATTTTCTTGAGTTTCCTCCAATATAACTTACCTTTTGCATAATTTCAGCCTCAACGTTTTATGTCGTACTTGACTGCAAAGCCCCTGGATGCATACTGTAAGTGAATGTGTTTAAGGAGAATAAGGCTGTCAATATACAGTGGTGCCTCACATTACGACATTAATTCGTTCCAGCAAAATCGCTGTAGAAAGAAAACGTTGTAATGTGAAAATAAAAAGCCCATTGAAATGCATTGAAACCCCTTCAATGTGTTCCAATGAGCTGGAAACTCAACGTCCAGTGAAGACCCTCCATAGGGCGGCCATTTTCGGCGCCTGTGCAGCAAGGAATCCATCCCAGAAAACAGCGGGGAGCCATTTTATTTACCCAGTGGCCATTTTGAAACCGCCGATCAGCTGTCCAAAAATCGTTGTTTTGTGAAGAATCGGTTCCTGAAGCAGGGAATCAATCATCGCAAAGTGAAAAACCCCTATTCAGACCATCGTTTTGCGATTGCAAAAGCGATCGCAAAAATGTTGTAATGCGGTTTCATCGTAATGCGGGGCAATCATAAAGCGGGGCACAACTGTAGTGTGATAGGCGTATATTTCCTCCTCCACCAAAATAACTGAAATAGGCTTTCAGTATGATCCAGTCGGACCACGTTTAGATGAGAAATCACATATCCAAGTTTCTTCTTACTTGTCTTCAAAGTTCTTTTTCAATTTTAATTTTTTATTCTTTTCAATTGGGGTAGGGTTATGGGGAAGGGAATTTACGGTTAGGGGAGTAAGTATGGATAGAGAAAGTGTAAAATTCCGTAGAGTGGGATAATGCATTTATATCAACCTGTACAATTTTACTACAGAGATAAAATGAAAAACAGCAGATTTTCCCAGTATTACTATAGTTACTAATCTATCTATTCTCTAATTCAACCTTCACATTCTTTTTTTAATCTATGCTTTCTAAGCTATTTTTTTAGTCTAATTATGAAATTATTCCCTATTCTTGGTTAATTTTTAATATAATCTGTGTTTATTACTTCTGTTTTCTCCAACTCCGCAACTTCCCATGTCTTTTCTGTCAGCTCTTCTAAGTCCAGGATATCTATTTTCTTCTAATATTTTCCATCTAATAACTTAACTTTAAAAATTACATGCATTATCAAATATTAAATTTCTCTAACATCTCAGGTCCAATATTCAATAGAAAGAACAAATCTGGTTTAAATGTTGCGTGGAATAGAATATTTTTCAAACTTTCATATACTTACAGTAATTCCCTATATATCCACCAAACATAATAAAAGTGTCCTCCTGTGTTTTACGTTTACCACTCAATTTAAAAACATTTTCTACCTTTTAAAAAAACTCTGTTGGCATTGTGTGCCATCAGTAAATCACATATCATCTGTCTACATTTTCTTTAATAGTTACTGATTTTTTAACATTAATATGCTTCTGTCATTTTATACCCATTTTATCCTACAGTCTTTAATCGCTGCATAATTCACTTTCATGTTTTATTCATTTAGTCCATCTTTATTGTTGAGCCTTTATTTCCTCCTCCTGGATCCTCTTGTTTCTATAGTGTGCTTTCCTTTAGAGCTTCTTGGTTGTTCTTCTGTTCTAGTTGAACGTTTTTTCTGCCTCTGATCCTGATGGTCCACCTGATTTCCCCTCTTCTTGTTTCTCATCTGCTTTTTTCTCTTCTTTTCTGCCCACCCACATGCCCTTTGTTTTCATAAAACCTTCTGCCCTCATTTTTGAGTTAATATAATAACTTTTCTCCTGGAATTCAAAGAGGACACCTTCAGATACCAATCACTTATACATAATTAAGTTTGTTCTCAAGAGGGATCTCAGCTCCACATAGTGTCTCATTTTGTGTCTTATTTGCCATGGAATACATTTCATTATCTTAACTTCTTTAATTTTTCTATTAGGTTTCTTACTTTGTATATTTCTTAAAACTTTACAGGCATACCTCGGTTAATGTAATTTTTGGTTTACAAAAGAAAATTCATTTAAAATAATGCCTCAGTTTATGATTTTTTTTCGCAATATGAACGAAGTTTCCCCAGGATGCATTGCGCCTGTGAGGTTTATAGTGCCACCTCCGTGCATGCGTTCCTATGGGAAACTGCATTTCAGTTTGTGAATTTTTCGCAATAGGAAACATCCCAGAGAATGCATTAAATTTGTAAACCAAGGTACGTCTGTATCTCGAAAGATCTTGCTCATAAATTTAACATTAATTTCTCTTGGGAGTTTTTTATTCCTGGTATATGCTGTATTCATTCTCTCTGTGGTATCTAAATTTTGTTGAACATCCTCTGATCGCATCTCCATGTGCGATGCTAAATAAGAAGTAATCACTTATGCTGTGTTTTCTCTTTTTTTTCCTGGTAGATTCTGAAATCTAAGAATGGCATTGGCTCTTTCCATTTGTAGATTTAATAGAGTAATTTCATCTTGCCTGCATTCTCACTTTAGTTCTTCCACCTTTGTATTCATGGTCTCCAGTCTCTCTTCTGTTCTTTTTGATGTCCCAGATATTCTGGCTATTTCTTTTTTCTATAATTTGATTTTTAACATCAGTCATTTGTATCTTTCATTTGTACACATAACTGAGTCATCCCTACTTGTAATTGCTGTATCCCTGTAGATAGCATCTCTTGAATACTCTGTGGCCAGTCCTTAAATGACTCTTGCCCAAATAAGTCTCTGAGATTCTGTTCTTGCGCCAGTGAGCCTCTTTGAGTTCTCCCTTTTCCCTTTCCTTTTGTCGCCATATTAATTTTCCCCTTTCCTAAATTAAGTAAATAAGGGATTCTGTTTAAGTCTTCTGTCAGCAGATTTTTTTCTTTAAGGAGTGCTGTTTAAATCTTCTGTCAGCAGATGTCACTGTAACCTTACTTTACTTTTCTTTCTGAATCTCATTTACATATCAGATTCAAGGGGGGGGGTGCTTCCCTCAGGGTAGAGAGTTTTCACAGTCGCCAAGTGACAACAATAAAAATTTGAAGGATCCACAATGCTTTCAAGTAAATAGGATTTGATATCGACATTTCAGATAGTCATGCGAGTGAGACTTTTGTCTTAGTTTGATCTCCTTTCATAACAAGGTAGTTTTATCCCCCTTCTCCCTTTTTTCTCCTCTCTCCTCTTCTCCTGAGCCAAGCGGGGGGGGGCACTTCTACGATGACAGTAAGAATTTTTAAAAGGTAAAGTCCATTTTGCTGACTCTTTATATCTATCTCTTTTCTGCACAGTTATTTCAGCCCATGGAGATTTTCCTTACATGAACAAAGAGTCTCTGGTTGAGATATTTCCAACATCCTTTTGCACTCTCTTACACACTGCTTGCAGTGTTCCCAGCTCTTTGCCAAGATGGTTTCCTCCTCAGTCTGTGCACTCAGATGCAACTTTGGAGGGGGAAACAGCATCACCTATTTCATTCCCCCCTTTTGTCATCTCTGGTGCTTCAGACACCACTTCTCCTCCCCCTTAGTTTGGGGGGGGGGCGGAACAGAGGGGACCCAGTCAGTTTCAGGAGCTTGAAATTAACCAGTTCTTGCCACAACAAAACTCTACCTCCCCACTTTCCTTCAAGATGCCAGTGTGTTGTCCTGGAACTAACTGGATCACTACTAGAGAATGTGTGGTCTTTCAGATGTTGTTGGACCGCAATTGCTATGAGCTCTGCCCAGCAGTTCAAAATATCCAAGGGTACCTGGAAGACCCTAATGCCAGAACAACAGCTGCTCCTGCATAGCTTTATTAAAATGGCTCATAATCTATATGTTCAAACTCGATCTCTGTTATCTTTCCCTGTCATGGCCAGGAAATATTTCTGATATTGCTATGCTAATTTCACTATCCCATCTGTCAGGGTATCCAGAGATTTTGAAAGCTGTCTTCTGAACAAAGTATTAAATGTCAGTTTGCTTGTGAAAAATGAAGTTTATCTGGATGTGGCTCTCAGGGTACATATATATAATCAGTTTGCCTGCTTCCCAGCCAACCTCATGCTCCTCTACAAGGAAAAGTAAGATTTCACATACATTCAGACATATATTCATAGAATCATAGAAAAGTGAAGTTGGAAGGGGCCTGTAAAGCCACCAGGTCCAACCCCCTTATCAATGCAGGAATGCAATCAAAGTATATCTGCCAGATGATTATCTAAGTTTTTCTTGAATGCCTCGTGTTGGAGCACTCACCAACTCCCGAGGTAGCTGGTTCCACTGTCATACTGCTCTGACAGTTAAGAAGTTAGGTTCCACTGTTGTACTGCTCTAACAGTTAGGGAATTTCAACATTATTGAGTTTGATCAATCATTGTAATGTTCAGGTTCCCTCCTCTCCACCCCACCCTGTACCCTGACCCCTGCCACATCTTAGATTCAGTGTTGTGTGGGTTTATTTGTTTCTTTTGTTTGCACATAGAAATAAATCAAAGCAGCTGTGGATTACATGTGGCTGAGATATGCTGATTACACAAGTAGAATTTGTTGCCATCTTTATCTCTCCTGATTATTTTAAAGAGACTGTTTACAGTAGATAAGTTCTTATTTCCTTGTGGAAATAATTCCACACATGCTGATAGAATGGAATGAAGTACATCTTGCCTTGGACATCGGTGCTTTCCTGAGACTTGCAGAAACCGGTGCAAATTTAAAAATGTGTGTAATGAAAATGCATACACTTCAGAGATGTGTATGACGCACCTACGTACATGCTCAAGTCTTCAACCAAAGGGGGGAAATGGTTTCAAAATTGCTAATATTTAAATATTGTGTTCGAAAGTTACATAAATTTTGAAAAATAAAGGCCAGAATCCTGTTAGTTACTCCCACTGGCATAACTCCATCAGTATAACCTTCAGCACCAAATCGACACAAGTTAAATAACCAATGCAAGCATTTCCTGTCACACTCCAGTGGCATGGATGTGTATGATAGGACATGTCTATGCTCATTTCTTAACTTGTGCTAGTTCACCAATAGACTTGCATTGGTGTGACTATGCAGTAGCAGCCAGGGCAATCATATAGAATGCCAATGAATTTAAGGCAGGAGGTGGCTAAATTCATTTGCTAGACCCAACTAGACTAGATCCATTGAATTTATGGATTTACATTGTCATTGATTTACCATTCATTCAGCAATTGATTTAGTGCATCTCCCCTATTTGAAACCAGCAGATGGATTTAGGACAAAGTCTTGCAACCCTATAGGAGCCTTAAATACTTTCTGTGGCATTTGCCCTCATGCCCCTGCCTGACGCCCCCCACACAGAGCACAAGAAGGCAAACTAATACTCCTTTTTACCCCGCTGCCACCAGTTGATCACTAAATCAACATTACTTATGGAAGGATGAAGATGCAGGTCCAAACTTCACTGTCTTTTAAATAAAACTTGTTTATTGATTAGAGATGCTATTATTAATCATAGGTAACTTCTACAGGATTAATTATCATCAATCTCAACCTTCTATTTGTCATAACAGTTCTTATTCACTCTTCACTCTAATCACACCTCAGATTTCCCAAATACCACACTCTATCTCTCCACACTCTCTGACTCACTCACTCTGACTAACTCTCTCTATCTGACTCCGCCTCTTTATTACATATCTCTTGGCTCCGCCTCTTAGCAACATTAGCCTGCAACATGACTACTTAACATAATAAGGGTGAACACTACACTTTCTTTTTGTATTTTTCTTTTGTTGCCTGTCGTATGACATCTATCATAGCCATGGAAATTTGGGGAGGTAGTAGTAGTAAATCCCTTCTTGAACATCTAATTTCCTTCAAAAATCCTAGTAAATCGGAAGTGGCTTAACAGGACATAACAACGAATCTTTAAGGAAAAAAGGTCCCCATACAAATATAGTAGTTTCAATAGTTGCATGGATACTTGGATAGTTGAGGCTAGTCCATGACTTTCTCCAGGTCTGCCACGCTAAACAGTTAGCTCAAGAACCTACCTCTAATTCCACCCCTGCTTCTATATATCAATAACCTCTTTTTTTCCTCCTATGAGATCTGTAACAAAACATTGCATTGTTGAGTAAATGTGCGTAGATGCCTGGGGAATTTTGGGAATTGTAGTTCAAAGGATTGGCCCACATCTCTATTATGGAGAGATCCGATTTAGTGTTCCAGTTATTCAGCCATGCCTTCCCTTATATGGTGATCCACCTATAACTTCCCTCATCTTTAAAGCCCTTTACAGCTTGAGTCCTAGTTTTCCTAAATCTATCCATACCTTTATACTGTACGTGGGTAGTGCTGCTTGAGTGATATAAGCATCAACATTCACTCCTGACTATTAATAGTAGAACAAGAATTCTGCAATTTAATCAAAAGGCAAAAGCCCCTCCCCTCCCCTTGCATAACTTACAAGTAAGGAACAAATACTCTAAAGGAAAAAGCCATTTATTGATCCCCCTAAAGAAAGTAGCCATTCATAATGACAGGGTTTTTTTTGTTTTGCTTTCCCACTTTGCGAACCTTTACAATTTTATACCTTCATAATGTATCATTTAATAGCAGCGTTGGCATTGGTTCTGACTGTGCAAAGGAAGAAAATGCAGTGCAAAGAAAACCTCAAGTTTGAGTCAGAAAATAATCTCCTAAAAGTGAGCAGTGTTCTGCTTCAAGACATTAATAGCTCTTGTAAAAATCTCCTTTTTTACAGTAAGCACAGGCCAGGGCCGTGAACCAGCAGATGTCCAAATTGATTCGCTACTAAGTACGAATGTCCTACAGTGTGAAAGCAAAGCATTAGTAGTATCTATCACTTTTCAAAGGAGAAAGGAATGCATTTAATTTATAACGGAAAATTTCAGAATCATGTCATAAATAATGTTTAGACAGCATTGTTGTGTAGCTTCTCAGTTCTATAAGCAGTAGACAGTCCAAGGGATATGCAAGGGGAAGAACCCATTTACATGGTAAATTTCAATGATTATTGGAGACAAAATGATTTTATAGGCTCTCTTTTACTTACATATCTTTATACATGGAGGCAGCAAGAATTCAGTGAGCTAGTGGTAGTTCTGAAAGATATATGAATTAAGTTTCCCCAATAGCAAAGAATGTTTTTTAATATATTGCTTATTTAAATCCAGATATCTTATGCAAAACTCATGTCTGCTTCTTTCTTGCTTATTTATTGCTATTCAGTTGTACACCTCTGTTTCCTCATTTGCTTTTTTATTCCAACTGTCCAGAAGGTTCCCTCAGGCTGCACCCAGCAGCTGGATTTATGTCCTTCAATGGCTAGCTGTCACCAGCTCTCAAAAGCCGTTTATATTTCCATGCAAAAGTGTTTCCCTTGACAATTTCACAATAATTTGTTATGAGTAAATTGGTTCGGTTGTTTTAAAAACCCCTCTTGCAGCATGTGTTTTGTTTTTAGACCTTCCGCTTGTTTTAGTCCTTCTGCTTACATGAAACTTCTCATGGGAAACTGAGAGTGAATGGAATGTACTTTATACACCCTGCTGGGTGTGTACACAAACATAAGCCAGAACTTTTGCAGCATCACAGCCCATATGGTATGCAAAGCCAGCCACACTTCAGAAACACCTATGCTGCATTAACAGGAAGTGATGGCTCAGCTGAGTTTTAGTTTATTTATTTATTTATTTAATTTATATCCCGCCTATCTAGCCAACTCAGGACCACTCAGTGAATATTCTGTCTCAGTTTAGTAGAGCTTTTCCTATAGCTTTCCCCCCTCATGAATGTGATTGTTCTCATCCTCTCAATAATGTTTTGTGCTGAATTTGCTGAGCAAACGGAATATGAGCTACCATTACATTGAACCCTTTGTAGAATTAAGTGAAGGGGGCGGCGGCAATTGGGCTAACTAGAATGATAATTATGTGTCATCATTAAGCCACTTGCAATGTATGGTGGCCTTCTCACGTTTTTCTGAGCACGAAGTATGCAGAAGTGGTTTCCCAGTCAATGGCAAGACTTGTTCAGCAGTAAACATGTAGACTTTTTTGTCCACACTCAGACTTTTAGATATTAAACATGCAAGTTGCTCAGTTCTGATTCTCTCATGGGCAGTTTTTTGGTTTGCTCTCTCAGCCATATCCGATACATAGGCCAGTATCATGTTCCATATTTACAAGTGCACAGAACTGCAGCTGTTGAAGCTGTTGCAGTGATCTTATAAATTGCTGACAGAGTGCCTGGTTGCACATGGACTGCAACTTTTCAGATCACCACAGTAGCTTCTGCATTTGGAGCTTTGTGCTCATTGAACAGGATAAAGTCCATGGAATTTTGGTAAATCTTGTAAAATTCTTACCAGCAAAAAACTGAACTCACCCTCACTCACCCCTGGGAAACATTCAAGAAGCCTAAAGTCCTCAAGAATGGTGTTTGAAAAACCAGAACACTTGAGTACTTATGAAGTTATGAGGTTGTGCCAGCTCCAAATAGCACATTTCCTTCTTGATCACTAGCAGTAGTGAGCTTAAGCTGTTTGCCAATATTTGCCAAAGCGATAATGTGCATGTGGTGGTGCTGCGGGTTAAACCGCTGGAGCCTCTGTGCTCCAAGGTCAGAATACCTGCAGTTGTAAGATCAAATCCATGTGACAGAGTGAGCCTCCATTGCTTGTCCCAGCTCCCGCCAACCTAGCAGTTCGAAAGCATGCAAAATGCAAAAATGCGAATAGATAAATAGGTACCACCTCGGTGGGAAGGTAAATGGCATTCTGTGTCTATCACGCTGGCCACGTGACCATGGAGGATTGTCTGCGGACAAACGCTAGCTCTATGGGTTGTAAATGGAGATGAGCACCGCCGCCTAGAGTCGGACACGACTGGACAAACTGTCAAGGGGAACCTTTAACTTTATGCACCTGTAGTATGTTTCCTTTTGTTTCTGATCATGGGGCGTTCTTGGCAAAGATACTGGAGTGGCATTGCCATTTCCTACTCCAGGAACTTATATGCAGAATACATCATGTGGAAAGATGGACTGGAGGAATCCCAAGCCGGAATTAAGAAATATCAACAACCTCCAATATGCAGATGATACCACTCTGATGGCAGAAAGTGAGGAGGAATTAAAGAACCTTGTAATGAGGGTGAAAGAGGAGAGTGCAAAAAACGGTCTGAAACTCAACATCAAAAAAATTAAGATCATGGCCACTGGTCCCATCACCTCCTGGGAAATAGAAGGGGAAGATACGGAGGCAGTGTCAGATTTTATCTTCCTGGGCTCCATGATCACTGCAGATGGAGACAGCAGCCATGAAATTAAAAGACGCCTGCTTCTTGGGAGGAAAGCGATGACAAATCTTGACAGCATCTTAAAAAGCAGAGACATCACCTTGCCAACGAAAGTCCGAATAGTCAGAGCTATGGTTTTTCCTGTTGTGATGTATGGAAGTGAGAGCTGGACCATAAAGAAAGCAGACCGCCAAAGAATTGATGCCTTTGAATTGTGGTGCTGGAGGAGGCTCTTGAGAATCCCCTGGACTGCAAGGAGAACAAACCTATCAATTCTAATGGAAATCAACCCTGAGTGCTCACTGGAAGGACAGATCCTGAAGCTGAGGCTCCAGTACTTTGGCCATCTCATGAGAAGAGAAGACTCCTTGGAAAAGACCTTGATGTTAGGAAAGTGTGACGGCAAGAGGAGAAGGGGACGACCGAGGATGAGATGGCTGGACAGTGTCTGCGAAGCAACCAACATGAATTTTTCACAATTCCGGGAGGCAGTGGAAGATAGGAGGGCCTGGTGTGCTCTAGCCCATGGGGTCACGAAGAGTTGGACACGACTAAATGACAAAACGAAATGAGTATGTTTCCTGCACCATGCTACCCAGCACTATGATTGTATTAGACAGAAAATGATGTAACTTTTTAAAAACTTTTTTACTTTTTTTAAAAAAAATACTTTTCTTGGAAATCTCCTGAGGAAGCAAGACATGTCAACATTTAGAACAGCGCCAGAGAAATCATTTACCAAGGCGAAGCTGTGGAAAGCAGAAGTGACAGCAGTTATAGAAAGGAGCTTCGGCTGTTGACATTAAGCTGTTCTGTCACCTACCATCAATTGGGTCATTATGTGGCACATGAGAGCTGTAATAAATTGTCAGATTTGCTTCTTAGCCAAAATGATGAAATGGAAATTTGCAGTGTGTTTCAGGATAAAGGAATGGGATGAGAGTGTGATGTATGTAAAATTGCTGATTTCCTCTCCTGTATGACCTCTTCTTTTCCTTTTCAGTTGCCACTGTTATTTAATAGAAGGACAAGCTTGGATAGAACTAAGAGCATAGAACACGATCACGATGCTTTTAATTTTAATGGAAGGAAAAGCTAGTTCATGTAAAGGTCTGTATATACCTTGAGCAGAGATGTGACACTCTGTGTCTTGTTTTGTTTGGTTTTGTTTCATTTTTGCATTTCTCTGAATCTCATTTGCACCTTCTTGCTGGAAACCTACTTATCTTTTTATTATTTTTATTGACAATCCTTGAAGATAACAAGAGAAAACACTATAACGTATAATGTAACATGTATACAAAACCCATAACCTAATATATTATACAGTCATATGACATCACTTTAGTCTTAAGCATATCAATAACCTTATAGTGGTGCCTTGAATAGCGAGGTTAATGCATTCCGTAAAAAAAATCGCTATTCAAAAAACTCGCTATTCGAAATGTGGTTTCCCATTGAAATGCATTGAAAGCTGGCTAATCCGTTCCAATTGGAACGAATTGCCGTCGTTAATGGAAAATCTCCATAGGAAACCTCGCTATTCAAAACGCGGTTCCCCCATTGAAATGCATTGAACCCTATTCAATGCATCTCAAGGGGGGGAAATCAACCACAAATTAATAAAGAGTCAGGACTAGGTCAAATTGGGTTAACACAGGGTTTATTAACTGCACTTTATGATCTGAAACATTTCAAACAGAAAACCTTAACTTTAAACCCTTTAAAAGTAGTGAACACGAACCGTGGTTCCTCCATTGAAATGCATTGAAACCATTGAAGATCGCTATCCGATAATCGCCCATAGGAAAAAACGCTAATCAAGGCTTAAAAATGCCCCGAAAACCACAACACTATTCGGTTTTTTCGTTAATAGAGGCGCTCGCTATTCGAGGCACCACTGTACTTCTATCCCTATTTCAATTCTTTCTCATAATTCATTACATAAAAATTTTATATCTAACTTAAAAGATGGCAGACTAATAATCTGACTTCCCAGAGTATTCTTCTATTTAATTCAGTGCCTAAAATTAACAGAGGGTGCCAAATTTTTGTAAAGTTATTTACTTTATTTCTTCTCTAAGGATTGTGTGTTCAGTTTCTTCGTTAATGTTCGTGTCCCTATCCTATCTAGGAATCTTTGGAAGGAAAGTCCTTGTGCATTCTTTCCAAGTACGAGCTATTTCATCAGTTGGGACCTTTCTTGGCATACACCAAAAAAATCCCATGTATAGGATAAAAGCAAACTAGTAATCAACTGAATCTGCAAATTTGTTATGCCTCAGTCTGTGGCTCATCACTACCTCGTTCGGAAAGACTGCTATGTTCTCCACTATAGCTGGCTTTCCTGTTGACAAAATATACCTCAGTGTGCCACAATCCAAACAGCCCTTCTTCTTCAACAAAAATGGGTCTAAATATTTTTTGCAGAGATCCATATAGAATGAGAGAGTCACTCCACCCCACCCAGCTCGCAGGAACACCACCTCTCACTGTATGGAGTCCTATTGAATCTCCCATACAGCACTGCTGACGGAATGACATTGCATCTAGGAAGGGTAAAATTCCTGGGAGCATTTTAGCAGGTAAAGATACAATTCTGGTTGACCAACTTTGATAAGAATTGCAGGCTTATTGGTAAACAGGTCTTATTCACAGTGCTCCACAGTGCCTGTATTTGCAGGTCCAATAGCCTACATTTTATCATTCAGTATGCTTCCAGTTGGAGCACTGAATGCAAGGAGTCTATTGAAATGTCCATCAATCTAATTTTCTTAATCAAATTGGATGATCATATGGGGGCAGTCACATCCTCTAGAACACTGGTTCTTAACCTTGGGTTACTCAGGAGTTTTGGACTGCAACTCCCAGAAGCCTTCACCACCAGCTGTCCTGACTGGGGTTTCTGGGAGTTGCAGTTCAAAAGCATCCGAGTAACAAAGGTTAAGAACCACTGCTCTAGAACAATGGTCCCCAACCTTTTTGACACTGCTGTTGAGGGAGGATGGGGTCTATGTGCGGGGAAGGTGGGGCACCCCCCTGCGCTTGTGAACATGCGCTAAAGGGTGGGGTGCACATACACAAAGGGGTAGGGTGCACTCATGTGGGTGAATGCACACTTGTGCGCATGCACAAAGGGGAAGGGGCACCCAGGGGAGCACACATGTGCATGCTTTAGGGGGCAGGGGACATGATCACTTGTGCACATGTGCGAAAGGACTGTGTGGGATGATCACATGCAGGGGGTTAGGGAAATCTGTCTCCATGGCCCAGTCCAGCCCAGGTCACGGACTGGCACCAGGCTGTGGACCGGGAGTTGGGGACCCCTGCTCTAGAAGTTAGTAAAACAGACTGTCCTGTTCCAAATTGTAGTAAACAGCCAAATGTTTATCAATCTCAACCACCCCCTTGTCTCTGTCAAAGGTTGACCTGCTTCTAGACATAGAATGGCATAAGAGACACATCTTGACATCCCTAAGATTTTCCCTAAGAATAAGGCTTGGATCAATTCCACTGAGCAGTATATAGCACTCATCAAAATAGGGATGCCATATAACATGTGGTATAATCTTGGCATTAAACACTTCAAGAGTCGCTGGCACATAATAATTGCTTCTGTTAAAATGGAAATGGACAATAGCCTACACTCTCACCCTAGCAGAATTCAGTGCCGCTTTATGATGCTGTAGCCAGATGTGTTTGTAGTTAAACCGAATACCTAAATTCTTTAACCTGTTTGATATTATTTCCCTTAAACCTCCCACTGAATAATTCCTGTGTTTTGTCAAAAACCATATTTTTAGATTTGCTATAATTCAGAGTTTTTCATTTAATAGGTACTGTTCATTGGTTGTTTAAGTCCTTGGCACATCTGAGATAAGATTACAGCATCATCTGCATAAAGCAATATTGGTACATGGTGAGATCTGACTTTAGGGGGGTTACCCTCTACTCCCTCTAGATAGGAGCCTAAATTGATGGGGGGGAAGGTTAAATAATGTAGGGGTTAGCACACAGCCTTGTTTCAAAATTGCTCAGAGAAATGTCCTTCCGAAGAAAGTGTCATCTGACAAGTAGTATTGGAGTATATGTTTTTAATGGGATAAAGTGATCTTTTATCTATGCCTAAATTGTATAATCTGGTCCCATAACATTTCTCTGTCTACTGAATTGAATGCACCCTTTAGATCCAGGAAAGTCACCTTTATTCTGTTTATTAATAAGATTTTACACAATAAGGCCATGATCTAGTGTCAAGTTGCCCGGTCTGAAACCTATTTGGATAAATTCTTATTCCCTGCAGTAAATAACAAGAGCAATAATGAAGTTTCATTGGGAGTTTTTCGTGATGCATTAATTTCTTTAGCCATTTTATTGCCTCATGCCAAAATAGTTCCACCTATGGATAGGAAACCTGCATATGTTCTAATTACCCTTTTAGTCCACAATTTCTCTAGCACATACCTGGTATCCCCTTGTTGGTTTTATGATGTTTTGTAGGGCCTCAAAGCATATTTATAATGTATTTTAAAATGGACAATAAAAATCCACATTTATGTGGAAACATGATGGTAGTGACATAAAAGTGAGCACATATGAAGTGGACACATATCCAATTTATAGCTGAAAACTTAGGATATACTCTGAAATGCTATTTGCTCTTGCATTAGCTTGCAGGAAAAAAAAGAAACTGATAATTTTTCTTTTTGTATAGTTCAGGGCAATTGCCAGCAAACATATTTGACCATCAAAATACATTGTAGATTCACCAGAAGTTCACCTGTATTTTAACTCTTTAGCGTTATTCGGCCATAGCTGTCCGATTGTAACTTGTAATCATATATTTAAAGAATATTTTAAGAGTCAACTAAAAACATGGTTGTATGCTCAGGACTTTCCTCCTGCCAATATTTAATTCTTTCTTTATTTTTTCTTTCATTTATTATTTGTTTTATTATTGTATATGTGTTAAGGACTGTTTGTAAAATTCTTATGTTTTATCATATACAGCTTATTGGAAGCCGCCCAGAGTGGTTGACCAGAACAGATGGGTGGGATATTAAACAAACAAACAAACAAACAAACAAACAAACAAACAAACAAACAAACAAATAAATAAATAAATAAATAAATAAATAAATAAATAAATAAATAAATAAATAAATAAAATATCAACTTATGTCCATGTATACAGTGCTATATTGGAAGAAAAGAAACTCAAGCTCATACATACCCTCTAAGTATGCTTTCCAAAATGCCTGTGTGCTCATGGAGATACCATTTGGACCGCCTGGCCCTTCTTGTGTAGACTGAACTGATTGCAAATTCCCTGTTCTTTTTTGTGTGCAGTGAATTTGGGTTTAAGTGATGTCCTAAGAACACTTTTCCATTTCTGTTGCTCTCCTATACGTTTTAGTTGCCTCCAGTTTCCTAGAAAACTGGACTGTATGAAGAAAGGAAAACATTTGGGAGCAACTGTAATTTATTTTCCTTTCATTGCGAAGTAATGTATTCATATCTTCCAGGTCAAAGAGTAGCATTTCTAGAAGCATGCCCTCCCCCATATTCTTTCTCTTCCTTCCCCATGGAAGATTCACATTCTATCACTCCATAAAGAGCACATAATCTATAAACTATATATTTATTCTGTGCTGTGCGTGACCATTTTCATGTGCCATGTGTTGCAAAGGGAACATTAAAAAGATTCTCTGTTTGTCCAAGAGATCAGCACATCAATATAATTCTTCTATTGCTCCCCTTTCCTTGGGAAGGTGAGAGGGTGGTATAATTTGCACAGTTCTCAGTTTCCTTTACCTGATGAATAGATAGGTACATCTTTCTGAAAGTTTGCTTGCTCAGATGCTTCCAGTATTTTTATTGTGGTTGGCCTCACCAGCTGACACACGGGGTAGCAGAAAAGTTGAATTCATCCATACTGGCATGGTAAGGCAAGCTTGCCCTACTTTCTGGCAAGACGTTTCAGGAATACCTTCTCATAGAATATTTCTTTGTGCTGTATGTTTACCCAATGATGAGAGATTACACAGGAGAGCTATGGATCCAAGTCTATCTGTTCATCCCTCTTAGAGAAGGCCTATTGAAAGAATGATAGTTATTAAGTCAATATTTGTATTATTGACTTAACAACTCCCATACTGACTTTTTTTATTCCTTAGACCACAAAGTTGAAGGAATCCAGAAGACACAACATTTGCCTATCTTAATAATAATGCTGTGCTAGCAAGTCAATTGTGACTTACGGCAACCCTTTCCAGAGTTTTCTAGTTAGAGGATACTCATAAGTGGTTTACCATTCCCTTCTTTTAGGGCCACCCTGAAACTGTGTCTTTTGCTGATGACTACACAGGCCGGCTCTTTTCCCAAGAGGCACAATGGTGAATCAAACACCCGACCTCTGAGTCCAGAGCTAGCTACCTAAACCACTGAGTTATGTAGCCAGCCTTTCCTGACCTATTTTAGTAAGTTTAGAAGAAAATGTGTCTAGAGTTTCAGGAACCTCTGCTTACCAGTGATGGAAAAGTTCAGTTTTTTGAAGGTTTCTCTCTCTCTTCTCTCTCTTTTTTTTTTAAGTTTTTTCTCCTACTGCCCAGGGCTGTTCCTGTCTAGCAGAAGAAGAAACAAATCAGGTAGCAGGATGTAGCAAACAAGGATACATCTTGAAAAGTCTTAGCTATGGGGTTTTCATGTCCTTCCGGATTGATTTTTTTGCTAAGTGCCAATGGCAAATTTCTCTTCATTTAATGAAGCTTTTCCCTAAGCCAGAAGATAAACCTTGTTTCATCACCATAAAGAAATCCTACTTTATGCTGGAAGAAATACATTGGGCCAGTCACCTAGGAAACAATACGTGCATATGTTTTCTCTGGGAATCTGTGTAAGCTTGTTGATTAATCCTTCAGATACCTTGCCTATGCCTATCTTTTGTTCCAATTTCCTTTAGCAAATTTTTTCTGGCACGAGTACCATATTTTATGGTAGGATATGTACAGACAAGTGCAGCCAGAGGAGGGTGACCAGGATGAGCACTGCAATCCAAAGTATGTCGGGAGTAAACGTGGGGACAAATTAAAAAATGGATTGCAATATTTGTGAAAAATTGCTGATTCATTAAATATTCGTCTCTTCGTATTTGTCAGTTCCAGAGACCCTGACGAATATGAAGGGATGAATATTTCCCCATTTTTATTTGTCCCCCATACAAAGCTTCCTATGGCTTTCCCATTCTGCTGATGGGCAGCCAGGCAGCCTCATAGCCATCCACCCCCACAGTTTATCCCCCACCCCTTCCCCTCCCTCCTTTAGCCACTTCTGCCATCCACCACGGCCCGGCACCGCCATCATCTACTGCTACCCACGGTCGCCACCATCCATCACTGTCCGTTGTGGTGGCCTCTGCAGCCACGGCCTGTTATAAGGGACACTGGCTGCCCTTTGCAAAGATAGTGGCTGCGGCTCTTTTAGGGCAGGGAAGTTGCAGCTGCCATCTTTGCAAAAGACAGCCTAGATTCCCTTAGCCTGCCTTAAAGGAATCCAGGCTGCCCTTTGCAAAGATGATGGCTGCAGCTTCTCTTAGTCAGGGAAGCTGCAGCCACCATCTTTGCAAAGGGCAGCCTAGATTCCCTTAAGGCAGGCCATTGCAGTGGAGGCCATCACAGCAAGCAGTGCTAGATGGTGACTGCAGAGGCCTCTGTGGATGGCGGAAGCAGCAGCAGCACAGACTGTAGCAGCCAAGGTAGGGAGGCAACAGGGGTAGTGGGAAGGGGGCAGGGGGGCAGGCTGTTGGGGTGGAGGGGTCAGCTTTTTCTAAGACAGCCTCTGGCTGTCTAAACCACCCCACGAACTGACAAATAAGTTCATATTTCATCGGTTCATGGGGAGGAGATTTGTGCTTCATCGATCATGAAGCACAACGACTCCCCAAAGTGGTGATGAATCCTCATCTCTAGTCAGGAGCAATCAAATATATTTTACCTAAAGAAAAGAAGTTGAAATGTGTGCTGTTTGTGTACCACCCCATAGCACTCTCTGGGTGGTTTACAATTTTGATTTTGCAGGCAACACATTGCTCCTCTGCAGTGAACTGGATACTCAATGTACCAACCCCGGATGGATGAAAAGCTATGTCAGTCATAAGCCAGGTACCTGAGCCCATTGGGATCTAACTCAGATCATGAACACAGGCTGAGTTAGAGTAGCTCCTTACAGGGACTCATGATAGTGGCCTTCAAATATTTGAAAGAGGGCTAGAGATGTGAGAAGGTCAAGGATAGCTACCTGAGATCCAGGCCAACAAAGTTACTAGAATCTGATACAATTAGAGAGTAAAGAAACAGCAAGGTTGAGGCGCTCAAGAATCCAGGTCAGCAAAGGTTTTGAAGTACAATAGCAAACAAAGTTTCAGGAAAAGTTATGGTCAAAATCATTCTAGAGCTATTTATATTCATTTGATTTAATAAAGAGCTAGGTAGATATGTAGTCATGGGTCCAGAGTCAGTATACAAGCATTATTCAAGTGCCTTCTCTAGACTGAAACTGAGTCCCTTACATAGCCCACTCTGTGTTTTGTCATCAATTCTAGAAGCAAATTTTCTCATTAGAAAAACTACACAATAACGTCTTTACTCATGAGGAGCCCTTAATTGCAACTAACAACTTTACTTGCCTCTGCTGGGGAGGGCTGGCAGGCCTAGAAGCAATTGCAAAAGAGCAGGCTTTGACTAAATACACAACATTTTTTTTCTGACAGCAAGAGTTCTTTGACCATTCCTCTTGTCCTGAATCAGGCTTTGTTCATTTGGAAGTATTTAACCAGAGACTGGATGTCCTTCTATCAGGGTGAAACCCCTGTCATTTCAAGATTCCTGAACTGAACAGAACAGAACTCAACAGGCATTTAATTTAAGAAAGTATAGAAAGCTGCCAGTTACTGAGTTGTACCTAAGGTCCATCTGACATAGTCAGGTCATAATTGTCATCTTAGAGCTGTAGAGTTGTAAGGGATTCTATGGATCACCAAGTCCAGCTCCTCTCACAGAGGCACAGTACCGAATTGAACTTTCAACCTCTGTTGGCAGTGGGCCTCCATGACATCAGGCAGGACTCTGTCCTAGCACTAACCTTCAGATTTCTGGTATCCCCTGGTGGTTTTTCATTAAATACTAACCTGAACCTACTTAACCTCCAAAGTAAGGAGTTTTCAGGGTGGTAGATTTTGACAAGGTAAGCTTTGAAGGTACCTTCCAGCTGATTTTATGGGGAAAACTAAAAATGAATCTTAAAGGTGTCACATCCAGTTTGGTTATAATAATAATAATAATAATAATAATAATAATAATAATAATAATAATAATAATAATAATAATAATAATAATAATAATAATAATAATAATAATAATAATAATAATAATAATAAAATTGAAACACATTGAAACCCCTTCAATGCGTTCCAATGGGGTAAAAACTCACCGTCCAGCGAAGATCTTCCATAGGGCAGCCATTTTCACTGCCTGTCTTGCGAGGAATCCATCCCAGAAAATAGTGGGGAGCCATTTTGTTTACCCGGTGACCATTTTGAAACCGCCGAATAGCTGTTTAAAAAACGTCATTTTGCGAAGAATCGGTTCCCGAAGCAGGGAACTGATCATCGCAAAGCGAAAAGATCCCATTGTTCAAAAAGATGCAAAGAAACTATCTAATGCTTCTAATTTTTAAAATTCCATGCAAACAAGGCAGCAGCTATCCTCGTTCCATTATGCTATTTGCATAATTTGCCCAATTTGTGTAGTTTTTACAACATGTGCAATTTTCACAAAAACTGATCCCACAAATATTACAACTTTAACTGGTAAAGGGAGAAGATACCTCGCTCTCTTGCAGGCAGAGACAGAATTGCTGTGGTTTACTGTTGTGCATAAGAATGAGGTAAATAAGGATTTACATTCCTAGTTTTAACAAAGCAGCGAGATGTGCATTACTACTCTCTAATCCTATTTCCCATAATCCTCCAGAGCCAATAGATGAAATGCCAGTGTTTATTACATTGAAATCCTACAGATAACAGATTATTGGCTCTCCGGCCTACCAAACCTATTGAACCATGCAAGGGACTCAGCACCTCTTGAACCCATGTAAAGAACCAATCACATCAGAGCTGTCGAAGGAGCAATTGCAGCACACTAGAATTCTATTAATCAAGCATGGCTTCAGAATGAAGTGCTAGGTAGATGCTCTATTATTGCTGCAAACTGGTGGATTATGTTATCTTGGATTTATCTTTGGAAAGTGCAAAAACCTGCCTGGAAATGAAAATGTTATTACTAGAGATGGGGACAAATATAAACATGAATTGCGATTTTTTTCCAAATATTGTCGATTCATTATATATTTGTCACTCCATATTCGTCAAATCCGGAGACCCCAACGAATACAAAGTGACAAATATTTATCTGGTTTTATTCATTCATTAATTGATTCATCTGTATTTGTTTATTCATCACCCTTTTTTTGGGGCCCCTGTGCCGTCTCTGAAGCCTGCTGGTGCTGATCAAGAGCTCCGGGCAATCAGGAGATCCTGGATTGGCATGTCAGGCAGCGAGTACCTAATAACACTGCTGAAAGGGCTGTGGGGGTTGTACCTTTTTCAGAGGTTTTGTAAGTCTTTTCCCTGCAGCCATTTCCCACTTTTGCTCTGAGTCTTTGAGACAGAGCCGTTGCTGGCTGGCTGTGGTTGTACTACTGCAGTTTTTCTCTTGTGTGGCAGCAAAGCAGACACATTATTTCTTCTCATTTAATTCTTTGATTTTATTCTTATTATTTGAAAATACTTGGAATTTGGGAAGGGGTTTTGTGGGTATTTTGGTTAGAGGCTAGTTATTTATTTGAGGTTAGGGTTTGAACAGGGTGACTGGACTCTGGGGGGCATTTTATGTCCCCCAAATTTCCAGAGTGCTTGATTGTATATGTGTGTAGGCTGCTGGCTATTTACTGTTGTCTGACTGCCTGTGCTTCTCCAGCCTGAAAAAGCACATGCAATTTAAAATAAATTTATTATTTCATCATTTTAATGTATATATGTTGTATTGGAAGCCGCCCAGAGTGGTAGAATATACCAGATGGGTGGGGAATGAATGAATGAATGAATGAATGAATGAATGAATGAATGAATGAATGAATGAATGAATGAATGAATAAATAAATAAATACATAAATAAATAAATAAATAAATAAATAAATAAATAAATTTTCATTAGTGGGACACTGAGGAGGGCTTTTTAGCTAGGTCACATTTTAGTTTCAAAATTATTTGTTTTCTGAGGCTAATGTTTAAGCAGGATGGGTGATCTCTTGGGGAAGTGCGCTATGTCTGTGTATGGTTAGTGCATGCAATTAGTTTACCTCTCCCTCATTACTCTTTTAAAAAAATTAAATAATCCATTCAGTTTCCCCCGCCACCATTTTAAAAATATTTTTTAATTACACCCCCTCTCTATTATTCCCCTTATTGTTCCTTCCCCTCCCATTTATTTATTTAGTGGTTTGGCAGACAAGGATATGCAGCAGGTGAAAATGAAGGGCAGTGTCCCCCATGGGGGAATCCAAAAGTAAGAATCCTGTGAAGCTGCATAGGCCAGGTTCCTCCTCTAGTGGCCTTGCAGGAAGACATGGAAACAGAGCTTCCAGCTGGCCAAAAGAATGCTCCTCTTCCTTGAGGAATCCGAGGAGATCTGGTTCCAGAGGATCCAGAAACCTCCCAATCCTCAGAACCAGTATTGGTAGGGCAGCCTTCACAACACCCGCACACCTGTCACCAGTGTCGTCTCTTCCCTCCTCCTATACAAGCAGCACCACTGGCACATAGTCTTCATAGGCCAGCAGCAGTCAGGGACAGGAAATGGGTCATCATAGTGCCAAACAGGGCAGAGGGTCCCTGTGGGATCATTTCATGGCAGTCAATGATGACCGATGGCTGGCGCACTGCAATGCCTGCCTTGTGGTGATCTGGAAGGGTTCAGACCCTAGGAGTGGCAGGGTATCAGTGACAGAGCCGCAGAGGAAGGGCCTTCTCCTGCCCCCAGGATACAGGTTTATTCTTCTGCAGGCACAGCACATGGAAGTTCAGGCGATGGGGAGGAACACTGCTGATGAGTTCCTGTCCATGCTGCAGCAATGGGCACCAGAGGGGGAGATCATCTGTGGCCACATAGTCATGAATGTGGAGCACAAGATGTTGGCAGCATTGAATGCAGCAGGCTTTCAGGGCATAGTATGGCACACAAACTACACCTGATAGCGTGTGATGCCATTGGCCTGGGCAGCTACGCCAAGCCTTGGTGGGATGCAGGCACCCATGAGACATGGGCATTCCACCAACTGGTGGGCCACCTCTCATGCAGCCTGAAAGCTGCTTGCCTGCTCGTGAAAGGCAGGAGGAATTGGGGCAGGAGGAGACACACATTCTCTTGGTGGACCTGCCAACCAGGTGGTACTCCACCTACACCATGGTATCCATTTTGGAGGACATCATGTCCGCCATCCCGGGGAAGAGAGGTGGGCATCAGTGCCATGGACCGGCTGGCCCTCTCCCAGATGGTGGAATTGCTCAAGTCCTTCCAAGAGACCACTGAGATCTTGTGTTGCTACATGGTGAGCCTGGGGCAGATTATTCCTCTGATTCATACCCTTGATCTGTCTTTGGAGTCTGCTATGGTGCCAGGATCCTCCCTCTTTCCACAGACCAAGGCCTTGGTGAAGAGTTTGCAGGCAGGCTCGGAGAAGTGACCCCATCCTGTATGCAGGGACAGAGCTGACCGCATGGCCTGCCTGCATGATCCTGGAATAAAGGATGGCTTGGAGGCATGTACCACATAGCCTGAGGAGTGGAGAACGGAGCTCTCTGCTGGGGTCCACAGGATATTGTGTACAAACCCTACCTTGATGCCCTGCACGCCATAGCACCTGGGAGCAAACAAACCCTACCTCGATGACCAATGCCACAGTGTGGGGGAGCAAACAAACCCAATGCCATAGTACACGGGGGCAAACCTTACCTCGATGCACAATGCCTTACAGCCTGCTGGGAGCAAACAAACCCCTACCTTAATTCCCAACACTACCTTTTTTGCTGAAAAATAATTATTTTTATGAGGCTTGCATTCTGGCCACCTTGGGCCGAATCTGAACTTAATTCCCCTTTCTCCCATCTTGGTTCCATCTGGCAGATTTCTACCATTACACTACCAATGTCAGGAAGAAGCCTGCCTTCCCCAATGTCGCTCTCCAAGTTCCCACCATCCATGCTGCTATCGCAGAGAAATCACACTGGTATTCTGGGTGCCTGAATCTCAGACCTTAGTGCCTGGGGGCAAACAAACCCTACCCAGTGCCTGAATGTGTGTACCTGAATCCCACATCTTCAGTAGGCTGCCTCTATGCCCAACACCGGGTGTTGGGCATAGAGGCAGAACGAACTATGTCAGTGCCTAATGCCTCCGTGCCAGGAGGCAAACCAAACTACCTCAGTGTCACCCGCCTCTGTGCCTGGTGGCAAACTAAAGTATGTCTATTCAAACGACTCCATGCCTGGTGGCAAACTAAAATATTTCTAACATCTCCGAGCCTGGAGGCAAACCAAACTAACTCAATGGCATCTGCCTCTATGCCTGGTGGCAAACTGTGCCAGCTGCCTCTGTCACTTTCCTGGGGGAATCCATTTTGTGGATGTATAACTTGGATGCCTGAAACCCAATATTCACCAAACCTGGAGAGATTGTAGAGGAAGGCTGCAAAGAAGCATGTCTGTAATTTTGGTGTCTCTAAGTTCCTGGGGGGAATTTTCCTGGGGAACGGTCCTTGTGGATGTATAACTCAGGCATCCTAAACACAAACATCATCAAACTTGCAGGATTTATAGAGGAGAGTCAGAGGAAGATTCCCTGCACATTTGGTATGCCTAGTTGCCGGGGGGCATTTTTTTAGCATTTTAAGGTGAAGACAAATCAAGTCGTTTCATTGGCTAAATTCATATTCATCAGTTTGTCAACCTTGACAAATGACTAATCACAATGAATCACCATTTAAAAAAAATTCATTCCTCTCGCTAGTTGTTGCCATTAGACTTGGCCACAGATCTGTTACAAAGCACATTCTCTGTGCATATGTGTGGCAACCTAATATATGCATTAATAAGGACACACATTGGTGTCCAACCTATACTGTGTCCTTTTAGAGATACTTCAGTCTTTGCCAGAGTATGTGCTAGTGTCAGTATGTTTCTGAATCTCCATAAAATTTTCATTCCTATTAATTGCAAACAGCTATGATTTGTGTGGGAGGGTAGGTAATGCCATCAGAATTATTTGTGGCAGAATTATTTGTCCTCTATTACAGAGGATACAGGGGAAAGAAAAACAGCAGATAGCTACTACGAAGTTTTGACAGTGGCACTATAGCACCCTCAAGAAAAGAGGAAGCAAAGGCTCATAGGAGAAAAACAGACCCCAGTGTTGCACAGTGAACCACTCAAAATCTGTACAGGAACGTAGGTGTTCATGTGTCTATTCACAATCAGTCTTACAAGTGTTAACTAAGTTGTTTAAAAGCTAGGAGGGGGAGGTGGGAGAATAGAAGAATGCAAACGGCAGACATTATGTTGTATGGACAAAAGTTTCTCACAGCAGCTAAAAATTGTGGAGTGTGGCTGTTACAGCCCAGTACTATCATTCATAGGTCAGTAATTAGCATGTCCAGGACCTTCCTTGGACTTTGCTGGAGGGCGAAGCTGTCATGCATACTCCTTTGGCACAGAATTTGGATTAGCTTGCAAAAAATATAAAACATTGGCATTTAAATTAATATTTAGAAACTGAATTTAAAGGCACAGTCACACTCTTAATTTATTTTGATAGAAGCTGTTATCAGAATATTTGGAAAGTATGAAAAATGGTTGAAGGTCAGTTGCAATAAATCTGAAAAATCCAGATTAGCTCAGTTCATACAGCAATACATGAGTACTGGTGGGAAATACATTTCTAGAGAACCTTTAAAAGACCATACCTAGAAAATTGTGTGCAAGGACTAAAATGCCCAAGCGTAAAAGCTGAACACTCAAAGATGATGTAAATAAATAAGCCAAGCAGAAGGAACCACACCACATGTTCGCTGTGATAATTTACTTTGAATTTGACTTTTTCGTATGAGGGCTATTTACAGGAACTGCTCACCATGTATTTATTTTATTTATTTATTTATTTATTTGATTTCTACCCCACCCATCTGACCTATAAGACCACTCTAGGTAAATTAACATGTGAGAATATTGACAAAACAGAAAACAAAAGCATTGCTTGCCTCTCACACATATGATTTCTCTCCATCAAGCAATTATGAAGACTGCTGAAGAGGAAACCAAAAGTAACTTTAAGAGTGAACTTCACTGCACACTCCAATTCCTGCTGAGGAATATTTGAGGTCATAGGTGTGGTTTTTAAAAGATTTGAGCTGAGGAGGTACTTTCCACCTAAGCTATCCACACACATTTAAAAACTCTAATTGCTGCAAACATGATTTAATTGCCTCTTTTTGTTTGCCAATTAGGAAAGAGGAAACAGTTTAACAAGAATCCAGCCACAGCAGCTCTTAACTTTTAACTATGATAACTTTTCTTGGTTCAGACAAGCAGAGTCCAGAATGGAGGCAGAAGGCTTAATTGAATAGGTGACCTACAGGGCATGGCAAAGCACCATGTACAGACAGGCAGCAGCTAAGTAGACGTTAGAGTTCTCGGACAGAAGGCACAAATACATCAGCATCTGTAGGTTAAACTGGCATGGTTTGCATCTGGAGTAGAGATGGGGGTATTGTTATATGAATATGAATACCCTCATCTCTAATCTGGAGTCATTTCCTCTGGTAACTAAAACTCTTTTCTGCAGTGGAACAAGATTCTCGGTCTAGAGATCTATTAATATAAAGATAAGAAGAGCCCTGCTGGATCAGACCAATGGCTCATCTAGTCCAGCTTCCTGTGTCTCACAGTGGCCACACCATCATCTGTCACCTGACAAACAACTCAGTAAAATTGATTTAGCTTGTTTGTAAATGTAAGGAAATGGAAACAAGAAAGTGTGGTGTCTTCTCCTACCTAAACTGTGATGAAGATTAAGGCACCATCAAATCCCTCTTCTGACAAACAAATGTGGTAGCACAGGAAATAAAATTCTGCAGTGTGTTTTATATATCAAACAAATCTATAAAATATGCAACATTTTAAATTATATAGTGTTATTTTATTTTTATTTTCATTTTTAAATTTCTAAAATACAAACAAATACCAGAATACAAATGTCAGAACCTAGCATCCCATTAAAGACTGCTTGATTCCTGAAAAGAGAGTGTCCGGGTGCCTGTGCACTCCAAAACAGCTGAGCAGAGTCCGGGTGACTCAGCCGGGACATAACACAAACCCCTTATCGCAAATCTGTTCTAAAGAGGCACTTGCTTGTACTTAATTAAGTTAAGCAAGAGAAAACAAAAGAGGAAACTCTTGAGCTTTGGAGTCTGCAAGAACAATCAGATCCCAGGCAAAAAGGACTCTGTAGCATTCTGTGGCCTAACAGCTATTCTGGTAGCAGGCTCAGCAGACTTGCTGTTCAAATGACCATTCTTAAATATTTTAAGAATAATTTTTATTGAAAAATAAAGTCTTTAAAGATATTCAGTTTGTTGCAAAAGCAAATCATGTTACATTTCCAAAAGATATTGCAGTTAAAAACATAACTGCAAATTCAGCTAGCAAAAATATAGCTAAATATAGCTAAAATTTTGAAAAGTTTCTTTAAGGGTAGGCAAGGGTTAGCCCCCCCCCCTCGATCTCTCTCTACAATTCTACATCTTAGCATAAAGAATTCAAAATGGCTCTCTAGAATCTGGAAACTGGAATCAGGTATCTGGAATCTGTCCATGTGGCACAATCCTCCGTTTTCTATCTTCTTAGCACCACCCTTCTCCTTCGTCCCTCGAGGTGTTGACCAATTGGCGTTAAGGACGGTCCATTCACATCACTCCTCCTTTTCCCACGCGAAGTTCAGGTGTTGTTTTCCATCTCCTCGTCTCGGGTCTAGATCCAGACAATCATGTTGTGTCTTTACTTCTTATTGTCTCCTAACATGGCTGATTACATGGAATTTTCCCATCACCTCTTAGAGAAAACATTCCCGTCATACAAAATCATTCTAACACAGAACCAATATGGATTCATTTTATAATTCAGCACAACTACATAACCCGTATTCATTTCAAGTTTTAACCTTAATATTCACAGCCAGGACAACAAAATACTTATTATTACACTCTAAACCACAGTGCACCCCCATACCCACGGGACCCTTTGGAGCAATACTTTTAATACAAACCTCTTTTCCAAAATTCCTTTCACTAATACAAATTCAATAAATCTACCCCAAATAGCATAAAAATATTTGAACCCATTTCCCCTCTTTTCATCTTCAATTCAGTAGTCAATTTATCATTTAATGCAATGTCCCATACTTCTTTATACCAAACTTCTAATTTAATATCATTTTCATCTTTCCAAAATCTAGTTATTAATATTCTAGCACTTGTCATAAAATTGGAAATCAATTCCTTTGACCAATAATTAAGTTCTATCTTATTAAAAATTGACAACAAAGCAATTTTAGAATTGAATTCAATATATTTTCCAAATATATCACATGTTTCCTTAAAAATTAGTTTCCAAAATTTCTGAATCCATTTACACTCCCACCGCATATGATAATACATGCCAATTTCTTCATCACATTTCCGACAGGCCTTAGAATAGTCTGAATTTATTATATTCTATTTCACTGGAGTCATATACCACCTTAAACTAATTTTTTTAATTCCTTTATTCTTACTGACATTAATCTTAAAACTCTCCTCTTCCAAATTTTTGTCCAATCCTATTTTAATTTATGCCTTTAAATCATTTTCCCAAATTGATTTTAAATCTTCTGTTTCTGTCTCTTTTTCCTCTTGTTCCAAAATTAGGTTATAAATTTTACTTACTTCCTCAAAGCATCTTTCTGCATGTCTTCATGATATCTAAAGAGCCCTCCAAATCCAGGGTAGCTCCCTCATTACCTCCTGCATCAGAGAAAAAAGGTGATCACCTCCCAGAACATGGGGAAACATCTCAAACACCACAAATAGATCTACCAGAATATTAGAAGTGAATATTGTTGTACGAGCTTCCATCAGAAGCAGGACTCTAAAAAATTCTAACAGCTTATCAGACTCAAAAATGAAAGAAGTATTCGACTCTAAATTAACACAGTCTTTAGAGAGTTTAATTAGATGTACACATTTCTTATCTTTCCCTCCAAAGGTTTATGCAGAAAAAAGTCTTCAGAAGGAAAAAATGCATTTTAAAAGTTGTTTACCATATTGGCGATGCGGAGGTTCAGTTCCTAGCTGTTCATCCCTCCCGAGCGGAAGTGACGTCCTAAAATATTCTTGATCAGGGTATCATATTTTTCCATGTATAAGACTATTCTTTTGTCTAAAATCTTTAGACTAATAATTGAGGGTCATCTTACACACAGAAGTAAGCTGAGGAGAGAAGAAAAACAAGTGGAAGGGAAAGCAGGCATCAAAGCGACCCTGAAGCACTTTGATCCCTTTCCCCCTACACTTGGTAAGCTCCACTTAGATTTCTTAATTTTGGATTAGAAAAGTGGGGGGGGGGGTTATACATGGAGGCGTCTTATACATGGAAAAATACAGTAATTGGTATAATCTTTTCCCCACTCTCTGTCTTGGGATTCCATCTTGAGACTGGCTAGGTATTTTAAATCATTGCCATAATTTAAAATATTTAGCCATATGTTTGAATATTCTTATTTTTGATTCCCCCATCTCACTTGAAAAATTCTTGATAATGAGAAAACTGGATTATTTAGAGGTTGTGGATTTTGAACCATATTTAAATATATCATGCATAGTTTTTTCACTTTCAACTATGCATGCGAAAAAGTAACCAAGGAAAACTGTAGCTTTCCTGCAGACTGCATGTGGATTTTACATTTTAAAAAAATATCCTCCCCATGCATATCCCTACAAATATTACCACATGATCAAGGCAGTGAACAACTATAAATACACCGTCCATGGGAAGGGGAGATGTCTGCAGGGAGAAACTTGGGTTGACATTATCCAACACTTTGAAAATAAGGCCATATCTCTGAAAAATAATGAGGTTAAACACAAGAGACAGGTGACAGAACTTGAAAAGGAACATGAAATGGAAGAAGAGATCAGCAGCAGGATAACAAGGTTAACTGTGCAGACAGTGCTGTGAAGGACACCCCTGCAGTTTAAAGTTTTATTTCATTAAACTTTATCACTTAAGCAACTTAATTAAAAATCACTCACACCAGAATCGTGAAATACCTATGTTCATTATAGCTCCTCTTGATTTCTCGAAGGCTTGCATATTTTAAGTGCCAGGCTTGATGTTTATATTTTGAAGACAGAAAAATGGGCTTTAAATCTATTGATTTTAAATGAGGAGCAAGCAGCAAAGGCAAAATGCATGACATTTTGAAGGACATGTGATCTTTACAAAAACATGACCTCTACAAAAGTCTATGATGTTATATTTTTACAGCCTTAGTGACCTCATTAGTAATTATTCAATTTGAAGAGATCTACTAATTGAAACAAAGAAAGTGGCACTGCCAGACTTTTGCTGTACTTAGGTTAACATACTTTACATCAACCATCAGCAGTTCTCTAGGATTATAGATAGGTGACCTCCCCAAGTGTAGCTAGTGGTCTGAGTAGAGTGGGCACTTCATCAAGTATGCAAATCTTCACTTGGTTTTTTCTCACAGTTGACAATGAAAAATTTCAGAATTTCTCCCCAGCTTGGCAAAGTTATACAGACGTTTTCATGCATTTTTTTTAAGACAGGTCAGTACTTTTTTTAGACGGTTCAGTACTTTTGTGAAACATTCAGGGAAGTGTCTATTTGTACAAAAGAGTTGTGTATTTTTCACATAAAAGATTGCATTCTGCACTTAATTTTTTTTTTTATGTTTCACAAAAACTTGCATCTTGTATACAATATAGATTTGGCATAACTTAAAAAGGAATTTGTTTTGTGGTCCAATACAAAAATACATTTAGTGCTAAGAAGAGTGACTAAAAAGATGGAAAATGTCACTAGAGTACTATCATCAGAATGCTATTGCCAACTTACATTAATTAAGGAAATGGTATAAGTTGCAGCAACGAATTGTGGCTAATTGGCAACATGCTGGTTGTGTTCCTGGATGCACACCCAGGAATGTAGCCAGTGCCGTGCTAATAAATGACAATTTGCTACCACATTGCATGCCACTTCATGTATGAAAACAGAACTTGGTTCATCCAGTTAGGTAGGATTCTGCCCCACCTATATAAAACCTTTCAAGAAAATTGTGACGGACAGTCCAAATACCTAGCCTGTCCATCACAGTAGAACACTGATGTAATAAACAATGACAGAACAGAAGGGGCGGAACCAGGATAATAAAAGGACAGAAAGACAGTTATAATCAGTTAGAACTAGTAAGGAGACAGTTTTAGGCAGTTAGGACCAGAGTTGTGTTAGAGAGAAGAGTAATGGAGAGATAGAAAATAAGACAAGTCTTGGAAAGTTTATATGGTTAAGATTGGACAGAGTTCAATGTGTTAAGAAATAAACATTTGAATATTGATTACATTGATTAAAGTTAATCTACACAAGCAAATTTAAATGTAATCAACGCAACGTTCATTGAATGAAGAATAAAAGACCTTCCATGATTTTCTGTATATGATTTACATACAAACACATAAATAAACATTGTTATTTTGGACAACACTGATCTAATAGTCATATTTGATATAGTGAGGAACAAATCCTCTGGTGGCAGCAAAAAGGGTTGAAAAGTACATGTCATGTCTGAAAGGGAACCTGGGTTTGTAGAAAAACAAACAGGAACTGGGTGTGTGCGACAAAAATATAGAAATTTGATGGTTAGGGTTCATAACCAATGGAGTATGGTTGCTGTAGAGAGCTGAATAAATCTAAATAGCCTTTAGGTGGTAAATGATATTGTTAGCACCCATTTTTTAGGTTTCAAATCTCCGGCAGGGAATAACAGATAAAGACAGTGCATCAATCAGTCTATGTAAGCCAATTTATTAAACATAGAACTGGACCCCGTCCTAAAGGCGGATCGGGCGCGCTCATCATACATTGGTAAAGCACTTTATAAGTTTTGTACAAAGGACAATAAAGCACAGCATCCCCCTATTGGTCTCCTGAACCCTATGGGTGCCTGTTAGATCATCCTATTGGCCGTGGTAGATGTGAGAAAAATATCCAAATTGCATCCCAGGGTTAGTGGCTGCCAAATTTCCAAATTCAGTGGTGCCCCGCATAGCGACGATTAATCCATTCAGGATTAACCGTCGCTATGGGGAAACATCGCTATACGGAACGGAAAAACCGTTGGAATGCATTAAACTTCGTTTAATGCGTTCCAGTGGGGCCCAAAACTCACCGTTCAATGAAGTTTCCCCATCCGGCCGCCATTTTTGCGCCCTCGGTAAGTGAGGGCAGGGTGCGAAAATGCTGTGCGCGGCCATTTTGGGCATCCGGCGGCCATTTTGGAACCGCCGAACAGCTGTTTAAAAAATTGCTATGCGAAGATCAGTAAGCAAAACGCTTACCGATTGTCGCAAAGCGATTCTTGCCTATCTAAACATCGGTATGCGATCGCATTAGCGATCGCAAAATCCGCATCGCTGTGCGGATTCATCGTTAAACGGTGCGTTCGTTATGCGAGGCACCACTGTTTGTGTGAACCATTGTGCAGCTTATCTTTTTACAGTATGTTACAGTCTGCCTGAAGCGCTGTGAGTTGGCCTTGAATGGGGGGTGGTGGTTCTCACAAAGCTGTGTGATAATGTAGGAATGTTTCTGTAAGCGCTAAGCGGGATGGGTCAGGTGCACCAAGAAAGAAATGAGGATACAAAATACATTGAGAATATCATTATAGTAAGGAAATAATCATTATAGTAAGGAAAAGAAATCATTTCAATTACAGGTACAAGGTATGATTACTTGTGTAAGTACATGTGAATCAAATAGCATGTGTTATCTCAAATTGTAAAACCAGTACTTTGTATATGTTATATCAGAACCTCATCCTTGCCCCCTATCTATCACTCCAAAGTGCTTTACCAATGTATGATGAGCGCGCCCGAATTGAAATCTAAAAAATGGGTGCTAACAATGTGGATCAAAAAAACTAAGATCATGGCCACTGTTCCCATCACCTCCTGGCAAATAGAAGGGAAAGATATGGAGGCAGTGACAGATTTCTTGGGCTCCATGGTGACAGCAGCCTCCTCTTGGAAGGAAAGCGATGACAAACCTGGACAGCATCTTAAAAAGCAGAGACATCACCTTGTCAACAAAGGTCCACATAGTCAAAGCTATGGTTTTTCCAGTAGTGATGTATGGAAGCAAGAGCTGGACCATAAAGAAGGCTGACCACCGAAGAATTGGTGCTTTTGAATTGTGGTGCTGGAGGAGACTCTTAAGAGTCCCCTGGACTGCAAGGAGAACAAACCTATCAATTGTGAAGGAAATCAACCCTGAGTGCTCACTGGAAGGACAGATCCTGAAGCTGAGGCTCCAATATTTTGGCTGTCTCATGAGAAGAGAAGACTCCCTGGAAAAGACCCTGATGTTGGGCAAGAGCGAAGGCAAGAGGAGAAGGGAACGACAGAGGATAAGATGGTTGGACAGTGTCATCAAAGCTACCAACATGAATTTGACCCAACTCTGAGAGGCAGTGGAAGATAGGAGGGCCTGGCGTTCTCTGGTCCATGGGGTCACGAAGAGTCAGACACGACTTAACGACTAAACAACAACAAGAACAACAATAAGGATCATTGTAGGGAGTATAAATCTTGAATGAATTGTGTTCTGTCTTTTTGCTCATCCTGACAACTACATAGGTCAAGAATACCACTGAGGGAAGCAGCCATGCCTTAACCAGCAAGGCAAATGTATGCACTACCTAATCACATTTATCTGTTACAAGCACTGCATGTTGCTCCAGTAAAGCTAATTCCAGTATCTAAAAACGCAAATTCTGTGGTATGCAAAAGAAAAGCTAAAATCACCTAGATCTCTTTGCTGCTGCCACCATTTTGCCTTAGGGCATTGGAGCCTGCCACATCTTTGGAAAGATGGCATAGGTTGTGGTGGCTCAGGGTAGCGGTGGTGACCAAGGTAAAGATGCAATGGGGGCAGTGGGAAGGGGGCGGAGGGCGGTCTGTGGAGGCTCACTGCCCTCTATTTTTTAAGACAGCCATGGGCTATCTAAAACAAAAGAAAACCAATAAACTGATTCATGGTTCATCGGTTCACCAGGGGGAGATTTATGATTCATGGTTCGTCAACCTTGATGAACACTAACCGAGATGAAGCCCCATTTTGGCAGTTCATCCCCATCTCTAGCCACGACTTTATTGGTTACAGCAACAGTCTCTGGCCAGCCCTGGAGAATTTGATTCAGTCTATTAAGAGGCTCAGTGGTCAAACCATGGTTACCACTAATTCCTTCAGCAGCTGTTGAAGTTCTCCCCCTCCCCACAAGTTAGTATTTTCTGCAGATAATCTGGGCGTACACCGCTCCATGATTCCCTGTCACCTGAGGGCAGAGGTTGGGCTGGTGGGTCCCCAAGCTGGGTCAAAAATAGGACCCTGCCCCCATCTTCCATATGGGGAGGTTCCTTCACCATCTTGGGTGAACAGGCTCCTTGTTTCACCCTTATATTGTTTGGATCCAGCTGTCAAAAAAGCTGTGACAAATTTAATTGACTACATCAGCTCAATGATCTAATAACACCCAATGCTTCACCTTAATAATCAATGAGTTAATTTAGAAAACCACCCCATTGCACCAGGGAGAGGGAAAGGGTTAAAAATGATCCACTGAGCAGCAGTCTGGACAGGGATGGCTGTGACCATGATTTTTATGCAGAGCCAGCAGACTGGAGGGGGAACTCCCCTTTTCTGGCCCACTTGCTCCACCATCTTCTTTGGGATTCTTCTTTGCTGGCCTATACAGAGCAGGAAAGGGAAGCCCCATGTACCATTGGCCAATCAGCAGCTTCCAGGAGAATCCCCCATAACCACCCTCCTTATCCAGAAGATGAATACATCAAACTGTGTGGTTGCCAAGCCCAACAACCCATCTCAGTAGCAAGTTCAAAAGGTTGTTAAGTAGGACAGCTCAAGCAATACATGAATTGCCAGTCCAATTGTAATCAGCTAATAATCCATTCACTATCACAAAGCCCTACGTAGTTTGGGATTTGAATACTTGAAAAACTCCCTTATTTATAAACCTACCACAAAGTGAGGGTTGTCCTTAGAGACGTTTATATTCCTTTTTTTGCTCTAAAGTTAGGCAGGAGATGAGCAAGATCCACTGTCATGCTGTCCCAACTTCTGGAAAAATTAATTTGAAGATATTATCAACGTGGGTCTAAATCCAGTTGCTAGTTGCATTTAGATTAGCTGCCTTGAAGCTGATGCTCCAATACTTTGGCCATCTCGTGAGAAGAGAAGACTCCCTGGAAGTCATCATTCCCTGATGTTGGGAAGGTGTGAAGTGAAGTGGAGAAGGGGACGACAGAGGACAAGATGGCTGGACAGTGTCACTGAAGTGACCAACAGGAATTTGACCAAATTCCGGGAAGCAGTGGAAGATAGGAGGGCCTGGTGTGCTCTGGTCCATGGGGTCACGAAGAGTAGGACACGACTAAACAACATCAACTGATATTAAAGTTGCCACACCTCCCTGTGCCCGGCCTCTAGTTTCCAGTTTGCTGGCGAGTCATGCATGAGTGGCAAAACCTGGGAGAGAAGGGAAACCAGTAGAGGTTGTAAGCAGCCCCTTATCTCCAAAGAGATTTAAGGGGGTGCCGGAGACTGGGATGAGTCCGAAATCCAGACAAACCTCTGACTGCTGAGCAGAGCCCTTAGGCCTCAGCAAGGTCCTGTCTAACACTTCTTCCTCAAAAGCCAATCTCCTTTATTAAGAAAGCAACACACACAGACAAATCCATGAGTTAGAATAATCTGGCTCTAAATCTTTGGTAGCAAACACACATGGCCAATTAGACATTCAGCTAGTCTGTACAAGAACCAATGCATGCAGATCAAATCATTACTGCTTTATTGAAAAGAATTGCTTTAGAAAAGGTTTCAATCGATGGTAAAATAGTTCAGTAGGTACATTTTCATATCAAGACAAACGGAACACTCCCCTCCCCCACTGCAGCTATAAAAATAAAGAAAAGGAATTATGCTAACTAATAAAAAGCATAACACAGTCCATCTCACGTGTCTTGGGTCTTCACAGGCTGATGCTAGATGAAATCCAGTTGACTTCCATCAGTCCATGGTAGGAAAAATAGTCCATAGCAAAGTTATAATCCATTATGGGAAAAAGCACGTGTCTGACCTTTCTCAGTCCAACTCCATCTTTTTTCAACTCCTTACCAACTTCCTTCTTCTTCCTAGAATTCTTCATAAGGAACACCCCCTCCTGGGTCTTGTTGTCCCGCCTAACTTTCTCATGAGAGCTTGAGAGTTGTTATCAAGTTTTGTGGCAGAATTATTTTGACTACGAAAGTCTCTGCTCTCTACTCATCTTAGCAACGAGATAATCAGAGAGCGAAGCTTCTCTGAAACAGCATGAAAAACTTTCCTACTACAGAACAGACTTTAAATCAAGATGGATGCTATTGGGACAATCTTAGGACTACATATCCCATTCTAATACACATAAAAACACAAATCATCACAGAGGTCACCCAGGTTTCCTGAATAAAGATAATTTGAAATTGAGAGCAGAAATCTTTAAAGTCTTTGTCTATCATTTTGGAAGGCCAACCTGCAATCTTCCATGATATGGCTTTAATAAAACATCTGTTAAGACTTGGAGAGAAAGGTAGTCATTTCTGCTCACTTCTTCCAAGTATATTGTCAATACTACTGGCAGAACTTGTACCTTTGAGTTTGGGACCAATTTCCTTGCTGGATGGCTGTCCATTAGTTACTGCATCATATGAATGTGAAGGTAGCTGTTCTTCATATATGATGTCTAAGTCTAAAAGCTTATCATCAGTTATACAATTTTGTGCTACATATACCTCAATTTGTGGTATAGTCGTGGCAATTGTCTTAGCTGTCACCTGAGGGTTTATGTTAATTTCCACTGTAACTTTTTGTATTTTATTTTGAAAATAACCTGTTGGAGTTATATTATTATCTTCTATAGAGGGGGCTTTAACCAAAAGATAATGATCTGGCTGGGGGCGGTGGTGCTTGGCAGATCCTTGAATCTGTTGATCCCGTTGCACAGAAGTCTGCAGATTTTGTCTGAAGTTCATTTGCTTGCTCTTACAAGGGATTTAAACAAAATGAACTACTGACTAAATTATGGATAAGCATTTGAAGCCTGTTTATGATATGCTTTTCTTCTGCTATTGGCAAATTGAAATACCTGTCAATTAGAACTTTCTCCTCTTCGGAGATCATCGTAGGCACTTATTGGAGTACCCTCTGGAAAGTAGTCTCTTATTTCCAGAGAGCTTTGGAGGGTGTCACTTGTGTCTCTGTTTAATTGGTTATTATAGGCGAGGTTCTTGCTTCTGTGACCAATTCTCAAATCTTGAATTTGCATCACTAAGGTCTAAATGTATTAAATTATAAGTTGCTAAAGATTTCTCCTGTTCTATAATTTGTCCATCCGTAGCAGACAAGTCTTTGATCAGTGGCTGGATTATGGCACTGACAAAGTGCCTCTTCACCTGAACCCCTAAACTAGCAAACGCCTGCCTTTGTCTAGGATACAGAGAAGTCGGGCCTGTGAAAGTTGTTTTTATTCCATAGGTGGATTAATGAAGCAAAGATAGTCAACATTCTCTATGCCTTCAATTGACAGGTGATACACTCCTGCCTCTTCAAGAATTTGTAAGAGGCGACGTTTCTTTCCTAGCTGAGTTAGTTTTCCATTGGGCTTAGGAAAGTTAAGAAACACTAACTGATTCTTTGAAAGCACCATTGATATTTTAGGTGACTGAACAGGTTTACCTTCAGCAGGAGTCTTATCTGATTGTATATTGATGGCCAGAGATGAAGTGCTAGGTGAAAGTTCTGAATTGGATGATTTGAGAGACAGAAAGTCCACAATTGCAGTTTAGATCCTTGTGTACTGGAGGAAGTAAGGGCAGAGTTGATACAGTATTTAGTTGCTGATTTAATTTCCCTTTAACATGGGTCTCATCTGCCTCAAGGCTTATGGCGGGAGATGAGGAGTTAGATATAAGTTCCCAGTTAGATAAATTGGAAGGCAGGAAATCCATAGTAACTGTATGTAAATTTAGGTCCTTAGCTTCTGGGGGAAATAAGGGTGCTTCAGTTGACTTGACTTTGATAGCTTTCTTGTCTGATTTGGAGTGGGTTTTATCCTTCCATTTTCTTTATCCTGTACCTTCAGCAGCTGGAGCAGTCTCTAAGAATTGAAATTACAATGTGGAGGAATCTGCTTATTTAGGTTCCTCCTGGATGGTTTATATTTGCTATTGTGGCATCTCACACACCCACAGTTACCCTGTTTGTTCTTCCACACAACCCAGGTTCATTTTCAGGTATGACAATTACTTTTCAACCCTTTTCGCTGCCACCAGAGGATTTATTCCTCACTCTATCAAAAATGACTCTTAAATCACAGTTATCAATATAACAATGTTTATTTTTGTGTTTATAAGTAAATCATATAAAGTGAATCATGGATGGTCTTACTTTATTCATTCAATAAATTGTGCTTTGGTAACATTTATATTTGCTTAGCTAGAATCATTTTTAATCAAGGTATTTATTCATTACTTATCACTTCTAAGTCTTTCCAATCATTACCACATAAACCATACAAGACTTTTACTTTCCTTGTCTTATTCTCTATCTCTCTATTACCCTTCTCTAACACAAGGCTGGTCCTAACGGCCTAAACTGCTTCTCTCTAACTGACATCCCTAACTGAAGTCCCTAACTCTAACTTATATCCCTAACTGATCTTTAACTGTCTTCCCTTCTCCTCTTATATTTCCTTGGTTCCGCCCCTTCTGGTCAACCATTGGGTGCTAAATCATGGTTTCATTGTGATGGACAGGAGTGGTTACTGACCTGTCCGTCACATGGCACTTCTGATTTTGAGTTTTTTGTTCGGTCTTATTACTTATTTTTCCTTCCAATCCTCTTTTTCTTTTCTTTTAATTGTTGGGAGGGTGGGATCCTGGCTCCGCAGGTTTGTTTAATACCTTCTCACTTGAGTCAGAGGCCTCTAGTGCGACATTTGAAAAATTGACTTGAGTACTAACATTAACTTGTACATCAGCAGTTGGATGAGGTATTTTACAAGAGTCGCATTTTGTTGTGATTGGAATGCTGGTTAGAGCTGGATTCGAGGGTGGATTCAATATCATGCTGACTGATTCGTGGTTAATTTGCCTAAGTTCTTCAATTTGTTGTTTGATAGCTGAAATATCTCATGTGGATTTGTATTGTATTTGCAAATAGCATGTCTTGTGTCCCCATTACGTCAAAATATATATATATTTTTATACTGTTTTGTTTTATTTTGTAAGCCGCCCCGAGTAGACATGGTCTAGAGGGGCGGGGTAAAAATCAAATAAATAAATAAATAAATAAATAAATAAAACAGACTGAATCCAGTGAGGGCCTTGATCTCAGATGTGGACTTTGGGGGGGGTCCCTATAGTCAAATGCTGCCAAGTATTCCCCCCATTGGGTAAGTCAGTGCTAAATCTGGAAATCCCTGAATGGAATTTGTCTTTATCATGTTTAGGGGTCCTAGGTTCTGAGTTGATTGAGACAGCTGAGCTTTGGCAGAGTACTTTAGGATTTGCCAGTAGTTGCTCCTGCTCTAACAAAGCAGGTTTTGATTTAGACAGAAAAGCCGTTATTTTAGTCTGTTTAAAAACTTGACCCTTGGATTTTACCAGACTTCTAGATCTTTATAATTTTTCCTCGTGTGCACAATTTCCCCTTCCCTTTTCACAAAGAAGCCCAGAACCGGCAGAGATAGGATGAAACAGATTCGATGAGGTCAGCAGGTGTGAGATCTCACATTGACCACCTTACTTCTCAATTTTTTGCCCCATAACTGCAAAATCTGTAGACTAAATAGCCCTGAGTATAACCTCAGTTCACACAATTGCGTGCTGGCTGGATCATGCAGAGCATAGCTTAATCAGTGGAATTAAGCACTTGCATGCAGTAAGAAAGCTAAACATTTTCTTTTGCTTTCGTCAGCAATAATGCAAGTGAAGCAAAATAACATTTTTATCACTCAGATGTCAGTAGGAATCTTTTCACAACAGTATTGGGCAGAGACTCAACTGCGAAACCCAAGTTGTTCACATAGACGTCACTAATTGACCCAAACAATTTTAGACCAATCAGTCTTCTCAATGTAGTCTCTAAACTGTACTCCAAATATTTACTGGGCAAATTAGAGTGCTGGCCTTTTGAAAACTCAGGCAGGGTTCCAAAAGGGAAAATCTACTTTGGACCAATGTTTTGTACTCCGCCATGTAATACAAAAATACTCTCAATTAGGTAAGGAGAAGCTGTATGTTGCCTTAGTGGATTTCAGTTCGGCCTTTAACCTTGTAGATAGAGCCCATCTGTGGCAAAAAAAAAAACACTTTATGCCACCAATATAAATAGGAGGCTGTTGTTTTTAATTCAGATGCTTCACTGTAACACCAATTTCAGGGTAAGGCTTGGGACAAATGGCCTGTTGTCTGAGTCAATTCCAACAGAAAGAGGAGTCCGTCTGTTGGCCCCTTTCCTCTTCAATTTCTATATTAACAACATAGTCCAAGAATTGAGCGGTTTGGAATTTCTCCCAACCACAATTAGGGATGTCAAACTCTCAGTCCTTCTATATGCAGATTATCTTGCAATGTTCTCCACAACATTAGTTGGTATGTGAAGACTGTTGACCAATTTGAGCAAATTCTGTGCAAGAGAACACCTGAGCATCAATTACATCAAAACTGAAGTTACAGTTTTTGAAAAGAAGAGGAAATTCCGTACATGGAAGCTTGATGGCAAACCCATCGAGCAGCTATGCAATTTTAGATATCTTGGCCTTTGTTTCAATGCCCAACTTTCATGGAAATATCATCTGAAAGCAATTAATATGAAAGCATCTCAGTTCTCTCAGTCTCTTTTGTGGTCTACTTCAACACATGGCGGGAGTTTGGTGGCCCCTGCAGTTGAGGTGTTTGCCAAGAAAATAGTACCCCAAATAACATAGGCAGCAGAGATATGGGGATATATAAAGACTCACACTGAAGAAGTGATCCGAAATTCTTTTATTCAATCTGTTCTAACCGTCTCTCACAACACACCCTCTACATATCTAAGGGCCGAAGTAGGACTGATTCCAGTTGAAACACATTCTCGTATTGCACTAGCCATGTATTGGCTGAAATTGGCTAGTATGAATGATTCCTAGGAAGTGCTACACAGAACAGCTTCAGAATCCATCTCGAAAATCCTGGGTGAATTTAGTTAGACCCATTTTGCAGAACTATGGGATTGACACAGACTCCTTCCTACCTTTGTTTCAAATAGAGCTAAGCATCTGGCTAAAGAAAAAAAATATGTCTTTACTCTAAGAGGCAGGATCTCTGTGCCATCTCAGAATTGTCCTATTTATGTTGGTCCCCTTTGTATAAAACATTGTTCTGTTGGGAGGACTACTTTGTTAATTTAACCTTAGCCCCTCTAAGAAAAGCGTTTACAGCTCTGCCCTTTCAGTGCATGCCAACAGCTATATTAGTATGAAGATACGAAAATGTTCCTTTTGATCAAAGACTTTGTATATGTGGATGAGGAGAAGTTGAAGATGCTTCTCATTATTTGTTAAGATGTCCTTTATATGATCACCCCAGGAGCAAATTACCTGGAGGCATACTTAGAACTTTGTGTGACAGCCCTCCTCTGGCTCAACTCTGCATGCTGCTTGTGGGCAGGGATGTGATTACTACCCATCAAGTAGCAAAATTTGCCCTGGCAGCAAAGAAGATTCGTGCCAAGCATCAAAAATCCTAAATCTTTCTTTTTAAGTGTAATTGTGATATGACAGTGCCACATATGTTTGATGCTGTCATTGATATATTACGATGACCTATGGTTTTAAGCAATCAACCAATAAAGTAAAGTACAGTAAATAATTCTGAATGAACCAGCAAATGATTCAAGGGTCAGTTGAGAATTCAATTGCTAATCATTCAATTGATTCAATGGTCTAAAGTGGATCTATTGAATAAAGTAAATCAACAGTTGTGTAAAGCCCATTGGTCCAGGACTAGTAATTAGATTTAAGACAACAGGTCTAGTCCAGTTGTGATCAGCGGTAGGCTTTTTGGTGACATGTCTAAATCTTTTTATTTCCAAGACTTTTAAATGGGTTGATTTTAAAATCTTTTCTTCTACTGCTTGCAGAAACTTCTTGCTACATGGCTCATTGTTAAAATGCATTGTATAATTTTGCACGACCAGAATTGAGATTGTAGTTTTAAAACCTTCTCAGATGCTCCTTAAGCCTGTATGTTTGCAAGTGCTTGTAATAAATTAACTGACAAAACAAAATGTTTAACCAACTTACTGAAAATCAAATCACTACCTCACTTCCAAAAGAATTTCCTGGAAATGAATTCACTGTTTGCATCATCCATTCCATGCTCATCTGACCAGTGAGTACTTTTTAAACTAATTTGTAACAAAGACAGAAATATCAGTCATATTGTCTAATTGTTCTTCCTCCTACCTGCTGCAAGTGCTTGGTAGGAGGGGACAGAAATATAAAACAGAGAGGGGGGGGGAGAGGGAGAGAGAGACTGACTGCCCCTGTCATCCTATTATTTTGTTTTGACTTCCAGATGCTTCCACTTCAGGACATTTGTTTGTACTTGCCTTTGTGCCAAAGAAAATGACATTAATTCAGGATTAGCACATTCCCCTCTCTACATGTGCACACAAAGTTCCTTCAGCTGCTATTGAAGGTGTTTAAAGCTTGTGAATTAATTGGAAGAAAGACGACTGGAAGGGATTAAACCATTCCCTCAATTCAATATGTAGAATTATGTTTACATAGCCAGTAAAAGATTAATCTAGTCTTTTCTACCAAATAAAAAGCATAGAAGCATAACAACAAGTCAGTGCTCCTGTTATTATATGGTAGAAATTGCCTGAGGTATAGGAAACTAGTGCTGGTCATAAGGATGTGGATTTAAGAATGTCTTGGATTTTGCAGCAGTGAGTGTACAAAACTTTTTTTTTTACTTTAAAGCAGCTTTAACATTTAATGGAACTTGAAACAGGAGGGTAGCTGTAAGGATTGTAATTGTCTTGATGCAATATATTTATGGATTTTTAGCTTGGTTTATTAAAAACAACAACACCCAGCCACAAACACCTGTTTCATGATTTATTTTAATTGCATTGTGTGTGGAATTGCATTTACGCACCAGCTGCGCCATCAGCTGCAAAAAAAATCACAACACCTTCATTTGGATCACTTGGGTAAAAAAAAAAAACTAGCAATTTTTGATGTAAAGGCTGTCCAAAATTACTACCTATCAACAAATACTTCTTGCAACAAATTTTCAACCTCAGAAATTTCTCAGATGTAGACCCAATGTTGTAGTTGCTATCAGGTACTAGCATCATGGAACTTTATTGCTTCCCCTCTGTCATCTTCCCCATGCCACCATGATTTGGGAAACAGCTATGGAGGATTTCTCAACTTCAGGAGCTGGTTTTGGGGGCACATTAGTGTTGCAGAGGGTGGGGTAATTATTCCTTCCAAATACTCTGAAAAGGATGTAAGTGCTTGCAGAGTGCTATGCAGTAAGTACTATGATACATAGGGTTTCCCAAAACTTAATTGTCATAGAAATTGTTTTATAAAATTTGTAACCTACCAAACTGAATATTGTCATCTTATATTTATGGTGATGAACCAAATGATTAACAATTTAAACTTAAAAAACCACTGTGCAATATTGTGCCTGCGCTGCTAGCAGGGGGAAAAGGGACCTAACTTTACATAGCAAAGGCTAACCTAAAAATGGATACCAAGGTCAGCAGTCAAGATGGCCTGCAGGATCAATATGAGCATGATATTGCAAGGCAACGTCAGGCCATTTCCTAGTATTTCAAATCATAGACAGAGGAGCAATATTCCACATTCATAAACAAGGGATTTTTTAAAGATTGAATTTCCTGGTGTTTTAAGATGAGGCTTATGCACACATTGCACGCAAATTCAAAACTGTAACTCATTCTCTTAATGAGAAATACTAGTACTACAGCTGCTTGCATTTGAGTGTCCCCAGGCAATGAACTTATGATCTATAGTGGTGGTTCTTAACTTTTTCTTCACCATGGTCCCCCTTTAAATATCTTTTGTTGCCGCAGACCATCAAGATATAACTCAATATTTAAAATGCTAAAGTGCATCAAATACTTATTTAACGTTTGTCATGAAAGGTCTTCAAATTTGGAGAAAAGGGAGAAATAAATTTATCTGTGAATACACACACTTCTATTATAATACTTTTATCGGAGTTATTCCTTACAAATTATGAGGAGGAGGAAGAGGAGGTGCCACACCTCATCTGCTAATGTAAGAGATTGCACAGATTAGATAGTTAGACATGATAAAGTGGCAAAATTAGTGCACTGGTCATCATGCAAAAAAATACATATATATAACTTGCCAGCCTCCCAAAACCCATGGGGACATCAGTTAGAGAAGGTGTCAGAAAATGAAGAAGTCAAGATCTGTCAAATCTGTCAAACAATTGCTGATAAAATATTATCTCATCTCTCAATACCCCAAAATGAGACAAAACTTTACCTCATGATAGTCAACAAACTTCACAGTGTGGCAAAAGTTGGTAGTGTTCACGATCCATATCTTTGCAAACCTGTTCAAAAAGTATTGATTTCAGTGATTTGCTTTTTATGAATTTGAAAATTTTAACTGACTCATTTAAGATCCGTTTTGTTTTTTCTGGTAGCTTCTTAGCAACTTCCCTATGTATACAGCAGTGGTACCAACTCACCAACAGTAGGATTTGCTTAACCTGTGCTACAAGTCCAGTAAGCTTTCCAGACATTGCTTGTGCCCTGTCTGTGCTAATTCCAACACATTTCAACCAATCCATGTCATGAGATATTATAAACTCATTCAAGCTGTTATATACTTCTTCAACTGTAGTGTGTACCAACAAGGAGATAAACAGTATATCTTTGAAAACATTTGTCTCGTGCTCATATCTAACATAAGGTTGCTTTGTTACGTCTGTGCTCTTGTCCAATTGCAGTGTAAAATTGGGGAACATGCAAATTCTTTCTAATTATTGTTATTTGACAAACTATCAGTTTTCTTCTTAACTGTGTAATTTGACAAATGTATGAAGGAAAAGTCCTTGGCAGCTTTCTTGTTGATCAATGCAAAAAAAAATGTGATATTTGCAGCAGGTAATATAAGTTCTTCAGCTATTGTGTGCGGTTTTCCAGTTTTAGTTATTAGCTGAGAAACTTCAAATGAATCCCTCACTTGATTTTCACTGTTACAACTAGTTACAGTCTTTTTAAAAACCATTTTCTTACTTTCCTGAAGCTCATGTTCCTAACTTTTGAAAAAACTGATGCTTGTGGCATGTTGTTTATATTTAGTATCAAGATGTCTTTGAAATTTTGATGGTTTCATGGCCTCATTGGAAAAGATCTCATAACACAACACACACTGTAGTAGTTGCTTGTCTTCTGGACCTGTACATGTGAAGCCAATCAACAGATATTCCTTGCTATAATGGCAATACTTTTAAGATGACTGGACGAAGCTTCATTTTGCTTTGAACAGGATGCAACCTCATCAACAGCATCGGATTTTTTACATTTCAAATTCAGCCAAAGATCTATTCTGAGGCTTAGCTAAAATGTCACGTGCTGTCTCTCAGCCATTCAGCACTGTCACGATTACCTCTCCCTAAAGAGATAATGATCTCGGGCGAGGAGTCACTGTGAATGCAAAACTACCACTTTTATTAGGACCATTCACTTGCATGTTCTCACTGTGTGCAGAAATATCAAACAGTTATTTTCATAACCAGTTTTTACTTTTGTTTGTTTTAAATAGAGACAATAGGTTAGAAAAGCCAAGTTTTACATAAGCAAGGGAAATTAAGATTTTGTTCTGTTTCCTTTTGTTTCTTGCTTTCTTTCTTTTATTAATTCTTTTAATTTTAATTGCAAAAGATCATAGCATTTCTCCAAGCTTTCATAGACCCCCTGTGAGGACATTGCGCCCTCCCTCCCAAGGGAGGCCACAGTAGTGCAGACCACAAGATCTAGGATCTATAGTAGAGAAAACCCAGTGTATCTATACTGTGGCTACACTTCTTTTATAGTACAGTGGTACCTTGATTTACGACCATAATCCATTCCAAAAGATGGACATAATCGAAATGGCTGTAAGTCGAAGCATAGGAATGCATGGGAGAGTGCTTGTAGCGCTATGGGGCGGTATATAAGTCCAATAAATAAATAAATAAATAAATAAATAAATGTGATTAATCCATTCCGGTCAAAAAACAACAACAACAACTAGCAAAAATAAAATGAAAATAAAACACTGCAAGCCCCATAGGAATGCACTGGGGCTGCAAAACAAAAACAAAAAACACACAACCCAAAAATAAACAGAACAAGTCCCACACTGGGACTGCAAAAAAAATCACCTAAAAACAAAAAAACAAAACAGCACAGAAACATAACCCCCCAGCCCAAGACCACCCTGCAAAACCCACCTAGAACAGTTTTTAAAAAGCAAAAAGCAGCATCTTACCTTAGCAGGCTTCCTTCAGTGCTGGCTCTGGGAGCCGGGATCAGGGCCCCCTCTGCCCCCACACCGAGGAGAGATGAGGAACACTAAGGCCCGACATGGCCGCCCTGGCAAGCAGCCGCTGGATCCGGTGCCGGAATGGGAGGCAGCATCGGGCACCCCAGCGGGAGAGCCACCTGCTGCTCAGGGACGCAGCAGCAGCTGCGGCATCGGCCCCGCAAAGGGCGGTGAGGAGCCCCAAGGGACACCCCCGCTGCCACCTCCCCGCCGCTGCATCCCTTTCCCTAACCATTGGGGTGAAAGAGCTACAAAGAAGCAGCCTCTTTGCCACCAGCAGTTTGAATTTCCTGCCTTCCCCCCCCCTGCCTTTTTCTGTTCGTAACTGGAAGCTCCAGCCACAAGTTGAAGCAAAATTTTGGGGCCAGAACTGGTCTTAACTTGAAATGTTCATAAGTCGTAAGGGACGGTTGTAAGTCAAGGCACCACTGCATCTTTAAAAGGGAGAGAGGAGAACAGCATGTACAAGAGAAAAAACAGATACATACAGAAACATATACATACATACAGATGAATACACATACGGAAGGACAGTCCATTGCAAGGAGTGATTCCCTGACCAGTAAAGGATTAGAATATAGGAACTAAATCTCATCCCATGTTTCAGCTGATGCATAGCTCTTAGAGAGATTCCATTCCATCAATTTAAAGCTAAGCCCCAGTAAGGTCAAAGGGACACATTTCTGTGTTGCGGTGTGTAGGACTGGTACATATTCAAGGCTTCTGCAGAATGTTAAATAAAATACTGGAACACACTTTCTTCACTCCTTCTTTGTCAAATGCTTCAAACAAGTTGAAGGTTCCAGTCTTTTCTGATCCCAAAGGCCAAAATATTCCAGCAATCAGAGTTATGCTTTATCTATGAGCTAGTTCCTTTCTTAGCCCTTCAAATGCAGCGACATCATAAAAAGGGTAAACTAATTTTTACTTACTCTAATGTGAATTCATTTGTTGTGTCCCTCATGCATCTTCAAAAAGATTACATTAAGAATCTGAAAGGTCGGCTCAAAAAATGACCTTTTCTGCCTTGCTATGTTTATACCACATTCATAATTAGAGCTAATGATTTGAATTGCCCATTCCAAGTACTTGATCACATGAAACATTTCTGCTAGCACTGCAATTTAAAACAAAATTGTGAGAAACAAAGTCCTTTCTAAAGCACTATTATATTTTCAGGCCAAAACATATGATTAAACTTTGTGTAGTGCAAAATGGATGTTGAATTTTTTTCAGCCATGTACTTTTTGTTATCTGTCTTTTGTTAACTAGCAGATAGTGATACTGTCATTTGGTCTTCTTTCTGGTCTTCCTTTTGAACCTACCTGATTGACAGGTTTTTTTTATTCTAACAGTTCAAACTACATATTTCTCTAAATTTCGCGGCATAGGTAGCATGTACGTACAGGAAACATACAAAAGTGCATATCAAATGCATATTTTAGGGCAAAATATGTATAAAATGCTTATTTTGTACTGCATGCATATACAAACACATGTTTCAGAATACTTTGCACATGTCTAGATGGGAGGCATATAAATGCAATAAATAAATAAATAAAATAAATAAATAAAACCCATATTTCATCAAAGATATACTATTACAGATTTCTTTGAAAAAATTGAAAACTCCTGCATGTAAATATGAGTTTCTACAAATGGAACAATGAGGTATTGTTTCACTGTTTATCCCTATTCTCTATCCCATCTCCCTTTCCTAAATTTTAGCTTGTAACTTCATGCAATATGGACTTGCCGTATTCATAGTTGTTTTTGTCACCATTATAATCATCTTGTGATAAATTTGCTATAACATACTATTAATAAACTAATTTCCAAGGAGGGACCTTGTGAATATAATTAGGACTTCAATTTTTATTTTAACAGTGCCTGTTTATGTGACTGTGTATGAAGGTGACTGACTCAAAATTTCTAACATAATAAGTAAATTTAGTATAGATTTATATTGAAATGAAAGATACTTGGCAGATATTCAAGATGATTAGCCCAGATGGAGTTTCTTTGTTTCCTGCCTTCTAGAAAAAGTCAGCAACCATTTCCTTGTTTTGGGTGGTTGGTTCACACCAAGATGCCTTTGAGTCATGGGTTTCCAGCAATTAATTCCCACTTCTTTCATGGTTTACGATGGTGAACCTACGGCACGTGTGCCACAGCTGGCACGCAGAGCCCTTTCTGCTGGCACATGAGCCATAAGTTGCCGGATTGCTACTCCCCCCTCCCCCCTGCAGCCAAACCTGAGCAGGTGGCTGCAACCGCAGTGCTGGTGCCCAGACAGGCGGGCAGGTTTGATCAGCTCCGATCAGGTTCCAGAGCAGCTGGTGCTGTCGGTGGGTCCAGAGTGGGGTCTCGAGGCACCTCCGTGCCTGGGATTCCCCCTTCCACCACCACTTCCGGTTCCGCCGCCCCTTGGTTTAGGGTGATATCTGAAGAGCTGAACGGCTCTCTGCCTTTGAGTGGTAATTGGCCCTGCTGCCACTTTTATTGAATACTGAATCCATTTCAGGTTAACTTTATTGCTCTGTTCTTTATTGGTATTCATACATTCTGATGAAGAACAATAGTTATAGCATGCCAGTAATAAATCTGTAATCGATCAGTTGAAAAATTAATCTAATTTGACACAGCCTGAATACTACAATCCAGCAAGGCAGGACCTGCAGTCAGGTAGGACTGAGAGGAATAATAATCAATTTTAGAGATATTGTTTGTAATCCTAAAATCTTTCCTATGACTTTTTATTTTGATCTAATAGATTAGTAGATATCTTTTATCCCAATGTTTTGCAGCTGAAAAATAAAGTGTTCAGAGGATTGGTGATTCTACTCTCTTGAAAATCTTAATAGTCCATGTTATTTCTCTCGTCCTTCTTTTCTTCTTTGAGTGAGTTGCAAGAACAACTGGAGTCTTCTGAGCAAAAGAATCCCTCTTTGCTTTGCGCTCTGCTTTCACGTGGTTTTTCAATAATAATACTAAGCATTTGTGATATATTCTTCAAACCATGTCATTAATTTTTTTGATACTCTCTTCAAACTGGATTATTAGTTGTTTGTTTTGTTTTTAGTAATAAGTTGCTGCCTATTTCTGCTGTTTCTTTTATTGTTCCTTTTGAGTATTCGCTTCCTTGACTATAAGAAATAGTTTAATCCAGGAAGTATGCTAAACACACCATGGAATTAATTGTTTAGTGTTGAGGATACTTAATCATTCCGTCTCCTGTCTCGATACTTTTTACATCACATGTGCATGGGTTTATGTATATTTACTTGTATGTAAAGGAAATATACTCTGTACATAGGCAATAACATTCTCATTTACTGAAATCCTGTAATAGGTCACATTGAATCGGTGAATCTTAAATAGATGTTGATTTACTAGATCCCCACTAATTCAATGGGCTGCTCTGATTACAACTTACCTTTGGATTTCAGCCTTTCTGTTTAGTTTTAAAGCCTCAAATAACTGATGATGTACATAAGCCTTTATAGCTACATCTTATAACGCTAGTTTTCTTTTCCCCAGCTGCCCAAAACCATGTCACTCAGAAATAAAGTGTACCACTCAATTTTAGTGACTAATTTCACCACCAAATAAGCTAGGAAGGAACTCGTATTTAAAACAAGAACGGAGTTCTCTTTTGTGATACATTTCCTGCTTTTTCCAAAAGCAATATTGGTGTTTTTCACCAGATCTCAATGGAAAGGCACACAATAGGGTTTTTTTTTGGGGGGGGGGGGGGAAGTGTGAGAGAGCCTTGGCTCCCAGATCTTCTGAGGTTGTTCAGCCCTACTGTATGATAAAGCTAACTGTTTTGTTTGGTTATAGGTGTGATGATTTGTGTTTTTATGTGTTATGAGAATGGGATATGTATTCCTAAGATGGTCCCAATAGCATCCATCTTGATTTAATGTCTGTGTCTGTGGTAGGAAAATTTTACATGCTGTGTCAGAGAAGCTTTGTTCTCTGGTTATCTAGTTGCTAAGGAAAGCCAGAGAGTTACATTCCTGGTAGTCATAATAATTCTGCCACAAGACATGATAACGACTCAAGCTCCCATGAGAAAGTTAGGCGGGACAACAAGACCCAGGAGGGGTGGTCCTTATGAGGCATCCTGGGAAGAAGAAGGAAGTTGGTAGGAGTGGGAAAAAGATGGAGTTTGATTGAGAAAGGACAGACATGTGCTTTTTTACAAAATGGATTATAACTTTTGAATGGAGCCTTTTTGCCAACATGGACTAATGGATTACAACTGGATTTTACCTTACCTGTTGGACTATGGACTGTGAAGTCTCAGAATACATAAGAATGACTACGCTTATGCATATCCTAGTTTAGAATGCATTTCTTGTTTTATTTTTATAGCTGGAGTGGTGGGAGTGATTTGTCAGCCTTGATATGAAAATGTTTCTAACTGAAATGCTTTACTATGATCTGAATTCTTTTCTGAACCATATGTCTTAATAAAGCAGTAATGTTTGGGAATTGTATGCATTGGTTTCTTGAACAGACTAACCTATCTAATTGGCCATGTGCTTTTGCTACCATATAGAGCCCAGATTTGCCTGAGTGTAAACTCATGGATTGTCTGTGTTTCTTGTGTTTACTTACAAAGGGGATGGACTTGAGGAAGGAAAATTGGTGCAGGGCCTGGCTGAGATCGAGGGCTCGTCTTAGCTCATAAGGACTGACTAATTTTCTGGAATCTCTCCTTCTCTGGCTTTCCCTTAATTTTCTTGGAGATGGGGGATTGCTTACAATAGGTAAAGATGTTTCCATTTTATTCTTTCTTTACTGAGCTATCTCGGCAATTGTGACGTCCACCCTCATTCCCCTTTGCTTGTCCTTCAAGCCCCAGAGCACACGAAGGCAAACACTCGCTTCTTTTCACTTGCTGCCACCAGGTGATCTCTAAATCACCATTTAATTCAGAAAGACTCAGGTCCACATTTCAAGTCCTTTTAAATAAAACTTTTATTTATTGAATACATAGATTGATTAATGAATATTTTCAGTAGTTAATCATTCCTCAGAATTTCCCCAAACTACACTCTCTATTACACTGTCTCTTTCTCTCTACACACTCTTAAAACTCTCTTAATCTCACACTCTCTGACTGAAATATTGACTCAGGCTCTGCCTCTTATAGTATCTGTCTTGGCTCCGCATTTCAGCAACATGAATATTCAAAAATCATTACATTATACAACAAGAACCATCGTCGTTTAGTCGTTTAGTCATGCCCGACTCTTCGTGACCCCATGGACCACAGCACGCCAGGCTCTCCTATCTTCCACTGCCGCCCACAGTTGTGTCAAATTCATTCTGGTAGCTTCGATGACACTGTCCAACCATCTCATCCTCTGTCGTCCCCTTCTCCTCTTGCCTTCGCACTTTCCTAACATCAAGGTCTTTTCCAAGGAGTCTTCTCTTCTCATGAGATGGCCAAAGTATTGGAGCGTCAGCTTCAGGATCTGTCCTTCCAGTGAGCACTCAGGGTTGATTTCCTTTACAATTGATAGGTTTGTTCTCCTTGCAGTCCAGGGGACTCTCAAGAGCCTCCTCCAACACCACAATTCAAAAGCATCAATTCTTCGGCGGTCAGCTTTCTTTATGGTCCAGCTCTCACTTCCATACATCACTACAGGAAAAACCATAGCTTTGACTATGTGGACTTTTGTTGGCAAGGTGATGTCTCTGCTTTTTAGGATGCTGTCAAGGTTTGTCATTGCTTTCCTCCCAAGAAGCAGGCGCCTTTTAATTTCATGGGTGCTGTCTCTATCTGCAGTGATTATGGAGCCCAAGAAAGTAAAATCTGTCACTGCCTCCATATCTTCCCCTTCTATTTGCCAGGACATGATGGGGCCGTGGCCATGATCTAAGTTTTTTTGATGTTGAGTTTCAGACCGTTTTTTGCATTCTCCTCTTTCACCCTCATTACAAGGTTCCTTAATTCCTCCTCGCTTTCTGCCATGAGAGTGATATCATCTGCATATTGGAGGTTGTTGATATTTCATCCAGCAATCTTGATTCCGGCTTGTGATTCCTCCAGTCCAGTCTTTCGCATGATGTATTCTGCATATAAGTTGAATAAGCAGGGAGACAACATTCAGCCTTGTTGTACACCTTTCCCAATTTTGAACCAATCAGTTGTCCCATATCCAGTTCTAACTGTTGCTTCCTGTCCCACATATAGGTTTCTCAGGAGATAGATAAGGTGGTGAGGCACTCCCATTTCTTTAAGGACTTGCCATAGTTTGCTGTGGTCCACACAGTCAAAGGCTTTTGCATAGTCAATGAAGCAGAAGTAGATGTTTTTCTGGAACTCTCTGGCTTTCTCTGTAATCCAGTGGATGTTAGCAATTTGGTCTCGAGTTCCTCTGCCCCTTCAGAATCCCACTTGTACTTCTGGGAGTTCTCGGTCCACATACTGCTGAAGCCTACCTTGGAGGATTTTGAGCATAACCTTCCTAGCGTGTGAAATGAGTGCAGTTGTACGGTAGTTGGAGCATTCTTTGGCACTGCCCTTCTTTGGGATTGGGATGTAGACTGATCTTTTCCAGTCCTCTGGCCATTGTTGAGTTTTCCAAACTTGCTGGCATATTGAATGTAGCACCTTAACAACGTCATCTTTTAAGATTTTAAATAGTTCCACTGGAATGCCATCACCTCCACTGGCCTTGTTGTTAGACAAGCTTTCTAAGGCCCACTTGACTTCACTCTCCAGGATGTCTGGCTCAAGGTCAGCAAGCACATTATCTGGGGTGTCTGGGATATCCAAATCTATCTGGTATAATTCCTCTGTGTATTCTTGCCACCTCTTCTTGATGTCTTCTGCTTCTATGAGGTCTCTCCCATTTTTGTCCTTTATCATGTTCATCTTTGCACAAAATGTTTGTCTAATATCTCCAATTTTCCTGAACAGATCTCTGTTTTTTCCTTTTCTATTATTTTCCTCTATTTCTTTACATAGTTCATTTAAGAAGGCCCTCTTGTCTCTCCTTGCTATTCTTTGGAACTCGTCATTCAATTTTCTGTAACTTTCTCTATCTCCCTTCCATTTTGTTTCTCTTCTCCTCTCTGCTATTTCTAAGGCCTCGTTGGACATCCACTTTGCTTTCTTGCATTTCCTTTTCTTTGGGATGGTTTTTGTTGCTGCCTCCTGTACAATGTTAGGTGCCTCTATCCAAAGTTCTTCAGGCACTCTGTCCACCAAATCGAGTTCCTTAAATCTGTTCTTCACTTCCACTGTGTATTCATATGGGATGTGGTTTAGATTATACCTGACTAGCCCAGTGGTTTTTCCTACTCTCTTCAGTTTAAGCTTGAATTTTGCTATGAGAAGCTGATGATCAGAGCCACAATCAGCTCCAGGTCTTGTTTTTGCTGACTGTATTGAGCTTCTCCATCTTTGGCTGAAGAGAATATAATCAATCTGATTTCGGTATTGCCCATCTGGTGATTTCCATGTGTAGAGTCGCCTCTCATGTTGTTGGAAAAGAGTGTTTGTGATGACCAGCTTGTTCTCTTGACAAAACTCTATTAGCCTTTGCCCTGCTTCATTTTGAACTCCAAGGCCAAACTTCCCTGTTGTTCTTTTCATCTCTTGACTCCCTACCTTAGCATTCCAATCCCCTAGAATGAGAAGAACATCTTTCTTTGGTGTCAGTTCTAGAAGGTGTTGTAAGACTTCACAAAATTGGTCAATTTCAGTCTCCTCAGCAATGGTGGTTGGTGCATAAACTTGGATTACTGTGATGTTGAAAGGTCTGCCTTGGATTAGTATTGACATCATTCTATCATTTTTGAGATTATATCCCATTACAGTTTTCCCACTCTTTTGTTGACTATGAGGGCTACTCCATTCCTTCTGTGGGATTCTTGCCCACAATAGTAGATATGATAATCATCTGAATTGAATTCACCCATTCCTGCCCATTTTAGTTCACTGACACCCAGGATGTCAATGTTTATTCTTGCCATCTCCTGTTTGACCACATCCAGCTTACCAACGTTCATAGACCTTACATTCCAGGTCTCTATGCAGTATTTTTCTTTGCAGCATCAGACTTTCCTTTCACTTCCATGTGCGTCCACAGCTGAGCATCCTTTCGGCTTTGGTCCAACCACTTCATTAGCTCTGGGGCTACTTGTACTTGTCCTCCGCTCTTCCTCAGTAACATGTTGGATGCCTTCCGACCTGAGGGTCCCATCTTCCAGCATCATATCTTTTAGCCTTTTGTTTCTGTTCATGTTGTTTTCTTGGCAAAGATACTGGAGTGGCATTGCCAGTTCCTACTCCAGGTGGATTGCGTTTAGTCAGAACTCTCCACTATGACCTGTGTGTCTTGGGTGTCCCTGCACGGCATAGCTAATAGATTACCTGAGCTTCTCAAGCCCCTTCACCATGACAAGGCAGCAATCCATGAAGGGGTACATCAACTAAATAGAGAATGCTACAGCAATGTTTTTAGAAATGTGTTAACATTTGAGTTTTCGTAGGATTTTATTATGTCTGTTATATTGTTGTCCTTTTATTATGTATGTAAGCCGCCCCGAGTAGATTTTGTCTAGCTGTGTTCCAGGACCCTTTAGAGTCTCCCCCTTCCCCTCCGGGGGTCACAGGGGGTGAAATTGCCACCTTCTGGGACTCATTTGAGGCTTGGGAAGCTTCAGAAGAGTCCCAGAAGCTTGCGATTTTGCCCCCGCTGACCCCTGGGGGGCAGGGTGAGTCTCTAAAGGGTCCTGGAACACACCCTAGGACCCTTTGGAGGCTCACCCTTTCCCCCCCCCACCGGGCCAGAGGGGGCAAAATCGCCACCTTCTGGGACTCTTTTGAGGCTTGGAAAGCTTCAGAAGAGTCCCAGAAGGTGGCGATTTTGCCCCCTCTAACCCCCAGGGGGGCAGGATGAGCCTCCAAAGGGTCCTAGGGTGTGTTCCATAAGATGGACCTCTCCATAAGGCTCACCAATTTTTAGGAGAAGAAAACATTATTTTTTCCTGTTTTCTTCTAAAAATTTGGTGCATCTTATGGAGAGGTGCGTCTTATGGAGCGAAAAATATGGTAATACTGCAGGAGAAAAGCTCTTTGCACATTTGTCAAGTATTGGTCCTTCTCCAGCATGTCTACATTTCAAGTCAAAACAGCTCAGAATAGAGGACAAGATGGCATTTCTTAAATGTGCTGGTGATCTGGCATTTCTGTTTCTTAAAAAATTCTGAATCTTATATATTAGTGTTTAATAGTAATTCAAATCTATGCATTTTGAGTTGCTCCCAGACATTTTAAAGTATCTGCCAACTCCTTTACTGCATGGAAATGTTCTTGATGTTATAATGTTTCTCACTGCAGAAATGGGGGAGCCATTTTTTTCCTACCATTAAAAAAGCATTATAAATGGTTTTTTGCACTCACACTACATTTGAACATTTCTTTCAAGAGGCAAGCAGACTCTCCACTGTTTATGCCCTCCTTCTAGGCTTTGGAAGAAACAGCCACTATTCAACACAATGCTGTATATTGCTTAAATATTAGGCTTAAATATTATAAAGCTCAAATATTATTTTTTGGGGTGCCCACTATTTAGAAAGCACTATTATCATCTGGAATGTGGAGAGGTAGGAGAGAGATAGGTAAAAGTAAATTTTTCCCTTGACAATTTTGTCCAGTCTTGTCCAACTCTAGAGCGCAGTGCTCATCCCCGTTTCCAAGCCAGCATTCATGCAGAGTGCAATCAAAGTGAAATGGACAGGGCAATGCTGCTCAGATGGCTCCACAGCAGAGCCCTCAGAATGATAAATCTGGCCACAGTGTTGAGAACTGACATGATGCACTTTGCAAGCATTTGGATGAGTGACATTCAAATAGAAATCCCTGTGTAGGAAATAAGTGCTCACTGAACTAAAATGAAACAGGGTATTTGTTTCTTAGCAGTTTTGCAAGGGGAAAAACTGGGTGCTGATGTGTTAAGGGAAGCATTAGAAACAGCTGGTCCCATATTTAGGCTTAGCCTTGAGGATCACCATTTCCCAAGATAACGAGGGTCAGCATTTCTAATTATAAAAGGATCAGGTGCACTGAATTTCTGCCAGTCTGGATAGGTTAAATTGGCCCAGACGAGCAAACAGCCCTACATGGTAAAGGACAGCTTCTTCTAAGGCTCTGTACTAGCTTTGGACAAATCACAAATTCCAGAACAAATCAGTCCAATTCACACCATTTTAATAAGATCTGGATCAAAGCAGAACTGCTAATTCAGGTCTGGTGTAACACAATGAATTTATAAATTAATCTGCATCTGGAACCCAAATTTTTGTTGGAATTATTGCAATTGTTGCATGCTGCCTTTACGAAGTTTTGTCTGGGAGGGACCTTTCTAGGCTGGGGCAAAAGTCAATCAGTTTGTTCACTCTGTGCCTCAGAGTTTGAAGCGAATCAGGACTTTTCTTTTCCAACTCTTTTTTTTCAGTCAAAGGTTAGAGTTACCATATTTTTCCATGTATAAGACGACCAAAAGTATAAGACGAACCCCCCTTTTTCTAACCCCAAAGTAAAAAAGAGCAGGGGTCAAAGGGCTCCCTTTTTGCTAAGTGGCAGTCAAAGTGACTGCCGCTTTTCCTCACTTTTGAGAAGGCACAGAGTTTAGCAAAAAAGGCACCCCAGCACGTATGAATGCTCCTTCACCTCTGTCTCTGCCTCCTCCTGCTGCTGCCTTGGCCACCGGAGGGGGCAAGCAGTGAGCTCTAGAAGAGGTAACTGGGCGACAGTGGCGGCAAGAGGTGCCCAAGTGTGCAAGCGACCGACTGCTTCCTTCCATGTATAAAATTTTTCCTCTAATTATTTTAGGAAAAAGTGTCATTTTATACATGGAAAATATGGTATGTGGTCAGTCAGCAAGTCATGTAGTCAGGATGCAGCTGCTTATGACTCAATTAACTTTGCTCATGTGACCAGTTATTATTTTTCTACAATTTGCTGTTTTTGATCTATTCATAACTGTGTGTAAATAGAACCTTTTATTATTTTTCTTACCTGGGTATCTGAATGAGCTATTGAGACAGCCAGTGCCAGTTGATGAGAACTAAGCAGCAAGGAAGGGGTGGTTTACTTTGTTGAGGCTTGAATCTAATTGTGGTTTGTAGGTCCCAGAACTTTTTTCTACTTTTAAGCCATAAAATATCAACACTCTGAAAGAAATTTACTTAGTTTCCTTTCCTTTTCCTAAGGTGTGAGGAGATATAAAGGTGGCTAACACATGAACCTTTGTCTGAAATTTAGCTCTCTTTTTAAGGTGTTATCATATCATTTTATATATATTTAAATTGTATTATAATTTTTCTAAATTTTATTGTATTTTAAATGTTGTAAGCTGCCCAGAGACTTTTGGGTAGTATGGGCGGTATATAAATTAAATTAATATTAATATTAATATTAATATTAATATTAATATTAATAGTAGTAGTAGTAGTAGTAGTAGTAGTAGTAGTAGTAGTAGTAGTAGTAATAATAATAATAATAATAATAATAATAATAATAATAATAATAATAATAATAATAATAATAATAATAATAATAATAATAATAGTCGGCACAAAAAACAAAAAATTATAGCCATTTTAATTGTTGAATGCAAGACAATATGAGGCTTACAGAATGACTCAGTTCTGGGACCCAAATGCTATGGCATGTGCCATGAATTGCTTTAGATTGACTAAAATTCATTCCAGATGGACTCCAGAACCTGTGCACAACTCTTAACGTCTTCCTTTCATAGCAACTAGATAGAATATGTGGCTGATAGGACTTGATTCAGCTCTTCAGTCCATTGAAGAATACTGGATATTCTGACTCTTGTTTCACTGACAATGATTTATATCAGTTCCATTACAGCAATGCTTGCTGAAATGTGGTTTTGTTTGTTTGTTTGTTTGTTTTTGTAAATAAGAAGACACCAGTCAATGTGCTTAATTGGAGGTTGTAGATCCATTTTCCATTGGTGACAACTGTACATGCAAGATCAGAATACTACTATTTTTGCTGTGAACTCTAATGGATTATTATTATTATTATTTACATTACTTGGTTTAATAGTCCCAGCATGATTCTTATTTACTTTTGACTTCCAAGTGACTTTATGAATGCCATTATTTTCCTTGCAGGAGTCCCTGAGAAAGAGCAATTGCTGTGATATACCACGGAAGGCTTTTAAAATGCCTAAATACCTTGATGAGCAATGGCTATTGATCTTATTTAACTCCAGGTTAAGCACCAAATATAACAGGGGTGCTGTTTAAAAGAAAGCAGTGCCTTCTCCTTGGTCTTGATAAGGGCCAGTATATAAAAATATCCAATAGTGCAATTGTTGCTAGACTGTACCATCTCAAATGCAGTCTTTGTGTCTGGATAGAGGAATATCCTTATGCAATTCAGTCTTTATGAATCTTCCTGTTTGCTTGTTTGTATATATACTGCCCATCTGGCTAACAAGGCCACTCTGTTGATTATTTCTTGGCCTTTTGGCTAATACTTCCTGTGACTTTTCCAAATGGTATACATTTGGCTAATGTATCGCTCCCCTCTTAGCTGTCAGTCAGGTTACATTCATGGGCAGACAAATGTGACAGATTTTCTGTCTCCAATCACTGAATGTTACAAATGTAGAAACTGTGATAAAAAATAAGCCTAAATGAAATTCTCAGCTACTTCTTGATTGGCTGGGGGTGGGGGTGGGGAATGACACAGAAAACCTGAGTCCTCCATTAAGAATTGGGGTGATAATTTAGTAAACTCACTAGGAAGACAAGAAGAGACTTGGACTCTCAATATCAGCAGAGGAGGACTGCAACCACTAGGTAATATCACTCTGGCATTAATCTGACCTAAGTTGGCTAAACCTAGTGAGTTTACTAAATTATCACCACAATTCTTAGATGGAGGACTCAGGTTTTCTGTGTCATACACACCCCGCCAATCAGAAACATCTATTTCGAACAAAAGCCAAAGGAAGAGATGTTTGTACACACTTGCCTGTGCTTCCTTGTTTGTAGAACTAGCTGCCTAAATTGCAACCATAAAACAGCAACCAGACTCCTTACCTCCGTCTAAGAGAGAAAAGCATGGCAAATGGCCAAGAACTGCTGACTGAACATCTAAGAGCGACTTTCCTGGCCAAAAAATAAAAATTGTCATATACTTTTGGACTTTAGGTTTTTGGACTTCAATTATTTGTAGTGTTACAGCTTAGAGCATTCAGGCTTCTATTCCACCGGGCTACAACAAAGCTGGCTGGGTAGCTCAGAGATTTAGATTAGAGATGACTTAAGTTGTGCCATTTTGTACAAAGATCTCCGTGCTGCACCACAGGTGCTGCACGTTCCCTTCCCCCACTTCTGGACAGATGCCTCACTCACAGTCCTCCACATGCCACCCATGCCATCCTCCATTGGTGGTTGCAGAGTCCAGAAAAGGAGCTCAGATTTCCCTTCCCCACCTCCTCCAGCAGCCGACCACTCAACGGCTGCACAAAGAGAATCCCGATCCTATCTCCTCATCTGAATGGTTGACTGCCAGAGGAGGCAAGGAAGGAAACACAAGCTCCTTCCTGGATTCTGCAACTGATGATGGAGGATGACCTGGGTGGTGCACAGAAGCTTGTGAGTGGGGCAGCTGTCTGAGAAGTGGGGGAAGAAAACATATTGTACCCGTACAGAAATCTTAATACAAAGAGGCAAGACTTAAGTCATGCCCATCTTTAGTTTAGATATCTGGCTGCTGATCCAGAGGTTGGGGGTTTGATTCCTCTCTGTATCTTCTTGATAAGGGCTGGACTTCATGATCTGCATAGCCCTTTTCAGCTCTGCAGTTAGATGGTATGATGCCGATTATGATGAAAGGAACAGAAGAGTACCAAAGCCATTCTTGCGATTCCTTCCACCTTACAATCATTTCTATTAGGCCATATTAAGAACCGCATAAATTCAAGACCTCTTTGTTACCCCCTTCTTCCCATAATTTTCCTTATTTCATGTTATATGTTTTTATAAATGTGTAGCTCTTATTGATCTGGCAATTATCTGGTAGTATTTTCTTTGCCCACAAATAGCAAAGTGTCCCTTGGGTCATCCCCATGATAATGATGAATCATGCTTTGGGGGGGGGGCACGGTACTCCTTGATATGAAGATATTTATTCATTGGAGTTGATTTATATCAGATATTTAATCTCAAAATTGGGACACAGTCAGCTCACAACAAGGTTAATCAAAAAGGTATACCAAGCATGTTAGTAAAAGATCACTAAGAGTTATAACATCAAAACACAGTATAGTATTAAAACATAGATGAGTTCAACTATTTCATTTTAAACATGTTATTAAATTCCACTTGTAGAAAGGCTGCAATCCAGGAATCAGTAGATTACTGAAAGTCCACCTGGATAAAATGATTTTGATTAGAGATGAATACAAATATCCCTGTGCATCTGGAATTAATGACTCACACATCCGGCGGCAGTGGCGGCCCCACTCATCCTTCCAGTCCTCCCCTGACTGCCGTTCTCTTCCCAGTCAGCTAGCCACTCCTGGCAAAGGGAGGGAGAACAAGTCTCCCTGCAAGGCTGCCGAGTGGCTAGCCGAGCGGTGCTCTGGAGTGATTGGAAGGAAGAGGGGGCTGCCGCCGCCGCTGGTGGACATGTGAGTTGACAGTCCGGCCCCAGGGGCCAGACCCTTGTTAACTCCAGCTGTGCAGAGATATTCATATTCCTATACAAATAGAATACCCCCATCTCTAGTCTTGACCTTTCAGTGGGAGGATAGCAAGAAGGCCAGCCTGAAATCCCTTGAGAAGGGATCTCACCAAAGAAACCAACAATGCACTGTTATCAGGTAGCATTGCTTCCCAGGATATGGGGCTAGATGTTAGTTAGTTAGTTAGTTAGTTAGATAGATAGATAGATAGATAGATAGATAGAGAGAGAGAGAGAGAGAGAGAGAGAGAGAGAGAGAGAGAGAGAGAGAGAGAGAGAGAGAGGGAGCGAGGGAGGGAGGAAGGAAGGAAGGAAGGAAGGAAGGAAGGAAGGAAGGAAGGAAGGAAGGAAGGAAGGAAGGAAGGACCTTACGAATTTTAGTGTCTCCCATCCAAATATTCAGCTCTCACTCGATCTTTTTGTGTGTACATGCACACACAAAAACACATGCCACTCAAAAAGTTGTCAGAATAATCCAGTCCAAACCTAATTCAGCAATTTAACATTGTAGGGATTTGTAAAATTTCTCTAGGATGTTTTGCTAACCATATTGTATTACTACCATGATTATTTTCCTTTCTGATGGAACCTCCAAACTCATTTCAGATTGTATCTCTAAGGACCGTAAATAAACTTCTTATCTTCTTATCTCTGTCCAGCCCGCAGTGGAAACTGCATATGCGGTTATAGGAACAAAGTGAGGTAAACGTCAATATTTTAAATAAGAGATGGGCAACTTGTTGCTCTTCAGATGTTACTAAATTGCAGCCCCCATTATTTTTATCCCACAATAATGTGGGGTAACAGGAACTGCTCACCAAAGTTTCAAATGCCTACATCTTTACACTGTCTCCATTTTGATTTGTCTCCCCACCTTTCATACATCTACAGCTGAATGTTGTTGTTCTTATGTGCTGTCAAGCCAAAACTTACTTATATTAACCATAATAGGGTTTTCAAGGTAAGTGAAGTGTTTAAGGATAGGTTTTACTCATTCCAGCCCCACACACATCCAGTGAGTTTCATGGCAGAGCAGGGAAATCAAAACCCCAGTCTGCTGAGTGCTGGTCCATTGCTCTACCCAGCTGAATTCGCCCAAGGCCTTATTATAAAAAATTATCAGGATATAACCATAAATTCAAAAACTTTTACAAACCACCAGGAAGTATCGATGTACATCTGAGCATGCAAAAGAATGAATCAGATCCCTTTGGGAAAAAGAAATACTCATGTAGAACAAATCTAGCACTAGGCAGAGTGGATGGAATGAAAAAAGGCTAACTATAAAAGAAGTTCTACAGGTCTTTTCACACTAAAATATATCCTAACAAAAAATTTTACCCACCCCCATGTAGCACAGTCTTGTTACATAGATCTGAACAACATGTGTACATGTATAATACTTTATTTGCAATCACTGTAATGGTGTTTTTTAAGAATAGCCTATTTGTTTTGGGGGCTGAGGCAAACTGCTCTTCTTTGTGTTACCAATAAAATATAGAGGGCTCCCTCACATCTCCCCTGTCCTCTCCTCTCCTCTTCCCTTCCCTCCCCTCCCCTCCCCTCCCCTCCCTTCTAATAAAGGCCTTGCTTGTTCAGATGATGACTTGTCTTCACCTTCCACCTTGTGAATTGCTTTCTGTCAGTAACTGCCACTGATATCTTTGTCAGTCAGGCCCTGTGGATCATACTTCTTTTGTAAAAGTTTTTTCTCTGAGAGTTCAAGAATTTTTAAAGGTTATCCATTAATTTCTCATCCTGTAACACTTGTGAGAAGAATCCCTTTTCTCTCATATGAATCTTGCAGCTGGGAGAAATCCAATGTTCTGCGCAGACTTTTAAGATTCTATAACCCTTGAAGCTGTATTCAAGTAATTTAAAGGGTTAAATTGAACATGTGGGCAGTGAAAGACTTTTAGCCTACCTCCTGCCATTTGCTGTCTGCATGGGGAGAAGACTGAAGTGGAACGAAATAAATGTTCAAATTGTACACATGGACAGGGTATCCTGAAAAACAGAAGCTTCTGAGCACATGTAGTAGTAAGTTCTTCACGTGGAGAACCAACAGACAAGTCTCTCCTTGCTCACACTTTCAAATTAATATCCCTTTTTTAAATGGTGGGATGCTCACAGAAATGGTGGAATATATTTATGGATGGGTGTCTAAGAAGTGGGTAGGTGATTGAATAATATTTGGGGTTCTCTTTATTTACCTTAAGCCTAGGGACATGTGATCCTCTCTCTCCCAAGCAACTCTTGGGTCACAATAACTGCCAAGATATCAGTTGATTAGGTAAGATTCTGGATAATGATTCATGAACCACTTTGTCCTCTGCAGCTTGAATGTTCAAACATGCAAATAGATAAGAGGGTAGAAGGATATAATCATAGAATCATAAGAGTTGGAAGGGTCCCCGAGGATCACTGTGTCTACTACTCCGCCAATGCAGGAAATCCAAACCTTAAAGCAACCCTGACAGGTGGCCACCTAACCTCTGTTTAAAATTCTCCAGTGAAGAATGCTGGAGATTTGCTCCACCCTATGCTCCACAGGGCGTGACTGACAAAGATACCAGTGGCAGTTACTGACAGAAGGCAATTCACAGGGTGGAAGGTGAGAACAAGTAATCCAGGGCTCTCCACCCTCTTAGTCAATTCCATTATCGAATAGCTTTCTTACTATTAGAAAGTTCTTCCTAATGTTTAGTCAACATCTTCTTCCTTGTAACTTGAATTCATTACTTCTGGTCTTACCCTCTTGAGCTGGAAAAAAGCCTGCTCCATCCTCCACATGAGAGTCCTTCAGATATTTGAAGGTGACTATCATATCTCCTCGCCGCCTTTTGTTCTCCAGGACAAACAAAACAAACTGATTGATCTACTATGAGGCTGGGGAATTTGTGGCTCTCCGTATGGGTGGATACCAGTTCCCACCAGGCCCCGCCAGGCTGGCCAAGATCAGGAATAGTGGGGGTGTAGTTAGGAGGACAACTAGAGGACAATGTGTTTTCCAGCCCATATTTGCTTATTGACTTCAGATATCTAGAACACAACTGTAATTTGGTATAGCGCAACTATTTAACATTTTTCCCTGGAGGAACATTGGGGGGGGGGGGTTGCCATCCAAGGTCACATCGTTCCCAAACACAGTTGATCATCTTGCAATTCCTCTCAGTCACTTTTCCGCATCAGGCTATGTTGATGAAGCTATTCCAGAGGAAGAGAAGATGATGGTGAAGAAACCACATTGATATATAATTATAGAGATTCATAATTCTGGCCTGGTAAATGCAGAATAAGCTTCACTGGGGTTTATGAAACTAGGTACTAGTTAAGGGAAGGGAAACTTTGGCCCTACAAGTGTTTTAGACTTGTAGGTCAAAGTATCTGGAACAACAAATGTTTCCAACATGGCATATGCAGCCATGTGCACCTGAATAGAACAACCTTGTCTGATTTTGGAACTTGTGGGGTTGGGCTCCATGGCTCAGCAGTTGATATTCTCTCATGGATGGTATACACCATTGCATTCAAACTCCAGCTTCTCCAGGAAGGATAGAAAAGATTCTTTCCTGAAAACCTAGATAGCCACAGCCATTGAGAGTGACAGCAATGGAGAAGATAGGCTGTTGAGTCCATAAGCACCTTCATAATCAGCTGTAGTGTTATGTTGGCCTTTTAAAGTGTTACAAAACTTAAAACACATGGGAGCTGACAAGTCCATTTTAAAATGTTTTATTCCTTCTTTCTGAAGGTTGCAGTTAATCACTAAAATATATATTTTATAAGTATACTTTATACTTACCTTCTGGATACATAAACATGTATGTATGTATTTGTGTGTGTATTTCGAATGTAAGTGAATATATTTATACTTTGTACAAACATTGTATTTATAATAGTAAAATATATAAATATTAGCAAATAGCTGCTAATTAACAATTAGCCCTTCCCTTTCCAAGTTAGATCTGGGAATTGTTAATTTGGGAATTGCTAAAACTACTAGTTCCATATGCACAGAATCTGGAAAGGGGATGGATGTCAAGAAGTCAAGATGGAGGTCATCACAGTCTGCAAGCATAAACAAAGGAAAGAAAATCATGTTTTCTAGAAAGTCCCGCTTCAGTTACAGATGGAACAGAATTTTGCTGGTTTCAACTGTTTTAATGAAAGCAGAATTTCTAATGTTCTGAGACAAGAAAGGCATTTTCCCTCAAGAATGTGCACATCTGTGAGGCTTACAAGGCATTTGGGAGGAATAAAGTGTGCAGAAACTGTTTCTTTATGTACATTTTAAAATGTGAATGGATAAAATGTACAGATTGGGAAAAACTCATGCAAACATGCTTTGGTCAACAGGGAGAAATACAAGTGTATAAATTAAATAAAATGCATGAATAAATGCACACATTAGAAAATGTGTGCACAAAGAGGAGTTCAGATTTCAGTTTATTTGTTTATTTCAAATTATTTAACTTTAAGAATTTCTTTCTTGCCTCTCACCACCAATTTTCTTGCTTCTTTTAGACTCTGCAGGCAAAGACAACCTTATTTTGAGCTGATCTGGTTATGTGCAAAATAAACAACACAGCATAATTAAAAATTATATATTCCACTGTATTTTGTGTAGACAATATAGCATAGATGGCTTTACAGAACCATTTCCCAGTTATATTGTACAGCCAACCATACCTATACGGACTTGTGGTTCAGTAGAGCTGCAAAACAAGTTGCACCATGTATTCCACTTTGAGGTAATAACTGAAGAAATTTCTAGCAGTCATGGATGGCTATGATAGACCTTACTTTTGATTCAGTTGATGAGGTGTAGAAGAGTACATTCATTTTCAATCTGTGGGAACAAAAAGTGATCACACTAATGTTTCTTCATTTCCTGTAATCAATTAGTCTTCTATACTGACAGCTTCTGGTATCTGAAGTTCAAGTGTGGAGGAGGTATGAAAGAAGATTCCAGTAAATTGATGAAATGATTCATAAGACTGAAACCTCTATGTGGTGGTTTGCCAGAGGAATATATAAAACCAGTGTGATATAAACAGACTGCGAGGCAATGATATAGTTACTTCACATTTTCACAGATCAAAACATTTCAGTTGTTTTACAGATAGGCAGACAGAATTGAGAAAGAGTGCCAGGCCAGGTAAATGATTGTGCCCACTTCCCACAAACTATTTTATTGCAAAAAGATCAAAAGTAGGGCTGTTCCAACCTCGTGTAACAGCGAAACAGGCTTCTGTGTCTTGTCCAGTGGAAGGCTTCTGTATTTCTGAATAATTCTCAGAATTTCTTTTGAGCGTTGTTAGTTGGAGTTTTCAAGCTTATTTTCAATGCAGCCTATTCATCAGTAACTTATCTAATTCCCTCTGGCATGTTTAGAGGGAAGCACCCTTCCTTCTTTCCTTCCGTCTATCATAGCTCAACCTCATTTGAAAAGGAATTAATCTCAAGATGTTTTCCCTTTAGATACAGAAACTAGTTGTAGTGATTCTGCATTACACAGTATCCCCTAGCCAGCAAATGAAGAAATGCTCAAAAGCTTCACATCCTACCTACAACAATCTCCTCGGACTGTTATTCTAATTTCAATTCTTAAATAAGCAATTCCCTGTTTTAGAAAACTGATGGTGAATGATTTTTTTAAAAATGTGGACAAAGTCTTTGAGAAGTCCCCAGTGCCTCCTTCCTAGCCATTTCCTTATGTCAGTCCAAAGGTCCATCTAAAAAGACCACACTCTTTTCAGTGCTGGAGAAATGCACCATAGTTACTCAAGCCAAATGCAAAGGACATGGTTCGCCATTGCTGTTTTCAATTTTCAGATATGGAAGTTCCATCTGGCACAGTTGAAAGCCATAAATGGAAATCTTACCCACAAGATCATCTAACTACAGGGGGAAAATCACCTGATGGCTCATCACTACTTCATGTGGCAAAATTATTGGATAATTCTTGAAGCATGCATAAAAGGACTTCCTTTTTTCTGCATCAGCTGCAACAAATGACTGACCTTCCTATGTTATGAGAAAAAATGAATTTCATAGATTTTTTTTTACTACTGCCGCTCAGACAAAGGGTAGTCTTAAATTCCTGGCATTTTTAAAACTGTGAATCTCTCTAAATCCATGATCTAAATGTGCCAGGGATCTTTACAACCACATCCTGATGATAGCTTCCTGAAGCCTTCATTTGGCCTTTCTGGTTTTGGATTGAGAATGGAGTGCAAAAATAATGGCTAATCCTTCCTTTGCTAATTATTTTCTGTTCCTGCTATCATTCTCTGTCCCTTTCTCTTCTTAGAGCATTGAACATGCATAGTCCTGACACACCTGCTGTGACGTCCTGGAACTATACAGGGGTTTGGGGCAGGGAGTCTTTCTAAACAAAACTTCATTGCAGATGTTGGGCTGGATTTTCCTTAGTTCTTATATTATTTCTTCCCATTTTCCACATCTGCCACTGCTGGGAGACATTGAGACAATTGCACTGCCTGTTGCCTAAACAGCCTAGAGAATATGGTTTTTGTAGGTTTTTGGGCTGTTTGGCTGTGTTCTGGAGGTTTTTCTTCTTAATGTTTCGCCAATCTCTGTGGCCAGCATCTTCAGAGGACAGGAGTTAGAACTCTGTGTTCTGGTCTAGTGTGTGGGATAGTTGAGTATTTGTAGCTGTGGGATCAGCTTTTTGTCCTTTCCAGGAGATTGGTGATTACGGTGTTTTTTGCTGTGGGTGTATTGTTGTGATAAGGGGGAGATGATCTGTCACTATGATTGATGGGTGTTGTTACCTAGTCTTTTGTGTGCAGTGATCATTGGTCCTTGTGGCTGGGTAGAGTTCATCGACCTTTTTGACCTTATATGTCTGTGGATTTCAATGGTTTCCCTGTGTACAAACACCAACAAAGCTTCAACAAAAAAGGAGAAAGTCTAAAACTCAACAAAGCCTGGCTCCCGGCACTGAAAAATACAGCCTGCAATCCAGCATTGACCCATCCCTAAAAAATATTAATTTGTTTTCAAAGAGCATAAATTGATGGATCTGACAGATATTGCACCCTCTCCACTTCAAAGAAAACTAAAATCAGAAATTAAACAGAACCAGCAGTAGTGTCTGCTGTTGCCTTCTGCCACTTGCCAGGAATCCTTGATAAACCAGTTGTGGTGAATATAGAATCCGTGAGGGGATTAGAGACAGCTGGATTAAGATCTATAATAAAACACTGCGTAGCTGCATAGCAGCAAGCGTCCCCTGTAAAAATGTAGCTTGAGGCACTTGTTTGATATTTGAGGGTGGAGGGGGGAGAGTGCCATTTAAATGCAGATTAGAGTTTCCACCTCGGCTTACAATATTTTTCTTTGCTTGTTCAATGAAAAGTAAATTCAGTTTTTCCCCTCACCCCGTTAATTTCTGTTCCCTTGCGAGGATTGTACCATTACCTAGATACCTGTCACAGTTGCATGAATTTGGACAATTGTTTTCATTCTGTGGAATGTGCTTTTACCTATATGTAACCAGTAGCAAGCCATGAAATTGATTTGTCCTGGAAAACAAAAGGATACAGATTAAATAATCTGACTCACAGTTGGCTGCTAACAGCATGAATGGCACCATATCTGTGTTCTCTTGGATGCTTGTAGACATAATTCAGTTTGAACACAAAAGGACACAGGTTCAACACCAGTACACCTAGGTAGCACTGGAAAATATTTTTTTTCTTCTCTCTGTAGAACCACTCCAACAGTATACACAGTACTGAACCAGGTGAACCAATGGGCTATCCTGGAGCAGAGCTGGTTCTCTTTTTTTTAAATACTTGTATGCAGAGTAATAGACCTGTGCAGTAAGGTTTACCCTGAAGACCAGAAATACATATATGCTTAAGTATGAAATAGAGCCTCTTTTGTATATAGGGATTATGATGGCAGTCTCCCAATTTTTAGGAATTTTCCGTTTTTTTTCCCAATGGCTGTAAATAAAGCTGCAATTACCAGAACCCACCGCTCAAGATGTTTTTACAATTAATTCAGGTGTAATCATATCACTGCCAGGTGCTTTACCGATCTTCAGGGTTTGAATCAGGGGTTTCACTTGTGCGGTGCTTACTGGTAGCCATTGCAGCACCTCTCCTATCTCTGCACTACTTTCTTCTTCCATGTATGACTTAGTACTGCACCTCAGAAAAAGAAACCAAGTGGACAGTCACAAAATGGGGGATACTTGGCTCAGCAAAACTACGAGCGAGAAGGATCTTGGAATTGTCATAGATCACAAGCTAAATGTGAGCCAACAGTGTGATGTGACTACAAAAAAGGCAAATGCTATTTTAGGCTGGATTAATAGAAACATAGCTTCCAAATCCTACAAGGTGATAGTCCCTCTCTATTCAGCGCTGGTTAGGCCTCACCTTGAGTGTTGTGTCCACTTCTGGACACCACACTTCAAGAAGGATGCAAACAAATTGGAACAAATTCAGAGCAGGATGACAAGGATGATGCCTGAAACCAAGCCTTATGAGGAAAGCTGAAATAACTGGGTAGATTTAGTCTTGAGAAAAGAAGACTGGGGGGTGATATGATAGCACTTTTCAAATATTTGACAGCTGTCATACAGAGGAGGGGCAGGATCTGTTCTTGATCTTCCCCAAGTGCAGGACATACAACAATGAGCTCAAGTTAAAGGAAACCAGATTTTGGTTGACTCTCAGGAAAACCTTCCTAACTGTTAGAGCAGTACGACAGTGGAACCAGTTACCTTGGGAGTTTGTGAGTGCTCCAACACTGCAGGCATTTAAGAAAAACTTAGATAACCATCTGGCAAATATGCTTTGATTGTATACCTGCATTGAGCAGGAGATTTGACTTGATGGCCTTGTAGGCCCCTTCCAACTTCACTGTTCTATGATTCTATAGTATATTTAGTTTGGAAACAATTTTCCTACGTTTCTGGCAAAATATGTGCGTTCAGTGCTAAATGGGAGCTATTAGGACAATCAGCAACAAGTCGCCAAAACAAGGAGGAATTTTTTAACCTAACTGCTTCACTTAATTGTCTCTATGCTCTACCTATTGATTCTTTTTTCTTTTTCCTTAAGAGAGATTTATACTGTGCTTTTTGTTGTTTCAAAGATGTAAATTCCTCTGGTTTAGTTTATGTAAATTCCTCTGGTTTAGTTCTACAGTTTCCTGGTGGTTTAGTTTCCTCAACTCTTTTTTGGCTTCTCTGAAGTCCCTATCAAACCAACCATTCTCTCATTGACTATCCATTATAGTACCAATGGTATTCACTTTGTTGATGACCCTGTAAATATCCTGTATTAAAAATTCATACCCCTCCAAACACCTATCCACATTCTCTTGGTCTGAAGCTTTTGTTAAGATTTCATCTGTTCTGAGCCCAAGAATTCAGCTATTCTACTGTCAATATTGTTGTTGCATCTAATCACTCTCACTCTATTTCTACATTGTGACAAGTCTTCCTTGTACTGTACACTGATACGGGGATTGAAACCCGACATCTCAAAAAGCATATTGAGAGGTAGATGATCATTATAAAAAAATCCACTAACTTCAAATGAGTGGATACAGCCCACCATTTTTTCTGAAACTATGATATAATCCAAAAGGCTCATCCTTTCCCCAAACCAATACATGAATTCAGCTGGATGGTCTTATAAAAAGTGCTATGATCCTGCCCAATTCTCACATTGAAATCTCCTCCCACTATAAGAAATGCCTTCAGATATTTTATAATTATTTGCCACAAATAAGCTTCTAAATTCATCCATTCAGTCTCTATTTGTTGTTTAGTTTTCAGTGGATTATTTATTTATTTATTTATTTATTTATTTATTTATTTATTTATTTATTTATTTATTTATTTATTTATTTATTTATTTATTTATTTATTTATTTATTTATTTATTTATTTATTCGATTTCTACCCCGCTCCTCTAGACAACATCTACTCGTATGGTATATATTTATAGTAACACAGGATATCTGCTCATATTGCACTACTATTGCCATTACTGACTGTAAGTGAGAGGATATAACATCAACTTTAACTGTTAATGCAGTGGACATGATTAGATGGCTCCACATTTATTCCATAGGCTTTCAAACCTTCTAAAGTTGGAGACTCAGAGGTCCATGTCTCTTTTAACAATAAGACATCATGCCTACTTAGATATGTACGTACACAATCATCCCTCAGTCTACCAGCCCACCCCATGACATTCCAAGATACTAAGGATAAGGGGCAATTGTAATAAGATCTCCCTAGAGGCCAACCACTAGCCTGTTCTTGCCAGTCAGTATGCATCCTCCTGTATCTCTGGTCAATGTTTTTTATCCATCCACCCATTGTTGGTATCATCATACCCATTAATTTTCTTCCTTCCACCTATCTCCTTCCCATAAATTGTACCTGTCTATTTCTATTCCTATTCCCAGTTATAACCGGTATTGGGATACCCTCCTGAAGAGCCTTGTTCCCTTATTGCTGTCTATGAGCCATGAGCTCTGCTGATATATCTGATAGTATCTTTGGGGACATGGTGGTGCTGCAGGTTAAACCACAGAAGCCTCTGTGCTGCAAAGGTCAGAACACCAGTAGTCATAAGATCGAATCCATGCAGCGGAGTGAGCTCCTGTCGCTTGTCCCAGCTCCTGCCAACCTAGCAGTTCAAAAGCGTGTAAAAATGCAAGTAGATAAATAGGTACCACCTCGGTGGGAAGGTAGCATCATTCCATGTCTAGTGGAACTGGAGCCTTTTCCTCTTGCTTTTCTCATTTATTATCTGGTGATTACTTCCATCCATTGCATAGTCTTTTAGTTTAACTAGAATATATTCCAGAGTAGCATTCATTTTCTTCAGTTCAATTGTTGCTGATTCTGTCTGCCTGTTCTGGCAGTTATTGTGTTGATAATTAACTTGACCATCTGACATTGGCCATGGGGATAATTCAGCTATGATCTCCAGTTCTGGCTTCCTGCCCAGTTGTTCTGGCCTTGGAGCACGGATGACAAGTTGCAGGAGAGACTGTTTCTGATTAGTTGGTAGCAAGAGCTTTTATCCATAGTCCCAAAAAACTCTGTTAGCATACATGTTAAAAGACCCCCAAAACATCTAATTTTAAGAAGCATTAGCAGGATAGTGGGACAAAAGAATTTCAATAGCAGCCTTTTCTTGTGGGTGGGACTGTGAAGCCAATCCACCTAGTCGAGGTCTATCTGCTTTGTTCCAATGCACGGAAGGCTACCCAGAGAATACAGTACCTTCTGTCTGTTAATCAGTCTCCCTCTGTTTTTTCTGGTTTTCAGTGACTTCCAGGATGGAATGGTTTGCTTCGAAACATCTGGAGACATCATTGGTTCTTATACTTCCCCATCAAGTGTTGGTCTTAGAGAACTCTGTGACAGAATTCTTATGAGCCTCCTGGAGGTTTCTGATGGCATTCTTGTCATGGCCAGTCAGTGCCTCTTGGATAGAGACCAGGTGATCAGATAGGCAGTTTAGTTTACTAAAAATAGCTAACATGATTTTCCCGGTAGTCAAACAAAAGCAAAGCAAAGCGTGCTGCTTATATACCGCCCCATAGTGCTTCAAGCACTCTGTGGGTGGTTTACAAGTTAATTATGCAGGCTACACATTGCCCCCCCAGCAGGCTGGGTACTCATTTTACCGACCTCGGAAGGCTAGAAGGCTGAATCAACCTTGAGCCGGCTACCTGGGATTGAACCCCAGGTCGTGAGCACAGTTTTGGCTGCAGTGCAGCGGTTCAACCACTGCGCCGCGAGGCTCTTGTCAAACAATATTCTTCCAGTCAACAATGGCCCTTTTCGGCTCCAAAGGACACCAAGCCAGGATAGACTGTGGATGTTTGCAAAGAGGCAAGAAGGGTTGTGGCAGGGAAAGGTAAACTTCTCCTTTCGCCCTTTCATTTCTTTGGCGGCAGCAGGAGCCAGAAGGAACCACCTCCAACTCTGCCTCCTTCACTCCAGCCACAGCGGTGTGCAATACAGTTTACAGCGACAGAGGCATTCACATGGCAAAATTATTAGAAATAAACTGATTCTAAATCTATTTTTATACATCTTGAGACTTAGTCTCCCATTTGTACTTTTGCCACCAGTTCCCTCTGCTTTGGGTCATCAGCAGAGGAGCCAATGAGTTTAGATAGGATGGGAGCAGCACTGGTCACAATCCTATTGCAAAATACTGTGAGCCTAAGGGATTTTTTGGTGGTGGTGGGGTGTCTCCGAGGGATGTCACCAGACTGTATATATTCCCTTGCAGCTGTTCTCTGTTGGCATACTGCTTAACCTGATAGCCAGTTGAGGGACCTGATTTGTTAGCAGCATGTTGCGTCTTACATTTTTTTAAATTTTCCCCCTTAAAATCAGAAATGGCAATAACAACAGAAATTTAGCTATACACTACTAGAACTGATGTGTATTTTCTTATATGAATGCCGATGTTCCTGTATGCATTTTGAGCAGTTATGACAGATATTTAGGGTCTATTTCTCCACCCCCACCTCTAATTTCTGTTTTATTATTGTAGCTCATTGGTGTCCTTATGAGAAAAGTCCCATCTTCCATAGAGAACTAAAGCCAGTCTTCTCAAGTTGCTGAAGTGAGTGAAATAATCAGTACTATTCACTGGCCTCAAGTCTTTCTGCTAGGGCAGACCTGGACAAAGTGCGGCCCGAGGGCCACATACGGCCCGCGAGCCGCTCCTGTCCAGCCTGTGGACAGTTTTGAACATCAAAACCATTTATAGCTTTTTGTCTAAAGTTTATCAGTTGCTTATCTTTAATATACTGCAAAAACCTCTTTTAGTATTTGTGAAGATGAACAAGTTTAAAATAAAAACAATCATGACATCACTGTTTCATTTTATTTTTAAGTAAAGTTGGTTCGGCCCCCGAACACAGTTCAGATTTTTCATGTGCCCCCCCCTATAGAAATTAATTGCCCACTCCTGTGCTAGGGCCAAACTTCTATTTGTTTCTTTTCTGCAGTGCCTCTGCAATCAATGGCACTCTCCGCCCGCCCACCCTAGCCTCCAGTCTTAGCCTGCACTTTCCCATTTGCAGGTAGGCAATTTTCCATGGCTGTTTGGAAGCACACAAACACCAGCTCCAACAGGACTATCTGCAAAACGCACAATGCATATCAAGATCAATCTATGTGCACTTCAAACACAATCAGATTGGTCATGGGGAGCATACAGCCCTATTTTGTAAAAGGGAAGATGAAATGTTTCTATCTTTCCAGCTCCCAGAATGGACCACTCCAGTTGAAAACCAACTCCAGCCTTCACCTTGATACAACCCTTTTAAATGAAGGTGGGGTCCTCACAGGGAAGGAACAAGATGGTGGAGGAGGAGTTGATTTCATTTATTTTTTCCAAAGGGGGTGCTACCAAATATTAAGTTAAGGGTGCCAATAATTTTGGCCATTGCATTTTTGGGTTTCTGTGTGGGATTGTATCAGATCTGACTTTTCTTCTGTTAGTTATTATTAGTTACTTTCATTGAAGACATGATGAAACTAGTAACAGAATAACTTTGTAGGTATACAAGAAATATGTATGCTACTTAACAGTGACAATGGAAAACAAAGTTATTTCCCAATGTTGTTTTGAAATGACACTTTCAGATGCAATCAGGCAGATTTTTTAAAATTCCATTTTCTCAGTTATCCAATGTCAAGGGATGTATTTTTTAAATTTCATATTTGGAACCTGTTAATAATGTGAAATGTAACAAATTGATAGTGTGATCACAATGACACTGATAATACAGTGGTGCCTCGCTTAACGAGTGCCTCGCTGAGCGATGAAATCGCTTAACGAGGCACTCTGGGCCATAGCTGGAGCATTCGCTCAGCGATGGCCCCTATGGGGTTTTTTCGCTTAGCGATCTTCGCATAACGAAGCCGGGGAGAACAGCTGATCGGCGGTTCCAAAATGGCCGCCGGAAGGTCAGCGCCGCATTTTCGCGCTGCATTTTCACGCCGCATTTTCGCGCCCTGCCCTCGCTTAACGAGGGCGCGAAAATGGCGGCGCTATGAAGAAACATCGCTGAACGGTGAGTTTTCAAGCCATAGGAACGCATTGAACAAAGTTCAATGCGTTTCTATGGCTTTTTTTATTCCGTTTAGCGATGTTTCGCTATAGCGAAGGTTAATCTGGAACGGATTAACCTCGCTATGCGAGGCACCACTGTATTAATGACAATCTGGCTTTGGCATGCCAGTAAGGAAGCTAGGTACAGTCATGCCCCAATTAACGATTGCCCTCCATTACGACGAATCTGCTTTACGATGATCTTGCGATCGCAAAACAATGGTCTAAATGGGGGGATTTCGCGTAGCAATGATTGGTTCCCTGCTTTGGGAACCAATTTTCGCTTTACGATGATCAAAAACAGCTGATCGTCGGGTTTTCAAAATGGCCACCGGGTGCTTAAAATGGCTCCCCGCTGTGTTTAGGGACGTATTCCTCTCTATAGAGGCACCGAAAATGGCCACTGTATGGAGGATCTTCACTAGACAGTGAGTTTTTACCCCATTGGAATGCATTTTCAATGCGTTTCAATGGGGTTTTTAATTTCGCTTTACGATGTTTTCGCTTAACAGCGTTTTTCCTGGAACGGATTATCGTCGTTAAGCGAGGCACCACTGTATGTGATTAGCACATCTCAATTTGATGCTTTGACATACAGAATTTCACATACTACAGAGTAATATCCTAGTAGGATTCTGTCTCGTAGGACTCTACTCTTTATATATGTGTGTGTATGTGTGTGATTTTGAAGTTAGGGGAAAACACAAACAAACAAACCTATACTTTTTGGAAAAAATCCTAAATTTCTTGCTAAATATTTTACATAAAATCCTACAATTACACAATTGTGGAAGAGCAATTGCACATGTCATTGCTAACTGTCTTGCTGGGTGGCTGTCCTGAGTTCTGGTTGCACAACCAGCTGTTTGACCCAGGTTTGTGACAAACACTCAGCAAATTGAATGGTAAAACTCAAAAGGATTCTAGGTAAAGGTAAAGGTTTCCCTTGACATTTAGTCCAGTTGTGTCCAACTCTAGGGTGCAGTACTCATCCTCATCTCCAAGTTGTAGAGCCAGCGTTTGTCCAAAAACAGTTTCTGTGGTCACATGGCCAGCGCGACTAGACATGGAATGCAGTTACCTTCCCACCGAGGTGGTACCTATTTATCTACTTGCATTTTTACATGTTTTCAAACTGCTAGGTTGGCAGGAGCTGGGACAATCAATGGGAGCTCACTTCGCCACATGGATTCGATCTTATGACTGCTGGTCTTCTGCCCTTGCAGCACACAGGCTTCTGTAGTTTACCCTGCAGTACCACCATGTCCCTGTAGGATTCTAGTCATATGTATAATTCAACTTTGAAGAAATATGTAAGGGAGTACAATTTAAAAAGCAGTAATGACCAAATCTCTCTCCTCAACACATTTATTTATTTATTTATTTATTTATTTATTTATTTATTTATTTATTTATTTATTTATTTATTTATTTATTTATTTATTTATTTATTTATTTGATTTATACCCCGCCTACCTGGACTACTCGTCCACTCTAAGCGTCTATATACGCACATACATTACTTTGCTTTCTGTGTATTCACCACCAATAGTTCTTCTTTAGCTATTCACTGAGGTGAGATGTTATGTCATTTGCTGCGGGATTTTAAACAAACTTTGACAATTGGTGTCTGCTTGGAATTAAAAGCAAAATTGTCTATGTTGCTCAGGCTGTCAGACTATCAGCTCTTCGTTCACTCCCATCCCCATTCTCAACAGCAAAAAACCAGTATTGAACTCAGTAGTGTAAACGTGGACTTAATATACTGTGATCTGGTTGGCAGAACAATAGACTATGAAGAAGTTCATTAAAACTAGATGAGTCATGAGAAATTTAGGTATTAGTTTACTAGGAACTTTATTAAGTCATTGACTTTAATTAAGTTAAGGTGGGTAATAGCCATGGGAGTACAGTGAAGTCTGCTACCAATATCTTCCTATCTTGACTCATTTATTTGAGTCCTTTTTCTCAAATGACCTTTATTAAAGTAATTGATTAACTCTTTGTGGTTAGCAGGGTTTTGCTTTTCTTTTTTTTCCATCTTTGCCGAGAGGATTAGACTTCCAGCTTCATTTATAGGAATATTAATTACTATGAATGGCAATTTGTACTTGTTACCATGTCAATTACAAATAGACAAAGGCTTAAAATCAATGGAAAGCATTGATTGTTTCACTTCAAGAGTCTCTTTAATTTGGCTAGAACACATTTAGGTCTGCTAGGCATTGTGCTGCTTTATGTGATAGACATGTACAAAAATTTAGCAAATTTCAGTCCAAACTAGGCCAGATATGAACATTATTTTACTTCCAGTTCTGGCATTTTTATAATGCCCTTTGAAATTAGGGATATAAGAATGAGAAGTTACAGAATGTTTAATTCCAAGTCTTTCCATGTCAAGACTCCCCTACTGAGCCTTTCTCCTGCACCACAGCCTCACAACAAATGAGACCTTTAGTGTTTTTGTCTGTTATTTGGTTGTTGGCCTACTTCTGAGCAGGCCTGGCCCAGGAATAAACACACCACATGCACGACTGGAAGGAAAAGGCCACAACTTAATTGATTACAGCAGCAGTTTACCTGGCCTGGCATTGAATTTGATTCCAGTTCATCAGGAGACCCACATGCCTCCCGATGTAAGCCATCATCTTCCCAGATCCCTCTGGAAGGCAAGCCAGAATAGGCTTCTTGGAACGACAGACCATTGGAGATAAGACATGGCTCCCTGCCACTCGGGTAAGTCCAGACTCCTGGCTCCGAAAACTAGGGGAGCCCATGACCCCTCTCCCAGGGTCTCCTAAAGGGATTCCACACCAACCAAGACAGGGAAGAACCACATGATGCCTCCCATCCTCTGCATCCACCTCAATGCTCCAAACTGCAAATAAAGCTGTGACAAGAATAAAAGAAATCAGTTACAATACACAACAACCTGTAATGAACCAAACCACTTAAGACCCTTAGGCGGATGAAAAATATGATTCTTAAAAAAAGAGAGAATTTTAAAACAGATCAGGTGGGGGAAGGAAACACAACCAAAAACCAACTGAGGCTTCAGCTGGCATCCCTCAATGAGACACAATGAAGTAGTGATGGGAGATTTCAATTAAATCCCTGGCTCGTCCGGCTGATAGTTTTCATCTACAAAAGTCAGAGAAAGAAACTAGAGGACTAACTACCCATGACTTGATTAGAATCAATAGAGATGCCCTGGTGAAGTGGCAGTAAGGGAGAGAGTGACCATCTTCTACTACAATTCTTGATTTCAAAGGAAACCAAAGCATATATGCTGAATTTTAAAAAAACAGTTTAAATAAACTCAGAACAATGATAAGTAATATCCCATGGCAGGAGATCTAAACAAGAAAAGGCGTCTAAGAAAGGTGGGAATTTCTAAAAAAAGTAAATTCTAAAGGGACAACTACAAACAATTCCATCAAGAAAAAAAGGTGGAAGACAGCAAAAAAAAAAGGCCACTGTGACTTCACAAAAAGTTCAGACAGGACCTAAAAACAAAAAGGGACACATATAGGAAGTAGAAAGGAAGCTATGGTACACGAAGGAGGAATTCCCAAGGAATTCCAGGGATGGCATTAGAAGGACAAGAACCGAGAACAAGCTGAAGAGACACTAAAAAGCATTATTCATGTATGTTCATAGCAAAAGACAAAGAAACAGTGGCTCAGTTACTCAGTGGAGATGGAAAAATGATGACAGATGACAAAGAAAAGGCAGAAATAATCAATTCTTATTTTAGCTTAGTCTTTTCCCAAAGGACAGATTATGACCCTCCAAACAAATGTGAAGTGCAAGCGGAGGGGACAGAATCACGGCTGGAGATTAATGAACAAATAGTCAAGGGATACCTCAACACCTTGAACGAGTTCAAATCTCCGGGGCTGGATGAACTTCACCAAGAAGTATTGAAGGATCTGGCTGAAGAACTCTCAGAACCACTGTCCATTATTTTCTTAAAGTCATGGGAAATGGTTGAGGTGCCAGATGATTGGAGGAGGACTTGTCACTCTCTTCAAAAAGGTTGTTTAATCTGAATGTTGAGGTGTTTCTTTTTATGGATCGGGTTGAGATACAGTGGTGCCTCGCTTAACGAGTTTAATTGGTTCCAAAAAAACCCATCACTAAGTGAATCGCGTTTTCCCATAGAGATGCATTGAAAACCAGATAGGAACGGATTATCCGGTTTTCTCCCCCACCATCGGGCGCAGCGCTTTGGGAGAAGCCTCGGGGGGGAAGGCAGGATCGGCTCCTCCCTTCTCCCCCATCACCCGGCTTCTCCCAAAGGGCTGTCCCGATGGTGCTTACAGCAGCGGAAGAGGTGCCCAGTGGAGGAGAAATGACAGATCGGCTCCTGCCTTCTTCCTCACCGGGCACCTCTTCTGCTGCTGTAAGCACAATTGGGGCAGCCCTTTGGGAGGAGCCGGACTGTGGAGAAGGAAGGCTGAAGCCGATCCGATCTTTCCCCCCCACCATCGGGCGCAGCACTTTCGGAGAAGCCTCCCGGTGGGGGGGAAGTCCTTCTGAGGCTACTGCCGGCATTTTCCCCCAGCTGAGCGGTGGGAGCGGTCCTTCAGAGGCTCCCGCTGCTCAGCTGGGGGAAAATGGGGCCTATGGGGAATAATCGCAAAGCGATTTTTCCCCATAGGCAACATCGCAATGCGATCGCAAAAGCGATCACAAAAAACCCTTCGCTATGCGGATTCATCGTTAAACGGGGCACTCGTTATATGAGGCACCACTGTATTTGATTTGGGAACTGCAGCTCACATAGTATCTGTGGGATTCTGAGAAGTGTCTTTTCCAAGTTACACAGAAACCTATACCATACGAACGGAAGACTGAATTTATATCTTTCAAGTAGGCCAAACCTTTTTCATCCTCCGCACCTTTTACTTTCTTTCCTTTCCGGTCACAGCTTTCAAATAGCCAGATTGGTGGGATTCTTTCCCAGTCATGATAAATTTTCTCTGTCAGAATCTAAATCTACCTTTTAAAGTCTCAGCATTTGTGATGAATATATTCTGCAAAAATGAACCTGAATTGAAGCAGAATGTTGAGAATGAATTAATGCTAAGCATATTAATGGCATTTTGAAGGATATCATAGAATCATGAATTTGTAAGGGGACTATAACGCCTTCGGGTCCAACCCCCTGCTCAATGCAGAAATCCAAATCAAAGTATATCTGACAGATTGTTGTCTACATTTTTCTTGAATGTCTCCAGTGAGCCAGAACTGGTGTGAATGCTCCTTCACCCCTTTACACATGCACCCATGCGAAGGGGTGAGTGTGCGTGCATGCACGCACTCCTGTGCATGCGCAAAGGGGTGGGGGTGCTCATGTTAGCACTGGTGTGCACGCACACTCCCCCACCACTTTGCATATGCTCCCGAGAGCACCAGCGTGGGGGGTGTAAGCAGCCCCTTATCTCCAAAGAGATTTATGGGGGTGCCGGAGACTGGGATGAGTCCGAAATCCAGACAAACCTCTGACTGCTGAGCAGAGCCACTTAGGTCTCAGCGAGGTCCTATCTAAACTTCTTCCTCAAAAGCCAATCTCCTTTAGTAAGAAAGCAACACACACAGACAAATCCATGAGTTATACTCTGAATAATCTGGCTCTAAATCTTTGGTAGCAAACACACATGGCCAATTAGACATTCAGCTAGTCTGTACCAGAACCAATGCATGCAGATCAAATCATTACTGCTTTATTGAAAAGAATTGCTTTAGAAAAGGTTTCAGTTGATGGTAAAATAGTTCAGTAGGTACATTTTCATATCAAGACAAACGGAATACTCCCCTCCCCACTCCAGCTGGAAAAATAAAGAAATAGAATTATGCTAACTATTAAAAAGCATAACCCAGTCCATCTCACGTGTCTTGGGTCTTCATAGGCTGGCGCTAGATGAAAACCAGTTGACTTCCATCAGTCCATGGTAGGAAAAACAGTCCATAGCAAAATTTATAATACATTATAGGAAAAAGCACGTGTCTGACCTTTCTCAGTCCAACTCCATCTTTTTTTTTCAACTCCTTACCAACTTCCTTCTTCTTCCCAGAATTCTTCATAAGGAACACCCCCTCCTGGGTCTTGTTGTCGCGCCTAACTTTCTCATGGAGCTTCAGTTGTTATCATACTTTGTGGCAGAATTATTTTGACTACGAAAGTCTCTGCTCTCTACTCATCTTAGCAACGAGATAACCAGAGAGCGAAGCTTCTCTGAAACAGCATGAAAAACTTTCCTACTACAGAGCAGACTTTAAATCAAGATGGATGCTATTGGGACAATCTTAGGACTACATATCCCATTCTAATACACATAAAAACACAAATCATCACATGCCCCCCCCCGATTATCGTTAAAATTCAGAGCAGTTAATCTGATCTAATTTTAAGAAATCAAGCAAAAGTAACTAAAAAGTAATTCAAAGTAATTAACTGGTTATATCTCAAACTTTAACTACAGATTAACCATTACAATACTGAAACATAGCACTCTGTTGAATACATTGTTTCAACGTTCAGGTTCATAAGAATCTTCACAGTACATTCTAGAAAGACCATCTGCCACAACATTCAATTTTCCAGGAATGTGTTGAACTTCAAAATCAAAGTCTTGCAATGCTAGACTCCATCTCAACAATTTTTGGTTGTGAGATTTCATCTTCTGCAACCAAACTAAAGCTCTGTGATCTGTTTGGAGTGTAAACTTACGCCCCCATAGGTAAGGTCTAAGTAAATTTAGAGACCAAAATATAGAAAGAGCCTCTTTTTCAGGTACTGCGTAATTTCTCTCTCTATCCAAGAGTTTTCTAGAGAAGTATGAGATAGGGTAAAGGTTCCCATCTTCTCCTTGCTGTAACAATACTGCTCCAAGGCCTAATTCAGAGGCATCTGTTTGTAAAATGAATGGTTTGTCAAAATCAGGGGATTTCAGTATAGGTGCATCCATAATCTTAGCTTTTAAAGCATCAAAGGCACCTTGACACTCTGGTGTCCACTTTACCTTGACAGGCTGTCTCTTCTTAGTGAGCTCTGTCAGAGGTGAAGCCAAATGACTGAAATCAGGAATAAATTTTCTGTAGTAGCCAACTAGGCCCAAAAACGAGCGTACCTGTTTCTTAGTTTTTGGAATAGGCCAATCATTAATAGATTGTACTTTGGCTTGCAGAGTCTGAATTTCTCCTTGCCCAATCAAATGATCTAAGTACATGACTTTTCCTTGCATCCATTGACATTTGCTGGCTTTGACTGTCAGTCCTGCTTGTTGAAGTCTGGACAAAACAGTTTCAATGTGAGACATGTGAGAATCAAAATCAGAACTGAAAATGGCAACATCATCAAGATAAGCACTTGCAAAAGGTAAACCTTGTAAAAGTTTGTCTATCATCCTTTGAAATGAAGCACCAGCATTCTTCAAACCAAATGGCAATCTTCGGAAACGGAAAGTTCCCACGTGCGTGATGAAAGCGGTCTTATCTCGTGAATCTTCAGCCAAATCGAGCTGCCAATAAGCATTCTTTAGATCGAGAATGCTGATAAACTTAGCCTTTGAAAGATGTTCAATTAAATCATCCATTCTAGGCAATGGGTATGGATCTGGAACAGTAACACTGTTTAATTTTCTGTAATCAACACAAAATCTTACTTCCTCGAGAATTTCACCCAGAGCATTACGTTTTGGCACCAGTACCACCGGTGAAGCCCAAGGGGAGAATGACGGTTCAATCACCCCCAAAGATAACATCTTTTGTATCTCTTGTTCAATCTGGATAGCATGATTACCAATTGCTCTATATGGGCTAGACCGTATGGGCTGGGCATTGTTCTCAGTAGTTATCACATGACTGATCAATTTGGTGTAACCTGGTTTATCTGAAAACACATCTTGGTATTGTTCTAAAATTTGAAACAACCTTTCTTTCTGATCAACGGTACCTGTTAAAACAAGATTATCAGACCATGTACCTGCATCTTGCAATTCAGACAACATATCAATAGGTTCATTTGCAGCATGAAAATATTCAGCATGACATTGAAAAACCATTGCAGATCTATCTTTGTACAGTTTCAAACTATTGACATGGTAAAGAACAGGTTTCTTATTAGAATCCAACATTTTGACAAGATAATTGACATTTCCCAATTTTTGAACAATTTCACCTGGACCTTCCCAGACAACTTCTAACTTAGAAGGTCTGAGTGGGTTCAGAACAAGTACCAAATCACCCACAGAAAATTCCCTGTGTCTGGATCTCTTATCGTGGAAGAACTTCTGACTTGCTTGAGCGTCCAACAAATTGTCTCTGGCCAACTCCTGGACAGCCAAGAGTTTCTCTTGAAGTTTTCTAACGAAATCAGCAACTGGCACAGTACTACTTTTAACCACACCTTCCCAATCAGATTTCAGGAAGTCCAATGGTCCTTGTAGATTTCTTCCAAACACCACCTCACTTGGAGAAAAGCCACCTAGTGAAGAATGAGCTGAGCTACGGTAAGCAAACAAAGCAAAAGGCAAAAGTTCATCCCAAATGTTTCCATATTCTTGGGTCAAAGTTTTAATCATCCTAAGCAAAGTTTGTTGACCTCTTTCCACCATACCATGAGATTGAGGATGATGGGCCGTGCTAAAACTCATGGTTATTCCACTTATCTCGCAGATCTTACGCATAAGTTCACTTGTAAAGGCTCCTGCTTGATCACAAATTATTTTGGATGGTACTCCAATACGCGAGCACAAGTCCACGATGATTCTAGCTATGGTGGTAGCTGTAAGGTTGCTAATAGCATAGGCTTCGATCCACCTACTGGCTGAACAGATGAAAGAAATGATGTATTTCTTCTTAGATTTAGTAGGAACAAAAGGTCCTAGCACATCCATTTGCAAACACTGGAACACTTGGTCAGGAATCTCCATAATCTGCATTTCGGCCTTTACCTTGTCAGTTTGATGGCCTGTGCGTTGGCAATAGTCACAAGAACTGACATAGTCCTTTACAGTTTTTGAAATACCAGGCCAGTAAAAATGTTGAGAAATCCTCTTTAGGGTTTTTTGTATTCCTTGGTGCCCACTACTCGGATGGTCATGAGCCATTTCTAGTATTCTCAGTCTATATTCAGTAGGCACGACTAACTGTTGAACAGGTTGGGCATCCAAGTTGGATTTGGGGAAATATTCTCTGTACAAAAGTCCATTTTCTCCCCACAGGAAACTAACTTGCTGATGCGCAGGACGTTCAGCATAGTTGTCTGCTTGTGACCTTAAAGAAGCTAGAGTGGGATCATTAAGTTGCTTCAGTCTAAAGTCCTCTGATCCCTTAGGTATCACCTCCTCTATTGTAGTTTCAGTTTTAGCTGCATTATCAGGTTCGGTCACAAGAGGCTGCTGTTGGGTAAGGTCTCCATCTGAGCTATCCTCAGTGAATTCCTGCTCCAGTTCAGGGCCATGTATCTCCCTACTTTGAGAACGTGTGACTACCTGCATCGAAGCTACATTTTGACTCTGCATGTGATCCAAAAAAGCAAGATCATTTCCAAGAAGGAAATCAGGTTTTCCCTCATGAGTTAAAATATGTTTTGCAGCTGACCAGGACTTGTAGGTAATTTTTACATATGCCAAACGGTCATACTTCTGCTCAGTCTCTATAGACCCATAAGTTTTTACTGGATACCTCAGGTTGTTCAAGATCAAGGTGGGGTCTAGAAAATGTCTGCTTATCGAAGAAATGTCGGCACCCGAGTCACGAAAAGCACTTAAAGCCATATCACCTCCAGGTGTGTGAAGAAAAACCACCTCAGAAAATGTGCGGGTTGCCCAGTCCCTTTGTGTAGTTGGTACTATGCAATCAGGATCCATAATGGAAAATTTCTCTCCTGATGCTGTCTCTTTTACAATTTCTGATGAAATTGCAGCAATTTGTAAGTCCAAAACTCTAGGCACATATTGGTTTACTGCTGCCTGCATTCCACTGGCTTGCGAAGGGGTTACAGTTAAGTTAACTCCTTCCTGACTCTGTGAAGGCACAATGCTTGACTGGTGAGGCACAGAAACTGCATTACTGGCAGCTGGCACTTGCTGAGTTCCCGCTGGCACAGAACTTACATACGCCATCTTGGGAGTGCCTGCTTTAGATCTGCGTGGAGCTGGAACAGGTGTTTTTCTAGCTGGCTCCTTAACTTGGCTAGCTGGCACATTCAACCTTGGGCAATCTCGTCGCAGATGAGAGCCACCACATTCAAAACATTTAAGAGGTGTTTTACTCTGGCTAGGAGCTAGGCTCCTGCGTTGCTCAAATGAACTTTGCCTGGGCTCTTGAGAAAAAGACTTTCTAAAATCAGGCTGACTCTGTCTCTTAGGCACTACTGGTGCAGTCTTTGCCCTAACAGCAGGTTCATGCATTTTAAAGGAGAGAATTTCATCAGTTTTTAAAGCAAGGGTTTGCAAGTCTTTGTAGTCTCTCTCCAACAAAGTACTCCTTATTTCTGAAGGCACCAAATTAAGAAAATGCTCCTTGTACAACACAGTTCTTAAATCCTCAAAGGTACTGACGCCCAAAGAGCTCAACCACTGATCACCTAGATGTTCTATTTTGTCAGCTAGTGCAGAATAACACTCATTAGGCTGCTTTTTCAGTTTTCTAAAGTTCTGCCTCAGTATGTCCCAAGTGAAACCAAATTTTCTCTTTACCACCTCTTTAAAAATAGGCCAGTCAGTGTCCTCACCAGATAATTTGGCTACAATGTTGGTAAGTTGCCCAGAACACTGAATACGCAATAACTGGAGGTACCAGGCCTCAGGTATCCTAAGATCTCTACACGCTTGTTCATATATAGATAAAAATGATAAGATATCATCGCCATCATGGTAGTAAGGTAGATTGCTTCTATCAACACTGGCTATTGAGTTCTTAAACTCCTCTTTTTCCTTCAGCTCATTAACCAAACGCTCCACCTTTTTCTCTCTGTACTGCTTCAATAACTGATCAGCAATGTTCTGATTATGAATAGATTGAGTGTGACAAGCAACAAAATCAGCAAACATAAGGGTTAACTTATCCACTGGTGATAGACTCTTGTTAGGATCAGGACCCTCAGCACCGGCTGCTGCTGCTGCCGCTCCTGCTGTTTCATCAGGAATGTCCCTGGCTGGCACTGCCCTCCCTACTGGAGTGCTGGTACCCGCCATTTCCTCTGCCTGATCCATCTGTTGCAACTTAGACAAAGTCTGATCTGGATCAGATCCAAGTAGGTCCTTGATGTCCTGTGCTGGGAGTTTAGCCATTATATTGCCCTTTTGTAATTCCCTTCTTAGTTGTGAAGAACCATAAGTAATCCTTTGCTTAGCTCCACTTTGAGTCAAAACACCGTGCTCAACAGCCTCCAAAAGCTCTTGATGCAAGGGCTTCACATCTTCACTAACCAAAGGCAGCCTAGCAGATGCACCACCAATCTTAACTTTTCTCTGAGTCACAAACAGCTCTCCAGGCAACTCCAAAACTTCTTCTCCTTCTAAGTGTTGCTCCATGCAAGCTGCAACTAACGCAAACGCCAAGTTGACCCAAAAGGAAAAATCCTCTCCCTGCCCCTGTAGCCGAAACTGTAGGGCGAGGGCAAAGCCATAAAACACTCTGGCAGAAAACAGCCCTACCCTGGAGCTTCAGAAGGGTGACCGCTTACTTGCATGAAAATGTCCACTCATTAAACAGCCCAATTACATAACCAAAGCATTAGTTCTTACAGACTTTCGCTTAAAGCTAAGTCTTTCTTGAAGACCCTTAGCTGAAAAGAAAAATGCAATATAGCTGATTTATAGCCCTGCAAAGTAAATAGCGTGGAAGAAACCCCTCTGCCAAGGCTTGGGATTTCCCAGCTGTGAAAAGCACATGCATCGAGATGCTTGCTGCTTTCAACTTAAGCCAAAGTAAACACAATAAATCAAAGCCCGTGTTTCGTGTCACCGCTGCACCATGTAAGCAGCCCCTTATCTCCAAAGAGATTTATGGGGGTGCCGGAGACTGGGATGAGTCCGAAATCCAGACAAACCTCTGACTGCTGAGCAGAGCCACTTAGGTCTCAGCGAGGTCCTATCTAAACTTCTTCCTCAAAAGCCAATCTCCTTTAGTAAGAAAGCAACACACACAGACAAATCCATGAGTTATACTCTGAATAATCTGGCTCTAAATCTTTGGTAGCAAACACACATGGCCAATTAGACATTCAGCTAGTCTGTACCAGAACCAGTGCATGCAGATCAAATCATTACTGCTTTATTGAAAAGAATTGCTTTAGAAAAGGTTTCAGTTGATGGTAAAATAGTTCAGTAGGTACATTTTCATATCAAGACAAACGGAATACTCCCCTCCCCACTCCAGCTGGAAAAATAAAGAAATAGAATTATGCTAACTATTAAAAAGCATAACCCAGTCCATCTCACGTGTCTTGGGTCTTCATAGGCTGGCGCTAGATGAAAACCAGTTGACTTCCATCAGTCCATGGTAGGAAAAACAGTCCATAGCAAAATTTATAATACATTATAGGAAAAAGCACGTGTCTGACCTTTCTCAGTCCAACTCCATCTTTTTTTTTCAACTCCTTACCAACTTCCTTCTTCTTCCCAGAATTCTTCATAAGGAACACCCCCTCCTGGGTCTTGTTGTCGCGCCTAACTTTCTCATGGAGCTTCAGTTGTTATCATACTTTGTGGCAGAATTATTTTGACTACGAAAGTCTCTGCTCTCTACTCATCTTAGCAACGAGATAACCAGAGAGCGAAGCTTCTCTGAAACAGCATGAAAAACTTTCCTACTACAGAGCAGACTTTAAATCAAGATGGATGCTATTGGGACAATCTTAGGACTACATATCCCATTCTAATACACATAAAAACACAAATCATCACAGGGGGTGCCCTACCTTCCTCAGAGGTTGGAGACCGCTGCTGTGGATCATAAAGTCCAGCCTCTGTTAAGGAGGCACAGTGGGAAATAAAGGTCCCAACCTATGGCTCCACAGCCAGATACCTTAACCACTGAGCTATCCAGCAGTTCATCTGTATTAGTAATCTGCTTGAGATGTGCTTTTTGTTGAGAGGGGTGTGTGTGTGTGTGTGTAGAGCTTTCTAACAATGTAAAATGCTAAAGACTGTGGCGTCCACCCTCGTGCCCCTTGCTTGACCTTCATGCCCCAGAGCACACAAAGGCAAACAAACCTCACTCTTTTGCACTTGCTGCCACCAGGTGATCTCTAAATCACCATTACTTCAGAAAGACTCAGGTCTACACTTCAAGTCCTTTTAAATAAAACTTTAGTTTATTGATTACAGAGATGCATACATATCTTCAGTAGCTAATCACACCTAAATTTCCCAAACTACATACTCCATTACTCTGTCTGGCTTTTCTCTCCTACCTGACTCTTACATTTCACTCACTTATTCAATCTGACTTAATCTCCACACACTGACTTTGAACTCCGCCTTTTATAGCATCTCTCCCAGCTCCGCCTTTCAGCAACATGAATATTCATAAGCCATTACATAACAAACATGAACCATAGATCAAATAAATAGAGAACGCTACAAAGACATTTTGAGAAAATCATACAAAATATGATTAAAAGGAGGATTTGCACATTGGAGGCAAGATCTCTCATGGGGTCTTGAAAATCCTCAACAAGCTGTCTCTCCAAGTTGAAATCATAACTGGCACATTATAAAAATTCCTTCACATCTCTAGGGACGAGGCCTGCTATAAACACAATGTACACCCTCAGTGGATCACCCTAATAAAACTTGCATATGGCAGTCGTGTACAGAAGCAAAAGTCTCATGAAATCACCATAGCTCTTCCATTTCTCATAGTGTCCCTCAGCAGTGGAGGCTGATGAATCTGATGAAGGGGTCACTGAATCTGCTCTGGAGTTTAGTCTAACTTTTAAGATATCTATCCAGAGATTCATCCTGAACTTAATTAGGGGAGGGAGGAGGATTCAATACCTTGGATAACCATGATGGTCAAGGGAAAACACTTTTAGAATATTCAAAATACAAGATTTGGGAACAGCAAGTAACCACCCTTTTTCTTTTTGAAATTAATTTCAGCCTGCTGAAAAAGCATATACTAACCTATGGTGTACATTACTTCTGACTAGAGATCAGGGTATTTTATATGGATACGAATATCCCCATGCAGCTGGATGAAGGGCCAGCCCGTGCGGCCAGCTTGTCCACTCATGTGTCCGGTGCCACCTCACTCATCCTTCCAATTGCTCCCGGAGCTCTGCTTCCTTTTTCCTCGGCTAATGAATCAGTAGCCATACAGGGAGACTCGTCCTCCCTCCCACTGCCTGGAGTGGCCAGTCGAGCAGGAAAAAAGCAGAGCTCCAGGAACAATGGGAAGGATGAGCGAGGCTGCCGCCACCACCAGATGTGCAAGTCGTCGCTAAGTCCCTGCGCAGGGATATTCATATACGAATATGAACACTCTGCTATATGAATATGCCATCTCTGCTTCTCACCAGTGGCCATTCTGTTAAGATTTTGGGGGGAAAGGGAGGAGGTGTGGGGTTAGATAACCCGATTTGTATTGAAATTTGTATTTTTGAATGTTTGAAAAGAGCAAAATGCCATCATCTAGCTTATATGAATGTGATTGGGCAGAATGAAATCGGGATGTTCCTGAATGAAATATTTAGCCCCCATTTGGGGGGCAATATTCTTTATCAAACTGGGTAAAAATGACATTCAAAATATTTTGCCTCAGATTTATATAAAAATTGCAGACTTCATAAGATCTCTATTTTGTCAGTATGACTCTCTGTAAGAACACTAGATTGCTGCTTCACTAAAAGATGGTGCTTATGTTCTGTGTGAGAATGTGTGCACACCCACTTCAAACATTTAATACATAATAATTAATTTCTAATTAGTACATAAGTTGCATACTGGAATTGTCATTTTGGCTACGAATAGCTATTTTTATTCACAATTGCCCCCCCCCCACCATATGAATTTATTCTGGAGAGAAAATTCTGGATTATGCTAAATAGCAGTTTAAAACCCATAATTTTGAAGTTCATACTGAGGTTATGTTATGCAAACAACAATTTATAAGAAGAAAAATGGTAATGGTATTGTGCTTCCTACAATTACACTCATCTAAATAGAACTGAAATTCAGATAGTCATCCTTTCTCATAGGAAACATCGTTTCCTTAATTTTTTAATTTCTTTTTTTAAGGCAGGGGATTCAGAAAGTCAGATTAATCACATTTTTGATCTGGGGAAGAGAGAGTATATTGGGCAAGAAGAAAAAGGATGAGATGTGTAAGGATAGAATATGTGTATATGTATTCAGATTGACTCATTAAACTTTTGGTTTATGTCCAAAGTACATGAATTAGGTCTTAGTTGAAAAACAGGATGTCTTTTCTTTTTAAAATGGAGAGGAGCTTTCAAAAGCATATACTTATTCATAACTTTTGATAGATTATTTCAGGAGCCAAAAAGGCATCAAAACATGATTTATTTGGGAAACTCTGCATTAATTATATACTCTGTGCCTATTACGACATCCAATAGCTTTGCATATACTGTCAGTCCTGAAATAATTTCAGGTAGTATTAGGAATGATAGGTTTCTTAATTAGGCTAAAAGTTGGGCAAATACACTTTATGTAGACAAATGAATGGAATTACAGTAAAGTAGAAGTGGCAGTATTTAGTGACGAGATTATTATGTAGAGCAATTAAAAGAACAAAGTTTTCTCCCCTGGTTAGTTACCAAAGGCCTTGCAGTTTCAAGGTCTTTACCTGATGCTCATGCTCTCTCTCTCTCTCTCTCTCTCTCTCTCTCTCTCTGTGTGTGTGTGTGTGTGTGTGTCTGTGTGTGTGTGTGTCTGTGTGTGTGTCTGTGTGTGTGTGCTGTCTGCCAGGCTAACTCTCTTTGAGGACGATTTTGCTTCTCACAAGATTCTTAAATTCATATGGACTCGCTAAACTTGGCTTTTCATTTCTGATGAAAATTGCTTGAAGCTATACATAAAGCTATACATCATCAACCAATGATGGAAAAATTCAGCCATTTTGAATTATGGTAACATTTTCATACTTCACCAGACACATAAACACTCCCTGCCTTGTGAATCCATTTACTGCCACTTCTATTCTACTTCTACAAATACTGCCACTTCTACTCTACTGTAATTCTATTCATTTCTCTATGTAAAATAAGACTTACAGGGCATTTTGGAGAAATATATTTCAGAGAATATATGCCTAATTTAACATGTGAACAGCTGAACTGAGTAATCTAAAAACACATACACAAATACACTTTAGTCATTTTGGAGAAATGCTGAATTAGTTATATATAGCCTAACACAAATTAAGATTGTGATTCCGGATTAAGATTGCTGGAAGAAATATCAACAACCTCAGATATGCAGATGATACCACTCTGATGACAGAACATGAGGAGGAATTAAAAAACCTCTTAATGAGGGTGAAAGAGGAGAGCGCAAAAAATGATTTGAAACTCAACATTATAAAAACTAAGATCATGGTCACTGGTCCCATCACCTCCTGGAGGCAAATTGAAGGGAAGATATGGAGGCAGTGACAGATTTTACTTTCTTGGGCTCCATGATCACTGCAGATGGTGACAGCAGCCACAAAATTAAAATATGCCTGCTTCTTGGGAGGAAAGCAATGACAAGCCTAGACAGCATCTTAAAAAGCAGAGACATCACCTCACCGACAAAGGTCCGCATAGTTAAACCTATGGTTTTTCCTATAGTGATGTATGCAAGTGAGGGCTGGACCATAAAGAAGGCTGACCACTAAAAAATTGATGCTTTTGAATTGTGGTGCTTCAGGAGACTCTTGAGAGTCCCCTGGATTGCAAGGAGATGAAACCTATCCATTCTGAAGGAAATCAACCCTGAGTGCTCACTGGAGGGACAGATCCTGAAGCTGTACTTTGGCCATCTCATGAGAAGATAAATCTTCCTAGAAAAGACCCTGATGTTAGGAAAGTGTGAAGGAGAAAAGGATGACAGAGGATGAGATGGTTGGACAGTGTCATCAAAGCTACCAACATGAATTTGACCCAGCTCCGGGAGGCAGTGGAAGACAGGAGGGCCTGGCGTGCTCTGGTCCATGGGGTCACGAAGAGTCAGTGTCATTAAATTCTTGAGTCTCAGAATCATTTGCAAATGATGCAAATTGAATCAGATTTGTCTAATGTTTTGTTAAATATTTCCTAACACAAGCATTTTAATAATATACATGGCCAGAGGATCTTCTCATATTTAATTTAAGTTGTGGGGTTTAATTCTGTTGCTAAGTTTTGCTGAGGACACTTGATAGTCCCCTGGACCACAAAGAGAACAAACCTATCCATTCAATTAAAAATACTGAGGACCTCCACCAGAACCTGTTATTCGGTTGTCTCCCCACAAATCTAAGAAAGTAAGAGGGAAGGACTAGTTATAGACACAAGGGGAAACCTTTGACTGCCCTTTGGTATCAAGACAAGAGCTTTCCCCACCTTCAGACCATATTCCTTTCTCTTTCAATGCCCACACCGAAGACTCGGATGTTGAGACGGTGGGTGATTCCCCACCTAACATTTCCACAAACTACAATGTCATTGACAACTGAAGAAAGTAGGAAAAAATACTGGGCTAGTCAGGTATAATCTAAACCAAATCCCTTATGAATGCAGTGATGCCTCGCAAGATGAAATTAATTCGTTCTGTGAGTCGTGTCGTATTGCGAAATTTTCATCTTGCAAAGCACGGTACTAACAATTGTGTGATTTAAAATAAACAAAACGGGAGATTTGTCTTGTGAAGCACAGCCATAAAAAATTAATCTTGTGAGTCACCAAAAAAACTGCAGAACGCTTTCATCTTGCAAGTTTTTCATTGCATGAGGCATTCGTCTTGCGAGGCATCACTGTACCGAATGGAAGTGTAGAACAAATTTAAGGAACTAGATTTGGTGGACAGAGTGCTTGAAGAACTATGGATGGAGGCTCATAACATTGTACAGGAGGCAGCAACAAAAACCATGCCAAGGAAAAGGAAATGCAAGAAAACAAAGTCGCTGTCCAATGAGTCCTTACAAATAGCAGAGAAGAGAAGGGAAACAAAATGCAAGGGAGGTAGGGAAACTTACAGAAAATTGAATGCTGACTTCCAAAGAATAGCAAGGAGAGTCAAGAGGGCCTTCTTAAACGGACACTGCAAAGAAATAGAGGAAAAGAATAGAAAGGGAAAAACCAGAGATCTGTTCAGGAAAATTGGAAATATTAAAGGAACATTTTGTGCAAAGGTGGAAATGATAAAGGACAAAAATGGTAGGGACCTAACAGAAGCAGAAGAATCAAAAAGGGGTGACAAGAAGACACAGAAGTATTATACCAGAAAGATCTGGATGTCCCAGACAACCCAAAGAGTGTGGTTGCTGACCTCGAGTCAGACATCCTTGCATCCAGCTTACCAAGGTTCATAGATCTTATATTCCAGGTTCCTATAAAGTATTTTTCTTTGCATCATCTGACTTTCCTTTCACTTCCAGGCATGTCTGCAGCGTCCTTTTGGCTTTGGCCCAACCGCTTCATTAGCTCTGGAGGTACTCGTCCTCCACTCTTCCTCAGTAGCATGTTGGAAGCCTTCCGACCTGAGGGGCTCATTTTCCAATGTTTTATCTTTTAGCTTTTTGTTTCTGTCCATGGTTTTCTTGGCAAAGATACTGGAGTGGCTTTCCAGTTCCTGCTCCAAATGGATCATGTTTAGTCAGAACTCTCCACTATGATCTGTCCATCTTGGGTGTCCCTGAATGGCATAGCCCATAGCTTCTCTGAATAACTCAAGCCCCTTCACCACGACAAAGCAGCAATCCATGAAGGGGAGAAAGAGGTTACTTACTTATAACTCTGGTTCTTCAAGTGGTCATTTGTGAATTCACACTTCCCACCCATCCTCCCCTGTCTGTCAATCAATAGGAAGTGTTTATTTATCAACTATAAGTCATTAAAATACGTTAAAATAAAATAATAAGCAGCAGGTGAGATAGTTAATTAAAAAAGAAAATACAATAAGGCGTAAGCAGGAATCAAAGAGACAAATGTACAGGGAACAAGCGAGCTCGAATGTTAATTGCAGCCAAGGCAAAGTTTGCCACGTTTAAGGTGGTATTGGCGTTAATGTCAGCCAGGAGCCAACAGACCTGGGCAAGATTAGGTCTGTCTTGGATGGAAGTCAGAGAACTTGCCAAAAACCTTGATCTAGGGGAGTGGTAATATGGACATCTCAAAAGGTAGTGAGTGATGTCTTCGACTTCTCCAAGGTGGCAAGGACAGATTCTTAGGTGATAGGGCAGATTCTCGTGTCTGCCCTCTAACACTCTTGAAGGCATACATTGAAAACGTAGAGCGGTAAAGGCCTTGCGAAGGGCAAATGTAGTTATCCAGGTCAAATAGTTTTCCATGACAAAAGTTGACTTATAGAGTGGGAGTGAAGAGGAATAGGGCGAGCTAGAGATGATGCAAAGGTCACTTCTGATATGAAAAAGGCGAATTGTATCCTTGAGACTAGCTTTCACACATTTGGGCGGAAGAGCGGTTAAAGAATCTAAGTCGATGCCATAGGAGTCAGTTATTTGTTTCACAGCACTCACCCAGGATTTAAGAGAGGGGTTGGCCAGTTGTTCTCTAAAGCAGATCTTAGGTAAACTGGTATCATTCATTTGGGACAGTTTATGCCAGTACCGGACTAGTGCTGAGTGGCAGGTGGCAGCTACAGAGATAAGGCCTACTTCTGCCCTAAGTAAGGAGGCTGGAGTACTCCGCGGGACACACAAGATGGAGCGAATGAAGGTGTTCTGTGCGGCGTCTAGGGTCGAAATGTTTGTGTATCCCCAGATTTCGGCCCCAAAGGTCATTTGGGGAATCAGTTTCTTGGCAAAAATTTCAGTAGCGGGGGGAACCAAGTTGCCTCCTTTAGACCTTGTAAAGTGTAGGAGGGCTTGGATGGCATGGGCGGCTTTAAGCCTTGCTGAGTCCAGGTGTTTTGACCAGGAAAGATGAGGGCCAAAAATAATACCCAAGTAACGAAAGGCTGACACTTGCTCGATTGGGAAGTCCCCAAGCCTCCAGGTATGTTTTCTGCGGTGGTTCCCAAAGGTCATCACTTTGGTTTTTGCGTGATTTATTGTTAGTTTTTCATGGCTGCAGTAAGTACTTAATTTGGCCAGTAGTCTACGTAGCCCAACCGGGGTGAGTGAAAAAAGGGCAATGTCATCGGCATATAATAATATTGGAAGTTTTATGTCCCCAATTGTCGGCGGAAAGAAATCAAGGCCTTGGAGCTCAGATACAATGTTGTTTATGTAAAAGTTGAAAAGAAACGGAGCCAGCAAGCAACCTTGGCGGACCCCCTTTTCGGTAGTAATTTCCTCTGAAAGCATACCATGTGGGCCGAGTCTGACTCTGAGATTGGTGTTTGTGTGGAGCTTTATAAGAAGAAGGAGGAGTCTTTTGTCAATGTTGGTTTCTGCAAGTTTCCGCCATAGACGGGATCTATTTATTGTATCAAAGGCCGAGGATAGGTCGACAAAGGCAGCGTACAATTTTTTCCTCCCCACCTGGGTGTATTTACGGACCAAATGGTAGATAACAAAGGAATGATCCAGCGTTGATTTCCCTTCTTGAAAGCCAGCCTGTTCTTTAGCGATAATAGAGTTCTCTGATGCCCATTTCTCCAGCTTAAGGAGCAGGAACTTCGTGTATAGTTTGGAGACCACACAAAGAAGACTTATGGGACGGTAGTTTTTTGGGTCCAATTTGGATCCTTTTTTGTGAATGGGGGAGACGATACTGTCTAACCACACCGGGGGAAATTCACCTGAGTGGTTAATAAAGGAGAACACTTTGGATAAAACATCAGACCACCAGTCTGGGTTACATTTGAAAAGTTCACCTGGCAGCATGTCAGGTCCAGGGGCTTTGTTGTTAGCAATGGCGGTAATAAGTTCGTTTAATTCTTCCTTAGAAACTGGGTCCCATTCAGGTAGCAGGTGAAGTGAGGGGACATTCAGCTCGAGTAAGTGAGTGAGCGAGTTGGTATCATCCTTTTCCCGGTAAATGGCGGAAAAGTGCTGGTGCCATTGGGAAGAAGAAATCTGATGGTCCAAGGGCTCAAATGAAGACTTCATACCTCTGTTGACCAGGGCCCAGAATTTGGCAGGTTCCTTGTGTAAGGCGGCCGAGGATAAGGCCTGCCATGACTTTTTAGTGTGTTCGTCTTTCTTCCTTCTGAGCAGGTTTTTGTAGTCCCTCCTCAATCGAGTGAAGGCATAATAGTTAGCAGTAGAACCCCACTTGCGGAGTCTTCTGAGGGCTGTTAAAAGTACGCGCTTCTGGATTCCCTGTCTGTCACATATGCTTCTTACATGCTGGGCAGTGACGGACTGTTCTTTACAACTGGGGCACTCTGTGCTGTGGGCGGGGCCAAGCATAACACGAGGGAGGTGCTAACAACATGTGTTTAAGCTCTAGAGGTTTCCAAGTTTCACTGTGCAAGCTCACTGAAACCCATTAGTGTGAATTCACAGATGACCACTCAAAGAACCATAGTTACAGGCAAGTAACCTCTTTTTCTTGAAGAGTCAAAAAAACAGGCTAGATATAAATAAAGTAATGGAATGGCAGTCTTCCAGAAACAGAATTTTGCTGTGTATCTCCAAGGAATAAGCATGCAATTTTGCATAGCATATTCAAAGCATTTCTGCATTACAAAAACACAGAGCAAAGTGCATTAAACATTTTCTCAGGATTTCTGAGACAAAGCTCCTGACACAAGTCATCAAAGGGGAAATCAGCTTCAGGTCTGGAATGAACTGAATTTGATCCTGTCATTTCGGACCCAATTAGCTGACTCTCAGAAGGGGAACTATTTCACTCCTTCTTGGCCAAATGGATATTCATGCTGGCAAAGGGATTCTGTGTCTGGTTGTAAAAATATTTTAAATATTCAAATATTCAGAAGCTCACTCATTTAGTCTGTAAAATTACTGTGTTTTAGAGTTGGACACGACTAAACAACTAAATAACAACTTTGTGGCTATGTGTCAATTCTGATACATGGCAACCCTTTTCAAGGTTTTCTAGGTACAGAGAGAGCACCCAGAAGTGGTTTACCCTTCTTCTGTGCCCCCTAGGGGCACCCTGGGACTGTGCAGCTTGCTCAATGTCACACAGGATGCTTCCACTCACAAGAGGCACAGTGGGGAATCTAGCACCCAACCTTAGGCTCCACCTATCACACTGAGGGATGGCCTTACTAAATATTGCATTGCCTATCCTAACTACATTGCACTGCAGATTATGAAACATATTGGCCTTCCCTTCAAACAAGTGAACCACTTTAGAGGGAAGTGACCAGGATGTTCATCATAATTTCAGCACCAGTATTGTAGAGGTGAGATTTCTTCTCTCAAATAGGCTCTATGGGTTCTTGCTTATGGTTAAAGCCTGTAACAAGCAGTACCTTTCCCCTCTTTATGCCCATCTGTAAAATCATGAAGAATGTGATGAAAGATGGTCCCTGGTAAGGAGTGTGAAACCATACTGTCCCCCTACAAGCCTTTTGCAGACAGCATCTGTGTGCATCTGAAGAAGCTAACCTGGCCCCAAGAACAGTCATGCGATATAACAGTGTATAATTTTCTAAATTGTCCATAAGAAATTGGTGCACAGTCTGAAGAAGATGAATGATCTTGGAAAGCTAGCTACCTGTTGTTTGCTTGATTTTTTAAAGTATCACCTGCTCGTGCATTTGTATTGTTTTGGAGATCACACAGCCTTTTTCTGATTTTTTTCTGAGGCATTCAAACCAGTGTCTTAATAGATATATATACAAGTAAGACCTTACGCTACAAAATGATTATCAAATCTACTACCTTCTTTCTCACCATGGCCACACAGATGCCTCTGGAAAGCTCACAGGGAGCAAGAGCCTTCTTTACTCCCTACCGGTTCTGAGGCATATATTGAAACAACAAGAAATTGTGTGTGTTTGCAGAGTTTTGTGACATTGTTAGAGATCGTTGCATTTATTTATCATAATCTTGCATGGAGTACAAACCATTTTGTCAGATGCATCTCATTTCCTGCACCTGAGGAAGATGTAGTCCATGAAACCTCTTGACAAGTAAAACCTATTAGTTTTCAATGTAGCAAAACTCTTTGTTCATTATGGTGCAAGAGACAACATACCCTATCCCCTCGCACACCACTGGAGCTAAAGAAATACATACAGCCAAGTAACTTCAAGAGGCAGAACCAACAACATCTACTTTTGCTATCCAGTCTTAATTCCAGCGAAGACCTTTAGGCATAGCAATGTATTGAACTGAAGAATAGAGGCTTACCTTGGTTTGAAAGAGCTGTATCCTATCATTAATGTGATTACTTTTTGGTTCACTTACCAGTTGAAAGTGTGAAGGTATCTTCACATTGAACATGAACTGAATGAGTTTCTCCCCTTATCTAAGGTGATCATCATCATCACCATCATGCCTAGGTCTTTCAATTGCAAAAAAAGAAAGGGAAAGGGAAAAAAAAAAGAAACCTGTCTGCTTGAACACCATGATTCACTATGTACTTGTGTGTGGGTGTGGTAATCTCATTGGCAGAAAATTTTCACCAGTTTTGTACATATTAGGGTAAGGCGATTATGGAAATGTCACCACAGGATAATACCCCATTAGCTGTGCCTTGTACATCACTTGCTGTCCCTTGCTGTTTATTGATAATTAAGAAGCAGATTGCAATGTCATGTTAACAATAAGTGCCAAATGTCCTTTTTATCCTTTGCCATGCATATGAAACAGTGCTCTTGCTCTCACTCCTGTCTTTATATCCTTTCCAATAATTGTTCCATTGGTTCTGGATGACAAATGGCATTCTTCTCCTTGTAATGTGCCTGCAGGGTTAAATGACTTTATTATTATTAATGAGTCATTGCTCCAGCTGCCCAGAAATGGAGGAAGTAGGAGATGTAAGAGACTAAAGTCTAAGTAATTACAAGCCTAATTATTACCTTTCAATTTTCATTCATCCAGTGGATAAGAAGGCTGTCAAACACCCAGCTTTCTCTTTAAGAAAAAAAAATAAAGTACACTTATTCTGATGCTATCCATACACATTAATAACCCCAAAGAGGCAAAACATAAAATCCGTCAAATCAAATTCAGTTAATCATAGCTTATGTTATTTACACCCCGACTCCTTATATGTATTGTGCTACCCAAATCCATATATTAAGGGCTACATGTCATGACTTGGTTTGTCCTTGCAGACTAAACAAGGCCACTGAAAGGAAAGTCTCCTGTGAGACAGTGGGAATTCTTTTTGTAAGAGAATATGCACATTTTTAATGTGGAGAGGCTTTTCTGTAAAATATTTAGTATTGGAATGTGCAATAACCGTTGCTTTGCTCTGTGTATCTTTGTAATCAGTCAGTTAGTAGAAAAGTACACATAAAACCCAACAACATTGCGAACAATTCCAGCCTGCTCTTTAGGAGTGGAAAATTATCTTGGTTTAATATTATTCAGTTGGAACATTGGACTAAAGAATGGGTGAAAAGAAATGCTAAATGTAAGGAGTTTACAAAATTTGAAAACATTGTGCTCCAGAAGGAAAAAAAGAAAATGGAAGTAATACAATGAAAGGGATAGTAAGTAGAATTTATACGACAGCAATAGAAGCAGAGAACCAACAAGAGGTTTTGAAAATATTATGAGAAGTAGATCTGGGATCACAAAAAAATCGTAATGCAGTTTTGTCGTAATGCGGGACAATCGTAAAGCGGGGCACGACTGTAGAAGCAGGTTGGGGAAATAATACTTTTTTTGAGGTAAGAAAGATCAGGCTTTCCACTTTGTATCAACTTTCAAAAATCTGGCAGAGTTCATGGTCATTTTTTTTCAACAGGGGCTAAATCACTTCTATTTTTTAAAAAAAACATCATAACTTCCAAAATGTTTAACTGAACATCTTCAGATTTGGTTTATAGCAAGATCTGTTTCCTCATGGTGTGCAAGATATGGTGGTGATCTGACACTCAGTTTAATAGTAACAATTTTTTGTTTGGGCTGCTCCATTTTCAGTTTTGGCTTAAAGAATCTTTCCCCTCATATCATGGCTAGGCGCCCACCTGGTGAAGTTTAGATGCTCCACTCTAAGTGTGTTCACAGTCCTAGTAATTATAACAGCTGAATAGGGTTTAACATAATCTGGCTCTAACCTGACACATAGGGCAAGGCTAGATGTTCATAGCATCAACATCTATAACTTGAGAATAGGTCTTCATCTCACTTTTCTTCCACTTAAATGAATCAGACTTACATGACATCCAGTGCAGTGCTTTTATTTCTTTTTTTGGAGTTGAGGCTATTTAGATCCAGATTATTAGATGTCTTGTCTGGAGCTACTTCATGGTCATTACTCTGATGTGCCAAATCTGTGTTTATATCATGTGATTTAGATCAGTGGGAAAAAGAATTTATCAATGGGCAGACAACTGATTTGCTTATGTCAACAGTAATGTTTTTGCTAAGAGGCTCACAAATCTGATCGGGAGACCTGTAAACTGAGTTCTGAGGGGGAGAGAGACAATATTTTATTTATTTTATTTATTTTTTTATTGTATTTATACCCCGCCTATCTAGTCATTTTGACCACTCTAGGCAGCTAGAGTTTTCAGGGCAGAAATTCATCAAGTTCTGACAAGATAAGCCCAGCAGGGCAAGTAGTACTAGAGAACAACAAGGGGAAGAAAAACACACATGGTCCTAAATGTCTCTACACTAATGCACAGAGCATGGGAAATAAACAAGATGAACTGGAACTCTTAATACAGCAAAATAAATATGATATAATAGGTACCACTGAAACCTGGCTGGATGAAACTCATGACTGGAATGTAGTTATTGGGTGGTATAAACTATTTTGGAGAGATAGACGAAGCAAGAAAGGAGGAGGAGGAGCTTTTATGTATCGAGGATGTTTATACTTGTGAAGAGATCCAGGACTTAAATCCAGGAAGCCAGATTGAGAGCATCTGGGTAAAAATTAAGGGGCAGAGAAACAAAGGGATGTCATTGTGGGGGTATACTACAGATCCCCAACCCAGCCGAGGAATTGGATGATGCCTTCCTGGAGAAAGGGAGAGATACAGTAGTAATAGGAGATTTCAACTATCCCGATATATGTTGGCAGTCAAACTCTGCCAAGAACATAAGGTCCAGCAAATTCCTCACTTATCTTGCAGACAATTTCATGGTCCAGAAGGTGGAAGAGGCAACAAGGGGATCAGCTATTTTAGATCTCATCTTAACCTACAGGGATGACCTTGTTAATGGGATCGAAGCGGTAGGATCCTTAGGTGGGAGTGACTACGCTCTCTTGGAATTTGTTATACAGTGGGAAGCGGAAGCCAAGTGCAGCCAAACGTGGATTCTAGACTTTAAGAAGACCAATTTCAGTAAACTTAGGAAATTATTGGTTGTAATTCCATGGACAAAGATACTGAAAGAGAAGGGAGTTCAGGATGGATGGGAATTTCTTAAAAGGGAGATACTAAAGGCACAATCTAAAACTGTTCCAATAAGAAGGAAAACGGGATATGTCTAAAGAAACCATAATGATCGACTAAAGAACTTTCAACTGAGCTAAGTGTTAAAAAAACATGTACAAGAAATGGAAAAAAATGGGAAAACACCAAAGAGGAATACAAGCAAATAGCCAGTATATGTAGGGGGAAGGTAAGAGAAGCAAAACTGTAAAGTGAACTCAAGCTTTCCAGACAGATTAAAAACAATAAAAAGGGCTTTTTAGTTATGCCTGCAGCAAAAGGAAAAACAAAAAAATGATAGGGTCACTGTGTGGAAATGGCCAACTACTAACAGAGGACAGGGGAAAGGCTGAACTTCTCAACACCTTCTTTGTCTCTGTTCTCTTCCAAAAAGGAAAACAGTGCTCAACCTGAGGGGCGAAGAGCAGGTGATGTAGTGGGGAAAATGCAGCACAGAGTAGGTAGAGAAGTAGTACAGGAATACCTGGCTACTCTAAATGAATTCAAGTCTCCAAGGCCAGATGAATTACACCCAAGGATATTAAAAGAACTGGCAGAAGTACGTAATTTCAGAACCATTGGCAATAATATTTGAGAATTCTTGGAGAACAGGAGAAGTCCCCACAGACTTGAGGAGTACAAATGTTCTCCCTATCTTCAAAAAGGGGAGGGGGGAAGAAGACCTAAATAATGATCACCCAGTCAGCCTGACATCAATTCCCAGAAAAATTCTAGAGCAGATCATTAAGCAGACAGTTTGTTATTACTTAGAAAGCATTCTGTCATCACTGAAAGTCAATACGGGTTTCTCGTATTGAAACAAGTCATGCCAGACTAATCTGATCTCTCTTTTTTTGATAGAGTTACAGGCTTGATAGATGAAGGGAACACTGTGGATGTAGCATAGCTTGATTTCAGTAAGGCAGTTGACAAGTTCTTCAAGATGTTCTTGCAAGGAAGCTAGTAAAATGTGGGCTAGACAGTGCTACTCTTCAGTGGATTTGTAATTGGTTGACTGACCGAACTCAAAGGGTGCTCACCAGTGACTTCTCTTCATCCTGGAGAGAGGTAACTAGTGGGGTGCCTCAGGGTTCTGTTCTGGGCCCTGTGCTATTCAACATCTTTATCAATGACGGGGATGAAGGAATAGAGAGTATGCTGATTAAATTTGCAGATGATACCAAATTGGGAGGGGTTGCCAGTTCCCCAGAGGACAGAATTAAAATTCAAAATAACCTTGACAGATTAGAGTCCTGGGCCAAAAGTAACAAAATAAATTTCAGCAGGGAGAAATGTAGAGTCCTACAGCTAGGCAAAAGGGACATGGTGGCGCTGAGGGTTAAATTGTAGAAGCCTCTGTGCACTGCGCCCTAGAGTCGGACACAACTGGACTAAATGTCAAGGGGAACTTTGCCTTTACCTTACAACTAGGCAGAAAAAAATTTGAACTGTATAGATATAGGATGGAAGACACCTGACTAGACAACAGTACCTGTGAAAGGGATCTAGAAGTCTTGGTAGACCACATGAGTCAGCAATGTGATGTGGCTGCCAAGAAAGTCAATGCAATTCTTGGTTGCATCAATAGGAGTATAGCGTCTAGATCAAGGGAGCTGATAATACCACTCTATTCTGCTTTGATCAGACCTCACCTGGAGTATTGTGTCCAGTTCTGGGCACCTCAATTCAAGAAGGATGTTGACAACCTGGAACATGTCCTGAGGAGGGCAACCAAAATGGTCAAAGGTCTGGAAACCATGTCCTGTGAGGAGTGGCTTAGGGAGCTGGGAATGTTTAGCCTTACAAAAAGAAGGTTAAGAGGGTACATGATAGCCATGTTTAAATATTTGAAGGGATGTCATGTCAAGGAAGGGAAATATTTATTTTCCATGGCTCCAGACAGTAGGACAAGGAGCAATGGTTTCAAATATAGGAAAAGATATTGCACCTGAATCTCAGGAAGAACTTCCTGACGGTCAGAGCAGTCCGGCAGTGGAATAGGCTGCCTCAAATGATGGTGGAGTCTCCTTCTTCGGAGGTTTTTAAGCAGAGGCTGAATGGCCATCTGTCAGGAGTGCTTTTATGGATGTTCCCGCATGGCAGGGGGTTGGACTTGTTGGCCCTTGTGGTCTCTTCCAACTCTATGATTCTATGAAAATCTTGGTTTGTATGATCTCCTGATATTTTTGCTATCCAAAAACATAGAAATTATGTTTAAGGGGGGGAGAGAAAGTGACTTTGCCTTGCAAAGTTTTTTTCCCCCTGCATGCTGCTGTCCTCCTTTGGCAGCTCATGGTCTCATTTCACAATGAGATTAAGTGGGCTAATATGGGGGGGGGGGGGAGAAACTCCTCTAACCAGTTTATGAGAATTAAAAAGGTATGTGCCATTAATGTTTCATCTGCTGACCCCTTAGTAATTATGCATGCGTATTTTTATGGAGTTTTCAAGGTTTTAGTTGGAGGACAGGAATCATTCTCTTTTCCCCCTCCATCTCTCCTTTTCCCTCCCCCCCCTTTCTTTTTCTTTTTCTTTTTGCTAGCAGTAATGAAAAGTCACAACTTCAAATAGTATGAAAATAAAACTAGGTGACATTAATTTGGATATATGCCGCTCTTCATATGTGCCCTCATTTGGAAATGGCATCCACCCCATTCCTTTGGTAGGAAAAGACAGCTAAGAGCCTTTTTGCAACAACATGATAGCATATTTTGAAAGCTTAATTGGAGTAGAGATTTCTTTCCATTGTCATGTGATTCACTGAAGTCCTTTGAGGGTTTTTTGATGTTTAAATAAGTACTAAAGCAAATCAATGAAAAATATAATTGCATCTGACGTTTTTAAAAAGTCCCAAAGCCCTAATTTTGACTATTAATTACAAATACAAAAAAGTGAACTTATATTTGAATTAGGTCTCATCTTATTAAAAGACATATGGCTGAGATCCAAATTTAAGTTTTCACAAGAGAATATCAGTGATTTTATGCATATGAAAATCTTATTCAGCATTATATTTGAGGAACATACAGGAACCTATGGAAAAAGCCACATATGTTGTGTCCACTCAGTGTTACTGCATATCCCTTGAATTTCTTATCTCTGTTTTGAGGAAGAAGACATTGGGAGGCTTTGATCAAGTTTTCTTAGGAATAAGCATAATAGTTTTTATAGTGGAGAGTTTAGATAAACTATGGTTCCTCATTTACATTGAATGTGATGGAAACTACTTGTAATCAGAGTAAGAAGTAGTGAATACTCACAGTTTTTCTTGCCCAGCACATTGAGACACACTAGCTAAAATCCTGTTGCCTCCAACTAAAGTAGGGCTATTGAATCAATGGAACAAAGGACTCACCAAATCCCTACCAATTCAGTACACCTATTCTAGTTGTGATACTGTGCTGGGTAAATATGATTTAAGCCACCACTGGGAAAATTGTCAATTGCTCAAAGACCTTTTGGTCCTGAATGGAAACTAAGAATTCACCACTTTCATCTCCCTAATACTAAAAACAACCACCCTAAAGAAAGGATGTGTGTGTGCAGAAGCCTTGTCTTTTCTATAAATTTGTTATTTTGCAGGAAAAGCACATTTCAGTTTTTTGGGGCAAAATGCATGCACCCCCATCACATACCCATTGTGCCACCAGACATGTAACCAAGAACTACCGTAACTCTTCTCATTCATTGGCAGCAATTTGCTACTTCAGCTCACATCTGTGTAAACTGTCTATATTATTATGGCCACAGACTTCATCTCTGAAACATTTGTTCAGATAATTGTCTACACTATATAAACTTCTAATCATTGCCTTCAGTTTCGCACAAAATCCTGCAATTTAGGGATAAAAGTCTTGAAGCCTCTTGGTTGGCATGAAACTAACACTGTCCTTTAGATTCTGACCATAAAATTAGATAAGATGCAAGATTCCTGACTGGAAGTCATGGACTAGACTGGATAGATACTAAGTTCAGATTCAAGTAACAGGATTTTACATACAATGGTCTTTACAAGTTGTCTTATCGCTTGAACCCTTTCGTTAACAGCCATCATTTTAATGTCTTTGAAACTGGGACATTGCTATGTCAAAATAACAAGGGGGGAAAACAGATCAGACAGGCACACACACAGTGCAGTGGAGAAGGTGAGGGGAAAGGGCAAGGGACTGATGAGAGGGAAAGCACACCAGTGAGTGGTGGGAGTGGCAAATCCCACAGACACAATATACACTAAAAAGGAGTTCTCATATGTCAAAACAATTCAAACTAAGTCAGTTCCACAAGTGAGTTGAATTAAATGACCTTCTTGCTGTTCGGAGGGGGGTAGATTTGGGCTTCCATGTGTGTTGTATAGTCATCTTTATAAAACTCTATTTAAAACATGCTAAATTTGATTCAAATATTTGTTTTTCCCTAGTGTAACCATGCTCTTAGACTTTCAGTACATTCTCATTAGAGATGGAGGTATTCGTATATGAATACAAATATCCCCCCCACAGGTGGAAATGATGAGGGTCCCCCCCAGACTGTCCACTCACCATTCCGCCACGGATGCGTGCTTGACGGAGCCTTCCTATCACACTGTTGTCTGCAATGGATTAACCACTCCTGGCAGGAGGCAGGATGACAAGCCTCTCTGCTGGGTTGCAGAGTGGCTAATCCATTGTGGACAACGGCACGATAGGAAAGCTCAATTGAGCACATTTCCACGGAGAAATGGTGAGTGGACAATATGGCCCCATGGGGCCAGACCCTCTTTATTTCCACCTTTGGGGGGATATTCATATTCATATACGAATACCCCCATCTCTAGTTCTCATCTATTCTTATCAAACCTTCAGTTAAACAAGTAGCCTTCTTTTATTTAAATAAAAAAGTACAGTTGCCAGCAATTGTTAATAAATAATTGAAGTAAGTGTATACAAATCTATTTAACTGATGCTAGTTAGCTCTTATATGATTGGTTAATAAGGGAATTGAATAATTATGCAATTGTTAAAGGGGATATGAATGTCTTCCCACAGTAGAAATCCAGTTGATGAAAAATTGTGAATGAAAATATCATTATTTCAGCTCCAGGTTTCATTTAATATAAACAGCATTCTGCATCCATATAAAACTTTCAATATTTTTCTTGGTAATCAGGCTGTGTAATTTGCTCCTGTTAGGGAATTTAACGCAAAGTATACCTCTGCCCAACAAGGAAAGGCACAGAGTGTGTTAATCCCTGGCCGAATATGTACACCATACAAGTTAACTGTAGTTAAACTTGTAAAGGCAGTTCCTGCTTGTTTTTATTTTTACCTTTTTGAGGTCAAAAGAAAGTATCAAATGTACAAACATAATGAAGCTTAGTTTTTTATCTTCTTCTTCTTCTTCTTCTTCTTCTTATTCTTATTCTTATTCTTATTATTATTATTATTATTATTCATCTTATTATCTTTAGAGCTGTTACTAATGGGAATGGTAAAAGGATATTTTTAAAATATAAGAGCTTGATAAAAGGATGGATAATGTAAAACAAACTGAAAGTTTGAGTGCCTTTTAGCTGGTTGACAAGTTATTACAGTTGTTGGATAGTTTGGATGTAAAGGTCCATGATCTGGTAAATTATCAACTGTAATATTACCATTGTAATATATGTACAAATGTTAATATGAGCTTGTTCTTGAAAGTAACCTAGAACTTTGAAGTGTTGCAGAATGTAGCTGATAAAATATAAATGGGTATGGCGAAATGGAATCATACCACATCAATCCAAAGAGAACTACACTGATGGTTGCCCATTTGTGTCTAGACTCAATTCCATGTGATGTGTTGACCTTACCTATAAAACCCTAAATGACTTGGGATCTAAGCATCCAAAGGTGGTGGTGGTGATTACACCCTACTGATGAAGAATTTTTTGCAGAGTTGGGATACAGATTTTAAATTTTCCACTGTTATGTGCCACTACTTTTTTTAAAAAAAAAACATTTGTTCAGGCATTCACATAGTCAAGCAGCTCAATTTTATCTTTATTTTTATTGGTATTATCTTGTTTCGTAGTTTCAAAGTTTGACTTTTAATCTTGGCTCTATTATCTGTGTCTTTTACTACAAAAGAAAATATTTGCTATGAAGAACTGTACAGCCTTGGATATTGCAGTTAACTCCACCACAGTTTTCTTCCCTATCCTTGGTGGCAAGGAGTCAAAGCTCAACAAGGTGTGGTAGGCTTCTTTGCTCCAAGGAGCAGAGAATATGCCAGAAGTTTGGGATATGTAACATTGAGGAATACTAATCTGAGGGCAGAGGGAGAGCTGTCGGACAACATTACAAACAAGACAACACTACCTCATTCCATGAAGATAAGATTGGTTGCTAATAGTAATAATCAAACAGTGTGGGAGACAAACAGTTGTGTTGTGTAAGATATGGAAATAAGACTTGAAAGCCCCTAAAAGTTTTCTGAAAAGAATTTACAAAAATAATTTATTTTAAATAACTTCTTTCAAAGACTGACTTACATGTAAAGAGACACATCTGTTTATACTATCAGAATGAACAGAAATAGATGATATTGTTGAACCCTTGAGGATTATAGTTGTTATTTTCATTACTTACTAAGAAGGACATTCTGATCAAAGGAGTTTGCTTTACCTCAAAGCAGATATTGGAGGTAGAACTAATGTTAAAGTGGAACTATAAAAACAGAACAGTCTTGTTAAAGCAACACCAAGATTATAGACATAACAGTATCCTCTCCTCCAGTATTGCATCAGGTACAGAGGATTATACCATTGACAATTAACCCTATCTCTGGACTCACAAAGAACAACAGTTGTTCTGGGACTTTGGATCAATCCTCTGAGCTAGCAAGGAATACTAGAGACTCTCTGTCTCTCTCAGCCCCCTTGGACAATAGCCAAAACTGTAATAATGGACTTAGCATGGCCAGGGATTATAGTAAGGCAAGGGGAAGACAGAAGCAAAGATGACAGATTTCATCCAAAAGCAGGACTCGACTGCCTCTAGGACGGAGAACATGTTTGCGTCACCTGCAGATAAAGAAGCAAACCTGCCCAGAGAGATCAGACATCTGTCTAAGATGTTATTAGAGCAGTTATTGGACAGCAGTCCTCTAAATTGCTACCTTAGTGTAAACTAAGGATTTTTTTAAAAAAAATGATTTCAATTATTATATCAGTTACAATCCTCAGGTCACATAAGAAAAAAATAATAATTACCTATAAATACAGTTACACTTCCAATAATTTTCTTATCTATAGTATACTAATAATTTTTAAACATTTATATACGTTGTACTTCTAACCCTACAGTTGTTCATACTAACCAGCATTTCAGCCCATTTTCTGATTGGTCTCCTGCACCAGAGGCCAACAAGTGTAAACTAAGAATGAAGGAATTTTTATCCGCCCTTTTTATTCTGCCTGAAGAATTTATGGGGTAAAAAGTGAAAAGAGTGAAAGGCTGTGGAAGATGTAGGATGAATGTCAAGCCAGGGGAACCGTCAATGCCAAGAGTACAATCCAAGAAACAGATGGAAGAAACCCTACTTCACAGCTTGATAAATCTGTATGCACATTGAATGCGAACAATTTTTCATCACATGATGTTATAATGGAAATCAGAGATCTTGTTAAGGAAATAAAAGAACTAGTGGGTGTAGTAATCGAAGGAAAGAGCTCAGTTTCAATCCAAATATATCATAGGTCGTAGAAAGACTCTATTTCACTCTATTTCTGGACAGATAAAGATGAGCAATATAATTAATTCCCCTCCCCCACCAAAAAAACCTCTGACAAAATTGCCAGCCTTTTCCTGGAGGAGTTACTACTGCAGTGGTTGAACTGCAGTACTACAGCCAAAACTAGGCTCATAACCTGGGTTCAATCCCAGGTAATTATTTCAAGGTTCACTCAGCCTTCCATCCTTCCGATTCAGTAAAGCTTGCTGGGGTACACATTTTGCTGAGCTGGAGTCACCATTGTCAGCCCATGGGCCACACTCATTGCATGCTGTGAGGCATTAAGTGCCTGTTCCTAGTCTGAAGATAGCTAATGTTGGAACTGATAAGATAGTAGGTTCCCAGTTTGGATCCAAGATAGAAATACAACATTTAAACTTAGGAGGAGGAAGAACAGAAGGTATGAATGAATATGTAAACAAGGATTTAACAGAATGTTTATTATCATGAATCAATGGCAACAAGGTGACCCAGAAGGAAGTTAATTATGATTGGAGGGATCAGATCAAAAGTGGAGGCAGCATACATACACAAGGAAAATGTAAATGTTCAGATACACCCTAGAGTAGCCGCCAATAAAGTTGATATGGCTGACAAGAAATTACCTGGAACTGCCAATACATCAATCAAGAGCGATAAACTTCTGGCTTGATGCTGCAATGAGACAGCAGGAGGAGGATGGGGCTCCGTTTCCTGGGCTGAATTCCGACCTGTCTGGGACCCCCAGGGGGTTAAAACCAACCAAAGAGGTGGTGAAATGGGCGGAAAGCCTGTTGATCACAGGGGAATGGTGGTTACCCATGTTGATCCAGGAAACTCCATAATCGACCAGCGAGCGAAAACAAGCAGCTGAACTAGCTTGCTTGCAAGTCGTCGGCAGCCGGGTATGAAGAAGCGATAAAGCAGCATAATTAACATTGTGTTACAAATGGGTGAGAAACATCTTTAAAAAATATTTATTTACTATCCCTGGACAAGACAACTTCTACAGCAAAACTAGCATCTCACAGCTCTCCATCATCATTGATCGAGCTGCGGAGAATCTGGGAAGAGGAAGAGACGGAGGGAGACACAAGGAAAATAAATTGGGCATTAATTAGACACTAAATTATACTTAAAGGAAGGAAGTTTGGTATTAAAACTTAAGAATTTTTTTTCCCTGAAAACACTACTGATAACAAATTTGGAAAACAAAATCTGTTTATGCTATGTGTAACAGCTATCTAAGGCACTGGCAAAACGCTTAGAATCAATGGCCTTGAATGTTCTATCACTGTTTGGAACTCCCTTTCTCTTTGAGGACGGAAATTAACTACAGAAAGCCTAATTTAGCCAAAGTGGAACTTACAAAATGTATCCTGGATGTTGAACTGGATGGGACCCTGAGCCTTTAGGGAAAATTCTCTACATCGGAGACTAGATTCAAGCTTAATGGAACTGGATTGATTACTTTAAGCATATGGACAACTTTAACTTGGAATACAATTTTTTGACAAATTGGAACATAATGACACAACAAGGACAATTTTGGGAGGAAATAAAATCTACCCTTCAAACAATCTTAGAAATAGTGAGATCCCACAACGAACAGACATAATTATTCACAGCGCAGTTGAAGAATTATAGTCAACAGGAGACAGGAAATAATGAACAAGGGAATGAGAAGGCGGTGGGTGGTGTATACCAACCTAAAGAAGGGCTGAAGGAAATTAATGGGGAAAACCTAGTGGAGTTGAGGAGAGTCTTAAGGGAAGATAAGAGGAGAAAATCAGCAGAATCAATTAAAAATAGCCTGGAAGATCTATTGGAGATAGATCAAGTGTATAAAGATCTATTGGAAGTAAATCAAATACATAAAATGGCCTTAGAAGACACTAAAGATGGCAGAATGTTTAGAAAGAGAGAAACAAAAATTGAAAAAAGATTAAGAGAAGGAATTACATAGAAATATGAAAAAGGGAAAAACAGGAAGGTGGCTCTCAATGTTGGAAAGCATGTGTATATCTAACTTCTGGGGAATTTTAAAGGGGCATATCTTATATATTAAAAAGAGAATTAAATGAAAATAAGGGAGCACTAATCAGGGTAAAGGCATAATATGGTGTTATTTTTTTAAGGTAAATTGAAACTAGATATAAGGTTGGGGGTAAACAAATAGTAAATAATGAACATGCATTAGATATGATATTGTTATAGATAGGATAGAAAATGTGGAGATAGAAATGGCTAAACAACTATACAAAGAAAATCTGTATAAGATGTTCTAGATAATATATATTACGTGTTAATAACTATATGTATGTATGTATGTATGTATGTATGTATGTATGTATGTATGTATGTATGTATGTATGTATGTATGTATGTATGTATGTATGTATGTATGTATTTATTTATTTATTTATTTATTTATTTATTTATTTATTTATTTATATCCTGCCCATCTGGTATATTCTACCACTCTTTATCACTGGTATACATTATAGTTTGTCGGTTAAATTACCTCAAATTACATAGATATGGAACTGGAATAACTGTTATTAAGTATATTATTAGAGGATTTTGAAAACATTGTATACTATGAGAGTAATATGATAATAGCCAATACTGTATACTAAAATACATACATGGTTTGAATGATCGGAAGATGTGTGGAATTTGGGGGACAATTGGGAGGACACCAAGATGCAAAAAAATAATAATTGTAAGCAACCCATGTAACACAGTGTTTGATAAGCATTAACCAAATGTAGATAGACTGAAAAACCAATAAAATGTATTTTTAAAAAGCAAGAGGAATTTATATAGTTACCAAGGATTTGACCATGTATCTAGTTCTAACTGAAGAAGTGGTTTCCTCAACTCACTGCTTTCTTTCTAACAGTTGAAAATTATCTTCATTATACTCCTCAAACTGTATCTTCTTTACAACACTGCTCTCTACATCCAGTAGCCACATAGTACTTAGTCCTTCACCAAGCGATTATGAGCATGATTGATCATTTCACTCAAAACATGCGTTTCCTCACCATGCAAGTCTTTCTGCTTTTTATGCTTTTATGCTGCCTCAGTTACTTTAGGTAAGGAAGTTATTTCCTTGGGGCTCTTGAGGGAGGGAGCCAAGGGTGAGGGATGGATAGATGTGATATGTTAAGAGGGGTGCGTCTTTTGCACCATGGTCCATGGTAAATACATCAACTGAAAAAAAAAACTATGTGGTACCCCCATTCCTTGTTGATGCCTCCAAGCACATGCTTATTTTCTTAATGGTTAATCTAGAGCTGAGTAGAAACAAGAACTGGAAGAAGAGGAGCCCTGCTGGGAACAGAAGATCCCTGAAATTTAACAATGAACTTTCTTCAAAGCCCTCTTCTTCCTGCAGACCAGAGTCACCTGTGCAGTTCCTTCATCCTGACAAGGAAGGAGACCCCCCCCCCCACTCAGTTTGCAAAATACCAGATATTTGCTCTCCCTGGCTGAAGCAAAATCTGGAGCAAATCTCCAATTCCTTCCAGCTAAGTGGAATGAAGCAGGAAATATGCCCCAGATCTTTGCTTCAGCCGAGAAAAGCAAAGATCTGGCCTTCTTTTTGCAAACTCTGCAGCAGCCTCCCCTTCCCAGAAGGCGCTAAACACATGTTTATAGCGCTTAAAAGTTAATTCAGATACTTTTACAGATGATTAAAGGTAGAGTATTGTTTTCCAATATAAATTTTAATAAATAAACTATTTTTAAATTATATTTTTGAATAGAGGAGTGCTGCCCCCCTTTGCCCCCTTATCCAGCACTGTATTGCCACCACCATGATCCTTAAATTTAGTTCAAATGCGTTTCAGATTATTAATATTTATTTATTTATTATTATTATTTTTGGACTTATATACCGCCCCATAGCGCTACGAGCACTCTCCGGGCGGTTTACAATTTAATTATGCAGGCTACACATTGCCCCCCCAGCGAGCTGGGTACTCATTTTACTGACCTCAGAAGGATAGAAGGCTGAGTCAACCTTGAGCCGGCTACCTGGGATTGAACCCCGGGTCGTGAGCACAGTTTTAGCTGCAGTACAGCAGTTTTAACCACTGCGCCACGAGGCTCAAGTTGTTATTTAACATCACAACCCAGGTATTGCAACCACAGACTAGAGTTTCTTGGACTAAATTGGCAAAATATATTAATAATCTGAATTTATTATATCCTGAAGCTTCTACTATTGTTGCTGGTGACTTTGATAGTGTAAAGGATTAAGCTCTTTTTTGCATTTTCATGAGATCTCTCCTGAATTTGACCAAGGCCACCAGGAATCCTAACAATCAAGGTTGCAGTTATGCTGGACTTTGTCTCATGAATATGAGCAATAGTTTTAACTGGTCCTTGTCAATGAGAGTATGAGGGGTGACAGGCCTGGGTAATTTACATTTTTATCAAATTCTGGAGCATCATCATCTGTCACAAACTGCTGAAATTGATACCTGATTTTATGGTGGAGTGCCTCCCAGGGAGTGATCACTTACCTTTGGCTCTGAATGTGAAATTTAGAGATTTTAAAGTACATGCAGACATGGAATAATTATCACTGGCTGCTGTTGAAATAAGAGCCTCCCATATCAATTAGTCCAGCAGACTTGGTGGGTCTCTGAGACAGTTATTTCATTCAAAATTTTACTTGCGTCAAACTTCTTCCATCGCAACAGCAGATTCCACTGAGGCCATGTTAGAGGTATTTAATTTTTGAAGTTTTTTTTAATATATAAAAATTACATTTCTGGTTATAATTCTAAATCCTGGTTTGACAAGAAATGTAGTATAGCAAAAAAAATTCTAGTGGCAGTTGGCAAGGATTCCTGCTGAATAACCATATGATGAAAAGAAAATACAAAACTTTAATTAAGAGGGGAGAAATTCAGGCACAGAGACACCTGTGAAAGCATTTAATAACTGCATTAAAACTAAATGATTCAACCTCCTTCTGGAAGATACCAAAGGCTTACATAATCATTCAACCAAACTTGATTCCTGTATTTCTGCAAATACGATCATATTTTCAAAGTATTTATGCAGTGGATCAAGAAAGCTCCCAGGTTTTGCAGAAAAGATTGGATTGTATAGGAGAGTCTTTGCCTGTATCCATCTCAGAAACCACCAAGCTGATTCAACAGCTAAAATCAGGCAAAGCCCCAGGTGCTGATAATATCCCCTCTGATCTATTAAAGGGCATCTTAAACCGGTGGCCTCCAGCCCTGGCATCTTTATTCACATGCATTGACCATACAACATGTAACCATACAATATGTAGTATGATTGGGATTTAGAAATCATTATCCCGGTATACAAGAAAAGGAATAGATGTGACCCAGCCCATTGCCATCCATTCAGTTTATTGAGTATCCTGAGCAAACTATATGCTCATCATCTGCTCAAAAAACTATTGTATTGGTTACATGTAGAAAACATTCATGAGGAAGAACAGGAACCTTCCTGTCCTTTAAAGATTTCTCTTTCAGCATCTGGTAGACAAATATGTCTCACCAAAAGGTGGTGCCTTCCCCCCCACACTTTTATTGACTTCAAGTCAGTGTTTGATTTTATCCCTAGAAAGAAATTATGCTCCAAATTTGGGACCACCAATATATTATATAATATATACATTATTAATATTATATTAATATATATTATTAATTTTGAAATATGTAGAAGTACAAAAGGAAAACTACTGAAAAAGAGAATTTTTCATACATTTCACATATATCAAAGACAATTGATAGTCCATTTATATAGTTTATATAGCCTTCTTATTTAAACATAACATAGACTATACATATTATTCTAAAGAGCGCTGTATTTAAGTTTTTGTTAACATTTAGAATGCGAACTCTACTCATTTTACATAGTACTATTTACAAAGCTAGTTCCATACCCCTTCTAATTATTTATAATAGTCAAAATACAGTGGTGCCTTGACTTATGAACATAATCCATTCCAGAAGATGGTCATAAGTCAAAATGGTTGTAAGTTGAATCAGCATTTCCCATTGAAATGCATTGAAACCTGATTAATCTATTCCGGCTGGTTTTTGGTTGTATGTACTGTAGAGGCACCAGTTGGAAGTCGAAGCGGTTAATCCATCCTCTACCACTAGGAGGAGATTTTTTCTTCTTTTAACCTAAGAAGACTTAGGTTTTAAAAAGGGCAGGAAGGGAGGGAGGGAGGGAGGGAACAATGGGGAAAAGAGGAAAGAAAGAAGGTCATCACTGGGGCACACAGTCCCCTCAGACAAAGGTTTGTGTTGTTAAGCACAAAAAAGAGAAGATAGATAGAGGGAAGCCAATGGGGGGGGGAGTTTGGAGTCTAAAACACCTTTTAAAACCAAACAAATCTGCTCTTTCTTTGGAGCCATGAGTACTGTTCAGCACACCAGAATACACAAACACTAGGAGCAAACAGACCCCCTCAGCACAAAGAGAGAGAGAGAGAGAGAGAGAGAGAGAAGAGAATGGGGGTAGAGACTTTAGTCTAAACCCCCATTTACACCATGCCAGCCACCGCAGCAAGCCCTCACAGAAAATGTTTTGATTTTAAAACAGAAAAACTTGGGAGTCTAAACTCAATTTTACAACATGCCAGCCACCACAGAGCCTTGTAGAAAATGCTCTGATTTTAAAACAAAAAGACTTTGGAGTCACATTTTAAACCCACACATTTTAAAACAACAGAGAGGTTACAGTACACAAACCATAGGAGCCACAGAATGCAGAAATAAATAAATAAATTTTACATTTTTAAAATTACAGCCTAATTTTCACATTTAATTTTAATTTAATATTACAGTCTACTTTTCACATTTTAAATCCACACTGAAAGGCCCATCAGAGCACAGAAACATAACCCCCCACCTAGCCCAAACCCAAGCTGCAAAAACTCTGTATAGTAAATACAGTGTACTCATCCAGAACAGTCTCTATGTTTTAAAAAAAGAAAGTCAAAAATCCAAAAAGCAAAAATAAAAAAGACCAAAATAATACAGTATGTACAGTATAGTACCAGGCACTACCAGGCAGTACAGTACCAGGCAGTCTGATGTCTCTCTCCGTATCCACACTCTCTAACCGCTGGGCGAATAAGGTACAGACAAGCAGCCTCTTCGCTGACCAACGGTTAACTGAAAGTTCAAATTTCCCACTTTCCCTGCTAATCTTGGTTGCAAAGATCTCCATTGCTAAAATAAACAACAGTGGGAGAATACCAATATAGATAGACAATTACTGTTGCTTATCTGTCACCTATATGAAAATACAAAGCTATGGGTGAACTGCAATTAGCTGGGGTCTTATCTAGACTACTTTGTATCATTAATGGGGCCAAGCAGGGTTGTATCTTAGCCTCCACATTGTTTTATTTTTATATTAACTCAATAGTGAAAAGTTTGTCAAATCCTGATTTTCATCTCCTTAATTTGTCCACTTGTCCATTTTCAATTCTCCTATATACATTGATGATGCTGTGTTATTGTGTCTAACTAGCATTGGAGAAAGATGAGGCAGAGGTCCAAGTAAACATCATTCACAGTGCTACTAAAGCTACACTATATGGCCTCACTGCTGGTTTCACTGGCCTGTGAAGAAATGGGAAGGGACTCCTAGGCAGCTAAGATATCCACAACCCTAAAATGAGTTATTCACCTCCATAGCCTTCCTGAGATTATTTATTTAAGGACTCTATGGCTTTGGCATTCAGACTGCCATGGCAACAGTAGTTTCTTTGCCTTTTGGAAAGGTGACCCCATATTTGTCCCTCATTAGCTCACACAAGCTTAGAGAACTGTTAATTAAACACAGACTGAATTCATTGAAGCTAAAAGAGATTCAAGGACCACGTGATACAACTAGCTCTTGCCCAGCAAGATGCCCTAAATTGGAAGACAAGGTAAAATTTTTAACCAAGTGTGCTCTGTATGCAGATTTTAGGGATTAGTATCTTAAAACAATTTGATCCCTAACAACTGGGATGAATAACAACTCCCCTTTATTTCTGCTAGTTGGCACAGCTGCAGGAAAGCTAGATTTGTTAAAAGACCCATGGAAAGGCAGAACTCATTGCCTGCTTCACAATCTCTACAAGTTAATCTTACAACTTGATATTTACTTGAGAATTCTTATTTCATTATTTTATTATTGTTTTTATATATTTATATTAGAGGTCAGCTATTATCTTTTAAGAGCGGTTTGATTTGTGTTTATGTCATTGGCTACAATACAATAAAGTACAGTATAGATTTTATAACAAGGCTCCAAAATGTCACCTGTCCTTATCTTAGTTGTTCTGTATGGATATACCTAATTTTAAAAATTTTGGGAGGACTTCCCTTATATTGATGATACCACAGAAGTGTCATTATATTAACTAGTCTGAATAAAGAAAGGTGCTGTATGCAGCACCCACTAGCCTGTGTTTAGAGGGATGCACTTTCAACATGTAGATCTTCAATGGTCTCAGAGCCATTTGTCTGATTTTCGTCCTGTACACTCATGCACACTCCCCCTGATATTCATTTATCAGTTCTTTGAGCCAAGTTGAGTTGTCTCAGGGTTGTTTCTTGTTTCCACAAGAGGTGGAAAACAGTGGACAATTAGAAGACCTAATTGGCTAACCCAATAGTACAATAAAATAGGCAGGATGTCATACTAGCATGTAAGAAGCTGGTGCATCAGCAACTATACACCACTATGTTGTATCCATATAGGCCTAAATCCTAATAGAATTGATCCAGTGTATTGATAGAATCTATGTAAATGTAGACTTACTATTTAACCATTGATTCAATGTGTTTGCAAGTCAGACTACTGGTTGGATTTGGGCCGTTGTCCCAAATACCTCCTAATCTCAGCTTTCTGTGGCCATAGGGCAAACTAACCCAATCTGAAAAGAACATAAGCAACATTTTATTCTATTTTGCACAAAATGTAGTAATGCAAAACAAGCCCTAAGAATGCACATATAAAGAAGGCCAGAAAATGATCCAATGCAGCGGTGTTTCCTCGTTCATGGAGAAAGACAACACTAAATTATGCAGTTTTACCAAAATGGACAAAAATCAATCTTAAAAATATGCAAAAAAAATCTCTGAAATCTTTCCTCAGAGAGGATTTGTGTGCTTTCTCATTTGCCATGCAAGAATGAATCAGATTTTGATTTACATTCTTGTGATATTTAATGGCTGTTCAAACCTCTTCCTAGAGGCAGAACTGCCTTCTGCATGATAAAAGTGTTTTCAAAAAATGCAGAGATTAACCTTTTGCCACAATGAAATTTAAATGACAATGTCAATATTTTAACTGCTGGAAGAATCTCTTAAAACTGCTTTTCAAAATGATGGATTAGTTTAAAATAAAATAAAAAATCAGCAATTTGTATCAAAATAATCTCAATTTCCACACAGACAGGTTTGGTCTTTTCACTGTATTTGTTTCTTTTAAGGTTGGTAATGTCTGCACAGACGGAAACAATTTTACATTTTTTAAAAAATCATAACTTGAAAACCATTTGCCCAAATGTCCCCAAATGTGGCACAGAGCAAGAGCAGACTGTCCACTGTCTGACCCACAGATGAGTTTCAAAGTTACACTTTTTTGTTTTGGGTGCCCATATTTTTAGTTGCCTTAGGGAATTCTGAATTGGGCTGTTGTACAATAACTATTGCTGAATTTCAGTGCAGCAATAATGTTGTTGGATATGCCCTCTTAAATTAAAAAAAGCCCCTGTCAATGTTTTAAGAGGGAGCAGTTCAAAAATAAAGCAGCTAATTAAATATTTAATGAAACCTGTTGTCATTTATACCTCAAATCGCACATTGTGCCACCTTCATTTTGATGCTTAGGGTTTGAAGTATGCATCAAGTTCTTTTGTGGAAGTGTTTATTACACTTTTTGATTAAAATATTTAAGGATTCAAGGCAAAGGAAATGTTTTACAATATATCACCATGGGAAATTAGGAGGAACCTGTTTACATGTTATCTAGAGAAAAATTTAACCAGCTGGTCCAAAGTTATGATGAAAAATATGGCAAATGTATTAATTTAACATAAAATTTGGAACCAAAGGTACCTTTTTCCTTAACGTAAAACTGTTCACTTGTCCTAGATTTTAAAAAAAGAAAAAGAAAGAAAGAATAAGCTCCTTCTAACAGGCTAAGAAGTTAAAAGTAACATATCAACTACTAATTTGTGTTCTCCTTGGGCCTATGATTAAAGAGTTGTAACGCTTTGGAACTTTTAATCACTCTCTTATTTTTCTCTTACTCTCAAATTTATTTAAACTTATATAGAGAAACTAAATTATTCATGGCAATCTACTCCCAAAGGCGCTTTATTATGAAACCAGGGAAAAAGGTAGAGTATATTATAACACCCATGATTTTAGGGTTTCTACATTAAAGCATCTTGGTACTGACCTCATTAAAGCAACCCGACTTCTTCTAACACATGAGTTCTACTTTGTTCTTCATTTTTACTGTCATTTTGGATCTCATATGTAGCTAAAACCGCTAAGTTATGCTACCCAAGTGGCTATTTCAGGCCACCAGAGTAATTCTGAGCCATAATTTCTTCACATTAAACCTCGCTTCCCACATAGATGGGAGTACAACCTCTAGCATGAAACTGGTACATTTCTTATTAGCTATTGCCTGACATCAACAGTTTAAGCTTGTCACTGACATCACTCGAGGAACTTCCTGCTGCACAGACAGCACTGCGGTGGGCAACAGGAGCTATTTAATAAGAAATGCTTCAGCAATGAAGAGGCACTTCTGGCTTCTAACACAACAGTACTGGCACTGTCATGTATGTACTGTGTTGGGTAAAAATACAGAAAATAGAACAGCATTGGCATAATTATGGCAATTTGCTTAATTTGCTGTGATGGAAAGAAAAGGTGGATAGCTGTCATCCAGGTGTGTGTTTCAGACCTGGAGTGACTTTGGTTAAGATTTAGTTAACATTTTTAAGCCTACATGTGTACATGTTTATACTTAAAAATGTAGCTGTGCTTGCAAACAGTTGTATTAAAAAACAACAATTGCACTATTTGTCTGGATGTTTTTTTTCTCTGTGTTAAAAAAGTGGCTACAGGGAGTTTATACAAGACGTGGTTTCTATTTTTTCCCCATGAAGATGATGCTATTGTGGAACAATTTTCCAATCTAAAAATAACAAAAAGTATCTGCTTAGGGATAGGACCCCTAATGAAGTGCCATGATTATAACTCCTGTGGTACAAAATGTGTATTCTTCATTAATCCCCATCCTGGTAGATTTTTTTTAAAAAATATTGCATTGTATGTCTTTTGGGATTTTTTCTGACTTCCTAATAATTTCAATATGTTGAAGGGCATGAGAATTTCCTGTATCCAAAGGAATATTTGTAGGTTGGCATCCAAGGCTATATTTATATTCAGTCTTCCAGAGTATACTTCTGAATTAGACACCTAACTTGAAGGAAAACAGCTGCTCCTATTTAAATGATCTCAGGAGACAATTTACTATTCCTGTAACCAAAAGAAAAGGTGATTACAAAGGAGCATTGGAACATATGTGGATTTCTTGTCCTTCCAGCATGATGTAATAGTTGGCTGTTCATTAGTTGCCCAGCAATGAATGCATAGATGTTTACATTTCAGTACCTGCCCATGATGTGATCAGAATCACCACATGGTAATTCCTGGGGTAATTACAGTGGTGCCTCGCTAGAGTTACCCCGCATGACAGTTTTTTCACTAGACATTGGCTTTTTGCGATCTCTATAGTGATTCGCAAAACAGTGATTCCTATGGGGGAATTTCGCTGGACAATGTTTGGTCCCTGCTACGCAAACCATATTTTCGCTAGACAATATTTTGACAGCTCCCTCTGCGCTCGCAAAACAGGTGTTTTCAGAACCTAAGCTTCGCAAGACAGCGATTTAAACAGCTGATCGGCGGTTCGCAAAGCGGCTTTCCTATGGCCGATCTTTGCTAGACAACAATTCTTCCCCACTGGAACACATTAAACAGGTTTCAATGCATTCCAATGGGGAAGTGCTTTTCGCTAGACAATGATTTCGCTAAACAGCGATTTCAGTGGAACGGATTATCATTGTCTAGCGAGGCACCACTGTACATGGTAATTACTGAGTAAACATGAATGCTGTTCTCCATCCAGGTTCTCTGCTTCTTGGACAACCATATTTGTAGGAACCATCCATTCCATGAATGGGGTTAGCATCTGAGGGTTGTTTTGGCATACTTGAGGAATGCTCTGATTGAACATGTATTCCAGTTCTGACCACTTTTAAGCAGGTAGCATGGATGAAGTAAAAATTTAAATAAATTCTTTTAAGACTCTTTCTGAAAGAGCTGTTCCAGACATTGCTTTGAACTGTAACTTAAAAAAAAAGAAAAGGAAAAAATAAAGAAATTCATTAATTGTTCTGTGACAACTTCCAGCTAGGTCTGTTCAATTAATTAAGAAAAATCATAGCATAGACCTATGATGTGGGCTGATTTGATAAAACTCTTTGTTTGCAGTTTGTCTCAATGTGTATTCAACAGATGACATTCTAAGGTGGAGCAAGTTGGATTTACAAAACACATCCAGGGCACAAATTTAATTGGATGAGGCATTAATAGTTTTAATCTATTTTTTCCTCTTTTTTTTAAGCAGACTTTAGAGATTCCCAGTATAAAATTTGGTTTCTCTTCAGAGTCTGTCATGTCTCCACCATCATCCATGCAAAAACAAGAACTGTAGCCAATGTCTTATTCTGGTTCATTAATTTTACAAAGTTACAAGCTGATTTCGATGGCAAATGAGGCACACCTCTCTGGATGACATTTGGAAGCCCCCATATCAGTTTGGGGGATCTGTGCACAGCCCTAGTACCTATGTATGTATCTATCTTAAACCCACAACAACCATTAGATCCCGGCTGTGAAAGCCTTCGCGAATACATATCTATCTTAACCTTTGCGGTTTTCTCAACATTCCATAGGGCAGCAGCTATAAGAAGTTTAACTAAGGGCATGTATATTTTCTATCAGAGGAAAGCAAGAGGACTTTTATCATTTTGTTCTTTACCGCTTTGTTCTGTCATGAACCATTATTTTCCAATGATAATAAAATCCTAATCCCCATTAACGTTTGTATTTTTGTCCATCATAAAAGTCTCTCAAGGATAAGAAAAAAATTGAAAACCCTTTTTGGCATAAAAACTCCTTTTTTAAACTCTTGCCAATACCACAACAACTCCTGCACTCATTTCCAAACTCGTCTTATAGAAAGTTCTATTAACAGTTTAAAGCAGTGATGGCGAACCTATGGCACGCGTGCCACAGCTGGCACACAGAGCCCTCTCTGTGGGCACACGAGCCATAAGTCGCCATAGAAAAATACTTACCCGTTCTCCAATCCCGGATTTCAGCACTCCCCTCTGCTGGTGCAGTGGTCAAGCGGAGGGGTGCAATGGTGACCATTACCGGTCTAGCCCAATACCAGTAAGTATTTATTTGTTAATATTGCCAATAGAGGGGGGGGAAACAATCATTTAATCCTTGCAATACAGGGGCAGTTGTTTTTTCTAAACTAAAACTTCAGCATTTGGGTTTTAATTGCAGTATTGTCACTTTGAAATAAATAAGTTGATTTTGTGTTGCAGTTTGGGCACTCAGGCTCAAAAAAGGTTCACCACCACTGCACTAGGCACTCAGAGGCAGCCACTGCCCTCAAGCAGCAGATTTTGCAGTACCAGTGAATTTTTGCAATCTATCCATGCATAGATCTACATGAATTTTAATCTACGCACATCTCCAAATTATTGCCCATCTCCATTTCCTCAGATGTGGCACTGGCGTGAGAGGTTGAACTGGAAGCTTCTTCGAAATGGCATATTTTCTCCCCACTTGTACTCTGCAAGGAGCTGCTCATGGTGTTGATGATGAAGATGCAGCTTGCCAGGTCTCTGAGAATGAGCTGCTGTGCCAGGAAATGGGTGGGCTCCCTTGAATCTCCAGGCCAGGCAAACAAATGTGAGGAGCAGTGGTGGAAGTGAAGGAGCAAGTCTCGTTTATTATTATGGGATGGCCATAGTGTTTGGGTGCCCAACTCCAACCATCTCCGAATGGCACCAGGGCTCACTGTTTTCCTGTGCCTGTCCAACATGACATATAATGTACTTCCTTAGGAGCTCAGACAGGGAACCTAGCTCACTCCCTCACACATACATGGAAAAATATTATGTTCCCAATTCCTGTGACATCACAAAGCCCCACACCATGACTTCACAAAGACCCACCCCAGGCATTGGGCCCCAGATATAATGAGGGGATGGGGAAGATAATCCCGTGACAGCCCCTGACAAACAAGACAACACTTCAGAACCATTCCGGAAAATTCTTTTATTGCTTTTGGAAAAGAGACTAAACGGGTATCCTCAGTGGAGACAATGGCCTGGTTCAGCTCCAGCAGGATGCCTGCCTTCTGGTCCCTTGCATCCCTCTGGGGAAGAGGACGCATCGGGCCCTGCAAGAGAAAGAGAGAAAAAACAACTAAGGGGCGAGCTCATCCACTGCCATCAACTGGCTTCAACCTAGGCATGCCCACCAACCAATGTTCTGGCAACTTCATCATGAAATTCCACCTGCCAACATCCACTGGCTTCCACCAGGAATATTCACCCATTCATCTCTTCCACTCTGCTTCTGAAGCCAGCCTCTGCCAGCTCCCAAATGCTTGGGTCACACACATGCCCCAGCAACATCCCGATGGAACACCAGCCAGCCCATTCACACACACATTCACACACACACCACCCACTCCCTGACACACACACACCTTCACTCCACCAGCCATTCACACACGCGCCCGGGCTTTTCCATGCACTGCTATCCACCAAGCTTCTGCCAGCTGGTTTCAGGAGGCTAACATCCCCCTGCTTCATCCACCAACCTCTGCCAGCCTCCGCCTTGCAACCTCAGCCAGCTTCCACAGGGAGATTCCACCAGCTTCTGTCTGCCATTGTCCACCGACTTCCCCCCGGTCCATCGCCGACATCAGCGAGTTTCAAGCCATGGATCTCCACCAGGCTCGAGCTGTTAACTCACAAGCCTGCTTAGCAAGTTCATCTGCTTTTGTGAGAGAACTTGCCTTGGGCAGAAGGGCTGGGTCCCCTGCAGCCACTGCCGCTTTCTCTGCCGAACTGTCCTCTGGCCACTGGCCTACTTCTGGTCTCCTGCCCTGCCCAACAAGACCCTTTTATCTGCCAGCAGAGAGGTGGGGCTCTGTGAGGTCACAAAAACCCAGGAGAGTAGGGTTGGGTTCCCAAGGCAGCAGCAGCAGCACTCTCTGGATTGGCTGAGTCCTGAAGATGATGTCAACAGTCCCTCTGATCATGTGATTCATCCACAAAATCTTGCATTTTGCATGGTTTTTGTGGCCTATTAATGTATCCCTTGTCACCAATCCCTCTGATTGTTAAATCTCCCCATGTTGGCCTTCTGACAGGATTCTAGGCTGGTGCTCCAAAAAGTTATCTTCCAGCATTTGCACCAAAAGGAACTTTCCTAAGCCCTGAGCTAGGGTAAAAAAAAAATGAAAGTAATAAATGAATAAGGATGCGCACAGTCACACAAGGAAGCCTTTGATCCTCTTTTTTTGCCTCTTTTTGGACATTTTTTTCTTGCCCTTGCCATGAAAAAGATATTATAAGGAGCCCATTAAGAAAGCAACCTAAGTTTTTGAAACACATGAGTATTTTAATGCCATCCCTGCACTATCAAAGATGCAGGTATGTTTCAAAGACTCTCCCAGCCTTTGGAACTCCCTCCCACTGGAAGGCATATTTGCCCCACCGGTAAGTATTTATTTGTTAATACCGCCCATTGGGGGGGAGATAAGCATTTAACCCTTGCAGTGGAGGAACAGTTGTTTTTTTTTCTAAACTAAAACCTCAGTATTCAGGTTTTAATTGCAACATTGGCACTTTGAAATAAATAAGTTGATTTTGTATTGCAGTTTGGGCACTTGGGCTCAAAAAGGTTCACCATCACTGGTTTAAAGGCTGTTATTCATTATTTGTCAGCTGGTATGCTGATGAACAGTGAATAACAGCCTTTAAACTTGGCGGAACGCTTACTCCCAACTAGCTTTACCCGTGTCACCTGCGCGAGCCAGGAAGTGAGGCTGAGGGGCCGGATGCCGAGGGAGGCCCGGAAGGAAAGAACCAGAAACCGGGCCTTCTCGGCGGTGGCTCCTCGCCTCTGGAATAGCCTACCTCTGGAGATTCGCACTGCACCCTCGCTGGGTACTTGTAAGAACCAACTAAAAATGTGGATGTATAGGCAGGCCTTCCCTTCCAGTTAATTCCTGTCCTCTTTCCTTTTTTCTCTCCATATTTGATTTATTTTGTATTTTTCCCATTGCAAAATCATTTAATTAATTAATTGTTATAAATTTTTCTTGAACTTGTTATGTTTTATGTTGTAAGCCGCCTAGAGTGGTCGAAATGACTAGATAGGCGGGGTATAAATACAATTAATAATAATAATAATAATAATAATAATAATAATAATAATAATAATAATAATAATAATAATAATAATAATAATAATAATAATAATAATAATAATAATAATAATAACTATTGTGCTTGTAAGCCTCACATACAAAACAGGTTCAGAGAAACTGAACAAATATAATCCCACTGCTTGATTCCAAAGTAATTTGGCTATAAAATAAGGAAAAGATAAGTCTAATGTGTTGGTATATGAATGATTTTGTTTTCAAAAAGGAAAACAAACAATATTCTTCATCTCGAGACACTCAGCTTGTGCGAGCTAATGATGTTATTATTTGGAAAGAATGAGTTGTTTTATCATGTTTTAATTGAATTTTATTACCCTGCCCAACTTTATGAAACAATAATTATATGTATTTATTTTATATTGATTTGGTTTTACTGGTCTTTAACTGTAATAAAGTATACTAAAACTACTCAGCTTGCCCTTAATCTCACAAATACAGTGGTGCCCCGCTTGACAACAATAATCCGTTCCAGGAAAATCGCTGTTAAGCGAAATCGTCATCAAGCGAAAAAACCATTGGAATGCATTGAAAACCGGTTAATGCATTCCAGTGGGAAAATACCTCATCGTCCAGCGAAGACTGCCCATAGAGAACCGCTGATCAGCTGTTTAAAATCGCTGTCTTCCGAAGCAGGGGTCCGGAAAGCAGCCATTTTGCAAAGGGAGGGAAGCCATTTTGTGGAGGGAAGCCATTTTGCAGAACCGGTAAAATTGTTTAGCGAGCAAATGGTTCGCGAAACAGGCAAAAAACCCATTTGGAATCATTGTTTTGCGATCGCAATAGCAATCCCAAAAATGATTTCGACATCATGCGGGGTAAGCGTCTAGCGGGGCACCACTGTATGTAATGTAGGACCTTGGTCAGAGTTCATAGATATATTCAGGCAAGAGGACAGTGGTTTTTTTCCCTTCTATGTGTATAGGCAGTTGTCATGCAGCAAGAGTTGAAAAGGCAGAATCACTTGCCATATCGGAGCCACTTGCCTTCCATGCAAACTGTTCCTGTTTGCCTTTTCATCCCTGTTTATTCTGCCACAGTAGTTCTGAGCAAGAATTGCCATCTCTTCTATTCCTCCCAGCAGAGGGCTCTTCAGCTTTAACAGCTACATGGTAAATATCTACAATTTGGCCCTCTCCCTATTGGGAGTGACAAGTGGCTTGTAATTTCCTTCTGCAAGTTTTAAAAATTTCAACTTCTCTCATACAGTTCTGTAGCTATAATGTATAGAAAATATATGAATAAAATATATTCATTTTAATAGGAACAATGTACCTATGTGTACATGTGTGTGACAATGAGAGAGGCAGGAGGAGAAAACATATAAAAGCATTGTGGAACCACCATATTCACATCATCACAATGATGACAGGAAAAAAAGTTATCCCAGTTCTATCAGGGTGACTTGGAAATAATTGAACATACTCCTCAATCGGGAGGTAACTCAGATAAATGATAGAAACGGTATTGCTGGATTCAACAATCTAAAACAGTGTGTTTTGCAGTTTTGTAGAAGGAAATGCATTTTGCCTTAGGAATGTGTAGATATGTGAGGCTTACAGAGATTTCAGAGAGATAGTGTATACCAATCAGTGCATTTTAAAATCCATACAGCTAAAATGCACATCAATGGGAGAAATGTGCAGACATTTAAGGAGTAAAGGGCTGTCTCCTCCAAAGTTATCAGTCACTGGGGCTTTATGGAGAAATATTGTGTACATTAGATAAAAGATGTCTATGAATGCAGAACCTAAAAATTTAAATGTACAGTGTCTCACAACTCAATATGCAACAAGGGCAATTAAAAATGCAGGTAAGATTTGCAAAAATGCAACAAAATTGAAATTGGTTTTTCCCCAAAGGATTGCACAGTCTGTAACTATGAATCTTTGCTAAATGACTATGAATGAGATTCCAATGCTGTTTATATTCATTGTGCAAAAATATTTCAGTTCTTTAAAAACTCCCTGGTTTATTCATTCAAGAAGCCAGGAAATGGTCCAATATTGCTGCACAATATTGTGCCTATGTTGCCAGCAGGAAAAGCCTAAATCAGCTTTGACACCATTAGCAGCAGTCAAGATAGTCTTACAGGTGCCCTCTTCTGCTCCCTTCCTTTCACAAAGTGACATCACACAAGGGGAAATACCAGAAGCTCACTTTTTTTCATCAGTTAACTTTTCCTCAGATATTTTTTAAGTCTTCATCATGACTTAAGGAAAAGGTCAAGAAGTACTTTTTGAACATGGATAAATTTTTATTTGGCTTTCTTAACTGGTATCACAGCTCATATGAACAAATTGCATCTAAGGCTGTAGGGAAAGGGAAAGCTTGTGTGTGTCATGCATTCTGAATTGAATGCTTTTGATGCAAGGCTACAGTACACATTTTTGTGAAGCAAGTCAGTGGAAGTAAATTTTCAAATTTCTTTAAGCTGCAATAAACTAAAATTTGAGAATGACATGAATTTACAATTCAGTGTTGAAAGACACATCACAGCATTGAGCCTATTGCAGGTGGAATTCCAGATTCACTGACTTCCATAAGCATGGAAAGGAAATAAGTATCTTTTGGAATCTATTTGAAGTAGCACCAGAAGATGCAAGTAACTCATATCAGATGGAACAAAACGATCTACCTCACATTTACAGCCACTCCTCACTTAATGACCAGTTGTTAAACAACCGCTGGGACTTGCAACCAGTTATCCAGCAAGAGGGAACCCCCTTTCTCAGTCTTTGTCTCATTCTGCCACCAAACCAGCCAGGATCAATGCCTGACCTTCCCAAAGTGGGCCCCTCGCCTCTTGTGGCTCCCCGTGGCTCTCAAACCAGCTAGTAGCAATGCAGAAGCTTTTAACTGTTTTTTTTTTTTTTTTTTTTTTACCAAGCTGGTAGCAACGCTGCTGCTTCCAGATGGCTCTGGCTCCTTCCTGCATCTGCCTTTAAGCTCCTCACTTATCAACCAATTTGCTTAATGACCGAGCCGTAAGAATGGAACTCAGTTGTTAAGTGAGGAGTGCCTGTATTACAAACCAGAAAGGTCCATAATCACCACACATCAGAAGTGACTAAATGACAAATAGCATCTTTGGAGAGTTTTTTTCCCCTCTCCAGTGGTATAGTGACAAGTTGGGTGGAATACGCACCCATATTCTGCTGACTTTGAGGTAATTCATCCCCAGCCTCAAATAAGAAACAGTAATTTCATAACTTAAATGAGTGAGCTTCTGAATGTTCACACTCTGGTTTTTTTACTCTCTTTATATATATTTTTCACCAGAAATGAAACTCTGGCCAGACAGATATTAAAAGAGTTTCATTTAATTAAATCCTGACTAGCGGAATCAAAAATTCAAATATTCTCCCACACCCCCTGAGCTTGTAATGAAGTTTATGTTTAGACAGAAAGCCAGAAACTCAAATGCCTTTTTTTCAAAATTAATATTGCCCCCCTCCGAAGCCTAGATTCCTTCCTGATTAAATGAGGGGCAGGGACTAACCACTCTGTTAATGTAAGCACGTTTGGTCTTTTCAGTGTATTTGATCTGTGGTAAATCTGCAGACAGAAATGGTTTCTTGTGTGTCCATGGGGGATAATAGTTTTCCTTTTAAAAAACTCATAGGTCAAAAACTGTTTGCCCAAACATCTCCAGATGTGGAACAAAGCAACATCACAAATTTGGCACTGATTTAAGGTCCAATTTCAAAGTTATAATACTTGTTTGGAGAAGTGCTTTTTTTAAATCCAGCCTTATGGAATGCTGAACTAACTATTTCATACTACTAGGTATGGTATGTGTTTTTCTCTCTCTTCCTTTATCACAGTTTGCATCCCAATTATCTTTACTAGCTTATTTTATTGCTGACTATTAGTTTCTGGGTTTTGACTGACTACTTTTTTTCTCCATTTTTTAAATGTTGGCCAGCTCAAACAACTGATGGAAATTTCTTATGATGATTTTGACAATTCTTTTAGGTCACCACTTGTGAAACTTAGTTTAACTTATTATGTAAATGTCTCATTTCTCTGCTTCATAGAAAGAGAGATGCCCGCCTAAAATATGTTGTTCTTCATTCTGATGCAGCTCTATGCCTAAATATTATTCAGCAAGGATCTGTATGAGAGAAATTGCATAAGGAAAAAGAAGACTAATAATATGGATGAAGACACTGGTCCTGCACAAAAGCTGGTGTTCAAATATGGAATTCAAATTTACCTCCAATAAAATCAAATTCCACATTTCAACACCAGCTTTCATGCACGACCAGTGTCTTCATCTATATTATTAGTCTTTTTTTAGCTTATGCAATTTCTCCCATACAGATCCTTGTTGAATAATATTTTCAGGATGTAACTGAAAATACATGTGTACAGTACATGCACACATGTTACCATGTCTGTACATTGTTTCTATGACAGTTGACAATTTATCAAAATTCTAGTATCTGAGTTTAAGTCATTATCATTTTCCTTCAGAATGCTCTACTTCAGTGGTCCCCAACTGTGGGCCTCCAGATGTTCTTGGACTTCAACTCCTAGAAATCCTGGCCAGCGGAGGTAGTGGTGAAGGCTTCTGGAAGTTGTAGTCCAAGAACATCTGGAGGCCCAAGGTTGGGAACCACTGCTCTAGTTAATCTCTTATGTGGAATAATACCTGGATAAAAACAAAAAAATGCCAAAACATAAAGATGGTGGAGACGTGTGATATGAAAACAACACTGGCTTTTTTAAAATGGTGAAATTGTCAAGGAAGTGTAAACTAATGGTGGGTGTTCCATTGCCATGTTTGCTCTTCTGAAGCATTTCGACTGAATTAATTTGAAGGAAATTTTGTGGATTGCTGGATATCCTAAATCGAAGTGGACAGTGTTCAGAGGGACATATGATGCTCAGGAGACTATGGAGGACTCCCATGTTCCTACCTCAGTCTGAGAAAATGGACAATTATCCGCCTTTCTTTTGGCCATTTTTGCCTCCAGTTCATTTTGGGTAATGGATTTACACAGAATGCAAGAACATTTTGCCCACTTCTACCTCAAATTGGATAATCAGATCTGGTAAAATATTGTTGGACATCTTCCTTTTAATGTCATTTCCCCATGCATTTTGGATACTGGCAGCTCATAGGCATATTTATTGATACTGGACATTGTGGAAATAGCATTTCCCACTGTTTCCAGAGCCTCCTAATAGCATCTGTTACTCTGAACATGCTTACATTTTGGTAAATTTTGGACAAGCATGGAGTTCTGGTGTGGTGTGGAAATAAAACAGGTACTGTAAATAAGCTAGACTGCAAAAGTCAATTGTCCAGCACATCTCCTTGTCCAGCAACCATCAGGTGGCTCTGGTGTAATTTATCACTAAAGTGTGCTGCTGCTTTATCACTACACTGTCAAACGTAGACATTTACCTGCTACATGGCAATGGCACAATGTTCTAGTTCAGAAAATCTCCATCAATTCCAAAATATTATCCCACAAACTGCCACTGTGGTTCACTTAATAGTGTTGTGTTACACATAGTTGTCAAGATATGTCTAACTGGTTGATTCAAGTTAATCCCAACCAGAGTCCCTTATCAATGGGACTTGCTTGCTTATTTAAAAAAGTCTCACTGATTCACCGGGTCTTGTTTAGTTGGAACTAAGAACTAGATTTCAGGCTTGAATTCTTCAGGCATAAAAAGCAATGTGTAAAATATAAATGATTTCTAAGACCCTTCTTTTCTTTCTCTTTTTTTAAGCGATCGAAGTGAACCTCCAGAAAGCGCTTGCTGAAGTATCTGAAACCTGCACACAAGAATGTCTCATTCTTGGCCATTCTGACAACTGCTGGATGCCTCCTTCGTTGACACAGTACCAGCAATCTAACCCTCCTTTGCCAGCCTTTGGTTTCCAGCAGGGATGGGGACGAGGAGCCATGCCAGAGGGAAGGCACACTCTTGGAAGGTCCCTTCCTAAGGATGATACTGACAAAGGTCAAGGGGGTCCTCGGCCTCAATTCTACAACACCTGTGAAAGACATTGTGCCACCGAAGAGCCTGTCAAAGTTATTCCCCTTGCAAACTTCATTCCTGCTCAGGCAAGACCCGTCTCCGGGAGCAACACCACTTTGATCCATGAGCACCAGTTATAAAAAGGCATATCTTGACAAATTAAGCTATTTCAGGCTTCAAAGTATGAGTGTACATAGTCACATCTTAACACAATTTTAAATTTATGCAAACCTCTTCAGGTTTGTAAATATTTATGTATATAGAATTCTGAATTAAAGCTGAGCAGTAGTGCCCTATGAATTAATGGCAATGCAGACTCAGTAACTAGTATGCAAAAAATACCCACCCACTAACAAAAGATTACAGACATTGTCATGGGAAAAAGTACAATTTGAAGAGAAGGGCTGTCTTCCTCCTTAGAACTGGATGAAATTCACACAGTGGCAGTAAAAGATAGGGGAACTTTCCAACTTTTTCTTTGCTTTCAGGTCATCTCTTTATCTTGGGCATGATAAAAACAGCATAATTGCCACTCACACTGAATTCTTCAAAAGATGATTTAACAAGAACAGTCTTTTGCCTCCATGACATTGGTGAGCCCCAATTTAATTAAAAAAAAAAAACAACCTCAGACCAGGTCATAGCATTTGTTTCCTTTTTTAAAATCTTATTTTAGAGATTGTATGTAGACGGAGTGAGGATTTAAAACTTATTTTTTCCCCATTTTCTTGATGTTATTGGGAAATTTGCCCCTTATAAGGGGGGGGGGAGGACTCAACAGCACTAGATTAGGGATTTTAGAGAGAGTTGTTTAAAGAATCCCTAACAACACTGACCTAGTCTGGATTACTTCCCTCCATACTCACTTTAGAATAAAAGGGAGGAAGCAACACTTAGTTACATGTTAAACATTTCATACAGCAGGCAATGTTATCCATAATCTCCTTAGTTATAAAGAATCTCTCCAAAATATGCCATCTTTCTTCCACATTCAGATTTTTTTCCCAGTTGCTAGTTCTTTCTGTCCTGCTGCATGAAATTTCATAAATTCTTCAAAAATTGAACTAAAATGTTGACCCAACTGCATTGCCTAAATTTTCAGCATACACAGTGGCACAATGCAAAGGTACTTTTTTTGGGGGGGGGGGAGAGATGATAAGAAATTCTTAGTACTAATATGGTTGAATATAAAGGAATTTGAACTCAAACTTTTAAAAGTCAACCCTTCAAGGCCCTAGTCACAAATGGATTATCTCATATTATTTCTCTCACATTTTACCCCCCCCCCAAAAAAAACCTCTTTTCATTCCAAATATGAAGACATTTATGAATTATGGAAAAAAATGAATTCATGATCTTGCACTTCTTTGTGCGAGACCCCAGTTTTCGATTATAGAAAAGAGCTTTATTTGCTCTGATTTGTGTAGAGCAAAGGAGAAAAGTAGAAAGGGGCAGATCTATTATGCTCATTTATACCTTTTTTGTCAAAATGAATAATTTGAATGTGTTAATATAGTTATTTTCTCTCTTTTCATATCTATACATAAAGACAGGTAGAGAGACAGACATCCAGAGTTGTGTCTGTGTGGAAAGACAGAGAATGATGGTTCTGTTTTTAGCAGAGCCACAGTAAGCATGAATATATGAGATGTTTGTCTCAAGCACCTGAATGGGAGAAAACAGATGCCTTACTATCCCAAGTATGGAGAAGAGCACATTTGCACAGCCCTATTCAGTAATTCCCTACTCAGATACTATGAAGCAGCAGCTGATCTCTGGCCTTTTAGTTGGTACTTTTGACAGCACTACCATGTGAGCAAGAATCCAATTTTCCCATTTATAGAAACAGCTGTGTAAAAACTGATGACAAAAGCAAATCTCTTAAGTGTGATGGGAACAACTAAGTGAAGTTCAAGTTGAATTTGAATTTAAAATCCAATATAATTTTAATTCAATTCAGTTTTAACAAATGAATACTAAGAACATATTGGGTTGTACAATTTTATGTTCTTGTCTCAGGTGCAAAATTAGAGATTTATGATTCTTTTTTTTTAGTCTGTACTTTTAGTCTTTAGGAGCTTGAAAAGAGCTCTCAATCACTTTTCCCCCTTTCACCACTCCAAGAAGCTGTGTTCTAAGGATGGCATCCTCAACATGATAATTGTCAATATATGTGCTCCAATTTAGTAGATTTCACCCTATAGCTTCATATGTAGCACACACTAAACTTATTAGGAAAAATGACTCCAAGTGCTTTGGCTCAGTATATTTGGAAGCAAATCACTAATATTAATCTCAAGAACGAGAAGTGGAAAACACATATTCACATTGTAATTATGATATTCCCCTTGTTATGCTATTCCATAGTAGCTTAAGGTGATGTACCGGGAAGATTAAACATTCATGACCAATCTCTATGTGCTAGCTTTCATATATAGCATAATGAATAAATTGTGAGTGAATTCTATGCCAGATACAAAGACATCTTTCTTAGATAAAACAGTCCTGGTCCTTTTACATTTTATTTCTTTGATTAATGAAATCTTGTTGGGGAGAAGAAAAGAATACATTAAATAGTTAACGACAAAAGAAAAGAATACGTTAAATAGTTGATGACAAAAAATCCTGCAAAATAATTCTATATAGGTTGATCAATGAAATTTAAAATTTTGTACTTTATTAATAGAGCGTTGTGTGTAGATTGCTGTAATATAAAAATGCTTGTAAATTTATAAAAATTCACATTGTCAAGGATTCCAATGAATGCTGAAAGGGCTCCGATCCCTATTTGACCAACGGATATAAATAGTTTTACATATTGTCATTCCCACTGACACATTTTGCTTTAATGTATAAAATAAAATAATAATAATGGTAATAGTAGGAGGAAAAGTTTCACTTCAAACTTTACAGTAGTATTTCCTTCATAAAGCCTCCAAGCTTAGTCTGTATCTAATCCTAGTTTTCAACAACAACAAAAGTTTTAGATAAGAAGTGGCACACTGGAATTCAGTTGCTTTAGATACTCACTGCTTATTGGAGCACAGCTAAAATTATGACAAGCTACTCAATATCAGTGATGTTCAGTGCTGGAAAATGTTTGATCCACAATCAAAATATATATTTTTGTCACCTAGTAGTGAGTATTGACAGCATATATGTACCCACCTACCTGCAGTTAACTGTTAAATATAATTAGGAAGGGAATTTTAGTGAATTTACCCAACTGTTACTGTGCGATGCTATTAACAAAAGTGTACCCATATCTTTTGGTGTTCCATCATTGGGCAGAAATCATGAGAAAGCTTCAGTTTAAAATGATTATTGTATGCATGTAAATGAATACAGCTAAAATGTGTATGTTTGAAAAAAATTGTAGAAATATTATTTTAGTTAAAGGGGAAATTGTTTAAAATGTGTGCATTGGGAAAATGTGTAATATGTTACCTTGCATTAGGAGATGTGCATACCAAAATGGGGAAGAATATATGCTTTAAATATAGCCCAATATAGACATTATGAGAATGTAGGTAGAATTTTGAGAAAAAGAAAGAAAATAAGACTTACAGATTTTTGCATTCCTATCTTTGATGCTTACCTTTGTTATTTAATATTTGTCATGTAAACAATTATTTATAGGGCCACCATATTTTAATTTATTAAAATCTCTGGTCAGAGACTGATTTGGGTAGATCTGAAACTTGCTTCTGATTCAGAATCATCTCTGGAATTCTGTAGTGACATTGTGTCCAGAGGTCAATAGCAGAGCATGCAGTTTAGCCAGAAGCAGTTCACTCTCAGGAATACTAAATTCTTCAATCTGGATTTCCAGTTTATAATTTCAGTGAGAAATGGATGACCGCTGTGTCCAGAGGTTACACTGTGCAAAGTGCCAACAAATAAAAATTTCTCACTGGGATGGAGATTTTTTTAAATTCCAGAATGGAATTTGTTTCCACATTAAATGGTGCAAGGCAGGGGAGGCCTTGTAATCATGCTCCTGAAGGCTTCCAGGACTAGATAGGCGGGATATAAATTAAATAAATAAATAAATAAATAAATTCACCCTTCTATTGCTGGAAAAATAGGGACTGTTTGAGAATTCAAGCCCAAGAGCCACATTTTGTCCACCCCTACTCTAGATTTTCAACATCCTAGTGATTTGGTAAACCTCATTTGGAAACCTACAGTTGAATCCAATGTTGCTTGTGACTTAGCAGTTGGTCTACATTAACTGCTCAGTTTAGCTCAGTTTAGTGCTAAAGGCTTGGTCCTATCCAAAATTCCCAGCAGAGATGTGTGCCATTGTTATTTAACAAAATCTGCACCGTTTATACAATGAAGCTGTCTCTTATTGTTAGAGAGGTGTGACAATATTCTTATTAAGTAATTATAATAAGTGATTGATATGCTCAAATAAAGATGTGCAGTCTGAGAACTTGATTAATAGATTCTAATTGTGCACAGTCCACTAGGCATACATTTAGGGGAGAACACTTCCTTCAGTGAAAGGCACTTTGGATCCAATCCAAAGAGGGCACCTGTACAAGTACCATTGATCAATAAATGGGAATTCTGCATGAGTAACGCACAGAACTCATGGCGAGGTTTTTTTTTCCTTTTTCCCAGACAAAGCCTGGACTCCATCAACCTTTGTTCGCTGGATGTATTTTTTTGACTATGCATACAATGTTTTTTGAATTAAAGATGACAGATCCTTAAATCATGAAAAATTATTGGTTTGAGAAAATGGTTTCAGAAACTAGCTTCCTTATATCCATTTGCATGGATGAAATATTCGACTATTTTTAACCCACCCATCAGAGTGAATCCAATAGCAAATTGAGAGTGCTGTCAGGAAAATCAATACCAAAAAATCATAGTTAATGTGTTGCGATGGCCATAGTTCCTGTTAGATCCTGCCAGAGTATATGAAAAGGAATTGTATGACCTTTTAAGCTATATATAGGAAAATGATACAAGCCTAAAATATCAAAATATATGTTTTAGCATTTTTATAACCAATTAAGCCCATTTATGCTATTCTTTTCTGCCAATAACCGGGACTCAAACCAACAGTGGTAAAATTCAATAAGGACAAGACTAAAACACAAATCAGGTTAAGAATTGAAAACAGGACCACCGAAATCACTCTCATCAGTTTAGCAGCTTAGAAAAACTGCAGCTTAATTGACAAAAGTCTATCTGAGAAAGATGTGGACTTTAAAAAAATTTTTTAGTACCAGTCAATAATTGTAACCTGTTCAAATACATGTCAAATTATGTCAAAAACACACAATAAAAGAACACAGAATTTTTTAAAAAACACAATGAATTAATAAACATATTTGAACAAGAAGACTCTTCATATTGAACAATTTGAGCAAATCCTAAGGTTTTTAGTCAGACAAACATTACATAACAAATCACTTGGAATTTTTGCAAGAGGGGACAAATTAAGTCATTCCTTATTGGTTCATAGAACTTGCAGTATTTATTTTCGATTTCGATACCTTTATTGGCATATGAGATTTATTTTATTTATTTATTTAATTTATATGCCGCCCACTCTACCCAGAGTGGAAGGACATGAGGCAAAAATTCAGGAGCTTCAACTATGCATGCATGCCTGCTGACCCATCTGTGCACATATGGCAGATAGCCTCTCAAATTATGGAGTTTAAGATACAGAGAACAGCAGCTGAGGACATCCTCTCTTGACAAGCATATTTGTGAGGATAGACCAAGAGGAAACTGCCAAAAATCTTAACACCTTAGCAGGATGGCATATTATTTTTTTGCTTAGCCATATATCATATGATATATCAAAATATTCTGGATCTAATATAGCTGTCTCATTTAAGCCCTTGTAAGTATGAATACAAATTTATTTACCATACATGTTATGTAGTGTTATTAATTTTTTCTTTGCATCCAGTGTTCTACCGGTGCAATGTTGAGTCCAAATTTAGACTGGTCAATTCAAGTGCTTGATTCTGCCTCCACCACTTTCCCCTGTGTAAATTTTAGAGTTGGATAGGCAGCAAAGTGGTTGGAACAAATTTAAAGGAATAACAGATATTTTGATTCTGTTCTGAACTATTAAAACAGACATGCCTGCCTACATGGTCATTCCTGCTCAAATTGTTCTACTGGAGACAGAAAACTATAAGAATTTCCTCTTTTTTCCCTCATTTTGAATTTTTGAAAAATTTTGCTGAGAAATATGTGATCACTGGTGAATGGTCTAAAAGAAAAGAAAAATTCTTAAAGAAAAAATAATGCCATTTGTAAAATTTTAAAACATATCTTCCTGGCATGGTGAAGACCACATTCTATACAAGTTTTCAAGGGGGTGTTGCATGATAATAAATTTCTGAGGAAATCATCACCAAAAAGGAAGACATCTGTTCCAAAGGTCACACACACACACACACACACCCTAGATAAAATCATTGTGTGTGTTTTCTTTGTTTATTTATTTATTTGTTTTTCCCCTGTGTGATGAGATCATCAAGCGAACATCCATGTCTTGATTGGTTCTTAATGGTAAAAATATGGGAAGAACTGTTATTTTCCCCCTTGATATATATTTTATACAAACTTTTAATAAACCTAGCCTATACATGGAGGTGTTAGTTTTTTCATTATATTTCAAATTTGATTTTGAAGCTGAAAAGCATTGCAAGAGATAAGCAATGAGACAGAAATAGAAAAAAAAATATTGTTGCTTCCTGTAATAAAAATGTTGTTTATTTGGCTTTTTCAGAAAACTTTCCAAAAATGTTTTTATACAACTATTTCATTTATTCTTACCACTCATTGGCTTCCTCTGCAAATAAACACAACAAATGTATTTATTACTTCAGAGGTTATTCCAGATAGGAAAAAATAGGAAAATAGGAATCTATTTTCAATATTTTAACACAGTATCCCAAGTTATGGTCTCTGTTAACACAAATGTGTGACTAATTTTAATTAACAAAGGAAAGTTTTCTCATTAACAATCTTTGTTTATTATGTATCTAGAAAGTTCTATGCACTGAAATTCATGGAATCTTTGCTTCATGTGCAAATCCAGTTCATTTCAAAACCTTTCACAGGAACTGTTCGCATCACATTGTACCCTGGGCTTCTTTAAAATGAAATGTTGGATTTGTGACAATAAATAGGTGGAAGGCAAAATTTACATTTCGTTAATCACAGGAAACAAACTGTGTGTATTAGCCCTAGTTATGAAAGATAAATGAAAGGAAAAAACTGTTGTAAATATCAGTATTAGAGTTTGTACTTCAGGGAGATATTTTCACTCTGTGATATATTACAGGATTTGAAAATGATTAAGTGTATTTGTACCGAAGCTGCCCTAATCCACTCTCTCGAAGTGTGCTGTTGGGCATCATATGCTGTTACGTCCAATAGCTTTGTAAGTCAAACCCACTGTAGTTCTCTTTCAGGTTATGTACAGCATGTTGTCATGTTAATTAAGATGCTTATTAATAAAATTAGAACCACAAAATTAAAAGGAAGTATTTTTTGTGGGGTTTACAATATACTATGTGTATTTGTTTATTTCAGTTAAAAGCAACATGCTTCCTTTTTCAGTAATGACCGAAACTAAGCCACATACCATGCAGTTATTTTTATAAGGTCCTGTTTTCTTTCTGCTTTTCCAAAAATGTACTTTAAGTCATATTGACAGGCACTTTTCAGGGCCTTATATGTCTTTTTAAAATCCTAAATGACAGGAGAATTGTTTCATCTTTTGTTATTTTCAAAGCGCAGAGTCAGCATTAGCCACATTTTTCTGCCCTCTCAATCCACTTTTTTGCCCCAGTGCACTAATTTGTTGTTGTTTAGTCATTTAGTCATGTCCGACTCTTCATTACCTCACGGACCAGAGCACGCCAGGCCCTCCTGTCTTCCACTGCCTCCCGGAGTCGGGTTAAATTCATGCTGGTATCTTCAGTGACACTGTCCAACCATCTTGTCCTCTGTCGTCCCCTTCTCCTCTTGCCTTCACACTTTCCCAACATCAGGGTCTTTTCCGGGGAGTCTTCTCTTCTCATGAGATGGCCAAAGTCTTGGAGCCTCAGCTTCAGGATCTGTCCTTCCAGTGAGCACTCAGGATTGATTTCCACTAATAGTACACACCAATTACTTTTTCAGAGCCCTTTCTTTTGCTATCTGCCACTGATGCAGACCAAGATGAATGCCAAAGATGACAGAAGGAATGGGCTAAGCTCTTTTGCTTTTGTTGCTACAACTCTTCCAGTGTTGTTGTTGTTTTTAGTCACAGCATTTCTAATTCACTTTTCAGCTGAAGTGGCTTACAAACCCAAGGCTTACACACTTCAGAAATGGCATAAAAGGAAAAGGAGGAGGAAAAGGGAAAAAATACACCATTTTGTTCCTCCCTGCCACATAGTTATTAAAACTTTAAAACAACAGCCCAAATTCAGCACCAGAAGCACAGTTGAATGTACAAGGGATGGAAACCAGACTGTCAATTCTAGTTTTGCTCACATTTCTTTTTTAATTTTTTTCCTAAATTTCAAGAATTTATTTTGAATAGAAAAGTTGATCAGCCTTCATAGTACCCTAGTACTATGTAATACAATAGTAATTATATTAATTGGGCACAATGTTGAATTTTCATGCTATTGTTTGTATTTGTAAGAAGTTTGATTCCATAATAGTCGTGTACATAATGTACACTGCATTGGGACGTACCTGATGTTTCATAAGATTAGAATCATTGCCTTAAATATACAGTAGTGCCTCGCTTAGCGATGTTAATTCATTCCGAAAAATCATTGCTAAGCGATTTCATCGCTAAGCGAAATGTGGTTTCCCATTGAAATGCATTGAAAACCGGATAATCCGTTCCAATAGGAACGAATTGCCGTCCTTAAGCGAAAATCGCCATAGGAAACATCGCTAAGCGAAACGCGGTTCCCCAACTGAAATGCATTGAAACCTATTCAATGCATCTCAATGGGGGAAAAATACAACAACAAATTAAAAAAGAGTCAGAACAAAGTCAAATTTGGTTAACAAAGGGTTTATTAAGTGCACTTTATGATTTCAAACAGTAAACTTTAACTTTATAAATAACAGAAAAACATTTAAAAAACAGCAAACATGAAGCTGTTTAAACCATCGTTAAGCAAAACAGGGGACTCAAAATTTAATTGCTATGTGAAGCATGGTCCCAACCATCACTAAGTGAAAATCGCCCATAGGGACCATCGCTAAGCGAAGCACAAAAATGCTCCAAAAAAGTCATCGCTAAGCGATCTCATCGCTAAACGGAGCGCCTGTTAAGCGAGGCACCACTGTATATATATATATATATGCATCACAATGTACCCTGGGCTTCTTTAAAATGTTGGATTTGTAACAATATATAAAATAATTGCCAAGAATCCCTGGGATTCAATGTTTCATTGCATCCAAATGCTTAAATGCAGTGTGTTGTAGTTACTGGCTCATGTGGTCCATTATTGAAGATATACTAAGCAATGTCTTCATCTGATTAGTTTTAGTTTTATCATTAACATAATATCTGAAGTGTAGCAGAGTGATTTTCAAACCCTAACCCTAACCACAACAAGCATTACATTTTAAAGAAATGTTGTAGATGTAGAGTTATTAATGTTATTACACTTCTGCCCCAAATTATTTTGCAATATGAAACTCTTCACACAATTCAGTTTCTGCACTTTGTTCCCTTCTCTATTGGCCGCCATTCATCATTAAAGGAATACAGTGGTGCCTCGCAAGACGAATGCCTTCTGGGACAAAAAAATTGCAAGACGAACAGGTCTTGTGAGTTTTTTGGTGCATCACAAGATGGGCTGTCTTGCAATCTTTTTCGTTTTGCAAAGCAAGTTTTCCCATAGGAATGCATTGAAATTTAATTAAAGCATTCCTATGGGGGGGGAAGTCAGAAAAAAGTCACTTACCTGATAGTAAGACTGAGTAAACTGAGCCCCAATCCTCCTTGGTAGCCTGGAAACAGCCGGACTCTAGTGCCAAACAGCTGACCGTTGGGAAGCAGCAAAGAGGCAGCAGCCATTTTGAGATGCGACTACATGGCTGCTACCTCTCAAAATGGTTGCCGCCTCTCCAAAATGGCTGCCACCTCTCTGCTGGTTCCCGATGGTCAGCTGTTTGGCACTAGAGTCTGGCTGTTCCCGGGCTACCAAGGAGGAGCGGGGCTTGTTCTACTCAGTCTTACTACCAGGTAAGTGACTTTTTTCTGACTTTTTTCTCATAGGAATGCATTAATTTAATTTCAATGCATTCCTATGGGAAAACTTGCTTCACAAAACGAAATTTTCACAAGACAGCATTAACCATGGGATGGATTAATTTCATCTTGCAAGGCACCACTGTATCCATTTCTCCCCTATACTGGCAGTGATTTAGGTATCTGTGTGTGGAATCAAAAGTTGAACATTTGAGTCACCACTATGATCCCTGCAAGCAGAACCCTGCTTGCGTGGCAAACTAAACAGGTAAACCACCTAATCTCTTCCAGGAAACCCCCCCCCCCCAATAAACCAGAATTGACTTGACATACAATGATTACTATTTTCCCCCTGATCTTTGTATTGGAGTGAGAATAATTTCAGTCGTATTTTAAATTTCACCATCAGTTTGTTTTATTGGCTTCCTTTCTGACTAAAGGTTGGCCAGTGGGGTTTGCAATGTGGGTTTATATGCCCAAATGAATACAGACATTCAAAAATCAAAGCCTCCATTGAGAGTTTTTTTGTATCTCCAGAATATCACTCCTCTCTCCCTTAAAAAAAACTCCTAATAAGAGGGTATTGTGCTGTCTCACTGCCACCTAGCAGAACCCTAATTGTACTAATCTTTAACTACCCAGACAATGCCTTCCAGATACCTTCTAACTGGGTGGTTCTGATTTCCCAGGACTTTCACACCTCTTCACTCGCCAATGTGTATGCCCACCAACTCCCATTTCCCTTGTCTTTTCCCACCTCATGCTTTCTTCCTTTCTGTGATAATTATGAATCCTGCCCTATAATTTCAAATTCCTGTCCTGTAAAGTTCATCATTGTTACTCACAAATCTGTTGAGGAGCTAGATGTTTTGATTCCATTCTTTTCCTCACAGTACCTGATCAATACCATGCTTTTAATTGACAGGAATCTCTGTTGGTATATAAATATTTTTAAAAAATAAAAGTGCATCATCATGTCAGATTGCCCAAACTGCTTCTACTACCACAAATAACATGCTGGTGAGTTTCCCGCATTTTGGGAAATTGCAGAGATCAGCAACTCACGCAGTATGCCCAAGGTTGTTGTTGTCAGCAAACACGGGTTCGAAAACACACGTGTAAGCCTGGACAGAGAGCAATCAGGAGTTTGCACATGCTAAAATGGGCTGAGTGAGTCCAAACTCAGCTAGCCATGCTACAACACTCCCTCTTACAAGTCTGCCCACATAAGAACACCCTTGTACTCTCAGATATTACTATGAAAAGGTCAAGCGGGCTTTGTAGTCCTTAGACTTAACTTGCACCACTGACAGGACTCCTAAAGTATGCTAGGCCGAGGCAGTACTCTCAGATGACCCTATGACAAGTGTACTGTTCAGGAAACCAATTGATTTTTATAATCTTTATTTTATTAAAGAATAAGCATGTTACTAGGTATCAAAGCCAAATTAAACCAAAGCAAATAAACTAGCATTGTGCTGGTTATTTACAAAGATGTAGTGAGGCAAAGAAAACACGAAAAATAGAAAAGTGTTCAAAAACCTTACAAGAACACAAAAAGCCATTAAAAAGAATAAAAACAGTTCCAGTCCAGTAATTCATTAGTAAAACAAAATAATCCAAGTAGGTTATAAAAAGGCTATAGTCCTCAGTGATCCTGTAGAACAAAAATCCTGTACTAAAAAGAAAAATTCAGTAAAAGTCCCATTGTCCTTAGAAAAGAAAAATCCAGTAAATGTACCATAGTCCTTACAAAATTAGTCCATATGGAGTATTCCAAGAAAAGAAGCCCATAAAGGGTATTCCCTAGGTAACAGTCCATATAAAATAGTCCATAAATCCAAATATGGGCTTTTTTATAGGAAAAAGCCCATAAATCCAAGGGTAATCCAGTATAGTAAAGGTTAGTCCCATGTGTCACGAATGAATGTAGAGTCGGTCTCGAAAGACAATGTCCATAGGCAAAAAGTTCCTTTTTCAAGAGTAACTGGCAAGGGCTTATTGCACCTTCCCACGATGTCATCCAATCAGAGTTCGTTACTAGGCAAACAGTCCTGTTGCACCACATGACTTCTTTCCCATCCACACCAGATGTTATTTGGGTTTACTGTGGTTTCACATAAAGTCACAACAATTCCCATCTAATCACACCGAGTCCTTTTCTCAGGCTATCAGAATAACATTCTCTCTGCTCATCTAGAAAACAACCTGTCGGCATAGCAAAGATACTTTATACAAAGAAACAAGATGGAACCTCTCTGGCTCATTTCTTAATTACAAAACCCCATATTCCTTACAAGGCTTTAACTCAAAAACCCATCTCATCACAGTTGTTTTTTTTTATTCGCCCTTCCCAATTTCTTTTCAGATTTTTCCCCCATTTCATTTTGATGGAGAGGGGAGCATCTTGTCCGTCTGGCCTGATGCTCATCAAGTGCTGCAGAGAAAAAAAAATCTACCTTTTAATTTTTCCGGAATGCTGGAAATTGCAACTTTGAAGCCCAAAATAAAAAAACAAACCCAAACAGGCTTTCATTTTCATGTTATATCAAAGGACTGGTATGTGCACTTTTAAGACTTTTGTAGAAAAATGAAACAGTCACACAATTCTTTCTGGAAATACCAGAATGTGCTCCACATTGGATTGGATTGCTTATTTTTATTAAGTTCTGTGCTGTCTCCCTTTTTCTAGCACTGTCAGACCTGTGCTACTCTCACCATGCCCCTTCTAAATTACAAAGTCTCTTTAAATCAAGAAATACACCTCCTTGCTTATTTTTAATGCTTTCTTTTAAAATAAATAAATACCAACTTGAGAGCAAAATAATACATTATTAATGTTGCATGTCATAAAATAATATAAATACTCCTTTTTGGCAAGCCTGATCCACTAATCAAGAATAAATGAATGTGTGTGAATTATTCAAAGCGTCTCAAGTACTGCAAATTGCACTCCAATTTAATATTGAGTTCTGTATTCTAAAATGTAACAAAAGGTGTCACTATATTATATTATACCAAGCTAATTCAACTCTTGAAGAAATAGACACGATAGCAAACTGGAAAGTTGGCTTATACACATCTGCTTTGGGGTATATTTTCTTCTCAATTATTTCAAGAGAGTCTGAGCCTCTAAATAACAGTCTCTAATCATGCATGTGTGGTCATTTTCCAATTATAAGAATGAAGCAACTGGATATTAGTATCTTCTCCAATCTCAGTAAATCTGGGTTCAATTAACTGTTCGGTTAAACTGTTCTTTAAAAAAATGAATTAGGGACATGCCTCTGTAGACATAGGGACAAAAAAAGAGCATGATTTCTAAGAAATCACTGATGTGGAATAATTTTTCCTTCATCAATTCAAGTCCTTGGGTGTGCATTAACCAAGAATTTACCAGAAAGTTCTGGGCTCAATAGTTTGTCTAGTCATGTTACTGATCTTCATGATATTATCCATAGGGTCTGTTCAGTTTTGTAAGAAGCTACTATATTCAGCAAGTTTTGGGAGATCTGTAAATAACTACATTTAAAATCACTACACATATACCTTCATCTATACATTTGCTAAACTAACGTTTTTCAGGATTTGACAATATGACACTGGAGAAGCGTGGAAACAGATTTTTTTTCAGCTGGGGGACGAATAACTGATGATGAGCAATGAATCTGTGAATCTTCTTTACCTACAAAAAATCCTCCCCAACTGAACCAAAAAGGGAATATAAACCACTTACAGGATATCCCCTATGTTAAACACCTTATGAGACTATAAATGCTGATGTGGAATAATATATTTCCAAAGCAAAATGTGCACAAAATGCAATTAAAAATGTACAACAGATAATTAATTGTGTGCTGGTTATAATATAAAGGGAGAATCAGTTACAACATTTTATAGCTATTCTTTGAACCATTGGATTGTCTAGGGCAAACTGGTTTTGACAGGGTCTTTGGGATATAAGGAGTCCTTCCTACATATTTGTAAAGTTTTTGTCCCTTTGATTGGGACCACAACATTTCTCTGCTCAATAATAAACCACCCTCATGGTAAAACCATCAACCTGTGACCTCAGGAGGCTATAAGGGAGCACTGTGGCATTGCTGCTGCACAAAATTTTGCTGCAGAGTGTGTAATAAGGGAGTCTTGATTGGAAAGAAGTAGCTTGATGTAAAATTCATCAGGTCTCCCTGGATATCTGAGAATAATTGGGCTCAAGAGGTTGGTGCGTAGATCTCTATAAAAAAGACAGTACAATAAAATAGTGGTTTCCAACCTTTTTAATGCCAGGGACCAGTTCTGTTGAAGACCATTCTTCCAAGGACTGGGGGGGCTGCCGCCACCTGTGTCCATGAATGGGGGGCATTGGGGCATCCATGTGTGGGGGTACTTGTTATGCAGTAGGCTGTTGGAGGAATTTCCAAGGCATTAGATATACCATGGAACACAGTGAAGACAGTCATCATCAAGTGGAGAAAATATGGCACAACAGTGACATTACCAAGAGCTGGATGTCCCTGCAAAAGTGATGAAAAGATTAGAAGAAAATTGGTCAGGGAGGCTGCCAAGAGGCTGTAGTGTTCAGCCCTGCCCTCACCTGTCTGTTACAGCTGAGCAGTCGAAAAGGAGCCGATGAGGGAACGGAAGGTGGTGCTAAAGGGGGAGGGGCTGGGATATAAAGGGGGTGTATGGAGTATGTGAGAGATCCGTGAGTCTGTGGGCTGTGAGCCAGAAAGTCAGTGAGAGTGGGGTTCTGTGTGTCAGTGAGTTCAGTGAGTGAGAGATATTGATAAGCAACTTGTGATTTACCTATTATATTTTACTGATGAAATAAACAAGTTTAAGTTTCAAAGTAACACTGGTCTCAGTGAATAATTGGTATTGAAATTGAATAATTGGTGGCAGCAACTGAGTGGAAGAGTGAGCACCTCCTGGAGGCCTGAGATAATAGAGGCTTCAGTGCGCTCGCAACAGAAGCCTACAGCAAAATTAAAGGAGCTGCTGGAATATCTGGCAAGTACTGGCTGTGTGGTACATGTGACAACAATCTCCTGTATTCTTCATATGCCTGGGCTATGGAGTAGAGTGGCAAGACGGAAGCCTTTTCTTATGAAGAAAAACATCCAAGCCCGGCTAAATTTTGCAATATCACATCTGAGGTCTCCCAGGAGCATGTGGGAAAAAGTGTTATGGTCTGATGAAACCAAGGTTGAACTTTTCGACCATAATTCCAAAAGATCTGTTTGGCGCAAAAACAACAGTGCACATCACCAAACAAACCACCATACCCATAGTGAAGCATGGTGGTGGCAGCATCATGCTTTGGGGCTATTTTTCTTCATCTGGGACAGGGACCTTAAATCAAGGTAGAGGGAACTATGAACAGTTCCAAATACCAGTCAATGTTGGCACAAAACCTTCAGGCTTCTGCTAGAAAGCTGAACATGAGGAAGAACTTCATCTTTCAGCATGACAACAACCCAAAGCATACATCCAAATCAACAAAGGAATGGCTTCACCAGAAGAAGATTAACATTTTGGAATGGCCCAGCCAGAGCCCAGACCTGAATCTGATTGAATATCTGTGGGGTGATCTGACGAGAGCTGTGCACAGGAGATGTCCTTGCTATCTGACAGATTTGGAGCGTTTTAGCAAAGAAGAGTGGGTAAATATTGCCAAGTCAAGATGTGCCATATTGATAGACTCAAACCCAAAAAGGCTGAGTGCTGTAATAAAATCAAAAGGTGCTTCGACAAAGTATTAGTTTAAGGGTGTGTACACATATGCAACCATATTATTTCAGTTTTTTATTTTTATTTCCCCCCCCACCTAAAAGATTTCAGTTTGTTGTTCAACTGAGCTGTACCGTTCATAGGTCTCATTAAAGGTGCAAAAATGGTTCTGAAATGGTTTACAGTGGTACCTCGACTTACGAACTTAATCCATATTGGAACGATGTTTGTACGTTGAAAAGTTTGTAAGTTGAAGTACCATTTCCCATTGATATGCATGGGAACGGAATTAATCCATTCTAGCATTTCAAAAGGCAAAAAAGCAGGGAAAAAGGGCTGGAAATTCAAATTTCCCACCCTTTCTCCATGCCTTTTTGGCTTCGGAGAACTCAAAGGGTTTCCTCCGATGTTGGGGGGAAAGCCCTTTGAGACCTCTGAAGGTGCTGATCGTGGCAGCGGGCACATCCAGGGAGGTCTCCCAGGGATTGCCCGCCACCATGGGAGACTTCCCTGGGGGTCCCCATCGCCACAATGGGTGCCTTCGGAGCTCCCGAAGGGCTTCCTCTGATGTTGGGCGGAAAGCCCTTTGAGAGCTCCAAAGGCAAAAAGGCAGGGAGAAAGGGCGGGAAATTTGAATTTTGCACCCTTTTCCCCTGCCTTTTTGGGTTTGGAGCTCTTAAAGGGCTTTCCCCCCGAGATCGGAGGAAGCCCTTTGAGAGCTCCGAAACCAAAAAGGCAGGGAGAAAGGGTGGGAAATTTAAATTTCCAGCCCTTTCTCTCTGCCTCTTTGGCTTCGGAGCTCTCAAAGGGCTCCCTTCGATGTCGGGGGAAAGCCCTTTGAGAGCTTTGAAGCCTCTGATCACAGCGTCGGGGATCCCCAGGGAGGTCTCCCAGGGCTTTCCCGCCACCATGGGAGACCTCCCTAGGGGTCCCCATTGCCGCAATCTGCACCTTCGGAGCTCTCAAAGGGCTTCCTCCAACATCGGGTGGAAAGCCGTTGGAGAGCTCCCAAGGCAAAAAGGCAGGGAGAAAGGGTGGGAATTTTAAAATGTTGGGCGGAAAGCCCTTTGAGACCTCTGAAGGTGCTGATTGTGGCAGTGGGGACTCCCAGGGAGGTCTCCCAGGGCTTGCCCTTTCTCCCTGCCATTTTGCAGGGATCCATTTACGAATGGCTCTGTTGGCAAAAAATGGCATTGACTTGCGAACGGTGCCTCAACCTCATTCGTAGGTTGAGCTCCGTTCGCAAGTCGATGCCAATTTTTGCCAGCAGAGCTGTTCATAAATCGAAAAGTCTGTATGTAGGGCTGTTCATAAGTCGAGGGTTGACTGTATCTTTGTTTCATTTTTTTTACATCACAAATGGGAGAAAAACACCCAAAAAAGCAAACAAACCCTGCAAGACCCATCAGAAATGGGAAAAAACCAAAAAACAAAGACTGCAAGACCCATCACAGCACAGAAACATAACTCCCCCAGCCAAAACCACGCTGCAAAACCCACCCAGAACAGGCAGTTTTTAAAAAGCAGAAAGCAGCACCTTACCAGTCAGTCCAAAACCTCCTCTGAATGTACAATCTCTAACCACTGGGGTGAAAGAGCTACAAAGAAGCAGCCTCTTCACCACAAATGGTTAGCAATTTGAGTTCCTCACCTTTTTCCATGTCTTTTTTTCCAACTGTATCTTGAAGCTCCAGTTTCATGTGAAAGCAAAAGTTTGTGGCTGGAGCTGATTGTAACTCAGTGGGACATTCATAAGTCAAGGCACCACTGTAGCAGTTTTATAATATCCAATAAAGGAAAATTATGCAAGTCATGTTGATAAGAATATGAGAGTCCTGACGAGTGTTGATCCCCTAGCAAAAGTGTTTGACTATAAGACCACCACTATACTATAAAGGTGTCATCAGTTCCAGTAGTACAATAAAATATTACGCCTACACGTATTGTCTTTAGCCACCAGCATGTACTTCCCTTCCCAGTTATCTAGAAGCAGTTTGGCTACTGATGGCAATAGCCACCTGAAAGTAGAGGCTGTAAGACCTATAACTAAAAGGTCTTTCTAAATCTGAAAATTCATCTCCATCAATAGTTCAAGAGAAAAGTGGGTTAAGAGCTCCTTACCTACTCGTGAGGATAGACTGGATTCTTCATGAATAAACTCCATGGTTCGTGGCCTGTTGCAGGATAGTCCCATGCTGAATTTTCCGCATATGTGTCCTTAGAGACATGATGGAGAGAAAGAGACAAAAGGTTGTAAAAACTTTATTGTGAAAGGGTCACAGAGGACAAAAGGACACTGTAGGAGTGCCTGAAGTGGGGGGAACTCTGGTTTGGGAAACTTTGGTAAAACATTAAAAACAGGAATCCTGGTTCTGTTAACCAAGAACAAAACTTGACCTTCTGGATGAATACCCTCCAACATGGCTTCTTCTATTATCATGCTAAGAATCCTCACTGCTACATTTGATACTGGTGGTACAAATCTAGACTTGGTACCTTCATCATAGAAAAGTTGTAATCTCAATTGTCTAATCAATTAAAAGAGATCCTATGAAAAGGATCAGAACTATGGTTGGAACAAACCCTGTTTTCAAAAGGTGTATCACATTTGTAGCACCCTAAATAAATTTACGAATGGGTCTTTCTTCTCCTTCCCCTTCACGGTGGAATATCCTGATCCTTATTCCTTTGGCTCTTCGTTTGTCACAGTTTAGATACTCTGCTAGAGATTTTTATCACTGAATGGGCATCTGAGCCGCTGGAGTCCAAATCTGATTGCGATCATCCAATATTGGACCGGGAAACCTCTCTTGAAGGGTTCCGAGACTTCTACTTATAAATATTGGTTAAATAATCTTTGGTGTTCCTCTTAAAACTTTTTGATCAAAAGTTCTCTATTCTTGATTTCCTGACATTTAAACAATCTGCTATCTGAGTCATCAGTGGATCTAGATTAAATGTGTCCCTTCCTTTCTCCTATAGCCACATCCAGTCAATGTCCTCCTTGGACACTGCTAGAATTATTAACATGAGGTCTATAGAAGACTTGTTCTAAATGTCAGTCAATCTGTAGTGAAACTCAGCATTATCTAGATACAATGCAGGTAAGCCATTCATAAGCCACTATTCTACTGGCTCTACAATAGTTAGTGAGACTACATTCAGCTTCATTCTTTTGTTTTTCAGGCCATCCAGCTCATGAGTGTAGCGGTCAAGTCAGATTCATTACTAATACTGATACCTGACGGCATTCCTGCCAATGTGGTGTTTTTAACTCCTTCATTATCTACGAAGCATCCTACAAAGTTTAACAAAAGGGGAGTGCAGAGTAAAACTAATACAAGTAAAAGGTATTCTCTACTTTCAGGTACAAATAAACTCACCATATGAGTTTATTACGACATGAAATGATGTTTCTAATGCGAATATGTGCACCGTAATGTCAATGTAACAACTTAATTGTATCTTCTATCACAAGGGCCAGGAGAGAAACTTCAGAATATAATAATGAGGATGTTTTTAATAATGATATTTCTTTACAGGATGACGACTCTGTAACAGTCCAATGTTTGTGCATATCGGATTTTTAGACAATAGTGAAGAATAGAGAAAAACAGTGAATTTTGTCAGTTGGTACTTACAAATAACTAGTGATGAGTCAGAACAATCTATTTAGAATATATTCAGGTCCAGAATTTGAAAATTTGATGGTGTCATGATAGACCACAGATAAATGATGTCCAAGCAGTATAATAAAACATGTGCATACAGATTGTCTGTAGCTTCCAGCATGTATTCCAGTTATCCAGAAACAGTTTGCTACTGATAGTGTAAGTCTACTTCCCAGAGACACCCATCAGACCTGTCTTTCCAAATCTGAAATTTCTTCATGAAGAGAAAAATGGTCCTTACTTAATCGTGAGTCTGATATTATTAATTCTAGAAACATTCAAGGAGGATGTTGACTAGATGTGGCTAGAGGAGAAATTAATGGAACCTTTGCATCTGGATAAACTGATGACTGCGAAAACAGATTGCTTGAACACAAATGCTGAAACCAACCTTAGAGAACTTACAATCAAGAAGTTTTAGACCAAAGATTATTCAGCCAACATTTATAAATCGATGCATATGTCTAGGAACCCTTCAAAACAGGTTTCATAGTCCAATATTGGATTGTCGCAATAGTATTTTGAATCAAGTGACTCGGACACCCATTCAGAGTTTAAATTCTCTAGCAGAGTATCTAAACTGTGACAAATGAAGAGCCAAAGGAATACAGATCAGGATTTTCCACCCCGCAGGTGAAGGAGAAAAGAGACCTATTTTTTAATTTATCCAGTAAGGCGCTACAATGTGGAGATTCTTTAGAAGAGAGGGTTTTGTTCGAACCCTTGTTCTGATCCTTTTCATACCAGCATTGATCTCTTTCAATTTAGCCAATTGAGATTACACCTTTTTTTCTGAAAATTTCGGCCTAAATCTAGATTTGTATCACCAGTGTCAAATGTACTAGTGACTATGTTGGAGAAATTAATTTTGAGAACTCAACATCTTGGAAGAACAATCAGGGTTAATTATTTCAATCCATTATTTCAATGGGGCAGAGAAGACAGCCCTCTAAAACTTATGAGAAATATATTTCACCAGTAGATAATGGTGATCTCAAATTCAGCGGATGTTCGTCGTTGTCGTCGTTTAGTCGTTTAGTTGTGTCCGGCTCTTCGTGACCCCATGGACCAGAGCACGCCATGCTCTCCTATCTTCCACTGCCTCCTGGAGTTGTGTCAAATTCATGTTGTTGCTTCGCAGACACTGTCCAGCCATCTCATCCTCTGTCGTCCCCTTCTCCTCTTGCTGTCACAATTTCCTAACATCAAGGTCTTTTCCAAGGAGTCTTCTCTTCTCATGAGATGGCCAAAGTACTGGAGCCTCAGCTTCAGGATCTGTCCTTCCAGTGAGCACTCAGGGTTGATTTTCTTTAGAATTGATAGGTGTGTTCTCCTTGAAGTCCAGGGGACTCTCAAGAGCCTCCTCAAGCACCACAATTCAAAGGCATCAATTCTTCGGCGGTCTACTTTCTTTATGGTCCAGCTCTCACTTCCATAGCTTTGACTATGCAGACTTTTGTTGGCAAGGTGATATCTCTGCTTTTTAAGATGCTGTCAAGGTTTGTCATCACTTTCCTCCCAAGAAGCAGGCGTCTTTTAATTTTGTGGCTGCTGTCTCCATCTACAGTGATCATGGAGCCCAAGAAAGTAAAATCCGTCACTGCCTCCATATCTTCCCCTTCAATTTCCCAGGAGGTGATGCGACCAGTGGCCATGATCTTAGTTTTTTTGATGTTTAGTTTCAGGCCCTTTATTGCACTCTCCTCTTTCACCCTCATTACAAGGTTCTTTAATTCCTCCTCACTTTCTGCCATCAGAGTGGTATCATCTGCATATCGGAGGCTGTTGATATTTCTTCCGGCAATCTTAATTCCAGTTTGGGATTCCTCCAGTCCAGCCTTCCGCATGATGTATTCTGCATATAAGTTGAATAAGCCGGGGGACAATATACAGCCTTGTCATACTCTTTCCCCAATTTTGAACCAATCAGTTGTTCTATATCAGTTCTAACTGTTCCTTCCTGTCCCACATATAGGTTTCTCAGGAGATAGATAAGGTGGTGAGGCACTCCCATTTCTTTAAGGACTTGCCATAGTTTGCTGTGGTCCACACAGTCAAAGGCTTTTGCATAGTCAATGAAGCAGAAGTAAATGTTTTTCTGGAACTCTCTGGCTTTCTCCATAATCCAGCACATGTTAGCAATTTGGTCTCTAGTTCCTCTGCCCCTTCGGAATCCAGCTTGTACTTCTGGGAGTTCTCGGTCCACATACTGCTGAAGCCTACCTTGGAGGATTTTGAGCATAACCTTGCTAGCGTGTGAAATGAGTGCAATTGTATGGTAGTTGGAGCATTCTTTGGCACTGCCTTTCTTTGGGATTGGGATGTAGACTGATCTTTTCCAATCCTCTGGCCATTGTTGAGTTTTCCAGACTTGCTGGCGTATTGAATGTAGCACCTTAACAGGATCATCTTTTAAGATTTTAAATAGTTCCACTGGGATGCCATCACCTCCACTGGCCTTGTTGTTAGACAAGCTTTCTAAGGCCCACTTGACTTCACTCTCCAGGATGTCTGGCTCAAGGTCAGCAGCTACATTGTCTGTGTTGTCCGGGATATCCAAATTTTTCTGATATAATTCCTCTGTGTATTCTTGCCACCTCTTCTTGATGTCTTCTGCTTCTGTTAGATCCCTCCCATTTTTGTCTTTTATCATGTTCATCTTTGCGCAAAATGTTCCTCTAATATCTCCCATTTTCCTGAACAGATCTCTGGTTTTTCCTTTTCTGTTATTTTCCTCTGTTTCTTTACATTGTTCATTTAAAAAGGCCCTCTTGTCTCTCCTTGCTATTCTTTGGAAGTCTGCATTCAATTTTCTGCAGCTTTCCATATCTCCCTTGCATTCTGTTTCCCTTCTTCTCTCTGCTATTTCTAAGGCCTCATTGGACAGCCACTTTGCTTTCTTGCATTTCCTTTTCTTTGTGATTGTTTTTGTTGCTGCCTCCTGTACAATGTTACGAGCCTCTATCAAAAGTTCTTCAGGCACTCTGTCCACCAAATCGAGTTCCTTAAATCTGTTCTTTAGCTGCCTAGAGTGACCTTTTAGGCCAGATGGACGGGGTATAAATAAATAAATAAATAAATAAATAAATAAATAAATAAATAAATAAATAAATAAATAAATAAATTCTTTACTTCCACTGTGTATTCATAAGGGATTTGGTTTAGATTATACCTGAGTAGCCCAGTGGTTTTTCCTACTCTCTTCAGTTTAAGCTTGAATGTTGCTATGAGGAGCTGATGATCAGTCAGCTCCAGGTCTTGTTTTTGCTGACTGTATAGAGCTTCTCCATCTTTGGCTGCAGAGAATATAATCAATCTGATTTCAATATTGCCCATCTGGTGATTTCCATTTATAGAGTCGCCTCTTGTGTTGTTGGAAAAGAGTGTTTGTGATCACCAGCTTATTCTCTTGACAAAACTCTATTAGCCTTTGCCCTGCTTCGTTCTGAACTCCAAGGCCAAACTTCCCTGTTGTTCCTTTTATCTCTTGGCTCCCTACTTTAGCAGTCCAGTTCCCTAGAATGAGAAGAACATCTTTCTTTGGAGTCAGTTCTAGAAGGTGTTGTAAATCTTCATAAAATTGTTCAATTTCAATCTCCTCAGCAATGCTGGTTGGTGCATAAACTTGGATTATTGTGATGTTGAAAGGTCTGCCTTGGATTATTTATTTATTTATTTATTTATTTATTTATTTATTTATTTATTCATTCATTCATTCATTCATTCATTCATTCATTCATTCATTCATTCATTCATATATATGCCGCCCACTCTACGCAAAGGTAGAGTGGGCGGCTTACAACAATTAAAATTCAGTTAAGATACAATAAAAGATAAAATGATTAAAATACAATTAAAATACAATTAAAATTGCCATCAGGGGCCACAGTTGATGTTATTTCAATTAAAAGCTTTCTGGAACAGGAAGGTTTAGACCTGGTGCCGAAATGTCATCCGCATCGGCGCCAGACGAATTTCAGTCAGGGGGGCATTCCATAGTCTGGGGGTAGCTGCTGAAAAGGCCCTTTGTCTACAAGCCATCCCTCTTACCTCCTTGAGGGACGGCTCTCTCAAAAGGGCCCCCCTGGCTAGATCTTAACTGCCGGGTAGGCTCATATGGAAGGAGGCGGTCCTTCAAGTATCCAGGGCCCAAGTCGTTTAGGGCTTTATATGTCAAAATAAGCACTTTGAATTGGGCCCGGGCAGCAACTGGTAACCAATGTAAATTAAACAGAATTGGCTTGATTCTCTAGTGGCCCCACAACTCACCAGCCACGCAGCTCGATTCTGGACCAGTTGCAGTCGCCGAACCGTCTTCAAAGGCAAGCCCATGTAGAGTACATTGCAATAATCTATACGAGATGTTACCAGTGCATGTGTATCTGTCATGAGACTCCACTCATCCAGGTAGGGTTGTAGCTGGTACAATTTCCGTAGCTGAAGGAAGGCGCCACCGAGTCCACCTGGGCTTCCAGAGTTAGACTGGGGTCCAGGAGCACCCCCAGGCTGCGGAAATTTTTAGAGCTGGCTTAGTCAAATTCTTATAGACTTCGCACAACAAGTTTGGTGTGGCTTGCCTTAAAAAAAAGGCACTCGGAATGCCCGTCCAAGAGGATGATCTTGTTTGGACAGGATTCACAGTGTTTGAAGGGGCCTGAAGAGGCCATAAAAGAGGAATAGGCCCAGGTGGGAAAAGGGCAGGAAAAATGGAAAATGGTTGGTCTTATTTTTCCCTAATTCTCTCTCTCTCTCTCTCTTTACTCACAATACAGAAAAAGAATGAGGAAGGTCTGATCAGGAAAATAAATAAATAAATAAATAAATAAATAAATAAATAAATAAATAAATAAATAAATAAATAAATAAATAAATAATTTATTTATTTATTTATTTATTTATTTATTTATTTATTTATTTATTTATTTATTTATTTATTTATTTATTTATTTATTTATTTATTTATTTAACATATACTGCCTACACTACCCAAAGGTCCCTGGGCAGCTTACAACAAAATACAGTAAAAAGGATTTTAAAAATTAAAATACAATTAAAATATATACCCTAAAAATTCTGAAGAGATCAAATCTTTCTTTGGTTCTTGTGGGTTTTTCGGGCTGTTTGGCCATGCTCTGGAGGTTTTTTTCCTAACATTTCACCAGTCTTTGTAACAGGCATGCTCAGAGGACAGAAGCTAGAATTCAGACAGGAAGGACCTCCAGAAAATGGCCAAACAGCCCAAAAAACCCACAAGAACCATCAGATCCTGGCTGTGAAAGCCTTCAAGAATAAATTATTTCTTTCTTTACAGAAAAACAGAAGCTCTGAATCTGAGTTGCTGCTGCAAAGAGGAACTGAGGCACTCCGTGTTACGGGCAGGCAAGTGTGACAGGAGGGAAAACACGTGTTAAAGCTCTAGAAGTTTCTGAGGTTCTCTGTGCAAGTGCACTAAAACCCATTAGTGAGCATTCACAGAGACTACAAAGAAGCAGCTCAACTACTTACACAACAAATTGTGTGAAGGGAACAGATGCACAAAATGCCATATTTTATTATTTATAAGACACCCCCGTTTATAAGATGCTCCCCCACTTTTCTAAACCCAAAATTAAGAAAACCTAGTTTTGAGGATTCAGCCTCTGTGATCAGAATGGTCAGACATTTTGAGTCCCTGTTGAATCTGAGCCTACAGGCTCCACCCCAATGAGGTGTGATCCAATTGGTTTGTTCAGCATCAACTGACATCAGTTCCATAAGGCTCATGACTGGAGGAAGCTAAGTCTCCCGAATGTAGGAAGCTAAGACTCGTGACTGAAGGAAGGCTGTTTGCAGAGGCAAGGTATGGGCAGTTTTGTACTCTCCATGTTCTCAGCTTACTTCTCTGTATAAGACACCCTCAGTTTTTAGTGTAATGATTTTAGAAAAAAGTGGCATCTTATAGATGAAAAAATAGGTACATTTTACTTTACATGTTACATTTTATCTTAAAAACATTGTGCTAAAATATTGCTTGTCTGAGCCAATGGCTCTAATGAATGAGTTCTTAGATAACCTCTATTTTCCATTTTAGCTACACTATTTGCAATATTAGGACATTTGCAGTTTTCTTTCCTCTTGCTGTCACTGAATACGGAGAATGTGACCTCAGAATTGCCTTGAAGGCTCCCTAAAGATGGCTGAAGGTGCTGAAATCTAATTATTTCAAAGCAAAATTGCTCTTGTAATAGAGAGAGGTTAAAATTCCTAGTGGAGAAGTAAAAGTCTCATTGATTTCAATGTATTTCATCTTTAGCATTCTTGTCCAAGTTTTTGAAGGAGTACAAAATATTCTGAAAAACACCTCCATAAATAATGATTATATTGATACACATTTCTTTTATATGATGCAGTTTTGTGTGGAATTGTTTTGTATGGAATCTTCCTTCTGTGATGATTTTAGTGTGATCTGTTTCTTGTTTATAGTGATGATCTGAAAGTCTGAAAAGAAGTGAAGGATAGGAAATCTGAAATTAGGTGCTGACCTTCTGGGTCCATTTTCAAATGTATTTCCAACTCCCCTAAGCAGAATCATAAAATCATAGAATTATATGCTTGCATTTTTTTTTTTTTTGCCAGAAATGAGAGAATGCAGCTTTGTAAGGGCAAATCCTAGTGGCAGGTGTAAAGCATATCTAAGAGGAGCAGAGTGCTCTGAGTTTTCTGCTCAGTCACTGAATTGCAGTTATGTGATCTGGGGACAACCCAGTTCAAAGCAGAACAGCTTTTGCTTGCATGAGCACCTCTTTGTCCAAAAAGCAGGGAAGAGGGAATGTTAAAAATAAATGTAAAGATTTTCATGAAGAATATTGTTGATGAGGTATTTCTATATGACAGTTACAAGTTTGTAAAATACTCCCAACAATCAGCCAGCTGCAAATTTCACTTCTGCAAAAAAAAAAAAAAAAAAAAAAAAAAAAAAAAAAATCCACAACATATAAACAGTATGGTTGTTGTAGGTTTTTCGGCCTCTTTGGCCGTGTTCTGAAGGTTTTTCTTCCTAACATTTCCCCAGTCTCTGTAGCTGGCATCTTCAGAGGACAGGAGTTAGAACTTTATCTGTCTTCTGGTGTAATGTGTGGGATAGTTGAGTATTTGTAGCTGTGAGATCACCTGTGTGACAGATCATCTCCGCCCTTATCATAATACACTCATAACAAAAAGAAATATACTGATCACCATAATCACCCAATCTCTTGAAAAGGACAAAAAGCTGATCCTACAGCTTCAAATGCTCAACTATCCAAAACACAGACAGAATTCTAACTCCTGTCCTCTGAACATGCTGACACAGAGACTGGCAAAATGTTAGGAAGAAAAACCTTCAGAACACAGCCAAACAGTCTGAAAAACCTACAACAACCACTGGATCCCGGCCGTGAAAGCCTTTGAGAATACATATGAACAGTATCTGTAGAAATTCACCACCCCCAGAACAATTTTTTTCTTCAAATGAGGAAAAAATGTTTTCATTATTCTCAAATGTCACACAAAACAATTTAATCAGGATTTCTACCTTAATTGACAGCAGGTCTGCATTGGGAAGTTGACTTGGTGAACCTTGATCTATCCTTTCAAAACCTGGAAATTTCCAAAGCACAGGATGAACACACTGTAGTCAGTGGAGAGAAAATGCATTACTTTTCTATGCTTTTGGAATGTTCCTTTTGTTTCATTTTCGGTTATTTTAAGATGCTCAACTATGGGTATACGGGGAGATTTCACTCCCTCTTAATTGATGACTTCTCTGCTGAGTCCAAATGCAGGCAGTACAACACAAAATAGATGGCACCATCAGGAAAGAGTACACAGATTCCCACAAGAATGACAAGCAAACTACTGCCCTCTCTGGGTTCCAACCAATCCAGATCCACATATTAAAATCCACATATTAAAAATAACCACTCCCCTGCTACTTAACATTTTGACTGGTTGCTTAACAGTATCCGTCTCAAAACTGTGGGATGAAAAATTCCAAAGGTATTTGATAAAGGGTGAAAGGAAAGAAATGAAAGAGTAAAACAGGAAAGGAATATTGAAATTTTTTGCACCTCTCTTTTGATTAAGTAAATAATTCCTTTTAAGATGCTGTTTTTCAGAAATTGACGCAAGATTAGGTTTTCCAACTAGCCCCATTTTTTATCAATCGTTTTAAAAATAAAATCCCATCCTTACAATGCATGAAAAAATGCAAACATTCCCCCCTCCACAAAAAGTTATATATATAGATTTTGATCTGTAAAAAAATCCCCACATTTGGACAGAAGTGAATATGACAGATGGAACTCTGCAGATGTAGATGTAGATGTATCTTTTTAGTCGAGTCCATGAGAGAACTATGACCGTGATTACATAAAGATTCTACATATAACCTCTAAAAGAAACTCAAATAAGGAAGGTGAGAATATGTGAAGGCATCATATGAATAGAAGGAGAAACCTTTTCTTCCAACTGAACAAATTCGTTTTGGTTTGTACTAGAAAGATGAGATAAGACGAAGAAAAGGGTCCATAAATGCTGTGTTAATTCACCTTGAAAAAATATATTTCCAGCAGACGAAGAGGAGAATTCAAGGGCATATCAAAAAATTGTTCATTCTTCCCTTTAATAAACCTTTGGATGCATACATAATTTTACTACAAGTCATTTTCCAGGTCATCTCCTTTTAATTGCAAACAGTCTGACATTAAAAATCTGTTTAAGCTGATTCCACTTCAATATTAATCTTCCTATCCAAGTTGCTTGAGCAACTTTCACATTCAATGGAATAATAATAACAACAAACCCCTATGTATCAAAAGCTTCTGCTCAGCTTGCAAAAGTGTTTTTTCCATGCAACCAGCAAATCTTTGCAAAAATCTGGGCATCATGTGAATGAGCAGAATTGGATACATTGGGTTAACTATGAAAGATGGGCACAATACGCCTTCTATAATAGCTCCTTATTCATTCCATTGAAATACGTTTCAAATAGATATTGGATTCTTTATTAATCATCAGTGATCTCTTATATTCTACAAGAATCTTCCAAACCTTGTGTCCTTCAGAAGTTTTGGAATACAACACCTGTTCTTCCAAGCCTTTGGCTGTATAGGTTGGGGCTGGTGAGATATATCACCCTATCAATTAAGGATTGTTATAAACAAAATTATGGCAGGGAAAAAATAAATTTAAATGGGAACATTTTATAATATGGAAAATGTAAAAAGCTCGAAATAGACATTCAAAATGTATTGTACTGTCTGAAAATATTGTCAGTAGGTATAGCTAGATGTATTCCAAAGGAGGAGGCTAATGGCCTAGGAGAGCCTTGATTCAGGATACTGCAGACAGAGATTAGTGGATGTTGACAGCCCAGACCCATGGGAAAGCTAGAGTCCCATGACAGATTGTTTTGACAATGCATAACACCAAAAGATATTTAAACAGCAATTTCTACCATGTGCATGGATCATCTCAAAGGAACATGAATATTCAACATGAACCTTATTTTCGCAAACGAAGGGAAGACTCTACTTGGTGAGAATTATGAATTGTGATGTGACTTATTATACTATAGTTCAGCTTTGTTTTTACAAATAGTATGTATTGGAACAGATATTTTAGATGACTTGTATGAGAGTTTTATGTATTCTTTTTACTAAGAAAAAAGTCACTATTGTATGAAGTGCTAAACTTAAGTTCTATGCCATTTGATCATACTTTTAGTAAATCCTACTTTTTATATAACATTAAAAATGTATCTATAGATATGAACTAGAAAGTTTTTGTATTAGAAGACTGAATTTGGCAATATATACTTATTTAGTTTTATATATTCCAATATATTTTACATCTTTGGGCTTTTACTTACATGATTACTTGCTTGCTAAAGAAATATTTTAAAGAAAAAGGGATTCCTTTTTGAACTTTTAAGTGAACATTCTGAAGAGTATTCAGGAAGGAAGAATTGAAAGAATATAAAGTAAGGTACAGAATCTATGGCCACAATTAAATTGCTTGTCAGATGTGTATAAAACACAGATCTATGTCTCTCATAGGGAGTCTGTTAAACAGGAGCCCTGTGAAGGTATTATCTCTATGACCTTAAAATATGTTTTTTGAATAAGTTGTGACACCTTAAAGGCTAATAGATTCATAGGTTTCAGAACACTGTCTCAGAAATCTTGTGCATAGCATAACAAGTTGTACTATAGCTGAATCATTATGTTAAAACTAGCATAGGTTTGTTTGAATTAATGAAGGAGTTGACTTATGAAATCCCGCAGACTCTCTGGGTCTACTCTCGTACAACTTACTATTCTAAGTAAGAAATTCATGCATTGTGCCTCAAGAATTGGATTGCAATTAATGAAAACTCACACTGAAATATGCTACACCATATTTAAGGTGTCACAACTTTTGTTTTTATTTTTCTTATTTTTGTAATATTCAACATTGCATCATTAACATGAGCATGAAGTAATAAATGACAAAAGGAAGCTGAAGAATCTTCTAATTCATTCTCCCTTTTTTCCTTTTTCATTCATTATTACTTTTAGAAGATGAAACTTATTTGAAGAAAGGAAAGGGAGGGAGGGGACTCAGAATGAAACACAATGGTTATAATCCACACATAGTTATAGCTGTGCAGATCCCCAATGGTTTCAAGAAGTTTTAAGAACTTGGAGGCTGGGCACCCAATCATCATAAAATGTTTTCAGACTTCAAATATTTAAAAACTAATTCATGCCTGTAATTGCCATGCTTCCAAGTGGAAATCTTTCTTTTTGTATTTAGTGTTATCTGTTATAATTAATACTGCTTGAATAAACAAATGTGAAGAAAAATGCCTTTGCTTGAAAATTAGGAATTATGTCAAAAGGATTATCAAATGTACAGCTTTCCACTTATAGACTGAACAGATTTTTTTTTCTTTTCTCAACCTATGACAGACAGAAAGCACATTAAGAATGAAACTAACAATTTGGTTAAGTAGGAAAGCATAGATACAAGCTAAGGAAAGTACTACGCCTGAATAAGAATGCTTCAGTGTAAATGAGTGGGTGGTCAGACTAAGACTGTGAGCTGGTTCAAACAAAATGTATAATGCCTAAGTCACATGGAAGAACTTTGGATATGGATTCTTGTGCATTTAAGGTAAAACTGCCTTTCCTCCATAAAATAAAAGTTGGAGAGAATCCAAAGGAGCAGATTCTTCATTGAGAGACAGTATGTTAAAAACCTGGGTTTGAATGCCTCTGAGTACGCAGTGATATTACAGTGGTGCCTTGCTTAACTACGATAATCCATTCCAGGAAAATCACAGTTAAGCGAAAACATCGTAAAGTGAAAAAAAACCCATTGAAATGCATTGAAACCCGTTCAATGTGTTCCAATGGGGTAAAAACTCACCGTCCAGTGAAGATCCTCCATACAGTGGCCATTTTCGCTGCCTGTATAGCGAGAAATCCATCCCTAAACATTTTAATTACCCGGTGGCCATTTTGAAACCGCCAATCAGCTGTTCTAAAAAACATCGTTTCCTGAAGGATCGGTTCCTGAAGCAGGGAACCGATCATCGCAAAGCGAAATTCCCCGATTTAGACCGTTTAGACCATCGATTGCCATCGTTTTGTGATCGCAAAAAGATCATCGTTAAGTGGATTCATCGTAATGCGGGGCAATCGTAAAGCAAGGCACCACTGTAATGCTGAATTGATGCTAAATAAAAAAGAGGTTGCCACCTCTTTCTTTTTCCTTTTATCTTTTCTTGATAGGCTCCCTGTCCTCCAGTCAAATGCAATGTGTCTTCATAGCTTACCCAATTTGTTGGGGCAATGGAAAATATTTTCCTTTAATCTGGAAGGCTTTACCAACCATTTTTATTTTTTCATAACTATTTTTCATGTCTAAACACTTTTAAAAACACTTTTCTGCTTTTTCCAATTTCTTCTCAATATTTAGCCACAAGCAGAAGTGTAAATTTCATACTGTGTTCTGTGTACTTCCTACACACCTGCTTCTCTATTGATAAGTGGAATCCCCCCAAACATGATAGGCATTCCAAAGCCCCTTGTCATATGATGATGATGATGATGATGATGATGATGATGATGATGATGATGATGATGATGATGATGATGATGATGCCGTATTTCTCCCAACAAGGGAACCAAAGTGGCACTCAACATTAAAATTCACACCATTAAAACACGATAAGTATTAAACCATATATGATTTAAAATAAAATTAAAAGATTCAAACATGAAAACATGAAAGAGATTACTCTCCAAGTCTTTAAAGCACCACTCATTCTTCTTCTTTGAGCCCCATCGTATTTTTGCCAGTCTATTTACATTGCGGCCTCTCTGTCTACTCATGTCTCATCTAATGTGACTAATGCAATTGTTTGATCTGAAACCATTCACACTCTATTTTTGTGAGAAGGGGGAAAACATTTCGTTTTCCATTATGGAAACAAAACTCACACAATATGCCTCTTACCAGACTGCATCTAAAAAGTGTAAATGCATTTCCCTCAAGGTTAGTGAGCAAAGAAAAAAAAGTCCCATGTTTCAAAGTCATAGGAAGTAAGTTTTTAAAAACGTTTGCACCTCTACATCTTGGTCTTTTTCTTCTGTCTGGAAGGATCATTGGGAAAGATACAATGACCTTTCAGTTCCAGGCAACTCCAGAAGGGCTCCTTGCTACAATTGTTTCTCTTTTACCCACACAGAGCTTTTTAAACCCATTACAATTTTGAGGAGACATTAGTAGGAGAAATGTTCCGCTCGTATGTGGGTCCAAGATACATAGGGGCTAGATCTGAAATAAGCTTTTTCATTATTTCAAACTGATATAAAGAAGTACTTTATATTTCAAGTAACTTTACTGAAGCTCTGAAATTTACATGGGACAAGCTTTGGTACCTTCAAAAAAGTCATGCAACTGAAAGGTTAGTCCTCAGAACAGATAGCAAAGTGCAAAAAGTAGACTAATGCAAGTTTGGCACATCTTCAGAAAACTGACCCTCTCTCCTAGAGACACTCTTCTTGTGTATCCCATCCTTGGCTTTATCAGGGCTAAAGTATCCATTGTTGTTGCACTCACCCTGGTGTGTGCTTGCTGCAAATTTAAACTGTTCTGCTTATATATCACCCCATAGCACTTAAAGCGCTCTCTGGGCAGTTTGCAGGCTACACATCCCCCCATCCCACCCCAGCAAGCTGGTTACTCAATTTTCCTATCTTGAAAGGATGGAAGGCTGAGTCAATCTTGAGCCATCTATGTGAGGAGTTGAACTCAGATAATGAGCAGAGTTTTAGCAGCAGTACCGCAGTTCAACTACTGCACCATGAGGCTCTTCCTGCTTGTATTGCAGATAGCCTCCTAGACTATCATGGGCCAGCAGGATTATATCTTCAATATGCACAAGTGTGCTAAATGTTGCAACACACCAAGGCACTAAGAACATCTAAATGGCAGACTGCTTCCTCATTGTACTAAGAAACTGTCAGGTGAGCCCATCATTGGGAGACGAGCATTGAATGAAGGTGAAGCCACCTGAACTCAAGAGTACCTTTGTACATTGTATAAACTGAGCTTGCAGGGAGGGAGAGTGGCAGTGTGATAATGAAACAATGTGTGCATGTTTCTGCTTAATTAATACCTTTCCCTCTGTTTCATTGAAAGCAGAATGGAACTGCAGTTAATGAAATAAGTTGAGGAATTATTTTCTTATTTTAAATGTCAATGTTGGAAATCCCTTTGCATTTAAAATTGTGTCTCTAGCTGGTTGGATAGTGCATTAGTTATCCCAGGGGAGACTAAATCAATTCTTGCTGGCACAGGTGGTCAGCCTGCCAGTCCACTTACTGCTTGCCGCATGGCACATGCAACTGGCAACTCAACAGAGCACCAATTGTGACAGTAGCCCAGCTGGTGCTGCCCCGCCTCTCTGTTCAGCCAGCTACTACGGTGAGGGTGCATGATGACAAGTCTCCCCGCTCAGCTGGTGAGTGGCTGGTTGAGTAGGGAGGAGGAGCAACGCCAGCTGGGCTACTGCTGTGATTGGCATCTTGTCACTGACACGGGCTGCACATATCAGATGGTGAGCAATAAGAGGAGTGGGGGGGTTCTGGGGGCAGGTGTTAAATCAGGCCAGCTACATGTGCTGGTGAGATTTGTCTTCTTCCCCCCCCAGGGGATGAAGGCGAATCTCCCATGTCTATTAACCACTGTCCTTCCTACAAAAGTCATTCAGTGTAGCTATAGGCAAGCTGCATAGTTCCAGGGTGCCTCCATAAGCAGGGAATGGTAAACCACTTCTGAGAACTCACTACCTCGAAAACCCAGAAAGGGTTACCATAAGTCAAAACTGACTTAACAGCACAGAGTTGTTGTTGTTGTTATGGCGGTAAGGGAAAAGTCCATGGGCCTTACAATAAAACTACTTGACAGGTGTCACACACTTGCCTCTAATAATGCAGGACTTTGCCCTCAGCAAACTATCGGAAGAGAAAGGTCAAATTAAGAATCACCACTGTTAAGCTAGGAATGAAACAAAAGCAAGATGTCATTGACCATGCAAGTCCTAAATGAAACAGGAAGATTTAAAGCGCGTCAGTTAGAGAGCTAACAGCCATCCTGGGTAGATGAACACAGCCCAATACTGAGGAATAGCGATGGCCATAAATTGATAAAATGTGATTCATTGCGATCTGTAATTCATCAAGGTACACAAACCATTAATTCACACACAAAAAACCTGGACCAGCTGATGAACTGATTTGTTGATTTGTCACTGCTATAAAATGCACCCTTGGCATTTAGATACACCAAAATCACAGAGAAGCTTTCCCTCACTCTCCTCTACAATTCCTCCAAGGCTGGTGAATATTAGATTTTGGACATCTGAGTCATGCACCCACAAATTGGGTTCCCCCCTAGGAAAGTGTCAGAGGTTGCAGACATAGACATCTTAGAGTTAGAACAGTTGTTGGAAGGTGGTGGGTTGAGGAGGCAGAGAGGCTGGGAAAGGATCCCTATCTCATGGGATTCAATGAAGGGAAGCCCAACATGGGAAGGTTCACCTTAATGAACAACAGCCTCTCCATGGTTAAGGGGTCCAGATGAGAGTGACAGGTTGGAGCATGTCTCCAAGATGGGAGAAGACACTGGACACTGGTAGGAGGGGATGGAAGGGAGGTCCATTGTCACACTGGACAGCTCTGGCCATATGCCCACTTTTTGTTCTCAATACTGAAGAGAATCTGATCTGGGGAGCTCGGTTGGTTCCAACAGATACTCCACTTTTCAGAGTCCTCTTCTGCCACCTTTTTACCCTCTCCTGTGGTGGCAACCGCTCAGCTCACCACCAAGCTCCAGTATTGTGGGCTGGAGCCCTTGCCAGCAGAAGAAACCCCTGCACATAACTCCTGGAAACCACCCTCCCACTCATCTTCCTTGTGCCCTTGCATGCCTGGCTCTCCATGCACATCCACTGTGTGTACTTCACTAGAGAGCCTGTTTCTCCACTCCTCCAGCTCAGCAGTGTGTGATGCCAAGCTGCCCTTGATGCGGGGATCACAAAGGCAAGCCATGTGGTAAGCTTTGTCTCTGCACCAAGGATGGAGTTGCTTCCACATGCCTACCTGCAACCTCAACACCAAGTCCCTGATCTGTGGAAGTAGGGAGTAAGTAAGGAAGATGACTTGCCCTGAGGTTACATCATGACCACAGAGAACATCTGTGGTCTCCTGAAAGGACTTGAGGACCTCCACTATCTTGGAGAGGGGAAGCCAATCTGTGGCACTGATGCCCACCTCTCTCCCCCTGGGCAGAACGGGCAAGTCTTCTGCTTGACCAGATGGGAGACCATGATGTAGGTGGAGATCCACTGAATTGGCAGGTCCTACAGAAGTACATCAAGTTCTTAAAGAAATGGGAGTGCCTAACCACCTTATCTATCTCCTGAGAAATCTCTATGTAGGACAGGAAGCAATAGTTAGAACTGGATGTGGAACAATTGATTGGTTCAGAATTGGGAAAGGAGTACAACAAGGCTGTATATTGTCTCCCTGCTTATTTAACTTATATGCAGAATACATCATGCAAAAGGGAGGACTGGATAAATCCCAAATCAGAATTAAGATTGCCGGAAGAACAACCTTAGATACACAGATGATACCACTCTGATGGCAGAAAGTGAGGAGGAATTAAAGAACATCAGAGCTCTGACCTGATTAACAGGAGTGTTCCGAGAGCTGTCCATCACAGTCCACAAAGTGAAAGCTATGTTTTTTTCCAGTAGCGATGTATGGAAGTGAGAGCTGGACCATAAAGAAGGCTGACCACCGAAGAATTGATGCTTTTGAATTGTGGTGCTGGAGGAGACTCTTGTGGTGCTGGAGGAGACACATCAGTTTATTGTTATTCAATTTTATAGGCTTCAATCATACCAGTGGAGAATGGTCTGTACATAGGACAAAATGCCTGCCCCATATGTATGGCTGGAGTTCCCGAATGGCCCAAATTATGGTAAGACACTCTCACTCTATAGCCGATAAATGTCTCTCCTGCCTGAAATTTCTTACTCAGGTATGCCACGGGGTGATGTTCTCCATCGTTGCCCTCCTGGCTCAACATGGCTCCTAAGCCAACGTTGGACGCATTGGTGGAAATGGTGAACTTGCGCTGAAAATCGGGCACCTTCAAAACTGGACCGGTCACCAACGCCTCCTTCAGCCTCGCGAACGTCTCATCACAGCTGCTCGACCACTGGATAGCTTCCATCTTCTTTTTACGTGTCAGGTCGGATAAAGGGGTGGCTATCTCGCTGAAGCTCAGTATGAATTGCCTGCAATAGCCGACTAACCCTAGGAACGACCTGATCTTCTTCTTTCTGCTGGGAGCAAGTCTGTACTAAAACACTTTTGACATGCTCAGTGAGATCCATCCCAATCAAACAAGGCACAGGCAATCACTCAGCTACGCCTTTTCTCCATAATCCTTTCCACCCTTGATATCTTATAGGTACCTCAGCCACTGGCATGGTAATTAGCTCTGCACCTATCCCTTTAACTGTCAGGCTTTTACCTCTCAATATTTTCTCTGGAGGGATTGTATCTGGATGGCACAAGTGACTTGAGAGCAAGAGTCTTTCAGAGCCATACATTTGGTCTCATTTATGAAAATCCTGTCTCCAGAACTTTTAAAAAGTTCCTGGTTGGTTTCTATAAGATAGCAATGGACAATCTCAGTTACAGGCAGCTGTTCTGCTTGTCTTTCCGGACTCTCTGCCCTAGCTGCACTCGTATTATGAGTTACTGTTTCGCCATTCTCTGAGGTGACTTTGTTTTGCTGCACGTAATACACTGACTTAGGCTTGGGTAAATTAGCATTTTGACCCCCCTCTCTGGCCTTAGCACATTGTGAAACAAAATGGCCTTTCACTCCACAACCAAAACACGATCAGGAATTTCTCTGTTCTGGGCTAAGGGTCTTATCTCCCTTCCCTTCCCAGTGCTTGTATTTTGGCTGGCTCTGTTCTGTGGGCTTGCCTACAAAATGGCCACCACTTGCCTGTTGGTTCTTGAAGTAAACCTTGGGCTACTTTTTACTGTCCTCCCAGGTTTTTCTGCCCATTTTCACCTCAGAAAAAATTGGGTTTCGAATGTGTGAAATAAAATCTGTGACTTCTCCTGGTTCCTGAACAATTTGGGGCTTTATCTTTCTTTCAGAATCATTAAACTTTTCTGCCTCAGTTTTGAGCTGTAAAGCCTTTTCCTCAGCCCCATCATCTATGGGGCCCCATTTCTTCTTAAGGTATAGCTCCATCTGTCTAAACTCAGATCTCTGTTCCGCTTTCCAGTTTTCCAACACTAATTGCCATCCTCTCTGCTCAAAGGACATTTGACTAGTCTCCTGCTCATCTTCGAATGCTTTCAATTTCAATTCCATTTGTAATTTTCATTTTTGGAACTTTTGAAATTTTAGGAAGTTTTTCCCCCTCGAGGTCTCCATTTCACCCTCTGAGGTATTTCCTCCTTGAGTTTCTTCCCTCTCCTGATCTGAGTTATCTGCCACCTTTCCCCCCTTTTTCCATCTCTGCCACCTTTTCCCCTTGTGTGGAAGGCATGTTTAGTTATGTAGGCTTCTGCTGCAATTTACAGGCCTCAAATTTAAAAGGTACACTTCTTTCCTTTCCTTTTTTTTGTGAGTTAGAGCCTGTGTAATAAAGTAGCTTCCCTACCAATTTTCACTAAGATACTGTGTTTAGACCTGTGGCTCCCAGCCAAGCCTTTTTGCCTGAGACAACGTGTCTCCCTGCCTCTAGGCACCAAATAAACAGAAATACCAGCTTTAACTCTTTCCAGTTTTTGCTGATTTGAGCCACCTCAGCTTTTTCTGACCTTGGCCTCCATTTAGTCCCCTCAGAACTCTATCCTTTGAGCTCAGGACAAACTAGCCAACTGGCCCTTCTCTGCTTGAGGTAAACTCCTTCCAGAAATGGTTTTGTCAGAGCCAGTCCCTATCTTAGCCCCCCCCCATCTGAGCTTAGGAGCCTTCCTACTAAGCTTTTCCCCCTGAAAAGCTCTAGAAAGTTACCCACTCAGTTCACTTCAGATCCCCTGACTAAAATATATTTTTCTGTTCTGGGAACCTTTCTGTATCTAGGCATTACTGGATTAAATTGAAATCCCGCCACTGGTCACCACTTTGTGGCGATTTCCTCTGAAGCCCCTATCCCCCCAGGTCTTCACGAGGTTCTCACTTTTCTTTCTTCATTGCCACCAGATATTATTGCTTTAATACCATTTAATCATGGAGACATGTGTGCTTTTAAAACTTAAGTCATTTATTAGATCAAGGAAGTTAATATATGATTAATATTCAATAAGTAAATCACAGGCTGATAATCACTAGTATTTGAATCAAAACTGCTATAACTTTAAAACTCTTTTAACTCTCTATTCCATCCATCGTTCTTACAGACCTCTAACTCACTCTTAGTTCACTTTCTAAGTTTCACACTGTCTCTCGCTGCCAGAAACTCTCCTCATACTCCCTACAATAGCCTTTATATCCAGCCCCTTCCCCCTTGGCTCCACCTTCCATCCTCTCATTGGCTCCTTCTCCACTGTTCAGCTATGATGGACAGGTGAGGGTGGGGCTGTTCACTACAAGCACTTTCACCAGAGCCCTTTGAACTGCACATTTGGCTGCCTGATCTGACAATCCAGGAACCCCTAGGTCCCTCCTAGAGTTGCCTAGAGACTCTGGATAGACAGGAGCAGGCTGCAGCTGGCTTGGCCCCTCCAAAAAATGCTCCCAAAATAAATCAAATTTATAAAAATCACTAAAAATTCATTGCTTCATATTCATCAGGCTTTTGTTAAATACAAACCAACAGGTCAATGATGTTCAATGCATTTTTAAATTCATTTTTTAATTCATGCCCATGCTGTTGCTGGTATGTGGGCAAACGCATGGAGGAGGCAGGGGAAGGGAGCACGCTGCTGGTGATGACTGGGTGATCATGCAGAGGAGGTGTGGAGGGAAGTGCCTGACACATACAGAACACCTGTGTGGATGCCACACCCAACCAGACAAAACCAACAAACAGCAGTTTGTGCCCATCTGTAGCTGAGCACAAATTGGCTCACAACATCATAGGCTATAAGGACAAGTTGCTCAGCATATAATATCTGCAAGAAAAGTTATTTTATTTTTGTATCAGTCTTGGAAAGATTTTTGCATATTTTTGAGACTGCAAATGTGCAAAATTTAAAACTATGATTTTAAAGTAGCAAATGGTAGCAATGGATGGGTTATTTATGTCTTTCTGATAAATCATTTATAGCTTTCTGATCAATCACACACCCTATTGAGCATAGGTGTGTGTGGCTCTGTAATGCTACAAACAGAAATAAAACATATACTCTTGGTCTCTCAATGGAACTTGGGCCAATGATTGAAGAAGTCATAGTCTGTTTTACTGAAATCAATACATTGGCCCAAAACAACCAACAAAAACACCACCATAGTGGCTGACATCTAAAGTTCATTTACACGCACAACAAACAAACCTTGCTGGTAATGATAGGATACACATGAAGCATGTGATTCATTACATTATTTTTTAAAAAAGGAGTTACCCAGTCTTTATCTCCAGGACCATCTCTGAGCCAGGTGCAATTTGCACTTGGGATTCATACACGGATTCATGATTGTCAAATTCAAATTTGAAAGGTATGAATTCTGACCACATATTATCATAAATGTAAGTTTTTGTCTATAATTGCAAATTACTTCTAAAATGACACAGGCTTTCTTGTGCACTCTTTCAAACACACAAACATTTTGTATGTTAGAAGCATAGATATACATGAAAGAACATGTATTCATATACAGATATACTTGAATATATATTATTGAAGGTGGTTATCCTCATGTTATATATACCGAAAGACCTGATTTATTGAAATTTCCTTGAATCAGTGGGTGGTGTCCTTGATCTATTATTTTGCATATTAGACTCAGCAGATGATATATCTAATTCAGTAGGTGATGCTTCTGGTTCAAAAGGTGATGCATCTAATGCAAGTGATAGATCTGGGTTTAGGAAGGCAATATATTTCATTCAGCAGGTGATATACTCCCATTTCTTCTATGATTTATCGGATGTACTAAGTGATATATGGAATTCAGTGCCTAATATATCTCTTTCTGTATATGATCTCTTTCTTCAATGAGTAATTCATTTTCTTGAAATGATTATAGCTTTGGTATGAGATGTAAAAAGTAATTAAGTGTAGTAGCTTATTTCTGCCTGCAATGTCTTTTACTGCAATGCATATTAATCATGAATATTCAAAAATGAATGAAGCCTAAGACTAAGAACACATATACTGTTCAGCATGAGACTTCAGTTCATGATTACTTTATTGTGAAGCCAAGGAATATAAGGGGAGCATTCTAAAATAACAAAATCTAAGATAAGTGGGACTGAAGTATCTTTCAAAAGATATTTCATCTTTCTAATGGACATTTAATTTTGTGGAAGAATTAGTTCAGGATTCTCACTATGTTTAGACCAGGGGTCTCCAACTCACAGCCCGTGGGACAATAGTTTGTGGCCGCCGCCATAATATGAAAGTTTAATGTTAGTGCAGCCTGTGGGTTTGATATGCATGGCACTTTCCAGTGTTGTGTGCGGAGCTGAACGAATCTACCAATCACGGTGGGGTATATGGCTCTCAGGGGCGGGACATCGCACTTAGAGAGTTAATATGATCTCTCTCTCTTTCTCTCTCTCTGACAAAATAAATCAAAGTGATGTGTACACAGCAGGATAAAAGAAAAGTATGGAACTTAATGCAGCCTAATGTAGTCTGCAGTCACATAGTGACACCTGTCCATTGGCAATAACAGTCCCCGGTAACCTGGACCAATTATAGGGTCACACCGTTATTTGTGGGTCATTGTTTTTTATTTGCATCATGCTATTTGCATTGCCTCACACAATGAACATTACATATATTTCTATATGATGTAAACATAGTCAAAACAAATTACATCAACAATAGCATGGTGTCATTTCCGCTTCTTTTTCCTGTAACAACAGCACAGCACATAACAGTCCGTGAGCAGTCGCCTTTTTTGGGCTTGCTATCCCGGTACTTTCTACCATCTACAAATGCCATGGTGTTCATGTCATCATGAAAGACATGAACATCAAGCATAAAACAAAGGAGACTGCTACCAAGATTTTATCTGCCAACCGTGCGGTTATAAGAAAAAGAAGAGGAAATGACGTTCTCCATGTGTTGAGACGTTCGCCGTGCATTGGCTAAATGCTTGATTGAAACTTCAATGTGATAGTGACATCAGGTGGAATTATATATATTACACAGCCCCAAACACAGGGGCACCCAGACGTGTCTTATTTGCACAGAGAAAGTTGCGGTGCACAAGGAATACAATTTGAAACATCATTTAACAACTAGACACACTGAGGAGTATGCAAAATACCAGGGAGATGAGAGAGTCAATCTTAAAACATGTCTACTGAGGCAACAAGATTTCTTCAAGAAAGCAACCAAAGAGAATAATGCAGCAGTCAAAGCTAGCTACGTGGTTAGTGAGATGATTGCTGAAGCAGGAAAGCCATTCACAGAAGGTGAATTTGTCAAAAAGTGCATATTACAGGCTGTAAGTATACTCTGTCTGGAAAAGAAAGGTCAATTTAGCAACATCAGCCTTTCTGCCAACACTGTGGCAGAGCATATTTCTGACCCGTCAAGTGACATTTATGGCCAACTGTGTGAAAAATCCAAATGTTTCGGTATATGCTCAGTCGCTCTTGATGAGACCACAGACATCACCGACACTGCCCAGCTTGCAGTGTATGTCTGTGGTGTTGATGACAATTTTGAAGTTATGGAGGAGTTGCTCACAGCAATTCCAATGCATAGCCAGACCACCGCTCAGGAGATATTTCACCAGTTCTGTGATGCCATTGAGAATGCTGGTTTGCCATGGAAGAAGTTTGTTGGAATAACAAGCAATGGAGCACCATCAATGACAGGGAGGAAAAATGGATGGGTGGCACTTGTTTTTTTTTAAAAAAAACAAACTGGAAGAGGAGGGTGTGGAGGAAGCCATTGCTCTGCACTACATTATCTATCAGCAGGCCCTTTGCATCAAATGCCTGAAGTTTGACAATCCGATGTCTGTCGTTGTGAAATGCATCAACCAAATCAGATCCAGGGGCTTAAAGCACTGAGGGTTCTGTGCTTTTTTAGAGGAAATGGAGTCAGAATATGGGGATGTGCTCTACTTCGAGGTATATTGGCTCAGCAGGGGAAACGTACTGAAGAGATTTTTGAGTTGAGAGCAGAAGTGAAAGCCTTCATGGAGAAGGATGGAGTGGCTGTTCCTGTGCTAAGTGATCCCAAATGGCTCATGGACTTAGCTTTTCTTGTTGATATCACACATGAGCTTAATGTACTGAATAAGAAGTTACAAGGCCAGGGGCAACTTGTCAGTGCTGCCTATGAGAGTGTGAGAGCATTCTCCACAAAACTTGTGTTATGGAAAGCCCAACTTCTCAGACAAACCTTTGCCATTTCCCAGCATGCAAGGCACTCATGGATGCAGGCACACCATTCAGTGGTGAGAAGTATTGTAGATGCTGACAAAATTGGAGACCGAAAATTTTAGTCTCAAATTTTGTGACTCTAAGGGGTGGCGTGTCATGATCATGAATATGTGGTTTGAAGCATGTAATGTAGATGGTTTGTGTACTCATGAGAAATGTAAAATGGATCCAGAATGGTTCTGTATGAAGTTAATTTTGAATGGTGGGAAGATTTTCTGAAGAGAAGGTGAGAAAAGTTTCTTCTGCACAGCATGGCAAGGACGAGATAAGGAGTGAAGTCAAAACATTCCATCCTAATTGGGACCAAGATTAGAGGAAGAAAACAACACCTGAACACCCTTGGATTCCCTTGGGAATGGACATCCCTAAATCACAATTGGTCAACTCCTCGAGAGATGAAGAAGGGGGGTGCTTAGCGGGTAGAAAAATGGAGGTTTTACTATGTGGAATGTTCCTTAGTCTTAAGAGAGGCTTGGGATCCTATTTTTCCCCTTTTCTCTTATCTTCGAATAAGAGCTTGGGTATGTAAGGAGCAAGAGAAAGGAAGAGGGGGGCTTTATGGCCTTTGCCTGCCATAAGGAAAAGCCTTGTTTTTAGAAGTTAGTTATTTTGACTTAGATGAAGCTTGTTATTCATTTAACTGCAATATTCTATGGAAATGCAATTCATGCTTTGCTCATGCAACAAACTGAATAAAGACTTTATTTTTCAATAAAAATTATTCTTAAAAATCCTTAAGAATGGTCTTTTGAACAGCAAATCTGCTGAGCCTGCTTCCAAGAAAGATTGCATGGTCATGAGACTGCTAGTATCAGAGTCCTATCTTTCTGAGCTTTAGTGGGTCTTGGAAGACTACAAAGCCCAGGTGCCTGTACTTGATTAGTGTAAGTAAGTGCAGGGGTGAATCTTTTAGGCTAGACTTGCGAGAAAGGGTCTGTGCTACGCCCTGGCTGAAGTGAATAGGACTCCAGCTGAAAAGGGGTACTCAGATGCCTGGATGCTCTCTGGTCAACGAACGACACTCCCTAGAGGGATGCTGGTTCACACCAATATATCAGAATTTTTGTTTGTTGGAAACAATCCTCAAAGAGCAAATTTGTTGACAATTACATCCTCAAACATCTTGGTTTCATTTTAAAGTTATTACTCAACAAATTACTGGGGTAAGAGGGAATCATGAAGTTTTATTACTTGTTTATTGCTACTTAGTGATGGAAACATGGTAGATGGTAGTGGTAAACCACATAAATGACACATAGCCTGAAAACCTTAGGTACTATAGTTCAGAAGCAACTTAAGAGCACACAATGTAACATGACTGATTAAAACAATTATAGTCCACTTTTCTGCAAAAAAATATTGAGAAGCACACATATCCAGGAAAACAAGACAAAGGAAAGCTCATTCTATTTCTTGTCTTAACATGACCTTTCTTTCTCTCTCATTTTCTCTCTTTCTCTATGGGTCCCTCTTCTGTCTTTCTCTATGCCTCCTAACTCTCTCTTTCTCCACCTCTTCTTACTCTCACTCCATTATTTTTCTGTCTCTATTTGCCTCCTCTTCTCTCCTCACTCATCCGTATATCACTTCACTCTCTCTCCATGGCTCCCCTCTTGCTCCTAACTCACCCTTCCACTCTCCCACCCACTTCCCTCTCTGTGATGTCTATCTTTTTTTCATCTCCGGCTCTGTGTCTTTCATTTCTTTCATTATCTTCTTTTTATTTTCTTTCACTATGTTCCCTCCCTCCCCTGGGAAATTGCCAGGCCCAGATGGACTTCCAGCTGAATATTACAAAGAATTGGAAGATATATTGCTCAAACCATATAAGAAACTCTTGGAATTTATTAAAGAAAAGGGAGAATTACCACCAACGTGGTCCAAAGCAACAATCTCTCTCATATGTAAGGAAAACATGGATGGTAAATAAATTAAAAATTACAGACCGATTTCATTACTAAACATAGATTATAAAATATATGCAACCATATTGGCAACTAAATTGAAAAGAATCTTAACATAGATAATACACCAAGACTAATTGGTCTTCCTCCCAAAGAGGCAGATGAAAAATAACATAAGAATAATCTCAAATACTTTGGAATATTATGAAGTAAATGGCCATGATATTCTTGGATGCAGAGAAAGCTTTTGATAATCTGATATGCTCCAGCAACTGGAGGTGCTACAAATGGGAGAAAGATTTTTGAAATTAATTAAAGCAATCTATACCCAGCAGAAGGCAAAAGTTAGAATCAATGGAGAGGTTATGAAAGAAATACAAATACAGAAAGGTATAAGGCAGGGGTGTCCACTCTCTCTACTACTATTCATTCTTACTCTAAAAATATTAACCAAGCAAATTAGAGATAAAAAGGAAATAAAAGGACTAAAAGTAAGAGGACATATTTTAAAGCACCAAGCTTTTGCAGATGACCTAGTTATTGGAGGACCCAGTGGACTCAATTGAAGACTTGATGGAGATGCTGATGAATTTTGGTGACATGGCAGGAATGAAAATAAATCAAAACAAAACTACTTGTTAAAAATGTGAGAGATCAAGAATGACAGAAATTAATAGAATTATTTTATTATTTTATTAGACTTATATACTGCCCATCTAGAACATGTCTACTCTGGGTGGTTAGAAAGGACTAACTTTCAAAAAGATAAGAGAGTTGGATATTTAGGAGCCCAAATCACAAAGATGGTTGCAAATATGGAAAAATAATATAAAGCCCACAAAATTGGTAAATTTTAAGGAAAACATATATAAGATGTTTTATAGGTGGTATATGACTCTTAAAAACTTTCAAAGATTTATACAGAGGTGTCAAATGTATGTTGGAATTATAAAGCACAAAAGGGAAGCTTTTATCATATGTGGTGTACTAACAGAGAAGCGAATCAGTATTGGATAGCAGTACATATTTTTGTTACAAAAATATTGCTCTGTAATGTTCCACTAACCCCAGAATTGTTTTTACTAAATATTATACCAGATAATATAGATAAGACAAAGAACTACCTAGTTATATATATAGTCACTGCAGCCAGAATTCTTTATGCTAAGAACTGGAAGAAATCGGAGATACCAAAACAAGTGGAACTTATTGAGAAGATATGGGAAGCAGCAGGAATGGATATTCTATCAGAAGTATTGAAAGACTGTCCAATACAAAAGGCAACTGAATTATGGGATTTATTATATAAATGGCTTGAGCCAGTAGATAGAGCTTGATTAACATAGAATTAAAATAAGAAGAAACTGCAAGTAGGAATCAGGAAAGGCAATCAAACTGTAGAAAGGCAAAAAGTGGACTTGATATTGTAACCACAAACAATTTGATGACAGTATACTTTATGTTCTCCTTCTCCCTTTTTTCCCCACATTCCCCTTATCTTCTGTACTCCTTACCCTATCCCCAGCTTAAAAAATACAAATATTTTTTAAAAAAATGAAATAGGTCACCTTAATTTGCTACCCAAACACCACCCAATAACTTTTACTACTGAAAGTCAATGTCTTTAATTTCATATTATTTTACTTATATTATCTCACTTATCTTGAAATCCCGATTGGCTAGTTACATTCCATCCAGTTGGAACTGACTCATAGCAACCATAATAGGACTGAGCTACTGCAGCACATTTCTGCAGAAAGGGATGTGGTGGCGCTGCGGGTTAAACTGCAGAAGCCTCTGTGCTGCAAGGTCAGAAGGCCAGCAGTCATAAGATTGAATCCACGCAATGGAGTGAGCTCCCATTGCTTGCCCCAGCTCCTGCCAACCTAGCAGTTCGAAAACATGTAAAGGCAAGTAGATAAATAGGTACCACCACAGAGGGAAGGTAATGACATTCCATGTCTAGTTGCTCTGGCCACGTGGCCATGCAAACTGTCTATAGACAAACACCAGCTCTATGGCTTGGAGACAGGGATGAGCACTGTGCCCTAGAGTCGGACACGACTGGATTAAACGTCAAGGGGAACCTTTACCTTACTCCAGCACATTACAACTGTACATTGGCCCTATTATGGCTATTTGGACCCCCGTCTCTTCCCAGTGATAGCAGTACCAGCTACTGCATTTAAGGTAAAGGTTCCCCTTGACATTTAGTCCAGTTGTGTCCGACTCTAGGGTGTGGTGCTCATCCCCGTCTCCAAGCCGTAGAGCCAGCATTTGTCCGCATGTGCAAATTTGTGGTTTTGGATAATAATTCCCTAAATTTTCCCAATGTTGCCCAGACAAAATTTGGGGACTTGTACTCCAAAACCACAAATCTGCACATCTCTGTTTTTGTGGCATCTGCCTCAGTATTTCACACTGCTATCTTCTGTCTTCATGCATGCACACTGTCATAACACAAGGAAGGTAAGTGGACAGCACGAGGGAGTATGGGCAGATTGATAACTGCATGATGAGAGAGTGTGCATTGAGGCAGGGATGTGCAGATATGTGTTTCTGGATTTCAGGTCCAAGAATTCGGATTGAGGGGAAAAACCAAAACCAAACCGAAACAATAGTGCACCCCTCAACTCAGGGACCATCCATTAATACAATACGTATTTCATAACATTTCCTTCATCTTTTACAAGACCCCTTATCCTTTCCAGAAATACCTATGTTTTTGACCTGGCTTTTGCCCTTTTCCTTTATTTAATATAGCATTTATAAAGTCATCCCATATCTCATTAAATTTATTAATCTTTATCATTAATTTTTTAAACTTAATTCCAGATGTCAGTTTATCGCTAATCATTATATTTCAGATTTCATTATACCATTAATGTGGTTGAAAAATCCTATTTTTCTTCCAGAATTTCGCTATAAGTAATTAAGCAGCTGTTATAATTCTCTGAGTTATTATTATCTGTTAACAATAATAGTGCTGTTCTTCATGATGCGTCAATGTTTCTCTAATTTCTTTAAAAACTTCCCTCCAATGTATTACTTCACATTCCCAAAATTTTGAATGCTGTAGTCCAAAAATACAAATCTGCACATACCTAATGTGTGCATTAGCAACAGTACAAGCACCACTAGCACCATTATTAAAGATTGAAAGTAAGGACATGGGAGAAATCTAAGCAAAATAACAATCTTGGAAAGCTGTGTGTGTGTTTAGTCGTTTAGTCGTGTCCGACTCTTCGTGACCCCATGGACCAGAGCACGCCAGGCCCTTCTGTCTTCTACTGCCTCCCGGAGTTGTGTCAGGTTCATGTTGGTTGCTTCGCAGACACTGTCCAGCCATCTCATCCTCGGTCGTCCCCTTCTCCTCTTGCCATCACACCTTCCTAACATCAAGGTTTTTTTCCAAGGACTCTTTTCTTCTCATGAGATGGCCAAAGTACTGGAGCCTCAGCTTCAGGATCTGTCCTTCCAGTGAGCACTCAGGGTTGATTTCCTTTAGAACTGATAGGTTTGTTCTCCTTGCAGTCCAGGGGATTCTCAAGAGCCTCCTCCAGCACCACAATTCAAAGGCATCAATTCTTCGGCGGTCTGCTTTCTTTATGGTCCAGCTCTCACTTCCATACATCACGACAGGAAAAACCATAGCTTTGACTATTCGGACTTTTGTCGGCAAGGTGATGTCTCTGCTTTTCAAGATGCTGTCAAGATTTGTCATCGCTTTCCTCCCAAGAAGAAGGCGCCTTTTAATTTCAGGGCTGCTGTCTCCATCTGCAGTGATCATGGAGCCCAGGAAGATAAAATTTGACACTGCCTCCATATCTTCCCCTTCTATTTCCCAGGAGGTGATGGGACCAGTGGCCATGATCTTAGTTTTTTTGATGTTGAGTTTCAGACCGTTTTTTGCACTCTCCTCTTTCACTCTCATTACAAGGTTCTTTAATTCCTCCTCACTTTCTGCCATCAGAGTGGTATCATCTGCATATCGGAGGTTGTTGATATTTCTTCCGGCAATCTTAATTCCGGCTTGGGTTTCTTCCAGTCCAGCCTTCCGCATGATGTATTCTGCATATAAGTTAAATAAGCTGGGGGACAATATACAGCCTTGCCGTACTCCTTTCCCAATTTTGAACCACTCAGTTGTTCCATGACCAGTTCTAACTGTTGCTTCCTGTCCCACATATAGGTTTCTCAGGAGACAGATAAAGTGGTCAGGCACTCCCATTTCTTTAAGAACTTGCCATAGTTTGCTGTGGTCCACACAGTCAAAGGCTTTTGCATAGTCAATGAAGCAGAAGTAGATATTTTTCTGGAACTCTCTGGCTTTCTCCATAATCCAGCGCAAGTTAGCAATTTGGTCTCGAGTTCCTCTGCCTCTTCGGAATCCAGCTTGTACTTCTGGGAGTTCTCGGTCCACATACTGCTGAAGCCTACCTTGCAGGATTTTGAGCATAACCTTGCTAGCGTGCGAAATGAGTGCAATTGTACGGTAGTTGGAGCATTCTTTGGCACTGCCTTTCTTTGGGATTGGGATGTAGACTGATCTTTTCCAATCCTCTGGCCACTGTTGAGTTTTCCAAACTTGCTGGCATATTGAATGCAGTACCTTAACAGCATCATCTTTCAAGATTTTAAATAGTTCAACTGGAATGCCATCACCTCCACTGGCCTTGTTGTTAGCCAGGCTTTCTAAGGCCCACTTGACTTCGCTCTCCAGGATGTCTGGCTCAAGGTCAGCAACTACATTGTCTGGGTTGTCCGGGATATCCAAATCTTTCTGATATAATTCCTCTGTGTATTCTTGCCACCCTCTGTGTATTCTTGCCACCCTCTGTGTATTCTTGCCACCCTCTGTGTATTCTTGCCACCTCTGTGTATTCTTGCCACCCTCTGTGTATTCTTGCCACCTTTGTGTATTCTTGCCACCCTCTGTGTATTCTTGCCACATTGGAAAGCTACAGAAATGGAAAAACATGTTTTCAAATCATTCTGGCTTGAAAAATACAGAAGCCCTGGTGGCTTTTTTGGAAGCGATAAGTGCTGGACTGATTTGCAACTGCTTTTGTATCATGTGACCAGTAAAAATATAATTCAAATTCATCCCTTTTGTAAACAGAGCAAATCTGTTTTGTAAACAGAGCAAATAACTGTGACATAATCTTGCCAATGTCTCAGTTATGGTTATCTTGCCCAGCCCACAAGAAATAACATCTCCAGCATGAGAATGAGATGTGAAACGGATGCCAAGAATACTTGTAGAATTCCTATATTCATCCAGGCAATCTGGAAAGGATGACACACTTTGGAAAAAAAGACCCAAAACTTGCAAGATTTCTCACCAGCAAAAGAATGAAATCAGGAGGGTTTACATAAGTTTATGCAGGTTTAATGAGAGGAAGCTGAGGTTTTAATTACTTTGCAGTAGCTTTTCAAGGAGCAACATAAACCTTCTTTCATGGAAAACAAAAGTGCTTTCTTCTTCCAGTCTAGAGACTAAACTATGAACTGAAAAAAAAGAGAACAAAGATGGTTTGTGGTGCAGTTCATGGTTCAGTTTGTGCAAGCCATTTTGCCAAAATGAAACAAAGTACTAAAGATTTTTCCACTTAGCGCTTCATTTTGCTTTGGCAAAACGTATGCCCCACCCCCTTCCTGTTCCCCCCCATTCCCACTGCCCCTGTCACCTCCCTACTGGTCCTGCCACCTCCTCCTCTTCCTCCTTCTCCACTGCCATGTTCATGGACAGCAGCCTAGACCGTTGTCTCTGAAGATGGCAGTGGCAAAAGGACCTGGTAAGGAGGTAACGGAGGACGTGGGAAAGAGGTAAGCGGGTGGCAGAGGGGGCTGGAGGCATTAGGTTCCCCTACCGTGCAGGCATTCACCAGAAAAACAAACTATGAACTGGTTCATTTTTTCTGAGGTTCGGAGGTGGGTTTGTGGTTGGTCGTTCATGGCTCATGGGTAGCCACAAACCACAAGCCATGCTGATTTGTCATTTTTCTGGTTCATGCCCATCTCTAGTCAACTCCCTGCTTTGCTTTTTTCCTAGACATTTTTAGGTCTATATTTCTATATTTTAAAGGTAAGTTGAGGCAGAAATTATCAAGGAGATTTTTTAAATCAAGGAGATATTACAGACATTGGTGATAAGGGACAGGAAGAAAAAGGCACAATTCATCATTCACGTAAGAAAACATTACATGCATGCACTAGTTTTCAGCATCTTTTTTGTTATTTCTCTGCCTTTGCAGCAGGTGTACACAAATATTATTTTCAATTGGAGGGAAAGAAGCTGACAAATTGGGTGTATATTGGGGAAGGAGCAGGAAGGCAAATATGAGGTAGGTTTTTAATTTTAGTGTTTCTTTAAGTCATACTTTGTGCAATATACATTGAACATGCCTAAAATATTTTCTTTTTCAGAAGTTAAGCATTCCTCACAAGAAGTACCAAGGGACGTGGTGGCGCTGCGGGCTAAACCGCAGAAGTCTGTGCTGCAGGGTCAGAAGACCAAGCAGTCATAAGATCGAATCCACATGACGGAGTGAGCACCCGTCGCTTGTCCCAGCTCCCGCCAACCTAGCGGTTCGAAGGCATGCAAATGCAAGTAGATAAATAGGGACCACCTTGGTGGGAAGGTAACAGCGTTCCGTGTCTAAGTCGCACTGGCCATGTGACCACGGAAGATTGTCTTTGGACAAAAACGCTGGCTCTATGGCTTGGAAACGGGGATGAGCACCGCCCCCTAGAGTCGAACATGACTGGACAAAAATTGTCAAAGGGAACCTTTACCTTTACCTTTACCACAAGAAGGCATGGTGGCTGCAAGCAAGCCATCTAAAGCAGGTCTTATTGTTGTTTTGAAATTTGGCACATTTTTGCAGTTTTATAAGAGGTTGATCTTGCAACATTGATTTTGTTTCGGTCTCTTCTAAATGTGCAACAAAATATCCGGGTCACATTTAGGATAAATGCTTGAGATTTTGAAAACTTCTTAAGTTTTAAAAACTTTGAAACCTCTTTCAAAGCTGTGTCTTCATTGGTAGTGTGCTGTTTTTTTTCCTAAGGTCAGCTGCATCAGTGTAAATGAATAACAAGGTCATACAAAGCTATCCTGATTAGCATGCATTCAGCCCTTTGGGGTGCTTTCAGCTGTGTTACTTTGGGCTCATTAACTTAGCAAGTGGTCATTACTTAGATGGTTTTATCTGCAATAATTGTTTAAGTGTTGTCATCATTTGGCATTTGCTAGTGGCTAAGTTCCAATGACAAACTTTCATTTCTCTGTGGTGACCAGAATCACAAAGTGCTACCTTTTAAACTGCTATGGAGGGGGTGGGAAGTACTTCCTCTTGGGGAAGTATTGAGGATGTAGTGACTTCGGCTAGGAAAGTGGATATAAGATTTTTTTGTTCTTCTTTTTTTGCTGCCCCAAGGAAATTTGAGCTATTAAGAAGACTGGCACAGTGCTAATAAAATCTAAACAGTTAGAGTCAAATCTTATTCCTGATGCTGCTAAATGGAAACTTACAACTTAACATAATAGGCAATTTAGCATATAAATGTGCCCCATAAGCTCTTGATGCTGGCAATGCTGAACAATAAATGTTAACCTCGGGCTAGTTGTTATGGAGTGCTAAAGGCGCCTGCAATTTTAATGAACTTGTTTGTACGAATTGGTATTAGACATCGGAATTCATTTACTACTCCTGGTGGGACACCTTCAAAAAAAAACCCCATCATCAGATCCCCAGGGGCTTTCTGAGGAGTGACAGCTTCACCCCCCAATGATCATGCAATCATCTGTCATTCTGCAACTTGCCTCATTTTAACTGTCTGCTGTGAACTTGAGAAATTCGGTTCCTTTCAGCATTCATTATGAATGAATGAAGCAGAGGTTTTTGATGCTATACCATGGTTTGAGCCTTATTGTGGCCTCAATTTGTTCTTTACCTGTTCTGCTTTTCCCATATTCAAAACTTTTAAACAAGTTCATTCCATCTAAAATATGAAAATTTTGGCAAATGCTAATAAATTCAAAAAGAGGGTGTAATGTACTTTTATTTGCACCATCCAAATTCAATTGGCACAGCTGTTCCCAGCATGCACCATGTTCTACCTCTGTACCATACTCCCACATCCCTTCTGAGGAATTTCTCAGAAGAAAAGAGGTGGCAACTCCAATTCCACACTAAGCTGGTTGAATCTCAAAGTTCTGGCCCTGGATGCTCAGGATTGTCAGTTCTACTTTCTCCCATATTTAAATATTTTAATTTCAATTTCTTTCCATTCTGAATATGATAGCATTTATCAATGTTGGTTAATTCTTACAAAAATGAACAAAGGAATTTGTTAAACAAGTATTTATTGTTAATTTTTCAAGTAGTGCGAAGATTAAATTACGATTCAGGAAATTTCCAATTCAAATCTTCTCTACCCTATAAAACTCAGTATGAGACTTAAGGCAAGCAACATTACCTTTAATTCCTCTCTCTCCTTGGAGAGACAATCTAGAGCCTTATTTTAAACTACATCCCATAAACCTCGACTACTTACTATCCAAACTGGAAGCAACTTTTTTTTTTAACTGAAGAGAGAAACAAAATGGCTAACAATTTCTGCGAAAACTCTTGCCACTAGCTGTTCCCAAATACCATATTTCACAGCAATCTTGCATAGGCCTCTATTATGTTACATTATACTTTTGGAGAAAACCGAAAAATGTACCTTTAGTAGGAGATTCATCAATAAGCAACCTCAGAAGTACAGGGAATACAGCATTGTGAACTACCAAACATTAAGGAAGGAAGGTAAAAGACTGTGGGAGCCAAATCAGGTCATCATGATCCCCATTCCATTTTCACCAACCAGAGTAGTTCCAAATCCTTTGGCTATTAATTTAAAACAATTGCCAATAGCTGCTAATTTACTTTCTGTAATTCAAAAATTAGTGATTTTGCAAATATGTCACCACATCCATAAGATTTCAATTAGGCTTGACTTCTAATATTTAGGCTTGAGCCTTCACTAAGAATGCTGCAAAAGAAGTATACTTATAATAAAAATACCATTAGAATATAATATCACTTTGTGACCCATCAAAACCCTAATCCTCTGTTTTCCCTGGCATGTTGTCAATGTGAGCAGTATCAACTGTGGTCATCAGTCATATCAGTCACATTATTAAGTAAAAGACTTGTGAAATTTTATATCTTATTTTCTTCCTGGGTAGACTTTTCCCCATCTCTAGTCTTTATCGAGCCTGAGGATTCTATACCTGTAATTTGCATAATAAAAAGGCTGCACTTGTTTTAACTGGACCTTTCAAATATTCTTAGCCTTACACTCTTTGCTTTTTTATATACATATATAATTTTTATTCTTTTCAATGGGGGTAGGATTTTGGATAAGGGGATTTAGGGTTAAGAGGGGGTAGGTATGGATAGGGAAAGGGTAACTTTCCAGAGAATGAGATATATTTACATCAACTTATACAATTACATTAGAAAGAGAGATGAAAAGCAAAACAACACATTTTCCAATTTTACTATATTTACTAATCTATATTTTCCCTGATTGGACCTTCACATTCTTCTTTAGTCTATGCTTTCCAGGCTATCTTTCGAGTCTAATTATGAAATTATTCCCTATATATCCACCAAACTTAATAAAAGTCTCCTCCTGTGTTTTACATTTCCCACACTATTTAAAAACATTTTATATCTTAAAAATATGTTGGCATTGTGTACCATCAGTAAATCAGATATCATCTATAAAACATCTTATCTGCATTTTCTTTAACAGTTACTGATTTTTGATCATTAATATTCTTCTACCACTTTATAGTCTTTAACCATTTTATTAATTTAGTCCATTTTCAGTGTTAAGGTTTTCTTTCCTCCTCCTGGATCCTCTTGTTTCTATAGTGTACTTTCCTTTAGAGCTTCTCACCTGCTCTTCTGTTTTAGTTGAGCTTCTTTCTGCCTCTCGTCTTGATGATCCATTTGATTTCTCCTCTTCTTGTTACTCATCTGCCTTTTTCTCCTTTTTTCTAAACAGCCATTTCTCCATTGTTTTCATAAAATCTTCTGCCTTTATTTTTGAGTTAATATAATAACTTTGCTCTTGAAATTCAAAGAGGACACCTTCAGGCACCAGCCACTTATGTGTGTGTTTAGTCGTTTAGTCGTGTCCGACTCTTCGTGACCCCATGGACCAGAGCACGCCAGGCCCTCCTGTCTTCTACTGCCTCCCGGAGTTGTGTCAGGTTCATGTTGGTTGCTTCGCAGACACTGTCCAGCCATCTCATCCTCGGTCGTCCCCTTCTCCTCTTGCCATCACACTTTCCCAACATCAGGGTCTTTTCCAGGGAGTCTTTTCTTCTCATTAGATGGCCAAAGTACTGGAGCCTCAGCTTCAGGATCTGTCCTTCCAGTGAGCACTCAGGGTTGATTTCCTTTAGAACTGATAGGTTTGTTCTCCTTGCAGTCCAGGGGATTCTCAAGAGCCTCCTCCAGCACCACAATTCAAGGGCATCAATTCTTCGGCGGTCTGCTTTCTTTATGGTCCAGCTCTCACTTCCATACATCACAACAGGAAAAACCATAGCTTTGACTATTCGGACTTTTGTTGGCAAGGTGATGTCTCTGCTTTTCAAGATGCTGTCCAGATTTGTCATCGCTTTCCTCCCAAGAAGAAGGCGCCTTTTAATTTCAGGGCTGCTGTCTCCATCTGCAGTGATCATGGAGCCCAGGAAGATAAAATTTGACACTGCCTCCAGCCACTTATACATAATTGAATTTGATCTTAGGAGAGATGTCAACTCCACACATTGTCTCCTTTTCTGTCTCATTTACCATGGAATATGTTTCTAGATCTTAATTTCTGTATATTTTCTATTAAGTTTGTTGCCTTGTATATTTCTTAGAATTTTATCTTGAAAGATTTTTCTCATAAATTTAACATGAATTTCTCTGGGGAGATCTTTATTCCTGGTGCTAAATAGGTAGTAATCACTTGCGCTGTATCTTCTTTTTTGTCCTGTTAGGTTCTAGAATCTAAGTATGGCATTGGCTATTTCCATTTGTAGATTTAACAGAGCAATTTCATCTTGCTCTCCCCCCCCCCATTTTAGGCCTCCCATCTCTGTATACAAGGTCTTGCTTCCATTATTTTCTGGCTATTTGTTTCTCATTTTCTGTAATTTGATTTTTAATATCAGTCATTTGCATCACTAAATCTTTCATTTTAACATATAGCTGAGCCATCCCTCCTTGTAATTCCTGTAGCCCTGTAGACAGCATCTCTTGAATACTGGTACCAGTTTTCAAATGATTCTTACCTCAATATCCCACTGAGATTCTGTTCCTGATCCTCTTTGAGTTATCTTTTTTCCACCTTTTGTTGCTATATTAATTCCCCCTTCTTCTTAAGTTAATAAGGGATGCTGTTTAAGTCTTCTGGCAACAGCTGTTGCTGTTCCTTTCCTTTCCTTTCTTAGTCTTATATACATGTCTGATCCAAGAGGGGGATGGATCTTCCCTCCGGGTAGAAAGTTCTTACAGTTGCCAAGTCACAACAATAAAAATGTAAAGGATCTGCAGTGTTATGAAATAAGTAGAATTAGATATTGATATTTCAGATAGTGACGGGAGCTAGGCTTTTATCTTAAATTGCTCTATTTTCATGACATGGTAGTTTTCTCCCCTTCTCGCTCTCTTCTCTCCTCATGTTCTCCCAAGCCAAGCTGAGGTGATGCTCACTTCTACTGTAAGTTTTTTTAAAAGGGTAAAGTCCATTTTGCTGTCTCTTTATATCTATCTCTTTTCTGTGTAGTTATTTGGGCCCATAAACAGATATTTTAAGTTACTCAGGGTCTCTGGTTGATGTATCTTCACCATCCTTTTGCACTTTCTCATCTTCTGCTTGGCATGTTCCCAGCTCTTTGTCAAGATGACTTCCTCCTCAGTCTGTGGACTCAGATGCGACTTCAGAGGGGGAAACCAGCCTATTCTGATCCCATCCTCCCCTGTCATCTCTGCTTAGTCAGATGTTGCTTCTCCTACCGGTGTCCTCCCCCCCAGTTTGCAGGGGTAGAACCAAGGGTCCCAGTCAGTTTCAGAAGCTTGCCTGAAACCTGACCAGTTCTTGCCATGATGAAACCCCAGCTACACTCTGCTTTTTCATGTCTCCTGACTCCTCCTCTACATTCATGTTTTTACAACATTCCAAGAAGTATTGCTTCAACAATGAGTTTCCTCCTACCTGATTATAAATGGAAGCTAAATGGGCACTTTGGATCAGAATACTTCTGTCCTATCCCAGTAGGAGATACTAGGAAGAACATGAGAGAATGCACATATACGTGCAGACATTAGTAGAGCAAAATAATACCAAGAAGATACTTGAAAAGATCTATTAGTCTGAAGAGTAATTCAGAAACAGTGCTGTTAGTTTGTTTGCAAAATGCAGTTAGAGTAATTCTTTATGTTTTCTTTCCATTAAACAGATAGAAATATTGAAAGCAGTTGACATAGTTAAATTAATAATGGAAAGCATAGGAGAAGCATTCTATCACATGATTGCCTCCTCATCTGAATATTCTTAAAAGATATTTGTTAATTTTGAAATAATTTATAAAAACATTATAAATAATTATAATATAATTTTAAATTTTTTTAAAAACTATCACTTTTTCTCATAGTTAAGAGCATAAAATATAGGCAGCCATGTTAAGACATCAAGAAAGTAAATACTGCTTAAAAACAGAGAAGTGGTGGGACATCAGAAAAGGAGATGCAGGCCCATCTCAAGAGATTTTGCAGCCTGGCATGAAGAAGATGGTTGACTTCTGTATTCTCATGTAGGAGAATAAGTCTCACTAAGACTGGCAAGCAAATGTTACTTGGAATTGGGAATGGCAATTTGGTCAGAATTCTGTCTATAATTTTTGCATGTGTAACATTAAAAGTTGCAGCACTGAATAAGGAGCTGATTATATTCCTGGTCACATACCAAGTCATACAATGAACACATGTCCAGGGATGAGACTGGCATCTTGTTAATTAGTGCCAATTTCCTGGTATTTCCCCAACATAGTTGTGGCTTCACCTGAAGAGGACAACTCAGTTTGTGTAATGGCAGGTCTCATATCAGTTTACACAGAAAGGTTTTTGCTTGCTGGTGGGAGATCCAGATAAACTGCTTAGTGGGGAGTTCCAAATGATATACGGGACCAGAATAGATAATTGTTGGATATCAGCAGATTTAGGTCAACAAGTGGAAGACACTGAGATTCTCCCAAACACTTATGATCATAACCCAATTTAGGATGACTCTGGGTCACCCACAAGGAAGAGGAATTTGAAGACTAAATACCTCTATACTGAAGGATGAAGACTATCTGAAGAAAATAAAAAAGAACTAGAGTTTTTCTTTAAAATAAATAAACCTCAAGATACTGGGATCACCAATTTCTGGGATACAGGGAAGGCTTACTTCCAGGGAATGACATTTGACTTTGCAGCGCAAAAGAAAAGAGAAAGAAATAAGCAGTATCAAAATCTACTAGTGGCCCTTATAAAAGAGGAAACAGCTTTAAAGATAAATCGTACAGCACAACAACTTAAAAATAAGATTACTATATTACAGCACAAAATCAATCTGCTTGATCAGGAAGATAGCAAGGAAAGTACAATTTGCAAGGCAAAACTTCTTTGAAAATGTGAATAAACCAGGAAGATGGCTCACATATAAGATTAAAAAAGAAAGACAAAACTCAATTATCAGTTCGCTTCTAGATAAGGAAGGGAAGGAAACCTTCAAACAGGAAAAAATTAAAGAAACAACCTGGAAATTTTAAAACAATTTGTTCAAGAAAAAAAAACCTTTGCAGGAACAAAAAAAAGATATTCTTTGAAGGAACCTTCTCCTGGAAGTTATTGGATCAAATTTTAAATAACCCTACAGCAATTAATAAAATCATGGAAACATGAAAAAAATAGAAAAACAGTAAGACGCCTGGACCAGACGGACTACTAGCAGAATACTATAAATCTTTCCAGGAAGCACTGATCCCACATTTCAAAAAACTCTTTGAGGCTATTTAGACATGTTGAAAAATACCTGAGTCATGGATAGAAGTCCATATATCTCTAATACATAAATCAGGAATGGAAAGGAATCAAATTAAGAATTATAGACCAATTTTCCTGTTAAATGTGGATTATAAGATTTTTTGCCTTGATTTTGGCTAACAGGCCGAAAAGGGTCCTAACCCTGATGATACATAAACACCAGACTGGTTTTCTACCTAAACGGAAATTGGCTGCAAATATAAGAACAGTAATAGATATACTGGCGTACTATGAAGTCCATCCAGAAAAGCAAATGATGCTCATCTTTTTAGATGCAGAGAAGGCCTTTGATAATGTGAATTGGGACTTTATGTTGAATCAATTTAAAATAATGGGCTTTTAAGGAAGCCTTTTTCAGGTGGTGGAGTCAATTTATTCACAACAAAAAGCAAGAGACAAGGTCAATGGCCAAATCTTGGAGGAGATCCAAATTCAACAAGGCACAAGGATGCCCCTTATCACCTTTACTTTTCATCATGGCATTAGAAATATTAAACAGACAAATAAAGCAAAATCCCAGGATTAGGGGATTGAGAATAAAAGCAAAGGAATACAAACTACAAACTTATGCTGACGATTTGCTACTATTGCTAAAAAACCTGGAGCAATCGATTAGAGAATTAATATCCACAATTGAAAACTTTGGTGCAGTATCAGAACTTAAAAATTATTTTAAAAACCCAAATTTCTGACAAAAAATGTGACACAAGAAGAGAAGCAGAAAAAGAAAAAGAAAAAAGGAAGAATTAGAAACTGGCTTTGAACATACATGGAAAATTAAATATTTGAGAGTGTATATCTCAAAACAACAACAACAACAACAACAACAAAACAAGTAACTTTAAAGACAATCATCTTCCAATACTTAAAGAAATACAGGGAAATTTGGAAAACTGGGGCAAACTGCAATTTTCAATCCTGAGTTTATAGCCAAGCAATGTAGCTGATTTCAGGCTGAGCGAAATGCCTGAAAAATGGATCCTGCCAGCTCCCTGCCATCCCAGCTCTGGCTCATCTTTCCTCTGCTCTTCGCCATTGGAGGCTGTTTCCCTAAAGCTGAGGGAGGCCCGGAGAGAAAGCACAAGAAATCAGGCCTTCTTGGCAGTGGCCCCTCACCTTTGGAACAGTCTCCCCTCAGAGATCTGTCTGGCTCCCTCACTGGGTGTTTTTAAGAGCCAACTTAAGACCTGGCTCTTTAGGCAGGCTTTCCCTCCTGTCATCACCTGATTATTTTTTATTTTTTTCCCTATCTTGAACTACATTATTATAGTTGCTTTTTATTTTATTATATTGTTCTTATTCTATTTTTTTTTTGTTAGCTGCCCAGAGTAGACATGTGTCTAGATGGGCAGGGTATGAATGAATGAATGAATGAATGAATGAATGAATGAATGAATGAATGAATGAATGAATGACCTGATTTAATTATCAGAGTATACAGAGAAAGTAATAGAAAGTAATATGAGCTGATGTAAGAGTGCAGAATAGAAACTTTTTTCTCATCTTATTTCAGCTGAAATAATTTCAACAGAAATAAGGATGGATTGATAATGTCTTGGCATCAGCATTTCAACCACTCTATTAAAAAAATACATTGCAAAAAGAAAAAATAGTTTCATTTATGAATGTGTTCTACTGTGATTTGTGTATTCACTGTACAAATTTATATGAAAAAATAGATTTCCTTTTACAGAAAAGCCATGATTTTTCTATCACTTTTTTGGCATGTATGATTGCTTGAAATTTTTAATCTTCTTTACGTTTGTTGCTTCAGGTGTTCGACTACATCTGCACAATCGTACTTCCGTTCACCACTGAACCAAGAAACTAGTTGAACTTTAAGTCAAACCCTCTTCTTCCCCCCGAACTTGTTCCCTCTGCCAATTCTGCTTCATATGTTGCTGGGGAGCTGGAAATTCAGTGAGTTTTCATTGCATCATTAGTAGCAGATGGGATATGGGGAGAAGATCCACACAAAATACACTTTGTAGTTCTGAGGACATCAGGAGAAGAGTATAGCATCCCCTTTTGCTTAGAAAAAATGAAGCTATTTTGGACTTAAAATAAATCAAGCTTTTTCCAAAGCTGTATTTGCAGCTTTGGAAACACACTCTACACAAATAGACTGGTCAGGACATTACATTTTAGAAGTCCCTCTTCATCTTACTTATTCCATCGCAACAACTGTTATCATTCTTCTGATTCCCCAGGTAGTTCATTGAATTTGCATTATTGATATTTTGCCACTTATGTTTTGGGAAGAGAATAGTGTAAAAATGAAAAATTATTGTAAAAATGCTTCTAGAAAGATCTTATAATGCCCTTACTTCAAGCCAAGCCGAATGGGAATTAAAACTGGAATTTAGTGATACGTGTGTGTGTACATATATATTATCTATTCAACAGATTGCAAAGAACTCATAGTAGAAAGCAGAGTGGAAGGGAAGAGGTTTGATGTAAATGTCAAATTACAATGGTGTGAAAGGCATGAGTCCAGCAAAACAGTTTCATAAGCACACCCACTCTTCAAATATGTACTCATGCTTCATATTGTAGTTAAAAGTGGCTGTTCCAACATCCATCACAAAGCTACTCCACATTGGACAAAAGAGGCATTACATTTAAACCAAGGTAGGAAAAAATGGCATTAAGGGTTATTATTTAGCAATAGTAGCACAGCATGACCTACTTGTTCATGTTGGGGGTACCAAATCATTATGATTAAGTAGAGAATTAGCTGAAGCATCTCCCCAGCTTGAAGGAGTTCAAAATGGTATGCACTTCTAAGGAACCAGTAAGAAGTTTTTTTCTTTTTCTTTTTCTTTTCTTTTCTTTTCTTTCTTTCTTTTTTTTTTTTGAGAATAATTCACATAGCACAGGAAGGCATGGAAAAGGGCCAATTTAGAACTTCTCTACTAGCAGCAACTGTGTGCTACTGGACAATAATAATAATAATAATAATAATAATAATAATAATAATAATAATAATAATAATAATAATAATAATAATAATAATAATAATAATAATAATAATAATAATAATAATAATAATAATAATAATAATAATATACTGAATTCTTTATACCTTGTTTCATCTTCCAATGCTTCTTAGAGTTGACACCTATAAATGTGTTACCTAAAAACTGTTTGAAAATAGAAATTTGAAAAAAAGATGAATTATATATATATATATCATACTGCTGCCCAGTTCTTTTTTTATCTCTGAATAAAGTTACAATAAAGAGAAAGCAGTAATAGGAAGTTAGCTATAATTACCCTGAAATTATAATTAGATTTACATTGCTTCCCATCAAGTTTAGCTATTCAGAGTGCTTTTGGGGTGGTGTCTAATGTTTAAGATGTTTTTATTAAATCTGTCATAGTAGGGGAGCAATGATTGACTTACAATCATGGTTTACAGTGTGCCTGGTGGGAGAGAAATAAACTCTTTTAAGGGATCGTCTTAAAATCCCATACAAATGGGATCACATGGCATAACAGAAGGAGGTCACATACAAAAAAAGTTTCCCTCTGCCCTCAAGGAGACACTCATTAGGCCCATAAGAAAGAAACCTAGTCTGGTGGTGGACGAAATTGGCAATTATAGGCCCGTCGCCAATGTTTCTTACATGAGCAAAGTGGTTGAGAGGGTGGTGGCTGATCAGCTGCAAGCACATCTGGATGAAACAGATGCCCTGGATCCATTTCAATCAGGCTTCAGGCCGCGCCATGGTATGGAGACGGCATTGGTCGTCCTGTACGATGACTTGTTGAGGGAGGCCGACAGAGGTAAAATATCTGTGTTGGTCCTCCTCGACATCTCGGCGGCCTTCGATACCATCGATCACAGTATCCTCCTGGGGAGGCTCTCAGAGTTGGGTATCGGTGGCCTGGCTCTGGCCTGGTTCCGTTCCTTCTTGGAGGACTGCCCCCAGAGAGTGCAGCTTGGGGAGAGTGTCTCAGCCCTGTGGAGCCTCAAATGTGGGGTTCCACAGGGGCCAACGATCTCCCCAATGCTGTTCAACATCTATATGAGGCCGTTGGGTGGGGTCATCAGGGGATGTGGAGCATCGTGTCATCAATATGCTGATGACACCCAGCTCTACATCTCCTTTTCACCAACTGCAGGTGATGCCTGTCAGCAAACACGGGTCCGAAAACACACGTGTAAGCCTGGACAGAGAGCAATCAGGAGTTTGCACATGCTAAAATGGGCTGAGTGAGTCCAATCTCAGCTAGCCATGATACAACACTCCTTCTCACAGGTCTGCCCACATAAGAACACCCTGGTACTCTTAGATATTATTATGAAAAGGTCAAGTGGGCTTTGTAGTCCTTAGACTTAACTTGCACCACTGACAGGACTCTAAGTAAGCTAGGCCGAGGCAGTACTCTCAGATGACCCTATGACAAGTGTACTGTTCAGAAAACCAATTGAGTTTTATAATCTTTATTTTATTAAATAATAAGCATGTTACTAGGTATCAAAGCCAAATTAAACCAAAACAAATAAACTAGCATTGTGCTGGTTAGTTACCAAGATGTAGTGAGGCAAAGAAAACATGAAAAATAGAAAAGTGTTCAAAAACCTTACAAAAACACAAAAAGCCATTAAAAAGAATAAAAACAGTTCCAGTCCAATAATTCATTAGTAAAAACAATATAATCCAAGTAGGTTATAAAAAGGCTATAGTCCTCAGTGATCCTGTAGAATAAAAATCCCTTAACCAAAGTAAAAATCCATTATATGTCCCATAGTCCTTAGAAAAGAAAAATCCAGTAAATATACCATAGTCCTTACAAAATTACAAGAGCATAGTCCATATGGAGTATTCCAAGAAAAGAAGTCCATAAAGAATATTCCATAGGTAACAGTCCATAGAAAATAGTCCATGCATAGTCCTTAGGAAAAAGCCCATAAATCCATAGGTAATCCAGTATAGTAAAGGTTAGTCCCATGTGTCACAAATGACTGAAGGATCGGTCTTGAAAGACAATGTCCATAGGCAAAAAGTTCCTTTTTCAAGAGTAACTGGCAAGGGCTTATCGCACCTTCCCACGATATCATCCAATCAGAGTTAGTTACTAGGCAAACAGTCCTGTTGCACCACATGACTTCTTTCCCATACACTCCAGATGTTATTTGGGTTTTCTGTGGTTTATCAAAGAGTCACAACAATTCCCATCTAATCACACCGAGTCCTTTTTCTCAGGCTATCAGAATAACATTCTCTCTGCTCGCCTAGAAAACAACTTGTTGTGCGGCCCCCACGCTGCGCACTTTCAAGAGTCAGTTAAAAACATGGTTATATGTTCAGGCCTTCCCTCCAGTCAATACTTAATTTTTTTTCCTTTTGCTTCTTTTCTTTCTTTATTTGCTTATTATCGGATGCACTCTGATTGCCTGTAATTTTATGTTTTATTTTAAATATTTATTGGAAGCCGCCCAGAGTGGTCGACCAGAACAGATGGGCGGGATACAAATCAAATAAATAAATAAATAAATAAATTGATTTTCAGTGCAAAGAAATTGCATTACCATCTTTGAATGGTACAAATTTATGACATGGTGTAAATAAGGTAAAACAAGAGACTCTTTGCTGCATGTGAGTTCCCTGTAGAATTTTAGGAATATAGAGTGCATTCCTAAATGCTATTGTATCATGAGAGTACTCCTAGTTTGTACCATCAAGACAGATTGCATTTAAATGGTATTTCCTCCAGAGTATAAAACTCCAGATCCCACAAATGTGGAATCAGCTTTGCTGAAATCATGCTGTAAAATCCTGATTTAAACTTCACTTTTTATGGACAGTTAGGAAAACAGTGCCAAAGAAATGGAGATATTTAAAGTGATAGAGTTGCAGTCTATCATCTCCCATTTAACACTTCTGTGGCATCTGCTCAGGTCATGAATATTCATATGCTATCTGCATGGACTAAAGAGTGCTGGAGAGGCAGAGTCATGAAATATAAGATTCTCTGCAGGAGGAAGAAGAGATTAGATTGGAGTTTTGGAAGTTTGGGGTGGATAGAGAGAGAGTTGATGGCTTAGGGTGGATGAAGTGGGATGTTTGGTTAAGAGTTAAAGACACTGATAATACCTTTATCACCTGTAACAATAAACAACATCTATTTGGTTCTTTTTAAAATGACATATTGCCTGGACCTCTGTGATTAATAATAAACAATGTGGATGTAATCAACTGGTGGCAGTGACACAACACATAGCTTGTGCCATATGATTGGTGAAACAACCAAGGGACAGACAGGAACTTGGCAACTTCTTATTTCTGACAATATGATTTCCAACAACTGTGTTTCAGCAGTCAGACATATAGCTAAATCTGTGTTTATCACTTAATGACCAATCACAAATCAAATTACTGTAAATCCGAGATACTGGAATTGAGAACAATAATCATATGACTAACTGACAGATTCACCAAGTATTAAGTATCAGGTCCCACCTGTGCTGATGAGCAGAGAGGCACTTTTCCTAAACAACCATCAGATCATACATCCCTTTTCAACCTACAGATTACACCGTGGAAATCATCTGTGCTGATGAACAGAGAGGCATGCACTGGGGGAACTCATTATTTCATGAGTTCCCCCAGTGCATGACTTTGCAATGGTACAAAACCATGCATCCAAAGCATGGATTCTCATGGGTCTACATGATTTTTACATCGGATCATCCCCAGACCACTGCCAAATAACAGAGCTCATCTGTGCCCTACAGAAACACAGGAATTGTAGGTCCTTCAGTGCATGCATATGTTTGCCCAATTTACTCATAACTTTACAGATCCACATGATTACATGACTTTTAGATGGAAAGTTGAGTTTTGCTATCACTTTGCAATTTACATTGATCAAAGAAGGAAAGGCCATTTGGAAAGCGAACAAACATGAATATACATGAACAATTACATAACAAAACATGAACCATTGATCTAATAAAGGGGAATGCTACAGACCTCCCCCCTTAAATATGTTTGTTTGGGAGAGGAAACACGTTTTTCCTCCTAAACAAACAGGCACAATTGCATAACTTTGGAACAATTCACAATTCCATAGGTAACATCACATTCAATATAACAATTATCATTCCTTATACTCTAAACATGTTAAACAATTATCATTCCTCTAAACATTTTACTAATATTCAGTAATACACTTTACCTTATCATTTACACTTTATTATTTATTCCATTAATATTATCAACCTTACAGAAATCACAACCAGGAAACTTTTACATAAATAATTAAACTGTGAATCATAGTCCATTTCAGTTTATAATAAAAGTCCTGGTATCATTCTTCACGTCTCTGTCCATGGATATTCAATTTTTCATTGCATTTACAAATGTCTATTCCCCGCCCCCCCATCAGTCATTTGGCTTCCGAGGCACAATATGAGTCTCTTTTGCAAAGTCCAAGTTTGACATACTCTTGCGGTCATCTGCTTGGCACCGCACCTCTCCAAGTCCATAGCTCGAAGCATCTGTAAAAAGGGTGGACTCACAGTTGTAATCAGATGCACTGACGACTGGTCCGGTTGTTACCGCCTCCTTCAGCTGGACACATGACTGCTGGCACTCAGGACTCCCTCTGTTGACCACTGGCTCCTTCCTCCGCAACCTTTTCCATCCACTGGTGGTCATTGGTCACTTGGTTGTCCACAGGATGTCGTCTGCTGGTCATTTTATAGTGACGTCAGCTTTAAGCCTGGCTTGGAGCTTCACTTTCTCAGTTAGGGAAAGGATAGGCAGTTTCCTCTCCTCACTCACACATTCACCCACAGGTACTTTTATCACCAAGTTTTCCCTATGTGGGGGACCACTATCAAGGGTCTCTTTAAGCTTCTCAAGCGAGGGTCTTTTAAGTGCAATCTTAAATGATTGGTTGGTTTTAGATGCACTGCATGTGTCATGTGATTCTATTCCTTCATTCAGTGATATACTAGATAAGAGTTTGCTTTGCAAGGTTTTAATGTCTACTGGGGTATCAGATGAGAATGTACAATGGAAATTTGAGATCCTGTGTCCCTTCTGGCAATGTATTTCTTTTTACCCACTAATATCTCTTCACCAGCGTTTTAGAGAAGAGTATTGTCATTTTTGAGATAAAAACACTGGACTGTAGGGGCTATAGGAATGTCTTCTTGCTCAGTTGCTGTGGTTACCATGGAGACAGAACCTTGGCCCTCAGAGGCCTCCACAGTTCCCAAGCAGTATACTTTCTTGATCTGGCCATTATTCTCCACATTTTTAGGTTTATTTTCTGTACAATTGAATTGTACATGACCAGGCTCACCGTATTTGCAACACCTATAATTCCTTCTCTCATCCTGAGGAAATCTGGTAAACTTTTCCTCAGAGTTCACTTGGTTCTGAGGACTAGGCTGGGCCAATCTAGGCAAAGCACTACCCTGGTCCTCCCTTCCTGTTGTTTTGCTGAGGCAATCTTCACCAAAAGGCTGCTTATTGTTGTTCCAACTCTGCCGGCCAAAATCTACCTCAGACTGTACATCCATTTGAAAGAACATCCATTTAACTTCCAAATCTATTGGGAGCAACGAGCAGCAAGAGCAGGGGAAATTCCAGGGCTCTGGATTCCCCTGGGTTTACTCCGAGTCAGAGGACCCCCCAGGAGAAGGGGGGCAAGTTCTCCACAGGACAGTGGGACTTGCTAGCAAGTGGGGGCTTTGGAACCACCGAATCTCAGATGGCAGTCTGTTTTTTGGAAGAGTTCCCTTCCTACACGCAATCTGTCTCATACTCTAATTCTCTACCTCTGACTCTTACTCTCTGCCTCTGCCTCTTACAGCATCTCTTACAGCTCTGCCTCTTAGCAACATGAATATACATGAACAATTACATAATAAAACATGAACCATTGACCTAATAAAGGGGAATGCTACAGTAGGTTATTTGCATACATCAATGAGAGCTGTTGGGAGGCGGAGCCAGCGAAACCAGAAGGGAGGGGTGAGTCAGAGTAGAGGAGTGAGAGAAAAAGATAATGCAAGAGTCTAACATGAGAGGTCAGTTAGTTAGAGTCAGAGGTGCGAGTCTGAAGTACAGGTTTGTCTGGGGGAGTTAGAGTGACAGAGTTAAGATTTAAAGAGAGTTAGGAGTGAAACAAGTTATTATTAAACTACTGAAATACTTTAAGTGTTTGAAGAACCTGTTTATGTGATCTGTTACCAAGAAACCTGTTTTGTTCAACGTTACTCTCAGTTTGGACCTCAGTCTTTCTAACTGAAGGTTGTTGGCAGAGGTCAACTGGTGGCAGTGTAAAGGAGGGAATGCGTCGTGGGCCTCAGGCTAGTGAAATAACCTGGGGACATGTAGGGGCGCGTCACAGAAGCATATTCAATTTGCAAGAAAAAGAGATTATTACTAAACATTGGAGATAACTTCATGGTACAAGAGCTCTTTCACAGTGGAATGGACAGACTCTGCTGTCAGAAGTTTTTAAAGTTTGGATGGCCAGGGATGCTGATCAGAGATGCTTTAACTTATATTTCCTGCATTGGCAGGCGAAAGAAGCTAATGACTCTTAGGGTCTCTTGCAATTCTATAATTCTGTGTTTCTGTTAATTCCTCCACTGAAGGAAAGCTTACTGCCTCTGCTGAAGTAAGTCAGAACCCAGTTCCTCTAAAAAGATACACATTAAACAACTGGGTTCTGACTTACAGTACTTCAGAACATCAGGAGGCAATATATATTTTAATCTGATGATTTTTTTTTATAGATTTCCCTTTGGTCAGATGCCTTAAGGACACTCCTCTACTGCTCCCATAGTGGGGGAACTTTTGAATACTCCACTCCTCCTTTCTGATCAATTTTCTGGAAAAGATTTGCACAGCTAGGGGTATGCATGGTGAATGTGTTCATATTTTATCATTTCATTTTTTATTGGGGGGATCTTTCATTTTTACATTTTATGTGTACTGTTCCTTTTGTTTCACATGAACTCTTTTGAGTTTTCTATTTATGTTTCCTTCTTTGTGTTTTCTGGTATTTTAAATGTACCATTAAAAAACTAGTCAGTAAAGACACATCAAAATCTTTTTCGAACACAGGTCAAAGAAAAATCAGCATGACACCTATTCAGACATTTACTTATATTATCACATTTATCACCATCAGCTTATGCAGGCACTCAAAATCAAAATCACCATGATGAGACAAAGTGGGCACTATTATACATTATATATTATCTACCATATTGGCAACACAAAGTCCATCCACTGTCACAAACAACTCTCACAGAAGAAAACAAAACAGTCCACTCCCACTCACCCCTGTCATGATACTGGCTACCACAGAGAGAATTCACTAACCACTCAGCCACATGACTCTTGCTTTTACTGCTGTGGGTACTTTTTTGGGAAGGTACAGTGTGTTGCTAGATGGGAAAAGCTTCCTCTGTGACCCCCTCTCAACACCTCTGAGCCTGTTTGGTCCTTCAGTGCTCCAGGGAGTTATCAAAAACCAACAGGTTGCTTGTTTGGGTATGCAAATTAACCTTTTAAGGCAGGACTGCCAAAACACTCACAAAATCCTGAGTGCAAGGCACGTTTTTCAACTCCTTTTCTTCCAGAGCGATCACACATCTGGAAAAAATGTATTCATTAGAGGTGTTTCAAAAAGGTATAAAGATTCAAAAGTTTCCAAAAGAATAAAAATGATGTGAAGCGAGTCCATAACAAAAGACAAAGTGTGAAAAAGCTTATTCAGAGGCTTTAAAAGAAAAAATTATATAGAGAATAATTCCCACACAAAATAAGAAAGCTAATTAACACATAACATTGAAGTGCAGCATAGTTCCGGTACAAATGCAAAGCACAGCAGAATAACTGCCAAATTTTACATACATATTTATTGCTTTATAGCTGACCAGGCTGTACGCTAGGGCATTAGACCAGGCAAACTTTACATTCTTCTGAGACAGGAAGCTAAGCAACAGCTTGAATGCTCCACTTTCTATCTCCTCTTGATATCCTGTCCTTTCTTCTCTGGATCTTTCGATCCAATCACATTCCCGTTTTCTGAGAACCTTTTGCTAGGGAGCAACTTTTGCAAAAGTAATTTGGTTCATCCAGTTCCCCACTGGATGAACCAAGTTTGGATTACACAGGTTTTTGCAATTAAAGTATCATGACAAGAGCTGGTTTGGGGCCTTGATCAGAGGTGGGATTCAGCAGGTTCGCACCTATTCTATAGAACCGGTTCCTAAATGTACTGTTGGTTCTTAGAACCATTTGCTGGCTTGAGATGAATGAAGGAGGAGGGGCCAGGTGACCAGCGACGAGCGGGGGGGAAGGGGGCACAATTACCTGCCTCCCTTCCCGTGCCACACTGAGCCGTCTGAGGTGGGGTGGGGGTGAGAGAGATAGAGCCCTGGAAAGAGCAGAGGCATCACTAGGGGGAAAGGGGGGAGGATGACTCCTTGAGGGGTGGCGATTGACAAGGCATGTGGGCAGGACACAGAGGGAAAAAGTTTTGGAGTGAGACCGCTTCAGTCAAACACCCAACCGTCCTCGTTCTACTATGATTTTTTTCAAGTTAAAGGTACCACATAAGACTGTTGCTCTGCCTAGAAACAGTTTTTTTTTAAATATCTGAGAGAATATCCAATGCATGAACCAGTGACGGTCTCACTGATCCACGCAAGCAAGGTATGCAATAGAAAAGTCACTCACACCACAAAGAGATCAAACCTCCAAGCCTCATTTAGAATAGCAAAGAACTTTTCCTCCTGCCCCAAAACTGACAATTTCGGAAGATAAATGGCACACATATGGCCCACTCTGTTAGAAGGAGGAAGACAGCTATCAGTATTTTAACACTAGTAAGATTTACTATTCTTGAAGGCCATATATCCAGGACCAAGAAAGGAAAACATATAAACATATCAATAGATAAGGGGAATCAAAACTCTTCTCTCGGAAGCGGCCGCTGAGGGTGAGTGGGGGAGGTGGAGCCTGCCAGGGCTCTGAGGGAAGCCATCATCACCACCAGTGCCTCCACCAACACCAACACCCCTCAAAGTGACTGGCGAGGAGAAGCGGTGGCTGCGGGGTGGAGGGGAAAGATGGAGGAGGAGGAGACCTCAGAGAAGTCAGTAACTGAAGGACTGGTTGAGGTGGTGGGGTTGAGGTGGAATGGCGACAGATTGAAAAGAGACCATACCTTCCAAGCCAGAAGGAAGTGTGTGTGGGGGGGAATAACTCCACAACAGATGCATAAAGGCGGCCTCCAGGTAACAACAAGCAGGGCTATCAGTCATTTCAGGAGCAGGAAAGGGGAGGGAAGCAATTTTTGCTGGTGAGCTATAGGGTGAAATAGGAGGTAAAGGGAAGGAGAGATGTGTCAGTTCTCTGTCAAACTTGGTCATAAGCACCCACTGTGAGATGTGTCTTTGTGTGTGTGTGTGTGTGTTTGTTTGGCACATGCCCATAGTGAGGGTAACAGCAGCGGTATGCCCAAACAGATACACTGTTTGCGCATACCGCTGGGAAACCACTGTGGAAGAAACCCTCATCGGATCCCACTGTCCTGGGCATTTATTTATTTATTTATTTATTTATTTATTTATTTATTTATTTATTTATTTATTTATTTATTTATTTATTTATTTATTTATTTATTTATTTATTTATTTATTTATTTATTTGTCATTAGAACATAGAACCTGTTGTTAATGTATTTGAATCCCACCACTGGCCTTGATGCATCTTGGTAACATGCCAAGATGTAGATGATCACTTCCAAAAGAACAGGACTCTACTGTCTCACACAAGCACCAAACACACATGTTCACTTAACACTGGAAATGGATTAACTCTCTTATTGCTGGATTTTACCTACCAAAATATTTAATTTATTTAAAATATTTTACTTCACCTTTCTCCTTAATAGGACCCAAGGTGGTTTACATAATTAAAAAGACAATATTCTAAAGTTAAAAACAGTAAGTATACACATATTTAAAAAGAATTAAACAAGGTAAAATGGTAAAGAGAATATTAAAAACACATTTAAAAGCAAGACAGCACAACAATCCTTTTTTTAAAAAAACCCTCTCAGATAGCCAGTCGCTAAGGAGAAGCCTGCCTGAAGAGAAAGGTCTTCCTTCACCTGCTTGTGGAAGTAACGGCAAAGATGGGGCCAGCCTGGCCTCGAGTGGGAGGGGGTTCCAGAGTCTGGGAGCAGCAACAAAGAAGGCCTTCTCCCATGTCCTCACCAAATGTACCTGTCAGGGTGGTGGGATCGAGAGAAAGGTCTCCTCTGATGATCTTAATGCCCAGGCAGGCTCATAGAGGGAGACACAGTCTTTCGATAGCTTGGACCCAAGCCATTTAGGGCTTTGTAGGATAAAACCAGCATTTTGAATCGTGCCCGGAAATAGATTGGCAGCTGGTGGACTTGTAACAAGGGGGAGTTTTTAAAAAAAGATCTTGAAGGAGCACACAGGCACAGACAAGGCTGCTTGCCAGCAGAAAAAGTAAACCAAAAAATGGGAAGGGGAATTCCCTCAGAAAATTAAGGACAAGAAAAGGCAAAAAGGAAAGGATTGAAGATGGGGACAGGCAGATAGACAGGATAGCACCAGGAGCACAACACACAGTAATTCCATAGGGAACAACTGAAGCAAAGAACACACCTCTCTGGATTCCAAGGCACCAGAAGGTTGCAGGAAAAAGGGAACATGAAAGAATATGAGACTTCATGTACCCCTATTTTGTGGAACCTGAATGATTTGTGTTTAGAGCCTCCACAAAATTACACAAAAGGCCCATTCAAATCCACAGTCGCTCTGCTAATTTCAAGCAGTTTCAAGTGGTAGTGGTACTGTGACAACCCCAGACCTACTGGAGTATGCCACACTATAAATATGCTGCCACCAACCATTCCCTATAAGGAGTCACACAGACCAGGAATGGATTTTAACAAACAAAAGAACAAGGTTTATTTAAATAACAAACAGGGTAAATAAAAAGATCAGATAAATAGGATAATGTAACGTGGCATAGTCCCAACCATATACATATAACAAATTGGTTCACACAGAACACTTTAAAGTAAAGCACAGACCCTGAACCTATCAGTTCTGGCTACCTATAAAGAAACCTGAACCTATCAGGTATGTACTAACTGACACACAGTTGTACTCAGTCTGACACACAGACTCCAACTCTAGCTTCTAAACTTCTCCACACAAGCTCCACATATATATACAGTACAGCACCTCCCCCCTGATGTCCTGCCTTCCACTCCCCATAGGATGGAACTTTCCCTCCAAACCCATGACAGACAGGTACCATCAGTGCTGTATGTAACAGGTACTGCATAGCATTGTATACAGAAACCCACAATAAGAGCCTGAAATGGGCAAAAGCAAGAAAAAATATACAAAAATCTTGGGAAGGAGGGCACAATAAAATTTTTACAAGGCACTATCAAAAGGCACACTCAAACGTACTTATGTGCTGATAAGAAATCCTGCATAGAATGGCACCAATTCCTGATCCTTATCAAAGGAATTATTCACAGGAAGTGCCCTCTGCTTCTTCATAGGAAGAAATAGAGGACACTTTGCTGGCTGGGAAATCATGGGGAAGGGAAGAAAAAGGGCAGAAAATCCTGGGAGACCGACATGTCTAGATTTACAGCACTACACTGCACCACTTAACACTGCCACAACAGGCCCATACTAGGGTGAAATGTTCTTTGAGTGTAAATATAGAGTTAATGTGTGATACTGTTTCACATGTATGATTTTTCAAGCTGACCAGTCAAAGAGCTTAGTAACTTTTAGCAACTGTTATCCAATTTTGTTTGTTATTTTCTTCCACCTCCCCATGCCATTTATTTTCATTTCTGTGTCATGTCTCTTAGATTGTCAGTCTGAGTGCAGTATCAATAAATAACCATTTGAATGGTCCTGAGGTGATGTGACAGTTCCATCTCCAAAGTTTTGATCATTCGTGCTTGAGCTAAGATGAAAGTTCTTTAGTGAGAATTACTTTTTTATTGAAATATAGGGAATAAGGTGAAATTTGTGGGATAGGAAACAATGTTTGAAGATTCACCCCTATTGTGGCATTTTTCTCTTCCTTAAATAAGCAAGTAATAAATAATACTACACTGTGGATGTCTTTCCAGTATTATGTACATTGTTTGTTTTTCTCAAATGCATGTTTTCTCTCAAATGATTTCCCACTAAAAAGTGGTTTATAAACATGTCCCCATACAATAGGTGTATTGAGTTTTATGCTTCTGTGTTCTAACATATACAAAATACCATGTGACCATTGCTTGAATATCTTTGTGTTCGGATTCTCAGACCAGACATATAGCAATGCATACTTTATTTGGTTTTGTGCTGAAATTTAGGATGCACACATTTTGTGAGTTTGTATTGATGTGTAAATTGAACATTTTCATTACATAGAACCATAGAATCATTGTAGGGTTGGAAGGGACCTTGGAGGTCTTCTAGTCCAACCCCCTGCCCAAGGAAGGAGACCTCATACCATCCCGTACAGATGGCTGTCCAATCTTTTCTTGAAAACCTCCAGCACCCACAACATCAGGAGACAAGCTGTTCCACTGCTTAATGGTTCTCACAATCAGGAAATTCCTCCAGGTTGGATCTCCCTCTGACAAGTTTCCATCCATTGGTTGTTCTCCTAGCCTCAAGCGCAATGGATAATAAATTGATGTCCTCTTCCCTGTGGCAACTCTTCAGATATTGGAAGACTGCTATCATGTCTCCCCTCAGCCTTCTCTACGTTAAGTTAAACATACCTAGTTCTTTTAGTCGTTCTTCATAGGATTTAGCCTCCAGTCCCCTTGTCATCCTTGTTGCTCTTCTCTGCACCCCTTCCAGGTGTCTTTTTTGTATTGTGGTGACAAGAACTGTACACAGCACTCCAAATGTGGCCTCACCAAGCATGGTATAGACTGGTACCATCACTTCCCATGAGCTTGATGTTATCCCCCTGTTGATGCAGCCTGGGACTGTGTTGGCTTTCTTTGCAGCTGTAGCACACTGCTAACTCATCCTTAGGTGGTAGTCGACAAGGACACCTAAATCCTTCTGACAGGTAAGTACCAGGTACCACCTATCCTGTACCTGTGCATCTGGTTTCTCCTGCCTAAGTGCAGGACCTTACTTTTCCCACCACTGAGCTGCATCTTATTGGATAGGGCCCAATGTTCAAGTCTGTCTAGATCCTTCTGAATGTTGACTCTATCTTCCAAAGTATTAGCAATTCCCCCAGCTTGGTGTCATCAGCAAATTTGATGAGTCCTTTAATCCCCTCATCCAGCTCATTTATGAAAATGTTGAAGAGCACTGGGCCCAAGACAGGACCTTGAAGGACCCCACTGCACACTTACCTCCATGTAGAAGTGGTCCCATTGAGGACCACATGTTAAGTGTCGTTGGTCAGCAAGCTACAAATCCATCTGATAGTTGCTCTGTTTATCCCACTTTGTTCTATCTTATGCAGAAGTAGGTTGTGGTCTACCCTATCAAATGCCTTACTGAAGTCTAAATATACTATATCCACTGCTTTTCCTTGGTCCACTAATTTAGTTACTTTTTCAAAGAAGGAAATAACATTTGTTTGGCATGATCTGTTCTTAACAAACCCATGCTGGCTTCTAGTCATCACCTTGTTATTTTCTAGGTGCTCACAAATCAGCTGTTTGATTATTTTTTCCAGGATTTTCTCAGGTATTGATGTCAAGCTGATTGTTCTGTAGTTTTTTGAAGATTAGAACCACATTTTTCCAGTCCTTTGGCAGTTTGCCCATGCTCCAGGACCTCTCAAATATTTCATTTAGTGGTTCCAAGATCACATCTGCCAGTTGTTTTAGTATCCTGAGATGTAAGCCATCTGGTCCAGGAGATTTAAACTCATTCAAAGCAGCTAGGTGTTCTTTTACCACTTCCTTACCTATTTTGACTTGCTTCCTTCTCCTGTCTCCCACAGTGCTGTTTTTGACAATGTGGACCAATTTTTCCTTTTACGTAAATACAGATAAAAAAAGAATTAAGCAGTTCCGCTTTCTCCCTGTTACCTGTCACCTTCTTCTCCCACCAGTGGACCAACCATTTCCTTGACTTTCCTCTTGTTCCTTATGTGTTAAAAAACTTTTTTTTTTGGTTATTTTTGGCATTTGTTGCAAGCCTTAGCTCATTCTGAGGCTTAGCCTTCCTGAATCCATCCTTTCAGATTTGACCTACAGTGGTGCCCCACATAGCGACATTAATCCGTTCCAGGATTAACATCGCTATCTGGATTCGTCGCTATGCAGGGGGAAAACCCACAGTAACGCATTAAACTCCGTTTAATGTGTTTCTATTGGGGAAAAACTCACCGGTAAGCGAAGATTCCTCCATCCGGCTGCCATTTTTGCTGCCCGGTAAGCGAGGGCAGGGCGCGAAAATGCTGTGGGTGGTCATTTTATGCACCCGGCAGCCATTTTAGAACCGCCAATCAGCTGTTTTCTAAACATCGCAGTGTGAAGATTGGTAAGCGAAACGCTTACTGATCATCGCAATGCGATGTTTAGCCTATCTAAACATCGCAATGCGATCACAAAAAACGCGTTGCTATGCGGATTCGTCGTTAAACAGTGCGCTCATTAAGTGAGGCACCACTGTATTTGCTGGTATTCTCTTTTTCATTTTTTTAATACTTATCCTTCTTGTCCATTAGCTTGTCAGATAGCTCTGTGTGCAATTGTGGCAGTCTTGTCAGACATCTCTTGTTTTTCTTTCCCTGTGGTACTGCTTTGGTTTGGGCCTTTATTATCTCTCTTAAAATCTTGAACATTAGTTTGACTTGGTACAGTTACCCTTGCCTGCTTGATGGTGAATTCTAATATTTACATACAGTTCAACTGCTGCTCCTCTTTTGTTTAAGCTGTTTCTTTAGAACAAATTATATCTTTCTAACAGCACATTCCAATCATGGGCTTCATCCCAACAAGTTTCAGTAATGGCAACAATGTTATACCTGCCCTCACATACTAGGACTTCAAGTTCTACCTGTTTGTTCCCCATACTTTGAGCATTGTGTAGCAGTGTCTATCAATCTGAGCCCTTTATGGCTGACCTTTTGTTTGCTTGCTGTGTCTCGTGTTTTATACTTGAGTGTCCCTTCCTTCTCGTCACTTCCTTCTTCCTTGCCAAGTTTAGTGTCTAGGGATTTGTGCTTTGGGTTTGGTCCTAGAGATTGTCCTCCTTCTCCCTGCAGATTTAGTTAAAGCCTTTTGGATGAGTGGAGCAAGATGTCTGCCAAACATGTTCTTCCCAGTCCTTGTGAGGCGCAGTCCATCTCTTGCCAGGAGCCCTTCATGTAAGTAGTGTAGCCAATGGTCCAGAAATTCAAAGTTTTCTTGATGGCACTGTCCCTTGAGCCAGCAGTTTACCTCTGCAATCTTCCATTCCCTCACTGGATGGTGACCCTCTGTCGAAAGTACAGATGAAAATATCACCTGAGCACCTAGTTTTTTGCCTTCCTGCCCAGTTGTTCATAGTCCCTTGATATGTTTTTTAGACTCTTATTTTTTGTATCATTGGTCTCGATGTGAAAGAGAAGGGGGATAATAATCAGCGGGCTTGATAATTTGAAAGACTAAAGAAAGATCTGTCTCGTCTTTAGTCTTTGCTCCTGGGATAGAACATACTTCCCTTGAAAGCTTGTCTGGTTTGCAGATTGCTGATTCTGTTCCTCTAAGAAGCAAGTCACCAATTACCACCACACATCTTTTCCTCTTCAGGGTACCTGGCAGGCTCCTCCTCCCTGTAGCAATCTGAGCTGCTTTTCATCCTGTCACTGGAACACTTGATGAAGATTAATCTTTGGATGTTTACACATCTTCTTCCAGAAGGAGAACATGAAATCGGTTGTTCAGTTCTAGTGGCAGGGATAATCTTTTCGTTTTCCTTGTTCTCAGAGTGATATGCTGCCATTGCTCCTCTTCATGCGCAACATTATTCCTGGTAGTCAAACTAGCAGTTGTTTCTCCCTTGCTATTTTTGGGTTGTAGACATGCTTCTGCCTTTTCCAGGAATTGTTCATTTTCCTGGATGAGTCTGAGAGTGGCTAAACATGCCTCTAGACCTTCCAATTTCTCCACCAGTAATGTGATGAGTTTGAATTTGGTGCAGGTATACTTGGAGTCTTCCGTCCGTCCGTCCGTCCGTCCGTCCGTCCGTCCGTCCGTCCGTCCGTCCGTCCGTCCGTCCAACCAACCAACCAACCAACCAACCAACCAACCAACCAACCAACCAACCAACCAACCAACCAATCAATCAATACATAGCACAGAGCTCACAGGTTACCACAGTGCTAGCCTCATTCCTCATGGTTTTTGGGGTCATGCAGTTCCAAATAGATATTCTTTTGTAGCCCCAATTCAGAGGTTTGGAGGGGGAGATTCGCGCACCATGAGGCGCGCGGGCTGCTAGCTTGATCCAACGAGCTCAAGTCCCTCTGCTTTGTCACTCATGATGAACTCTTCCCCACCCATGAAGCACAAATTGTCCCCCAGTGACCCCACAAAAAATGAATCAATTCATTTTAGGTCATTTTTTTAGATAGCCCTTTATCAGAGCTCTCCTATTGATTCTGCTTGTCATTCAATCCTTGAAGGTACCTTTATTGTTTCTGGACCCTGAAAAAAAAGCTTAGATATAATCTTCTTGATAAAGTCATAAAGAAGATAAAGAAGTCTTGCCTCCTATGGAGCACCTTGGGTTTACAGCAAAGAATATCAGAGCTACATCACACACAGACAAAAAAATCATGTTTTCCACATCAAGCCTTATCTTCCATCAGACCGGCTCCTGGTGCTTATACATAAGGAGGTATGGTGGGATTAACACCTTTCAACTCTGACAATCATTTTTTCCTCTGTGTCCTTAAGTTGGCTATTTTGTTGGTGGAAAGGTCAGTCTCTATTGTAGAGTCAGTGTTCTTGTCAGCAGAAAATACAGAGCACTTATATTTTCATAGTTATACCTGATGATCATGGATGGTCAGTGCTAGTTTTCAGAGGACTACCAGTTTCCTCCCAGCAAATGATATGGTTTATTTTTAGAAGCCCGCATCCTACTTCTAGTCATCAGCAATAGTACACACAGTGTACCATTACAATCTCTATTGACTTAAAGGAAAATGGAGGAAGATACCCGAGAAATATCCAAAGCACAAGGTATTAAAACAAATGAGAAAAATCAAAAGCTCAGAACAATAGCCATTTGTCATTTAGCTTCAGTTACAACAGTAGATGCAAACTGTCTTTATTTAATAATTTTTAAATATATTTATTTGATATTGTTAAAAGATGAACAGGAACAATCTGCTGTCCCTTTTAAGAGCAAAGTTCAGAGCACATACGTTTCACGAACCAGCCTCCCTCTAGGGAGTGTTGTTTGTGGGCCAGAGAGCGTCCAGGCATCTGAGTACCCCTTTCCAGCTGGATGGAGTCCTATTCACTTCAGCCAGGGCGTAGCACAGACCCTTTCTCACAAGTCTAGCCTAAAAGATTCACCCCTGCACTTAGTTACACTAAACAAGTACAGGCACCTGAGCTTTGTAGTCTTCCAAGACCCACTAAAGCTCAGAAAGATAGGACTTTGATACTAGCAGTCTCGTGACCGTGCAATCTTTCTTGGAAGCAGGCTCAGCAGACTTGCTGTTCAAAAGACCATTCTTAAGGATTTTAAGAATAATTATTTATTGAAAAATAAAGTCTTTATAGATATTCAGTTTGTTGCATAAGTAAAGCATAGATTACATTTCCACAGAATATTGCAGTTAAATGAATAACAAGTTTCATCTAAGTCAAAATAACTAACTTCTAAAAACAAGGCTTTTCCTTAGGGCAGGCAAAGGGCATAAAGCCCCCCCCTTTCTTTCTCTCGCTCCTTACATACCTAAGCTCTTATTCGAAGATAAGAGAAAAGGCAAAGAGAGAGAGACAGAGAGAGAGAGACAGAGAGAGAGGATCCCAAGCCTCTCTAAAGAATAAGGAACATTCCACATAGCAAAACCTCCATTTTCTGCTCTCTAAGCACCACCCCTCTTCTTCATCTTTCAAGGAGTTGACCAATAATAATTTAGGGATGTTCATTCTCATTCCACCCTCCATTCTCATGGGAATCCAAGGGTGTCCAGGTGTTCTTTTCTTCCTCTAATCTTGGTTCCAATTAGGATGGAATGTTTTAACTTCACTCCTTATCTGGTCCTTGCTGTACTGGGCACCGTCTGTTCTGAAAATCTTCCCACTGTTCAAAATTAGCTTCACACAGAACCATTCTGAATCCATTTTACATTGTCTTATGACTACACAAACCATCTACATTACATGCTTTAAACCACATATCCATGATCATGACATGGCTATGTGGTAATGTCTGTCCCTCACTGGGAAAAAAATTCAGTGACCCAAATATACAGAATACAAGAGCTCAATTTCTCAGCACCGAACGCAACCATCTGAATTGGGCCCTACAGGCAAATGTTCCAAGAATGAAATCAAAAGAGCCATCAAACAAAGAAAACAACACCAAACTGAAGAGGAAAAACAGCCACCCACAAATAAAGTATTTCTGCCTACAAACAGTATTCAAGCCCATCACAAAAATACAACAAATGTTACAGTCAACAGAGTACAAAAGGGACTCCCTCACCACTGCAGGGGTATACCAGATACCTTGCAGTTGTGGACAGGTATCTATTAGGACCACAAAACAAAGCATCCACACCAGAATCAAAGAACATGAGAGACACTGCAGATTAAAACAACCAGAAAAATCGGCAGTAGCTAAACATGCCCTAAAACAAGCTGGACATGAAATTCTATTTCGAAATATTGAAGTACTGGACAACACCAGCAATCATTATGTTAGACTGCACGGGGAAGCCATTAAAATCCACAAACACCAGCAGAGCTTCAACAAAAAAGAAGAAAGTAAAAAAGCTGATCCCACAGCTATAAATACTCAACTATCCAACAAACTGCAACAGAGCACAGAGTTCTGACTCCTGTCCTCTGAAGATGCCGGCCACAGAGGCTGGCGAAATGTTAAAAAGAAAAACCTTAGGACATAGCCAAAGAGCCCGAAAAACCCACAACAACCAATGCAGAAATACTTTGAATATGCCTTACACATATATATGCTAATTCTATGGAAATTCCTATCGAAATATCTCCCTTTCTGGAGGACCGCAACTCCATTGCTTTCTTTAAACACCCTTTTAAAACTCCTCCTGTAATATCTGTGAACTTTTGTTGACCTGTCAATCTCCCTCACCCATAGGATATCATCTGTCTGTCAAGGCTGTACCATGCATGCACAGTTTATAACAATGTCCTAGTTTTGTCCATTTGAAAAGCCTATTTTGATGATCAATATGTCAGTCATTGTAGTTTGATGATCAAAATGTTAGAACCTGAAGTCTGGATTCTTTCCTAATTTTAAAAAAAGTGGATAGGAAAATCATTCTCTTTCAAAATAAGCAAAGTTAGTCTTTTCAGTTTATTAAATCTGGGACACTTAGGGTAAAGGCAAAAGAGTTTTTAATTTTTAAAAAAATCATAGCACGAAAAGCCTTTGCCCACAGTTCCCCAAATTTGGCACAGAACAAGAGCAGACTGTCTGCTACACCCTTGCAGAATTTGGTGCTTATCCAAAGTCCAGTTTCAAAGATTTTTTTTGTTTGAGCTGCCCCCATTTTTAGAATTGCCCTCTCCGATTCCATTACTATGTTGTGCCTCTTTACTGCAAATGTGTGTATATAGGGATAGGGTATTTTATTCATTAATTAAGTGCACTGAATTTCAGTTTATACTTTAACTTTGACACTGAGCAAGGGGTTGGACTCAATGGTCATATAGACCCCTTTCAATGCTATTCTATGTCTGATTTTATCATATTTCAGAAAAAATACTAGAGAAATTACTGTGCACTCAACATTTAAGCAGAAGTGGGCATTTCTGAGCCAGGCATAAAGTAGGGTGAAGAGTATACAGTGTTTATTAACCTGCAGGTCCTGACACACACAGGAGTCACAAAGTATTTCCAGGGGATCATGGGTCACCTTATATGTGTTGTACCCCGTGTTATATAATTTCTTCCTTTAACATTTGACGACAGATATTAAAATTAGTGTGTATGTGTGTTTATCAGAAACAGACTCTCTGGGGGAGAAAGAAGCCTCTACTTTCTGAGAAGTACTTTACCCCATTAAAATGCCATGCAAACATGGCAGGGGGAGTCATGACTCAAATAGGGTTGAGAACCACTGTCCTAATATAAACAAGTTAATGTTTCCAGTGTTCATGGATGAGTACATTAACTCTTACCCTCAGGCATTGTTGAAGTGAAAATACTCCCCCAGTTGCATTAGAAACTAATTTGACAGTTGCTAGCGGCAAAGCTGCAACATGAGTCAAGTTGTCAAGTGTCCTTTGTCTTCACAAATGCAAAATGTTTAAGCCAGATTTTGAGTGCAGTTAGTTTCAGCTTCATTCCAAACTAGTGCTTATTTTGCCTGCCAAAGGGACACCTCTCCCCTCCATTTCCAGTCTGCCTGCATGGCTTTCTTTTGAAGCATTTGCCCAATGTGCTGTCAGTCACCAGTGAGGAAAAGAAGCATGGAGAATGACAGATCAAATGGACTTGCAAATAGGTAAAACTGGGATAAGCTCACAAAACTTCTTCATGGATTGCTGCCTTGTCGTGGCGAAGGGGCTTGAGTAACTCAGAGAAACTATGGGCTATGCCGTGCAGGGACACCCAAGACGGACAGGACATAGTGGAGAGTTCCGACTAAACGCAATCCACCTGGAGTAGGAAATGGCAAGCCACTCCAGTATCTTTGCCAAGAACGCCCCATGATCAGAAACAAAAGGCTAAAAGATATGATGCTGGAAGATGGGCCCCTCAGGTCGGAAGGCGTCCAACATGCTACTGAGGAAGAGCGGAGGACAAGTACAAGTAGCTCCAGAGCTAATGAAGTGGTTGGGCCAAAGCCGAAAGGACGCTCAGCTGTGGACGTGCCTGGAAGTGAAAGGAAAATCCAATGCTGCAAAGAAAAATACTGCATAGGAACCTGGAATGTAAGATCTATGAACACTGGGAAGCTGGAGGTGGTCAAACAGGAGATGGCAAGAATAAACATTGACATCCTGGGCATCAGTGAACTAAAATGGACAGGAATGGGCGAATTCAGCTCAGATGATTATCATATCTACTATTGTGGACAAGAATCCCGTAGAAGGAATGGAGTAGCCCTCATAGTCAACAAAAGAGTGGGAAAAGCTGTAATGGGATACAATCTCAAAAATGATAGAATGATGTCAATACGAATCCAAGGCAGACCATTCAACATCACAATAATCCAAGTTTATGCACCAACCAGCATTGCTGAGGAGAGTGAAATTGAACAATTCTATGAAGATTTACAACACCTTCTAGAACTGACACCAAAGAAAGATGTTCTTCTCATTCTAGGGGACTGGAATGCTAAAGTAGGGAGCCAAGAGATAAAAGGAACAACAGGGAAGTTTGGCCTTGGAGTTCAGAACGAAGCAGGACAAAGGCTAATAGAGTTTTGTCAAGAGAATAAGCTGGTCATCACAAACACTCTTTTCCAACAACACAAGAGGCGACTCTATACATGGAAATCACCAGATGGGCAATATCGAAATCAGATTGATTATATTCTCTGCAGCCAAAGATGGAGAAGCTCTATACAGTCAGCAAAAACAAGACCTGGAGCTGACTGCGGTTCTGATCATCAGCTTCTCATAGCAAAATTCAAGCTTAGACTGAAGAGATTAGGAAAAACCACTGGGCCACTCAGGTATAATCTAAACCAAATCCCTTATGAATACACAGTGGAAGTAAAGAACAGATTTAAGGAATTAGATTTGGTGGACAGAGTGCCTGAAGAACTCTGGATAGAGGCTCGTAACATTGTCCAGGAGGCAGCAACGAAAACCATCCCAAAGAAAAGGAAATGCAAGAAAGCAAAGTGGCTGTCCAACGAGGCCTTAGAAATAGCAGAGAGGAGAAGGGAAGCAAAATGCAAGGGAGATAGGGAAAGTTACAGAAACTTGAATTCAGACTTCCAAAGAATAGCAAGGAGAGACAAGAGGGCCTTCTTAAATGAACAATGCAAAGAAATAGAGGAAGATAACAGAAAAGGAAAGACCAGAGATCTGTTCAGGAAAATTGGAGATATTAGAGGAACATTTTGCGCAAAGATGAACATGATAAAAGACAAAAATGGGAGGGACCTAACAGAAGCAGAAGACGTCAAGAAGAGGTGGCAAGAATACACAGAGGAATTATATCAGAAAGATTTGGATATCCCGGACAACCCAGACAATGTAGTTGCTGACCTTGAGCCAGACATCCTGGAGAGCGAAGTCAAGTGGGCCTTAGAAAGCCTGGCTAACAACAAGGCCAGTGGAGGTGATGGCATTCCAGTTGAACTATTTAAAATCTTGAAAGATGATGCTGTTAAGGTGCTACATTCAATATGCCAGCAAGTTTGGAAAACTCAACAGTGGCCAGAGGATTGGAAAAGATCAGTCTACATCCCAATCCCAAAGAAAGGCAGTGCCAAAGAATGCTCCAACTACCGTACAATTGCACTCATTTCACACGCTAGCAAGGTTATGCTCAAAATCCTACAAGGTAGGCTTCAGCAGTATGTGGACCGAGAACTCCCAGAAGTACAAGCTGGATTCCGAAGAGGCAGAGGAACTCGAGACCAAATTGCTAACTTGCGCTGGATTATGGAGAAAGCCAGAGAGTTCCAGAAAAATATCTACTTCTGCTTCATTGACTATGCAAAAGCCTTTGACTGTGTGGACCACAGCAAACTATGGCAAGTTCTTAAAGAAATGGGAGTGCCTGACCACCTTATCCATCTCCTGAGAAACCTATATGTGGGACAGGAAGCAACAGTTAGAACTGGTCATGGAACAACTGAGTGGTTCAAAATTGGGAAAGGAGTACGGCAAGGCTGTATATTGTCCCCCAGCTTATTTAACTTATATGCAGAATACATCATGCGGAAGGCTGGACTGGAAGAAACCCAAGCCGGAATTAAGATTGCCGGAAGAAATATCAACAACCTCCGATATGCAGATGATACCACTCTGATGGCAGAAAGTGAGGAGGAACTAAAGAACCTTGTAATGAGAGTGAAAGAGGAGAGTGCAAAAAACGGTCTGAAACTCAACATCAAAAAAACTAAGATCATGGCCACTGGTCCCATCACCTCCTGGGAAATAGAAGGGGAAGATATGGAGGCAGTGTCAAATTTTATCTTCCTGGGCTCCATGATCACTGCAGATGGAGACAGCAGCCCTGAAATTAAAAGGCGCCTTCTTCTTGGGAGGAAAGCGATGACAAATCTGGACAGCATCTTGAAAAGCAGAGACATCACCTTGCCAACAAAAGTCCGAATAGTCAAAGCTATGGTTTTTCCTGTCGTGATGTATGGAAGTGAGAGCTGGACCATAAAGAAAGCAGACCGCCGAAGAATTGATGCCTTTGAATTGTGGTGCTGGAGGAGGCTCTTGAGAATCCCCTGGACTGCAAGGAGAACAAACCTATCAGTTCTAAAGGAAATCAACCCTGAATGCTCACTGGAAGGACAGATCCTGAAGCTGAGGCTCCAGTACTTTGGCCATCTAATGAGAAGAAAAGACTCCCTGGAAAAGACCCTGATGTTGGGAAAGTGTGATGGCAAGAGGAGAAGGGGACGACCGAGGATGAGATGGCTGGACAGTGTCTGCGAAGCAACCAACATGAACCTGACACAACTCCGGGAGGCAGTAGAAGACAGGAGGGCCTGGCGTGCTCTGGTCCATGGGGTCACGAAGAGTCGGACACGACTAAACGACTAAACACACACACAAGCTCACAAACCTTGAACTTTCTTTTCCAGTCAAGAGAAACTATACAGCAATGAAGATAATGCTGAAAATTATTCATAAGAGCTCCCAATGGGTGTCTGTCTTCACCTTGTTACTACTCTTCTTCCACAGGTTCAATAACTAGGTGGCTAAACTTTATGAGGCTTCCTCCTGCACATTCTGGTTTCACCATAGCCTCTACCTTCCTCCAGATCACTTCTATGATGCATTTTCCAGTGTCCCAAAATGTGCACCAAAGCCCTCAGGATATCCTTTCACATCTTGAAAATTCCAGCAACACTTTTTGCTGATATATTTTGCAACACTACAAACAGACATTCTTTGAGGAACAAGGCACTTTACACAGAATAACTGTTCCATAAACACTGGAACAAAATGGACTAGCAGAGAGAAAACTAAGATCTCTTCTAGAGATGACTAGATGCATACTTGCTGATGCAGAATGACCCAACAAGCTTTTGGGTGATGCAATCATGAAAGCAACATATTTTTAGAACATATTACCAACAAAAGGCACCACAAAAACACATTTTGAAATTTGGCATGGTAGAATTCCAAGTGTCTCAAACATTACGAGTTTTGGGAAACATTGCATGATCTTGCATTCCAAATGAGAAAAGTTATAAATTCATCTCTAGAACTGAACAGACAATTATTATTGACAATTTTTCTGGTGTCAAAGGGTACAGAGTCATGAATCTAAGAACTGGTGAAGTCAGTGGTTTACAAATGGTTTACTTTGATAAACAGAGGAAGGCTAACAAAACAGTAACTGTTAGGCAGCTCTAATGAGCAAGATCAATGCTTCCAGTCTCTCCTAGACACAATTATGTTAGGCTTTCACTAACTGAATCAAAGACAAAGGAGGATGAAGATGACACACAGGATGAGAGCAGTACACCAGAAGAAGGGGATGTAGAAGGAGCAGTCAGCGAAACTGTAGAACTGGAAGATGATGCTATGCTACCCAGAGGTTCCAGAACCAGCAGTCTGACTCTCATCACAATGCAACAGAAGTGTGCTGCCGTCTTGCTTGTCCTACCTCGCAAGGTTGTCACAGACAGATGAACCAGCAATCTGGGAAGAAGTTGAACAGATGCCAGTACAAGAGGTCACCAAATGGAGAGAAGCTGAAAAGGAGAAGCCTTACACAAGAATGAAACATGGACACTGACAAAGCTACCACCAGGCAAGAAAGCAAGTGGGTACAAGTGAGCATTCAAAGAGAAAAAGGGAGCAGATGGAGAAGTGGAGTGTGAAAGGATTTCTGCAGAAGTATGAAGAAAACTTTGATGACACTTTTGCTCCAGTTGTCAGACGCAGCACGATAAGAATGCTCCTGAGTGTAGCAGCCTCCAGACAGATGCAAGTGAAACACCTAGATGTCAACACTACATTTCTATGGATAGATTGAAAAGGAGCTATACATGGAACAACCACTACGTTTTATTGACAAGAAACACCTGACCTTGTCTGCAAACTGAAGAAAGGCCTGGAATAAGGAACTGGAGAAAATGCTGCTTCAACAAGGTTTCAAGCAAGGAAAGGGAGATCAGTGCCTATGTACTAGGAACAGAAATGGTCACTTTACCTTTATTCTGGCTCATGTTCATGATCTAATTGTGGCCACATATGAAGAACAAGAGTACAGAAATGTTGTAGAGCAGTGGTTCTTAACGTGGGCGATAATGCCCCCCAGGGGGCGATTTCATTTTTCAGGGGGGCGGTAGAATGAAAAGGGGCGGCGTGGGAGCGCTGGAACAGAAGGGGGCGGTAGGGGGGCACTGGAGCAAGCCAAACCTGTGAAGATGGCTGCAGCCTTTTTACAGTGTGCATGAATATATATTTTCCTCCAATTTTAATTTAGTTTCAGACTTTTTGTCTTGAAATTTTTAGTTCCTGCATTTGTTTTTATGCCCTTTTAATATTTTTTTTTGCGTCTTAAAATTCACTTGCAACTAAATTATTAAATGTTACTTTTTGGGGGGCATTTCATTTTCTTGGAATTTAATTTTGTTTTCAGGGGTCATTGGATTTAAGTGTCTTAAATAAATAAATAAATAAATAAATAAATAAATAAATAAATAAATAAATAAATAAATAAATAAATAAATAAATAAATAAATCATCACCGCGGGGGGGGGCGATGATAACTTCCTCAATGGCTCAAGGGGGCGTTTCTTTCAAAAAGGTTAAGAACCACTGTTGTAGAGGAACTTAGCAAAGAGCTTGGAAAAAGGGAATTGGGAGATACAACATACTATTTGGGCATTCAAAGTGAGAAAGAGGGAGATGATTCATATTTGTTAAGATAATTGACAAATACTTGTTCAAAAGATACGTGAACTCCAAGATGCCCACAGTGTTGCAACATCCATGCAAACAGACTTTCTTAAAAACAAAGTGAAAGGAGAACCTTTACCCAACAATAGTAAGCACAGAACAGCTATAAGAAAGCCTTTATACTTTACAACTACTACCAGACCTGATGTAGCTGCAGCTGTAAGAATAGTGAGCAGAAGAGTTAACTCACCAACCCAGAGTGACTGTACAGCAATCAGGAGTAGCTAGACAGGTAGTGTCAGGAAATTACAAGGTTTGTAATAGAAGAAATTAACATCTTAGACTGAATGTATAAAGGAAGTTGTTAATCAGCCATATTGTACAGCTCTGCATAAAGCTGAGTCATGCTGACTAAGCAGAAGGCTGATGTAATTATTGTGAGATCATCTAGGTTGAGATAATGTTACCTGATTGGTCATTTGTACTATATAGTGTACACACATGTGTTGCCGAGAGTTGAAGAATTGGTAGAGGACATGCTGTAGATATGTAATATAAGCTTTGAAGAAGAAGCTGTTGTCTCATGTTTTTCTTCTCTCTGAGTACCTTGGAGGCAGGCTGTACCCATTTTCTTTAGTGAACCCCAAGAAATACTTGACAGGTAGTCATAAACAAGATATTGTAGTTAGTTATTGTGGGTTTTTTCAGCTGTTTGGCCGTGTTTCTTCCTGTGGCCAGCATCTTCAGAGGACAGGAACTAGAACTCTGTGTTCTGGTGTAGTGTGTGGGCTTGTTGAGTATTTGTAGCTGTGGGATCAGATTTTTGTTCTTTTCAGGATATTGGATGTTTCCTGTGATCAGGGTGTTTTTTTGTTGTTATGGATGTATTGTTGTGATAAGTGGGGGAGATGATCTGCCACTGTGATTGATGGGTGTTGTTGGCTAGTCTTTTGTGTGCAGTGATCACTGGTCCTTGTGACTGGGTAGAGTTCACTGACCTTTTTGCAAGCTGTACTTTTCAGTGCTGGGAGCCAGACTTTGTTGATTTTTAGACTTTCTTCTTTTTTGTTGAAGCTGTGCTGATGTTTGTGGATTTAAATGGCTTTCCTGTGTAATCTAACATAATTGATTGCTGGTGTTGTCCAGTACTTCTGTGATTTGAAATAAGATTTCATGTCCAGCTTGTTTCAGGGCATGTTCAGTTACTGCCAATTTTTCTGGTTGTTTTAGTCTGCAGACTAAGTACTGGACAACACCAGTAATCATTATGTTAGGCCAGTGGTTCTTAACCTTTGTTACTCGGATGCTTTTGAACTGCAACTCCCAGAAACCCCAGCCAGGACAGCTGGTGGTGAAGACTTCTCGGAGTTGCACTCCAAAACTCCTGAGTAACCCAAGGTTAAGAACCAGTGTGTTAGACTACACAGTGTGTCCACTGAAATTCACAAACACCAGCATAGCTTCAAGAAAAAACAAGAAAGTCTAAAAATCAACAAAGCCTGGCTCCCAATACTTAAAAATACAGCCTGCAAAAAGGTCAATGAATTTTACCCATTCACAAGGACTGGTGATCACTAGCCAATGATACCCATCAATCACAGTGACAGTGTAATGATCTGAAGGAGAGTGGGATTTGTAGAAACTCTGCCATTATCCTCCACATGTGTTTGGAAGCCACCATTATACTTTTACCTTTGCAAGATGAAAGAGTGGCCATATATGCAGCCTCCAGATGCACCCTGTCTCCCTAGAACAAAGCACCCATCTTATGGGAAATGTCTGGATGCTTGATCCAAGTGCCACCTCATGATGTCACCAAGTGGCCCACTATCCTGGTCACTTTCTGATAGGAAATGTCCACTTACGAGCACTTCCTGCTGTCCCTTATAGTTATATAGGCACATAACCCCAGCAGAAGATTATGGCTACATTGCTTCTGCCCTAGGACAATGGGAAAAATCCCCACTAATTGTGTCCCCCAAAGAAAATGGCTGTGTCTCTGAGTATGCAACAGTTCAGAATGGTCGAGCCTCTCTAGTAAGCGATTTCAGGTTTTGTATATCCCTATATGCCCCTTTTTTATTCCTCCTCAAGGAATAGGTGCCTTCAAACAGAGAGCTACACCAGGAGACAAAATGGCAGCATTTTCAAAGTTGCTGCTGGTTGGCACCTTGTCACCTCTGCTGCTCACCAGCTACTCCACTTCACTGCCTTGTGTCTTCTCTGCCTTGCAACTTATCCCACTTTGTATCTTCTCTGCTGATCATTACTTGCTTCTTTAGCGCTTTGTTGGTACTCCAAACGTTGCCATGAACAAACTGAATGGAGCACCCAAGTTTCCTTCAATATGTAGAAGGCTGTTGGAATGGACTGAAGTTTCCTCCCCTCAGGTACGCCAACCTGCAGTCTCCCTGCCCACTGCTCATGCTGGCCTATAGCTTTGTGCCAGTATGATCCTGGCTGGGACTCCTTCCTGCCTTCCTTGGTGCTGCCATGTGGAAGCTGTGGGCTGCCACACCACAGCTGCTGAACTGGGGCACTGCTCCAGCCACAAAATGAGGTTCCAGAACTGAGGGCATGAAGTGAAAAACAAAACAAAACAAGAAGTTTGTTAAAAAATTCTGGTTTGTAGGTTGTTTGTTTCAGATTAGTTTGGGTTGATTTGAGTTCATCAAAAGCAACAAACCTGAACCAATCCAAACCAAGGACTTAAAAAAAAAACAATTTAATGAATGTCCTGCTTCCTTCCCCATGCTCTGTCACCTTCCTACCTGGTCCTATTGCCTCCTCCTCTTTGTCCTCCACCCTCTGCCACCATCTGGAAAGACAACAGGCCTGGCTTCCTTTCTGGGAGCTGGGCTTGCTGTCTCTGTGGATGCCCCTGCCTATCAGCTGATAGATGGGATGCCTGAGCAGAGACAGCAGGCCCAGCTTCTGGAAGAGAAGCTTGGCCAGTGTCTCTAAAGATGGCAGCAGCAGAGAAGGAGGAAGAGGAGGAGGAGGTAACAGGACCAGGTAGGGAGGCAACTGGGGCAGTGGGTAGGCTGTGGGGCTGCAAATGAGTGATCCAGCACCACATGGTTCTGGATCAGGGCCACGTGGCACTGGATCAGGGCTACATGGCACTAGATTGCCCATTTGCAGCAATGGACAATGAGGAGGAGGATGCAACAGGACCAGGTTTGGAGGTAACGGAGGCAGTGGAAAGGGGGTGAGGGCAGGCTGTGGGATGTAAATGGATGATCCAACACCATGTGGCACCGGATTGTGGCCATGCAGCCTTATCACCCATTTGTACTGTTGGACCGGGTAGGGAGACAATGGAGGCAGGGGGAAAGGGGAAGGGAGCAGGCTGCGAAGGTAGAGGTTTAATGCCCTCTAATCCTGGGCACAAACTTTAAAAAAAACAGTTCATGGTTCATTTTTTAAAAAGTTTGGATAGTTCATGATTCGTGGTTTGTTGTTCACAGGTAGCCATGAACCACAAACCACCATTTTTATCGTTCTTGCCCATATTTAATCCCCAGGTAAATCTCAGTCTCAACCTTCTGTGTTCAGACTCTGATATCTAAAGAACTATTATTGTCTACAAATTCAGGGAGGTCATCTTCTGAAAGTCTGTTCAAAGTGCCTTTCTTCCTTTTTTGAAGGTTAGGTAGCTTTATGCTGCAGAAAGAGATTTATGCATCCCTTTTACTAAATCTCTCCCCAGGGACATTCACTAGGAATCTTTGTTGATATAGTTCATTTCTGGTTAAAAAGCATTTATTTGGAAAAAAATCATTCATTCATTTAAAGCATTTGTTTCATTTTGAACACAAATTTCAGAGTTTGTTACAGTGAAGACAAATACAATAAATCAGTATGTACAATGAGTGAGATACTGTAATCAAATGGAAGGAAAAAAACATCTACATGAAACTGCTGGGAGAGGTCATCAGGAGGTTTGGGCTGAGGAGTCAGCAATATGCTGATGACACTCAGCTCTACCTCTTGTTTTCCACCAATCCAGGTGAGGCGGTTTCTGTGGTGAACTCATGTCTGAACCTGATAATCGACTGGATGAGGGTCAATAAATTGAAACTCAATCCAGACAAGACGGAAGTGCTGTTAGTGGGTGCTTCACCGGACAGGTTGGAGGGCCATTTCCCTGCCCTGAATGGGGTTACACTCCCCCTAAGGGACAGGGTCTGCAGCCTGGGGGTGCTCCTGGTCCCCAGTCTAACTCTGGAAGCCCAGGTGGACTCGGTGGCCAGGGGCACCTTCCTTCAGCTACGGAAATTGTACCAGCTACGACCCTACCTGGATGAGTGGAGTCTCATGACAGTTACACACACACTGGTAACATCTCGTATAGATTATTGCAATGCACTGTACGTGGGGCTGCCTTTGAAGACAATCCGGCGACTGCAACTGGTCCAGAATCGAGCTGCGTGGCTGGTGAGTGGTGGGGCTGCTAGAGAACACATCAAGCCGATTCTGTTTAATTTACATTGGTTACCAGTTGCTGCCCGGGCCCAATTCAAAATGCTTGTTTTGACATATAAAGCCCTAAACAGCTTGGGCCCTGGATACCTGAAGGACCACCTCCTTCCATATGAGCCTACCTGGCAGTTAAGATCTAGCCAGGGGGCCCTTTTGAAAGAGCCATCCCTCAAGGAGGTAAGAGGGACAAAGGGCCTTTTCGGCAGCTGCCCCCAGACTATGGAATGCCCTCATGACTGAAATTCATCTGGCACCATTGATGACATTTTGGCGCCAGGTCAAAACCTTCCTGTTCCAGAAGGCTTTTAATTGAAGTAACATCAACTGTGGGTCCTGATAGCAATTTTAATTTTATTTTAATCATTTTATCTTTTATTGTATTTTAATTGAATTTTAATTGTTGTAAGCCGCCCAGAGACCTTTGGGTAGAGTGGGTGGCATATAAGTTAAATAAATAAATAAATAAATAAATAAATAAATAAATAAATTTTAAAAAGCTAAGATCCAGGGCTGGCATTGTGCCTGTGGAAGCAGCTGATTTGGGGCAAGCTAAAGAGGCACAATTTTACAGAGTCCCTGGATAAAGGATGGAAGAGAAGAAGTAGAAATAAATGTGCTAAAAATTTGCTGAAATGTTTTGGAGTTAGAGGTCAAGTTTGCTGATAACACTAAATTGGATGGTTGAAAGAAAAGCAGATTGTGGATAGCTGCTAAAGGCTTTCTCCAAGCCACAGCATTAAACGCAGAGCGTGGTTTCCAGGATCCTTCAACTGACATGGCTAGTGGCTGTTCAGGCTGGGGGATTCTGCAACTTGTAACCCAGAATAAATATCACCCCCCACCCAAAAAAAACCCACCTATAAATCTAAACTATGGTAACTGGTGCCCTTGATGGGATGGAAGGCACAGTAAACCATGGCAGGCTACAGCAAAGGGAGATTCAGGGTATTCAGTATTCATGAATGAACACTAAAGAATTATTTCTTTCACACACAAACAGATAGGCAAGCACACAAACATGTACACATTCACACAAGCAGCTGCCTCTTGTAAGGAGAATGGCAAGAATAAAATGGCTATCAGTGGGGCATCACCTTAACCTTATGGATGCACTGCTATATTTGATAAAATGGAACAAAAATCTCAACACAGCATAAACACTGCTGGCATTTCAGGCAAGGAATCTTAGAGAGACAGGGCAATGTCTTTAAATTACTGCCAGCCAGAGTAGACAGAATAGGGCTGGATGGATATCCTGGCTGTCCCAGGACATGGAGAAATGTCCATGAGCACTCACTCACCCACTGACTTTTAAAAAATGAACCCACTCTTAAAATCAGATCCCGAATAGCTTCTCTCTTCCATAAAAGTGACATTTTGTAAAACAGAAAACTATTTATTCTGAGCTAAGATTTTATGTACTATAAATTTATCCCCAAGTGAAATTTATGAGAAACTTGTCAAAATCAGGAAATGTATTTATAGTACTTTTGGTTACAGAACCTTTAACCATATGAGTCTCTAATCTGTAACATGGTTTTACTGATTTAAACAAATACACTTCTCTTTTGTTTTATAAACATTCTTAGGATTTTTCAAGTGCTGCAGGGCAGAAAAAAATCCTGGCTGTTATAAACACCATCATTTGAATAAACAGTTGCTCCCTCTCTCTCAGAAGGAAAAAAAATGAATGAAACTTAGCACTTCCTGTAGCTGCTGAAAAATACATTTAAGAAATTCTGTAGATTTAATTTTGAAATGCCAAGAAGCAACACAAAGAATCTACAGGCATCTATGCAATAGCCATGTACAAGCCTTGGTTACATAGTTCTTTTCTTGTGCTGCAGCATGGTGGCACAAAGAGGTCAGGGTTTTATTATTTATATAGCCCCAGCAACCAAACACAGTTGTGATTTACAGTTCTTTGTAAACAAAACAGGAAAGAAATGTAACTGCCTCAAGGAGTCTCAAGCTGGAATTTCAAAAATCCTGCATTATGCTGCATGTGCAATGTGTACAAACATTGACTAAATTTCTATGTTTAATGGTGCAGTCCTGTGGCCACTTACCTGAAGCTAGGGTGGAAGAATCTGTCAAGCTCAATTCACTCAAATTCTTAGTTTTCCATTGTTAAATTTGTTCCATCCCATTTCTAAAATATTGTTTTAGTCAGTGTGAAATTTGAATTTTTATTAACTGTTTCCAAAACAAATTTAGCTCTGCATTTTTAAACATTTTTGTGCATATTTCTCCATATATACATATGTTTCATGCTACTTTTTCATTTGCACACGTGCAATTTCCAAAACAGAAATGTTTCAAACAGAAGCATTTTCACATTGTTTCTCTCCCCATCTCTCAGACTACAGTTTTTGAGGTCTATGTGCATCCTTAGATTTGGGAAATGCAACACTGGTAAAGTTCAGATTTAAATGGATGCACATGACTGGAGAGGAGGAACATAGCTTAAAGGCAAGCCCACCTCAACACTGGCCTCTTTTGTCTCATTATGTTTGGGAGATTGCCAGAGCAGAAAACAGCAAGGTCTAAAGGAACTGGAGTGCAGAGCTGAAGATGATTTCGGACCTGGGACATTCAGGTAGCAGCAGCCGCCGCCACCCTACTGTGTGCCTAACTAAATGCCTTCATCCTAAGGTCCAGTGGGGCCCCAAGGTGGGTGAGGTGGTTCCAAATAATTGTAGCAGGGGGATCTCTGAGTCTAGAGGTCTGATCTACTGAGGGTGATCCAGGGTGATGCAGTCTCATTTTATGCACTGGCTGAACTGCTGGGTACTGCTTCATGGCCAGACCAGCTTGTCAGTTCTTCAAGTGTTCTGGCACTCAGGAAAGAATCTTAGTTCTGCTACATGGAACTGGGGGCATAGGCCACACTTTCCCTGCCTTGGGCAGGATAGCATTTGGGGCTTACTATCGCCACAGGCCTTATTCAGTGCTAGGACAACAACTGTTGGTGGCAGGCCTGGGTGCCTGTAAGGGTATGTGGCAAGGATTTTAGCCAGTGTCTGTAAGACTTTGGCTTGGAGCAAGGAGAGGGCAATGGCATAGACTGGTGTATAGGCGCTGGGATTCTTTGGATATATAGAGTAGCATGTTACATCACTAGCTGTGGGTTTGGACTCTGGAGGCCTGGTTGCCTCCTATGAGTCACTAGCAGAAGATCCAAGGTGATTCTGGGTTTGAGTTCAGACCCAGTTTTTTGTAAAACCAGGCTGGATTCTACATTGGGTTTAATTTTACATCCTAAGGAAGGAGGGGATAGGGTAAAGGAATGCAGCCTTTCAAAAGATTTGCACCACAAAATTCTCCCCTAAGGATCTCTTTGTCATCTGAAGACAAGGAACTGCTTGATTTCAATGCAATTTTAGCCCATCCTGCTTTGGAGCAGGAGTGTGCTTCTCCACTGCAACCATGCAAGTCACAAAGGCAGCTCAAAAGTTCAAAAATAGTACATTTAAAGGACATGGGCATCCCATTTTTTTCTCCTCTTGCGGCAGGATGTGATCACCATCAGCTGTAACTTTAAGAAACAACTCTACTGCTATTTCTCATTTAGGAGATTTTTAATGTTTTCTGGTACTTTAAGGAGATTTGCTTTTTTAATATATTGTATTATCTTTTCAAGAGAAACTTCTTGAGTGTCATAGAGATTAGCATAATATTCTTTAGTTATTTTTTTTATTTGCTCTTTTTTATATTGGAGGTCTCCATTTTGATCTTGTAGCTTCGTTATCAGTCTTTTTTGTTTTTCTTTTTTCAGTCTATAGGATAGCCATCTTCCAGGTTTGTTGGCATTCTCGAAGAAATTTTGTTTAGCTCTTTTGACTTGTTGAGCTAATTCTTCTGATTCTATTAAGTTTAATTTATGTTTCACTATCTCCATCTGGTTTTTAAGAGTTTTCTTCTGCGGTTCTTTTTGTAGCTCTAGCTCCAGTTTTTTGAGATCTTCTTTCAGTTTTGTAAGTTGTTGATTTTTTCTTTTATTCCTCTTGTCTATATATGATATGGCCAATCCTCTGAAGTATGCTTTAGTTGTGTCCCAGATTGTTTGCAGAGATGTTTCCTCTTTTTTATTTTCTTTGAAGAAGAGTTCCATTTCTTTTTTAGTTCTTTCCACAAATTCTTTATCCTTCAAAATTTCCTGATTTAAAGTCCATCTTGTGTTTTCTTTTCTCTCTCCTTTCCACCGCATTTTCATTGGATTATGGTCTGCCCAAATATTGGTTTCTATTTCTACTTCCTGTATTTCAGTTTTTAATTCTGAGGATAGCCAGATCATATCTATTCTCGACCAGGATTTATGTCTATTTGATTAGAAGGTAAATTGAGAGCTTTTAGTATTTGTTTCTCTCCATATATCTTGTAGTCCTAGTTCTTCTGCCATCTGAAAGAAAATGTTTGGCAGTCTTCTCCTCCCCTTTTTCCCTTTTTTGCCATTTTTATAATCAAGTCTCTCATCTACAATTGCATTGAAGTTACCTAATATGCAAATATTTTGGTATTCTTTTTCCAATATTGTTTTATATAGCTTACGATAGAATTTTTCTTGTTTACTGTTAGGTGCATATATTGCTATCATCAAGACCTTTTTTGATTTATTGTTATTTCTACCATTAAGATCCTCCCTTCTTCATCAGAATAGATATGTTTAGAGTTTAACTTTTCCTTCACATACAAAGCTACATCTCTTTTCTTTTGTTGTGCAGCTGAGTAGTAGAGTTTCCCAATCTTCGGGTAGATTAGATATTTGTAATGCTGCTGTTTAATGTGTGTTTCTTGAAGACAGATTATATCTGCTTTGGTTTTTTGTAGTTTTGAAAAAACATGATTTCTTTTTCTTGGTGCATTCAAACAATTAATATTCACTGAGAAGATCCCAATTTCATTCTCCATCTTCTTTACTTGTATTTAGGTTTTATTGCCCTAGTATTCCTCTTCTGGTGTTTTCTCTCTCTGCTTTCTACTTTTTCCTTCATTTATATCTTGTCCCTGTGCTCCTTCTTCAAAGAAGGTTGTATGTCTTTCAAGGAATTCTCTTGCTTTTTGGATAGAGTCAAGTCTGTGTCTTCTTGAGTTCCAGTTGACCAGGATCCCTTCAGGTACCAGCCATCTGAAATTCACTCCTTTTCTAATCAGTTTAGTGGTCAAAAATTGATATTGTTTCCTCCCCTCTCTTATTCTCCAAGGTATCCAAGGTATCTGTTTCAATACCACAATTTCCTTTTGTCGGTACTGTATTGGTTCTTCACTGGCCCTTCGCAGTATTTCATCTCTTGTCAATCTTTTCACAAACTTTACATGTACTTCACGTGGTATTCTATTCTTTCTCGCATAGCTTGAATTTAATCTATATGTTTGGTCTATCTCACTTTCCAACTCTTCTTTTTCAATTCCCAGTGTCTCTGCCAAAATGGTTGCCATCAGTTCTGGTAAGTCCTCCTGTTTATCTTCTGGTATGTTTTGAAATCTAAGAATGTTTGAGGCTCTTTCCATCTCCATCACTGCAATTGAGTCTTGTAGATTTTTATTAGCCTGAATAAGTTTGTGGTTTTCTCTTTTCAGTTCATCCAATCTCTTCTCTGTTTGTTCTGCCTTATTTTCCAGTTTTCCAATTCTTTGTTGGTTCTTTATAGTATTTTGCTGAATGTCTTGGAGTTGCGTATTCATCATGCCAATCTGTTCATTGATTTTATCCATTTTCTCTTCCAGTTTCTGTTGATTGAGCTTGGCTTCTTCATGGTTTCTTCTTGATTCTTCTTGATTTTTCTTTGTCTCCTCTTTGTGCGATACAACTGTATCTTGAATCTTTTGGAGTGTTGCTTGTAGATCTTTCTGAAATTTTTCTTGAAATAGCATTGTATCAATAGACTTTTGCTGTACTGGACTGGGAGCCCCAGATGATGGTGCAGAGGCTTTTTTTTTTTTTTTTTTGCATTTTTAGATAGATTTGGTAGACTCATTATGCATACTTTTCCCCAAATATCAAATCAACCCTCCAAAATTCTTTGATCTACTACGCTACCTTTTCCACCCTTTAGTTATTCAATTATTGTCAATCTAACATTATATCAGCAATACCTTATATTCAATGGTCATCAATAATACCTGATCATCACAGCTCTATATTCTAAGCAACTATTAGCTTTACAATTTTACAATTTGATATAACAAAGTTTTAAGGATTATTCCCACTCTCCAGTTCTCGACGTATATATCCAAATCTAACCAGATGATCTGGAGTTTTTAATTGTAAATCCAGCTCGATCAAAAAGCCATCAAGTTTATTATTTGTAATCCAAGAGTTAATTGTCTGTAATCATCTGTAATTAATCCAAGCTGCAGCTCCAAAAGGAAAATAGAAAAAAAACAGGCTTTAAAAGTTTTAGCTAAGCCAAGGTCATTATAAGAGATATCTGTTGCTCTTCATCTGGGCTCACTGCCAATTCCACCATTTAGACACCGTTTAGACACAACAAAGTTTCAGAGTTTTGCCACACTCTTTAATGCCCAGAAAAATGATTCCTTTAGTTCCCGATCTCCATTTACAATATTAAGTTCAAAAAAACCCCATTATTTCCCCTCTTTGGCTTTCCAAGAGGTTTTAACAAATACAGATTAATGTTCCATAGGATAGACTTGCCGTGTCCTTCTTAGCCTCCCCTTCAGAGCAGCGGACCGCTCCTCTCTTTTGTCGCCGCTTCCTTTCTCCAGCCGGGGGACGGCTTAGAATCTTTCTTTCTTTTAAGGAGTTATTTTTGTCAGGAATGTTGATAGAGTTAGTAAAAGGAGAAGAAAAATAGTCTCACCCAAGTTGATAACATGATGTAAAATAACCAGAACTTAGTGCTGTTTTTCTTCGGCAGCCGATGACTTGGACAAGCCACTAGCAAGCAGCTTGTTTTTCTCCTGCTGGTTTGAGGAGTTTCCTAGATCAAACGAAGACAATTGCCATTATCTTCATGATCTACAGGTATCTCCCTCTCATTCGTCACCTCTCCAGAGTGACTTAAGCCCCTTGGGGCTCCCTAGCAGGCTGAAAAGCAGTCTCGGGGAGCAGAGCTATGTCTCCCTGGACTGTATCATCACGACGTCAAGCCGGAAGTCCTATACAATGATGGAAGTAACGGAAGCAATTAAAAAACAAAAAAATGATAAGACTCCAGGACCAGATGGATTACCAGTGGAATTTTATAAATCCTTCCAAGATATAATAAGCTTACCAATAAAAGAGGTCTGCAATGAAATCCTACTAGAAGCTAAAATACCCAAGACATGGCTAGAGGCATATATCACGTTAATACCAAAAGAAGATACGGACTCCACACATATAAAAATTTTAGACCAACATCACTGTTGAATGTGGACTATAAAATCTTTGCAGTAATTATAGCGGAAAGATTGAAAAAGTCTTTAATGGAGTTCATCCATTCAGATAAAAAGAGATTTTTGCCAAAAAGACAACTAAGGTATAACCTAAGGATAATCTTGGACATATTCGAATATTATGAGGTACATTCAGAGAAGCAAATGGCATTAGTCTTCTTGGATGCCCAAAAAGCCTTTGATAATGTGAACTGGCAATTTATGATACAGCAAATAAAAGCTATGGATTTTGGCAAAAATTTTACAAATGTAATCGAGACAATCTACAATGAACAAATAGCTAAAGTAATTGTAAATGGTGAACTGACGGATAATATTAATATAAAAAAGGCACAAGACAAGGGTGTCCACTCTCGCCATTGCTATTTATATTAACTCTGGAGGTATTAAATAGGAATGTGAGGAACGACCCAGAGATTAAAGGTACTAAAATAAAGGACGAGAGCTACAAGCTACAAGCATTTGCAGACGACTTGGTGTTTATATTGGAAGACCCACTGGAAACAACATTGAGACTACTGGACAAAATCGATGAATCTGAGAAAGTAGCAGGATTGAAAATAAATAAAGAAAAAACTAAAGTTATAGTGAAAAACTTAACAGCCAAGCAAAAAAATCAACTCTCAAAGATGTCAGATTTACAAATAGTTAAAAAAGTTAAGTACCTAGGAATATATTTAACTGCTAGATGTGTAACTATAAAAGAAGATAATTATATGAAACTATTTAACCAAATAAAAATAGATCTAGAAAAATGGAAAAACTTACAACTATCACTATTAGGAAGAATTGCAACAATCAAAATGAACATTTTGCCAAAGCTACTTTTCTTGTTCCAAACAGTGCCAGTGAAAATAGAGAAGAAATATTTTGACGATTGTCACATACAGCACTGATGGTAGCCGCCATTCAGAAGGCCAAACCTTACATCTGGGGAAGCCATTTTGTTCTGTGCACTGACCACTCACCACTGCAGTGGTTAAAGACAATGAAAACCCATAACAGTAAACTTATGAGGTGGGCTTTAAACCTGCAAGATTTTGACTTTGAAGTGAAGGTGGTCAGAGGGTCAATGAACTGTGTTGCTGACGCCTTGTCAAGAAGACCCGACGAGTGAAGACGGCGAAGAAACCATGGACTGTGTATATTTTGGTGACCAAAAGTTAAATGTACCTGTTTATTGAACAGGCTTGGTTTGTATTAATAAAGGTAACTTAATGTATTGCAAATATTAATGTTTAAATGCATAAGTGATATGTTTGACCTAGAGTGAGTAAGTATGGTATTGTGTTATAATGTATAACTGTTTATGTGTTTTGATCCTGGTTGTTTTTTGGAGAAAAGCACTTTAGCTTTTCCCCCGCAAAACAACTTATAAAGAGGGGAGGTGTCACATACAGCACTGATGGTACCTGTCTGTCATGGGTTTGGAGGGAAAGTTCCATCCTATGGGGAGTGGAAGGCGGGACATCAGGGGGGGAGGAGCTGTACTGTATATATATTTGGAGCTGGTGTGGAGAGTGAAGAGTTGGAGTCTGTGTGTCAGACTGAGTACAACTGTTTGTCAGTTAGTACATACCTGATAGGTTCAGGTTTCTATCTAGGTAGCCAGAACTGATAGGTTCAGGGTCTGTGCGTTACCTTAAAGTGTTCCGGGGGAACCAATCTGTTGTATGTATATGAATGGGACTATGCCACGTTCCAGTATCCTATTTACCTGATCCTTTTATTTACCCTGTTTGTTGTTTCAATAAACCTTGTTCTTTTGTTTATTAAAATCCATTCCTGGTCTGTGTGACTCCTTATAGGGAATGGTTGGTGGCAGCATAATTAAAGGGTGGTATACTCCAGTAGGTCTGGGGTTGCCACAACGATCTAAACAAAGTGATACTACAATATATTTGGCAAGGGAAGAAAGCTAGAATCAAACTAAAAATGCTCCAAGAATCCAAGGAAAACAGAGGATTTGGTCTACCGGACTGGACCTTATATTACCAATCATCTGCTCTAACTTGGCTGAAAGAATGGATTAGCCTGAAAAACAAGAGACTTCTGTATTTAGAAGGACATGATCTACAGTTGGGTTGGCATGCCTTTTTATGGTATCAGAAAGCCAAATTTCATAGGTATTTTCAAAACCATTATATTAGAAACTCCTTGTATATAATATGGGAAAAAAATAAAAATGAAAATGTACACGAAAATACCAGGATGGGTTTCACCCATAGAAGCATTTGTTCATCCCAACCTTTTGAATGTTAGGAAAATTTTGACTTATACAGATATTTTAGACACAGATAGGAGATTAAAGCCAAAACAAGATCTTATAGACCAGGGGTTAGATGCATCGTGGTGGTCTATAATGCAAATACAATCAAGATATGAACGGGACCTAAAAATGTATGATTTTTATAAAGAACAGGTAACTTTTGACCAAATATTGTTAACATCAGATGATAAATTAATTAGGAAAATATATAAATTCCTTTTAAACTGGAAAATGGAGGACGAACAGGTCAAAGAAACGATGGTTCAATGGGCAAAAAATTTTGGGTATAATATTGCCTGGGATACACTCCCTGGCTCCTGGCATAGGTCATCCACCAAGGTAACCAAAATTGTTTCCATCCCATAGCCAGGCCTGAAGTCAGTTAGGGATGGATCTAGAAATCTGTTTTATCCAGGAATCCCAGAAGCTGAGAAGCCATGACCCACTGTAGTGCTTTGGAGTAAGTGGAGATTAAAGGTAATTGGTGACTTTTGATTGCAACAAGGAGGACATGGAAGAAGCCTCATTGAAGAATGTGAGGACTGCAAGCACATTCAGGCTTCTCCTGGGTAGGTGATGCTTCTGCTCCAGAAACATCACTGGATTGCTTCTGGCATGAATGAAGAAGATGAACGGCACTAACACAGAGATTATCCGCATCATGCAATACATAACTTTGCACACAAGTATAAAGGCAGTGTTTTAAGGTCTACAACCACCTGCTGAATAAGAATTAGTTGAAAAACTGCTGCAGTTAATTAACCTTGGCTGAAATGAGAGCACACTTCGAGGTATGTTAGTGATAGTATCTGTTCTTTATCCTTCTACATGAGAACAAACAAATTTTTACTCTCATGTCCTTAAAATGCTTCTTATATGTGAGTACAGCTGCAGAACATAGGATAACAACCAGAGTTTATTCCAAAGTGTCATGGTGAACACATCAAATACACTGAAGGAACAGAAAGATATGCCTCAAAAAATTACTGTAAAAACCAGCCTGATTTAGCAGAATTTCAGGAGGCATGGAACACAAGGCAGAGTGTATTCACAGCACAATAAAGTGTGTGTGTGTGTGTGGGGGGGAATCTATCAATCACTAGCTAAGAATGGTTTCCAAGGGGAAACCATGTCATGTGGGCTATCCTTTTTATTGCAACTCTGTGGCTCCTTTCTCAGTAGGCTTGTATTCTTCTTTGCCTAAATCAAACATAATGTTATTGGAAGAAAATGGTGTATGATGCCATTGTTCCAGTTGTGTAATCAGCAGCATTTTTTTAAACTTGTGATTTCTTTAGGTATGCTTGGTCAAAGAATAGAAAAGAAGAACAGAAAGGAATTTAGTTCATTCAATAGTCTCTGAGAAAGAAATACAGTGTTGTTGCTAACAATGCCTTTACAGTATCTTCATATCTGAAGAGCACAATGTCAGCAAAGACCAGAAGAGCCTTCACATTAGCAAGACTTAATGTTTTACTCTCTAAACTCATGGAAGGAAGATTTCAACCTGTACATATTTCAGATTGCCTGTGTCCATGTAATGATGGCCAAGTGGAAACTGTAGGTCATGTCTTACTGTACTGTCTTTTTAATAGAGATCTACACACTAACCTCTTGAGTCCAATCATTCACAGATATCCAGGGAGACCTGATGCATTTTACATCAAGCTACTTCTTTCCGATCAAGACTCCCTTATTACATGCTCTGCAGCAAAATTTTGTGCAGCAGCAATGGCACAGCGGTCCCTTATAGTCTCCTGAGTTCACAGGTTGACTGGTTTTAACATGAGAGTGGTTTACTGTTAAGCATAGAGAAATGTTGTGGGGCCAACCAAAGGGAGGAAATATTTATATTTTAACTATATAATATGTTTTATGAACTGGCTGTACACCTTTTTAATTACATTTTGTGTATATTAACCACATAATATGTTTTATTTATTTATTTATTTATTGAATTTATATGCCGCCCACTCTACCCAGAGGTCTACCGATGTTTATATATTTTTATATAAACTTTTATATTTTTAAACTGCATTTCGTATATTTTAGCCACATAATATGTTTTATGAATTGATTGTACATTTTTAAACTATTTTGTATATTGTAACCATAAATTTGTTTTATGAGCTGGTCACCTGACCGTAAAAAAAAAAAAAATCCTCCGGATCTGTTGCAAGAGGACATGCACTTCATCCTTATATTTTTTGTGTTTGTACGACTTGAACTGTACAAATTTTATAATATAAACAGTAACATTTTAATAATTTTGGACTCTTTGAATACTGTGCACATTAATATGTGCACATTACAAAAATATGCAGCAATACTAAGGTGGGACAAAAACATAGTCTTGCAAAACAATGGTCTGTATCCTGCCAATTATACTTGTCTGTGTTACTCTACAGGTATGAAATTAATAGAGAAATCATCACAAATTTAGAAGTTCGCATAAGCAGTCCTATTGCACACCAGTCAGATGTCAGAACATTAGACTGTCCTTTTGTGTACCAGCCAGATGTCTTGGTGTGCAATGGGAAATACATTTACATCTCAATTTAACACCTAGCTTTATCCCAATGGAATTGCACCATTATAAATATGCTATAGTGTTCCAGCCATTATGAAATAAGGGAAAGTTTAAATTAAAAAGTTCAGAGAAATTCAATGATATTGCAGTCATCATATTTTTCACATCTCTAAACCTTTTATGCACCACCCGAAACTGAATGCCTGAAAATGCAACATAATTTGTACTAACAGAAACGTATTACCAGTAATATCTTTCTGTTAATACAAATTATGTTGCATTCTTTTCCTTACTACCATATTACAACATTCTGCTGCAAATCACCTTTGGTTGCTGTAGACTGCCCTGCACACAGCTGCCAGGATAAATGGTCATGTGAATGGAGTGGATCAGCATAAGCATAGAATAACTGCATACTATAAAACAACTTCCAGCCTGTCCAAAATGTTATAAATTGCGCCTTTTTAATGGAACTAATAGCTGGGTAATTAAAAATTATTATTCATTTTGTATTTATAATGCATAGTTTTTTCAGAAAGAAAGCTTCTAAAGAGAGAGAAAGAGAGAGAGAGAGTGAACCTAAAGGCACAATAAAATAAATTTTATTTCATCTACTATAGGAATTTTTGAAAAACAAAACAAAACACCTCTTTGAACCTGCCAGGCAAAATTGCAATGATGGTAAAGCTAACAGCCTATGAAACCCACTTTAAAGAAGCAGTAAATTCTGATTATAAGGAAAACTGCATGTTTGTGATTAATTATTTGATGTGATTTTTAAAAAATAGAGACAGCTTTTGCTTCCAGAATCTTGATATAAACTCTTGGATATATTTAGATAGTTTTGTCCATTCTGACTTCTGGCAATTTTCTCTATCCAAACTGAACACCAGTGAGAAAACAAATAACCTTGCAAAATACATTTGTCTGTTTAACATTTTAAAAAATGCCCTCTGGCAAAGTGCTATAGTGATAATTCATATCCAAACAGAAACAAACAAGTTAAAAGAGAGAAAAAAGAACGCAAGTAATTATAAATTAAGGCCCAATATGGTAATGGATATAGGGACACATTCCATTTTTCCCTCACAGAGTGTGTTCGTTTGTTTCTGTTGATGGATTGGTAGCAGAACACAAATTAGGTTGTTATAATTCCCTGTGCTTTCATTTAAATTGCGATATTATTGTATACATGGGTATACATTGTACATTCATGAGACAACTGAGGGAATCAGAGCCAGTGGAATTATTTTTTCATCCAAAGGTTTCTTATCTGGCCATAACACTGATTTACACATATTTACACAATCAGTCAGCATAAATCTCAGCTAAATTTCATCTTATTAAGGATGAGGCTATTTATTGCCACATGAAAATACTGTTGATCCAGTGAGCATCATTATTATAATGAAGATGACTCTCCTTGATTTTCTTTCTTAATCTCCCTCTCTTTTTTTTTGTCACATGGTTTTTGGATCGGTGTATGTGTCCTCTTGAGAAAACTTTAAATCCAATTTTTAAACTGTGTTGTATGTATGTTGGCTGAGGGTGATACAAGGCTTTTAGCCTTTGAGACTGTCTTGAACAGCCCTCCCTCATGCTGGCTATCTCATACAGCCACTAGGTCTTGCTGTTATATTATTTTTAATCATTTTTTTAAAAAATCTTGCTATCAAACATAGCTCTACATTGTGCTGGTCATATATGAGAATACGTGTTGTTAAGCCTTTAAAAAAACTTTTTAAGTGGTTAAACTGCTGTACTGCAGCTAAAACTGTGCTCACGACCTGGGGTTCAAATCCCAGGTAGCCGGCTCAAGGTTGACTCAGCCTTCTATCCTTCCGAGGTCGGTAAAATGAGTACCCAGCTTGCTGGCGGGGGGGGGGACAATGTGTAGCCTGCATAATTAAATTGTAAACCGCCCAGAGAGTGCTTGAAGTGCTACGGGGCAGTATATAAGCAGCACGCTTTTTTTTAAAACAGTTGTGATGATGGATGACCTTCTGGCTGATGTGCAGATAAATATACCTTTAAAGACATACTTGTTTCAATTGTAGGGGGGATTTCAAAATAGTTTATAGTGATGTTGGACTGCAAATTTCATTTGTAAGAATATGCTTTATTAGGTGATGCTTTTCTGGCCTGTTGCAATATATGTCTTAATGGGGAACTATTTTCCAAGCTGTCAGCTTGAGTTGTTGTAAATCTGGATGCTGTGCTGCATTGTCATGGGAGGTTAGGAGGTTGTGACATAGTGGTAGTTTAATCTTATCAGTCATTATTTGTAATAAGGTTGTGAACCAAGGTTGATGTGGCCACCACGGCATTATTAATATCTCCTCTGCTCTTTGTGTAATAAAGTTGCTACTTCCTCTATAAGAACTGAGATGGTTTGGTCTCCTAAATGTGACCAGTAGGAGGTAGTTTGGTGAACTATACTACATACATGTGTGATGATTTTTAGAACCCAGGTATCAGCAGTGAGTGTGCCAGGTGTTTAAATATGGCACAAATTTTGTTTTCCAAGTCTTAATGGATGGTGTGCTGGATGCTGAGCTCTGGCTGTTCTCGGCTTCTTGAAAGTCAAATATGCTGCTTCTTTTTCTTATCACTTTTTTCTTGTGTTGTTTCCTTGTATTTATTGTGCTTTCATTGAGTGCTATAGTGTTATGAGGTTGACTGGTCCTGGGAGCTTGATCAATCAACTGGTGATCTGTAACATTGAGTCTGATCATTCTTTCTCTAACTGGATAAGTGTTGTGTTTTAATATACCCATGTGTGTTTTTTTCCCCATGGAAACCTTGCATGTAGTCATTGTCACATACAGCACTGATGGTACCTGTCTGTCATGGGTTTGGAGGGAAAGTTCCATCCTATGGGGAGTGGAAGGCGGGACATCGGGGGAGGAGCTGTACTGTATATATATTTGGAGCTGGTGTGGAGAGAAAGGAGTGGGAGTCTGTGTGTCAGACTGGGTACAACTGTGTGTCAGTTAGTACCTACCTGATAGGTTCAGGTCTCTATCTGGGTAGCCAGAACTGATAGGTTCAGGGTCTGTGCTTTACTTTAAAGTGTTCTGTGTGAACCAATTTGTTATATGTATATGGTTGGGACTATGCCACGTTACAATATCTCATTTACCTGATCTTTTTATTTACCCTGTTTGTTATTTAAATAAACCTTGTTCTTTTGTTTGTTAAAATCCATTCCTGGTCTGTGTGACTTCTTATAGGGAATGGTTGGTGGCAGCATAGTTAAAGGGTGGTATACTCCAGTAGGTCTGGGGTTGTCACATTGATTGGTGTCCAGCGTGTGGGATACGACTGGTCCAGTTGTCCAGTGGTCCAGCAAAACCTTGGCAAGTGTGCCCAGAGCAAGGGGGGTCTAGTCAGGGACAATCTGAGAGCGCGTAGGTAATCTTCTAGGCTTACCTCACGGGGAGGTACGCTAGTGGAAGAACGTGCCAACTCAGATTGGGGACTAGATTAGGGAGCTCTGAGGCAACCCGTTTTGGCGGGAAAGGGCTGAGGCAAAGCTGTGTGAAGTAACAGTGATCTAGCCTGTCTGCTGAGAGGCCTAGCAGAGGGGGTGGATTCTGCCTGGCAACAGTTGCAAGTTGGTGCTGAAGGAACAGCAGCAATCTATAGAAGGCTGTTTCTGAGGCAAAAGGAAAAAAGTCGTCGCTTTATTTTGAGGCTTGACTTTTGAAGGCAGCCTGTTCTGGGGGGGGATTATGCCTTTGACTCGAAGCCAAATGGCAGAAATGGGTGAAGTGAGTGATCCACAGGTAGACCAAGGTTCTGAGGAGGAATTTGGCTCAGTGCAGGATGAGAGCACGGGGGAACTGACCTCAGAACTCAGAAAAATGCGCCTAGCCCAACAGCATGAACTGAGGATGAGGGAAATAGAAAGGGAAGAGAAACAAAGGCAATTTGAAATGGAGGAAAGGGAAAGAGAGAAACAAAGACAATTTGAATTAGAGAGAGAGAGAGAGAAAATTGCTCTGGAAAAAGAAAGGATGGCGTTTGAGTTAAGAAAATTGGAAATGATGAACCAGAACAATAATAACAATAGAGATTCTGAGGTGGGCCAATTGTCTAAAACTGACCTGAAGAAATTCCCTGTGTACCACAAGGGAGATTGCCCTGAGGTGTTCTTTTCCCTCGTGGAAAGAGCGTTTGTGGACTTCTCAGTAAGGGAAACTGAGAAGATGACTATTATGCGATCTTTGATCAGTGGCAGCCTGGCAGAAGTCTATGCAGAGATGCCAGTGGAACTGATGAAAGACTTCGCTGAGTTTAAAAAACTGGTGTTTGCCCGACATGGGATAAATGCGGAACAGCTGAGGCAAAGATTCAGGTCACTCACAAAGAAACCAGAGCAGACTTTTACCCAAGTGGGGGCCCAACTGGTGAGGTTGCTAGAGAAATGGCTGTCTCAGGAGGGGACAGAGACCTTCCAGCAGCTCAAAGACCTGATAGCGCTGGAACAGTTTTATTCAGTCCTGCATGGGGAACTGAAGTTCCAGGTGAGGGAGAGGAAACCGAAATCAGTGGCAGAAGCGGCAGAGATCGCAGATTTTATTTACCAAATAAGAAAGCCCTTAGGTGCTGAGGGGAAATCTGTAGGTAAACCCAAAGAAACCTACAGCAAGTACTCTCAGGGACCAGGGACAAACCAGCAAGGGGGAGGGGCCCATGTTGAAGGGAAGCCCTCAGACATGAAACCACAAAGACCTCAGATTTTGGAGGGAAAACCAAAACCAGAGGAGAAAGACTCCAAGTACAGCAGAAAATGTTATTTCTGTCAAGGAAAGGGCCATCTAATCTCAGAGTGTGAGAAATTAAAGCAGCTAAAGGGAAATTTGCCTCATGATTTGAGTGGAACCAAGCCAAAAGCTGTGTTCTGTGTCCAGAAAGAGCAAAGCTCCTTGCCACTGAGGGAGCCTGTTGCCATGGCGACTCAATCTGGAACAGTTACATCTGCTGATCAGGCTGGGGAAAATGGTCCTCTTGTGGAGGTCAAGCGCTGCTTACTAGTGAGGACAGATTCGCAGTTGTTTGAGACCGCAGGAGTGGACGTAGGAATACTTGACCATCAGTATAGGGGGCTAAGGGATACTTGTTCCCAGGTGACCCTGTGCCATCCAGACATTATTCCTAGGGAGTATATAATCCCAAATGAGAGCTTGAAGGTGGCAGGGATTGAGGGGCAGGTGATCTCACTGCCAGTAGCTGAGGTACCTGTAAGCTTTCAAGGCTGGAGGGGAGTTTGGCGGCTAGCGATTTCATCGACTCTGCCAGCAGCCGTGCTCGTGGGAGATGACCTGGCTGAACATGTGAAACGGGTGCTAGTGATTACACGTTCACAAGCTACCACGGGGACAGTTCAGGGGGGTACTGTCGAGCCCGAGACGGAAGCAGATGAGGGTAGTCCCGAAGCTGTGGTGGAAACCTTAACCACAGACAGCAAATTTGGCCAAGAGCAAAAGGCAGACGCCACTCTCCAAAAGTGTTTTGAACAGGTGACTGACGCCCAGCTAACACCTGAAACCCCAATGAGATTTCTGGAGAAAAAGGGGATTTTATATAGAGAGACCCTGAGGAATATCTCAAAAGGGGGAGATGGGATCAGAAGTCAGCTAGTGGTACCTGAAAAGTATCGCCCCATGATCTTACAAAGGGGGCACTCTGACATGTTTGCTGCACACTTAGGGGTGAACAAAACACAGCAGAGAATCACACAGAATTTCTACTGGCCTGACATAGGGAAGCAGATCAGGGAGTTCTGTAAACAATGTGATGTGTGTCAAAGGCAGGGGAATAGCCGCGACAGGACCAAAGCAAAGTTGTGCCCTTTGCCTGTGATTGACACTCCGTTCAAATGCATAGGGGTGGATATTGTGGGACCTTTGCCCAAGGCCACAAAGAGGGGGAACAGGTTCATTCTCACCATTGTGGACCATGCCACAAGGTACCCTGAAGCCATACCCTTGACTAACATTGAAACTAACACAGTGGCAGATGCCTTGGTGGGGTATATGTCCAGGATGGGATTTGCCTCAGAAATAATCACAGATTTGGGCGCATCGTTCACATCAAAGCTCATGAAACGCTTATGGCAAATCTGTGGAATTAAGCACAAGGAAACCACTGCCTATCATCCTGAAAGTAATGGGTTAACTGAAAAGTTCAATGGGACTCTAATGCGCATGATTAGGGCTTACTTGGCAGAGAATCCAAACAATTGGGACCAGAAGCTGCAATCCCTTTTGTTTGCTTATCGATCAGTGCCACAAGCCAGTACCGGGTTCAGTCCATTTGAACTTTTATTTGGGAGAAGGGTGAAAGGGCCCCTTGATTTGATCAAACAAAATTGGGAGCAGATCACCCAGGATGACCCACAAGACGTTGTGACATATATAGACTCTTTAAGGAAGGACCTAAAGAGAAACCTAGAGCTAGCAGCAGAGACCCTGCAAGCTCAAAAGGTCAGAAAGAAAGATTGGGATGACCAGGAAGCCAGGGAGAGGCACTTTGACCCAGGGGAGGAAGTGCTGTGGCCTAGGCCTTGCAGAGGGAACAAACTGCAGCTGGGTAGCCCAGAAGTAAAGTGCTTGGGTCACATGGTAGGGGGAGGAGTGATAAAACCCCTGGAGGCCAAAATAGAAGCTGTTCGTAATTGGCCCAGACCCAACACCAAGAAAAAAGTCAAATCATTTCTTGGGTTGGTGGGCTACTACAGAAAGTTCATCCCGAGGTTTAGCGAGATTGCGGCTCCGCTGACCGATCTGACGAGGAAGAAGGCTGATGACCGCATCCCGTGGACCAGCGACTGTGAGGAGGCGTTCCAGAGGTTGAAGCAGGCGCTCATCAACTATCCAGTGCTGCGTGCTCCAGACTTCGACCGGGAGTTCATCATCTACACCGATGCGTCTAACAGCGGGGTAGGAGCAGTTCTTTGCCAGGAGGATGAAAATGGTGACCAGCATCCAGTGTCCTACCTGAGTAGGAAACTCCAGAAAGGTGAGAGACATTTGGCAACCGTGGAAAAGGAGTGCCTGGCCATAGTATACGCGATTCAGAAGGCCAAACCTTACATCTGGGGAAGACATTTTGTTCTGTGCACTGACCACTCACCACTGCAGTGGTTAAAGACAATGAAAACCCATAATAGTAAACTTATGAGGTGGGCTTTAAACCTGCAAGATTATGACTTTGAAGTGAAGGTGGTCAGAGGGTCACAGAACTGTGTTGCTGACGCCTTGTCAAGAAGACCCGAAGAGTGAAGACGGCGAAGAAACCATGGACTATGTATATTTTGGTGACTAAAAGTTAAATGTACCTGTTTTTTTTTTGAACAGGCTTGGTTTGTATTAATAAAGGTAACTTAATGTATTGTAAATATTAATGTTTAAATGCATAAATGTTATGTTTGACCTAGAGTGAGTAAGTATGGTATTGTGTTATAATGTATAACTGTTTTGTGTTTTGATCCTGGTTGTTTTTTTGGAGAAAAGCACTTTAGCTCTTCCCCTGCAAAACAACTTATAAAGAGGGGAGGTGTCACATACAGCACTGATGGTACCTGTCTGTCATGGGTTTGGAGGGAAAGTTCCATCCTATGGGGAGTGGAAGGCGGGACATCGGGGGAGGAGCTGTACTGTATATATATTTGGAGCTGGTGTGGAGAGAAAGGAGTGGGAGTCTGTGTGTCAGACTGGGTACAACTGTGTGTCAGTTAGTACCTACCTGATAGGTTCAGGTCTCTATCTGGGTAGCCAGAACTGATAGGTTCAGGGTCTGTGCTTTACTTTAAAGTGTTCTGTGTGAACCAATTTGTTATATGTATATGGTTGGGACTATGCCACGTTACAATATCTCATTTACCTGATCTTTTTATTTACCCTGTTTGTTATTTAAATAAACCTTGTTCTTTTGTTTGTTAAAATCCATTCCTGGTCTGTGTGACTTCTTATAGGGAATGGTTGGTGGCAGCATAGTTAAAGGGTGGTATACTCCAGTAGGTCTGGGGTTGTCACAGTCATTATGTTTGTGTTTGTTTTGTTTTTTGTGGAAAAGACTTTCCCTATCAAATGGGAGGCCTTCTCTCTGTGACCTAGAATTATAGAATCATAGAAATCATAGAATAAGGAAGTTGGAAGGGGACTATAAGGTCACTGAGTCCAACCCACTGCTTTAGTTAGAAATACAAACCAAAGGATATCTGCCAGGTGGTTATCTAAATTTCTCTTGAATGCCTCCAGTGTTGGAGCACTCACCACCTCTCAAGCTAATTGATTCTATTGCTGTACTGCTTTAATAGTTAGGAAGTTTTCCTGATATTCAAATGAAATCTGGCTTCCAGTAACTTGACACACACATTGTTGTGTGTCCTGCACTTGGCGATGATTGAGAAGAGATCCTATCCCTCCTCTATATGATAGCCTTTCAAGTATGTGAAAACTGCTGTCCTATCTCCTATCAGTTTTCTTTTCTTAAGGCTAAATATGGCAAGTTCTTTCAGTCTTTCCTCACAGGGCTTGGTTACCAGTCCCCTGATCATCCTTGTTGCCTTCCTCTGAACATGTTCAAATTTGTCAGCATTCTTCATGAACTGCAGTCTCCAGAACTGGAAACAGTACTCTAAATGTGGCCTAATCAGTGCTGAATAGAAGGGAACGAGCACCTCACAGGATTTGGAAACTATACTTCTGTTAATGCAGCCTAAAATAGCATTTGCCTTTTTTATATAGCTGCATCACATGGTTGGCTCATATTCCATTTGTGATCCACAACGATTCCAAGATGCTTCTTGCTTGCAGTATTGCTGAGCCAGGTAGCCCCCATCTTGTAACTGTTTGGTTTCTTTTTCCTAAATACAGTACTTTTTGCTTCTTCCTGTTAAACTTCATTCTGATTTCAGCCCAGTGCTCAAGCCTGTCCAAATCATTTTGAAGTTTGTTTCTGGCTTCCAGGGTATTAGTTTGTCTACCCAATTTTGTGTCATCCATAAATTTGATTAGCATTCCCTGCACCCCCTATCAAGATAATTAATAAAAATACTGAATACCATAGGGCCCAGGACTGAGCCCTAGGTACCCCACTAGTTACTTCAACCCAATTTGAAAAGGAGCCATTATTCATCACCCTCTGAGTATGATTCTGTTGCCAACTGTGTATCCACTTGACAGTTGTTCTATGCAGCCCACATCTAGCTATCTTGAATATCTGAATATCATGGGGCACGTTGTCAGAAATGTTACTGAAGTCCAGATGTATGATATCTACAGCAGTCCCTCTGTCTATTAGGGAGGTTATCCGATCAAAAAAATGAGATCAGATTATTCTGGCAGGATTTGTTCTTGACAAATCTGTGTTGGCTTCTAGTTGTTACTGCATTGTTTTCTTGGTGCTTGCATAGTAACCGCTTTATAATCTGTTCCAGAATTTTCCTGGGGATTGATGTCAGGCTGACTTATCTGTAGTTCCCAGGTTCCTCCCTTTTGCCCTTTTTGAAGATAGGGACAACACTAGTCCTCCCCCAATCATCTGATGCCTCACCCATTTCACATGATTTCAAGAAAATACTGGAGTGGTTCTGAGAGTTCTTCAGCCACTTCCTTCAATAATCATGGATGCAGTTCATCCAGCCCTGGAGATTTGAAATTATTCAAGGTAATATGGTATTCTTTGATTATTTGTTTATCTTTCTCCAGCTGCAGTTATGTCCCCTCCACTTGCACTTCCAATTTGTCTGGAGGATCATAGTCCATCCTTTGAGCTAAAATAGGAATTGAGCACTTCGGCTTTTTCTTTGTCATCTGTTATCATTTTTCCATCTCCATTGACTGAGCCACTCCTGAGCCACTCCTTCTTTTTCTTTGTCTTTTGCTATGCATATACCTGAAGAATGCTTTTTTATTGCTTTTAGTTTCTCTAGCTAACTTCAGCTCATTCTCAACTCTTGCTCTCCTAATGCCATCCCTGCAATTCCTTACTACTTGTCTATACTCTTCCCCTGTGGCCTGGCGTCCTTGCTACTTCCTGTATATGTCCTTTTTGGTTTTCAGATCCTGTCTCAGCTTTTTGTGAAGCCACAGTGACCTGCTTTGCTATCTCTCACTTTTTTTCTTGTTTGAATTGTTTTTAGTTGTACCTTTAGAACTTCCATTTTTAGAAACTTCCACCCTACTTGGACTCATTTTTTTTTGGCTAGGATTTCCTGTCATGGGACCTTATGTATCATTGTCCTGAGTTTATGAAAACTGGTTTAAAAATCCAGCATATATATGTGGCTACACTTTGTTTGGTTTCCTTTGAAATCAAGAATTCTAGTAGAATATGGTTACTATCACCCAGAGTTCCCCTTACTGCCACTTCCTCCCCCAAGTCATGTCTACAGATCATAACCATCTGTCATCCCTATAGATCCTAACCATGCATGTTGCCTTAACATTACAGTTGCAGCCATACACTTTGCAACACAGTCTGCTTCATGTTGCTATGTCCATATGCAAGGCAGCTGGGGAGTATATTCCCCCCCCCAATAGGTTTAACGTCCCTTTTTTGCTGGAATTTTTTATTGCTTTCCTCTATTTTTAGTTTGAGTTGTTTCAGTTATTACACGAGTTCCTTATTGGGTGTTTAAATGAGAAATTAATATCTTCCTATACTCTGTAATAGTTTTCTAATCTTTTTTTAATTTGGTGAAATTGATGAAGGTTTTTGTTTTGCAGGACTATGTAATAAGATCCATAAATGGCCCTAACATTGTCATTTTTATGGGGATATTTGTATTTCTCTGAATTCTTGAAAAGACAGAATCTTTAGCTCCAAGTGTAGTTTTTATTGTGATGAGATGGGTTTTTGAGTTAAAGTCTTGTAAGGAATATGGGATTTATAATTAAGAAATGAGCAAGAGAGGTTCCATCTTGTTTCTTTGTATAAAGTATCTTTGCTATGCTGACAGGTTGTTTTCTTGGTGAGCGGAGAGAATGTTATTCTGATAGCCTGAGAAAAGGACTCGGAGTGATTAGATGGGAATTGTTGTGACTTTTTGCGAAGCCACAGTAACCCAAATAACATCTGGTGTGTATGGGAAAGAAGTCATGTGGTGCAACAGGACTGTTTGCCTAGTAACGCACTCTGATTGGATGACATCGTGGGAAGGTGCGATAAGCCCTTGCCAGTTACTCTTGAAAAAGGAACTTTTTGCCTATGGACATTGTCTTTCAAGACCGACCCTTCAGTCATTCGTGACCTACTCTTCAGCTGTTTGGGACTCACCCTAATGTCTCTCGAGACGGACTTGTGGCCTACCTACATGGACTGATTCCTATGCTATACTGGATTACTATGGACTTATGGACTTTTTCCTAAAGGATTATTTCTCTATGAACTCCTACTCTTGGGATAATACATATGGACTATGCCCTGGTATTTTTCTAAGGACTATGGGACATATAATGGATTTTTACTTTTGTTAAGGGATTTTTATTCTACAGGATCACTGAGGACTATAGCCTTTTTATAACCTACTTGGATTATTTTGTTTTTACTAATGAAATACTGGACTGGAACTGTTTTTATTCTTTTTAAATGCTTTTGTATTTTTGTAAGGTTTTTGAACACTTTTCTATTTTTCATGTTTTCTTTGCCTCACTACAGAGTTGTAAATAACCAGCACAATGCTAGTTTATTTGCTTTGGTTTAATTTGGCTTTGATACTTAGAAACATGCTTATTCTTTAATAAAATAAAGATTATAAAACTCAATTGGTTTTCTGAACAGTACACTTGTCATAGGGTCATCATGAGAGTACTGCCTCGGCCTAGCTTACTTAGAGTCCTGCCTGTGGTGCAAGATAAGTCTCAGGACTACAAAGCCCACATGGTTTTATTTCAGCAATAGAGAAAGGGCACAAGGGCATCTTATGTGGGCAGACTTGTAAGAGGGAGTGTTGTAGCATGGCTAGCTGAGTTTGGACTCACTCAGCCCACTTTAGCATGTGCAAACTCCTGATTGCTCTCTGTCCAGGCTTACACATGTGTTTTCGAACCCGTGTTTGCTGACATTTATTACCTGCAATTTTAAGCATTTGGCCATCCTTTCAACCCGATCATTGCAGGATGAAATATCTTCTGAAGGAGAGAGGTGAATTGTGTTAAAATATTGCAAACTCATATGATGCTTTTGAGATGTTTATCAATATAATTGATAAAATGGAGAAAACTGATAGAACTATGAAAATGAATGATAAAGAAAATTTAGAAGAAAGCATAACATGGTATACTATGAAAGTTAATAAACGGTTTAAGTATTAAAGACTCATACCATTTAAGAAAAAAGGAAGACCAAAAAGTTGAAAAAGGAAATGAGGGAATTGGAAAAGAAATACTTATGATAGAGATAGAAGAACCTTTCTGGAAATACAAGGAAGTAGGAAGGAGTTGCAAAATGTTGAAAGGAAAAAAATTCAAAGAAAACTGATATATTTTAAAGAGATTATTGTGAATTTAGCAACAAAAATGAGAATGTTGGTGAGAACTGTGCAGTCAAAATAAGTTAAAGACACAATAGGGTTGGTTAAAGATGAAAGTGGAAAAAAGGCATAATTTAATGAAGAAGAAAATTAAAGTGTTCCAAAATGTTTTAAATAACTTTTATATAGGGGCTATAATCCTACAGATAAAGTAAGGGGATATACAGAAAAAAAGACATGGGGGGATATTCAAAAGGATCATAGAGAATTGATGGAACAATATGAAAAGAAGAAGAGATAGAAGATATCAATCAGTAAAAATTGGGAAAACTCCAGTGATGGAGAGTTAGTTGTAGAGTATTATAAAGCATTTAAAATATTTTAATACCAGTGTTTAAGATATCATTTAATAAAATATTGGATGGAAAGGAACTTCCGCCATCCTGGAAGCATTATTTGTTCGTACCCATCCCAAAGCCCAATAATAATTCTTCAGATTTAGGTACATATACTGTATACTGTCTTACTAATAAACTAAGATGCCAAGATTGTTACTGCAAAATTGGCACAAAGAATGAATAATTTTATTGCTAATTATATAAGAATGGATCAAAATGAATTTATAGGTGGAAGACAGATGGTAGATTTAACTAGAATGGTACTGAATATTTTATTGTATGGCATGGACAACTTGAAAAATATTGATAGAAAATTTAAAAATTATTATTAAATGTTAAAATATAATTCAACAATCATATTCTAGAAACTTTGCAATGATGTTAGTAAATGATGGTATAATTTCCCTATGTCTCTTGTCCCTAGTTCTGTTTGCCTTGGTTATTGAATTGATGGGAAATGTCATCTGGGAAGATGAATCAGAAAACGAATAGGATATAAAGAGAAAATTAAGATTAATTTATGTGCAGGTAATATATTACTAACCATATAAGATCCACTAATGGTTATGGAGTTAAATGACACTTGGGAGAAATGTGGCTTATATATAAACTGGAATAAATCCAAGATGATATTGTATAATTATGATAAAGAAAAAAAAGTGAGGATTAAGAAAGAAGTAGCCTTAAAATAAGTAAAGCTATAAAATATCTAGGTATAAATGTAACTAAGAATTGTAAGAACTAAAGAAGGTTAATTTTGATAAATTGAAACAAGGAATTAAAGATAAATCAAATAGTTATAAGAGGTTACAATGTTCATGGCTTCGTGGAATCACATAATGTAAAATGAAGATTATACCTAAGATTAATTTTCTTTTTGTGGATGATACCAATAAAACGAACTCTACCCAGCCACAAGGACTGATCACTGCACACAAAAGACCAGCTAACGACACCCATCAATCACAATGACAGAAAATCTCTCCTCCTTATCACAACAATACACCCACAACAAAAACACACTGATCACCATAATCACCCATCTCCTGAAAAGGACAAAAGCTGATCCCACAGCTATAAATACTCAGCTCTAAAACAAACAGCACCAGAGCACAGAGTGCAACTCCCGTCCTCTGAAGGTGCCGGCCACAGAGACTGGTGAAATGTTAGGAAGAACAACCTTCAGAACATGGCCAAAGAGCCCAAAAAACCCACAACAACCATTAGATCCCAACAGTGAAAGCTTTCGCGAATACATATTATAAAATAATTTGGAGATAGTATTTTAACAAGAGTAAAATTGAATTGTATGGATTCCAAGTATTCTATAATATTAGGAGATGAAGCCAAGACATTGGCACTTATTTTCATATGCGGAGGAAATGCAATTTTGTTTTGAAAGATGGTATTTAAGAAAAATAATGAAATATAATGTATTAAGGTGGACGTATGCCCTAAAATGTGTGCTTTTGTCTATTATTGAGAATGATCAATGGGGATATATAAAAAAATTCGATTTATTTTTTATTTATTTAATTTATATCCCACCCATCTAGACCGAAGTACACTCTGAGCAGCTAACAAGAATAATAAAATAAAATACAGTGGTGCCCCACTTGACGATTACCTCGTTAGATGAGGAAATCGCTTAATGATGACGTTTTTGCGATTGCTTTTGTGATTGCAAAACAATGTTTTAAATGGGAAAAATCACTTCACGATGATTGGTTCCCTGCTTCGGGAACTGATTTTTCTCTTTACGATGATCAGAAAACAGCTGATTGTTGCGTTTCAAAATGGCCACCCACTGTTTAAAATGGCTCCCGGCTGTGCTTAGGACGGATTCCTCACATTACAGACACCAGAAAATGGCCACCCTATGGAGGATCTTCACTGGACGCTGAGGTATTTTGCCCATTGGAGTGCACTGAGCGGTTTTCAATGCGTTTCAATGGGCTTTTTCCTTTCGCTTGATGAGGATTTCACTTAACAGCGATTTGAACGGAATGGATTATCTTCGTCAAGCGAGGCACCACTGTAAAACAACAACATTAATACAATTGAACTGGCAAATAAATTAGGTATTGATAGGAGGGAAGGCCTGCCTAAAGAGCCAGGTCTTGAGTTGGCTCTTAAAAACAACCAGTGGGGGAGCCAGACAGATCCCTGGGGGTAGATTGTTCCCGAGGCAAGAGGCCACTGCCGAGAAGGCCCACTTTCCTGTTCTTTCTCTTCGGACCTCCCTTGGAATTAGGCCCCTCAGCCACCCATCTTGACTAAAGCAAGTGATTTGGGGAGATCTAGATACTGAGGTCCTAAGTTTAGGGCTTTATATGTTATCATTAGTACTTTGAAATCAATGTGGAAACAAACGGGCAGCCAATGCAGGGTCACTGAAGCAACCAACATGAATTTGGCCCAACTCCGGGAGGCAGTGGAAGACAGGAGGGCCTGGTGTGCTCTGGACCATGAGGTCACGAAGAGTCAGACATGACTTAATGACTAAACAACAACAAAAAGAAAAAAGAAAAAAAATCCAGTAATAGAACACAATGGCCAAAATCCAATAGTAAATTACAGTTAGAGTGTGTCCATTGAATCAATGGGGATTTGGTGAATAAGCACATATATAACTTGCATTGATTCAAGGGTTTACTTCAGTGGCAATTTACTAGCACATTTCAGTTAAACTATTTTCTCTGCCTACTTCCAGGTTATTAGTTTTCAAACAGTTAATATAGGTGGTGGTATCCTGATACACACACGTGTCGACTTCTACACATGGAGAAATAAGGGCATATACTGAGAAAAATGTTGGGAAAAATTCAACAGGATCAAGGCTTTTGCAAACTGCAAAGAGCAGTGCTAAGTGTACATTTAGTTTTGCACTTGGGAGTTGCAGGAGGAGTCACATATGAAGATCAAGAAATGAAAATCCTGATGAATTCAAACTCCACATAAAGAACAGTTTGCATTACTAAACTCAATTTGGACTCGATGGCCCTTGTGGTCTCATCCAACTCTGTGATTCTATGATTCAGTTGACTGAGAACCAGAAGAACTGTGGAGTGAAACCAGAGATATTAACAGGGAATAAAGAAAAAGAAAAATTACTGTAGTAAAAAGAAAAGAAAAACCTAAATGGATGAAGGAGGAAAAGTTTAAAATTGCAAAGGGCAGATGAGAAGTAACAGTAAAAGGTGAAAGAAATAGGGTCAAAACACTGGGTGCAGTTTTTCAATGACTGTCATGTAGAGTGAAAGAGAACTACTACAACAACTAAAGAAATACAGGAGAATGACAAAAGGGAAAAAGCAAGAGGTCTTTCCCAGAAGACTGAAGAAACTAAAGGGAATTCAAGCCTAGATTAGAAATTCTAAATGACCAACAAGGAAACACAATATTTGACCAGGATTAGGTGGAAACATTCTTTCTTAAAAAATGGGAGTGCCTGACCATCCTGAGAAATCTATATGTGGGACAGAAAGCAACAGTTAGAACTGGATATGGAACAAGTGATTGGTTCAAAATTGGGAGAGGAGTACAAGGCTGTATGTTTATATGCAGAATACATCATCCAAAAGGCTGGACTGGATGAATCCCAAATCAGAATTAAGATTCATAAGGTTGTTATGAGTCAGAGGCAACTTAATGGCATATGACAACAACAGAGTAGTATTGCACTAAATAAACTTGAAGTTAGAAGAGACCCATTTGAATCAGTTTAAGAGTATGCAGAGTCAGTTTCTTTCTCCTTTTCTCCCTTGGTGAATTGTGTGATTTTCACCTTTTCTTTCTGGTTATTTAAAGGCATATTATCAAAACAGGTGTAATCATGAAAGTTCTGTAAACCTTTCTGGTTAGCATGATTCCTTTGTGTATTATGTCCAGTGCAGAGGAAAGCAAGTTGTCACATCTCCAGCAACAGCAAAGGAAATTACGCCTGCTTTTGCAGCCTCAGAACCTTAAGCTAACATTTCAGATCTTTGCAGTCTTTACTGACACCAGCCATCAACTTCACAACACTGCCTTATTTCTTTTTGCTCTCTTATGTTTTTTTCAATTGGGATTTTTTTCTGCTTGAAAAGCAGATCCCAACAGTTCCAGTCCAGCAGCAGGGAACAAATAACAACAAAAAGATAAATTAAGGTCAGAAAGTTGTTTTGCTTATTCCACAGAAATTGCAGAGAAGCTGAATCATCAAATCTCCATTAATCCAGTGGGCCTATTCTAGTGCAATTTACTATGCTAAGCAACAGGATTTTAACCATAGTTCATTTCTTCCAATCTGTAGAATTGAACCCCAGTAAATTCAATTGAACTTTTTTTTCTTGATTGGGTGTGATTGTACTATCATATTGAATAGTGCACTTTTGTTTGCACTTCCACTCCTTCACAGACATCATGAGGCACTGTTTCATAATATGGAAGGATGGTCAACTTGTGTTTCTTTTTCTTATGACTGTGGCTTTCCTACATTCCAACCCATCTCTTCAGCTCCTGAAACTGGAGCTGAAGCAAGCCCCGAACTGTGCAGAAGGTTAACTGCTTCTCCTATTTTAAAATCAGCACCGCCTTCATTGCCTCTTTTTCTGCAAGCGGTTGATTGCCACACCTGAGATTCTCCAAATGAGCCCAGTTGTACTGGCACTTAATGCTAGCAATTGCCAGAAAGTGATGGACTGATTCATAGATCAGCCTCTATTTAAATCAAGCCAGAGAGGTAGAAGGAACATCATATCGTGATCAAATGTAAAGACTTTTTCAGATAGAAACCTGCGTTATTGGAGATTCACAGACAGATTGTTTCCAGCTCTTCAGTAAAATTTGGGAGGATTACATAACTCAGAATATTTCATATTTCTTTGTGGTCATTTAGTTAACCAATCAAAGTATCATCGTACTGCGACTTTGGATATTTTTTTCTCTTCATGGTCCAGGATTTTCTCTTTTTTAATTAATATATTTATTTCTGCTGAAAGAAACTGGGGGGGGTTCCCTAGGGGGTAACCACCTACTGAATTGAAAGAGACACAGAGAGATTGATATTGATGGGCATATTATTAATATATTGAGATGGATTTTGAGATAAGAAGAGAGGTACCTGAGTGGAAACTGGGTGCCTATCTCAAAATGGATATAGGTATTATATCTGTGATCAGATATGGGGACCTGAAGGAGATTCATTCACCTATAATATACTGAATTTTTAAATAGCCTTCTCTCTGCTTTTCTGCCATTGTATTTCCAAAACAGGTTCCCAAACCTGAATTTTAAAGGATAACAACATAAGAACCAGTGATTCATAATGTGGCTCGATCAACTCACTAAAATAATCATTTGAACACAACTTGCAGTTGAAAACAATCCACATAGTATATGCTTATTTATATATTTATTGTAGCACATTTTACATTTATCTTGACACTTATTTATGTAAAATATGTATATACCTAATTTTATATGATTATTTTTAATAAAATAAGACTTAAACTGAAATCCAGTTGTGAGTCACAACTGGAGTAGCACACTAAATCAGTGGAACATACACAAACGTCGATTCATTATATCTCCAATGATTCAATGGCCCTTCTCTAAATGTTGTTGAAAAAAGTTTGAGACACTGAGACAAAAGTTTAAGTAATAAACTTTATCTAATTCTTTTAGGAAAAGGTAAACAGGACATCCTAAGAAAACAATAAAACTACGAAAGCTACATAACAAAACATACCAAACAGTAAAAGCAAGTACGGTAGCTCAGGCAACGACGACAAACGTAGGCAAGCACACAAGGTCTCTGCCTCAGTCAGTCAGTAGCACCAATAAAGTGTGGGTTTGGAGAGAGATTGAGAGGCAAAGCTTTATAGAACAAAAGGGACAGGTGAGGTCTTTAAGCACATTAACCTACAATGGCTAGAATGTTGGATCTTGCCATATCCCAACAGATGTGACTTCCTACATGATTTCAACTGTAGTGGCAAGATAGATAGATGTCTCAACAGTAAAGGAATCTAGAAATTCATGTAACATCCTAATAAAGTGTTATGCCATTAAAGATAATATGCACTCGGATGGTCTTAAAGTTCTATCCTTTCAGAAACACATGTAGCAAGTAATATGAATTCAGTTTTGAGATCCAGTTTTAATACAGTGGTGATAAACAGCTGGACTGTTAATCCACATAGTTTCAATCTTAGTCAGTTCAGAGGAGCAATAGGGCTATTAATTTATTCTGCAGTATTATTTGTGCCTATGAGGGTACTGATATACTGTGCTGATAGTAGGATTCAGCATGCCATAAGCTAACTCAGTAAATAGGGATTGTGACGTAGCAGCAGGCCACTCTGATGTCACTGCCAACTCAGGCCTCTCAGAATGCCCACCATGCTACCTCACACTCACTGGCACCAATTGTAATGACTATTTAAGAAGGACAAAGGTTTCCTTCAAAACAAAACAGGTTTATTGAAATAACAAAATAAAATATGTAAATCACAATTAGCTAATCACGATGTCAATCACTGTTTCTTATTTAATCAATCACAGACATCCCTCACTGACCACTTAGGCACACAGGCCTCTAAACAAGCTCTTTCTCTCTCCCACTCCAGATCTCACTCTAGTTCTCTTACTCAATCTCTTATCTGCCTTCACACACTCTTTACCCCCCTTTTTATACCAGCTCCTCCCCTTCCGTTCCACCCTCCGTCACACCATTGGCTGAAGATTCACTGCCCAGCTGTGACGGACAGGTGAGGTCATGGCTGCCCGTTACAGGGATGTCCCCCCAAAAATTATAACTATGAAACTAGACTTCGGATCAGCACCAAATTTGGCACAGATGTTGCAGAAAGTCTATTCTTGCTCTGTGTCAAATGTAGGGAGAGTTGAGCCCTTCAAAATATTTTGGCACAGAGGGATTATAGCCACATCCAAGCTGTTCTTGTTTCTGTCCTCTGCCAATAACCATAGTACAGATCATATACTCATCTTCTGGAACTACTGGGTAATTCTATATAATGGAAATTTCTGATTGAATTTGTGGGTGGCATATGTATAATTAAACTTCCATTTTAAAAAGTCAGGAAATTCAGTTCTTAAAAAAAACTCTGCTTTATGAATGTGCGATATTGTGCTTCTGTACCCACAATTAAATGGTAGTTTTAGTTCAGTTTTCAGCACATGTGATTGCTGATATAGAGTAGAAGTGGAAGTGGCAAGTGTTTGCCTAGCAATTCAGTGCTGTTTCACTTATGTGGGAAGCCAGTGATGTGCTATGATACTTTTTCATGTAATTAAAAAAAAAAGTCAGGTTTTCTCTGCAGTGAGAGACACAGGAGAGAATGCAGGCAATGATCTTTTCTCTCCCCCTTTTATCTTTACAGTCTAGTGCTGTTTCACTTTGGTGACAAGTCACATATCACTTACCAATAAGTTTAAAAATCCAGCTCCCCCCCATACTTCCCATGAGTGAGGAAGACAGGAGGGGATGTGAGAGCATGGAGGCTGAGAAGTAAAAATGGACTAAACAGGGTTAGTTTGAAGTGAAGTATAGCTTCCTATTCTGAAACCATCCAGTTCTTGATTGTGGATGCAAGGATCCATTTGGATACAAGGATTGTTGCAAATCTCAGAATGCACTTTCAGTTTACCCTGTTTCAGCTGATCCAGCCCAGGAGAACTTCTCTGTTTACTCACACTCTTTATCTCATTATTCATATAGTTAGGACTGTAAGCAGCCCCTTATCTCCAAAGAGATTTACGGGGGTGCCGGAGACTGGGATGAGTCCGAAATTCAGACAAACCTCTGACTGCTGAGCAGAGCCACTTAGGTCTCAGCAAGGTCCTGTCTCAACTTCTTCCTCAAAAGCCAATCTCCTTTGTTAAGAAAGCAACACACACAGACAAATCCATGAGTTATACTCAGAATAATCTGGCTCTAAATCTTTGGTAGCAAACACACATGGCCAATTAGACATTCTGCTAGTCTGTACAAGAACCAATGCATGCAGATCATATCATTACTGCTTTATTGAAAAGAATTGCTTTAGTAAAGGTTTCAGTTGATAGTAAAATAGTTCAGTAGGTACATTTTCATATCAAGACAAACGGAATACTCCCCTCCCCACTCCAACTGGAAAAATAAAGAAATAGAATTATGCTAACTAATAAAAAGCATAACACAGTCCATCTCACGTGTCTTGGGTCTTCATAGGCTGATGCTAGATGAAAACCAGTTGACTTCCATCAGTCCATGGTAGGAAAAATAGTCCATAGCAAAGCTACAAACCATTATGGGAAAAAGCACATGTCTGCCCTTTCTCAGTCCAACTCCATCTTTTTCCAACTTCTCTCTCACTTCCTTCTTCTTCCCAGAATTCTTCATAAGGAACACCCCCTCCTGGGTCTTGTTGCCCCGCCTAACTTTCTCATGGAGCTTCAGTTGTTATCATACTTTGTGGCAGAATTATTTTGACTACGAAAGTCTCTGCTCTCTACTCATCTTAGCAACGAGATAATCAGAGAGCGAAGCTTCTCTGAAACAGCATGAAAAACTTTCCTACTACAGAACAGACTTTAAATCAAGATGGATGCTATTGGGACAATCTTAGGACTACATATCCCATTCTAATACACATAAAAACACAAATCATCACAAGGACACTTGACGTATTTGATCAAAGTTGATCCCAACGCATAATTTTAATTTATAAAAGTTCTATGGCAAGATAGGATTGGATGGAAGTCCTAGAATCACAATCGAACTAAGTTCGGCTAGCAAGTGTTCCTTTCAAGGAGATAAACTGCTGGCTAGGATGGGCACAAATATGGCCTCTCTTGAATTTTCATGTTTAGTGAACTTTACATAGTATTACAGTAAAGAGATACAGAGAGATAAAGATTAGTTTCTCAAGGGAAGTGACAGAGGGACAGATGATAGGCAGGCAGGCAGGCAGGCAGATGATAGATAGATAGATAGATAGATAGATAGATAGATAGATAGATAGATAGATAGATAGATAGATAGATAGATAGATAGATAGATTGATTGATTGATTGATTGATTGATTGATTGATTGATTGATTGATTGATTGATTGATTGATTGATTGATTGATTTTATATTGATCAATCAACCATTATTACTGCCAAGTTCTAACCTGCATTTTAATGTTTGGTTGTACAAAAATATGCTTCCTACGGGGCACAGAAAGCCCAATAACTTTCATGCTTAATAATCTTGTCTGTGAGGAGCCAATCTAATTTGTGGAAACAAATTGTTCCTCAGGGATATGTTATTTCAGCCAAAACTGAATATATTACTCATTTAAAAAGTAGCAATAAAGATTATATAAGATGTAATTCATTATTTTTCTAAATGTTTCACGGTTCCATTGGGAGGTGAGACTTAAATAGCTTACAGGAAGCCAACCTTAATTAGGTTGCTTTTCAAATCAAATATAATATAATTTTAACATAAAAATGTCACTCAAGGGAAGTCTTTCCATTTGCACAGAAGATTAATGAAGTTTAAAGGGGGAAATTGTATAGCTCTGTGGGCATTATTGGATATGTTTCTCTCTCTGTGTGTATTTGTGTGCACATCGATTTATGAATTATTGTGCATTATATAAAAACACACATATTGCTCAGGCTACTACTGTTGCCACTGTGCTTTGTGCTTTCACAGCTGTTACACAGCAGCTTTGCTTGGAAGGTGTATGTGACATCAGTTGCATGTTCTTGGAGGCTGAAGTACTTAAACTGCTTAATTAGTTTGAGTACTGCCATCAAAATCAATAAAAATGTTCTAAAGAAATGCTGGTTTGCATGTATATGTGTGTGAGAGTGTGTCCTCCCCTTTTCTTGAGGACAGAACTCTTCAAACCCACATGTAACAATTATGCTATTTTCTGTAAGGAGTTCCTCCAAAAAAGAAAGAAAGAAAAAAACAAGTAACACATGTCCTCTGCAGTTATATGTTGGTTCATTGACAGCTAACTGGAGGCTGGAAATGGAGGTGATGGGTGGATAACATAAATTACAGTTTGCCAAGTGCCAATTTACCATTAGAAACCAGGTTCCAATAGACTTCATTCCCTTGGAACAGATTAAAGCCTAAAAAGCAACTTCTTTGCACACAATTCTCAGAATTCCTCAGCCAGCTCCTGGTCATGTTGACTCAGGGATCTGGGGAACATTAGGCCAGAATTTCCAAAGTCTGGGTGAAATAGCTTATTCTTTTCAGTCTTTGGCAACATATTGCCCCAAATGACCTTGAGTAGTGGGAAGATCTTCAAATGCACATGGACTGGGCTAAATTCAGCCAATTCCTTGATTTTCCCCGAAACTGAGAATGCCACATTGGCCTCTGGAATTTGGCTGTCACTATAGAGCTTACTATACCATCTCCAGATAGTATAAATATCCAGTGATTGCCAATTCATTATGGAGTCCAATAGCATCCAAACGGGAAGTTGTAAGAAGTTCCCAAATGGGAAGTTGTAAGGTGATGAATTTCTGAGACAATGGACCTGACAATTGTTAGACTGTGTTAGATTGTTCAGAGATCAGATGGTCTACATTCCCCTACCACTTGTGACCTTATTCACAGCATCAGAGCAACTGAGACTACAGCTTAGAAAATGTCATAGTACAAAAGAAAGGAAATTATGGAGAAAACTATTCCCTACCTGGTAGAGATTTTCCTCAATACACAAAGAAGTGGAGCTCTGCTGTAGTAATTGCTACAGCAGCCAAAATCTTTTTCGTTATTTACACCAGCCTAAGTGTATTGGCAGGGACATGATGGCACTGTGGGCTAAACCGCAGAAGCCTGTGCTGCAGGGTCAGAAGACCAGCAGTTGTAAGATCGAATCCACACGACGCAGTGAGCTCCCATCACTTGTCCCAGCTCCTGCCAACCTAGTGGTTTGAAAGCATGCAAATGCAAGTAGATCAACAGGGACCACCTCGGTGGGAAGGTAACAGCGTTCCATGTCTAAGTCGCACTGGCCATGAGACCACGGAAGATTGTCTTTGGACAAAACGCTGGCTCTGTGGCTTGGAAACGGGGATGAGCACCGCCCCCTAGAGTTGAACACGACTGGACAAAAAATGGTCAAGGGGAACCTTTACCTTTACCTTTATTGGCATAAAATTGTAGAGATGTATAAGGGGAAACTTTTAGATTGCATTTGTTTTCATCTATTTTGGGGAGTTCCTCATTCATTTTCAGTTCCTTCAGGTACTGGACCTTTTGGTAAACCCAAAAGCATCCACCTTGTGGCGCAGTGGTTAAAACGCTGTACTGCAGCTAAAACTGTGCTCACGACCTGGGGTTCAAATCCCAGGTAGCCGGCTCAAGGTTGACTCAGCCTTCCATCCTTCCGAGGTCGGTAAAATGAGTACCCAGCTTGCTGGGGGGGCAATGTGTAGCCTGTATAATTAAAAATTGTGAACCGCCCGGAGAGTGCTTGTAGCGCTATGTATATAAGTCCAATAAATAAATAAATAAATAAATAAATAAATAAATAAATAAATGAATGAATGAATGAATGAATGAATGAATGAATGAATGAATGAATGAATAAATAGATAAATAAATAAATAAATAAATAAATAAATAAATAAATAAATAAATAAATAAATAAATAAATAAATAAATAAATTTTCCCCATTCTTGTTTCTGGAACTGAACCAATGTAAACCTTATAGGACCCACAAAAGTACACCACGAAAAGCAGCATCAAGGCAACAGACTGTCATCCACTGCAAAAGTAGACAACAAAAAACCTAGATGATGATCCAAAAATCCTAGATGGAATGGGTACTGGGGAGACTCATTCCCTCTACCACTCCAAAAGGGTCTGTCCGGTAGTTCAGACAATGCACCTCAGGGTGAAGGTGCTCAGTCTCCAGACAAAAAAACAGGAAAAAGAAAGAAAAAGAAAGAAAAAGGGCAAAATCTGCCCCCAAACAACATCATCATCATCATCATCATCATCATCATCATCTAAAAGTGAGTAAAGTAATTCCAAAGTGGATGAGAACTGCAGCAAGATGAAGAAAGAAGGAAGAAACCCACAGCAGAGACAACAGCTGAAGCAGTAACTTGCTAGCAAGAAATAATCCCAAAATGGAGATCAGAGCAGATGAGCTCTCAGCAGAAAGAGCTAAACAAGCCACTAACACTAAAAGATCAGCCATTCCAAATTTCCAAAGCCCTATTAAAAATTATACTTCCAGCCTCCTCTTTCCAGGATGTTCCCCAAATCCTAATTGGAATCTGACAAATCTCCTCGTGAGACTTGCAATGGTGTTTGTTGGACTATCAATTAGGCAATTTTGCTTGAAAGAGTCAAATGAAGGTAGTATAAATGAGGAAATTGAAATGAAATTTGATTGTTTTGTTAGCTTTTCAGAATTCTGAATAATTCATATTTCAGAGGCTTTTCATTAAAAAGATATAAGATGCTATAAGAAAAGAAAAGGAAGTGTCCCTTTCGTGTTCTTTTTTCTCGTAACACAAATGTTTTACCCGCAGAACATTGCTGTAGTTAACAAGTCATTGCTTGTATCCTTTGTTGCATTCTAGTTGCATTAGTTGGTACTCAGCAAAGAATACAAGCAGCAACATATTAATTAGTGGCAATTTATCACTATAGTTTGCTCCATTACACATCCTGCAATACAGTGGTCCAAATCTGTCAGATGTTTCATCACTCTACTCAAATTGGACAAAAATACTATGGCTGTGACTACAAAGGAAATGAGAATTAAATTATCTTCTCTTGCTGTGAAGTCACATTGGCGTACTTGGTTCTCTCCTATATAAGTGGCCACAGAAGCAGAGGAGTAAAAAAGGCTTCTTCTTGCAGTTCTGCTTGAAGCAATTCTAGGTGGAGCAGTTTTTTATGTAAACAATCAGTTTTCTATCTTATCTTGCCAGCAAGTTCCTGAAACTATTAAATAAATGAAGGAATAAATAGAACTGTGGGGCAGGGGAGTTGTGTAAAATAACAGTGGCAGCTTAGGGGAGCAGAGATGAATACTGGCGCTCTGTGTGTGTGTCTGTGTGTGCATGCACCCACTCTCGCCCTTTCAACCCTTTTGCCATCTCTCTCTCACACATGCACCACTCCCCACTCTCTTTAATTGCCCCTCTCTTGTATGCTTCCTCTCTTTTCTCTTTAAATGGGAAAGCAACTTCACAGCAAATCATACTCAAGGTGCTTTCCTTTTGCATTTCCCCCATTTCATGGCCACCTTGGTGGGAAGCTGTTTTTTTTTTTTTTAAAGAAGTGGCTGGAAAAGGAGTGACTGTGGAGAGATGTGCTGGCATCGCTGGCGTGTATGTGCATGTATACCTCAGCTCATTCTCCATCAAGGGGCTACAGACACCCTTCCCCCATCTTTACAGGAACATTTGCAGGAGAAAAAGCATGTTCAAGTCTTACTGACATGAAAAAATTGAAGCCCTCTAGTGATAGAGAAATAAAGCAATTTTGGCAGAGAAAATGATGGAAGGATTAGAATCAGTCTTGTTCATCATGCAGACTGTAAAATACACCTTGAATTTACCCATTTTATAAGCAGAGCAAATCTTGCCATATTTGACCATGTCACTCCCTATGTCAAGTCAGGAATCTGAAATTCTTGCTTTTCTACTGTAAATCTGTTCCAGTCTACCATGGGACCGTGCCAGTATCAGTAAAAATCTGCCCAAGACATTTTACTGCTTGGGCCAAAGAAGATGGAACCCATAACTATGCTGTGTAGAAATGACAATTTGCCTGCTAATTCACCTTCTGTCATGAAACACCATTCCTCATCATTCAGGGCAGCAGGCTGTTTTAAAGATTGCAAGACAAGCCCTGATGTATACCAAGCCCGTCAACAGAGAGACATGACTAAGTGAGCAAAGGGACAAAATGGGAGACTGATGCATGAATTCTTGGTCATCGCTTGCATTAGGCAGCTTCTAGGTCCAATCATGACCAACACAGAGTGTGATGGGCAGTTAAAAACTTGGAAGGTCTAAAAGCTACAGCACACTATTGAAATTTTTCCAAAGAAAGAAACAAGGAAGAATCCCCATGTGTTAGTTATTCTTGGCAAATGAGACCAGTTTTGAAAACACCACAAACCAGGAAGAAATCATTTCAGATACTTGCTTTAGTAATTAAGCAGCTGAATGTATCAGTTTTCCTTCTGAATAGCCATACTCCTTCATTCTAAATTTAAAAAACTTTATGATTAACCTCTTATAAGTACCTTTCTAGGCAAGTATACAACCCTGTTGCTTTTGAAGGGTCCAGTTAATACATATAGAATATATATATCTTAGCCTAACCATAGCCATCTTGCTTTCTGTAACTGCTTTGCTGCATAAAGGTTAAGTTTTTGCTTACTAGGCAAGAGTAGAAAAAGGAGGCAGGCCGCCTGCATTCCCTTGCTTGTAAGTAACTGGCCTAATGAGGAGTTTGTCCTTGAACTTATAAAATATTTGGTTGCCTAGGTACCTACAGCTCCTCCTTTCCCCCTCCTTCTCCACACCCCTTTGCCTCCCTTGTTTGATGTATACTTTTGTATCTGGGGCGTGCTTCTTCTCTGCATGTTTTCTGTGTGTGAAGTTTGCACCTATTTGCTTGCTTTCAGCTGAAAATAAACAAATATCTATTGGTTATCTCTGTCTCTGGCTGATTGGTTAATGTGTTAAAGACAGGTAAAAACCAGGAATTAGTCCTGGCTCCCTTCACTTTATTCAAAGATCCAGACAAGCAAAGAATACATAACTGAGACATAAGAGAAAGAAAAACTTGCATGTGTACAACTATCAATTCTCAAATTAGAAAAAAAATAGGTTAGCTTAATTGACAAATTTCTAATTCCACATAGCAGTTCTTAAAGCAAACAGTTGCACTGGACTTGTACACAACCATGGAGTACCCAAACATGCATTCCCTGCTTCACTATATTATGTTCTTAAAATTGGATTATTATGCAGATATACTAAACAGCAACTAGAGTTATGATAAAGAGTTTTGATATTTAATAAACAGCATCTACAGTTTAATGACATTTGGTAGATGTCAAACATTCTCTAGAATAAACAGGTTTTTTTAACCACCCAACTTTCAAAGATGGGACATAAACAAAAGAAGACTCAAAACACTTTTTCCTTGGCTATGCTTAAGGCTACGTATTTTTTAGCTGCAAGCAAGCTGAACAATTATTATGAGGAGGCTGGAGTGCTGACAGTCTTAAGATGGTTTGGACCACTGGGCCAACAGTATATTCCCTTGGCACCAAGGTCCCAAAGCCTTTGAACGTTTTGGCAGCTTCAAATAAGTGAAACTCAGTAATTTTCCCCAGTTCCTAAAAACAAGGGAAACCATGTTGTTCAGAGCACCAGCAACCATGAAGATGATAGTTTACGAAGTATTCATTTCTAATCTATGGTTACAGCTATGTACCAAATAGGGTTTAAATGAACTATTTTATTTGCAATTATTGCATATCTTAGAAATCAGACATACAGAGATGAAGAGAAACTATGAAAAATAGACATCATTCACTGGTTGATGTCTCTATTTGCATGGTAAAAAATATATCTAGTTTGGCCTTTAATTTTGCATTTAGAGTAGGGACATGAGTGAAACAACAGTGACTACAAAGATTCTAATTCAATCTCTATCACACAGTCAATAAACTTGCTGGCAGATTACCACAAGTTGTAGTGATGGGTCAGCTTGTTCATGAAGCTTTACAGAATACCTTTAAAGAAAGAATTAGTGAGTGATTGCCTACTGGAGGAGATGGGGCTTTGAAGCACTGAAGATCTAGCAGTTCATACCCATATCTACGAGCACATGCTAAGACACTTTCCATCAGAACTTCCGGTTCCGGCTCAGCCAGGCAAGACGGTCCTGGCTACGCAGCAGTGATTTTATCTTTATTTTATATAATTTTATATGTTTTTTATCATTTTTGTTTAGTAGAGGCCCCTATTTTACTTTCCGGCTGGACGCATGATTTTAATCTTGGTAAAAGTAAATATAGAGATAATGACCACAAAATTACACAACTGAAGCCTTGGGAAGAAAACAGAAGAAAATAACACCATTACTGCGGACAGTAAGCACCTGCTTGAATCAAGCCTGCAAGAAAAGCATTTACTTTGTCTAAGGAAAGCCATCTGCCTTTGGGAGGTTGTTTGGCATACAGCAGGGGCCCTGATCTGTTGTCTTCATCAATCTACAATTAGCTCACAGGGTGGAATAACCTGCCCTTTAATGGTTTATGTTTGAGTGTTTACTGGAGCTAAGAAGTGTTTTTATACATTTGTACCTGCAGAAGTAGAAGGGGACACTAATTAAGCTAAATCTGCGGAGTATAACTATGGTCACTACTAGGACCTAAAAAACCTATGGCAAGATAAAAAAAATGCTTCCAAAAAGCCAAATCAGAAATCAATAGCAGACTTCTGTGTGGCCTCAGATCTCATCAGCCAATGTGAACATACTTCCTCTTATAATCAAAGGCCTCTGAGGGAATTTACATCAAGTACCCCACTTACTACGGACAATGTAGGCATAAATAATGGAGAGACATAATAGGGGGGTTGCAGTCAGAACTCTGCACTCTGGAGGAGAAATCGGCAATTGGTCTCTGGACCCAGAACTCCTAGAGAAGGCTCTCTCTGCCTCTATGGAATCATTCTATAAACATCTAAATCTATCAACACCTGGGCCCAAGGAGGACCATATGGAAGGAAAAGTAGGTCCCCAAGATGCTCAAGGGCCCGAGGGTGAACAAACTAGGATTATTTACACTCAACTACGTGATCAGTGCTTCCTCTCAGCTAAATCCAACCAGACAATTTTCAATAAGCTGCATGATTTAAAGAAAGAAATCGCTGATATTAAAGCAATACTACAATGCATTGCTGACATGATAAAGTTGGGGATTTTAAAAGCAGCACCTCCCTCAAACCCTCAGAATACTGAACAGAGAGGACTTCAGGCAAAAAAGGAGTTGGGCACAAAAGATCAAACACAAAAAGATAACTCCTCAGCCTTTAAAGGTCAGAGTTACCAACAGCTATCGGAAAAAACAACTCAGGACTGAATGCACATCTCCGGGATGGCCCTAAAGGCTTGGGCAGACCCATATGACCGAAGTGAGGACACAGAGGGACCTGACCTAACATCCTCCAATCTAGAGCTAATAACCGTAGATGAATGGTGGGGAAACACCCAAGAAGAACCCTATCCTCAGCATCTGCTTCCTGTGACAGCATGCAAGAAAAATATACAAATAGAAAACCCCCAATGGCCAGCAACCTCAGACAGTGAAGAGTTCATCCCGGTTGAAACCTCATCATCCAAGCCCATGAACCATATCACCATCTATAACTGGCCACTAAGAAAATCAAATGGCACCTGGGCCTCCAATTCAGAAGTATTGCAGACAATAACAGAAATTCTGGGCAAGGATTGGGATGCTCAAATGAACACAAAATCTTACTGTATTTATCCCAGTAAGCCCGGGCAACTAAGAGGCAGGGTGCACATGATCTTCGCCAATAGTAAACAGGCCCATCATTTTTGGAGCCTGTTATACAAGTTTGAAAAAAACAGCAGTATCATTCAAATGGGGAATACATACAAGTTATTCAAATATCAACTTCAGACCAATCACACAATTGAGGCCTGGTACGTTAAATTAATGTGTACACAGTGCTCTGGGCAGCTTGCCAACATTGTAGCCAAAGTGTCTGATGGAGAAATGGACTGGGATGGTTTTAAAGTCTTGGTGCAGAGAAAATTTGGTTTTACTTCGGAAATACTGAGGCAGAACTTTAGAAAACTGAAAAAGCAGCCTAATGAGTGTTATTCTGCACTAGCTGACAAGATAGAACATCTAGGTGATCAGTGGTTGAGCTCCTTGGGCGTTAGTACCCTTGAGGATTTGAGAACTGTGTTGTACATGGAGCATTTTCTTAATTTGGTGCCTTCAGAAATGAGTACTTTGTTGGAGAGAGAATACAAAGACTTGCAAACCCTTGCTTTAAAAACTGATGAGATTCTCTCCTTTAAAAGGCCTGAACCAGCTGTTAGGGCAAAGACTGCACCAGTAGTGCCTAAGAGACAGAGCCAGTTTGATTTTAGAAAGTCTTTTTCTCAAGAGCCCAGGCAAAGTTCATTTGAGCAACGCAGGAGCCTAGCTCCTAGCCAGACTAAAACGCCTCTTAAATGTTTTGAATGCGGTGGCTCTCATCTATGATGAGATTGTCCAAGGTTAAATGTGCCTGCTAGCCAAGTTAAGGAGCCAGCTAGAAAAACTCCTGTCCCAGCTCCACGTAGATCCAAACCAGGCACTCCTAAGATGGCGTACGTAAGTTCTGTGCCAGCGGGAACTCAGCAAGTGCCAGCTGCCAACAATGCAGTTTCTGTGCCTAACCAGTCAAGCATTGTGCCTACACAGAGTCAGGAAGGAGTTAACTTAACTGTAACCCCTTCACAAGCCAGCGGAATGCAGGCAACAGTAAACCAATATGTGCCTAGAGGTTCAGACTTACAAATTGCTACAATTTCATCAAAAATTGTGAAAGAGTCAGAATCAGGAGAGAGATTTTCCATTATGGACCCTGCTTGCATAGTGCCAACTACCCAAAGGGACTGGGCAACCAGAACTTTTTCTGAGGTTGTTTTTCTTCACACACCAGGAGGTGATGTTGCTTTAAGTGCTTTTCGAGATTCGGGAGCTGATATTTCTTCGATAAATAAACAATTTCTAGACCCCACCTTGATCCTAAACAACCTGAGGTGTCCAGTAAAAACTTATGGGTCTAAAGAGGCTGAGCAGAAGTATGACTCTTTGGCATATGTAAAAGTAACTTACAAGAATTGGTCCGGGCCCAAGCATATTCTAACTCATGAGGGAAAACCTGATTTTCTGCTAGGAAATGATCTTGCTTTTTTTGATCACATGCAAAGTCAGAATGCAGCTTCTATGCAGGTAGTCACTCGGTCTCGAAGTAGGGAGATGCATGATCCTGAACTGGAGCAGGAATCCACTGAGGATAGCTCAGATGGAAATCTTAGGCAACAGCAGCTACTACAGAGACTAAAATGGAGGATGTGACCCCAACGGGATCAGCTGACTTTAGACTGAAACAACTTAATGATCCCACTCTAGCTTCTTTAAGGTCACAAGCAGACAACTATGCTGAACGTCCTGTGCATCAGCAAGTTAGTTTCCTGTGGGGAGAAAATGGACTTTTGTACAGAGAATATTTCCCCAAATCCAACTTGGATGCCCAACCTATTCAACAGTTAGTCGTGCCTACTGAATATAGACTGAGAATACTAGAAATGGCTCATGACCATCTGAGTAGTGGGCAACAGGGAATACAAAAAACTCTAAAGAGGATTTCTCAACATTTTTACTGGCCTGGTATTTCAAAAACTGTAAAGGACTATGTCAGTTCTTGTGACTATTGCCAACGCACAGGCCATCAAACTGACAAGGTAAAGGCCAAGATGCAGATTATGGAGATTCCTGATCAAGTGTTTCAGTGTTTGCAAATGGATGTGCTAGGACCTTTTGTTCCTACTAAATCTAAGAAGAAATACATCATTTCTTTCATCTGTTCAACCAGTAGGTGGATTGAAGCCTATGCTATTAGCAATCTTACAGTTACCACCATAGCTAGAATCATCGTGGACTTGTGCTCACATATTGGAGTACCATCCAAAATAATTTGTGATCAAGCAGGAGCTTTTACAAGTGAACTTATGCGTAAAATCTGCAAGATAAGTGGAATAACCATCAGTTTTAGCACGGCCCATCATCCTCAATCTCATGGTATGGTGGAAAGAGGTCAACATACTTTGCTTAGGATGATTAAAACTTTGACCCAAGAATATGGAAACATTTGGGATGAACTTTTGCCTTTTGCTTTGTTTGCTTACCGTAGCTCAGCTCATTCTTCGTTAGGTGGCTTTTCTCCAAGTGAGGTGGTATTTGGAAGAAATCTACAAGGACCATTGGACTTCCTGAAATCCGATTGGGAAGGTGTGGTTAAAAGTAGTACTGTGCCAGTTGCTGATTTTGTCAGAAAACTTCAAGAGAAACTCTTGGCTGTCCAGGAGTTGGCCAGAGACAATTTGTTGGACGCTCAAGCAAGTCAGAAGTTCTTCCACGACAAGAGATCCAGACACAGGGAATTTTCTGTGGGTGATTTGGTACTTGTTCTGAACCCACTCAGACCTTCTAAGTTAGAAGTTGTCTGGGAAGGTCCAGGTGAAATAGTTCAAAAATTGGGAAATGTCAATTATCTTGTCAAAATGTTGAATTCTAATAAGAAACCTGTTCTTTACCATGTCAATAGTTTGAAACTGTACAAAGATAGATCTGCAATGGTTTTTCAATGTCATGCTGAATATTTTCATGCTGCAAATGAACCTATTGATATGTTGTCTGAATTGCAAGATGCAGGTACATGGTCTGATAATCTTGTTTTAACAGGTATCATTGATCAGAAAGAAAGGTTGTTTCAAATTTTAGAACAATACCAAGATGTGTTTTCAGATAAACCAGGTTACACCAATTTGATCAGTCACGTGATAACTACTGAGAACAATGCCCAGCCCATACGGTCTAGCCCATATAGAGCAATTGGTAATCATGCTATCCAGATTGAACAAGAGATACAAAAGATGTTACCTTTGGGGGTGATTGAACCGTCATTCTCCCCTTGGGCTTCTCCGGTGGTACTGGTGCCAAAACGTAACGCTACTGGTGAAATTCTTGAGGAAGTAAGATTTTGTGTTGACTACAGAAAGTTAAACAGTGTTACTGTTCCAGATCCATACCCATTACCTAGAATGGATGATTTAATAGAACATCTTTCAAAGGCTAAGTTTATCAGCATTCTCAATCTAAAGAATGCTTATTGGCAGCTCGATTTGGCCGAAGATTCACGAGATAAGACCGCTTTCATCATGCACGTGGGAACTTTCCGTTTCCGACGATTGCCATTTGGTTTGAAGAATGCTGGTGCTTCATTTCAAAGGATGATTGACAAACTTTTACAAGGGTTACCTTTTGCAAGTGCTTATCTTGATGATGTTGCTATTTTCAGTTCTGATTTTGATTCTCACATGTCTCACATTGAAACTGTTTTGTCCAGACTTCAGCAAGCAGGACTGACAGTCAAAGCCAGCAAATTTCAATGGATGCAAGGAAAAGTCATGTACTTAGGTCATTTGATTGGGCAAGGAGAAATTCAGACTCTGCAAGCCAAAGTACAATCTATTAATGATTGGCCTATTCCAAAAACTAAGAAAGAGGTACGTTTGTTTTTGGGCCTAGTTGGCTACTACAGAAAGTTCATTCCTGATTTCAGTCATTTGGCTTCACCTCTGACAGAGCTCACTAAGAAGAGACAGCCTGTCAAGGTAAAATGGACACCAGAGTGTCAAGGTGCCTTTGATGCTTTAAAAGCTAAGATTATGGATGCACCTATACTGAAATCCCCTGATTTCGACAAACCATTCATTTTACAGACAGATGCCTCTGAATTAGGCCTTGGTGCCGTATTGTTACAGCAAGGAGAGGATGGGAACCTTTATCCTATCTCATACTTCTCTAGAAAACTCTTGGAAAGAGAGAGAAATTATGCAGTACCTGAAAAAGAGGCACTTTCTATATTTTGGTCTCTAAATTTACTTAGACCTTACCTATGGGGGTGTAAGCTTACCTTCCAAACAGATCACAGAGCTTTAGTTTGGTTGCAGAAGATGAAATCTCACAACCAAAAATTGTTGAGATGGAGTCTAGCATTGCAAGATTTTGATTTTGAAGTTCAACACATTCCTGGAAAATGGAATGTTGTGGCAGATGGTCTTTCTAGAATGTACTGTGAAGATTCTTATGAACCTGAACGTTGAAACAGTGTATTCAACAGTGTGCTATGTTTCAGTATTGTTATAGTTAATCTGTAGTTGAATTTTGATGTATAACCAGTTAATTACTTTGAATTACTTTTTAGTTACTTTTGCTTGATTTCTTAAAATTAGATCAGATTAACTGCTATGAATTTTAACTATTATCAGGGGTGGCATGTGATGATTTGTGTTTTTATGTGTATTAGAATGGGATATGTAGTCCTAAGATTGTCCCAATAGCATCCATCTTGATTTAATATCTGTGTCTGTGGTAGGAAAATTTTACATGCTGTTTCAGAGAAGCTTCGTTCTCTGGTTATCTAGTTGCTAAGGAGAGCCAAAGAGTTACATTCCTGGTAGTCATAATAATTCTGCCACAAGACATGATAACAACTCAAGCTCCCATGAGAAAGTTAGGCAGGACAACAAGACCCAGGAGGGGGTGTTCCTTATGAGGCATTCTGGGAAGGAGAAGGAAGTTGGTAGAAGTTGGAAAAAGATGAAGTTTGACGGAGAAAGGACAGACACGTGCTTTTTCCCAAAATCGATTATAACTTTTGGATTACAACTGGAATCTAACTTTTCCTGGTGGATCATGGACTATGGAATCACAGGAACGTAAGAAAGACAACGCCTATGCATAATTCTAGCTTAGTATGTTTTCTTGTGTTATTTTTCTTAGCTGGAGTTCGTGGGGTGCTCTGTCTGACTTGATATGGAAATGTTACTGACTGAAATGCTTTACTATAATCTGAATTCTGTCTAGAACTATCTTCCTGAATAAAAGCAATAATGTTTAAGATTGCATGCATTGGTCTCTTGTACAAACTAGCCTAACTAATTGGCCACGAATATTTTGCTACCATATATAAAGCCCAGATTAGCCTGAGTGTAAACTCATGGACTGTCTGTTTGTTGCTTTTTCTTAACCAAGGAGATGGACTTGAGGAAGGAAAATTGGTTCAGGGCCTGCTGAGATCTAGGGCTCGTCTTGGCTCATAAGGACTGTCTAATTTTCTGGAATCTCTCCTTCTCCGGCTTCCCCTTAATCTCCTTGGAGATGGGGGATTGCTTACATATATAATGTTCAAAACTCTCCTAGTTAAATTTTCCATTTGTCTTCCCTTTATAAACCCATTCTGATCCTCTTTAATATATTAAAAGTGATTTCATATGATTATTATGTGGGATCCTATCATAGGTTCCATGTGTGCTCAGAAACCAGAAATAATGGGTCTCTTGGGATATGGCTTTGCAGTGGCGCCAAAGCATGGATGCAAGACATAGATCCTCATGGATCCACAGGATTTTCCCAAACCACCTATTAGGCTACATCTAATAAATGATGGATACATCAGAGCATTGCTTTGCTGTAGTACAAAGACATGGATTCAAGATACACACCTTGAATCCACGTTATTTTGCCACTGCAATGCCATGTATTAAAGGACCCACTATTTCTTTGCTGAGTTTTGCAGGCACAGATAGAATCTGTGAGTTGATGTTTTGTCTGGGAATATTCTATTCAAAATAATGTGGATCCTTGAAGATGTTTTTGTAACACAGCAAAAGAAACTCTTCCAGGCCCAGCTGGAAGAGAAGGAAGGCTAGGCCACCCTTTACTATAGCCTAGTATTCATTTCTTTGTTTTATTTTATTTTTTTAGCTGGAGTTTGTGGAGTATTCTAATGTCTTGATTGGAAATGTTACTAAATGCCTTATTTTGCAATAAACTGAATTCTATCTAGAACTATAATTTCTTAATAAAAACAATAATGCTTAAGATCTCATGTTTTGGTCTCTTGAACAGCCTGAATAATTATTTTGCTACCTAATAATTGGCCACGTATTTGCTACCAGAGCCCATAAATTACCTGAGTTCTAACTCGTGGTTTGTGTTGTGTTTCTTTCTGTTTCTTTAACAAAGGGGATAGACTTGAGGAAGGGGATTCAGTGCAGTTGCCTGGCTGAGTTTGGGCTCATCTTAGCCACATAAGAACTGACTGAGCTCCGGAATCTCTCCATTCCTGGCTTGTCTGATCTCTCCAGAGACAGATGAAGTTTACAAACAGCTCTGAAAGTGAAATCTACAATGAAACCCTACTTGAGACAGCTGGCCATGGCAGTAGTACTTACAGGAAGTATGAAATCCCTATTGATCATTAACATATACTTATCTCCTACATCTAGAAAAGCAGAAACAGAAGGAAAATGGGCAGACCTTGAAAACTATGTAAGAGAAATTATCATGGAACATCCGGATGCTTTGGTCCTGACTGGTGGGGATCTAAACGCCCGTATGGGACCAGATGATGACTATCTGGTAACCAAATTTAAGGTGATAGCCAACATAAGAAATGATAATGTGGGGAACCTGAATCAGGAGAGGGCATCTAAAGATCAACATGCAAACTATGCCGGGGGCCTGTCTGTACAAATTTGCCTATAGACTGGGCCTCTCAGTTCTAAATGGCACAATCACTGGTGATACCCCAGGAAAATACACATTTATGGCAGCATCTAAAGCTAGTACAATTGACTACATACTGGTGTGCAGGGGGCTCCTTTCCATGGTTGAAACTCTCCAAGTATTGCCTTACATGGAGGGGGATCATTTCCCCCTACATCTAAGATTCCACCTAAACATTAGAAATTTAGACACAGAACCAAGATAACATACTGAAATTACAGCATTAGAAAGAGTGGGTTGCCGAGTAAGATGGTCACCTAAACTGGCACAAAATCTAAAACAACTTTTAACTTCGAAAAATCTGATTGACGCCTTTAATTCTGTAGGAAGCCAGATAGTCCACCGGAATCCTATAGATATATATGAAATTCTCTTACAACAGTTAAATCCACATCTTGTCCATTCATATAGCAGAAACATTCAGAAATTATATAACGGATCCAAACCTTGGTTCAACCAAATCTGTAAGGCAGCAAAACAATGAGTAAATCAGACATACCAGGAATACCTGAGAGCAGAAGACCATATCAAAAAAGAGGCCCTCCTAAAATTAATGATACATAAAAAAGAATACAAACAGCAGATACACCATACTAAAAAAAGAACACACTAGAGAACTATGGAGGAAGGTGATAGAAGCAGCGAAAGACAAAAATCCATCCCCTTTCTGGAAACTAATCTCAGGCGGACTATCAGAGCTCAAACACCAATTATCCTCTTGTATTCCACCAGATAAATGGGTATCCTACTTTACAAGTATGTATAAGGATGTCATTGTACCCCCTTCCTCACTAATGCTTGGAAGCACTCCCAAATGGCCCCTGGTGACCCCAGGTGAAATAATAGCTCATATAGACCTGCTTAAAAATGGAAAAGTCCCAAGCCTTGACGGCATCCCACCAGAACTCCTAAAAGAAAACAAGATATGGTGGGGGTCTTTTCTCGCACCTCTCTTCACGCATATCAATGACACAGGCCATATCCCAATATCATGGAAAACGGTCATAGTGGTCCCATTTTATAAGGGGAAAAGGGAAGATCTAGCCAACTACAGGCCAATAAGTTTGCTGAATATTATAAGCAAACTATATGCAAGGCACCTCCTAGAAAAACTCCTGGAGTGGCTTGAAGCAAAAAATATCATTGGGGCTGAACAAGCAGGCTTTCAGCCAGGGAGATCCACAATGGAACAGTGCCTAATTATACAGCATCTTATAGAGAAATACTCGGCCAAAGGAGTAACATCACTCTATGCCGCCTTTGTGGATTTTAAATCAGCATTCGATTCTATATTGAGAACACACCTCTGGGACAAACTAACAAACTCATCTTTAGACAAAAGACTTGTATATCTATTCAGGGCCCTACACGAAGAAACATACTTGAGAGTCAGGTGCAGCAGACAAGGACACATCACAGAATCCGTGCAAATGCACAGAGGTGTTAGGCAAGGCTGCCTACTAGCACCAGCATTATTCATCCTTTACATAAATGACTTATCAAGCTGGCTTAACACAGCTAATCTCCATTCTCCTAAACTTGTAGATAGAACAGTGCCAGCTTTACTCTATGCTGATGATACAGTAATTCTATCCAGAACCCCCATAGGGCTGAGGAGGGCACTTAAGAACTTGCCTCATACTGTGAATATAAATCCCTAACTATCAACTATCAGAAGACCAAGATAGTCGCCTTTGGACAGAGACCCAAGATTTGGCCATGGCAAATAAATGGACACAGTATTGAGCAGGTGAACAGCTTCAAATATCTGGGAGTAGTACTACAGGCCTCGGGATCTAGGCTTCAGCATAGTAAATATGTGGCAGATCAGGGAGAAAGATCGGCAAATAATATAGTAAAATTCCATCTCTCCCAAGGAGGGTCCTTTATACCAGCAGCTCTCAAATTGTATAGAGCAAAGGCATTAGCTCAGCTGCTGTACGGCTCATTCATGGGGCCACCCAGCTCTCACTTTGCATCACAAGAAATAGTTCAATCCAAATTTCTAAGATCTATACTCCAGGTCCCGAGATGTGTGTCAAATGCAAGGATAAGGCTGGAAACAGGATGTCTTAAAGTAGAAGCCTGGGTTAGGATTCAATCTAAATATATGTGGCTAAAGGGACAGTTAAACCCAAAAGGCCTATTTTCCTGGATATTTAATGATAATTACCAATCCAAGTGGGTTAAATCAGTCCAGGGCTACTTGGGGAAAATTGGCCTTTCATCTCAGGCACTTATATTTTCTGGAATATATCAGGCAAAACAAATAATTAAACAAAGAATAGAGGACAATGAATATCAAACAGACCTCTCTAGCATTCAAAACATGGCAGCAAGGATTTATATCAAAAACTGTATGGAACCGGCCAAATACCTAACGTCTTTGGAAATTAAAGGAACTAGAAGAGCCTTTACTTTGGCAAGCTATCTGGCCCTCCCCTCTGCTGTACTAGAAGGGAAGTATAAAAATACCCCTCTTGCTGAAAGGTTTTGCTCCTGCCACCTAAGGGAGATTGAGACCATACAGCATATGTTCTTCACCATTGTATGAAGCAATGCGAAAAGAGACTATAACCCCCTTAATAGATAGATTCCCAGGATGTTAGGAGGAAAATAGGCTTGAGTTCCTTCTCTCAGATGTTGATGTGCAGATCAACTGTTGGGTTGCGAGGTTCTGTGTAGCAATACTTCGACTGCGGAAGTTAAATACCAATTAGATTGCAGTTCCCAGTTGTATGTATGCCAACATGTTCTAATGGAAAATTGAAAGTTAGAAATTTTAACGTGTTATAAAGTTTTATACATATGTGACTGGTCCAAGGACCGTAAATAAACTATTATTATTATTATTAAACCTGCTGGCTGCAGCCTTCCTACACTGATGATCTGACTAGTCGTACAATGCTAGCAGCCAGACATGCAACAACAGTGAGAATGAGCTTCTGCATACATACCTACAGCTGTATTTAAGTACAGTTCCTTCAGCTACTCATGGGAATCATGAACCTGACCCAAAATTCCTAAAGGAACACGATTCCTGATTTGTTGGAGTTCTACAAACCTATATACAGTCGTACCTTGCTTTACGATTGCCCCATATAACGACGAATCCGCTTAACGATGCCTTTTTGCGAGATTGCAAAAGTGATCACAAAACGATGCTTCCTATGGGCAAAATCCATTGTGCGATGATCAGTTCCCTGCTTTGGGAACTGATTTTTTGCATTATGACGATCAGCGAACAACTGATCGTCAGGTTCCAAAATGGCCACCAGCTGAAGAAAATGCCCCCCTGCTGTTTTCTAGGACAGATTCCTCGCTAGACAGGCACCCAAAATGGCCGCCGTATGGAGGATCTTCGCTGGACTGTGAGTTTTTAGCCCATTGGAATCCATTAACTGGGTTTTAATGCTTTTCAATTGGTTTTTTATTTTTGCTTTACGATGTTTTCGCTCTACAGCAATTTCACTGGAATGAATTAACATCATTAAGCAAGGCATCACTGTACATAAATTCATAGAAACATAGAGATGAAGATAAAGCTATTAAGTCCAACCCTCTGCTCAATGCAGGAATCAAAATCAAAGATCTGACAGATGCCTGTCTAACCTTCTCTTAAATGCCTCCAGTATTGGAGCACTCATCAATTAACCAATCTAATTGTTTCCATTACCACACTGCTTTAATAGTTAAGAAGTTTTTCCTGATATATTCAGCAAAAAATGGGCTTCCTGTAACTTGAGCCCATTATTACGTAGCTGCACTTTGGAATTATTGAGAACAGATCCTTCCCCTCCTCTTTTTGAGATCCCTTGAAGTATTTGGAGACTGCTATCATAACTCCACTCTGTCTACTTTTCTCAAGGCTAAACATGCCCAGTTATTTCAGTCTTTCCTCATAGTGCTTGGTTTCCAGTTCATTTATTATTCCTGTTGCCCTCCTATGAAAATTTTCCAGTTTCTCTAAATCCTTCTTAAAGTACAGTGACCAAAACTAGACACAATATTCAAGATGAGGCATAACCAGTGCTGAATAGTGAGGGACTAGTACTACATTGGATTTGGAGATTTGTATTTCTAGTAATTTCTACTACTATGGGCAGGAATCCTGTAGAAGAAATGGAGTAACTCTCATAATCAACAAAAGAGCAGGAAAAGCTGTATTGGGATAAATCTCAAAAATGACAGAATGAGTTCAATACAAATCCAAGGCAGATTTCAACAACACAGTAATCCAAGTTTATGCATCAACGACCGATGCTGAAGAGGCAGAAATTGACCAATTCTATGAAGACTTACAATACCTTCTAGAACTGACACCAAAGAAAGATGTTCTCATTATAGGGGGCTGGAATGCTAAAGTAGGGAGTCAAGAGATAAAAGGAACAGCAGGTAAGTTTGGCTTTGGAGTTGAGAAGACGTGGCAAGAATACACAGATGAATTATACCAGAAAGATTTGGATTTCCCGGACAATCCAGATAATGTTGTTGCTGAAGTTGAGCCAAATATCCTGGAGAGTGAAGTCAAGTGGACCTTAGAAAGCACTGCTAGCAACAAGGCCAGTGGAGGTGATGGCATTCCAGTTGAACTTTTTAAAAGTTTATGCTGTTAATGTGCTACACTCAATATGCCAGCAAGGTTGGAAAACTCAGCAGTGGCCAAAGGATTGGAAAAGATCAGTCTGCATCCCAATCCCAAAGAAGGGCAGTACAAAAGAATGCTCCAACTACCGTACAATTGCACTCATTTCACATGCTAGCAAGGTTATGCTCAAAATCCTCCAAGGTAGGCTTCAGCAGTACGTGGACCAAGAACTCCCAGAAGTACAAGCTGGATTCTGAAGGGGCAGAGGAACTAGAGACCAAATTGCTAACATGCGCTGGATTATGGAGAAAGCCAGAGAGTTCCAGAAAAATATCTACTTCTGCTTCATTGACTATGCAAAAGCCTTTGACTGTGTGGACCACAGCAAACTATGGCAAGTTCTTAAAGAAATGGGAGTGCCTGACCACCTTATTTATCTCCTGAGAAATCTATATGTAGGACAGGAAGCAACATTTAGAACTGGATGTGGAACAACTGATTGGTTCAAAATTGGGAAAGGAGTACGACAAGGCTGTATATTGTCTCCCTGCTTATTTAACTTATATGCAGAATACACATGTGAAAGGCTGGACTGGAGGAATCCCAAAACGGAATTAAGATTGCCAGAGTGAATATCAACAACCTCAGATATGCACTCGGATGGCAGAAAGTGAGGAGGAATTAAAGAACCTCTTAATGAGGGCGAAATAGGAGAGGACAAAAAATGCTCTGAAGCTGAACATCAAAAACAAACAAACAAAAACATTAAGATCATGACAACTGGTCCTGTCACCTCCTGGAAAATAGAAGGGGAAGCAGTGACATATTTTACTTTCTTGGGCTATATGATCACTGCAGATGGTGACAGCAGCAACAAAATTAAAAGACACCTGCTTCTTGGGAGGAAAGAGATGACAAACCTAGACAGCATCTTAAAAAGCAGAGACATCACCTTGCCGACAAAGTTCTGCATAGTCAAATCTATGGTTCTTCCAGTAGCGATGTATGGAAGTGAGAGGTGGACCATGAATAAGGCTGACTGCCGAAGAATTGATGCTTTTGAATTGTGGTGCTGGAGGAGACTCTTGAGAGTCCCCTGCACTGCAAGGAGAACAAACCTGTCCACTTTGAAGGAAATCAACACTTGGTGCTCACTGGAAGGACAGATCCTGAAGCTGAGGCTCCAATACTTTGGCCATCTCATGAGAAGAGAAGACTCCCTTCAAAAGACCCTGATGTTGGGAAAGGCAAGAGGAGAAGGGGATGACAGAGGACGAGATGTTTGGACAGTGTCATCAAAGCTACCAACATGAATTTGACCAAACTCCATGAGGCAATGGAAGACAGGAGAGCCTGGCGTGCTGTGTTCCATAGGGTCATGAAAAATTGGACATGACTTAACGACTAAACAACAGCAACATTTCTGGTAATGCACCCTAAAATAGCATTTGCTGTATTTGCTCACATTCAGCTTATGATCTACAAAAATTTCAGGATCCTTCTTCAATGTATACTGAGTCAAGTATTCTCCAGTTTGTAACTCCACATTAGGTTTCTTTTTTTTACATATGGAAAAAAGAATGTTGTTGAATTTTACTCTGTTGTTTTCAGCCACACCTAGCTAGCTAATCAGAATCTCATCAGGCTCTTTGTCAAAAGCTTCACTGAAGTCAAGATATAATATGTCTACAAAATTTCCATATGCGAACTTCTGCCAGAATCTTTCTGCTAAGAAGGATTTTTATAGTTAATTGTGTGCCATCATACAATTCTGATTCACGATTATTCTTTTCAGGGTTCTCCAAGTAAAGAATACTCAGAAATGGTTTACCATTAGTTCTTCGGGGAGCAACCATGGTATTGTGCAGATGGCCCAAAAAAAGAGAAATGCAGCACCAGCTTTATCATAAAACATAATTATAGATAGATAGATAAAACTTTATTACAGTCAAAAGACCAGCATATAATTATATTTATATAATTATATAATTATAATTATAATTAATTGCCACCCTACTTGTGTTTAATGGAAAACAATTCTGTACAAATTATATTCATGTAATTTTCTAGGTTTCATTTTCATGTGATGTTTTGTACAGGTGTGTCATATTAATGATTTTATGTGATTGTAATTTTGGTTTCTCCAGCAGGAATGAAAGACATTATTATTATTATTATTATTATTATTATTATTATTATTATTATTATTATTATTATTATTATTATTATTATTATTATTATTATTGGAAGGCAGCCCATCTAGGAGAAGGAAAACTCCAATTTCAAACCTCCACTGCCTTGTGGCTATATCCACTCATGGAAAAGGCTTCAGGAGTTAACCTCGAGGCAAAATCCGGAGCTGGAGTCCCGAAGGCAGCATGTGTCGTTCTGCCAACTCCTGCAACATTGCTGGAACCAGTTGTATTGGCTCTTGCCTTTCCATTGGACCATTTCAGCAATGTGGAGAGGGGGGATCTGCTGCTTGGGTAACAGCCTATCCTCCATATTACCTTACCCGGGCTTCATGCTCTGGAGAGGACACTCCTCGATTCAGAGCATGTTACCATAGTCTCTCGAGACTGAAGGATGCCTATGCCTATTATTATTATTATTATTATTATTATTATTATTATTATTATTATTATTATTATTATTATTATTATTATTATTATTATTATTATTATTAGTATTAGTATTAGTATTAGTATTATTAGTATTAGTATTAGTATTAGTATTAGTATTAGTATTATTATTAGTATTAGTATTAGTATTAGTATTAGTATTATTATTAGTATTAGTATTAGTAGTAGTAGTAGTAGTAGTAGTAGTAGTAGTAGTATTTTAAATTTGTATGAAATCACTTTGATAAATATATTATAATGGAAGTTTCTGTATTATGCATTCAAACAAATGACCACGCTTCCTTTAGAGAGTTAGACAAGCACACTCCTTTGTGCCATTTATAGCTAGCTATAGACATTTTAAAAAGTTTTCTTATGTACATACCCATTTCCATCTGTCAGTTTTTATAATGATATGTTTTGTATACAGATAAGTGTTCAGCACATGCTATAGTCAATAAATAAATACAGCCAGGAGAGAGGCAGAAGGCTCTAAGCTTCAGTTTATGATCAAACTCCTGTCATTTCTGAAAGCCTGAAACACTTCTGCAGCCTGAAACAGCTGTTGCTTTAAAACTATTTATTATTTACTTCATCCTCTCCACAAAGTTTCAAATCACCATTGGAGAACTGACCAAAAATCTCCCATGGCACTATAAGACCTGTAAAATTCATTCTTTTCTCAAAATATGTACCCAGCTCGCTGGGAGGGTGGGGGCAATGTGTAGCCTGCATAATTAACTTGTCAACGACCTAGAGAGTGCTTTCAGCACTAGGGGGTTGTATATAAGCAACACACTTTGCTTTACCACATCAGTCTTCACATCCGTGAAGTGGATCATATCAGCTAATGGATCATAGTATGCAATAAAATTGGCTTCTGACAAAACATGGGCCACACTGGTGGTGTTATTCCCCCATGGAACTACAGAATACTAAATGTGGAACTACTCCTCAAATTTTATTTGTATACTGAAATTATGCCCAACTCCAGCACTAAATAATCCAATATCTCTATGCTAAGTTCTTATTGTTATAAGATGCCGTAAAGTGACTTCAGACTTCTAGTGGTGACTAGACATGGGGATGAATATAAAAACAAGTCAAGATATTCATCAAATATCCCTGATTCGACAGATATTTGTTGCTTTGTATTCTTGGGGTCCAGAGACTCCAACGAATCTGAAGCAACAAATATAACACTTTTATATTCATCCCTTCATTCCCTATCTGCTTATGCCCCCGCAGATCAGCTGTTCCTCGGGAGCCACTATGCTCCTCACGGGGCTTAGCAAGAGGAGGGGAAAAGGGATCAAAGTGTTTCGCAAATCATTTGTGTGGATGATTTCTTTTTCTGATCACATCCAACAGGACTGGCCCAAAACAGTTTGCTAGCCAGGACAAAGAATGAGTGATAAATGTACAGGCACTTAGATTTCTATGTTCCCTTCAGTATGTTCACTTCTGATTGGGGTGAGGTTTTCCTAGTGCTTCCCTTTAGTTTTCTGGTAGTTCTAGCTTGGCTACCAACATTCACCAGCCACATTCACTTATTGAACACAGTGATCCTAGGACTGATATTTGAGCCCCCCCAAAATCCAAAATCACATCCCTTGTATCCTTTATCATCTGTGTATTTTAACCAAATCAGCATTAATTTGTTTATTTAATCAGACATATATATTTATTTTCCAATGTTTGGATCTTTAAAGTTGCTTAAAAGATGTTGGAATAAAAGTAATAAATAAAAGTTTCTTTTATACTCTACAATAAGAGAACTTCCATTGTGGATTGATACTTTTATCAGGTCAGAGTGTCTGATGGCTGCTGTCTAAACCTCATTTTTGAAGCACAATATGTACTTTCAGGATTGATTTTTTTCTACACCCCCTTTTTATAATACTCTATACATACCTTGAACTATAGCTACCTGTCCTAAGCTACCAATATTTGGCTTAAAATTTGAATAAACAACACCTCCCACCTAAACTCAAAACAGAAATGGTACCTGTCACATACAGCACTGATGGTACCTGTCTGTCATGGGTTTGGAGGGAAAGTTCCATCCTATGGGGAGTGGAAGGCGGGACATCAGGGGGGAGGAGCTGTACTGTATATATATTTGGAGCTTGTGTGGAGAAGAGGAGTGGGAGTCTGTGTGTCAGACTGAGTACAACTGTTTGTCAGTTAGTACATACCTGATAGGTTCAGGTTTCTATTTAGGTAGCCAGAACTGATAGGTTCAGGGTCTGTGCGTTACCTTAAAGGGTTCAGTGGGAACCAAGCTGTTGTATGTGTGTGATTGGGGTTATGCCACGTTATATTATCCTATTTACCTGATTCTTTTATTTATCCTGTTTATTTCAATAAACCTTGTTCTTTTATTTATCAAAATCCATTCCTTACAGGGAATGGTTGGTGGCAGCATAAATACATGGTGGCATACTCCAGTAGGTCTGAGGTTGTCACAGTACCTATTCCAATGCAACTATATACTTCTATTTCAAATAGAGAAAGTTACTGACCCCCACCTCCCAATAAATAGCTTGCTCTATTGTTTCTAGGGACTTCTAGGAGTAGAAAATATGCAAACAATGGAAATATAACTGAGAATATTGTAACTAGAAAATAGATCTTATTTGGACACTTAAAATGTAACTAGAAAGCCTTGTGGTACAGTGGTTAAACTGTGATCATGTAGCCAAAATTCTGCTCACAACCTAGGGTTTAATCCCAGATAGCCATCTCAAGATTCACTCAGCCTTCCATCCTTATGAGATAGGTAAATTGAGTACCCAGCTTCCGGGGGGGGGGAATGTGTAGCCTGGACAGTTAACTTGTAAACCGGCCAGAGAGTGCTTTAAGTGTCATGGGGCGATATTTGCTTCCCCCCTTCTTCTATTGAGTGCAACTGCTTATTTTTTCTCAGTTTTTACTGTCATGAGCATTTGGACTTAACATAGCGATGGCTAACTAGAATTTTTTTTTTAAAGATGTTTGGCCTCTGAGGAGGATATGAAAATGAGAGAGAATTGCACACAAATGAAAGACAAGCAGAGCATAGATTGGATTGAGTAACAACTGGCTCCAGGGAAAAGAGCAAATAGGAAAATGAAGGTATGCTTCAGTGAGTGTTGTCCATCTTGAAGGCAGAAGCATGCTGTTTCATTTGCCTCGTTTGCTGTTTTTCAGCACCCCTTGAAATTTGCAGAATTTCAGGTGCTGACTGGAGTTTCATTGACATAAGCCAATGATTTGTGTCCCACTCAATTTAGTTCATGCGAAAATACTCATAGCTTCTTGCCATATGTCAGGGGATGATAATTGCATTGATCCATTGCACCAGCAAGCTGGGAAAGGCCAATGTTTCTGATAACGGAAGAACCAAATGCTGACAGTTTTCCAGATTTAGTATGTTGGGCCAAATAACTAATTTGATTCCAATCAGACTTGACAAAGCTATGCATAAACTATGGGGTTGTTAAATATGCCAATAAGTGAATTACCTTCAGCGTGATGTTGACAGTAATATTGATAGGAGATTGTCACAAACCCACAGGAAAGGCTACCAACCAGTATTTCTCTCCATTATTGCGATGCAGGAAAAGGTTTATGTTACAATGCAACATTGAAAGAGAGAAAAAGACACTTTTTGTTTTGTTTTATTGGGAGATAGCTCTGTATACCTTTTACAGAGTTCAGAGAAGCTACTTTTAGGACAAGAAAGAATATATGGCCAGTACTGCCACTGACCAGATTGCCTGAAGGATTTTTGGAATTGTAGCCCAAAATTGTTTCCATTGCTTAGCATCTTTTTATGATCTGCAAGACTAATACCAAGAAGCAACCTACAGCAAGACAGACCCAGAAGAGAAAATGATCAAATACCACTAATTGTCACCTTCAGCCCACAACTGAGACTACTAACAAACATCATAAATGATCTTCAACTCATTCTTAACAAGAATACTTTAATCTTCAAAGTCTTTGATGGCAGTCCGGTATTAGTTTATACTAGAATATATAGTTATGCACACACAAACACACACACACACACACGTGTGTGTGTGTGTGTGTGTGTGTGTGTGTGTGTGTGTGTGTGTGTGTGTAAGAATGAATGAGATGTGTTACTTGCATTAAATAGTATGTGTAACCAGTCAGATTCTGTCTATTATCAGCTAATAGGTACTTAGAGGATTATCTGTCAGTTATAGGAAAGTGACAGTTAGTGTGAGGCTCCTCTCTTAATATGTTTGTTGATATGCAAGTGTTTAGTTAGGACTGCCTACTGCTAGTTGTCTAATGTACGAGATGATTGGATGAGAGCTAACATTGTCCCAGACTTCAATCTTGACTTCAGCAAAGCCTTTTGACAAAGTGCCCATGATATTCTGATTATAATATAATATAATACATATAATATAATTTATTTATTGTCATTGTAAGTATATACACAGTATACCCATACAACGAAATTCACAGACACCCAGAGACCAGACACAAGCACACACATAACATTCCCCAAACACTCCCCACCCACTAAAAAATTCCCCACTAAAAATACAAACATCTACACTAGTAAGATAACTAAGATAACTAGGTGTGGGTGGGACAGAAAAAGTTTCAGGTGGCTACACAGTTGATTACAGAAGAGTTCTTATCAATGGCTCCTTCTCAAACTGGGAAAAGGTAACAAGTGGGGTACCCCAAGGCTTAGTCCCGGGCCCTGTGCTCTTGGACATTTTTATTAAGTGCCCTTCATTTCCTCATGAAAGGACCTGATGATGTTAAGGAGTCAAGGTGGACATCAAATCTTGGGAAGCATTTTAAAAAGGCCATCCTTGCTAACCAAATCAAAGGCCTTTGTAAGATCTATGAAGGCCACAAAGAGTGGCTCTCATTGTTCCCTACATTTCTCCTGCAACTGTCTGAGGGAAAATATCATGTCAATGGTGGATCTATTAGCTCGAAATCCACACTGTGATTCTGGATAGATTCTGTCTGCAAACACCTGGAGTCTCTTCAGCACAACATGAGCAAGCAGCTTCCCTACAACACTGAGGAGATGCCACAGTAGTTATTACAGTCACCCCAGTTGCCTTTGTTCTTGTACAATATGACGATGCTTGCATCCTTCATGTTCTGTGGTACTTCACTTTCCCTCCAGCAAAGACAAAAGATTTCATACAGCACTTCAGCGGGGATGTTATCCTTCTCAGGTGCCTTGCTGGAGGAAAGAGAATCCAAGGCCACTTTTATTTCTGCTCAAGTTGGTTCACTGTCCAACTCTTCCAAGACGTGCAAACACTCGATGTTATTTAATGCGTCTTTGGTTATTACATTCTCTCTAGAATATAGCTCAGAATAGTGCTACACCCAGTGTTCCATCTGCTATACTTGATCCTGGATTATCACGCCTGTAGCAGTCTTCAAAGGAGCAGATTTCTTCTGTATTGGAACTAAAGCCTGCTTGATACCATCATACATTCCCTTGATGTTACCTGTGTCTGCTGCAGTCTGTATCTGAGAGCAGAGCTGAAGCCAATAATCATTAGAACATCTCCTGGCAGTCTGTTGGACTTTGATATGAGCAACTTGAAGAACCTGCAAGTTGTACTCAATAGGACAGGCTTTGTATGCTGCCAGAGCTCTCCTCTTTTCCTTGATGGCTGGCATCAACTCCTCCGAACGGCCTTCAAATCAGTCTGTTGTCTTGTTGGTCTTCTTGCCAAATGTGGACAAGGTGGTGTTACAAACAGCAATCTTGAAATATTCCCATCATTCAGGTGCATTTGCAACAGCTGGGCCTGGAAGAGTTTCTTTTGCTGTGTTACAAAAACATCTTCAAGGATCCACATGATTTTGAATAGAATATTCCCAGACAAAACATCAACTCACAGATTCTATCTGTGCCTGCAAAACTCAGCAAAGAAATAGTGGGTCCTTTAATACATGGCATTGCAGTGGCAAAATAACGTGGATTCAAGGTGTGTATCTTGAATCCATGTCTTTGTACTACAGCAAAGCAATGCTCTGATGTATCCATCATTTATTAGGTGTAGCCTAATAGGTGGTTTGGGAAAATCCTGTGGATCCATGAGGATCTATGTCTTGCATCCATGCTTTGGCGCCACTGCAAAGCCATATCCCAAGAGACCCATTATTTCTGGTTTCTGAGCACACATGGAACCTATGATAGGATCCCACATAATAATCATATGAAATCACCTTTAATATATTAAAGAGGATCAGAATGGGTTTATAAAGGGAAGACAAATGGAAAATTTAACTAGGAGAGTTTTGAACATTATATATGTAAGCAATCCCCCATCTCCAAGGAGATTAAGGGGAAGCCAGAGAAGGAGAGATTCCAGAAAATTAGACAGTCCTTATGAGCCAAGACGAGCCCTAGATCTCAGCAGGCCCTGAACCAATTTTCCTTCCTCAAGTCCATCCCCTTGGTTAAGAAAAAGCAACAAACACAGACAGTCCATGAGTTTACACTCAGGCTAATCTGGGCTCTATATATGGTAGCAAAATATTCGTGGCCAATTAGTTAGGCTAGTTTGTACAAGAGACCAATGCATGCAATCTTAAACATTATTGCTTTTATTCAGGAAGATAGTTCTAGACAGAATTCAGATTATAGTAAAGCATTTCAGTCAGTAACATTTCCATATCAAGTCAGACAGAGCACCCCACAAACTCCAGCTAAGAAAAATAACACAAGAAAACATACTAAGCTAGAATTATGCATAGGTGTTGTCTTTCTTACGTATCCTGTGACTTCATAGTCCATAGTCCTTCAGGAAAGTTAGATTCTTGTTGTAATCCAAAAGTCCATGTTGGCAAAAAGCTCCATTCAAAAGATATAATCCATTTTGGGAAAAAGCATGTCTCTCCTTTCTCAGTCAAACTCCATCTTTTCCCTTCTACCAACTTCCTTCTTCTTCCCAGGATGCCTCATAAGGAACACCCCCTCCTGGGTCTTGTTGTCCCGCCTAACTTTCTCATGGAAGCTTGAGTTGTTATCATGTCTTGTGGCAGAATTATTATGACTACCAGGAATGTAACTCTCTGGCTCTCCTTAGCAACTAGATAACCAGAGAACAAAGCTTCTCTGAAACAGCATGTAAAATTTTCCTACCAAGGACAAAAATGGGAGGGACCTAACAGAAGCAGAAGACATCAAGAAGAGGTGGCAAGAATACACAGAGGAATTATATCAGAAAGATGTGGATATCCCGGACAACCCAGACAATGTAGTTGCTGACCTTGAGCCAGACATCCTGGAGAGTGAAGTCAAGTGGGCCTTAGAAAGCCTGGCTAACAACAAGGCCAGTGGAGGTGATGGCATTCCAGTTGAACTATTTAAAATCTTGAAAGATGATGCTGTTAAGGTGCTATGTGGACCGAGAACTCCCAGAAGTACAGGCTGGATTCCAAAGAGGCAGAGGCACTCGAGACCAAACTTGCGCTGGATTATGGAGAAAGCCAGAGAGTTCCAGAAAAATATCTACTTCTGCTTCATTGATTATGCAAAAGCCTTTGATTGTGTGGACCACAACAAACTATGGCAAGTTCTTAAAGAAATGGGTGTGCCTGACCACCTTATCTATCTACTGAGAAACCTATATGTGGGACAGGAAGCAACAGTTAGAACTGGACATGGAACAACTGATTGGTTCAAAATTGGGAAAGGAGTACGGCAAGGCTGTATATTGTCCCCCTGCTTATTCAACTTATATGCAGAATACATCATGCGGAAGGCTGGACTGGAGGAATCCCAAGCCGGAATTAAGATTGCCGGAAGAAATATCAACAACCTCCGATATGCAGATGACACCACTCTGATGGCAGAAAGTGAGGAGGAATTAAAGAACCTTGTAATGAGGGTGAAAGAGGAGAGTGCAAAAAACGGTCTGAAACTCAACATCAAAAAAACTAAGATCATGGCCACTGGTCCCATCACCTCCTGGGAAATAGAAGGGGAAGATATGGAGGCAGTGACAGATTTTATTTTCCTGGGCTCCATGATCACCCATCTCATCACAGACAGCAGCCCTGAAATTAAAAGACGCCTGCTTCTTGGGAGGAAAGCGATGACAAATCTTGACAGCATCTTAAAAAGCAGAGACATCACCTTGCCAACAAAAGTCCGAATAGTCAAAGCTATGGTCTTTCCTGTCGTGATGTATGGAAGTGATAGCTGGACCATAAAGAAAGCAGACCGCCGAAGAATTGATGCCTTTGAATTGTGGTGCTGGAGGAGACTCTTGAGAGTACCTTGGATTGCAAGGAGATCAAACCTATCCATTATGAAGGAAATCAGCCCTGAGTGCTCACTGGAAGGACAGATCCTGAAGCTGAGGCTCCAGTACTTTGGCCATCTCATGAGAAGAAAAGGCTCCCTGGAAAAGACCCTGATGTTGGGAAAGTGTGATGGCAAGAGGAGAAGGGGACGACCGAGGATGAGATGGCTGGACAGTGTCTGCGAAGCAACCAACATGAATTTGACACAACTCCGGGAGGCAGTAGAAGACAGGACGGCCTGGCGTGCTCTGGTCCATGAGGTCACGAAGAGTCGGACACGACTAAACGAACGAACGAACGAACGAACGATATATGTGGTCTAGTCTGTGTGTACATATGGGACCTTTGATTTGATGGTGATTTAGAGAGGATCGCACGTAAAAATCCTATCCGTGTTTTTGCAACACTGCAGAGTCATGTGCTGATGGAGCCATAATTTCTATTATATAGTCCATGGGCAAAGATGTCATCTGAAAATGGTTTAGGGAGGATCACATCTAAAAATTTTACAAAATCATTAGAATCCATGCCTGCGATCCATGTTTTTGTGTTATTATTAAGCCATGTGCTGAGGGATCCCTAAATTCTCTGTTGCAGTTTGTGGGCATAGATGGAATCTATGTTTTGATGGTGGTTTGGTGAGGATCACACATAAAAATCATATTGAATCAGGAGGGTACATTTTTTTATTTCATGGATCCACTTTTTACCCAGACTCTGTACATGCTCATTCCTGATACATTTCAATTGAATGCATTCTCTGAAATTGTTGGTTCAGACAGTATCCAGTAATTAGGTTTCCATAGATACCTCTCAGATTAGATTTCAGAAAAGCTTTCTTGTGGTACAAATCTGAAGTTTTATTTGATTCCTTTCAAAATATATTATTTCCCAGACTATATTAACTATATATGTGATAGAAAGCAATCTTCTGGGCAGCAAAAAGAGGGGGGATTATAAGATACAATATATTTAGCAAAGGATTTTAGTCACCAACTGAGCTAAAGAAGAAAAGACACATTTTGTCTTTTAATAAAAGGTAATTAAACTTAATGGTTAAAGGCATTAATGTCAGCTTCGATAAAAAAATACTGTTGGATCATTATTTCTCCTTACTCCTATTTTCTGTTTGTCATTTAAAAACAGCATAACCAAAATCAATATAATCAATCCACCAAACAAGAGTTTTGGACTGCAGCTTCCATTTGCCTCTAATTCCCTTGGGCAGAATTCTGGGAGATACAGCTAAAAGCAGAAATTTACAAAGCAGGTCTCATTATACTATGAGCAAATCAAATCAACATTTTACAAGGGAATTCTGAAAATGGGTACTCCCCCCCCACAATTATACCTTTGAAACTAGGCTTTAGATCAGTACCAAATTTGGCACAGGTGTAAGCAGAGAGTCTGCTCCTGCTCTGTGCCAAATGTGAGGAACTCCAGACAAAGGGATAATGGGTTATGATTTTTTTAAAAGTAAAACTCTTTTGCCCACTTATGAAAAAACAAGCTACCTTGAATATCCCCAAATGTAAAACAGATCAAATGAATGCAGGGGCTGAAATATTGTTGTTCAAAGAAGTCCTTTCAAAAGAGTAAAGTAGAGTAAACTACATGCAATAGGCTTACCAGCATGGACATGCTTAAGTAGATACATTGTTGTAGCTTATGTGAACTCTGAGGCAATCTCAGATAAATAACTCTCAGAATAACTTTTTAACTCCTTCCTGGCCATACAGGCAATAAAATATATTCTGTTTCTGGTGTAAAAATATTTTAAAAGACATTTAAAAAAGAATAGAGGAGAAATATTCAGAACTTTACTCATTTAAGGTGTGCAATTACTTTTTTTCTTTGTGGTTGGGCATGGCTGATATTCTACCCATCCTGTCTTTGTACAATTGTTTAGTAATTAAGGAAAAAAACCCTCCAATGTCATATGTCATCAAGTCACTTTTGATGTGTGGTGACTATATGAATTAATGATGTTCAGTATATCCTATCATTAACAGCTCTGCTTAGAGCTTTCAAACCAACATCTCAAGTTAGAGTGTTCTCTCTTCCTACTGTGCCCCCCCATATAGTTTTTTTTCCAGTAATTTGTGCTCAGGTCTTGCAAACTTCCTCTATTGGGTAAACCATCTTATGTCTTCCTGTTTTTCCTACTGCCTCACTCCACTTTCCCTAATTATATTATCTTTTCTGATCAGATCTGTATTTTCATTATATGTACATGGTAGCATAGCCTCAGTTTACTCATTTTTGCTTAGGCCTGACTTGATTGAACACCCACTTTTGTGCCTTTCTGTCTGCCTGTGGTATCTGTAAGGCTCTGCTTATATTCAGCATTTCAAATGAGTTGATTTTTGCCCCTGTCTTTCTTCACTAGGAATCATTTTGACCTTGGCTTTTGGTGACAGTCTTTGCCAACTTCCAGCTCTCCCTTTTTTAGGTTTTCAAAATATGAGAGGACATACAGTATTTTGGAAAACATGCACACATGTTTGTTGAACTCTTGATCCAAAATAAATTTTCTTCCTCAGGTTGTGTACTCCAAGGAAAAATTTTGGAAACTGGAACGTAGCTTTCTAGTCTCCATTCTGTGGAGTTGGCATGGCAACATTAGTTTACCTGAGAAATTAAAGGGTGTATCTCTTTCTCCATTGTACGTGTCACACTTACTCACACCAAATGTGACCAATAAGTAAACAAAACCAATTTATTTCTAGTGATTAAAACCAGATTGGTGGGCAACACTAAAACAGACTCATTTCTTTTCGTAAGTACAGAGTGCTTTTAGGGCCACTCTGTACTAAAAGATTTTGATTTTTTTAAAAAACATAGCTAAATTCAGTATCCACAAGGTGCCACCTGGTGTCATAATAGTTGCTAAAACCATGGCAGAAACACCAGAGAGGTGACCCCAGCCAATAAATGATGGCAAAATGAGAATGGGGAGAAGGATTCCAGTGGGTTCAGCAGGAAGGGAGCTGATGCTGGGGCCTCAGATTCTGTAGTGCTCTCGTGAATGCTGTTTGTCTATGGGGGAATGGCCCTCAGATCACATTTGCACCTCTACTTCTGCACCCACTCTGCACCTGGTCTGTGCCTGCTGGTCTGCTAGCTCACTGGTTCTTAACCTTGGGTTACTCAGGAGTTTTGGAATGCAACTCCCAGAAGCCTTCACCATCAGCTCTGCTGGCTGGGGTTTCTGGGAGTTGCAGTTCAAAAACCATTCGAGTAACAAAGGTTAAGAACCACTGTGCTAGCTCATTCATCAGCCAAATGGAGAGAACAGGGTAAGTGGTTATAATGCCAAATATATTGATGAAGCAATGCAGCAATAAACATTTTAGGGTAGAAAAAAATTAAGGAAAAATGGCAGTGTCCCTGTCACCCAAAATCCACATAACACAAATTAAAATGCTAGTAGTGTTTACATCCATAAAATTGAATCAAGTTAGATGTAACGTATTTTAAAAAGCCACTGCTGACCAGTAGAAAACAACTTGCTTTGCAGCCCATATAGATCAATTTTACCTGTGTGTCGTGTGCCTGGGAATTTCTAAATTGATTTAAATAATGCTTAAATCAATTGAACTGCTGTTCTTATTACCAGTGTAACTAGACCCTAAGATTCCTTGCCAAGACCTCCTCCTCCACTTAGGAGTTTTCCTAGTGACTGTCTTATTTTTTCTTGCTATTGTCTGCCTTTTGAACAAGAAACTGTCAAACTCCACACAGCCTTTCCAGAGAAACTTATAGATACTATTTAATGCAAAAATTATAGGAATTCTGCACAAATTTGTCTTTCTGCTGGGGAAAAAAATGACCAGAAGACATCCAAGACATTGCATGAAATTTCATATGACATTGCTCAGAGAAATCCCACTGCAAGAGAAAAGAGGGATGCTGTTTTCTTAGTTCCTGAGATTGAGATATCAACATTCTTAATATAAAAAGCTCAGATGAGAACGAACTTTTCCACATGCCAAAGCAGAAAGAAATTGGAAGGCAGCTATAACCTGAAACCCTAGAACCTGTGGAAACAACCTATTGTTTTCTAAAATATTAGATATATTATTCATTAAGTCAACAACATGCAATCATTCTGCAACCAAGACATCACTAGCATTCAAGATGTCCCAGTAGAAACAGGATTCACTGAAGAATGGGACTGCCTCACAATCAGATTGCTGCCTCCCCTTCATGGATTGCTGCCTTCTTGTGGCGAGGGGGCTTGAGTAACTCAGAGAAGCTATGGGCTATGCCGTGCAGGGCCACCCAAGATGGACAGGTCATAGTGGAGAGTTCTGACTAAATGCAATCCACCTGGGGTAGGAACCGGCAATTCCACTCCAGTATCTTTGCCAAGAATGCCCCATGATCAGAAACAAAAGGCTAAAAGATATGACGCTGGAAGATGGGACCCTCAGGTCAAAAGGCGTCCAAGATGCTACTGAGGAAGAGCGGATGACAAGTACAAGTAGCTTCAGAGCTGATGAAGTGGATGGGCCAAAGCCGAAAGGACGCTCAGCTGTGGACGTGCCTGGAAGTGAAAGGAAAGTCCGATGCTGGAAAGAAAAATACTGCATAGGAATCTGGAATGTAAGATCTATGAACCTTGGGAAGCTGGAGGTGGTCAAACAGGAGATGGCAAGAATAAACATCGACATTCTGGGCATCAGTGAACTAAAATGGATGGGAATGGGTGATTTCAACTCAGATGATTATCGTGTCTACTATTGTGGGCAAGAATCCCGTAGAAGGAATGGAGTAGCCCTCATAGTCAACAAAAGAGTGGGAAAAGCCGTAATGGGATATAATCTCAAAAATGATAGAATGATGTCAATACGTATCCAAGGCAGACCTTTCAACATCACAATAATCCAAGTTTATGCACCAACCTCCATTGCTGAGGAGTCTGAAATTGAACAATTTTATGAAGATTTACAACACCTTCTAGAACTGACACCGAAGAAGGATGTTCTTCTCATTCTGGGTGACTAGAATGCTAAGGTAGGGAGTCAAGAGATAAAAGGAACAACAGGGAAGTTTGGCCTTGGAGTTCAAAACGAAGCAGGGCAAAGGCTAATAGAGTTTTGTCAAGAGAACAAGCTGGTCATCACAAACACCCTTTTCCAACAACACAAGAGGCGACTCTACACATGGAAATCACCAGATGGGCAACATCGAAATCAGATTGACTATATTCTCTGCAGCCAAAGATGGAGAAGCTCTATACAGTCAGCAAAAACAAGACCTGGAGCTGATTGTGGCTCTGATCATCAGCTTCTCATAGCAAAATTCAAGCTTAAACTGAAGAGAGTAGGAAAAACCACTGGGCCACTCAGGTATAATCTAAACCAAATCCCTTACGAATACACAGTAGAAGTGAAGAACAGATTTAAGGAACTCGATTTGGTGGACAGAGTGCCTGAAGAACTTTGGATAGAGGCTCGTAACATTGTACAGGAGGCAGCAACAAAAACCATCCCAAAGAAAAGGAAATGCAAGAAAGCAAAGTGGCTGTCCAATGAGGCCTTACAAATAGCAGAAAAGAGAAGGGAAACAAAATGCAGGGGAGATAGGGAAAGTTACAGAAAATTGAATGCAGACTTCCAAAGAATAGCAAGGAGACACAAGAGGGCCTTCTTAAATGAACAATGCAACGAAATAGAGGAAAAAAACAGAAAAGGAAAAACCAGAGATCTGTTCAGGAAAATTGGAGATATTAGAGGAAAATTTTGTGCAAAGATGGACATGATAAAAGACAAAAATGGAAGGGACCTCACAGAAGCAGAAGACATCAAGAAGAGGTGGCAAGAATACACAGAGGAATTATATCAGAAAGTTTTGGATATCCCGGACAACCCAGACAATATAGTTGCTGACCTAGAGCCAGACATCCTGGAGAGTGAGGTCAAGTGGGCCTTAGAAAGCCTGGCTAACAACAAGGCCAGTGGAGGTGATGGCATTCCAGTCGAACTATTTAAAATCCTAAAGGATGATGCTGTTAAGGTGCTACATTCAATATGCCAACAAGTTTGGAAAACTCAACAGTGGCCAGAGGACTGGAAAAGATCAGTCTACATCCCAATACCAAAGAAGGGCAGTGCCAAAGAATGCTCCAACTACCGGACAATTGCACTCATCTCACACGCCAGCAAGGTTATGCTCAAAATCCTCCAAGGTAGGCTTCAGCAGTATGTGGACCGAGAACTCCCAGAAGTACAAGCGGGATTCCGAAGGGGCAGAGGAACTCGAGACCAAATTGCCAACATGCGCTGGATTATGGAGAAAGCCAGAGAGTTCCAGAAAAACATCTACTTCTGCTTCATTGACTATGCAAAAGCCTTTGACTGTGTGGACCACAGCAAACTATGGCAAGTCCTAAAAGAAATGGGCGTGCCTGACCACATTATCCATCTCCTGAGAAACCTATATGTGGGACAGGAAGCAACAGTTAGAACTGGATATGGAACAACGGATTGGTTCAAAATTGGGAAAGGAGTACGACAAGGCTGTATATTGTCACCCTGCTTATTTAACTTATATGCAGAATACATCATGCGGAAGGCTGGACTGGAGGAATCCCAAACTGGAATTAAGATTGTAGGAAGAAATATCAACAACCTCCGATATGCAGATGATACCACTCTGATGGCGGAAAGTGAGGAGGAACTAAAGAACCTTGTAATGAGGGTGAAAGAGGAGAGTGCAAAAAACGGTCTGAAACTCAACATCAAAAAAACTAAGATCATGGCCACTGGTCCCATCACCTCCTGGGAAATAGAAGGGAAAATATGGAGGCAGTGACAGATTTTACTTTCTTCGGCTCCATGATCACTGCAGATGGAGACAGCAGCCCCGAAATTAAAAGACGCCTGCTTCTTGGGAGGAAAGCAATGACAAATCTTGACAGCATCTTAAAAAGCAGAGACATCACCTTGCCAATAAAAGTCCGAATAGTCAAAGCTATGGTTTTTCCTGTAGTGTTGTATGGAAGTGAGAGCTGGACCATAAAGAAAGCTGACCGCCGAAGAATTGATGCCTTTGAATTGTGGTGCTGCAGGAGACTCTTGAGAGTTCCCTGGACTGCAAAGAGAACAAACCTATGAGTTCTAAAGGAAATCAACCCCGAGTGCTCATTGGAAGGACAGATCCTGAAGCTGAGGCTCCAGTACTTTGGCCATCTCATGAGAAGAGAAGACTCCTTGGAAAAGACTTTGATGTTGGGAAAGTGTGAAGGCAAGAGGAGAAGGGGACGACCGAGGATGAGATGGTTGGACAGTGTCATCGAAGCAACCAACATGAATTTGACACAACTCCGGGAGGCTGTGGAAGATAGGAGCGCCTGGCGTGCTCTGGTCCATGGGGTCACGAAGAGTCGGACACGACTAAACGACTGAACACACACACACACAAACACCAGCGGAGCAGCCACTGACATATTCTCTGATGAAATCTGTCTTGCCTAGGAAATATTTCACTGTGGTCTGGAGAAGGGCAGGAACAAATAAATATGACCTCACATTATTGTTGAGTTCCCACTTTGTTTTGTGTTATGCATTCTGGAAGTACAATGAATTGAAAATATACTTCAGGTAAATCTCTGACATCCAACCCCCACAGCTGCCCTCCTCTTGCAGATAATGTATTGTCCTTGACCTAGATGCTAAGTGCAAATACGTGTGTATCACTCCTCCTGAAATTGTGCTTTTGCCATCTAGATGAGGCAAATATGGCATGAAAGAAAAGTAGCATTGGGAGTCTAAGGAATGTTATCTGAAAGGATATACCATGAGAAGTAAAACTTTTTGTGATGACAACACTGGTTGAAATGGATTTCTACACTGGAAAAATGTGCTGAGATTTACATGGGGACACACAATAAATCTCCATAGATACCAGCCCCAAGGGCATAAAATGATGTCTAAACAGATCCTTGAAATGCCAACAAATAAATATCAAGTTCTAGCTGTGCTGATCTGAAAACATTGGTGAACACCAAATAATAATAATAAGGCCCAATGTTTGATGTTTAGACCAGTTAGTTGCTTTCTGTTCTTGCTTTAAATTTGTATGGACCTTTTCCACAAAGGAGCAGAGAGTTCCTTGTTATATGGAATTTTCATAATTGATACAAAACTGAATAATTTGCTCCATCCACTAATCTTTCAAAGATAACTATCAAGCTGCCACTAACTAGATTGACTCTTGATAATTATTTTTCCCCATTGTTTAATGACAGTTGTTTGAGTTTCCTTGCTGAAGGTACAAAACAGCAGAAGACCTTGATTTGACCAGGAAGGACGACCCTTCTAAGATAAAATTCCAAATTAGCCACAGCCCCACAGTTATAACTGTTAATTGGACATAATGAATAAAGTATTAAACCGTCACTGTTTTCTATTAACTGGAATATATACATGGTAATTAAGGCTGGTTGGAAAAAATAAACACCAACAATTAGAGCAAATCATTTTAAAAATACGTTAAGCTCATTTAGGAAAAAGAGGCAAAGGTCAATGTGCAAGCTAATAAATTAGAGTCCCAACAGCTGCTATAATATCAAGAGAAAACAGGTCTGGAAAGATCTTTGCACAATGCACTGGGTAGTTTCCTTCTTATTGGCTATGAAATAACTAGTGGAAACTAGGCTGCCTTTTGATTATGTGCACTATGAGGCTATATATGACCAATCAGGACAGCTCATGTGTACGCTATGTAAATAAAATTATAGAAGGGATACAAGTTGGGAATCAAGATGACAAAGAAAGAGATGCTACAAAACTAGGAGATTTTGCCCATTCCAGAATTGTTCCTGTACTCTGCCATACAGAAATATTCCAATTTATTTCAGGTGACTATGTTGAACCATTTCATTAGACCATGGTACTTGGCAATGACTATGACCCATGCCTTATATTGCATGCCTTGAGCAATTCATTCTTTCAAAATGAATGGGAACACCCTTATGAAGATAGTTGTCTTGGGGAGAGTCAGATAGGAACATCTTCTAGTACTCTAAACAGTCTGGGTCATTTGTTATTAAATGCCATGTGTATATTTTTCTTTGACTTATGCCAAATGTTGGGAACACACGAAGACATTTTATTTTATTTGCACTTTTAAATTGATCTTTTAGAAGTTAGTTAATTCTTCTTGAGTGTTACCTCTTCTGAGGAGTTTATTTTGATGTACAGGTATGTGGGGGAGAGAGAGAGAATGAGAGAGAGAGAGAAAGGTGCACATGCACACACATAATGTTGTTGTTAAATGTTCTGTTGCATATTAGTACATTATTGATTTTATTGGAATGCACTCTAGTGTAGAGAGCAATATAAATAAATAAATATTATTATTAGGACATATTGTACCAAGTCAAAATGTTTGTCTACCCATCCACCGCTGTTGATACCTTTTGAGCACAATGGCTGGCAGGTACTTTTAAAAAAAATGCTTTGCTTCTAAATCGGTTCAATTAAATGTAGTTTTGAGGATGTGAATGCTGCTGCCATTTTAATCTGTGCCTTTTAAAACATCAATAGATTCAGGACCATATATAGCTACAGTGGTGAGCAAGAATTTGAAGCAGAGTGTGCTTTCATCTGATCAGATTTAAAAGAGGAGAAGTGAAGTATATAAAGCTGTTCATCTTTCTTCAATTTGTACTCCATCCTTCCTCATAAAAGTTTAGGGCAGCTCACAATATTATTTATTTATTTAAATTGAATATATTGCACCTGTTAGTGCCACAACATTACTCTGGTCAGTTCACATAAAATTCACTGTCAAGTAGTTAATATCATAAAACCATAAACAATCTAACTACATAAAAACAGAGTGAGCCAAAGCACTGATAAAACTGCATAAAACAGAAAAAATAACAGACACAGATAAGAAATAACTGAACAGAGATGGAAGAGTACCTCAACTCAACTGGGGTGAGAGGGATGTGTCTTTCAAATAAGGGGGCCAATGAGGGGGAGCAGGGAGCTGCCACTGGCACTACACTGGGTAGAGGGAGATATGGGGTGAGGAGACAAGGGAATCATTGTAGGAGAGGGGGAGGGAACAGGATCCTAGTCACCCACAAATTATCTCTCAATTCAGACAGATGGGATAGCCATGATAATAGTCCCCTGGGTTAAAAATGCTGCTGCTGAATGCCAGGTCAGTAAAAGGGAAAACATCAGCCATCCAGGACCTGATCCTGAATGAGCATGCTGACCTGGCCTGTATTACAGAGACGTGGCTGGATGAAGCTGGGGGAGTAAGTCTCTCCCAGCTTTGCCCACCTGGCTTCTCTGTGCAGCTTTTTCAGCCATGCTTTTTAACATCTTTAAACATTGCTGCCCAGAGTAGACCTTTGGTCTAGATGGGTGGGGTAGAAATAAATAAATAAATAAATAAATAAATAAATAAATAAATAAATAAATAAATAAATAAATAAATAAATAAATAAATAAATAAATAAATAAATAAAACCACTGGGGGAGGTTGTCCAGACTTTTTGGGGTTCAATGTCACTCACATGCAGATGACACCCAACTCTATCTCTCCTTTCTACCTAATTCCAGGGAAGCTGCATTGACTCTAAACTAGTGCTTGGCATCAGTAATGGGTTGAATGAGGGCAAACAAACTGAATGTTAATCCAGACAAGACTGAGGTGCTCCTGGTTAGTCAGAAGGCAGATGAGGGAATAGGCATACTACCTGTGCTGAATGGGGTTACACTCCCCCTGAAAACTCAGGTCCGCAGCTTGGGTGTACTCCTGGTATTATCCCTAAACTGGGATGTCCAGGTCTCGGTTGTGACGAGGAGTGCATTTGCACAGCTAAAGCTGGCGCACCGGCTGCACCTATTCCTTGAGATGTTGGATTTGGCTACAGTGACACATGCCTTAGTTACATCCCGTTTTAATTACTGTAATATACTCTGTGTGAGGCTGCCTTTGAAGACAGTTCAGAAACTTTGGCTGGTAAAAAAAACTCTGCAGCCAAACTACTGGCTGGGGCCAGCTACAAGGAGCATATAACACACCTGTTACAAGAACCACACTGCTACCAGTCCATTTCAGGGCCCAATTCAAAGTGCTCATCATTATCTATAAAGCCCTATACAGCTTGGGTCCAGACTACCTGAAGGACCGTATCTTTCTAGATGTGCCTTCCTCTCAGTCCCATTGCCAGCACAAGCACAGCTGATGGGGACGCAGGAGAGGGCCTTCTCTGTGGCAGCTCACAGGCTATGGAACGGGAGATCAGGATGGCCCCTTCCCTTTTATCCTTCAAAAAAAAGCTAAAGACCCATCTCTTCAGGCAGGCTTCTAACAGTTATAACTGAATCCCTGAACCCCATTTTAGCAGATAATTTTAATCTTTCCATGTTTTCATGTTTTAATTATTTTATTTTATTTTAATCCATATATTGTTTAATTTGTCTTCTAATATTTAACTTATTGTGTTTTAATAGTGTGAATTTTAATGTTGTGAGAATGTGGCATCATCATCAACAAGAACAACAACAACAACTTCAACATCATCATAAACTAAACTCAGAATGGAAGAACTCCCTGAAAAGCCATGTCTTCAATTGCCTCTTAAAAGTCAGGAGGGAAGAAGCCAGACTAAGCTCCTCTGGGACCTCATTCCACAAATATGGAGCCACTGTGAAGAAGGCTCTACCTCTTGTGGAAGATATATGAGCCTCCCTTGGGGTGGCTACCTGGAAGAGTCTCATCTGCCTGGGGGCAGAGGAGCAATACCATCCAGTTTAGCAACCACCCCAAAACTCTTTGATAGACCTACTCAGGAGTACAACCTCTATTTTGTCTGGGTTCAATTTGAACCTGTTTGCCCTAGTTCATTCCAGTACAGAAGCCAGGCAACACTTGAGTGTCTGGATGGCATCACTTATAGGGATGATAAAAGGAATAGAACTGAGTGTCATCAACGTACTGATGACACCTCACTCCAAATCTCTTGATGACCTTCCCAGCGGCTTTACATAGTTGTTGAACAGCATTGGGGATATTGATGACCCTTGAGGAATCCCACAGGTGAGGATCCTTACAGAGGATACAGTGGTTGACAGTATCAAAATTTGCTAAGAGATAAAGCAGAACCAACAGGGCACATCCACCTGTCCGCCTCCCTTAAAAGGTCATACGGCAGTGTGACCACTGCTGTCTCAGTACCTCATTGTGGAATGGAACAGATCAATGCAATCATGCTCCTCCAGGTATGCCTAAAGCTGGTTTGCCACCACCCTCTCCATGAATGGGCCACCCTTTCCGCCACCTTGTCTATGAATGGTATATTGGCAACTGGACGGAACCTATTAAGATTGTCCAAAGCCAACTGGGGGCATTTGATGATGGGTATATGCTATACATAAATAGCCTGAGTGCCAGTAGAGTGCTAAATAGGGACTCAGTGAACCTGGGCTCAAATACCCATGGAAAGTCACTAGGAGGAGTGGGAAGACAGAGGGCTGACCAGCAGCATTTGAGAGAAAAGTAGTCAGTGCCAATCCACCCCGAGGGGAGTTGACAACTTCACTTGAAGAAGCTGCCAGGGTAAGATCAGAGGGGGTGAGGCTCTAAGAGCTGAGGCATCTGGAAAGCTCAAGAGAGACCAAGTGCTGCTGGAGATAATATAGACAAGTGACTGGCCCCACCTCTGCCTCCACGCCCAACTATCTCACACAGCAGAGGCCTCAGAAGAACAGCATGCCTCCTGCCTGTAAAGCCTCTGGTGGTTTTTCTCAAGAGAACTCCCACAAAAGCTGTACTTATGAACTTTGGGGGAGTGAAGTAACCCCCCCGACACCCATAAAACTGTGTTGATCCATTGAACTAGGATTGTGGCTCATTGCAGGAGCTAGCATTTGTTTTGGACTTGTCTGTTACCAGCCCAGAAGGGCCTAGGTCCATAAGGACTTCTTACTTTTCTGGCTCAGCAGAGCCTGACTCTGATAAGAACTGTGTTGTGCCTGGCCTGGAGGGGCCCATTCCTGCTAAAGACTTTTCAGTTATCAGTCCGGAAAGTTCTGAGTCTGCAAAGGACCAAGTACCCACTGGCTGTTGGAGCCTGAGTATTCCAAAGCCCTTTTCTCTTCAGGGTGAAGCTGGACCTGATTCTGCAATAAAGCTCTTTCTTCTGTCAAGACTTATTCTCTAATCATGGTGGAGGCAGTTCCCACACACTCCAAAAAAAAAAAAGTCACAAAATCTAAAGTCACAAATTGCGAAATGATTAAACACACACACACACACAAAATAAGGCAAACAACGAGCAGTAAAAGACAAAACCAAACCTGCTCCCTGCCTTTGAAAGCTTATAAAACTGATTCTGTTCCTACTTCCTTAAATTGCCTGCTATTTCACAGCTTAGAAGGGCAGAAAGGGTAGCACTCTGGAGAAAAAGGTATTAACTTGTAGAAAGCCCTGATGACTATAGTGTTGCAGAGTTTTGAATTGGTGGAAAAATTCCTTTTTGGTACCAAACTTCTCCACAGAAGAGAATAGCTAAACCTCCCCAGAATCCACCCCTTTCTTATTAGCTGGCAGTTAAGTTCTCAATAACTTATTTTTAGACATCTGTGGGAGAAATAATATTTCATTACTCACAGTTATGAACAGATCAACAGCAAGCAAACAACTCTCTCCAGCCAAGGAAAGAGAGGGGGGAAAGACACTAATCAGGGAAATGGGGCTTGTTTGAAATCAAAGGCTGGCAGGAAGTTAGTGCTGGTTAGATAATCACCTCTACTCAGAAAAGTCCCTCCCAGTCATACAAACCACCAGCTTGTTTTCTTAGAAGTCAGTTAGAAAAAGTGTAGGCTGCATTGGAGCTATGGCTTTTAAATGCCAGCTCGGGTAGCTATTGATTGACATCACACCCTATCTCCCCATACAAAAAACCCAGCCCTGACATGTGGTCTTCTTTTGAAAATAACATTTCTATTTATGAGGGGGACAAGGTAACACAGAAAAAACCCAGAGTTCTCCATCAGGGAACTGGGGTGAGAATTTAGTTAACTCAGTAGGTAGAGCCTCTTGGAGCCAAATTAAAGCCAATTGGAGCCATATTGAAGGAAACATTTCCTTTCAATCACTAGGTTATTAGTTTGGCTCCAACTGAAATTTTGTTTTGTCTGAGATCACCACCATTCACACTTGAAAAGCAGCTGGACCCGATGTGAGGCCCCAAAAGTGGAGGCCTTAGTGGGAGTGCCGTCGCTCTCAAAGAGAACCCTACACACCCAGACATCCCCACCTCCGTCCCCAACGTGTCGGGAAGAGAAAGGCGTGGAGACCCCTGATTGGGAACAAGTGGTCGCCGAACCCCTTACCTTGGATAAGGGGGTAGATACCCAAGACCTGGAGGCGACGCTGAAAGGGTTAACCTTTTCCCCGGGACCCGGGAAATCTTTGGCGGGAAAAGGGAGGGAGGAGATTGAGGCGGCGGCGGGAGATATAAGAGGGAAGCCAAGAGAGATACCGGGGGGATGGGAGTGGATCTGGATGGAGGATCCTTGGACCCACAAGTGGGAGCAGGTCCGAGTCCCCCATGAGGAGGCCGAGAAACGCCGTCAACTTGGACTAAAGCCTCGCCCGTCATACTGGGGTGAGACTGAGGCAAAGGAGTGGAGGAGGAAGCTCCGAGAGGAAAGAGAAGCCGTGGCACGGGAACTAGAGCGTAAGAAGCAATGGCATATAGCCGAGTTGAGGAAGCTGGGGGGTTACTCGGCCCCTGGGGAGTTGATGGTGGAGACGGGTCGTCCTGGGGAGAGTGGAGCGGAGACGAAGAGACTATTCCGTTGATCTCTTTGGAGGAAGAATTGGACCCTGGGCAGGGGACTGTGCCGGTATTAACAGGACCTTGGAACCCAGAGATAACCAACCCTTTTGTAAATAGTTTATGGACTCCGTTAAAACCAAGTAACATGTTGCAAGAATCTCTGAACCCCTTCTTAGGAGTAAACCCTGTTGGAGTTGATGTTGCAATAAATACGGAACCTTTTGATTTACCTCCACCGACTCGTCCTTTATTTGGAGAACAGACAGCCCCAAAAACTGAACCCTCACACCCGACTTAAAGCCAAAGATAAATTTATTGATTGATTGATTTGATTTGATTTGATTTATACCCCGCCCATCTGGTCTAGAAGACCACTTTTGTTTCGTTTAGTCGTTTAGTCGTGTCCGACTCTTCGTGACCCCATGGACCAGAACACACCAGGCCCTCCTATCTTCTACTGCCTCCCGGAGTTGTGTCAAATTCATGTTGGTTGCTTCGCAGACACTGTCCAGCCATCTCATCCTCGGTCGTCCCCTTCTCCTCTTGCCATCACACTTTCCCAACATCAAGGTCTTTTCCAGGGAGTCTTTTCTTCTCATTAGATGGCCACTGCTCAGTATTCAATCAACACCCATTTCAGTCATTTCCTAATACCTAAGCACTGCTGGCTGTTGGTGTGCACTCTTTTTGTTTGGCACAATCACTGGGAAGCTGCCAGAGGACACAGAGACATCCTGTGTTTTGCCTGTTTGTGTGTTTTTAAAGGGGAAAATGACTATAATGACTATTCATATTGATTGTAACAGTCCTGGATATCTAGATTCTGAATTTTAAAAATTCTGAATTCTAAATCTGAAAGACTGTAATTCTTAATTCTGAATCTGAATATTGGTACTAGTGCGCATCCCTATTTTTAATCCATCTCCTCATACTCCTGGCATTTGTAGATAAACACCTCAGACTGTGTGATTTGTGACCTGCTTTCCTTTGTTCATTTTAAAAAAGACTGAATTTGGGCCCCATATTATAGCTGCCTTCTCTGTTCCTCTTATTGTGCATAATACATCTTAACCTCTGAACTTGTGTCTCCTTCCGTTTTCTATTCAGTTTCTCCTGATGAAGTTCTTCAAGCTGTGGCCAAACACATTCTTCCCACTCCTTGTGAGGCACAATCCATTACTTACCAACAGTCCATCTGCCAGAGAGTGTAGCCCATGGTCCCAAAATCCAAATTCCTCACATTGGCACTAACTACCTTCATGACCAGTTGTTTCCCCAGAGTATCTTCCTTTCTCTTTCTATTCCTCTTCTGAGTACTGATAAGATGGGTGAGACTACGTGGGCCTCAAAATACTTGAGTTTCCTTTCCAGGGCTTCAACATCTGACATGATTTTTTCGTCATTCCTCATTTGTTCCCATATAGATGAGAAGAAATGGGTAAGCATCCACATGTTTTTTTGAACAATGGCAAAACTTTCATCACATCTTTAATTTGTCCTTCAGGGAGATAGCATACTTGGTAAATCCATGGATCTTCCCAACATGTTGCAGTTTCAATCCCATGCAGTAGGGAATCTCCTAGTACAACAACTCGTGCCCTTTTTGTGAGGTGTGGGTTCAGTAACTCTGCTTGGCTATGTTCCACAGAGCCTTTCCAAATTGGCATATAGTTATGGTATATAGATCACTGTTGGCACTGCTTTGCATGGGAAAAAAGACCCCATCCTCTTGTGTTTATACTTAGAACAATCCATCCTCTCCTTTTAAGAATTGTCCTGCAATTCTTTCTGAAACAGGGCTAGGGTATGCATTCTTTTTGGTATGATTTGGAGCCCAGCTGGAGAACAACATTTAAATCCACATACAATGTGTGTGTGTGTGTGTGTGTGTATTGGGGGTTGGAAATATAACACAACCACTCAAACTTTGAAATGAAGGGTTTCCCCAGCACGAATGTGACAGAAATGTGTAAACAGCAATGTTCAATGTTAGAAGGAGGTGGGAATTGGGCCATATATATAAAGATCATTTTCAACACAGGTCTGGGACGGAGAAAGGGATAGGCAGGGAAAAGTAAGGACAAGAACAGCTGATCAATATCACAATCTGCATTTTTAAAGTGAAAAGAATAGAGCTTCTCCATTTCCTGCTTCCAATTACATAGTCTACTTGATTTCTAACTTGGCCATCCATTAATTTCTACATGTCTGTTCAGTTGCTTGAAGCATTTATTTGCAATAAAAAGATGGTTGAATTGAGAGAACTCTATGAGTTCTCCTTCATTTCCCTGCTCCATTTCCTGCCTTCAGAATTTTTTCTAACCTCATCACTACTGGAACTATTCCTTCTCTTCTGCTGAAATAGCTGTTACTTCTGAAGAAGATGGATGCATTTGGTCTAGGGCCTCAGCCGTGACCATTCTGTCCTTTTTGACCCTTCTAGGAGTCCAGGCTCATAATGGAGCCTGACCTGTTGTCAGTAGTTGTCTCTGCTTCTCTGACATTTACATACTCTCTCAGCACATTAAGATGTGTATCCAAGAAAGGGGACACTATGATAAGCAACAGGATTTCAATCATAAACTTTTGAAATTGCCGCAACATGCGTTCATTCTCCAGACAAAGAATGACTTCCCACCTTTCCCCATATTTTTGAACTATTTTATCTAAGGATGTGTGTGTTGGGGGGGGGGAGTTGTTTTTACGTTTATTTACCCAATCCACACTGAACATAACTGAACATAAACTTGGATGCATTTTGCAGCCACAAATCTTTATACCTTTCTGAGCCTATTATGTGTTTTGTGTCTGTGTGCCTGTAAGTATGTGTGGAATACATACCACTTGCATATTTACAACATGCAAAGAAGGATGTAGACATTGTTAAATGTCATCCAATTATTGCAATATAAACATGAATTCAGAGATGTGAACTTTTTTGGGGGGAGTGACACGCACATTTAGAAAAGATGGAAATTAATATATTAATTATTCGTTCAGTCAAGAGATTCTGACCAAATAATTAACCAAATAACATATCTTTAACTGGGCATTGTAATTACTTTATGAATATTATTCTTAAACAACATTCAAACAACATTGGGTACTTATTAATGAAAAGTAGGATCAAAATATTTTAAACCAGATACCTGGAGTATTGCATAATGTCAGGTTTTCTATGAACTTATCAAAACTTTTTGATTTGGCCTCAGCGTCCTTCTCAGCATTCCAGAATTATTACTATAATCTTCACCATGCAGTATAACATCCCTAATGCACTAATGTAACCTAATCTATTTCAACAGAAAAGTGATGCACTCTTTGGGAACCAAATGCTGCTATTGCACCTAGATCCCACATCCCATTATAAACTCTTTATGCCATTTATAAGCAAATGGTCAATCTACTGGACAAAGTACTTGTGGCAGGTGAGTACATGGCACACCCTTCATAGAAGCCATTAAGTGTATCATAAATAAACCTCTCATGCGGAGGTTCTTAGGAGAGATGTTTATAAAAGAAACAAGGATTAAAGAGAGAATGGCAGTTACGCTACAGGTGAAGGGATGATAAAGGTGGAAGTGAAGGAAATAATCGCATTTGACAACTCGGAGAGGAGAAAGGACTTATTCTTACTGAGGAAAGGTCCCAGGTGTGTTCAGCATATATCAGTAAACCCGTTTGTGTGATCACCATGTTGTGAGGAATAGTGGAGCCCAAGCCCAAGGAGTTCACTGCACTGTGCAACCTCTCAGTTAAGCAGGTAAATTCTGATTGTGTTTATCCTCACATGGTAGCTAGGACAACTTGAAATATCTTCTCAACTTGAGAGGAAAGGGGGTTGCTCCGAAAAGAATACTGTAGATATGCATTTCTGGAAACATTTGATGAATTTTTTTCTAAAATGTGCAGTGCTAAAAGTACAACTGTTTTTTCATTGCATTATATGGTAAAACTAGCAGCACAGGTAGTTTGTGCTGTTGTGATCAAAACTGTCCTGTTGAACTTTTTGTGTGAATGTGTTTGTGCGTGTTTAGCTTCACAAAGGGAAAATACACTATTTTGACACAAAGACATTTTGCATGTATTACGAAAACTACAAAGTGGGGTTGAGAAAAAAAATCACAGTACTAGAATCTAGATTTAGAGACCAAATTGCTAACATGCACTGGATCATGGAGAAAGCCAGAGAGTTCCAGAAAAACATCTACTTTTGCTTTTTATTGACTATGCAAAAGCCTTTGACTGTGTAGGCCACAGCAAACTATGGCAAGTTCTTAAAGAAATGGGAGTGCCTGACCACTTTATCTATCTCCTGAGAAATCTCTATGTAGGACAGGAAGCAACAGTTAGAACTGGATGTGGAACAACTGATTGGTTCAAAATTGGGAAAGGAGTACAACAAAGCTGTATATTGTCTCCCTGCTTATTTAACTTAAATGCAGAATACACATGTGAAAGGCTGGACTGGAGGAATCCCAAAACGGAATTAAGATTGCCGGAGTAAATATCAACAACCTCAAATATGCAGATGATACCACTTTGATGGCAGAAAGTGAGGAAGAATTAGAGAACCTCTTAATGAGGGTGAAAGAGGAGAGGACAAAAATGGTCTGAAGCTCAACATAAAAAAACAAAACACTAAGATCATGTCAACTGGTCCCGTCACCTCCTGGAAAATAGAAGGGGAAGCAGTGGGCTCCATGATCACTGCACTGGTGACAGCAGCCACGAAATTAAAAGACACCTGCTTCTTGGGAGGAAAGTGATGACAAACCTAGACAGCATCTTAAAAAGCAGAGACATCACCTTGCCGACGAAGTTCTGCATAGTCAAATGTATGGTTTTTCCAGTAGTGAAGTATGGAAGTGAGAGCTGGACCATGAAGAAGGCTGACTGCCAAAGAATTGATACTTTTGAATTGTGGTGCTGGAGGAGACACTTAAGAGTCCCCTGGACTGCAGAGAGAACAAACCTGTCCATTTTGAAGGAAATCAACCTTGAGTGCTCACTGGAAGGACAGATCCTGAAGCTTTGGCCATCTCATGAGAAGAGAAGACTTTCTGTAAAAGACCCTGATGTTGGGAAAGTTTGAAGGCAAGAGGAGAAGGGAACGACAGAGGACGAGATGGATGGACAGTGTCATTGGAGCTACCAACATGAATTTGACCCAACTCCAGGAGGCAGTGGAAGACAGGAGGGCCCAGTGTGCTCTGGTCAATTGGGTCAGACATGACTAAATGACTAAACAAAGTATCTAGATTGTTCATTGGCTTTGGATGTTGATATTTTTTCTCTCTGCTCTGAGATAGTCAGTCTTGACCAAAATCTCAGCAATGGTAAGATTTATTTCACATCACAAATACAGTGGTGCCTCGCACAACGAGTGCCTCACACAATGATGAATTCACACAATGATGCCTTTTTCTGTTAAGTTTGCTGCCTCACACAGCGATGTTTCCTATGGGGGATTTTCACACAACGATCTCCCTTTTCGCTCCTGTAAAAGTGTCTTACAATGTTTGGACGCTGTTTTAAATGATTGCAATGGTTAGTCCACCTCCTGAAACCTATGCAAACTGATTTTGGTGTTGTTCTGACACTTCGTTAATTTATGATGATTTTTTTGAATTTTCTCCATTGGAAACCATTGGATGGTCTGTCTAATGGTTTCCAATGGAAAAAAACAAAAAATCATCATAAATTAACGAAGTATCAGAACAACACCAAAATCAGTTTGCATAGGTTTCAGGAGGTGGACTAACCATTGCAATCATTTAAAACAGCTTCCAAACATTGTAAGACACTTTTACAGGAGCGAAAAGGGAGATCGGGAAGAACTTTAAAAGGCAAACGGAGATCAAAGAGCCCTTTCCCGATCTCCCTTTTCGCTCCTGTAAAAGTGTCTTACAATGTTTGGAAACTGTTTTAAATTATTGCAATGGTTAGTCCACCTCCTGAAACCTATGCAAACTGATTTTGGTGTTGTTCTGACACTTCGTTAATTTATGATGATTTTTTGTTTTTTCCACTGGAAACCATTCGATGGTCTGTCTAATGGTTTCCAATGGAAAAAACAAAAAATCATCATAAATTAACGAAGTGTCAGAACAACACCAAAATCAGTTTGCATAGGTTTCAGGAGGTGGACTAACCATTGCAATCATTTAAAACAGCTTCCAAACATTGTAAGACACTTTTACAGGAGCGAAAAAGGACTTCGCAAAGGCATTGAAATGTATTGAGTCGGCTTCAATACATTCCAATATAGGAAACATTGTTTCATTCAACGATGTTTCCTATGGGGATTTTCACTGAACGATGGCAATCCGTTCCAATTGGAACGGATTAACCGGTTTTCAATGCATTCCTATGAGAAATGGTGTTTCACAGAACGATGTTTCACACAACGTTGATTTTTTTTTTTGGAACCAATTAACATCGTTGTGTGAGGCACCACTGTAATTGTAAAGAAACTTTCATCACCAAGTTTGCTCATGCAGGCTAACAATTGGGCCTTTCCAGGGAAGGAATATGAAAATGATTCCTAAACCAGCTTAACTACCTATCAACCTCACCTGATTTAGGGCCATAAATCAAATTTCATTCTATATTGCTGACCATAAATCAGCCCTGACCCAAGTTAAAGTTAGACTACAAAGGCTCACCTTCAATTTAATCTTTCATTCAGACCACGAGTTTTCAAATGGCATCATGCAGGCACACAAGAGTGCAAGTAGGGTGAAGCAACTGGGGATTTGCCCAGGCACCAACATTTCAAGGATGCCATGAATTAGAGGGGATTATTCTGAATACTAGAAAAAAAAGTGGCAACACCTCTTAGCACTATTCAGTTTCTTTTTTGTTAAATTCCTAAAGAATTGTCTTTGGTGGTGGGGCCATATTCCCTCCTCTGTTTTTTTGGTGAGGGGGACTGCATCATGCATCAGGAAGGAATAAGTGGGAGATGGTCCAATTGCCTTAGGGACCAACATTGGTGCAAATGAGTTGTATGCTTTCCATGAAAAGTCATACACACAAGCCATAGATAGACAGAAGTGTCTTGGGGGATATTTAAATTATATTACCATGACCCTTCCTGGTGGGATGGAGGTGATGTGTGGCTGATCTTTGTCTACATTACCTTAGCAAGCACAAAGACAGATTTTCAGCTGTCCTTGCAATACTTGATCTGTGACAAGGGACTACTTCCACAGGACGTTGTCTGTCACAGGCCTACAGATGGTGTATTTGCCAACTGCATTAATTCAAACAAGCCCATGTTATCTCAGAAAATGGACATGGGAAACCAGATAGTATAGTAGTAAAAGAAAACTTATTTTATCCAGCCACACCAAAGAAACAATGGTGAAGAAAACTAATATCATCATGAAAGAGACTATTTTAATAAAAAGGAAAAAAGAGAGTTTTTTTTCAAAGAGTATCACAGATCCAGGTTAAAGTTAATTAGCCTCCAGTATCTTAATTTAAACTGCATTTTTAATTTAAAGGTAAACTGTGGGAATGCTAATGCCTGAGATTTCTTTTATATAAAGAGAGCTTGGAGCTTCAGATCATTGGCTGAATGTTATAGATAGAAGATGCAGAGCAGAGAAATTTTGCTTTTCCTTCACAGACACTTCACACCAGTAAAGCCACTCCCCATGTAGTCAACACAAGTGAATTCGAATGCATATTTTGGCATGTTGAACAGATTTGATGAGTTAGCTGGACACGAGTTAAGGCTAAGATCTCAACTGTTCAAAATTAGAGAAAGCAATGGCATAAACATGCCCATGTGGAAGGAAAACATAGTGGGGGAGAAAAGAAGGACGTTGCCACTTGCAATCTCCAATAAAGTAAGCCTGTCCAGCTTTGCCATTCTCATTTTTATATGCTGCATAAAATCTCCAAACAGAGCTTGCTGTGCTAGCACAGGTTCCTTTCCATAACCAGCAGTTACTCAGGAGCTCCTCTGTCAGGCTTGCAGTAAGCATAGATTTCCTTCATACAGAAAGAATTAGATGACTTGCTGAAGTGATTTGAACTGTATGATTCTGAGTCATACCAAACAGCCTAAGTGAGTATAGCTGACTTCTCTTTGGAACCTTTATACAGTGGTGCCTCGCTTAACGATTTTAATTGTTTCAAAAAAAAAAACAAAATCGCTATGTGAAAACATTGTTAAGCGAAACACCATTTCCCATAGAGATGCATTGAAAACCAGATAATCCGTTCCAATTGGAATGGATTACCATCCTTAAGTGAAAATCCCCATAGGAAAAAACGTTAAGTGAAACCCATTGAAATGCATTGAAGCCTATTTCAATGGGGGAAAAAAATTCAGAAAAAAATTCAAAAAGACTCAGAACAAAGCCAAATTAAGTTAATGAAGGTTTTATTAGGTGCACTAATGATTCCAAGCATTTTAAACATTTTTTAAACATTTTAGAATATTCTAAAAATAGCAAAAACGGGGCTGTAAAAAAAACGTTAAGCGAAACAAGGGGACCTAAAACTGTCATTGTTAAGTGAAGCATGGTCCCGAAATCATTAAGTGAAAATCGCCCATAGGGAAAATTGTTAAGTGAAGCACAAGATCACTCTGAAAAAGCCATCGTTAAGTGAATTTTTCATTGTACGAAGCAATCGTTAAGCGAGGCACCACTGTATAGTCCAGAGAGACTGGCGGAAGGAAAGCTAAAGCTGTGAGGAATACTTACCAAATTGCTTGCTATCACCACCTTAGTTTAACTATACTATCTTAAGTCACAGCAACAAAAATGTTCAGGATAAGAAAGATTCCTTAGCTTCAGCAAAAGAGCAAAAAGTGGACCTTTTTCTCTCTCAGTAAGGTCTCTGCATTTCCCAGAATATGTTTCTAGTGCCCCTTCTTTTCCAGAGGTTAAGAATATACATACATGATTAGTGCAGAAAAAAAAAAAGGATTTCTTTCAAAAAGGATACACACAACCTATCTTCTGCTAAAGATGTGTTATTATTATGTTGCCTCCAACTTATGGCAACCCTATGAATGAAAGATCTCCAAAATGTCCTGTTCTGAATACTCCTTCTCAGCTCTTGTAAAGTCAAGCCTGTGGTTTCTTTAGGGAGTTATTTGGTCTTCGTCTTTTCCTGTTGCCTTCCACCTTTCCCATTATTATTGTCTTTTCCAGAGAATTTTGACTTCTCATGATATGCCAAAAGTAGAACAGCATCACTTTCATTATTTTTGCCTCCAGAGATAATACAGACTTTGTATTTGCGAAGGCTTTCACGGCCAGGATCTAATGGCTATTGTGGGTTTTTCGGGCTCTTTGGCCATGTTCTGAAGGTTTTTCTTCCTGACGTTGTTGCCAGTCTCTGTGGCCGGCATCTTCAGAGCACAGAGTGCTGTCCATCAGGACCGAGCACAGGAAAGAGTACAGAATCTGAGTTGGAGAATCAAACAGAACTAAAGTAAAACCTACCATGGAAACAAGAGGAGCCAAGAAGAAGAAGGTAAAAATAAAGATGGGTCAAGTGAGTATAAAATGACTTAAAATTCTCTCAGTTAATGTAAATGGCCTAAATTCACCACAAAAACATTAAAGAATCTACCAACAACTGAACAAATTAAAATGAGAGAGATAAAGAGATTGAAGAGAGAGAAAGAATGGCGAAATGTAAAGAACTGGAAAGGACAGTGGCTTCATGTGAGAAACAGTTAAAGCAAAACTTGAATATGGCACAGTTGAAGATAAAACTAATACAGCACCAACTGAATGTTTTGATGACAGAAGAAATGGTGAAAAAGGATAAGAATAGTGAAAGAGCTGTTAAGATAGGCTGGAAAAATGGTTAGATAGCTTATTTATGTGATTTCCCTTTCAACATAACTAAGTGGATGCAAGAATACTCTTTCAATTGCTGAAATTTTACCCTTACCCCACCCCATCCATTTCCTCCTTATCCCCTTGTACCTCAACCCCTTATTGAAACTGAATTTAAAAATGTAAAAAAAAGTCATTTCAAGTCATTGTTGCTGTTTGCCAGTGGGATGGTGTCATCTGGGTATCTTAGTAAACTGATATTTCTTTCACCAATATTCACTTCTCCTTCATAGGAATCTAGTTTGGCTTTCTCTATGATATGTTCTGTGTACAGATTGAACAGATAAAAGGGATAAGAGTGGTCTTAATCAACTAGATAGGTGGGATATTAAATAAATAAATAAATAAATAAATAAATAAATAAATAAATAAATAAATAAATAAATAAATAAATAAATAAATAAATAAATAAATAAATAAATAAATAAAAAGCACTCTTGTCTGAAACTTTTCCTATAGGAAACCTTTATGTCTTTCCATATTGTGTCCTAATGGTAAGCTTCTTGTCCACAATACATCAGATCAAGTCCTGAAGTACACCCATTTCTTTCAGAACAACGTATAGTTTCTCATGATCCACACAGTCAAAGGCTTTGCTCTGGTCTATATAGACTGATATTTCTCCTTTTTTGGCATCCTGCTTGAAAATGAGGCATTTCTTGCTTCGTATAAGGAAAAAGCCTTTTTTGCAACACATTTAGCATAATTTTTATTGCACGGGAAATTAAAGTAATGGCCCTATAGTTACTACATTCTTTGGCATCTCCTTTCTTGGTGATTGTAATATATATATTGAATGTTTCCAGTCTCTGGGCCATTTTTTTGTTTGCCATATTTGTTGGCATATTCCTGTTAGGATGTTGTCATATTCCATCTCTGTGGCTTGACATAGTTCTATTGGCATTCCATCTGCCCTGGTAAGTTATTTCTTCCTAGTGTTTTCAGAGCAGCTTTTACTTCACTTTCTAGAATTGCAGAAGTCCTCTAGAATTCTTCAAAGGAGTCCGTCGTCCTTTTATCCTGTCAGTATATGTATTCAGTATACTGTCTCAACCTTTATTTTCTTCTTTTGTGAGATAGTGTGTTTCCCTGTTGTTCTTTTAAATTTCATAATCTAGGATTAAATTTCCCTTTAATTTCTTGGATTTTCAGGAAGAGATCTCTTGCTTTTCCCCACTTCTTGTTCTCTTTCTTTGCACTGGTTATTGTAATCGTTGTCTTTGTCTCTATGTGACAGTCACGGAAAAGCTACAGTCAGGGTTCTGACCCCATTTCTACCGCATATGCCTTCAGGCAGGCTGGGAAAGGAGGTAATTGTCTCCACTTGCACACAGGAAGATGGCCTTGCCCCTGTGAGTATCTCCAGACAAGTGGTATCAAAGGCTAGCAGTTGGTGCTCCAAAATATCTCTCAGGCTTTGATCCACATCATCAAGCAGCTGGGGGTCTCTGCAGCATGCTGCAATTTCAGGAACATTGCCAATTCATCCAGCAGTGTCAGTGGAGACCAGAGGAGTGATATCTGCAACCAGTGAATCCGGTAGCAGCAGTCCAGAGTTCCAGCCACATGAGAGGTAGAGGAAGAGAAGGCATGCCTAACACAGGAAGATGAAGAGCTCCCACAGGCAATCCATATCCTCTGGGACCAAGAGTGCCATTGGGTGAGTTCTCTTCAGATTATGAGAATGCATTTGGCAGGGCAGGGGGTAGATTGAAAGGAGGCAGATTTTTTTCCTGGCCTCTCTTGTTGGGGCACCTGCAGATGTACCACATTGCAGAAGTGTCCCAGAAAGATGTGATATCAAGAGCACACATACCCCCCCAAAGAGAGATTCAGGCCTGTCCTTCATGAACAATGAAGACCTTCTCGGCATCCATCTGGCTCGGAAAGTCAGGGAGCAAATTCTTGATGGATGCTATGTTAACATATTCACCCTGCTAAAACTAGAGGGTGACAAAGGACAAATTACAGATGGTCATTCTGGGGAAAGGAAAAGGACCAGGAAGCAGGAGGCAGACAGAAACCTTAATAACTGGTTAGCCAGGCCTACTCTATTTGCAACTTAATTCTGGATTTCAGTCCTTCTATAGTATTTTAAATATATCTTCTTATGGCATGCCCTTTCATGAACTCTTTATTAATGGCATGTGCATTCTGATAAATACTTACTGAAAGCTTTCCTGTAACACAACTTTTGCTGGAGTGAATCTTATTCATAATAAAGGTAATTATAGCCATTATAGCTGCCTAACTTTCCTCCTAAATTACGCCTTACTGGATCTCATTTGAGGAACATTTTGCTGAAGGAAACCTTTCATAGATTAAGATATTGACAGTTATGCAATTCAAGTCAAGGAATCAACAATTAAATGAAAAGGTTCTACTACTGGAACTTGAAAGATTAATTTGTCATAAAAGAACAGATTTTTAATACGTCCTTGAGTGAAACTTGCCAAACATTGCTGGTGCATATTCTTCATGCCATTTTGTCCTCGCGTATAAGGGTCGGTGAAGGGAAAATCGAGAGATCACAGTTATATTTCTAATATACACAACCAGCAGGGCCAGCCCTACAAGTAGGCAGTGAAGTGGCTGCCTTAAAACAGCAGATGTGGGATGTTATGAAAATAAAATACATTCTAAATAAAGGAAAAATGTACTTATTTCATTCTCTTAAATTTAATTTACCTTCTTTTCACTGCCTGGAAAAGGGAGGGGTGCATATGTGATTTTTGGGGTCCCATTTGTTAAAGCAACTTTGTTTGCTTTTATATTATTTTATATTGCATTGTCTTGCCTTACATATGGACATAATTTACTGGATATGTACAGTATGTACATGTCTATGTGTACGAGAGACAATTTGCTGTTCTTTTTTCAGCAAAATATCTCAGGCCAGTCCTGGCCGCATGGAATGGTCATCCATGACATCAGTTATGCTGGCATATCTTTTCTATAAGAAAAGTTCTATAATAATGGTGCAGCCATGTCCTGAGATGTAGCAATAGCCAGCATGGGAATACAGTTCTAATGGTAAGATGCTCGGGCTGTGCATGATTTTGTTCAGGGAGCAAGTGGAGGATTCATAATGGATCCTGAAAAGGATGTGTAAAGGCCTCCAACTTGTTCCGTGTCTCTATAATGGGCACATGGATCAGAACCTTCCTATACCCTTTTGATGACACTCCAGTCTGGCTCAATATGTGTGTATTTCTGGTTTTCTGTCAAGACTCCATTCCTGTGAATTTGGGAAAGTAAATGGTAAGACCAAGTCATAGATAGAATAGTGCAAGAAGACAACAGGATACCCATGGCAATCACCAAAGCTGGGTGCTCTATTTTAACTGCACTCCACTTTTTCTCAGCAATCAGGATAAATGAATATGTTGTTGTTGCTGTTTAGTCGTTAAGTCGTGTCCAACTCTTCGTGACTCAATGGACCAGAGCACGGCAGGCCCTCCTGTCTTCCACTGCCTCCCGGAGTTGGGTCAAATTCATGTTGGGAGCTTCGATGACACTGTCCATCCTACTATGACTATTACCTATTAACCAAAGCAAAGGCCCTGAGGTCTCCCTCACCTCTCTCTCTCTCTCTCTCTCTCTCTCTCTCTCTCTCTCTCTCTCTTTCTCATATACATATATACACATACAACTATCAGTTGAGAATGGAACATGCACCACTAGTTCTATGGCAGGTATAATGATGAAGCAGCAGGGAATATAGTATATCAGAAGGTTGCTGTGAACTCTAGGTGTACTACACTTGAAATCTCTGCAGCTTATGAAACAGTAGAGAACAGTATAAGGTCAATAATGGTAAATACTGTGAAATAGAAGAGTTGATTCAAGCAAAAAGAAGTGGTGTCTGCATGCTGTAGTCCATCACATTTCCTCTAGAAGTAAGGGTACTGTTCCTAGTTTGTCAGTGGCCCCAAGCAATGAAACACTGAATGGGCTACTAAGATTTCATGTTATAGCTTTACGACTCTTAACTACACTTCTGGTTTTACAGTCCGTTACTACATTGCTTCTACAAGATGGCCTGTCAAGCCTCTTTGTCCTTCCCAATGTAATATGGGGGAAAAATTAATTTCAAGCCTGATGCTGATAAAGAGGAAATTCCAACAGAAAATAATGAACCTGTACTGGCAGAAAAAAATTTGTTCCATATCTTCTCCCTACTTTCCTCCTTTTTAGTCCTCCTCTTTCTCCTTCTTCCCTGTTATCTTTACACCTATAGTGCTGAAGAGGGCAGGAAGGTACTTTACCAATCTTCTGCCAGAATCACACTCTGGTTCTTGTGTACCAGAATTGGTAGATTCAGCCCAAACCAAAACTACAATCAACTTTCCATTCATTTTTATTTTCCCCACATGTTCATATTTTTAACAAACCATTAATGTTTCAGAAACTCCATCCGTAATGAATAGAAAATGTGACACAAATGAGCCTCATGGACTCAACAAACATTTGGGGTTGGAATGATTGTAAGACAGTGAAAGTTCTGCAGAATAGTTTTGTGCAATGATTGTTAGTTTTATCCCTAGCACTACATTAGCAATAATGCATGCGCAATTTGAGTTTCCTTCAAGATAGTGTCTTGTAGTTGTGATGCTGCAACTAACTACTGTAACTGGGACATTTTTACATAGTTATCTTCCTAAACTGTTAATCTGAGGTACACACTAATAATAAATGTTTTATTACTGTCATTGACCAGCAAAAGTAAGGTACATTATTTAAATTAGGAGACATAAAATCAATCTAAAAACATTAAAAACACTAAAAACATTTAAACACTAAAAACATCTATATACATAAAACTACATTCATACATCTTACTAAATATCTCCTACCTCCTTATCATAGGACTTATCTATGGGCTATTGTAGCTTGCATAGAATGACAAAATTGTTACTTTGAAGCTCATAGAGCCCGTGTGATCATTATACCACATTGGTATACACCATTTTACAGATTCTATAGCTGTACTTTAGGTGGAACCTTTCCTTCACAAATTTTGATTGCAGCAGCACAGAATTTAGCTACTTTTGTCAGCATATCTGAATTTTGGTTTAGCCCAGTTTATCTGCCAGGGCATCGCCCTGTCAGCAAAAGCTGTGTGTAGTGTGCCTCTGATCGTCCAGGAAATGCCCTTATGTAAGGGTCAACATGGAGTTCTCGAATATCAGAATAAAAAGTACATTGAAGTAACACATGGGAGATAGATTCGACCTCACCAGAGTTACCGGGGCATATATGCTGAGTGTAAGGGGTGTTGTTATACTTCCCTTCCTGGACTGCTGACCGAAGTGCATTGAAATGGGCTAGAGTAAGAGCTTCGCATTGTTTAAGTGATAAGGGTAAATAGAGATATTTAGCCTGTTTGGGTGGGAGCAGTGTGCTGTCAAGTATAAACCTATTTCTGATAATACCAAGGTCCTGCTTGTGAGGATTTGTTTTATAGCTACCACAAATTATTTGGACAGTATTCTGGATCATTGCACTCTTTGATCAAGTGTATTATAGATGTTAAATCTGGATATACAATTTTTGCACAGTTTTGTTTTGTTTCACTATTTTCAGAATCCTTAATGAACCACTCTTTGGCCACACTGGCTGGGGATTCTGGGTGCTGTAGATTTTAAAAACTCTGGATTTTTGGAGCAAATGAATTCTTTGATAGATTTTAAATTCATTTCTTCTTGAATATATAAAAATGAAAGATATATAGAAGATAATTTGATCAACCTGGCATTCTTGAAGCTCCCATAAATTTTGTCAGCTAACCATTTTCAAGTGATTCTTTTGGATATGATTGATGGCCTTACTAGTTTCATCACCGATATGTTTGTAAAACTGCTCAGACAGAAGGTCTTTCCGACATCATTTTAATTAATTAATTAATTTAATATTCCACTTTCCTCACAATTCTGAGACTAAATGCAGTTCACAAATTATAAAAGAAATACAAATAAAACACCATCATAATGATAAAATGAAGTCAAACAGACTCTCATTAGAACAAGTGGATTAACAGCAACAGCAACAGCAACAGCAACAGCAACAGCAACAGCAACAGCAACAGCAACAGCAACTATTATTATTATTATTATTATTATTATTATTATTATTATTATTATTATTATTATTATTATTATTATTGTTGTTGTTGTTGTTGTTGTTGTTGTTGTTGTTGTTGTTGTTGTTGTTGTTGTTGTTGTTGTTGTTATTGTTATTGTTATTGTTATTGTTATTGTTATTGTTATTGTTATTTAATGAATGTAAAGATCTTTGCCTGCACCAGTGAGGAGATATTAAGCATTACTAATATGTCCATTTTAGAAAGAACAAGCCTCCATTTGAAGGGCTGCCAGAGGATACTGTTCCTTTTGAAAGTGTCCTCTGTTTGCAGTAATGTCCAGTCCAAACCCTCTTTAAAGATAACAAACCATAAGGAAGATCAACAGCCTTGAAATTGACCATGCACAGTTAGCAACACTTACAAAGCAGGCTCACCAGGTACAGGGTCACCTGTTCAAATTCTTCTGCCCTTGAATCAGATGCATTGTAATCCTGTTTAAACCATTTAAAACAAATTATTTCTAATTGCCTTCTGTACAAATAAATTGGCCTATGAAACTAGGAGCACACCTTTCTCCTCTTTTGTGCTTCCTTTTTTGGTAATTATGCATAATTGTGAAAATAGGGCTCAATGGGTATTGGGGAGGAGGTGTGCTTGTAAGCCTGACCCTATCCACAAGTTTCTCAGACTTTTTAATGGTTAACCAGGGTCCTGATCCCATAAATGTTTATACTCCATTCTGAATGTCCTTGCAGCCTCTTCTACATTCACATTAAATATGAAAAAGTCTGTGAGATTCCAGGGTCGAGAGTGGACTAAGGGGCACATTTTATGTGCATCTCCACATCCTAACCACTCATTGAACCTTGCATAACATACTATCATCTCAGCTAAGAATTACCAATGAATTCCTTAAATAGTCGGGACTTCAGAGTATAAATGAGAAAATCGTAATTCAAATCCTGGAGGCCAAGTTTTAACAATGCCTGAAGATTACACAGTGTCATCTGATCTCATACACTGCTGATCACCATTTGCACTGGCGTTCCGTGACCAGAACAGTGTGTTTAATTGTATTCCCATGGGAGCAAATCCCCACTCAGGCACGTCAATCAACTTTTATTTGCATTAGCCATAACAAAGTATGTATAAAATCTACAAAGATACAGAATCAACACATCTGAGTCAAAATAACAGATGAATACATATGCATTGGATAACTATACCTACCAAAATTGGACAGATAAAACAATATAAGATTATTCCTTTAGAACCATAACTGACCTAATTATAATTGCTACTACTAAAAATTTGGCTACCTGTGCCATTACATGTTTATCTTTGCCTGTGAGAAGAAAAGATACATAGAATTCAGATGAATGTCCTGGCTTCTTCATTAAGAAAGGGCAAATTAATTCTTTGCACACTTCTCTATAAAAAGAACAGAACAATAAAACATGGACAAGTGTTTCAACACTATCACCACAAGGACACATGCAGTTTTGTAATGGGGCTCCTTTAATAAAACCCTCAAGTAGTGCTGAAGGTATGATGTTAAGTCTTGCATGTGAAAAGGCCCATCTGTATTTGGGAGTTGTTAGCATAAAGAAACATTGTGTGGTTATTTTTGGATGGCTTATCACAGAGTATTTGTGCCAGGCACACAATTTAGTAGTAACAAATTATTTTGGTGTTCAATATCATATAAACACTGTTCTCGTAGGTTTCTTGCTCTGCTATACCCAATAGTTAATAGGAAATCAGGTGACAGCACTATAGTATGTATTTTGGACTTTACATCTTTCATTCATTTACTCTCATGAGGATTCTCCACAACAAAGGAGAGCAGACTGGAAGGAATAATGTTCAGTCTTAACCAAAAGTTAAATACCCTGAGCCAGGCCTGTGTGGAAAGGCTGCTTTCCAACCTCAAAGAGGCATTTGGTGCTCAGTTGGGTATAGCAAATATTTGTCTAAGAAACTCGGACTGAATGATTTCTATTGATTTAATGCTTGTATTAGCCCAAATTGGGCTCCCACACAGCATCTGCGCTAATGGCTTGGCTCTGTAGACTTCCAACACTACAGGTTTAAAATGTGACCATTATTATGGAAAAACTGTCTCAGAATTTTTATGGTGTGTGAAGCTTTTTCCACAACATATTTTTGTTGGGCTGTCCATGCTCCTGATGTCTGAAAAACCACACTTAGATATTTAAAGGCTCTGACCTGTTCAATTGGTTATCCATCCAAGGACCATTTGCAGAGTCTAAAGCGTCTGGCAAATACCATTACTTTGGTCTTACTATAATTCATCTCTAAGTGTTCCTTCTGGCAATAGTTTGAGAATGTCCTTAGTTGTCTTCTCAGACCAAATTTAGATTAGGATAGCAACACTGCATTGTCTGTGTATAGTAAGACCGAGATAGATTTTGTTGCTAATTTTGGGGCATGGAATGCTGGAGATGACAAATGTTCAACAATATCATTCACATATAAGTTGAATAAAATTGGAGCCAAGGCACAGCCTTGCTTGACTCCTTTTGTACGTGGTATAGGATTTGTAAGATGCCCACTGTTGGAACAGCATACCTTTAGCCAGGTATTATTACAGAGACATTTAACTAGAAAGGAAAGTAATTTATCTATAGTTGTGGAAGATAGTTTTTCCCACAGACATGCACAAGGTATAGAGTCAAATGCAGCCTTAAGGTCAATAAATGCTGCATATAGCATGCCTTTTTCTGCTTAACATATTTGTCGGACTGGTCACTAAACAAAAAGAAGCTAATTTTTTATTGAGAAGCTTTGAAACAACTTGGAGAATAATCTCACATTCTTATTACTTAAGGCAGCTCTGTTTCTAACAATGTAACATTAGCTTTAATCCTCTGAATGCCATTTAAGGATTGGAGTGAATGAGCACCTGATCACGCTCTAGACGTCAAGGCATCTAGACTTTGCTTGGAGATATTTCTGATCCAAATGACTCATGGCAGAGTGTGAAACTTTTGGCTAAAACCTCTAGCTATGCAGTGGATAAAAGCTCAAGGATTTACAAAGCAGAATTAGTTTCACGGCTTCTCTCAATATATCACCTCTAATTGTGTATTTCTCCTCACCTAGCACTTACTGTCTCAATAACTTACTCAGAGAGACTGGTAACGGAAAGAATAAAAACTTTCCATCTAATCAGAATTTTGAATAGATAAAAACAGCATATGGTAGTAAAATAATGACTGGTTACATGAATGGAGATTAATTGACTAATTAGCTCCATACTGAATCACTACATGGCTGATTTAATACTGACTACATAACTCTTAACTTTTTGACTACATAGCTGAAAATGATTGCATGAAAAAAGAGTGGGAAAAGAGACTTCAGTAAAGAGCTGTGTCTCAAAATCTGAGACACAGAAGGAACAACGGATTGTTTCAGGATTGACTGTCAGTCACCTCAGTCCAGAAAGGTCCCTCCCAGCCAAAACCACTTAAAGGCAGCATATGAAGGTTGCCTTAATTCCAACAATGACCGGGAATAGTACTTTGAAAGCATTCTATACAGCAGAGCCACTAAAAATCGAGCTTTGATTACAAGGGCTTTGTTTTACAAAATCCTAGCTAACATATAAATCAGTGTCTGTGCTTTGAGCCCCACAGAGCTGTAAAGTAGCTTTCACTTCCATTAGTCCAGAAAGAGAGTGAAGAAAAGCTGAGGTTCATTAGAGAAACTTGAAAGTGAAAGATGCTCAACTGGAAAAGAAACATTAGGAGCCTCCACATTGAGTTAAAGGGAAATAAGATTATTGAGATTATATAACCTATAAAGGGCTGCCCAGAGTCTGCCATTTGACCAAACTCCCGGAGGCAGTGGAAGACAGGAGTGCCTAGTGTGCTCTGGTCCATGGGGTCAGGAACAGTCGACACAACTTAATCACTAAACAACAACAAGAGTCTGCCAACAGATGAGGAATACAAGAATTCAGAGCACAATTATACTTCTAAGCTAGTTACCAGAATCCCTAGTGAAAAATAAGGATTGACATTGGGGAATAGATGCCACTTAATATATTAATATCCTTAATGTATCTCCCCCCACCTATTGAAATTTTATGTAGTAGTGCAATTACTCTCAGAAGGCACTGATGAAATATTTTGTCAATTTAAGCCAAAAAGCCAAATGTACTGCATACTAAAGAGAACAGGCAAAACTGTTTATTGGTTTACATTTGGCTTAAATTGACTCTTCCTGAATTGAATTCTAATCTCAACTCTGTTAGAGGCAAGCCATGTTAACTGGGCAGCCTTCCCTCCCCCAGCTAAAGAGAAACTCTTTGAGAAAGGCAGAAAGGGAAAAGGAGCAGAACCCCCCCCACACACACACACACACATTGCCTGTGACTGTCCTCTGTTTTAAGAGATGGGCTATAATTCCAAACTGCTAACTGAAAAAGAGCTTGAAAGCAACATGTAGGCTGCAGCTGTTTCAATCTAAGAAGCTTGCCTGGCCTCTATACCATCAGCCATGTGAATCTGGGACATTAAAACAGCACATAAGTTAGGAAGTGCCCAAAAGAACTTGATGCACAGCCTTGAAGATGATGATTTATCATCAAAAGCTTGCTATTTGTTTTCTGTATTGATTTTTTCATTCTTAATAGTTGATTAAAGGTATCCCCCACTCCTACATTTGTATTGTTTCCACTGCCATACGGCCATATCCTGATTTTCCAAAACAACATCAGTTCCTTCAGCTGCTTTATTTTGTGATTGGCTCGTTCTATCATTGCATGTCTATTCTCTTTACTTTCTTTTCCTTTATTTATGAATGACACTGTTTTGTGTACCATTTCAAAAAAGTTGTGCTCTCTTTCACGTTTCTTCAAATAAGTGTTTCTACACTAGAAAAAATAAAGGTCACCATTCTATTGCATAAATATGAAGCAGAAGAGCAATTGGGCAAATATCCTCTCTCTCTCTTTGGCAGGTTCCCCAGCTTGTGCCTGCTTGTGCACTGATGGCAAGATCAGTTGCACAACTGGTCACATGACAGGAAGTCTGAGAGAGTGAGACATTTCTGTGATTATTTTTCGACAGTGCATGTAGGCAATATAACTCTTGACTTTTTTTTTTTAAAGCAGCCATTCTAGAATGAGGAGACTCTCATGAGAAAGTGCATATGTAAATGAAATAAATAGCGATGCAAATCTCTCTCTATGACTATTTTAATCTAATTCACAGACACCAAAGTTACTGACATGGGACAACAGCCTCATGTGGAAGGATTTGAGGCTTACTCAAGGCTAGCTCCGCCTATCTTCCAGTCTAGAACAAAACTCCCAAACATTACTATGGCCAGAAGAGGAAGTGTGGATGGAGTTAAGCCTAACCAAGCCTCAGAGCCTTCTATTTGAGGCTTTTCTTGCAGGTGAGGCATATATTTGGGTATCAGAACTCCCAGAACGGAGACTCATGAAAACCTCATCCCCCTTGATAATCATCAAATTGACATTTGACTTAGCATCTGTTTCTACAAGGATGGTCTCATTCTACTGATTAAAAAGCAGTAGAAGAGTATACAATTCTTGTCATGGTTCTGTTTGTACCCCTGACATTTATCATTTGGTCTTCAAATTTACTTCAGCTTTTTGTTGCCAGTTGCCGATTCTGGGAAAAATTGGCCATTAGAACTATTAATAGGAATCATATAATACAGTGATAGCTCTCTATGTACATTTGTGACTGCATCATGTGTATATTACAACAGACAATATCTCAGATCATATGACTGCTTATGCCTACAAATATCACAACATTAACTCACTGCAAGTTAGATAACCAAACTGTCAAATCTGCAAAACAAAAATGGTAAATGCACATTTTCCCCTAGGCAAATTCAACACTTTAAAGTATTTCTTCTCTAAGCTGGCTGGTACTGTGTATTCTACCCCAGGCAATAATGCTAGTCATAGAAACCCCATCAGTGCTGTCAAATACTATATTCGTAGACGCCATGTTTTTGTGCAAAAAAAACCCCAAACTGTTATTCAGGTGAGAAGGAATTGTCTTAAGTAACTTTCATAACAGCATGCTTCCATATCCTCTGTTCATCTGGAATCAGGATATAGATTTTAGTTCACTCAGAAATTCAGTCTTTGATGATATATCACACTTCTATATCACATTTAAACATCTCTAGTTTAAAAGAAGCCCATTCCAAATCAAATTTGGAGTTTGGGGAGTGTCACTCATCAGTTTTCTTTATGCTAACTCATTCAACATTTTATCAGGCAGATATTCAGTCCAACAAATACCATTAAACTGTCACCGGTACAAACTATTCAATTCCCAGCTTTCCGTAACATTAGTCAAACAGGCTATGGGTAAATGTTTTGTTGTGCTTAGACTGAATGTTATTATGTTGTCTACTTTTAACTACCCTGGAGAAAGGGTGTCAATAAAGAATTATGTCCCAGTTGAGCAGAGCTATTTGGTACTGTAATTGCAAATTCATGATCATAAAATAGGGTTTCCATGACAGTGTCACCTAAAATGAATTTAGGGGTATATGCCCTTGTCTGGAGACCAACCAAACAGTGCTGCATGTTGCTAATAATCAGATAAATCAAGGATGATGGACAAATAGAACTGTTCGGTACTCACTGAGTCAGCTACTATGCTCAGATATTATGTTTATTGATTTTCAGGAAGAAGAAAATACCAAGTTCACCATTAAGGAGTTGTCCTGATTTTCAAACTGTCAACAATGCATTCCATGTTACTAAAAATGGAAAGGTTTCTATCATTTTTGTACATTAGCAAATAGAGTTTTTTGTTGATCGAAACATCTGCCTTTGATTGCAACCAATGCTGGCAAAACACCTTCTGACCTCAGTACTTCCAGTTTGCTTTACCAAAACATCAACATTATCTCAGGATGATGATGAATGAATAGCACATCTACCATTGGTGTTTAATGTGCTAAAAGACTGAGCTTTGTCAAAACAACTTATTAGCCTCTTAGGAACCAATATTCTGGATGACTGTTCAAACCTCTCTACTGAATTGGAAGACATGAAGAACTTAAGTTTAGAGGTGAGCACTGCAGCTGAGACTCTTGGTCCCCTCATTGAACAGGGAAAATGATAACATCCCCAATGTCTAAGAAAATACATTCATTCCAAGACCTACCAGCCAACAGGATCAGTACTAGTTCTGACAAAGAAAACACCTCAGTACTTTAACCAACATTTCTAAGGATGCCCCAGAATTCTACAGAAGCAAATGCTACGTACAAAGGAAGTTGTGATTAATCTCAAAAAGAACTCTCCAGAAAGTTGTAACCTACAAAACTATAAGGTATCTCAGTAGAATCAAACAATACTGAAAGTGTTTTAATTCAGTCTCACTACTTTGAAGAACTCAATCTCTACTACTTATGTATCTATCAGAAAAAAGATACATAAACTTTGAACGTAACATTAGATCTAGTGTTTATCAATATGAAACTGTTGCTCAGCAAATAGCTGTTAACTCAAATGGTGCAGTGCATTTGGATCCTTCAGTTGATCAAATCACTGAAGATACTCTGGTGGATCATTGTGGATCTTTCTGACAATAGAGAGCACTGAAATGTTTCTCTTGAAATTGTTCTGGTTGGTCCAACAAAAGATTAGACAATTCATTAAGAATGTACCTTGAATCCTTTGATGTTCTATTTCTTCAGGAAACATGAGGTGCTGAAGGTGTCCTTCTAAGGGCAGTGTCCTAACTAGCCAGGCAGGTTTTAGGCTGGCAGAACCAGGTTGAGGCTATGTTGTATCCAAACTCTGCCCAGCTCAAGAGGGGAGGGACTTCAGGCCCTAAGGAGAAAATAGCACAGGGAAAACAAATTAAAAACCATAAGCCAGGCACAATCACCATGGATACTGTGCTGACAACCTCCCAGTCAGGAGCAGGCAGCCAGCACAGCCCTTTTTTTCCTATTTAAATACTTTATTTTTTAAGTACTAGGAATAGGGTAGGGAATACAAAAGGTAAAAGGAAGTGTAAGGGATGGGGAAAGGGTTTTAAGGATATTTATTTATTTTATTTATTTCATTTATACCCCGCCTATCTGGTCGATTGTGACCACTCTAGGCGGCTTACAACACACACTATAAAAACAATTAGGCATATAACATAACACATAACATAACATAACATAATTTGCATAAATGAAAAGAAATAATTTTCCCCCCAAAGATGGCAAGAAACAGGGTATATTGTAACGGAATAAGAAAGAAAGAATAATTAGGAGTTAACTGGAAGGGGGGAAGGCCTGCCTAAACACCCAGCGAGGGAGACACACACACACACACACAGAGAGAGAGAGAGAGAGTTTGGTTATCCTCTAAATATCAGCCTGTTATTATTGTCATTTGCATAGTAACCAGCTATTCTTTATCTGGCAAAATTCCCAACCGTTGATATTTAAAATTTTCGGAAGTCATTTCCATCTTTCCAATACATATGGTTTGTATAAATAATTTTTTTGATTCCCCTATTTTATCAACAAACCAAACCCATCATCATACACCTCCCCTAAGTATGTCCTCCCCTCCTTGCCCAGATATTATAGCAATATTATCAAAATCCACACAGTCCAACCAAGAGAAAGTCCAGACTAAACAGCAAACACATGGAGCCAGTCTCTCCAAAAGATACTGTCATAGTCCTTCAGTAATTCCAGTCCTGATTTTCTTAGGTCCTCAGTCTATTTATTCTGTTAAGTTCCTCTCGCTGATGAGCTGATGATTCACTGTCCGTTGCTCCCAAAGATTTATTCTTCCTTCTAAAACCAAACACATTTCTATTATCAAAGTCCCATTCGACTCTAGTCCTGGCTTCTCCAGCTCTTCCATCTATGTCGTCACACTGATGATTCATCGGCTGTTTTTTATTCCCAAAAGCTTATTCCTCCTGCTCCAAAGACATGATATTTATTTTTTATGTCTCACTCAAACTAGGGAGAAAAATCCAGACTAGACAGCATTCATAAGATTTCAGTCCCTTGAAGCCTGTTGAGTAGTATTTCCTCTGGGATTTTTTCCAGAAACACAAAATTTTTCCATCTCACTGTCTATCTCACTGACCTTGAGCCTGCCTGCTAATTATAAACTTGCTGTTTAAGAGTCAGTTCGCTTTGAAGAAGCAGGCTGGCAGGCACGGCTCGCCACTTCCTCTCTCTTCCTTTGGTCAAATATTTTCACTTTTATTTCTTTTACATCTTAATGAGGTTATTCATAAATCAAAGACTTACTTTGTTATTGTGTATTTTTGGCTGTATTTTTGTTCTCCTATCCTCAGGAATTTGGGGGTGGAGTTTCTCACAGCTTTCTGCCATAAAATGGCCTCCCCTCTCCTATCTGTGCTCGGGTGAATTTTCAGAGGGAAGAAAGTCCCTCTGAAGTTGCTGCCAAATCTTCTACCATCTGGGCTCACCACCTCTCTTGGCCTCCCCTTTGGTCCCCCCTTTCTAGAGGGACCCCAGACCACACTGTTCCAACTTTTCCCTGGAGCTGTTCCTGGGAGCTGCTGGCTTCACTGCAATCAAGCTCCGCCTCCCAGCACAGCCCTAAACTCCACCCAGCAGAGCAGCTAGCCAATGAGAGTCTGCATCCAATAAAGCAGGCAAACACATCTGCACAATTGAGAGGCCAGTTAAAGGTACAGTGTATTATTTTCTCCCAAATGCAAGTCCTTTCTGCAGCTGTCATGAAACCCACTACAACACCAGTTTGTCCTCAGTACCTAGAAGGCTAATTCCCTGTTCGTGCACTTGGTGCAGTCAGAGTGCTCTCAAAACATCTGTCTGTCTGTATCTGTCTCATATTTAAACGCACACACACCGCAGTCTGAGAGGCAGCCAAAAAAGAATTTTGTTTATTGATCAGCAGACAGAAATGTACATGAAACCCCAGAAAAGAAAAATCAGGGTGCCAAATACAGCACCCCACTGAAAACCTACCCATCCCCAGACTTTTAAAAGAATATGTACATCGCCAATGCTACCTGCCCAAAAGGAAAAGGGAAAGGAGCTGCCATGTGAAGGCTAGATGAAAAATGCAGATCACATGGTGAGCAACTGGTGGAGGTGGGGAGCAAGTGTGGAAAACCTTCATGCAATTGTCCTACATGGCAGGAGGAGGACTCAGTTGGCTAAGAAGGGAAGTTGCATATACACCCCATTATTCTTCTTAAACCATGGAAGGAAGGGAGGGAGGACACCATGCCAACCAGGATCCACCCATCCAGCAGCAGTAGCACCTCTTGGAGGTGAAGCAAGTGAACAATCTGGGGAGATCCCCAAAGCTTCATTCTGATGGCTGCCAGCTGGGTGACCTTGAAGGGGCCTTGTATACAAAAGCACTACCTGAAACATGCAAGAAGAACACACCTTTAATACAATTGAAAAAGGATCAGATCACACAGAATACAGTTTGGAAAGATGAAACACAGCCAGCTATACATATATGTGTACATGTTTTTCGTTCCCTCAAAGAGTTTCTGTAAAGGAGTAAGAATGGCTGGGTTTCGACTCTCTTCCCTCAGGCAACTACCAGGACCAAGCTTATGCGAATTGAACTCAGCAACCCGGACAATCACTGCACAATACTTTTTTTCCTATACAAGCATTATTTCCTTTTCATCTTGGAAGTCTCCTTTTCACCCAACCTTGTAACCTCTTTGCAAGATAATAACTTGCTTTCCTGTCAGAACAATACAACAATGTAACCATGTATTTCCATAATTGCTTTCTATACACCCGGTTGTAAAATTCTATCCCTTCTCTGATTTCCAGTTCGATAAAAGTTTGGATTCCTTTGTAACCCTATCCCTTCTGTCACTGCCTTTTTATTTAGCTAAATAAAACAGCAACCATTTGAACTCTCTCTCATGTCAAGGTTACTGGCGTTCAAACTTTGACTAGCTATTCCAGAGACTAGCTCCTGGTTTCAACAACCTCTTCACCTTTCTCTGCACCCTATGAAGCTGTAGAGCCAGGAGCCACTACAAATGCTGTGCCCACTGAGCACAGCACATCATGAAGGAGCTAGGCCATCTCTGCATGCCCTGATGCCATCTCAGCCCTCAAATCCACATGCAGGAGCAAATCCACATGTTCATACAGTTTCTTAAAGCCCCCCCCCAACCTGCCATGTGCAGTATCTGCTCCATTAGTGCCTGCAAACTCCTGCTGAGAGTGGTGGCAGCCTCTGGGAAAGAAACCATTGCATTCTGCAACATCCAGGCCTTTTCCAGTCACCCATGTTCCACCTGAGCCCAAGTAGTACAAATACAAAGGAAAGCAATTAGCACACACCAGGAAAATACAGATGTATTTCCTGGCTTGTTTTCTCAGTTTTGAATATGTTTTGTTCCATCTATTATGTGTGGCAGTCTGTGAGCAAGGATAGAATCCAAGCTCAGTGACCTTTTGGGCAATTTCATCAAAACACCTTTTCTTTCTTTTGTTTGCCACTGGCCCAGCCCTTGCCTTAAGGACTATTTCATTGTTCTCTGTGACTAGTTTATACAAGTTTGCCTTCTCCTGTGTCCACCAGTTGGGCTTCCTCTTCTTGGAGGCTTTCACCTGTTCAGCTATTGCCATCTCACATTCTTTTTTAAACTATAACATAAACATAAAATACATAAACCAAAATACAAATTGTCTGTGAGCAAAGCCAGTCTCCTAAGAAACTGCTCAGCCACGGGACAGAGAGGATTCGGAATGATTAGCTCCTTTACCAGGCAAAACAGGGTCCACTAATTTTACCTTAGGGCAACTAAATCATTCTTGCACCAAGTCTGACCCTATTTCATTGAGAACCAAGGCACACACATGAGTTCTAGGGATTCTAATTCTCCTAGCACTCAGGAATATGTTGGACCCAAATGGCAGCGTTAAGTATACGTGACCTTATAAAGTACATCAATTTAAGTAAGCCAATTAATTATTGTAGCTTATGTTCTATCCAAGAAGCCAACTTCCAGACATTAAGCATATTTTGTTTTATTAGAAAAATAAAGTTCTGAAAGGAATAAAGTTTAGGCAAAGCAAGGCATATTTACATATTTCCAACCCCATTCAATTGACAAGAGGCTGGACTCCTCTATAAGAAACGAAAATAACAAACTTCTAAATAATAGAATAAGGGAAACGTGAACCTTCCCTCCATCTTAAGCAAATATCTACATTTTAAAGCAAAACTACAAATCCCATTGTCCATGATGAAAACAACAACATACCAAACTTCTGGAAAATCCAAAAACCCAACAGTTCAATAGGAAAAGTCCTGTTACAATGTCCATTTCAAAGTAAGGACTCTCCTGTGTCCTTTCCATTGTCGTCCATCTTACTCTCCCTCGTGCTGATTCTCTTCCCCCTCCTTCTACTCCTGAGAACCACTGGAATGTTATGTCTTTCGCTGGCCGACGAGGCTTCAGTTACCCAGGTAACGTGATAAGAGGTCAGCCTGACCATCTCAGTAAAGCAGAGTTGTAAAGAGGAACTGTCTTTGGAATTTTCCACTCTCCAGCATACACAGAAAACAAAATGGATTCTTTTAGGCTAACTTTGTAACTTCATGTCCCATCAGTAAATCACTTACTAACTTTCATAACCCAAGTTTATCACATGTCACCCCTAGGATTAACAAAATCTAGAATGATTAAAGTTCTTATTTTGATAACTACTTAAATTATTGGTTATGAAAGGTAACTGCTAATGATTAATACGAATACATGTAAAATTGCACTTGTCTAGCAAAGCATCAAGGTAAGAAATATACTAATATCAGTGTATTCATTTGCTGATATGGTTAAGCACATACTCTGTTGAAAATACAGAAAAGAAACAAGTTGGTTAGTAACAAAACATTAATTCAGAGTAACAATGTAATGTCAGAACGCATTTTCTTAATGATCAGTTATCTGAATCTTTACAGTACATTTGAGAAAGACCATCTGCCACAACATTTAGTCTTCCAGGAATATGCTGCACTTCAAAATCAAAGTCTTGCAAAGCTAGACTCCATCTCAGCAATTTTTGGTTGTGAGATTTCATCTTCTGCAACCAAACCAAGGCTCTGTGATCTGTTTGGAGAGTAAATTTATGCCCCCATAAGTAAGGTCTTAAAAGATTTAGCATCCAGATAACAGAAAGTGCCTCCTTTTCCGGTACTGCGTAATGTCTTTCATGTTCTAAGAGTTTTCTGGAGAAGTATGAGATAGGATAAAGGTTCCCATCTTCCCCTTGCTGTAGCAACACAGCACCAAGGCCCAATTCTGAGGCATCAGTCTGTAAAATGAATGGTTTGTAAAAATCAGGTGATTTCAGAATAGGTGCATCCATAGCTTTGGCCTTTAAGGCATCAAAAGCACTTTGACATTCTGGTGTCCACTTCACCTTGACAGGCTGTCTTTTCTTAGTTAGGTCAGTCAACGGTGTAGCCAAATGACTAAAATCAGGAATGAATTTTCTGTAGTAGCCAATCAAACCTAAGAACGAACGTACCTGTTTCTTAGTTTTTGGAATAGGCCAATCACTAATAACTTGTACTTTAGCTTGCAGAGGTTGCATTTCTCCTTGTCCAATCAAATGACCTAAGTACATGACCTTTCCTTGCATCCACTGACATTTGCTTGCTTTAACTGTCAGGCCTGCTTGATGAATTCTGGACAAAACAGTTTCAATGTGAGACATGTGAGAATCAAAATCAGAACTGAAAATTGCAACATCATCAAGATAAGCACTGGCAAAAGGTAAACCATGTAAAAGTTTGTCTATCATTCTCTGGAATGAAGCACCTGCATTCTTTAAACCAAATGGTAAACATCTGAAACGAAAAGTTCCCACATGAGTGATAAAAGCAGTCTTCTCTCGAGATTCTTTGGCTAAATCGAGTTGCCAATAAGCATTTTTAGATCGATTATGCTGATAAACTTGGCCTGTGAAAGGCGCTCAATTAAGTCATCCATTCTGGGTAATGGGTATGGATCTGAAACTGTAACACTGTTTAACTTTCTGTAATCAACACAAAATCTCACTTCATCAAGAATTTCGCCTAGAGCGTTCTTTTTAGGGACCAGGACCACGGGCGAAGCCCACGGGGAAAATGATTCTTCAATCACCCCCAAAGATAACATCTTTTGTATCTCTTCTTCAATCTGGATAGCATGATTACCAATTGCTCGGTATGGGCTCGACCGTAATGGTGGGTTAGCCTCTGTATTGATCTTGTGACTGATCAAATTAGTGTAACCAGGTTGGTCTGAGAAAACCTCTTGGTATTTCTCTAGAATTTGGAAAAGCTTTTCTTTCTGATCTGTGGTACCTGTTAAGACAATGTTATCAGACCAAGTACCTGCATTCTCCAATTCAGTTAACATATCAACAGGTTCATTTTCAGGTTGAAAACATGCAACATGACATTGAAAAAACCATTGCAGATCTTTCTCTACACAATTTCAAACTATTAACATGATACATTACAGGTTTCTTAGTAGAATTCAGGATTTTATTTGTTACATTTCTTTACCCATTCATTAGTCCATCTTTCTAATTGCATGCAATTCAACCATTAAATATTCTTATTCTGAATGATTTATTTCATTTGATCTTTCAATCTCATTTTATACAACCAGTCTTTTAATCCAATCGCTTTTTTTCTTTAAATAATTCCACATATAATTTCAAATTGACAGGAAAATTCTCTATTTTAGTCAATAATCCTAGTGGAGAGTTAAATGGACATAAATTCTTTCTATATTTATACAATGTGTTTAACATTGTCTTTAAAAATGGATCATTAATTTCACTTATTTTAATATTTCTTGACCATACCAAATAGGCATTTATCAATATTTTCCTGTAATTCTGATGATTCCATTTTCCACCAAATTAACCTTTCTGGGTTATATATAATTTCTCCAATAAACCTTAACTGATTGGTCAAATAATAATTCTTTATATTTGGTAAACCTATACCACCTTTTTTGTTGTTTTATACCAATACTTTTTATTTATTCTGGCTCTCTTCCCTTCATTACAATAGTTGTTAATCATTCCTTGCCAAAATTTAAAATCATACTCTGCTAACTGTATTGGTAGCATTCTAAAAAAAAATATATATATATATATTTTTGGTAAAAATTTGGAAGCCCAATCCTTCCAAACCAAGAAAGTTTTGAATTATTTTATTCCTGTAATTCCTTTTAAATTTCTTCTTTAAATTTATTATAATTATCTTTCTTTATTTTTTGAATGTCTTTTACTAAGTTTATACCTAAATATTTAACTGATTTACATATCTTAAAGTAATATTTATCAGCAAACCTTTCCTGTTCTAATTTATTATGATTAAATAACATTATTTCTGATTGTTACCAATTTATGCATAATCCAGTTATTTTTCCAAAAGAGTTTTAATTCTATCTATACTTCCCAACAGATTTTTCATTGTCAATAGGGAGTCATCAGCAAACAAATTAGACTTTATTTTATTATTTTCACCCATACCTTCATTTAGATCGTCATTCCTTATTACATTTGCTAACATTTCAATAATCAAACAAAACAGAACTGGAGTAAGAGGGAAACCTTGTCTAGTGCCTCGGTGTCATGAGTGCAGCCAAAGATCCAGAACCTGAAGGGTTAACTGTAGCTGAGGAGAATGCTGAGCAATTAGAAATACAAACAGCTGAATCGCCTCCAGATTCTCCTCCCCCAGTAGACAGGCTGAGGGCCAGGCTTCGGGGAAGACTTATGACGAAAAGGTCAGAGGATCGCTTGAAGGCTGCCCGCAGAAACATCCAATCAACTAGCCCACTGGTTCTTAACCTTGGGTTACTCAGGGGTTTTGGACTGCAACTCCCAGAAGCCTTCACCACTAGCTGTGATGGCTGGGGTTTATGGGAGCTGCAGTTCAAAAGCATCTGAGTAACAAAGGTAAAGAACCACTGAACTAGCCCTGAGTTCTGACAGGATGAAAAGGCTTCCAGCAGTTCAAGGACTGTTTTTACTATATAAACAGCTCTCAGTTGAAAGTCCATGGAAGTAACAAGTCAAACCTCTGACTTGAATACATGCTTTTGACAACCTTGAACCTTGTTCTCTGGACCTTGGCTTTGGACTCTGACCCTGGACTATGTTGTGTGAGTTGGTTTTGGTATTTGGATATCGGCTCTGCATACTCTGAATTTCTGATATAGGACTGGCTTATTGGACTCTGCTGTTGTAACCCCCCGGGAACGTGACACTCGGTCTAGAGCTATCTGTTCTGTCATCATTAACTATTACTGCAGAAGTATTCTCCACATATAAATGATCTATTATCCCCTAAATTTATTTCCAAAACCCCAACTCTTTAAAAGAATCTTTAATGTTAGCTATTCTACACAATTGAATGCCTTGAATTTATCTTTCTCTATATTGTATATAATATTCAAACCCCTCCTAGTTAAATTTTCCATTTGTCTTTATGGCGATCCCCCTTTGTGCCCCTTATTTCTTTGGGTTCCACAAAGGTAAACTTGCCCTTTTCCACTGCCACCAGGTATTATCTTAATACCAATTCAAGTCCCCCACACAGGAGCTGCTCATATAACTTGGGAATCAGGGGTTTTGATCAAATTTTTTTTATTAATGAACAAATAAAAAGGAAAATCAATATATAACTGTTTCAGGCGTGTGTATATATTAGATCATGTATTCAATCACTAGTATTTCTCATGTTATGTTTATGTGTTCATTCTTGCTTGTTCAATATGATGTAAATGGTTCAATTTTCTTTCCTAACCCCTCTAATCTATTCCTAAACCCTAACACTCTCTCAATTGCTTCTGGTCCCTGACTCTCTCTATCCCTATCTGATTCTAACTGTCTCTTCCAATTGTCTAACTGTCCTGTTAGTTCCGCCCCTCCTGCTCTATCCTCTGATTGACTGGCAGGAATGATGTCATCTTTTGGATTCTGCTACAGTCTTCCCTTTAAAAAACCCAGTCTGATCCTCTTTAATATATTTTGTAATAAACCTGTTCATTCTATTCGCCAGTATTGCAGTGAATATCTTTGCATCTTGGTTTAATAATGAAATAGGTCTATACGAACTTGGGTCTGTTTAATCTTTATTGAGTTTTGGGATAAGAGTTGTTAATGAATGTTTCCAAGAGTCTGGTATTTTCTCTCCTTCCAATATATCATTATAAAGTACTTCTAACTTGGGGATCAGTATTGACTTAAAAGCTTTATAACATTCTGATCCCATTACATCAAACCCTGGAGTTTTACCATTTTTTGGTTTATTAATAATCTCTATAATCTCTTCATCCTTTATCTCTTTTTCTAATTCTCTTTTATCATTCTCTAATAGTTTACTCTTAAAATTTTCTTTAATATAATTTATTTATTTATTTATTTATTTATTTATTTATTTATTTATTTATTTATTTATTTATTTATTTATTTATTTATTTATTTATTTATTTATTTATTATCTTATATGCCGTCCACTCTAACTAAGGGTCTCTGGGCAGCTTACAACAATTAAATATAATTAAATACAATAAAAGATATTTTAGTCTGAGCTATTCTAGCTAAAAGCTTTGAATTTTTATTACTATATTCAAAAAATTCCTCTTTGCATATATCAAATCCCTCTGGACCTTTTCTAACTATGCTTTCTAATTCCTTCCTTTTAGCTTGAATCTCTAATAATTTTTATTATCTCTATCTATAAAGTATTTACTTTCTAAATATTTTAATGAGTCTTCTATTTTTTATTTTCTTTTCTCAATTTTTTAATTCTACACAATTTTCTTATAGCAATTCCTCTCATAACTTCTTTCATGGTGTCCAATAACACTCCTATTTTACTCCCACCTCCTTCATTAATTGACCATATTTCCAATCATTCTTTCTTAGTGTCATGAGTGCACCCGAAGATCTGAAGCCAGAAGGGTTAACTGTGGCTGAGGAGAATGTGGAGAGATTAGAAACAGCTGAGCAGCCTCCAGATTCTCCCTCCACAGCAGACAGGCTTCGGGGCAGGCTTCGGAAAAGACTCAGGGAAAGAAGAGCAGAGGATCGCTCTAAAGCTTTCCACAGGGATCTGTGCTCACCTAGCCCTGAGTACTAGCAGAATGGAGAGCGTTCCAACAGCTCAGGGAGCTGCTTTAGGATAAAATGAGCTCAGCAAAGCAGGAAACTTCGTGGAAGCAAGGTGTTGAAAACCTGTTTGGCATCCACGTCTCCTGTTCCTGTACCCTGTACCCTGGACCTTGACCCTGGATCTGTGTTGCATCGGACTTCGGACCTTGGCTTTGGACTACGTGCTTTGTACCCTGGACTCTGACAGTGTATCTGGACCTGGACTTTGCCTTTCGCTCTGCACTCTGTAAGTTTGTTTGGAACTCTGGCTTTGAACTTTTGGTATTGCTGACCTTGGACTGATTATCGGACTCTGGCTTGTCGTAACTCCCGGGAACGTGACACTTAGCTCTATCCAATACATCTGTATGCTGAAAAATATTCAGCATACAGATGTAGTGGATAGAGTTAAGAAAGAAGGGCTGTGGGTCTGGCTCAGCACTTCCCTTTCCTCTCCAATCCTGGGCATGAGGCACCTTTCCCTCAAGCACAGCTCATCCTCCTCCCCAGGTTCTACATCCAGATGCCGTTCACCTGGGCCCTCAGTTGTGGGCAGGTGGGCAGCATCCCTCCTCTGCTGCCTCTACTTCATAACCATTTTGAACTCACAGCACCTCACCAGAAAGGGCAGTTCTTGCCTCTTCCCATATTCACTCCTGGTGGCTCAGCCCCTTCACCTGCTATAAGTGGTAGGTAGAAGGGTGGAGGGCTGGACATGCCCTGTCCTTTCCTTCCCAGTCCAGGGCATGGGGCACCCTTCTCTCTCATACAGGTAACTCCTCCTCCCCAGGTTCCATTTCCAGCCCACTAACATGGGCCTTTAGTTGCTGGCAAGAAGGCATGTTCCCTCCTCTGATACTGCCTCAGGGCTGCTTCCAGGCCACAACACCTCACAAGGGTAGCAGAGCTCTCACCCCTACCCATTCCCACCTCTGGTGGATTGGCCCCTTCGCCCATTGTGGGAGGTAGCTGCAAGGATGTAGGTCTGGCCCAGACCACCTCTCATGAGAGTGGAGACAACGGGAATGGAGGCATTTGCTATTATCCAGTTTTCAAGATCCATGGTGGAGTTTGGAACCAATGCCCCACAGATACGGGGGTCCTGATATAGTGCAGTGCCACAACATCTATCATGTGATTCCCTCATGCCACATTTTGTGCAAAATAATTACTTGAGATAATGATCAAAGAGACATCTTATAAAGCTAACCACAGCTGACAGATGTTTAGGTCCTTTTGTAATATTTCCATGCCTTCTGCCTTGTTCTGAAGAACTGGAATTACATACACTCTGTCTTTACCTCTGGTGGTTATCTAATAATGTGTTGTACCCATTCATGAAAATGAACCTCCTTAGGTTTTCTAGACTGTCCTTTATCTGCCATGACTTATGATGACCCTTCAAGTACCTAGACTGGTACTAGCAAAGGCACTGATAACATTGACTTCCTTCACACATTTCTCTTTTGAACCCCTCCAGGAGAAGACAGAGGAGATATCTAGACTTAGTTCTTAAAATAATAAAACTTTCAAAGGAGCCAACAACAAAATGAATCTGGCATTAGTTGGCATCAGTGTCCAACAGATACACTATTTCCTTCTTACTAACGAAACATATTCAGCCTCCTGCAAACTTTGGGACTGAACCTATTGCTGGCAAGTAAGTCTGGAGGCTATCATATTAATTTCCCCCAATGACTGTAGTTTAGTGTAGCCCTAGATGATTGCCTAACATTCAAATGGTGTCTGCCAAACCTTGCTGTTCAACACCCACTGGAGTGCCAAAGAAAATTATTCAAAAGGACAAAAGTCAGTCATGGGTCCTGATGCCAGCAAGTTGATTCATGCCAGCAAGTTGATTCATATGAAAGAAAATGATACTGCATTCCTCTGATGATAATCAAGTCTAGGTCAGGCCTCTGCCTGAATTTGAGATTTCATGGAGCTACTGCCTAAAATGAAGAAATGTGGGATCTCTATGTAACCAATAAGTACAAAAATATAAAAATGTCGAAGAACTGACAAGATGAAAGTTCGACTTCAGATGTTGTACTAACAATGATGTCTCTTTGTTATCAATAATGATGTGTAAAACAGTAATGGGTCAGTAACTAACCAAAGACTCACTCTGGTCTGTGGATGCAGCTCTTTTTGCTATTTGACAATTCCCTCCTTTGGGCAAGCTTTCAATAAGTAACTAGTTGCTCCTAAGTACAATATTTTTGGTTCACCTAATGCAATATTCAGCATTTCTCCTGGCCAAATTTAACTTATCTCAGAGTAGTTATGGCATACACCAGTATTTACTCAGCCTTTTAAAAAATCTCTTATATAAAGATGGGAATTTGCTGAGCCTGACAGTTACGTTTTAAGAAGTAAAATAAAACAATTTTAAAGGACACCCTGTTTTAACTTAGTACATCAGCAAAGTGCTGCAAGCAATATTTTATAGCCCAAAGTAGCTTCATGCTCATAAAGACAATCCATTAGTCACGCAGAAACTAGGACTGGTCAACCTTACATCAATTTTAGTTTTGCTTGAGGCTTGTTTGTTTTTTCCTTTGCAAATTTGCTGTAAGTATTGATGAAAACATTAGTTTCCACATATTTTAATAATATGTACTGGACAGGAGCCTATTAGTATTTCTTTAAGGTGTGCCTGAGTTAGCATAGCTAATTATAGCTAATTGATGACACACCAAGGACTTGATCATTTACTAAGAAAGAAAATGGTAAATTATAGAGGTCTCTCAGTTCTAATTATGGTCCTGCAGGAGACATCGGCTGATTACTGAAGCAAGATATCTATAACATCCTAGTGCACCATAACTTATTACCTGGGAATCATTGTTGTCGTTGTTTTTCAATCAACAATGTTTACCACTTACTTATTTCACTTTGGTTGACCACTGTACTTTTCTCCTTTCCTGCTTGCACAAACAGCCTGTAGACCATTGCCTCCTACATGTTCTCTATTCATTTAAAAGAGATATCGCCACTGCAGAGGAAGATTGGCCTGCCAGTAGTAATGACTGTTTAGAATTCAGCAAACTGCCTTCTGATCTAGAGCTAGGATCAAGTATATGGGCAGAAGTGATGGGCTACTTATGCAATGAATAGGCCTGCACTGAGCTTCTCTTTTTCTGCAATGTTTCATCACTAAACATAGCTCTTCAGATTCATCAGTAAAGAATGGGCAAACAATAAAAGGTTTGCCCATGCACCAAGTTTGATTATTGCATTAAAACATGTTGCTTATATAAGAAACACAAAGGGAAAAGCAAATTGCATATAACCAGCACTGTGTAGAAACTCTGGAAACAAATACTGGGACAATTGTGTGACATATTCAATGATACTCCAAAATCCAAGAAAACATCCAGCTGAGAAACTTTTTGTAGAGTCTGAAACCAATTTCAGATCCAATCATGAACCATTAGCAGCTCTGAAGTATGGCAGGAATGCCCGAATGAGATACAGAAATGAGGCTAACGTTCAGAAGGATTTGCTCATACTTTGTCAAAAGCTTTGCTGAAGTCAAGATATAGTACATCTACAGCATTCCCTCTGTCTATCAAAGAGGTGACCTGATCAAAAAATTAGATCAAATTAGTTTGGCAGGATTTGTTCTTGACAAATCCGTGTTGGCTTCTACTTATTACTGCATTGTTTTCTAGGTGTTTGCACAATGGCCGCTTTACGATCTACTCCAGAATTTTGCCTCGGTTTGATGTCAGGCTGACTGGTCTGTAGATCCAAGGTTCCTCTTTTTTGCCCTTTTTGAAGAAAGGAACAACAGTAGCCCTCCTCCAACAGTGGCACCTCACCCATTTCCCATGATTTAAAGAAAATAATGGAGAGTGGTTCTTTGTCTTCTGTTATCATTTTTACATCTCCACTGCAGAGCTGTGCCACTATGTCTTTTGTTTGTCTTTTGCTAATCACATACCTGAAGAATTATTTTTTATTGCTTTTAGTGTCTCTAGCTAACCTCAGGTGATTCTCAGCTTTTGCTGTCCTAATGCCACCCCTGCATTTCCTTGCTAGTTGTCTGTACTCTTCCTTGGTGCCCTGGCCTTCTTTCCATTTCCTGTACACATATATATATTTGGATTTTTGGTCCTCCCTGTGCTTTTCGTGAACCCACACTGGCCCTTTTTGCCACCTCTCCCCTTTTTTTCTTGTTGGAATTGTTTGTAGTTGTGCCTTCAGAATTTCCTTTTTTTAGAAGCTCCCACTCTTCTTGGGCTCCTTTTCTTCTTAGGATCCCCTGCCATGGGACCTTACTTATCCTTATTCTGAGACTATTAAAATTGGCTTTTAAAAAATCCAGCAGAAGTGTGTGGCTACACTCTGCTTTTGTTTCCTTTGAAATCAAGAATTCTAGAAGGACATGGTCACTCTCGCCTAGAGTTCCCCTTACTGCCATTTCCCCCACCAAGTCATCTCTGTTGATCAGAATCAAGTCACGGATCACAAATCCTCTAGTTTCTTTCTCCACTTTTTGTAGGAGAAAATTATCAGCCACACAAGCCAGGAATTTCTTGGAAGGGCCATACTTGGCAGAATTTGTCTCCCAACATATATCTCAACAATTGAAATCTCCCATCACTACTACATCTTATCTCTTTGAAAACCCTGCAATTTGTTTTTTAAAAGTTTCATCCACTTCCTCTCTTTGATTGGGTGGTTGGTAGTAGACTCCACCAGGTTTTTTTGTTTGCCCCAACTAGATTGATCCAGATGCTCTCAATGGGACAGCCAATCATGCCCACATTACCAGCAGGAAAAAGGATGCCAAGCTTTACATAGGAAAGAGGCAGCCTGACTTTTGACAACACCAGTGGCAACAGTTAAGATAGTCTACAGGATACCATGCTCACTACCATTTTTACTTGTCGGAAAAGATCTTGACAATTACTTTACTTTTGGGTGAGAAGTGGTTAACTGATAAAAAAGGAGTCAGCTTTTGGGATTTTCAATTCTGTGGTGTCACTTTGTGAATGGTAGAGAGCACAAGAGGGTATCAGGCTATTTCCTGGATTTTTGAATCATGGATGTAAAAGCATAGTATCCCACATTCATAAACCAGAGGTTTTTTTTTTTAAAAGAACTGCATTTCCTGGATTTTTAAAATGGGAGTTTAAATATACACATGCTACCCAGAAATTCCAACATAAATTCCCATCATATAGAATTACCCAGTTCTAGAGGATTCCAGAAGATGAGCATGTGATATGTACTATGATTACTGAGAGAAGAGAGAAGTGAGAACAGCTAGGGTGTGGCTGTAGTTCTTCTGTGCCAAAATATTTTGAGGGGCTGAATGAAATGGTGAAGCAAAGGTGTTAGTAGATACAGCATGTACAATGGAGAAACATATATAAACTCTTCAACCTGTCAGGTAAACTAATGTATGCCTGCACCACAGAATGCAGACTAGAAAGCTATATTCCAGTTTGCAAACCCTTACTGTGAGTTAGGTAAGCTGAAGAATAAGTGCTATATCAGATCAAACGTTCTATGGATACGTTGTGAGCAGTGTCTTTGCCTTTAGAAATAAAAAAGGAAGAGGCTGGAGTTCACAAAGAGTGTAAGTGTAAACCAAGGTCAAAGTCATCCATACTATGTGAAAGAAATGAATGAAAGACAGGGACAAAAATCAACTCATTTGAAACATGCTGTTGGAGGAGACTTGGACAGATATGAAAAAGAGCCAGAAAAGCAGAAAAGTCAACGATCAAGTCAACGATCAAAGCACGATCAAGTCAACAGTGAATTTTTGCTCAAGCAAAAATGACTCAACTGAGCCTATTCTACCATGCATGTATAATGGAAACACATAAATGACAAGAATGGACAACATGAGGAAGAGGAAGGCCTAACAAGAGGTTGGTTGATTCAAGAGAATGAACCACAGCTATTAGTTTGCGAGATCCATGCAGAACTTATTGGAGAAGACAATATTGCTAGGAAGGATTGACAGTAGGAAGAGATAGAGCAACTTAAGAGAAGAGGCTGTTGGTTTGGAATATCTGAGCAGAGCTGTTAACAATAGGATGTTTTGGAGAGGGGCGGAGCCTGGAGCAACATGGCAGCAGGAAATCTGGGGCTCCCAGTAACCTGTTGCTGCTGTGGGATCATGACTCCCCCAAACCTCTTTGAGGGCAGGGGGAGCTAGGAAAAGCTTCTCCCAAGTCGTGGAGGGGCTGAAAGCCGAGAGAAGGGATAGCAAGCAACTTCCCCCCCCTCGGGAAATCTCTCCCTCAGACCTGCCGATAGCAAGTAACTTCCCCCCTCAGGAAATCTCTCCCTCAGATCCTGCCGGTGCCATCTTTCAATGGCGTTTTGGCTGCATGGCTCTGGGGAATGGACTTCGAGACTTTAGCCTCTGGCAGTCGGAGCTCCTCAGAGGAAAGTGAGTAACTGATAAAACTTAATGTTCCAGATGTGTATTCAGTGAGGAACTTATTTGACTTGGAAATAGCAAAGCACAGAAGATCCACTGCTCTTTTAATCCTCAGCACGCTTCCACAGTGCTGTACCTATGCCAAAAGAGAAAGGGAATAAGCAGCTATAAGCGACAATCCACAACAATCAGGAAGCCAGACACCCAGGGGACTTAACGGGGAGGCTTTGTTTCCCCCTTATGCCTGGAGGAATTAAGAGATTGAAATAACAAAGGAGAGGAGAGATCGCTTTGAGCTGCTAAGCAAGGACCTAACCAGGAGAGGGGGAGAGGTGGGCTGAACAGCTTTCTAAACTTTCCCTTAACTTTTTAACCTGAATGGAATTATAACGTATCAAGAAGCAAAACTGTTTTACTTATTCCAGCCCCCCCCCCAGTTATATGCATAAAGGAGGAAGCTGTGCTCAAGAATTTGGTGGGGTTAATAAAAGTGATGACTGGCTGTATAATATTTAGTGAGGAGGAGCCATGATATGCCAATGCAGCTTTATGAGAAGGACTTTCACTTTCTAGCTCAACCCGGAGAGCAAAAAGAAGGTAATATAAAGCCTGTCAGAGACTAGATCTCAGCTGTAAGGAATCAGCAGAGTGTTTCTGGTAGCTTCCCCCCCCCCCAAGAACACATGGTCATCTTTTATGGGAATACAATTCAAGGTCCTAATTTGGTTTTTGGTGTTACTACCAGCCAAGTTTAGGATGAAGAGTGGGTGTTTCTTCTTTCTCTTACCTAGAGTAAACTAATTCTCGATAACGAGTGGGAAACCAGCAAGACTCTCAGGACATCTAGTGGAATACAGAGTGTACTTCAACAAATAGACTCAAAGGTTTGTTACAGATCATCTTTTTTATGGCTTCTTCTTTATGGGAATGCAATTCAAGGTCCTAAAATTGGTTTTTGGTGCTGTTACCAGGCAAATTTAGGATGAAGAGTAGGCATATCCTTTTTCTTCCTCCTTGAGTAGGCTAACTCTTGACAGTGCGCAAGTCTTGCAAGACTCACAGGACATTTAGTGGAATATAAAGTGTACCTCAACAGACAACTTTTCAGACTTGCTACGTTTGATTGGCAAGGGAACAGAAGAAAAGAAGCTTCAGACTAGCTTAAGATGCTGAGGACATCTAGTGGTCTGTCATGGAATATATGCTAAAATTCCTGTTTTTTTTGTTTGTTTGCTTTCAAATTAGGTCTTGTCAATCTGTGAGCAATTATATACCGGTTTATGCTGATAAAGGGGAATTATAAACTGGGAATATTCTGGGGGGAGAAAAGCAGCAAGCTTATAAACAGGGAAGTAGTTGAAATATCAAGATGAATACCAGGGCCACTAAAAGAGACAACTCCCCCAGCCAAAGCACAAATGTACATAAACTAATTAATCAAGACCACTTTAAAAATGCAATGCAGGAAATGTAAACAAATATTGTCAAGCAATTGTCAGAGCAGATTCAGGAATTTAGACTGGAAGCTAAAGCAAATGCAGAAAGCACTAATAAGAAAATAGATGCCTTCTGTGAGAAGGTAGAGAAGATGCAGTACAGATTGGCGAAGGTAGAAGAAGAGATACAAGAGATGAAAGCTGAAAGAGATGAGATGCAAGCATGTCTAGCAACCTTAGAGATGGAAAAAGCCTCTTATTTTCTACGAATTCAGAATGTGGTTCAACTAGAAGGGGAGACAGATGAGGACTTGTTGACTTTAATATCTGAAGAACTGACCAAGCAAACAGGGATAGACCGGCAGGAATTTATTCAAGCTGTGAAAGAATTTTTCGAGTGGGCAACAATCTACTGAAAGAGGTACATATAAAATTTTTAAGGAGAACAGTAAAAGAAAAGCTGCTTAAAGTAAAAAGAGAAAAAGAGCTTACAATTAGAGCACCTAAAATCAACATACTCAAACAGGTGCTTTGGAGTATGCAAAAGAAGAGACAAGAATGCTCCCTTCTAACTAAGATATTACTAGATAGGAGAATATCATTCTAGTGGAGAATCCCGGAAGGGCTGCTTCTGAATTTCCAATCCAGGAGATTTAATCTCAGTACTAAAATGAAATCCAGAAACTTCATGAGGGAAATGAAACATGAATTGAATTTATCAGAAGAAGATTTACAATTCTCGAGTGAAGAATCAGAAGAGGAAGAAGAGGAGGAGGAGAAACAAGAAGCAAGAGGAGACGGAAGTCAAAGGAAATCATCTCCAGGAAGGAAAATCAAGGGAAAGAAACAGAGAGATAAAAAAGGTAGTAAAGATCAGCACGATGTCTAAACAAGTCAAACTTCTCTTAGTGAATGTTAAAGGGCTTAACTCACCCCAAAAAAGAAGAAAAATATTCACCAAACTCCTTAAACCCAAGGTAGATATCATATTCATTCAGGAGATCCAAAGATTAAAAAACTGTTAGAAAACCCAAAATTGGGTAAAGTCTTTATGGACTCAATCAAACAAAAGAAAAAAAGAGTGGCTCTGTACATCAAAAAAGAGTTAGAACCAGAATTAGTGTTCACCGCCGAGGATGGGAGACTACTAATAGTAGAGATCTCTAAGGAAGGAAGGAGAGAAAAAATCTTATTGGCTAACATATATGCACCGAATGAAGCCCAAGGTAAATTTTATTCCCAATTGAAGAAGCAATTATTACAAAGGTCAGAACAAAAATATGTATTATGGGAGATTTCAGTGCAATAATTGACAAAGGACACATCCAAGGAAACTGAAAATGGGAGGAAAAATATGAGGAATATGATACTTAAGGTTTTCCTTGAAATGGCAGAAGAATTAAACCTAATTGACCTATGGAGACTCAGAAATCCAATCAGAAGAAACTACTCAAACAGACATAAATCATGGTCAAGAATAGATAATTGTTGGATATCAGCAGAAGCTATACATCAAGCAGAGGACATTGAATTTTAACAAATACTTATGCAGACCATAATCCAATATTGATGACATTAGGACAGAGGACAAGGAGCGGCTTTTGGAGACTCAACACGCAACTGCTGAGAGAAAAGACCTTCTTGAATAAAATTAAAAATGAGATGATTTTTTTTTCCAAATCAATAAAACTCATGACACAGGTATGACAGTGGTATGGGATGCTGCCAAAGCATATTTTCGAGGATACGCAATAGAATTTAATATACAAAGAAAAAAGGAAAGGAATAAACAATATCAAACCCTAATAGCATTTCTTTAAAAAGAGGAAGCAGAGCTAAAGAAGGCACCAACAAAAAAGGGATTACTTAATTAAATAAACATTTTACAGCATAAAATTAATTTACTAGAACAGGAAGAGATGGAGAAGAAAATCAAATTTGCACGGCACAAATTCTTTGAAAATGCAAATAAACTGGGAAGATGGTTAGCCTACAGAATAAAAAAGGGAGAGAGAGAAAACGATGATCATGGCAATATTTGATAAGCAAGGAAAGGAAACATATAAACAAAAGGAGATTGAAAAAGAAATTCATGGATTCTTCACCAAACTATATAAGAAAAGAGAAGGAGAAGGAGAGAGACAAAAATTATTGGAATGATATACTAGAATGGAGGCTGACTCATCAACAACTGGAGAAATTGAACAAATCAATTACAATATAAGAGATTGGAGAAGCATGGAAGAAACAAAAAAAAGCAGCAAATCTCCTGGCCCAGATGGATTTCCAACAGAAAAGCCCTTTGATAATGTAAATTGGGAGTTTATGCTGTCATTACTGAAGAGAATGGGCTTTGAAGGAACATATTTACAAACAATTAAGGCAATATATACTAAGCAAGTAGCCAAGATAAAAGTCAATGGTAACTTAACTGAAAATATACTGATTGAACAAGGAACAAGACGGGGATGCCCACTATCACTCTTCTTATTCGTTTTAGTATTGGAAATACTCAACAGACAGATTAGAAACAACGAGGCAATTAAAGGACTTAAAATCAGGGGAAAAGAATTTAAGTTACAAGCATATGTGGACAACTTAGCGATAATACTAGAAAATCCTTTGGATAATCTTGAAGGGTTATTGAAAGTCATAGAAGAATTCAGACAGGTAGCCGGATTTAAAGTAAATTACCAAAAAACAAAATTTATGACAAAAAACATAAAGAAAGAAGATGTTGAAAAATTAACACGGAACTCCAACTTTGAGGCGGTGAAAAAATTAAATACTTGGGAGTGGTCATCACCAAAAAACCAAGCAATTTAATGAAAGAAAATTATTTAGCAATACAGAAAGAAATTCAGAAAAATCTTGACAGAAGATAAAGGACAAACAAGAGCTTGAAAAATTGGGTGTAGCTGTTGATTGGTGGTCAATGGTTAAATTAGAATCAAGATATAAAAAAGATAGGACTGTGGGTTTCTTTGAGGGCAAAGTACAGGTGGATAGACTGTGGATATATACTAATGAAAAAATAATTAAAAAATTTATGCATACTTATTAGAATATGATTTAGAGGATGAGAGGGTGAAAGAGACAATGGTAAAATGGGCAAAATTTTTTGGATATAACATAGGTCTTGATTATTGGACTAGGATGTGGAAAGAAAGTAAGATGATCAAACCAGCAAATCTTAGAGAAAATATCCTCAAAATGTTTTATAGATGGCACTATACACCTGTAAGACTAGCAAAAATGTCAGAGGGTAACAGCAATATATGTTGGAAGTGCAAAGAATTGCAAGAACTTATTTTCATATGTGGTGGACATGCGAAAAAGTCAAAAATTATTGGACACAGGTGTGGGAAATAGTGAAAGAAATTATCCAGCAGAAATTAGAATTTATGATAAAAAATGAAGCATTGTCTAATGTATATACTCAGAGCAGCTAGATTACTCTGGGCCCAAAAATGGAAAAGCGAAGAAACTCCAACGAGAGAAGAATTATTAAAGAAGCTATGGGACATAGCAGAACTGGACACACTATCCGAAGCACTACGGGAACAACCAAGAGACTACGTAAAACAAAGCTGGGAACTAATATACTCTTGGGCCCAGAGAAAGACAGGAGCGTAGGACAAATTTTATTATATATGTACATCTATTCAGTACACACTGGAAACCAAACCGGGGAGAGTGGAGGGTTAACGAGGCTGGAGTCTCTGACTCCAAAGGGGGCAAGATTTAGTTTAGCAGAGGAGCCAGTTTAGTTTTTTTATTCTTTTTTCTTCTTGTTCTTTCTGTTTTTGTTTTTGTATGTTGAATTTAAATAATAATAGTAATAATTAAAAAACAATAGGATGTTTTGGAAGTCAGTAATTCATACAGAGCCTATGCACACGGCCATGTAGGTACTGTACATAAAACCCTAATGGCACTCTTTAACATGAAAGACAACACCCCATCCACTTGTGTTTCTACTTGGAACAATCCATCCTTCCTCTTTAAGACTTGGCCCACACTGAAGAGGCCATCTATTTGGCACAATTGATTGAGATGCAAAATAGCTCTGTTTAGCCTTTGCAGATGGGTACTTTTTTCAAAATGACACTGGGGGTGATGTTAACTGAGACGACAACCCTATGATGTATTTGGTGGGTTGGGGCAATGAAAGGGAAGGTGGAGAAATCCCTTGGTCTATTTTCATCTCCTTTTATTTTTAATATTTCCGTAACCTACACAGTGAAATTCTAAAACCATGCTAGGTTGATGCAGTACCATTTCAATATGCCACTTCCTGTCTTAACGAACAAACAAACAAAAAGAAAAGTCATCCCAGCCCCCTGAATGAGATCTGAGAGAAAAGATAGGAAAAGAACTACATTGACTCCATGGGCTCCACCTCAGAAGGCATTGTAGCTCCAGCAGAGCTACAATGGTGGGGAAAAGGGAAAGTTACATCTTTTCTCTGTTCTCAATCTTCACCCCAGTGTTGTCTTATCTTACTGTAGCTGTCCTTGGCTGCAGCTGCTGTAGTCTCCTTACTTGCAAGTACAGTGGTAAACATAGCTTTGAATGGATGTGTAGCATGGAACGACGGGACTCACTTTCCCTGTTCCTTCACAGACGATCAGGAAAAGTGCAGAGCTGATAGGACTACAAAGGGTTGTTTGCTGTGGAGAAGGCAGGAGCACACCAAATGGCACATCATTGCTCAACAGACTCTTTGTAGTCCAATCCACCTTGCATTTATTACATCCCAGATAGGCCCATTGTCACCACATATCAGAAATGACTTGATGGCACATAGCATCTTTGGAGTTTTGTTCTTAATTATTGAACAATGGTATAGTGACAAGATGGGTGGAATAGGCACTCAAAGTCTGCTAACATTAAGGTAGATCATTTTCAGCCACAAGGCAAAAAACAGTGCAAGGCACAACCGTAATTTCACAACTTAAATGAGTGAGCTTCTGAATATTTATTCTATGTTTTAAAATATCTTTTAAAATATTTTACAGCAGAAATAATAATAATAATAATAATAATAATAATAATAATAATAAGAAGAAGAAGAAGAAGAAGAAGAAGAAGAAGAGCAGCAACAACAACAATAATAACAATTGTTTATTATTATTATTATTATTATTATTATTATTATTATTATTATTATTATTATTATTATTATTATTATTATTATTATTATTATTATTATTATTATTATTATTGCACTCTATACCAGAGCACATTGCAATAGTCAAAAACAGTTAAAATACAACCATAACTTAATTACAATAGAAACTTCTTTCAATATTTGTTTGGCTAGGAGGAATAAAAAATGTTCAGATCTCCATCCCCCAACCCAAACTTGCAAGAATGTTTACTTATAGAATATTCATTCTGATAGGAAAGCCAGAAACTCAGAAGGTTGTTGCCTCTCAAATGGCTCAGTATTAGAGCCACAGAAGCCAGGATTCCTTTGAGATAAAAAAGGGGGGCTGGGACTGACCATTCTCTTGCAAGTTGAGCAAGTTTGTACTTTTCAGTGTATTTGATCTGTTTTAAATCTGCAGACAGGTCACCAGTGTTTGCATAGAGGGATGTAAAACAGCTAGTTTTTTTTTAAAATCATAACTTGAAAACAATTTGCCCATATGTCCCCAGATGTATGAACAAGTGTAGATTGTCTGCTATATCTATGCCAGATTTGATGCTGATCTGAAGTCTAATTTCAAAGTTATAATTTTTTGTTTGGGGCACCCTTATATTTTGAGTTGCCGTATGGAATGTTAAATTGGGCTGTTGCATGATATCTATTATTGCATGGCTGTGCGGCAATAATATAGTTCAAGGGAGATATAGTTACACTCTTTCCTGTTGGGGAAGTTAGCTTGCAATGATCAAGCAGTACATCATTTTTGTGTTTAGAGATATCATGTCTTCCATTATGTGCTATTACAATAAACATTTTGCACACTTCTGAAATAGAAGAGGATTATACACAGCCAAGAGCTAGGCAATTAAATGGGGAGAAAGAAACATGAGCACTAAATGTATATTTATCATCCTACGTAACAGCAACTGTGTTTATGAGAGATGCAGGATGTAAGCCCTTCACCAAGGACGTGGGCTTTGATAAATAAACTCATTTTATTCTTGCTAGTAAATGCTCATGTGCTCAATACTTTTCACTTTAAACCTAAGGATGACAGTTTCCCAGGAAAGCTGACAGAAGATGCATATAGCATTTGTAGTGGGAAACCAGCAGAAGGAGTAGAAACAATTTCTAAAGCTAAGAAATAGCTTCTTTCAGTATATAAGGCATCTGCCAGCCTTCTTTAGCAAGACAAAGAAATATATTCCAGGAGTAATACAGACTGATAAACGAAGTAGGCTATGCAGGTAAGAGAAGGATTGACATTCAGTGGTTGTAGACAGGGGATATTCCACACTCAATTAAGTGCATCCCATTAATTTCTGGTAGGGATTAGTAGTTCACTCTGTTTCAGCTCAAGTCAAATCTGCTCCCTGCTGCACAGCTCCATATCTGTTGTGACTGGGCAGGTGATGAGCTGGAGCTGGGGCTGAGCTCCACATTTTACACACCACCTTGGAAATGTCTATGGGGGAGGAATGACCACCCAGCAGCCGTCTGGGGAAAAGGTATAATCCACTCCATAGTCCATAAACTATGGACTAAACTAGTCCATAGTTTAGTCAGAACTCTCCACTATGATCTGTCTGTCTTGGGTGTCCCTGCACAGCATAGCCCATAACTTCTCTGAGTTACTCAAGCCCCTTCACCACGACAAGGCAGCAATCCATTAAGGGGGACTTCTTAGTAGGATATCCCAACTGAATTCACAATACATATGCAGGTAGATGAAATAGATGTAGCAAGTCCCAAAAAAAACCCCAAGAACAACATTCTAGTACTTATTCAGGGCAAAAAATTGATAATGCCACAAAAACAAAACAAAACAAAAAACCCAACCCAGAACAGCAACTTTTGAATAGCACTGTCCAACAAAATTCACCCATTGTATCCAAGTAGAAGATACAACTAGCTACAAAGCACTCCTGGGAACAACATTCCAGTACCCATTCATTGTAGAATATCATCTTTGTGGGAAAGAAAAAGCCCGAAACAACAAATTCAGAGTTGGACAGCCTACCCAAATTCACCCATCCCATCTGCCTGGAGGGGATTTATGCAACCAGCCAAAAAACACCCCCAGGAACAATATTCAAATACCTGTTCTGGGCAGCAAACTGATTTTGTAAAAAAAAAAAATGTAACCTGTAACAGCAAGTTCTGAGTCAGTTCAACCAAACTAACCCATCTTCCCCAGCTAGAGTGGACTATTGCAACCAGCTCTAAAACACCTCAAGGAACAACATTCCAGTACCCATTCTGGGCAGAAAATTGATGTAGGAAAACATCCCAGAACAGGGACTTCCAAATAGAACAGTACTATGAAATTCACACTTTTTCTTCCCCTGGGTTTTCTGCCCAGGATGGGTATGAGAATATTGTTCCCACTGTTCGGGGCTCTGTTTCATTCTCTTGATTTTTGGATTGGAACAGGTGCTGGAATGTTGTTCCTGGGAGCATTTGTGGATGGCAGCATCTATCTCATTTAGTCATATACGTGTGATGAATTTGGTTGGGATATTGTCCTTGAAAGTTGCTGTTCTGGGCCATTGTGTTCTAATCTGGCAAGTTTGGGGGCAACCCAGTGAGCATTCAGGGTTGATTTCCTTCAGAATGGATACGTTTGTTCTCCTTGCAGTCCAAGGTACTTTCAAGAGCCTCATCCAGCACCATATTTCAAAAGCATAAATTCTTCAGCGGTCAGCCTTCTTTATGGTCCAGCTCTCACTTCCATATATTGCTACTGGAAAAAACATAGCTTTGACTATGCGGACCTTTGTCAGCAAGGGATAAAGGGTGTAACGTGGTGGGCCACTCCAAAGTCACCGCCAACTCCAGGCCTCTCAGAATGCCCACCACGCCACTACACACTCTTGCTGCCACCAACCTTTCCTTTAAATCAAAAGGACAAGGGTTTCTTTCAAAAATAAAACTTGGTTTATTGATTACAAAAATAAAATATGAGAATCACTAGTTCATAATCAATTTCTCTCACTAACTGAACTCACTAACACACAGCTTCTAACTCTCACCGACTTTCTGGCACACTGTCTCTCAGACTCACAGAACTCTCTTCATACATCATACACACCCCTTTTATAACCCAGCCACTCTCCCTTTAGCACCACCTTCCGTTCCCTCATTGGCTCCTTTTCTACAACTCAGCCATGACAGACAGGTGAGGGTAGGGCTGAACGCTACATACCTCCCCCCTTAACAAGTTATTTCATGGGGTAAAAGCTATAGTGCTTTACCCTCATAAACAATGAGGAGCTATACAGAAGTTAACCAATCACTACACAACATTGCAATCAACACTTATCACGTTTGAACGTAAGTAATAATTAAACAACTTATATGCATGCTATACATTACCTTTGTAATTCTGTTATCAGTTCAAATGCATTCCTCATTAATTTAGTTATCTACACAGGTGCTTATTCAATAAAATCACTAAACATTTTTAATACTCACATACAATTTTTCAGAGAATGCACAACATATAACATTTAATATGGTACAATTAACCTTCCATAGCTTTTGCCATTTTTACCAAAGTCCTTTTATTTCTTATTCAGTCTTTGGCACACCTTGCCAGGTCATCTGCCACACCATTATGAGTCTCTTTTGTCTGCAATTTAATCTTTCTTATTCCCTGCTATATGGCATAAGAGTTCTCTCTCACCACCTCGTTACAGGCCTCTCCAAGAGTCCAAAACTGCTGAAAGTCCAAAACTGTAGTCGTGAAGGAGTGATAGTGCTGTTACAGGAAATGTCCTCTTCTCCTGTGCGGCTGGAGACATGGCAAAGTCCACCTCCCTCTGCACCTTCACGATGCTCACGACTTGCAGACAGCTGGGATCCCTCACCAACCTACAGCTTTCCTCTCTGGAACCACCTCAGATGAAGGATCTTGCAGTCATCTGCCTGGTTCGGTGCGACCCCCGACCCGAATCTGGACCTCTCCATGATGGCGATGCCTCTCTGGCACTCGAGCCCCCTCTGGACGTGGTCTGCCGCCGGTGCAGTCTTCCATCTCTCCTTCTGCCATGTCACTCTGGCTGCTCTACAGAGATTCACCTCTGGAGCTGCCAACATGATGCTCTTGGTTAAACCCTTTAAGCAGGGCCTAGCAAGCTCGAACTAACTTTCCATTCTTTGGCCCTTTGCACCACTGGTGGGGTTAGGCTACATCTCAACCTAGTCAGCTTTCGATAGGTCACCCCTCTGCCTTCCCAATATGGCCATGCGTGTTTTCTCTTGGGCTTTTCCCTTCTCTTGTTTTGGACAAACCTGGCTTTCCAGCCCCAAATTTTGGCTAGACAGGTCTGACCTCTATCAAGTGTAACCGGATGTGGGCGTGCATCCCCGGTGTCAAACCTATGCACTGCACCCCTGGCTACTTTAGGCTTGTTGGAAAAATTATGCTTGACCCTCTGAAGCACAGCTTTAGCTCCTTTTTGGTTTTCTGGGAAAAATGAGGTATTGACTTGGTCCTCCACTGAGGGGTATTTGAGTTCACACCTTCCTTCCTCACAAGGTAACTTGAGTCTTTCTTTGTCTGCCCCTTCCAATGCTAGCAGGACAAAGTTTTCTTTCCTATAGAAGGGCTTGCTTATTTTCCCCTGGTCCCCTGTCTGGTTTGTCTTTCCCACTAACATATTGATATAATTTCCCTCTTTCACTAGGGAGGTTACTTGCATCCTCTTGTAAGGGGAATAAGTTCCCAAAATCTTGACCAACTCAGCAGTAAACCTGCTGCTACCCAACTGCCTCAGCAGAGCATCTCCAATGTTCTGAGCCTGAATATTTTTCAGGGGAACTGCTTCGGGAGAACATGATGCACCCTCAGTTATGTTCAGACTGAATTCGCTTCCCCTCAGGGTAACTCTGGGCAACCATCTACCTATATCCAACCTACTGCGTTGTACTGAGTTCGAAATGGCAGGTAAAGGACATGGCCTGGCATCAGTTTTGTCACTGCCCTCCTCTGGCCTCTGACCTCCTTCACCCCTCTGGCCAAATTCTCTTAACTGCTTCTCCACCTCAAGGCAGTAAAGGTTTTGTCCTAATCTCTGATCAGTGTTTGCCAAATCTGTATTAGCTGCAAAGGTACCAGTGTGTCCCTGCTCCTCTGTACCCACTTGATCTTTGAGAGGAACAATCATTTGCTTGAGGTGAGTCTCCCCTCCCCCACTGGGATTCACACAGGCCTCACTGTCCAAAAGGTCTTCTTCTGGGAAGAACCTTCCAGGACTCTCAGGGGTTAACTGACCTTCGCCAGCTTTCTTAAAACAATGAGCCAACTTGGGATCTGCTTTTTGTTCCATTTTAAAAGTACTTTCTAGTGGACTCTTAATTGGTACTGATTCAGCTATAGGATCTTCTCCTCTCACCAGCTTTGTTTGCAATTCAACCTTTTCCTCAGCTTTGCCTATTTCTTCCTGCTGGGCGCAAGTCTGTACTAAAACCCTTTTGACATGCTCAGTGAGATCATTCCCAATTAAACAAGGTGAAAGCAGTCTCTCCTGACCCTCTGCCCTAGCTGCATTTGTATTATGAGTTATTGTTTCACCATTCTCTGAGGTAACTTTGTCTTGCTGCACACAATGCAATGACTTAGGCTTGGGTAAATCAACCTTTTGACCCCCTTCTCTGTCCTTAGCACATTGTGAAACGAAATGGTCTTTCTCCCCACATCCAAAACAAGATCTGAAGTTTCTCTGTTCTGGGCTAAGGGTCTTATCTCCCTTCCCTTCCCAGTGCTTGTATTTGGGCTGGCTCTGTTCTGAGGGCTTGCCTACAAAATGGTCGCCACCTTCCTGCTGGTTTCTGAAGTAAACCTTGGGCTCCTTTTTGCTGTCCTCCCAAGTTTTTCTTCCCACTTTTACTTCAGAAAAGTTCAGATTTTGAAGGTGAGAAATAACATGTGTGCCTTCTCCTGGTTCCTGAACAGTTTGGGGCTTTATCTTTCTTTCAAAATCATTACCTTTTCCGCTTCAGTTTTGGGCTGTAAAACTTTTGCCTCAGCCCCATCCCTTATTTCAGATATCTTCTTAAAAGCTAGCTCCATTTGTCCATACTCAGATCTCTGTTTCTCTTTCCACTTTTCCAACTCTAACTGCCTTTCTTTCTGCTCAAAGGACAGTTGACTGGCCTCCTGCCCATCATAAATCACCATTGCATCCAATCTCAGTTCCATTTGTAACTTCCATTTTTGGAACTTTTCAAATGTTAGGAGATCTTTCCCCATCAAGGTCTTCATTTTACCCTCTGAGGTAATTCCTCCCAGATTTCCTTCCCTCTCCTGATCTGAGGTAAAATCTTCCTCAAAATCCCCATTTTCCTCATCTGACCCAGTTGCTGTTTCACACGGCACCTGCTCAGTTTTCTTGCCTCTAGCCAAAGGCATTTTCCTCTTTTCAGGCTTATTATTCACTTTTAAAAGCCTTGATTTTAAAAGTCCACTTTTTCCCTTCTGTCAGTGAGTGTCTATGTTATAAAGTTGCTGCTTCACCAGTGCTGGTAATCTAGCTACAGTGTCTAGGCCTCTGGCCCCCAGCTAGGCCTCTCGCCACAGACAGAACTTTTCTCTCTGCCTCAGGCTACAAAATCACTCAAACCCACAGCTTTACCCTGTCCTAGGTTTAGCTGTCTTGAGTCCCCTCAGCGTATCTGCCCTTGGCTCCGCTTTCGTCCCCTCAGAGTTTTCCCCTAAACTCAGGACCAGCTAGCCAAACTGCCACAGATTTCGGCTTTGGGCAACTCTCTCCACAGAAATGGTTACCACAGAGCCTCCCTGTCTTAGTCCCCAATCTGAGGTCCCTTCTACTAGACTCGCTCCCTGTGAGACAAGTCCTAGAAGGTTACCCATGTGTTCACTCAGACCTCCCTAACTAAAGACCCCTGCTCTGGGCACCTTTCCACTCAAGGCTTCACTGGATCTTCGAATCCCGCCGCTGGACACCAATTTTATTGTGACGAGACCACGCTGGAGCCTCTATTGTCTCAGGCCTCCAGGAGTGTTCACTCCTCTTCTCAAGTAGCTGCCACCACTATTTCAAATTCAATAATCAATTACTCAGAGAGACCAGTGTTACTTTGAAACTTAAACTTGTTTATTTGATCAGTAAAATATAAGTAAATCACCAGTTGATAATCAATTTCTCTCACTCACTGAACTCACTAACACACAGCTTTTAACTCTCACTGACTTTCTGGCACACTGTCTCTCAGACTCACAGAACTCTCTTCATACATCATACACACCCCTTTTATAACCCAGCCACTCCCCCTTTAGCACCACCTTCCGTTCCCTCATTGGCTCCTTTTCTACAGCTCAGCCGTGATGGACAGGTGAGGGCAGGGCTGAATGCTACAAAGGGAAAGGAGGAAGTGAAAGGAGGGGGGGAGAAAATGACTTTGTGATTGAACTATAATAAGACTCACTCCTGCAAATTATAAACTATTGAATTACAAAGCTGGATGTATCTAGAACTAGACAACTAGAGACAAGAACTTTGAAACTAAGTAGTATTGGAGGGAAGGCACTTTGGTTAGTGCTAATGCAGCAATGGAGGTGATCCCCTTTATTACATCCCGGAGCAATTTGGAGTGGAGAGGAAGAAGGACAGAGAAGGACATTAAGAGAAAGAAAACAGCATAAAAAGAGGCAAAGCCCCCTCATTAACTACTGCTAATTGCAAAGGCTGGAGAGAGACTGAACTGTAAATGTTACTTGCCTTAAGGCATGGGCTGTTCTTCCAAACACCAATTGTTTTCACTCCTGAACTGTGGCATTGTTATAAACATAAAAATCCCAGTCTAAGCTATGGAGTTGGAACAAAGGTAAGGCAGCACCACCACCTGCTGGACTCAGATAGCACTTCTAAAAGGACAACAATCAATAAAAGAGATATCACTTGGGAAAAGAAAGAAGAAAAAGAAGAGAACCTGAACCAGAGCAGCAAAAGAAGGCGGAAGAACAGCTAGAGGCTCCTTGGCACAGGAACAAAACCTGAACAAGGTTATGGGACAAGAGACCTTCAAAGATTGGCAAAAGAGTATTGAAGACATGCTATCTACTGGGTTACAACAGATACAAGGAGGGATGGAGCACCTATCTGAACAAATCTAAGATTTAGGGATACAAATGATGGGGATTAAAAATCAAATTACAGAAAACAAAAGGGAGCTAAGCTAAAAATAGCTGAACGTTCAATGTAGACAGAGAAAAAAAGTAGATGATGTCAAGGCAGAACTGCAAGAAAAACAACAATGAAGAAAACAAGATGAAGCCAACGTATTAAAACAACAAATTGAGTGAGCTAACCTTATTCTTAGATTCCAGAATGTTCCAGAAGAAAAAGGTGAAGATACAGTACAACTGATAACTAGTTTTTAGCCTCAGTTGTGGAGATACCATCAGAAGAAGTGCATAGAAATATAGATACATTAAGAAGAATCAACACAATATATATATCAGGAACAATAAACTCCCTAGAGAAATTTATATTAAATTTATGAGAATGATACTTCGAGAAAAAGTTTTGAAGAGCATGCAAGATGAAGATATCTGGTGGACATGTAGGGAAGGAAAACGTTTTTGGAGATCAATACATGAAATGCTACAAAAAATCTTATCTTATGTGATACCATTTAAACTGGAATTGTTACCATTTAAACTGGAATTGTTTTTATTGAATGTTATGACTGAAATTGTAAATAAAGAAATTAGATATTAGATAATACATGTAAATACAGCAGCGAGGATACTATATGGAAGATATTGGAAGAAAGAAGAGGTACCATCACTGGAGGAACTGATAGAAAAGATATTGGAAGTGGCGGAGATGGATTTACTAACACAAACATTAAATGAAAGATCATCTCAAAAAGTACTCAGAAAATTTATTTATTTGTTTGTTTATTATACTTATATCCCGCCCATCTAGTCAATGACTACTCTGGGCGGCTTACAACAAGTAGAATAAAACAGTTAAAATTTAACAACTGTTTACAGCAATAAACAATTATTTAAGATGGAAGGGGAAAAAAAAGAAAAAGTAGATCAAGTGGTGCTTGGAGGGAAGGCCTGCCTAAATAGCCAGGTTTTCAGTTGGCTTTTAAAAATACTCATAATGGGAATGGTTTTATAATTGGATCTGAAATATGGACTGGAAAGTACAGTGGTGCCTCGCATAGCGAATGCCTCGTTTAGCGATGAATTTGCATAGCGATGGGGTTTTCCGGGGAAAATAGTGCCTCGCATAGCGATGTTTCCTATGGAGGAAACTCGCATAGCGATGGTTGGGGCCATGCTTCGTATAGCGAATGCTGTCAATGGTCCTGTTTCGCTTAGTGATGTTTGCAAAAAGAGCGGGAAAACTGGCTGTGTTGCAATGCTAATTTCTTAGTGATGTTTGCAAAAAGAGCGGGAAAACTGGCTGTGTTGCAATGCTAATTTCTTGTTTTCCTCAAATCCTAACTGCCAGTACCCAGGATGCATTGTGCCTGTGCGGGGAAGGTATAAAACCCCATCCTGGGTTTACTCTCCCATGTGCACTTCCAAGGTTGGCATTTGTCACTTTGGACTGTGTTTTGGGGGTGCATCCTGTGCTTGAGCAAGAGAAGGTAAGCTTGCATTTCTGAAATGCTAGATGTTTTTTGCAAGGGGGATTTTGGGTCTGTGCATTTGTGTGGGATTTTTGTGTTTTAAATGTTTTCTTTCTGCCATGTGGGGATGTTGGGTCTGGCTGGCTCTGGCTTTGGTTATGGGGGGGTTAATTGGGGGAATTGCAGGGATTTTGCTGGGTGTTTCTGTGCATTTGTGTGGGATTTTTCTGTTTTAAATGTTTTCTTTCTGCCATGTGGGGATGTTGGGTCTGGCTGGCTCTGGCTTTGGTTATGGGGGGGTTAATTGGGGGAATTGCAGGGTTTTTTTTGCTGGGGGTTTCTGTGCTGGGACTGCTGTTTCTGGTGGAGTTATGCTTGCCTGAGCCTGGGATTGGGGTCCTCAACTGAAAAGCCATTTTACAACTTTTTTTCTCTGTGCCTGGCTGCCCATGGGGTGGGGGTGCTGGGGTCCAAGGGTGCTGGAGCCACACTGGGACTGCTGTTTCTGGTGGAGTTATGCTTGCCTGAGCCTGGGATTGGGGTCCTCAACTGAAAAGCCATTTTACAACTTTTTTTCTCTGTGCCTGGCTGCCCATGGGGTGGGGGTGCTGGGGTCCAAGGGTGCTGGAGCCACACTGGGACTGCTGCTTCTTATTCCAATTTTGAATGTTTTTCCTGTAGGTGTGGTGTGGTGTGGTGTGTTGTGTTGTTGTGAGTCCTTTGGTGGCTGTTTGATCCTGAGGTAGGTAACGTTTCTTTTCCTTTGGGTTTTTTCTCCTTTGTTTGTGGTGGAGGGTGTTGTAAGGGTCAGTTTAATTGTTCTGAATTTTTCTTTGCTTAGGCCTTGCCTTCAGGTGTGCTGTAGCCTTTCCAGGCTTTTCCAAACGATCCGTTTGATCTTGAGGTAGGTAACGTTTCTTTTCCTGTGGGTTTTTTCTCCTTTGTTTGTGGTGGAGGGTGTTGTAAGGGTCAGTCTAATTGTTCTGAATTTTTCTTTGCTTAGGCCTTGCCTTCAGGTGTGCTGTAGCCTTTCCAGGCTTTTTCAAACGATCCGTTTGATCCTGAGGTAGGTGAGGGTTTATTTCTCCCCCCCCCCAGGTTGTGGTGCATGTGTGTTTGCCAAAACTGCCACTTGCCTGTCCAGGGCAGTTTTGGCCAGGTGTGGGAAGGTGAGGCAGATGTACATCACTGACTGTTTTTTTTTTCATTTAACGTAGCTACAGCGTTGGACATGGGTCCAAAGAAGACTGCTTCTGCCCAGGTTGGCAAGCCGACCAGGGAGAAGGTCACGCTTGAAATGAAGAAGGAGATCATTCGTAAATACGATGGGGGGAGACGCATTGCGGACCTCGTCCGGGAGTACGGGCGCAATGCATCGACCATCAGCACCATCGTGGCCAAGCGTGACAAGATCCTTTCAATGGATGCCGCCAAGGGTGTCACAAGGATTGGCAGGAACCGTCCAGCTGTCCTGGAGGAGGTGGAGAAGCTCCTGGCGATCTGGATGGAGGAGAAGCAGCGTGGAGGGGACACGGTCACTGAGGCTGTGATCTGTGAAAAGGCCAGGTCCTTGTACGCCGACCTCATGGCAGAGCAGCCCGGAACATAAGCTGAGCCTGAGGAGTTCAAGGCCAGCAGAGGCTGGTTTGAACGATTCAAGGCAAGATCTGGCATCGACAGTGTGGTTAGACACGGAGAGGCAGCGAGCTCAGACACCACTGCTGCAGAGGACTTTGCTGTGGAGTTCCTTGAGGTCGTAACCACAGAGGGCTACCTTCCAGAGCAGGTTTTCAACTGTGATGAGACCGGCCTGTTCTGGAAGCGGATGCCCAAAAGGACCTTCCTCACCCAAGAGGAGAGCAAGCTGCCTGGCCACAAGCCGATGAAGGACCGGCTGACCCTCCTCTTCTGTGCCAACGCCAGCGGGGACCTGAAGATCCAGCCGTTGCTTGTCTACCACTCTGAAAATCCATGTGCTTTTAAGAAGCACAAGGTAGACAAAGCACGGCTGAAGGTGATGTGGCGTTCAAACTCCAAGGCTTGGGTGACACGGGTACTCTTTGTGGACTGGGTCAATCACACTTTTGGCCCAGCTGTGAAGTGGTACCTGTTGGACCGTGACCTGCCTCTGAAGGCCCTGCTCCTAATGGACAACACTCCTGCCCATCCTCCAGGCCTTGAGGATGACTTGTTGGAGGAGTTCTCCTTCATCCGGATCATGTTTCTCCCTCCAAACACCACCCCGCTACTCCAGCCCATGGATCAGCAGGTGATCGCAAACTTCAAGAAGCGCTACACCATGGAGCTGTTCCGGCGCTGTTTTGAGGTGACTGATACCACCAGCCTCACCCTCCGTGACTTCTGGCGTGATGAGTTTGACATCGTCATCTGCCTGAAGATGATCGCCAGGGCCTGGGACGGTATCACCCAGCGGAACCTGAACTCTGCGTGGCGCCTGCTCTGGCCAGGCTGTGTGGCTCCTAGTCCTTCAGCACCTGCACCTGAGTCCACAGTGATGCAGGACATTGTGGACTTAGGGAGGGACATGGGCCTCGATGTCACTGAGGATGACATTGCAGAGCTGGTTGAGGGTCATGACCAGGAGCTGACCACACAGGAGCTGGTGGATCTTCAGGCGGAGGCGAGGGAGGAGCACGAGGAAGAAGAGCAAGAGCATGCAGAGCTGTCGACCAGGGACCTTAAGAAGTTTTTGACCAGCTGGAATTATGTGCCGACTATAGCACAGCGGTATCACGAGGACACGAATCTGGCACAGAACTTCTCGAATTCCTATGACGAAAGGATCGTGTCCCCTTTCCAAGGAATTCTGAAAAGGCAGCAAAGGCAGCTGACAATGGACAGGTTCCTCACAAAGAGACCAATGCAGGAAGAGGAACCTGCTCCTTCCACCAGTGCTGCTGAGTTTGCTTCAACATGGAGCATTTCTTCTTCCTCCCCCTCATCAACCCCCTAAAAGAGTGCCGCATTGATTTGGGGTGGTTAGGGTGGTTTAGATGATTCCACCTCAATTGTTGATGTTAAAGTTGAAATGTTTACTGTAGTTTTTTGCTTCTTCACTGCAAGAAGGTTTTCTGTAGTGTACTGATGCACTTTCAAAAAAGTTTGTTGTGAAATGTTATGCTTCTTCACTGCAAGAAGGGTTTCTGTAGTGTACAGTACTGATGCACTTTCAAAAAAGCTTGTTGTGAAATGTTATGCTTCTTCACTGCAAGAAGGGTTTCTGTACTGATGCACTTTCAAAAAAGTTTGTTGTGAAATGTTATGCTTCTTCACTGCAAGAAGAGTTTCTCTGCTGAAAGAGTTATGAAGATGTTCAATCACCTCGATTTCTGAGTCTAAAAAGTTGTCTTATGCTATAAAGTTTATGATGTTTAATGTGCACTTAATAAACCCTTTGTTATCCTGATTTGACTTTGTTCTGAGTCTTTTTTTAATTTGTTATAAGTTCTAAATGCTTGGGGTGGTCAGTGCAGGTTGTAAAACCTGTGCAGACTTAAACTTGGCTTGGTTGTGACTCTTAGTTAATTTTGGTTGAATTTTTCCCTCCCCCATAGAAATCCATGGAGCCCAAATTTTGACAGCTCCATTGTTTCCTATTGGGGAGAAAAAAAATCACCCTAAATTAACGAAAAGTCACATCTAAGCCAAATTACATTTGCACCCGTTTTAGAAGGTGCAGAAACTATTCCAAGCATTTAAACCCATTTTTGCCCCTTGTATGACACATTTAAAATGGTAAAAATTGACTTCGCAAAGCCCTTGAAATGTATTGAGTCAGCTTCAATACATTCCAATGGAGGAAACATTGTTTCGCTTAGCGATGTTTCCTATGGGGTTTTTCGCGTAACAACGGCAATCCGTTCCAACTGGAACGGATTAACCGGTTTCCAATGCATTCCTATGGAAAATGGTGTTTCGCATAGCGATGGTTTCACATAGCGATGTTTTTTTTAACGAATTAACATCGCTATGCGAGGCACCACTGTATAGATAAAAGAAGTATGAGAAGGTCCAAAGGAATGGAGAGAGTAGTAATAACAGATAGTTTGGAACAATTGTTAGATTGTTTACTTATGTGATTTCCCTTTTTAACATAGCTAAGTAAGTGGATGTAAGAATACTTCTCCTCTCGCTGGAATTTTACTCTTCCCCCATCCTTACTCATTCCTTCTTCCCTTGTACCTCCACCCCAACCCTTACCCTTATTGAAAATGAATAAAACTTTTTAAAAAAGATATCAGCACAGAGATAGATACAGAAACTACGTGGAATGATAGTCAATTCTGATCAAAAACAAACTAAAATGGAACTTCCACCCATCCTTAGCAGTAACACAGATATGTAAGTTTATTTTTTCCTATTTTTGAATGTATATATACTCTGATCAAAAATGAAATGGAACAAAATTCTCACTCATCCTTACTCAAAACCATTAGAAGAGGTCCATGCATAACAAAGAAACTTATTCCAATTATTACAAGTTGCACTATCCAGGAAAAATGAAGCACATTTCAATTCATTTCAGCAGCTGCAATGAATCTAGGCTACCTCTGTTCAGTTTAAATAAATGGAAATATAGCTTTAATCCAATGAGTCAATCTCATTGAACTCAATGGGACATCATTCTAGGGGCACACACAGTTCAATGAGATTGTGCTGTAAAGGAGCTAATTTTAGCCTGATTGTGAGCTGTTAGTAAGGTGATCACTTGCGACTGCAGAAACTGATTAAACAAAAGTAACAGTGTCAAAAAGCAGAATGTTCTGTTGCTTTAGACATCATTTTGAATAAGACATAGATGTTAAGGCAGCTAAATTGAATGAGCTTCCTTCTTCAAAGTAGCACATTGCAAAAATCAGACTGAAGTGATTCACACATACAAAATAATACTCAATTAGTGGGGAAAACAGCATGTGTTTGTTTGCAAAACTTAACACACACAAAAAAACTATGCTGATGAATCAATATTTTCAGTCTTGAAAGAGATCCAACTGTTTTTCATTTCAAACTATGACTTTTTCCCATCATAGTCTGCTGGACAAACTAAGCCACCGTGTCCAGTCTCATATGTTTGTACATCTTACATTTAACTATCAATTTTTTTGATGAAATATCTTCTATCATGGAGACAGAATTATTTCTTATGCAGCTCAACAAGCCATGGAAGGCGAAGCCTTCACTAAGCTGGTTACAGCTTAACAATGAGAAATTTAGAGAGAGGATTGGAGGAGGGATGGAGTTGTTTTCCATTTGATTGTATTTTGAGGGTCATGGTTTTCAAACCTATTGAGCTATTCACCAAGCATCAATCAATGAGTTCTTGGTGCTAGATATTTTTATTCCTAGAGAAATCAGAATGCTGCCAAACAACTGTCAAAGATCGGAAAAGAAAGCATTTAAATCAAAGATTAGCATTTTCTCTCTGTTCATTCATTCATTCATTTTTGATCTCTCATTTTTCAAGAGCTCAGAATAGTATATATACCCAGCACCCACCTCTGTATCCTCATAACAACTAGCCTGTAAGTAGGAATAAAGCACGACTTACTCTGTTCACTTTAAAGGCAAACTTTTCAAATTTGAATTTCCCAAACTGATTTGAGAATTGAAACAGAGTTATACTTCATTAAGCACACTCTTCTCAATGTTAAGTTGTAACTTGACAGTTGCAAGGTACCAAAATCTGTTTAATAGGAAAAATGTTGAAAAATTCATACATTAGTGACAAACACATGTAAAAATATATTATATCAGGAAACACTGTTTGCAAAGAGAAAAAAAGTGTTCTGCATTGATATCTCTACTGGCATATAACGCCTCTTTCAGATGTTGATGCCAATCACATCGCAGTGTGATGTGTGACTGATGAGACATCTAAAGATTTGGAAGGAGGATTTCAGTGCTTGATAACATATTTGCAAATTCATAGTGAACATATGAAGACAGATAACATGCATGATTCCAGCACATATACTGTACACCCCTTCACAATATACAATTTTGAACCAATCAGTTGTTCTATGTCCAGTTTGAACTATTGCTTCCTGTCCCACATATAGATTTCTTAGGAGATACTGTAGATCAGGTGTTCAGGCACTCCAATTTCTTTAAGAACCTGCCATAGTTTGCTGTGGTCCACACAGTCAAAGGCTTTCGTGTAGTCAATGAAGCAGAAGTAGATATTTTTCTGGAACTCTCTGGCTTTCTCCATAATCCAGCACATGTTAGCAATTTGATCTCTAGTTCCTCTGCCCCTTCAAAATCCAGCTTGTACTTCTGGGAGTTCTCGGTCCACATACTGCTGAAGCCTACCTTGGAGGATTTTGAGCATAACCTTCCTAGCGTGTGAAATGAGTGCAATTGTATGGTAGTTGGAACATTCTTTGGCATGGCCCTTCTTTGGGATTGGGATGTAGACAGATCTTCTTCAATCCTCTGGCCACTACTGACTTTTCCAAACTTGCTGGAATATTGAGTGTAGCACCTTAACAGCATTATCTATTAAGATTTTAAATAGTTCAAATGGAATTCCATCACCTCCACTGGCCTTGTTGTTAGCCAGGCTTTCTCAGGCCCACTTGACTTCACTCTCCAGGATGTCTGACTCAAAGTCATCAACCACACTTTCTGGGTTGTCCGGGACATACAGATCTTTCTGGTATAATTCCTCTGTGTATTATTGCCACCACTTTTTGATGGCTTCTGCTTCTGTGAGGTCCCTACCATTTTTGTCCTTTATCATGTCCATCTTTGCACAAAAGGTTCCTTTAATATCTCCAATTTTCCTGAACAGATCTCTGGTTTTTCCCTTTCTATTCTTTTCCTCTATTTCTTTGCATTGTTCATTTAAGAAGGCCCTCTTGTCTCTCCTTGCTATTCTTTGGAAATCTGCATTCTATTTTCTGTAACTTTCCCTATCTCCCTTGCATTTTGTTTCCCTTCTCTTCTCTGCTATTTGAAAGGCCTCGTTGGACAGCCACTTTGCTTTCATTCATTGCCTTTTCTTTGGGATGGTTTTTGTTGCTGCCTCCTGTACAATGTTGCTAGTCTCCATCCATAGTTCTTCAGGCACTCTGTCCACCAAATCTAGTTCCATAAATCTGTTCTTCACTTCCAGTGTATATTCATAAGGGATTTGGTTTAGATTATACCTGACTAGCCCAGTGGTTTTTCCCCACTTTCTTCAGTTTAACCTTGAGTTTTGCTATAGTAAACTGATTATCAGAGCCACAATCAGTTCCAGGTCTTGTATTTGCTAACTGTATAGATGTTCTCCATCTTTGGCTGCAGAGAACATAATCAATCTGATTTCGGTATTGCCCATCTGGTGATGTCCATGTGTAGAGTCGCTTCTTGTGTTGTTGGAAAAGAGTGTTTGTGATGACCAGCTTGGACAAAACTCAATTAGCCTTTGCCCTGCTTCGTTTTGAACTCCAAGGCCAAACTTACCTGTTGTTCTTTATCTCTTGACTCCCTACTTTAGCATTCCACTCCCCTATAATGACCTTTGGTGTCAGTTCTAGAAGGGGTTGTAAGTCTTCATAGAATTGGTCAGTTTCAGTCTCTTCAGCATCGGTTGTTGGTGCCTGTAAGCAATCCCCCATCTCCAAGGAAATTAAGGGGAAGCCGGAGAAGAAGAGATTTCAGAGTTTAGCCAGTCCTTATTAGCTAAGATGAGCCCAATTTCTCAGCCAGGCCCTGACTAACACTCCTTCCTCAAGTCCATCCCCTTGGTTAAGAAAAAGCAACAAACACAGACAATCCATGAGTTTACACTCAGGCTAATCTGGGCTCTATATGGTAGCAAAATATTTGTGGCTAATTAGCTAGGCTAGTCTGTTCAAGAAACCAATGCATGCAATTCCAATTCATTACTGCTTTATTAAGAAACATGGTTCAGAAAAGAATTCAGATTATAGCAAAGCAATTCAGTTAGAAACATTTCCATATCAAGACAGACAGATCACCCCCACCACTCCAGCTAGAAAAATAAAACAAAAATTGCATTCTAAACTAGAATAATGCATAAGCGTAGTCATTCTTATGTTCCTGTGATTCCATAGTCCATGATCCATCAGGACAGTTAGAGTTCATTTGTAATCCAAATGACCAAGTTGGTAAAAAGGTTCCATTCAAAAGTTATAATCCATTTTGGGAAAAAGCACATGTCTGTCCTTTCTCAGTCAAACTCCATCTTTTTTTCAACTTCTACCAACTTCCTTCTTCTTCCCAGGATGCCTCATAAGGAACACCCCCTCCTGGGTCTTGTTGTCCCGCCTAACTTTCTCATGGGAGCTTGAGTTGTTATCATGTTTTGTAGCAGAATTATTATGACTACCAGGAATGTAACTCTCTGGCTCTCCTTAGCAACTAGATAACCAGAGAACGAAGCTTCTCTGAAACAGCATGTAAAATTTTCCTACCACAGACACAGACATTAAATCAAGATGGATGCTATTGGGACAATTTTAGGACTACATATCCCATTCTCGTAACACATAAAAACACAAATCATCACAGTGCATAAACTTGGATTCCTGTGATGTTGAAAGATCTGCCTTGGACTCGTATTGAAATCATTCTATCATTTTTGAGATTGTATCCCAGTACAGCTTTTCCCACTCTTTTGTTGACTGTGAGGGCCACTCCATTTCTTCTATGGGATTCTTGCCCACAATAATATATATGATAATTGTCTGAATTGAATTCACCCATTCCCGCCCATTTTAGTTTACTGACACCCAGGATGTCAATGTTTATTCTTGCCATCTGTTGTTTGACCACATCCAGCTTACCAAGGTTCATAGATCTTACATTCCAGGTTCCTATACAGTATTTTTCTTTGCAGCATTGGACTTTCCTTTCACTTCCAGGTGCGTCCACAGTTGAGCGTCCTTTCGGCTTTGGCCCAACCACTTTATTAGCTCTGGAGCTACTTGTACTTGTTGTCTGCACTTCCTCAGTAGCATATTGGATGCCTTCCGACCTGAGGGGCTCATCTTCCAGCATCATATCTTTTAGCCTTTTGTTTCTGTCCATGGAGTTTTGTTGGCAAAGATGCTGGAGTGGCTTGCCAGTTCACGTTTAGTCAGAACTCTCCACTATGACCTTTTCATCTTGGGTGTCCCTGCATGGCATAGCCGATAGCTTCTCTCAATTACTCAAGTCCCTTCACCACGACAAGGCAGCAATTCGTGAAGGGGAATCTATACCAAATTCCTTATGAATACACAGTGGAAGTGAAGAACAGATTTAAGGAACTAGATTTGGTGGACAGAGTGCCTGAAGAACTATGGATAGAGGCTCGTAACATTGTACAGGAGGCAGCAACAAAAACCATCCCAAAGAAAAGGAAATGCAGGAAAGCAAAGTATCTGCTCCAGGTGGATCACGTTTAATCAGAACTCTCCACTATGACGTATCCATCTTGGGTGGCCCTGCACGGCATAACCCATAGCTTCTCTAAATTACTCAAGCCCCTTTGCCACAACAGGCCACAGTCCATGTAGGGGGAGTCTTTTTACTCAGTTCTAAAACAAGGGAGTAGAAACTTAAAAAGCTGAAAGCCCAACACCTCAACTTCAATGTGTGGGATTAAAAAAAATTGAAAGACTGATTCAGAACTATACATTTCTAAGCCAGCTCAGACAGTGAATTAGTGGGTTCAGGGCAGCACATGTGTTCATTTGATTATTCATTGTAGGAACAGGCATTCTTATCATTATAAACCAGGAGATTGAAGACCTAATGGCCTGTTTTTGTGAAAGGAGGACTCTGATAAAAGTTAAGGATTAATATAAAGTGTGAAAGGGCTTTTGTAACATAAGGGTCAGCAAGAAAGTTAACTGCACTACTGGGAAACAATATAGACTTTCACTAAACTATAAAATCTATCTGGACAATCATCAGGGTTGTAATAGCAATATCTTATCTTCATTGCTAAGCCAATAATTTCCAACACATCATTCTGTTATATATTGGGTTAGGCTACAAACAATGTATGCATTTAAAATGCTGTCATTTATAGCACTGGTTCTTAACCTTGAGTTACTCAGGAGTTTTGGACTGCAGCTCCCAGAAGCCTTCACCACCAGCTGTGCTGACTGGGGTTTCTGGGAGTTGCAGTTCAAAAGCATCCGAGTAACAAAGGTTAAGAACCACTGATTTATAGTACTATAAAGCTTTAGCTATAGGTAATGTAGCAGCTGACTTCTCACACATCTTGTTATTTCATTGTGATAAAACCAGTGGCTGTAGTCAGTTTAATAATTTTCCGTTGATTTCTGTTGGCTGGACAGATTACTTTTATCCAAGGTTGATATCCTTGTTTGATTGGTTTACCTGGTGTGTAGACCTATTCAACAGATGAATATATTGAATACTGTCTTTGGAAGAAGAGGAATTGAGGTGGGTCAGTCGGTATGGAAAATCTGAATCAGAGGTCAACACATACACAAAAAAGAAAAAACCTAAAAAGTATGGTGATTCTGAATAGGAAATGGGCAGGAAAGGAAGTATCATAGTGTCTGATAGCAGTAACTATTCCAACGTCTTCTCTGAAGCACCTAATTTGGTAGCAAAGAAAAATATTAAAATGTTTCCTTAGTCTTCCAATAATTCTCTCTAAGCTTCTGCACATTTCAATATTGGATATGTGGATTACCTTGCCTATTGTTAGTCTACTTATTCTGGTGATTTCTTCTCTTCTCACTAGGACTCCTATTAGAGAGGTAAAGCTGGTTGTCAACACTACAATGATCTGGGATAAAAACTATCACCAAATTTCATTGATTCATGCAGAAAATCTGCAAGTGTGCAAAATGGCAAAATTGTGGAACAAAGGGATTTTAATACGACTGGCAACATGCCTCAAGGGAGTTCAGCGCATCTCAGACAATCTGGAAACATTGCCATTCTAAGCTTTACTCACAAGACTGTACTTGTCAAATGTAAACCAAATGATGGAAGCCATAATTACTGGCATTGGAGGTTTGTTTTATTTTATTTTAAGGGAACAAAGAGAGAGTGATTCATTGGAGCACTGGGTATTAAAAACTAATGACATTAATACACTGAGACTGCAAACCTTTGTCTGAGAGAAATGACTCCCTTAAAAGACTATGTGAAATTGATTTCTTTATTTTAGAGGAAGGTTTATTTTAAAGCAAGCCTGTTTTGTTCAGTGTGAATAAATGTCTTACAGTAACAGCCTGTCTTTCACAGTTAATTGCAGCTTGTCTCCTTGGATATCTTCATTTACATAATTGTGATTCTTTTCAATAAAAAAAGGATTATATAATCTCAGAGAAGCAAACATCATAAAATTTAAATTTACATGAAATTAAAGGAATAAGGGCACCATAGTAACAGTACTATTTCCTTCCACCAAAAGAATATAATCTTTAATATTACATTCCCTTTATTTGTTGAGAGCAGGAAAATCATTTTCAAACTGTTCTATTTCTTAAATGTCACATAGAATTAAAACATCAGGATTTTCTTTCAAGGTCCCATATTGAAATGCATATCAATTGTAAATTCAAGGAAACTTCTACGGTAAGTTCTCTTAAAGTTATTTTTAGAGTTGTGTAACAGACATACAAACATCACCATGAAGACAATAATTAGGACCCAGCACACTTTCTTCACTACCCTTGCTGATGATGAACATGTCCTTCACGTAGTGTGTTATATTGTTGTTTTATGAACAATGGTGTTTCAGGAAGTTATTCTTTGTGAATTCCAATATAGACTAACCCAGTCAACACATTCTGGGCTAACATGCAACTCAGAAAACAATTATCCTTTTGATTTCATGCCTCATGTGGTTCTTGGGTCAAAGAGATACCAAAAATGTGTATGAAGCTTAACCAAAAAATAAATAAATAAATATAAATAAAATCCTACTCATACTCTCTAGAGGAATACATTCAAAAATGTATGGATAAAAGAACATACATTTTAAAGTACTTATTTTTAAGATATACTTTCCCCAAAATGATTCCAAAACATGTTTTTTAATGCCACATATTTCCACTCCCTCATAATAGTTCAGATGAGTTGTGAGAAACCTCTCAACCCAGGTAATGTACAACATTTGTAAAGATGCTGCATTATTGGTAAGATATCCCCTTGGCCTATATTCTTCTTACACTTTCCTCCTTGAAGCTTCAGTTAATATAAATTCGAATACTAACCAAACCCATTAAATGTATCTGAACTATACACCTAACATCAGTTTGATGGCACTGTAACTGTCATAACTCCTTAATAATGTGGGAATTAATAACTTGATGAGGCACCTAGGATTGTCTGTTAGTGCACACCCTTGAACTATATCTAACCTGAACTACTACTCTCTAGAAAGGAATTAGAAGTCCCTCTCCAAACTACAACTCTCAGGATACTGTGGGATGGAGCCACAGCAGTTAAAGCTGCACCAGACTGAAGGTATAGAGGATATACCACTTTTAGTTAATAGAGTAATTGACAGAGCACACTGTAGTTGCAAAACAAGTTGAGAAAGTAAGACCCCTGTTACATACAGCACTGATGTTACCTGTCTGTCATGGGTTTGGAGGGAAAGTTCCATCCTATGGGGAGTGGAAGGCGGGACATCAGGAGGAGGGGCTGTACTGTATAAATATGTGAAGCGTGTGTGGAGAGTTGAAGAGACACACTGAGAGATGCTGAGAGACACTGGGATGTGACGAAGCAGCAGCTGGGAAGAAGAAGCTGTTGTGGGAGTCTGTGTGTCAGACAGGGTACTACTGTGTGTCAGAGTACCAACCTGATAGGTTCAGGTGTCTGTTGGTTAGCCAGAACTGATAGGTTCAGGGTCTGTGCTTCAAGTTAAGGGTTCTGGGTGAACCAAACTGTATGCTTGTATGAGTGAGAATAAGCCACGTTACTTTATCCTATTCACCTGCTTGTTTATTTTTCCCTGTGTGTATTTAAAATAAACCTTATTCTTTTTATTGTTTAAAAATCCATCCCTGGTCTGTGTGACTTCTTACAGGGAATGGTTGGTGGCAGCTTAGTGTAACTGTGTGACATATCCCAGTAGGTCTGGGTTTGTCACATTGATTGGTGGCAGCGGTGGGATACGACTGGTCCAGTTGTCCAGCGGTCCAGCAAAGCCTTGGCAAGTGTGCCCAGAGCAAGGGGGGTCTAGTCAGGGACAGTCTGAGGCGCGTAGGTAATCTTCTAGGTGTACCTCACGGGGAGGTGCGCTAGTAGAAGAACGTGCCCACTGGGGAGACTTAGATTAAGGTGCTCTGAGGCAGCCTGGTTTTGGCGGGAAAAAGCTGAGGCAAAACTGCGTAGCAACAGTGATCTAGCTTGCCAGCTGAGAGGCCCAGCAGAGGGGGGTAGGCTCTGACTCGATACTGTTGCAAGTTAGTGCTGAAGAACAGCAGCAATCTCTAGGGAGAGCTGGTTCTGAGGCAAGAAGGAAAAAAGTGGTCGTTTTATTTTGAGGCTTGACTTTTAAAGCAGCCTGTTCTGGGGGGGGGATTATGCCCTTGACTCGAAGCCAAGTAGCAGACATGAGTGAAGTGAAAGACCCCCAGATTGACCAAGGTTCTGAGGATGAATTTGGCTCAGTGCAAGGTGACAGCACAGGAGAGCAGAACCCAGAACTTAGAAAAATACTCCTAGCCCAACAGCATGAACTGAGGGTGAGGGAAATGGAGGAAAGATTAGAGAGAGAGAAAATGGCATTTGAATTAGAGAGAGAGAGAGAGAGAATGGAGAGAGAAGAAAGAATGGAGAGAGAGAAAATTGCTCTGGAAAAAGAAAGGATGGCGTTTGAATTAAGGAAACTGGAACTGATGAACCAGAACAATAATAACAATAGGGATTCTGAGGGAGGCCAATTGTCTAAGGCTGACCTGAAGAAATTCCCTGTGTACCACAAGGGAGATTGTCCTGAGGTGTTCTTTTCCTTAGTGGAAAGAGCGTTTGTGGACTTCTCAGTGAGGGAAACTGAGAAGATGACCATCATGCGATCTTTAATCAGTGGTAGCCTGGCTGAGGTCTATGCCGAGATGCCTGAGGAACTGATGAAAGATTTTGCAGAGTTTAAGAAACTGGTGTTTGCCAGACATGGGATAAATGCAGAGCAGCTGAGACAAAGATTCAGGTCCCTCACCAAAAAACCAGAACAGACTTTTACCCAAGTGGGGGCCCAATTGGTGAGGCTGCTTGAGAAATGGCTATCGCAGGAAGGGACAGAGACCTATGAGCAGCTTAAAGACTTGATAGCACTGGAACAGTTCTATTCAGTCCTGCATGGGGAATTGAAATTCCAGGTGAGGGAAAGGAAACCGAAGTCTGTGGCAGCAGCCGCAGAGATCGCAGATTTTATTTCCCAAATAAGAAAGCCCTTGGGTGAGGGGAAATCTGTAGGTAAACCCAAAGAAACCTACAGCAAGTACTCTCAGGGGCCAGGGAAAAGCCAGCAAGGGGGAGGGGCCCATGGTGAAGGGAAGCCCTCAGACATGAAACTAAGACCTCAGATTTTGGAGGGAAAACCAAAACAAGATGAGAGAGAATCAAAATACACCAGAAAATGCTATTTCTGTCAGGGAAAGGGTCATCTAATCTCAGAGTGTGAGAAATTAAAGCAGCTAAAAGGAATGGTGCCTCAGAATTCTAGTGGGACCAAGCCAAAAGCTGTGTTCTGTGTCCAGAAAGAGCAAGGCTCAGTGTCACTGAGGGAGCCTGTTGCCATGGCTACTCAGTCTGGAACAGCTACCTCTGCTGATCAGGCTGAGGAAAATGGTCCTCTTATAGAGGTAAAGCGCTGCTTGCTGGTGAAAACAGATTCTCAGTTGTTTGAGACAGCAGGGGTGGACGTAGGAATACTTGACCGTCAGTATAGGGGGCTGCGGGACACTTGTTCCCAGGTAACCCTGTGCCATCCGGATATTATTCCTAGGGAGTTTATAATCCCAAATGAGAGCATGAAGGTGGCAGGGATTGAGGGGCAGGTAATCTCTCTGCCAGTAGCAGAGGTACCTGTCAACTTTCAAGGCTGGAGGGGAGATTGGCGGCTAGCGATTTCATCGACTCTGCCAGCAGCCGTGCTCGTGGGAAATGACCTGGCTGAACATGTGAAACGGGTGCTAGTGATTACACGCTCACAAGCCACCACAGGGACAGTTCAGGGGGGTAATGATGAGCCAGAGACGGAAGCAGAGGGGAGTTCAGAAGCTGTGGTGGAAACCTTAACCACAGACAGCAGATTTGGACAGGAGCAAAAAGCAGACGCCACTCTCCAAAAGTGTTTTGAACAGGTGACTGACGCCCAGCTAACATCTGAAACCCCAGTGAGGTTTCTGGAGAAAAAGGGGATTTTATATAGAGAAACCCTGAGGAATATCTCAAAAGGGGGAGATGGGATCAGAAGTCAGCTGGTGGTACCTGAAAAGTATCGCCCCATGGTCTTACAAAGGGGTCACTCTGACATGTTTGCTGCACACTTAGGAGTGAACAAAACACAGCAGAGAATCACACAGAATTTCTACTGGCCTGACATAGGGAAGCAGATCAGGGAGTTCTGTAAACAATGTGATGTGTGTCAAAGGCAGGGGAATAACCGCGACAGGACCAAAGCAAAGTTGTGCCCTTTGCCTGTGATTGACACTCCGTTCAAATGCATAGGGGTGGATATTGTGGGACCTTTGCCCAAGGCCACAAAGAGGGGGAACAGGTTCATTCTAACAATTGTGGACCATGCCACAAGGTATCCTGAAGCCATACCCTTGACTAACATTGAAACTAACACAGTGGCCGATGCTCTGGTGGGGTATATGTCCAGGATGGGATTTGCCTCAGAGATAATCACAGATTTGGGCGCATCGTTCACATCAAAGCTCATGAAACGCTTATGGCAGATCTGTGGAATTAAGCACAAGGAAACCACTGCTTATCATCCTGAAAGTAATGGGTTAACTGAGAAGTTCAATGGGACTCTAATGCGCATGATTAGGGCTTACTTGGCAGAGAATCCAAACAATTGGGATCAGAAGCTGCAATCCCTTTTGTTTGCTTATCGATCAGTGCCACAAGCCAGTACCGGGTTCAGTCCATTTGAACTTTTATTTGGGAGAAGGGTGAAAGGGCCCCTTGATTTGATCAAACAAAATTGGGAGCAGATCACCCAGGATGACCCACAAGACGTTGTGACATACATAGACACCTTGATGAATGACCTAAGGAGAAATCTAGAGCTGGCAGCAGAAAACCTGCAAGCTCAGAAGGTCAGACAGAAAACATGGTATGACCACAAAGCTAGAGAGAGGCACTTTGACCCAGGGGAGGAAGTGCTTTGGCTTAGGCCCTGCAGAGAGAATAAACTGCAGCTCAAATGGGCAGGACCATATAGGGTCATTTCCAAGATGTCAGACCTGAACTACCTAATAGAACAGGAGGAGAACCAAGCAAGGAGGGTGGTTCATGTGAATGCCCTAAAACCCTACTACAGAGGGGAACAAAGGGTTTTATTCGCGATAAAAGCAGCTGAGAGTGAGGAAGCGGAATTACCCTTCTGGGAGGGTAGAGGGGAAGTAAAATACAACCCAGAGGAGGTAAAGATCAGTCCTGCACTCACCCAAGACCAGCAGCAAGAACTAAAAATGCTGCTTAGTAAATATCAACAGGTGTTTTCCAACAAGCCGGGGATAGTGAAGGGAGTGATGCATCGGATCCACACAGGGGATGCACCCCCGCAGGCAGTATCCCCATACCGAGTAACGGGACCCTATAGGGACAAGGTGCGGAAGGAGCTGGACGAAATGCTGAGGGAGAACATAATCGTCCCCTCTTCTAGTCCTTGGTCCTCTCCGATAGTCCTTGTGGACAAGCCTGATGGGAGCATTAGGTTTTGTGTTGATTACAGGAAATTAAACCGTGTAACCACTCCTGATGCCTACCCAATGCCCAGGCTAGACAACCTGATTGAAACCATAGGGGGTTGTCGGTTCATCTCATCATTGGACCTGGTAAAGGGATATTGGCAATTAAGAATTGATCCCAGGGATCAAGAAAAGACTGCTTTTTGCAGCCCTTTTGGTCTCTATGAGTTTCGAGTCCTGAGCTTTGGTCTCAGAAATGCACCAGCCACATTCCAAAGGCTGATGGACCAGACCTTGGCAGGGCTCAGTGACTTTACAGTGGCCTACATTGACGACATAGGGATCTTCAGTAATACCTGGGAAGATCACCTGATACACCTGGAGTTAGTGCTGCAGAGGTTAAGTGCAGCAGGGCTAACAGTAAAGGCCAGCAAGTGTCAGCTGGGTAGCCCAGAAATAAAATACTTGGGTCACATGGTAGGGGGAGGAATGATAAAAAGCTGTTCGTGATTGGCCTAGACCCAACACCAAGAAAAAAAATCAAATCATTTCTTGGGTTGGTGGGCTACTACAGAAAGTTCATCCCGAGGTTTAGCGAGATTGCGGCTCCGCTGACCGATCTGACGAGGAAGAAGGCTGATGACCGCATCCCGTGGACCAGCGACTGTGAGGCGGCGTTCCAGAGGTTGAAGGAGGCGTTAATCAACTATCCTGTCCTGCGTGCTCCAGACTTCGACCGGGAGTTCATCATCTACACCGATGCGTCTAACAGCGGGGTAGGAGCAGTTCTGTGCCAGGAGGATGAGAATGGTGACCAGCATCCAGTGTCCTACCTGAGTAGGAAACTTCAAAAAGGTGAGAGACATTTGGCAACCGTGGAGAAGGAGTGTTTGGCCATAGTCTACGCGATCCAGAAGGCCAAGCCTTACATCTGGGGAAGACATTTTATTCTGTGTACTGACCATTCACCATTGCAATGGTTAAAGACAATGAAAACCCACAATAGCAAACTTATGAGGTGGGCTTTAAACCTACAGGACTATGACTTTGAAGTGAAGGTGGTCAGAGGGTCAGTGAACTGTGTTGCTGACGCCTTATCAAGAAGACCTGAAGAATGAAGACGGCGAAAGAACATGGACTATGTGTATATAATGATGACAAAAAGTAAAATGTACCTGGTTTTGAATTTGGTTTGTATGAATAAAGGTAAATTGATGTAATGTATATGGTAAATGTTTAAATGCCTAATTGCTATGGTTAACTTAGAATGTAAGTATAAGTAAGTATAATATGGTATGTATAACTGTTGTTGTGTGTTTTATTCAGGTTGTTTTTTGGTGAAAAGCACGTTAGCTTTCCCCCTACAAAACAACTTATAAAGAGGGGAGGTGTTACATACAGCACTGATGTTACCTGTCTGTCATGGGTTTGGAGGGAAAGTTCCATCCTATGGGGAGTGGAAGGCGGGACATCAGGAGGAGGGGCTGTACTGTATAAATATGTGAAGCGTGTGTGGAGAGTTGAAGAGACACACTGAGAGATGCTGAGAGACACTGGGATGTGACGAAGCAGCAGCTGGGAAGAAGAAGCTGTTGTGGGAGTCTGTGTGTCAGACAGGGTACTACTGTGTGTCAGAGTACCAACCTGATAGGTTCAGGTGTCTGTTGGTTAGCCAGAACTGATAGGTTCAGGGTCTGTGCTTCAAGTTAAGGGTTCTGGGTGAACCAAACTGTATGCTTGTATGAGTGAGAATAAGCCACGTTACTTTATCCTATTCACCTGCTTGTTTATTTTTCCCTGTGTGTATTTAAAATAAACCTTATTCTTTTTATTGTTTAAAAATCCATCCCTGGTCTGTGTGACTTCTTACAGGGAATGGTTGGTGGCAGCTTAGTGTAACTGTGTGACATATCCCAGTAGGTCTGGGTTTGTCACACCCTTATCCAGCAACATTTAGCACATAGACAAGAAATTAAGCAGGCATTTATTTCTCCACTGTGGAGAGATGGACTGTGATTAGAGATGGGGACAAATTTTTTAAAAGGTGATTCATTGTGATTTGTCATCAGTCACTGAATCGATGAATACGAATTTACAAATATTCTTGGATGAATCGATTCATTGATTCATCTTCACTTTAAAATGCTATAAAACAGGCCCTTAGGCATCTAGAGACACTAAATCTGCAGGGAAGCTTCCGGAGACTGTTTTCTACAAGGCCAGCAGGATTGGTGATGTTCAGGTTCCAGACCTCTGAGTTATAAGGACACCCTCAGAAAAATTTTCCCCAGGTAATTAGATAATCCAAAATCACACAGAGGCTTCCTGTGTTTTTCCTCAAAAAGCCCTCCATGTTTGGCGACATCTGAGTTAATTACCCACAAAGTGGTTCTCCCCAGGAAAGTGAGAGAGCTAGCTGGAAAAGTTTGCCACAAGGCACAGAAATGGATGACATCACCGGCTTTTGGCATCAAGGTAAGGTTTGCCCCCATCAGCATCAGAGCTCTTTGGCATTGAGTTGAGGTTTGCCCTTGGCAGCATTAGAGGCATTTGGCATCTTAGGAGGGTTGCTCCCAAGCAGGATCAGAGGTGTTTGGCATCATGGCAAGGTTCGTTCCAAGCTAGGGTTTGCTCCCAGCAGGATCAGAGGTGTTTGACATCATGGCAAGGTTCGTTCCAAGCAGGATCGGAAGGGGTTGGAACTGAGGTAGGGTGTGTTCCCAGCAGCATCATAGGTGTTTGGCATCGAGATAAAGTTTGTCCCAAGCATTGTCAAAAGTAATTACATGTTTAAAATGTGGTGTTGGCATTCCAGGTAGGGTATGGCCCTGTGTGTTTCCAGGTAGGGTATGGCCCTGCCACCAAGGATGTGGACTTCCAAGTTGAGTACGACCCTGCCAGTAAGGCTGTGTGATTCCAGGTAGTGTACAGCTCTGCCACTCAGCCTGTGGGCTCCCAGATTGGGTACAAGACTGCCACCAAGGCTGTGGGCTTCCAGGTTGCTATGGCCCTGTCACCAAGGTATTGGTGAAGTACAGGACTGTCACCAAGGCTGTGAGCTTCCAGGTCAGGTACGGCCCTGCCACCAATGTGCATTTCCAGATCGGGAATGGCCCTGCCACCAATGTGGGTTTCCAGGTCAGGTATGGCCCTGCCATGAAGGTTGTGGGCTTCTAGATGGTCAACAGCCCTGCCACAAAGGTGGGATTCAGACTCCTCAGGTACCAATGTTATTCTTCTTGGGATAGTGTGCGGAGGGATATTGGACAGGCAGGTGGTGTTGAGTTTTTGTGTTGGCCTGAGGCAGCCAGAAATTGGCTGCTGGACTTCAGAATTTGGCTAGAGGAGGCACCTTGGGGGCTTTAGTGCAGGTTTTGGCCCATGGCAACCAGAAATAACTGGCTGCTGGATTTCAGAACTTAGCTGGAGTTGGCCAGGAAACAGCTGCCGGACTTCAGAATTTATCTGGAGGGGGCCAATTGGAAGCTTGAGTTGCAGGTTTTGGCCTATGGTGGCAGAAATAATTAGCTGCTGAACTTCAGAACATGGCTGGAAGAGTTCAGAAATCATTTGTTGGACTTCAGAATTTGGCCCATGCAGACTAGAAATTGGCTGCTAAACCTCATACTTTGGCCTATGGTAGCCAGAAATAATCATCTGCTGGACTTCAGAATTAGCCTGATGAAGGCTAGAAATCAGCTGCTCTACTTTAGAATTTGGCCCATGGAGGCAAGGAATTGGCTGCTGGAGTTCAGAATTTGGCTGGATGAGGTCACTTGGAGGCTTGAGTGCAGGTTTTGGCCCAAAGAGGCCAGAAATTGGCTTCTGGACTTTAGCATTTCACCCATAGAAGCCACAAACTGGCTGCTGGACTTCAGAATTTGGCTAGAGGAGGCCATGTGGAGGCTTGACTTCAAAATTTGTCCTGAGAAGGCGTTATATTCAGTAAAAACACTTCTGGTTTAAAGACTGTTTTCTGTTGTATAATTTCTTGTGTGGTATCTTTTATCTGTTATCCAATTTTTTTTTACTTTATTGCATGTCCACCACAAATGAAAAAAGGTCCTGGGTTGCTTAACACACTTCCAAAAGGAGTTGCTAGCCCCCGGTGCCATTTTTGCTAGTTTTACAGGTGTGAAATGCCATCCCTAAAACATCCCTAGAGTAGTCCACCGTGACTAGATAGGTGGGATATAAATAAAATAAAATAAAATAAAATAAAAAATAAATCTTTAAGACATTTTCTCTCAAATTGACTGGCTTAATCCATTTATAGTTGTCATTCCACATTCGTGTCCAATCATCTATGTCTATATTGTAACCAAAATTTTGTGATCATTTAATCATCACTGCTTTCGCCCTTTGGTCTTCTAAATTATACTCTAACAAAAAGGCATATATTATTTGTATGATTTTAGCACTGGTGTAAATCCATAACTCATCCACCTGTACCTTCCCCTCATAAAAACCTATTATTTTATCTTTCTTAAACCTTGATTCTAGTTTCAGCATCAGCCACCAATCCATTGGCAGACCCATTTCCTTCAACTCCTGTATATTTTTTAATTGTTGATCTTCGGTTAGCAGCTCTTTATACATATATCTCATTTCGTTTGAAAAGAAGGTTGAATAGATGCTTCTAAAGGTGCTACCAAATCTGAATTTTTTTGTATATTTGCCCCTGGAATTTTTGTCATAACTGTATAAAGCTCTCCTCACAATGTGCTCAGAAAAATGAGTTTGATCTTTGACCTTGCCATACCATATATTTGCATGCCACCCTAATTTTAATTCATGCCCTTCCAATTTTAAGAGTCTTAGATCCTCCAAAGTAATCCACACCTTTATCCAGTTCAGTGCACAGGCCTTGCAGTATAATAAGCAATTTGGTAGACCCCATTCCTCTTCTTTCTTTTAAGTGATGTAGTGCTTTGAGTTTCATCAAGTTAATTCTTCTTCTTCTTGGTTTTTTTTTTTAGATATATACTCCCAAATATTTGATTTTCAATGTAGGCTCAAAGCCAGTTTCTAATTGTAGTTTTCTTACTTCTTCTTGTGCCATATTTTTGGTCAAAAATTTAGTTTTTTTGTAATTCACTTTAAGCCCCGACACTGCAGAGATTCTTCAGTTGTAGAAATTAGCTCTCTAATCGATTCCTCCAGATTTTCTAGCAGCAGTATAAGATCACCAGCATAAGCTTGTAGCTTATATTCTTCTCCCTTTATTTTCAAATCTCTAATTTTGGAATTTTACCTTATGTCTGTTTAGTATTTCTAGTGTTAGAGGGACGTGGTGGCCCTGTGCTGCAGGGTCAGAAGACCAGCAGTCGTAAGATCGAATCCACACGATGGAGTGGGCTCCCATCGCTTTGTCCCAGCTCCTTGCCAACCTAGCAGTTCGAATGCATGTAAATGTGAGTAGATAAATAGGTATCACCTCGGTGGGAAGGTAAAATGGCATTCCCTAGTCACACTGGCCACATGACAATGGAAAACTGTCTTCGGACAAGCGCTGGCTCTACGGCTTGAAAATGGGATGAGCACCACCCCTGGAGTCGGACACGACTGGACTGAAAATGTCAAGGGGAACCTTTACCTTTACCTTACCTTACCTATTTCTAGTGTTAAAATAAAAAAAATAAGGGTGATAAGGGACATCCTTGTCTTGTTCCTTGTTCGATTTTGATCTTCTCTAAGATTTGGCCCTTGACCTTGACTCTTGCTCTTTGTTGCAAATAGACTGACTCTACTACCTGAGAGAAGCTTTCTTGAAGGCCTGCATCTGGCATTTTGAAGTACCTTCCTTCTGAGCCTGGAGATTATGGATCCCCATCATTGCTTGTAACCTGAGATGGACTTTTCCTCCAGAAATCTGTCCAATCCCCTTTTAAAGGCATCTAGGCCAGATGCCATCACCATGTCCGGTGGCAAGGAGTTCTACAGACTAACAAAACGCTGCGTAAAGAAATATTTTCTTTTGTCTGTCCTCACTTTCCCAACACTCAATTTGAGTGGATGTCCCCTGGTTCTAGTATTGTGTGAGAGGGAAAAGAGTTTCCCTTTATCCACTGCATAATTTTATATGTCTCAATCATGTCCTCTCTCAGGCACCTTTTCTCTAGACAAAACAGCCCCAAATGCTGTAGACTTTCCTCACAAGGGAAGTGCCCCAGTCCAGTCATCATTTTAGTCAATCTCTTCTGCACCATTTCCAGTTCCACTATGTCTTTTTTTAGGTACAGCCTAATGTCTGTTCCAGGGAAGATGGTGGAAAGCCTCATCCACGATAAAATCTTAAAACACATAGAAGAACAAGCCTCGCTGAGGGAAAATCAGAGAAATTAAAGGAGTTCTTCACATCTGTCTTCACAACAGAAGACTTTTGACAAATTCCACTGCCCAAATGGTCCCTTCCTGACTAATGGATTAAATCAGATACAGGTTAAAAGAGAGGATGTTTTCAGACCTAATTGATAAATTGAAGAACATTAAGTCACCAGGCCCAGATGGCATCCACCCAAGGGTTATTAAGGAACTGAGGAATGAAGTTGCTGATCTCTTAACTAAAATATACAACTTGTCCCTTAAAACGGCCACATTGCCAGAGAACTGGAGGATAGCATGTCATGCCAATCTTTAAAAAGGGAAGGAGGGGGGGGACCCGGGAAACTACAGGCCAGTTAGTCTGTGGAGCCAGAGAAACTAGAAGGGAGGGATGAGGCAGATGAGTGTCAGTAGTTAGTTAGAGAGTCAGTCAGTACAAGTTAGATAGTCCGGGGAGTCTGAAATGAGAAGTCAGTCGAGAGGGTGGAACTTCTAGAGATATAAGTGTGAAACAAGTTATTATAAAACTACTGACTACTTTAAAACCTTTGAAAAACCTGTTTATGTGAACTTTATCCAATAAACCTGTTTTGTTAAAGTTTACACGCAGTATGGACCTCCATCTTTCTAAGTAAATATTGTTAACAGAGATCAATGAGTGGCAGCATAAAAAGGGAACGTGGCATGAATCTCAGGCTAGTGAAATATTCTGGGGACACACAAGAGGCATGTCACATAGCCTAACTGAAATACCCACACAGCTAAAGAAATCCCTCCCCAAATTCCCAGTAAACTTCAAATAATATTAATGAATGAAATAAGAAATTAATTAAATGTGGAAAATAAGTGTTTGGCTTGCTGCCACAAAATTGAAAGCACAGACACAGCTAGCAAGTAGAAACGACTCCTCTGACTTTTAAGAGACTCAGAGCAGAAGTGGGAAATGGCTGAAAGGAAAAGGCTTATAAAGCCTCTGAAAAAGGTACACCCCACAGCCCTTTCACCAGCATTATTGGCTCCCTGACATGTCAATCCAGGATCTCCTGATTGGTTGCAGAGATGGTACAGAGATGCCCATAAGGGCAACAAATTGATGAATATCAATTAATAAAACTGGGTAAACATTCATCATTTCGTATTTGTCAGGTCTTCAGAACTGACAAATGCAAATTGACAAATATATGACAAATTGGCAATATTTGTCAAAAATCAGGATTCGTTTTTAAATTCGTCCCCATTTTAATTCTGATTCTACTTAAACAATGAATGTTATTTCAAAAATTACATCTATGCATATTAGCATATTTTATATTTAATTCTCCTCTTGTGATATGTTTGCTTTTTATTTTATTTTATTTTACTTTAGGGTTTTTTGGGAATGTGTAAATAGACATTTTACTGGTTAGATATTCATTTTTACTGACATTCTAGCAGCTCATTTATTGAATTGGCAATTGCTGTAACATCCTTCCACTTTCCCAGAAAAAAACGACATCAATCACTCTATTCCAATGTTATGTCTCAAACTGTGAAAGGTAAAATGAATAGTGGGGGTGGGGCATGCATGTACTCTCTGTATCCCTGTTCTTTCCTGGAAATTACCAAGATATTTGCAAAACAGCCTCTAAACATGTACAGCTGAAATATATCTACAATGCTTCCGTGATCCAAAGCCCTGACAAAGTGAGACTCCTGTTCATAGTAAAGTAGTAAGCACATTCTGGATCCCTCATATTAATATAGCTAGCATTCACACATGGCAAAGAAAGAAAGAAAAACTCAAAAAGAGTATGCTACTTACCTTAGAAAACAACCTCCTTGTTTTTCCTATTGCAAAGTTATGGATGAAATCATCAAAGTCTAAGCACAATTAATTTCGGATCCAGGGAATAGAAGAAAGAGAAAAGACAGGAAGATGGAAAATATGGAAGTGAAAGCTGGCTGGACAGCTCAGTGAGTTGGGTACCCAGCTATGAAGCTAGAGGCCAGGAGTTTAACCACTGTGTCTCCTCAAATAAAAGCCATCCTATGTAGCCTTTGGCAAGCTGCACAGTCAAAACTGGCTGTATAAGAAGGGAATAGTAAACTACTTCTGAGTCCTTTATATATAGGATACCCTGGAAAGGGTTGATAGAACCAACTTGACATAACACAATGTGTGAAGTGAAGGTTCTTTGCACTGCCAGCTTAACAAAAAAATAATAAAAATGACTGTGCCCATTGCTGTTTTGCAATTTCTCACTTATTCCATGTCTGATGATTATCTTAGGAAGCCAAAAGAAGGATTCTCCAAGAGGCTGAAAAACAGGAGAGGTAAAAAAAGAAAACAGATCAGAAGCCCTGAAGACTGGTAGTGGCGCCCTGCTGTCCTACCTCCAGTCTATGACCTGACCTTGCTTTCTGCATTTATCCATTCACAGAAATTGCACTTTCATGGAGAATAGGGTGGTAAACAAATGCCATCATGGATTCAGATAAGCCTCAGGTCAATGAGCACAGTATAATTTAGCCCCAATCTGTTTCCCCTTTATTCATGAACAGAAAGGGTTAGGGGTCTCCACACATTCAGCAAGTCTCAGTTTTTTAAAATACCAGTTTCTTCTGAATAGCATACTACAGTTAGGCCCAATAGTGGAGAATTTCAGAGTCCAGGATATTTCAATGGCTTTCTGGCTGTTTTTTTTAAACCTTCTGCAAATGTTAGAAGAGAAAGATAGACTATCAGTCGACATAAGAGCAAATTGCAAAGCTGTTGAAATGTCCAGATGACAGCAGAATTTTCTAGTGTCAGGCATTAGAGAATTTCTAATATTGCCCTCTAAAATTGCTCTGCTAATCTTCAGCCTTTTTATATACATATTTATACTACAATCCTATTCACATTTGCCTGGGAGTAATTCCAACTGTACTCAGCAGATATTACTATTGAGTATGCATGTATAAGATTATGCTGCTCACTGTCCATGAACTGATGGTTCATATTAAGTCATAACACTCTTCATTCAAAATGTAAGGCAGTCCGTTATGGGCACAGGACAGTTCAAAGGAGCAATATTAGTCAAATGATTGAACAGCAAAATATAATTCTACTTTGTTTTGTTTCAAGCTGCCAACTGAAGTCTGGTCTACATGTACAGTGGGAATACATTGAAGATGAGGTGAGAATAGGCACCACTTTTGACTGCAAGTGGATAAATTAGATTGTTGAATGCCCCCTTGTGTATAGATTACTCCCAGTAGGTAGAAAATTAGAACAGCAGAGAAACATGCTACATTAGAAATTTTCTTGCATATCTCTGTGTATTTTATTTTCATGAAGATAAAGTATACTATCTTTTGGTTTATGTTTCCTTATTTTAAATATGGGGGAATATTTAAATGTGAGCATGTAATTCCTTCTTATTGAAAAAAAAAGGAATTTCTCGGTGCTTTCAAGAGAGGTTTTGCATCAGTGGCTGAAATCCTCTTGCACAGCATAGTAAGTCACAACTAGAATAGGCCCCATGAGTAGAGTAAACTCAATGAAATTTACAAAGAAGTTGACTTGCCAAATTCCCACTGATTCAATTAGCCTATTCTAGTGCAGCTTATTACACTAAGAAATAGATTTCAATCCCTGAGAAGGATGTTTTCTGTAAAATTGCCATTTTTTAAAAAGCAGCATTGCCTTTCCCCCCAAAATGATGCAATTGGGTGAATTGCACAAACTGCCCCAAACTAGGATGACTGGTGCTTTGTTTAAGAAATTGAAGCACCTGATGGGTTCTTTGTTTCTTTCCTAATAATCAGCCAGCCCTTCTGTGCTTGCTGTGGCTGTGCTTTTCTTCTTAAAGAGAAAGGACACTAGAGACATTTTATACAAATCACAGTGGACGTGAAGTGGAAATACAGTAGTGCACTTTCACTCATTCTCATCAGGAGATGACAACACCTTGGTACTTTGAAAGGTCCAATAAAGTGAACTCAAAAGGAAAATTAAAGTATTTTTTTTGTATAGGTTTGTATAGGTTTGTTTTCGAGGGCTCCAGAGACTAGGACACAGAGCAATGGTTTCCAACTACAGGAAAAGAGACTCCATCTGAACATTAGGAAGAACTTCCTGATGGTCAGAGCAGTCCGGCAATGGAATTGGCTGCCTCAAAGGGTGGTGGAGTCTCCTTCTTTGGAGGTTTTTAAGCAGAGACTGGATGGCCATCTGTTGAGAGTACTTTAATGGATGTTCCCGCATGGCAGAGGGTTGGACTGGATGGCCTCAATGGTCTCTTCCAACTCTATGACTCTGCGACTCTACCTTATGAAAAATATTTATGTAAAATGTGTCACAACCCCCACATAGGAAATAAAAATGAGGCATCAAAGAACGACACTTACAAAAATAGGGCAGGAATGTAGGCGGTATTTAGAGGATGAAACTTACAAACATCTCTAGGAAAATGAATTTGCAAAGGCTTTCACAGCCGGGATCTAATGGTTGTTGTGTGTTTTTTGGGCTCTTTGGCCGTGTTCTGAAGGTTGTTCACAACTCCCAAACAAACTGCACCAGAGCACAGAACACTGTCCTCTGAAGATGCTGGCCAAGGAGACTGGTGAAATGTTAGGAAGAACAACCTTCAGAACATGGCCAAAGAGCCCAAAAAGCCCACAACAACCATCTCTAAGAAACAGCTATGCTCTTGTGGCAGGCTTTTGTCACTTGACATATTGGCCAAAATCATGTTGGTATAAATTTATCTGCCAGAAGCTGATTACATCATCAGTTTCTGGCAGTAACATTTAATGTAAATTAACTAAAAGTTCTGGGTCTCCAACATTTTATGTTCTATCAGGAATGTATCTCCATTCCATGTACAGGTGATGGTAATGACACTTTTGGATCAGCAGGCTTGTCTGTAAGTAACTCTACAGAAACCCTTTGTGAACAACCTCAGTGCAGATCAGTAGCCTTCACACCTATTTTTCACAACTGTCAATAAGCAATTATTGCTCAGGCCAATAAAAAGCTTCAATGCACTTGTTTGTTCAGAACAAAGGTGTTATTTTTAAATTTGAATTCTAAGTTGTATTGGAGACAGAATTGATGTACCATATTCCAATGTGAAGATCAAGAAAGAGCTCCACATCAAAGCCAGCCATCAACAGACAACATGATTACTGTTTTTGTTTCCAAATGCCTCTGATGAGAAATGAAAAACAAGTTATTGCTGCCACCAACAGGTTCTGTCTCTGCTTGTTACATTTCAGTGTTTTACAGTGCCACAGTGCAGAAAGCAATATCCACATTAAAAGGTCCTGATGCAGAGATCTTGTTCTGATAGAGGCTCTATGAGACTTTTACCAGAGCAGTCCAGTTAAAATCAAAATATAAAAGAGAAAGCTGTGGATAAGTTTCCTTTGTAGACCAGTAAAACTATCACTTCTTCACAATAACAGAGATGTGCTTTATTGGAATGTACCGTATTTTACCATGTATAAGACAACACTTTTTCCTAAAATAATTAGGGGGAAAATTGAGGGTCATCTTATAAACAGAAGGAAGCAGTCACGCGTATGTGCTCAGGCGCCTCCTGCTGCCACCGGTGTAGCCCAATTTCCTCTTTCAGTGCTCACAGCTTGTCCCCTCCGTGGCTGAGGCGGCAGCAGCAGGAGGAGGCAGAGATGGAGGTGAAGGAGCATTCACATGCATTCTGGTGCCTCTTGATGCCTGACTCCCCCCGCCTGCCCGATCACCACCTCCAGAGAAACTGAGGGGCTCAGCTCAGTCTCTGCCTTTTCACCTCCATCCCCTCCAGGGGCAGAGACAGCAGGAGGCATAGGCGAAGGAGCATTCATGCATGCTCTGGTGCCTCCAGCTGCTGCCTCCCCCCCACCTGCCCAATCACCGTGTCATGAGTGCAGCTGAAGACCTGGAACCAGAAGGATTAACTGAGGCTGAGGAGAATGCTGAGAAATCAGAAACACCTGAACCGCCTCCAGATTCTTCTTCCCCAGCAGACAAGCTTCAGGCCAGCCTTTGGGAAAGACTTAGGACAAAAAGGTCAGAGGATCACTCAAAGGCTGTCCACAGAAATATCCGTTCAACTAGCCCTGAGTATTAACAGGATAGAAAGGTTTCCAGCAGCTCAAGGGGCTGTTTTGCTATAAAACAGCTCCTAGTCAGCTAGAATTTCTGTGGAAGCAACGAGTCCAAAACTCTGGCTTGCATCCACACTCTTTGAACCGTGTTCCTGACTCTGGACTCTGGACTCTGACCCTGGACTACGCTGTGTATTTGACTCTGGACTCTGACCTTGGACTGCATTCTGTGAGTTGGTTTATGGACATTGGCGTTGCATTCTTGGTATTCCTGACCCTGGACTGATTTATTGGACTTTGGCTATTGTAACCCCCGGGAACATGACAGATTGCTTCCACACCCACACTTTTCCCATCCTGGAGGGAAAAGCAAGCGAAGACTCAGGTCTTACCCAGACAGTCGGACAGCTTCAACAGCAACAAATACAATTACAAGCCGATGCTGCTTCTCAGGCTAAGTGTCCTGTGCTTCCTCCTGAGAAATTTGAAGGAAGTGTGGAGGAGTTCCCAGCCTTCTTGGCACAGTGTAAGCTGTATATTGAGCTGCGCGCCAGAGACTTTCCCACAGACAAAACCAAGGTATGCTTTATAATTAGTTTACTCAAGGGACAGGCAGCTAAATGGGCTACTCCTCTACTCCTTGCTCCTTCACCCCTGTTAACTACCAGGGTTTTCTGGAACATATCTCAGTCACGTTTGCTAACCCCTTGCAAGCTGCCACTGCTAACAGAAAGATTTGGGCCCTGAAACAGGGAAAGGCTTCAGTCTCCCAGTATTCTACTGAGTTCAGACTCTTGGCCCAAGATTTACTCTGGAATGAGGCAGCTCTTATGGACCAATATATGGAGGGGTTAGCTGATGGGATCCTGGATGAGCTGGCACATGTAGATCGACCCAACACGCTGCAAGAACTAATCACTCTATGCTTACGCATTGATGGCCACTTGGAGAGCCGATGCTTAGCACAGGGTGGTTCCCATCTCCTGCAGCCACCCGTGACAGCCCCCAATACCAGATCGGAGGATTCTGAACCTATGCAATTGGGAGCAGCTCGGCCCCGCCTCAGCCCTGAGGAAAAAACATGACGCCGATCCCATAATCTTTGTCTGTACTGTGAGGGAGCAGGACACTTTGCTTCTGACTGTTTGGTTAAGCGGCGTAACCTTGGCTCTGTGAAACCATTGCCAGTAAAAGAATTGCCCCATGTCTGAATGGACCCTCAGACATGGGGCACTTAGCTGGGTCTCGTGAACCATACCTCAACATCCCGTGACCATTCCTTGTACCAGTTAAACTCTGCCAGCCAAATGGACGTTGTTTGTTTGTCTATGCCATGGTCGACTCTGGGGCTGATCGCTGTTTCATTGATACAACTTTTGTAAAACAGCATCAGATCCCTGTAGAAGATAAAGAGATCCCAACCCTAGTCAAATCCATAGATGGACGTCTCCTCCGCTCTGGTCCTGTGACCCAAGAAACCCAACCGGTCATCCTCCAGGTTCAACAGCACCAGGAGCAACTACAGTTCAACATCACCCGCATGCCCTGTTTTCCACTTATTTTGGGACTTTCCTGGCTCCGAACTCATAACCCCCTAATGGACTGGACACGAGGAGAGTTAAGTTTCAGGGACCCGTGTCCACATCTGGGTCCACCAACTACCTTGGCCGCAGCAGGGTCAACAGACAAGCCCGTAATACCCTCGGATTATGAGGACTTTGCTGATATCTTCGAGGAGAAGGGGGCTGACCAACTACCTCCGCACCGACCCTTTGACTGTGCTATCAACTTGGTGCCTGGGGCACCCCTTCCTGTGGCACGGATTTACCCCATGTCGGAACCCGAACTCGCAGTCTTAAGGGACTTTCTTGATAAAAATCTGAAACGGGGATTCATTCAGCCATCCATGTCGCCTCTGTCTGCACTTGTCATCTTTGTTGAAAAGAAGGGTGGGGAGCTGCGTCCCTGCAGTGATTACAGAGCTTTGAACAAGATAACTATTAGAGACTGCTACCCTCTACCATTGATCGGTGAACTTCTGGATTGTCTTAAAGGGGCACAAATTTACACCAAGTTGGATCTCCATGGCGCCTATAATTTAGTGCTAATTTGTGCTGGCGACGAATGGAAGACAGCTTTTGGGACACGTTATGGCCAGCATGAATATCTGGTCATGCCTTTCGGATTAACCAATGCTCCAGTGGTGTTCCAGTGGTTCATGAATGTCATCTTTCGGGACTTTCTTGATCGCTTTGTATTCATTTACCTGGATGACATTCTGATTTACTCCCAAGACCCCGCTTGGCATACGGAACATGTTCACCAGCTTTTACAATGGTTATGAGAACATCAACTCTACGCCAAGCTGGAGAAATGTCAATTTAACCTGCAAGAAGTTGAGTTCCTGGGTCACATTGTATCTCCCCAAGGGATCCAGATGGACCCAAAGAAGATAGAGACGGTACTGAACTGGCACAAACCTCGAAATCGTAAGGACATACAACAGTTTCTCGGCTTCACAAATTATTACCGTCAGTTCATACCATCTTACGTGGATATAACCACGCCACTGACCCGCCTCCTCTGGCCCAAAGAGCTGTTTCTTTGGACTCCGGAGGCAGATCATGCCTTTACCACACTAAAAACACACTTTACTACTGAGCCCATCCTACGCTATCCGGATCCCCGACTACCATTTACCGTAGAAACAGATGCCTCCAGTGTCACCCTGGGTGCAATACTGTCCCAGCAGGAGGATCCCTCACAACTACTGCAGCCCTGTGCATTCTACTCCCGGCAGTTCACACCCTCGGACCGCAATTACACCATCTGGGAGCGAGAACTTTTGGCCATCAAAGCTGCTTTCGAGGTTTGGAGGCATTACCTCGAAGGGGCCTGTCACCCAGTCCAAGTTTTGACGGATCATCGAAACCTGGAACACTTACAAACAGCTCGATGCCTTAATCAGCGCTCGATATGTTGGTTCCTGTGAGGTTTGTCGTCAAGCCAAGGACGTACCAGCCAAACCTTCAGGTCTGCTACAACCATTACCTGTGCCGGCCAGCCCTTGGGACACAGCATCTTTGGATTTTATCACAGATCTCCCGCAGTCACAAAGGTATACCTGTATCTTAGTAATAGTGGAACTGTTTACTAAGATGGCTAATTTTGTTCTATGTCCCAAGCCTCCCACAGCTCCTGACACTGCCCAACTCTACCTCCATCATGTTTTCTGTCTACATGGGCTCCCGACGCACCTAATTTCTGATCGTGGTTCCCAGTTCACTTCCTGGTTCTGGCAAGCCTTACACTTCAGTTTGGGTACCCAGGTGCACTTGGCGTCGGCATATCACCCCCAAACAGATGGACAGACCGACCGTACCAATGCCATTCTAGAACAATATCTCCACTGCTACACCTGTTATCAGCAAGATAATTGGGCTAGCCTGTTACCCCTGGAAGAATTTGCTTACAATAATGCTGTACACACATCTACAGAACAGACACCATTTGAAGCCAACTATGGGTACCATTCTCGCTTTTTCCCAGCTACTCTACCATCAACCATGTTTCCTGCTGCCGATGCCCATATATGTGAGTTGCAGGCCCTCCAAGACTTACTCTGAGAGCAGCTTCAGCAGGCTAAAGAAGCTTATAAGACAGCGGCCGACCGAAAGCGACAAGAAGGGCCACCTCTGAAACCAGGAGATCAGGTCTGGCTTTCCACCCGTTACCTTCGCTGACCTGGCCGATCCTGTAAATTGGACCCTCGGTTTATAGGACCTTATGTAATCCTGAACAAATCAACCCTGTTGCCTTCCAGCTACAACTTCCAGATACTCTCCGTATCCACCCGGTTTTCCATCGATCTCTCCTTGTTCCTGTCTCAGAACCAGACCCTGCGCAACCTTCGCCCCCGGCTCCACCTCCACCTATTCTGATCGATGGCAAGGAAGAATACGAGGTCCGTCAGATCCTAGACTCCCACCGAGGAGGTCTTCAGTATTTTGTAGATTGGGAAGGTTACGGTCCTGAGGATTGATTGTTGGAACCCGCCAGCAATCTACATTTTTGAATGGACTTTGTAGTTACTATTGATTTCCTAGGATGTAGTTCATAGTAGGAGAATAGAAAGGGAGGCTCAACCTTACCTATTTTTTAGCTAGTAGTTTTTTATTTTATTTTTGGTAGCTGGGATTTGCTAAATTTCTTACTACCTTAGTAATGGAAATGTTTTTGAATGCTATGCTTTGCAACAAACTGATGATAAGAGGGAAACGAGTGGAAAGGGAAAGAAGGGGCAAGGGGTGAGTGTGGGAGAGCAAGGGACACACAGGGGACTAGTGAAGAGGGAGGCAAATGAGTGATTGGGCAGGTGGGTGAGCAATCAATCAATCAGGAGGAAGAAGAGCAGTGGTGAGGTGATCAATTGATCAATCAGTGGGTGGATGAGCAATCAGGTGGGCAGGCGAGCGAGCAGGCAAGCAAAGGGGTGAACAATCAGCAAATGGATGGGTGAATAGGCATGTGCCAGCTTTTTCTTTTTCTTTTTGGTAAGCATGGTGCTTTTATTATTATTTTAAAAATTCCTGTTATCTGGTATAGTGCTGTATCAGAAAGCAGACTTTTTTAAAAAAAATTCCACATCTGCCACAAAATAAATGGACCTCTGGCAGAGAAGCAGAAAAACCCACTCCTCTGGCACAGTACTCCACGTGTGCAGGCACCTCATGTGTACACTAACATTTAAATTGCTTTATAATAAAGCAGACACTGGTAAAACAGAAGATTTTATTGTCAGTAGGATCAACAAAATACACAAAATCCATCCAGTGTTCCCGCTTTTACTATTTCATGAAACAAGTCAACAATTGCTGCAGTTTGCAACACAGTAAGGAGAAATACTCAAAAATTGTTTCAAAAGTATGCAAAATCTCTCTGAAACCGACACATAGAACCTGGTTTCTGGCATTGAGGAAATACAGAGAAAGAATGAGAGAGAAATGTTTACCACATGATTAACTGAGTCAGGATTTATATCCCTGTCTGCCACTGAACTATGCCCACTAGCTTAATATTAGTAATTTCAATTTAAGCAAAACAACAACAACAACAACAACAACAACAACAACAACAACAACAACAACAACAACAACAACAACAACAACAACAACAACAACAACAACCTGCTCTCTCACAAACAAAGGGAAGGGTCAGAACCAGAAAAAGACACCAAAGCTTGAAGACTGAACAGTAGGTCTGAGAATGCCCACTGTGTCCCACAGTGCCCTCTCCTAGTAGGAGGTGGCCACATACATAGCTGCTAGGAAAAGTGGACAATGCGTCTAGGATATTGTGAAAAATAAAAACACAGCTTCTCAAACATAGGCTGAAATCCTGATGCATAGTATAGTAAGTCACACTAGAACGTGTCACAGAGAATATATGGGGATTTCGTGAGTCAACTCCTCCATAACTTCCATTGATTCAGATGTGCCTACTCTAGTTGCAACTTACTATGCTAAAGCAAGTTGCAACTAGAGTGGGCCTATTTCAATCAGTGGAATTTACGAAGCAGTTGATTCCTCTAAGCAACAAGATTTCAACCACTAGATTCATTAGACATGAAAGCGGAACCCAAATAAACACTAAGCCCTGAGTAGACATGCACAACCTCTTTTTTCTTATAGGAACATATAGAATGATTACCTTGCAGCGATCATGAGCTACAAGGTAATCATCCCCCAAATTAGTAGCCCTCCAGATCTTTTTGACTACAATGCCCATGATTCTTGATCATGCTGGCTAAGCCTGACAGATATTGTACTTCACAGGTATCTGATCTGCAGTGCTATAAGTCTGCCATAAAGATGCTTATTTGCTTTTTCTGACAATTGTTGCATTTTGGAGGGGAGGGGAGGCAGAATGTTCAAATTATGGAGGGGAGGGGAAGTAGAATGTTCAGAATGCCAGATGCAGGGAAGGGGGTATCAGGAGACAGGTATCTAGTTGTCTCGTGTGCTCCCAGGGGCATCTGGTGGGGTCACTGTGAGATACAGGAAGCTGGACTAAATGGGACCTTGGCCTGATCCAGCAGGACTCTTCTTATGTTCTTATGTAAATTAGCCTTTAAAACTTGCTTCTGAGAACAGTCCATAGCTTTACATTCATTTTTGTCTTTGCTTCTTGCCTTTTGAGATCTCTCTCCTTGTTTTGAAAAGAAATAGGAAAAAAAACAGGCTCTATAAGCCTTTACCTTAAATGCCATCTATTTACACTTCTCCTTTCTGTTTGGATCATCCTCTTTAACCCTTCTCTCTTGCTTTTGACTGCAGTGGATTTGAAAGCAATTGACACACAACTCAGCTATGTTACACTGACACCTACTGTCCATTCTCTGTCAGTGAAGTCACCAATAACATGTTGACATTCTTACATCAGAAACAATGAAATTCAACTTTGTAATTACTTGCTTTGTATTTCTACCTTCTGCTACCTCCTTGAAACGGCTTCACTGGAGGTTCATTTGAGAAAATGAAATGAGTAAATGTCAGTTGGAACCAGGTAAAAAGGATTGTTACCTACTCAGCAGTGCAGAGGAAGATGTTTATGGTTTATCCCAGGGCAATAGGAAAACAAGAATACGAACCAGCCATTTTAGGGGGAAAAACTGTTATTAAAGTTACATGTGGCAATGGGGAATTGGTTCTCTAAATCATCAGTCTGGGGCTTAGCTGGAGAATTTCAACATACCAAGAGTGAGTAACTCTAGATGTTGTTGGACTGCAACTCCCAATGGTCATTATCTTTCCTTAGAAAGGTTACTGCTCATGGGAATTACAATTCAGCAATGTTTAGAGGGCCGTTCGTTCACTTAGTCGTTTAGTCATGTCCAACTCTCTGTGACCCCATGGACCAGAGCACGCCAGGCCCTCCTGTCTTCCTCCCGGAGTTGTGTCAATTTCATGTTGGTTGCTTCGCAGACACTGTCCAGCCATCTCATCCTCGGTCGTCCCCTTCTCCTCTTGCCGTCACATTTTCCTAACATCAAGGTTTTTTCCAAGGAGTCTTTTCTTCTCATCAGATGGCCAAAGTACTGGAGCCTCAGCTTCACGATCTGTCCTTCCAGTGAGCACTCAAGGTTGATTTCCTTTAGAACTGATAGGTTTGTTCTCCTTGCAGTCCAGGAGATTCTCAAGAGCCTCCTCCAGCACCACAATTCAAAGGCATCAATTCTTCAGCGGTCTGCTTTAGAGGGCCACATTCCACCTATTCGTACATTATGCTAGTTTTGTTTCTTTACCGTCATAATAGATGCTGGGTATCTACAAAGCATGATTCTTTATAGCAGTCCACAGCTGTGACTTCATCTTGCCTTGTCATTGCAATTGGTCATGCCTAGCACCACAAATGCGTGTTCAGTATATTAAATGAACATTTTAATTTTAACCATCAAAATCGCAGGCTGTTACTTGAAGGTGAGGCTCTTTCAGACATTACAGAGAGATAAAATCATGACAAGAAAGCCAAGAGACGCAGCCATCACTGAAGAGTTGCGTTTGCAAACCAAACTCAAATTGGATGCAAGAAAACCACAATATTTATAATTCAACCAAATAGCTGCTGTTTCAAAAACTCAGGATATTATTATTTTTATTACTGAATCAAGATCCTCAGGATTGGAGCATAGTAATTATCCTTCGCAATTCTGCAAAGTAAGTTAGACCAAGACACGTCTGGATGAGCAACTGTGGGTCAAGCCATCCTGTTGCCTGAGAGAATAAGTGGAGTGCCACCTGCTAACATTCCATACACTCCCCCAACACAAACGCACCCACACTTGCAGCCACATGGCAACATCATAGTTCTGACTGACAGGTCTTCTGCAGAGCCAGAAATTGGGAGTTCAATTCCCCACGGTGCCTCCTAGGAGTAGAGCCAGCCTGTGTGGCCTTGGGCAAGCTACACAGTCCCAGAGAATCCCCAGAAGAAGGGAACTGTAAATCATTTTTGAGTACTCTATGCTTCGAAAACCCTGGAAAGGATTGCCATAAATTGGATTTAATCTGATGGCACAAAAATTAAAATAGAATAAAAATAAAACAGAATAGATTTTTTTTCTAATTGGAGAACGAGGTAGCAGATTTGTATAATTAAAGACTGAAAGCTTTTCTCCAATTTTCCGTGGATCAGAGGAGGAATGGGAGAGGAAAACAAAACGTATTCCACCCCTATTTATTTACACTTTAAGTTCCTTATGGCATTCTAAAATGCCACCTCACTGCTGTTCATATCATGAGAAAAGCGCCTTACCTGCTTAACTGGATTTCTACTCATACCTGGAAAAGCCTTCATACCAGAAGAGGACATACAAAGGAGTAGCTTCACAACATAGTCTCTGTATTTGTCTCCTGATCTTCTGCACTGTGTGAGGCAGAGGAAGCCTTGAACTGAGGAAAGAGTGAAGCAAGAAATATCAGGCTCATTGAAGCAGACAGACAGACAGACCAAGCAACACAGAGCAAAGATTCAAGGACGATGGCTATTAAATAAGTTCCTTTCAGCAGTTTGCTGAGCCCACTGAAGGATGTTTTCTAGCTCTTCTCCCGGAGCCACCCCATAGCTACTGGTGTTCAGGTGACAAGGCAAGAACATAGCTGCAGGGTTTGGCCCTTGAAACTCAATGGGAGAAGGAACCTACTCATGAGGAGACCTCCCATGTAGTTAAGCCCTCTGCCTTGAGGCTTGTAATTTCAGCCTTCTTTGCTCCTGAGGGCTGGGAGGTCATGCAACCAATGCCACCTTCTCCTCAGACTTCACTCCTGAGTTCCCAACACCCATAGGGCCCCCAAGGGTTGAAGATGTCCAGCGTCAAGCAGGTTCCCCACTTCATAAGTCTTGGGAATCTTCAGTTTCTCACTGCTGAGAAACTGCAGGGCTCCTCTGCTGAGATTATGACACTTTTCCACCCGGCATTTAAGCCCCTAGAGAAAGAGTAGTTTCAACTGATTGAAGGATATACAGTGGTGCCTCGCAAGACAAATTTAATTCGTTCCACGGTTAATGTCTTGCGAAAAATTCACCTTGCAAAATGCGTTTTCCCATAGGAATGCTTTAAATCTAATTAATGCGTTCCTATGGGCAGAAAAAGTCAGAACAAAATCAAATTTGGTTTACAAAGGGTTTATTAAGTGCTCTTTAAGGCCATATATGTTGTGCAGATGATTTCAAAAATTTCAATAAAAAAACTTTAACTTTTTAAACATCATAGAAAAACATTTAAAAATCAGCAAACATGAGAAGGAACAAAAAAAACGGAAAATATTTGTCTTGCGAAGCATGGCCATAGGAACATTTGTCTTGCAAGTCATCAACCCCATTGCCAAAACTATTCGTCTTGCAAGTTTTTTGTCCTCCAAGGCATTCGTCTTGCAACACATCACTTTACTTGTGCCGAATCTCATTTGGGATTTCTGCTAAAGATCTTATTCTAGCAGACCCTTCCCACAGAAAAGAAATTGGGAGATGTAAGCAGCCCCTTATCTCCAAAGAGATTTATGGGGGTGCCGGAGACTGGGATGAGTCCAAAATCCAGACAAACCTCTGACTGCTGAGCAGAGCCACTTAGGTCTCAGCAAGGTCCTGTCTAAACTTCTTCCTCAAAAGCCAATCTCCTTTATTAAGAAAGCAACACACACAGACAAATCCATGAGTTATACTCAGAATAATCTGGCTCTAAATCTTTGGTAGCAAACACACATGGCCAATCAGACATTCAGCTAGTCTGTACAAGAACCAATGCATGCATTTCAAATCATTATTGCTTTATTGAAAAGAATTGCTTTAGAAAAGGTTTCAGTTGATAGTAAAATAGTTCAGTAGGTACATTTTCATATCAAGACAAACGGAATACTCCCCTCCCCACTCCAGCTGGAAAAATAAAGAAATAGAATTATGCTAACTAATAAAAAGCATAACACAGTCCATCTCACGTGTCTTGGGTCTTCATAGGCTGACGCTAGATGAAAACCAGTTGACTTCCATCAGTCCATGGTAGGAAAAATAGTCCATAGCAAAGCTACAAACCATTATGGGAAAAAGCACGTGTCTGACCTTTCTCAGTCCAACTCCAACTTTTTTCCAACTCCTTACCAACTTCCTTCTTCTTCCCAGAATTCTTCATAAGGAACACCCCCTCCTGAGTCTTGTTGTCCCGCCTAACTTTCTCATGAGAGCTTGAGAGTTGTTATCATGTTTTGTGGCAGAATTATTTTGACTACGAAAGTCTCTGCTCTCTACTCATCTTAGCAACGAGATAATCAGAGAGCGAAGCTTCTCTGAAACAGCATGAAAAACTTTCCTACTACAGAACAGACTTTAAATCAAGATGGATGCTATTGGGACAATCTTAGGACTACATATCCCATTCTAATACACATAAAAACACAAATCATCACATGCCCCCCCTGATTACCGTTAAAATTCAGAGCAGTTAATCTGATCTAATTTTAAGAAATCAAGCAAAAGTAACTAAAAAGTAATTCAAAGTAACTAACTGGTTATATCTCAAACTTCAACTACAGATTAACTATTACAACACTGAAACATAGCACACTGTTGAATACATTGTTTCAACGTTCAGGTTCATAAGAATCTTCACAGTACATTCTAGAAAGACCATCTGCCACAACATTCAATTTTCCAGGAATGTGTTGAACTTCAAAATCAAAATCTTGCAATGCTAGACTCCATCTCAACAATTTTTGGTTGTGAGATTTCATCTTCTGCAACCAAACTAAAGCTCTGTGATCTGTTTGGAGTGTAAACTTACGCCCCCCATAGGTAAGGTCTAAGTAAATTTAGAGACCAAAATATAGAAAGAGCCTCTTTTTCAGGTACTGCGTAATTTCTCTCTCTATCCAAGAGTTTTCTAGAGAAGTATGAGATAGGGTAAAGGTTCCCATCTTCTCCTTGCTGTAACAATACTGCTCCAAGGCCTAATTCAGAGGCATCTGTTTGTAAAATGAATGGTTTGTCAAAATCAGGGGATTTCAGTATAGGTGCATCCATAATCTTAGCTTTTAAAGCATCAAAGGCATCTTGACACTCTGGTGTCCACTTTACCTTGACAGGCTGTCTCTTCTTAGTGAGCTCTGTCAGAGGTGAAGCCAAATGACTGAAATCAGGAATAAATTTTCTGTAGTAGCCAACAAGGCCCAAAAACGAGCGTACCTGTTTCTTAGTTTTTGGAATAGGCCAATCATTAATAGATTGTACTTTGGCTTGCAGAGTCTGAATTTCTCCTTGCCCAATCAAATGACCTAAGTACATGACTTTTCCTTGCATCCATTGACATTTGCTGGCTTTGACTGTCAGTCCTGCTTGCTGAAGTCTGGACAAAACAGTTTCAATGTGAGACATGTGAGAATCAAAATCAGAACTGAAAATGGCAACATCATCAAGATAAGCACTTGCAAAAGGTAAACCTTGTAAAAGTTTGTCTATCATCCTTTGAAATGAAGCACCAGCATTCTTCAAACCAAATGGCAATCTTCGGAAACGGAAAGTTCCCACATGTGTGATGAAAGCGGTCTTATCTCGTGAATCTTCAGCTAAATCGAGCTGCCAATAAGCATTCTTTAGATCGAGAATGCTGATAAACTTAGCCTTTGAAAGATGTTCAATTAAATCATCCATTCTAGGTAATGGGTATGGATCTGGAACAGTAACACTGTTTAACTTTCTGTAATCAACACAAAATCTTACTTCCTCGAGAATTTCACCCAGAGCGTTACGTTTTGGCACCAGTACCACCGGTGAAGCCCAAGGGGAGAATGACGGTTCAATCACCCCCAAAGATAACATCTTTTGTATTTCTTGTTCAATCTGGATAGCATGATTACCAATTGCTCTATATGGGCTAGACCGTATGGGCTGGGCATTGTTCTCAGTAGTTATCACATGACTGATCAATTTGGTGTAACCTGGTTTATCTGAAAACACATCTTGGTATTGTTCTAGAATTTGAAACAACCTTTCTTTCTGATCAACGGTACCTGTTAAAACAAGATTATCAGACCATGTACCTGCATCTTGCAATTCAGACAACATATCAATAGGTTCATTTGCAGCATGAAAATATTCAGCATGACATTGAAAAACCATTGCAGATCTATCTTTGTACAGTTTCAAACTATTGACATGGTAAAGAACAGGTTTCTTATTAGAATCCAACATTTTGACTAGATAATTTACATTTCCCAATTTTTGAACAATTTCACCTGGACCTTCCCAGACAACTTCTAGCTTAGAAGGTCTGAGTGGGTTCAGAACAAGTACCAAATCACCCACAGAAAATTCCCTGTGTCTGGATCTCTTGTCATGGAAGAACTTCTGACTTGCTTGAGCGTCCAACAAATTGTCTCTGGCCAACTCCTGGACAGCCAAGAGTTTCTCTTGAAGTTTTCTAACAAAATCAGCAACTGGCACAGTACTACTTTTAACCACACCTTCCCAATCAGATTTCAGGAAGTCCAATGGTCCTTGTAGATTTCTTCCAAACACCACCTCACTTGGAGAAAAGCCACCTAGTGAAGAATGAGCTGAGCTACGGTAAGCAAACAAAGCAAAAGGCAAAAGGTCATCCCAAATGTTTCCATATTCTTGGGTCAAAGTTTTAATCATTCTAAGCAAAGTTTGTTGACCTCTTTCCACCATACCATGAGATTGAGGATGATGGGCCGTACTAAAACTGATGGTTATTCCACTTATCTCACATATCTTGCGCATAAGTTCACTTGTAAAGGCTCCTGCTTGATCACAAATTATTTTGGATGGTACTCCAATACGCGAGCACAAGTCCACGATGATTCTAGCTATGGTGGTAGCTGTAAGGTTGCTAATAGCATAGGCTTTGATCCACCTACTGGCTGAACAGATGAAAGAAATTATGTATTTCTTCTTAGATTTAGTAGGAACAAAAGGTCCTAGCACATCCATTTGCAAACACTGGAACACTTGGTCAGGAATCTCCATAATCTGCATTTCGGCCTTTACCTTGTCAGTTTGATGGCCTGTGCGTTGGCAATAGTCACAAGAACTGACATAGTCCTTTACAGTTTTTGAAATACCAGGCCAGTAAAAATGTTGAGAAATCCTCTTTAGGGTTTTTTGTATTCCCTGGTGCCCACTACTCGGATGGTCATGAGCCATTTCTAGTATTCTCAGTCTATATTCAGTAGGCACGACTAACTGTTGAATAGGTTGGGCATCCAAGTTGGATTTGGGGAAATATTCTCTGTACAAAAGTCCATTTTCTCACCACAAAAAGCTAACTTGCTGCTGTGCAGGACGTTCAGCATAGTTGTCTGCTTGTGACCTCAAAGAAGCTAGAGTGGGATCATTAAGTTGCTTCTGTCTAAAGTCCTCTGATCCCATTGGGGTCACATCCTCCATTTTAGTTTCAGTTGTAGCTGCATTATCAGGTTTGGTCACAAGAGGCTGCTGTTGCATAAGATTTCCATCTGAGCTATTCTCAGTAGATTCCTGCTCCAGTTCAGGATCATGCATCTCCCTACTTTGAGAACGGGTGACTACCGGCATCGAAGCTACATTTTGACTCTGTATGTGATCCAAAAAGGCAAGATCATTTCCAAGCAGGAAATCAGGTTTTCCCTCATGAGTTAAAATATGTTTTGCATCTAACCAGGACTTGTAGGTAATTTTTACATATGCCAAAGGACCGAACTTCTGCTCAGTCTCTATGGACCCATAAGTTTTTACTGGACACCTCAGGTTGTTCAAGATCAAGGTGGGGTCTAGAAAATGTCTGCTTATCGAAGAAATGTCGGCACCCGAGTCACGAAAAGCACTTAAAGCCATATCACCTCCAGGTGTGTGAAGAAAAACCACCTCAGAAAATGTGCGGGTTGCCCAGTCCCTTTGTGTAGCTGGTACTATGCAATCAGGATCCATAATGGAAAATTTCTCTCCTGATGCTGTCTCTTTTACAATTTCTGATGAAATTGCAGCAATTTGTAAGTCCAACACTCTAGGCACATATTGGTTTACTGCTGCCTGCATTCCACTGGCTTGCGAAGGGGTTACAGTTACGTTAACTCCTTCCTGACTCTGTGAAGGCACAATGCTTGACTGGTGAGGCACAGAAACTGCATTACTGGCAGCTGGCACTTGCTGAGTTCCCGCTGGCACAGAACTTACATACGCCATCTTGGGAGTGCCTGCTTTAGATCTGCGTGGAGCTGGGACAGGTGCTTTTCTAGCTGGCTCCTTAACTTGGCTAGCTGGCACATTCAACCTTGGGCAATCTCGTCGCAGATGAGAGCCACCACATTCAAAACATTTAAGAGGTGTTTTACTCTGGCTAGGAGCTAGGCTCCTGCGCTGCTCAAATGAACTTTGCCTGGGCTCTTGAGAAAAAGACTTTCTAAAATCAAGCTGACTCTGTCTCTTAGTCACTACTGGTGCAGTCTTTGCCCTAACAGCAGGTTCATGCATTTTAAAGGAGAGAATTTCATCAGTTTTTAAAGCAAGGGTTTGCAAGTCTTTGTAGTCTCTCTCCAACAAAGTACTCCTTATTTCTGAAGGCACCAAATTAAGAAAATGCTCCTTGTACAACACAGTTCTTAAATCCTCAAAGGTACTGACGCCCAAGGAGCTCAACCACTGATCACCTAGATGTTCTATTTTGTCAGCTAGCGCAGAATAACACTCATTAGGCTGCTTTTTCAGTTTTCTAAAGTTCTGCCTCAGTATTTCCGAAGTGAAACCAAATTTTCTCTTTACCACCTCTTTAAAAATAGGCCAGTCAGTGTCCTCACCAGATAATTTGGCTACAATGTTGGCAAGTTGCCCAGAACACTGCGTACGCAATAACTGGAGGTACCAGGCCTCAGGTATACTAAGATCTCTACACGCTTGTTCATATAGAGATAAAAATGATAAGATAGCATCGCCATCATGGTAGTAAGGTAGATTGCTTCTATCAACACTGGCTATTGAGTTCTTAAACTCCTCTTTTTCCTTCAGCTCATTAACCAAACGCTCCACCTTTTTCTCTCTGTACTGCTTCAATAACTGATCAGCAATGTTCTGATCATGAATAGATTGAGTGTGACAAGCAACAAAATCAGCAAACATAAGGGTTAACTTATCCACTGGTGATAGACTCTTGTTAGGATCAGGACCCTCAGCACCGGCTGCTGCTGCTGCCGCTCCTGCTGTTTCATCAGGAATGTCCCTGGCTGGCACTGCCCTCCCTACTGGAGTGCTGGCACCCGCCATTTCCTCTCCCTGATCCATCTGTTGCAACTTAGACCAAGTCTGATCTGGATCAGATCCAAGTAGGTCCTTGATGTCCTGTTCTGGGAGTTTAGCCATTATATTGCCCTTTTGTAATTCCCTTCTTAGTTGTGAAGAACCTTCTTAGTTGTGAAGAACCTTTGCTTAGCTCCACTTTGAGTCAAGACGCCGTGCTCAACAGCCTCCAAAAGCTCTTGATGCAAGGGCTTCGTATCTTTACTAACCAAAGGCAGCCTAGCAGATGCACCACCAATCTTAACTTTTCTCTGAGTCACAAACTGCTCTCCAGGCAACTCCAAAAATTCTTCTCCTTCTAAGTGTTGCTCCATGCAAACTGCAACTAACGCAGACGCCAAGTTGACCCAAAAGGAAAAATCCTCTCCCTGCCCCTGTAGCCGAAACTGTAGGGCGAGGGCAAAGCCATAAAACACTCTGGCAGAAAACAGCCCTACCCTGGAGCTTCAGAAGGGCGACCGCTTACTTGCATGAAAATGCCCACTCATTAAACAGCCCAATTACATAACCAAAGCATTAGTTCTTACAGACTTCGCTTAAAGCTAAGTCTTTCTTTAAGACCCTTAGCTGAAAAGAAAAATGCAATATAGCTAATTTATAGCCCTTCAAAGTAAATAGCGTGGAAGAAACCCCTCTGCCAAGGCTTGGGATTTCCCAGCTGTGAAAAGCACATGCATCAAGATGCTTGCTGCTTTCAACTTAAGCCAAAGTAAACACAATAAATCAAAGCCCGTGTTTCGTGTCACCGCTGCACCATGTAAGCAGCCCCTTATCTCCAAAGAGATTTATGGGGGTGCCGGAGACTGGGATGAGTCCAAAATCCAGACAAACCTCTGACTGCTGAGCAGAGCCACTTAGGTCTCAGCAAGGTCCTGTCTAAACTTCTTCCTCAAAAGCCAATCTCCTTTATTAAGAAAGCAACACACACAGACAAATCCATGAGTTATACTCAGAATAATCTGGCTCTAAATCTTTGGTAGCAAACACACATGGCCAATCAGACATTCAGCTAGTCTGTACAAGAACCAATGCATGCATTTCAAATCATTATTGCTTTATTGAAAAGAATTGCTTTAGAAAAGGTTTCAGTTGATAGTAAAATAGTTCAGTAGGTACATTTTCATATCAAGACAAACGGAATACTCCCCTCCCCACTCCAGCTGGAAAAATAAAGAAATAGAATTATTCTAACTAATAAAAAGCATAACACAGTCCATCTCACGTGTCTTGGGTCTTCATAGGCTGACGCTAGATGAAAACCAGTTGACTTCCATCAGTCCATGGTAGGAAAAATAGTCCATAGCAAAGCTACAAACCATTATGGGGAAAAGCACGTGTCTGACCTTTCTCAGTCCAACTCCATCTTTTTTCCAACTCCTTACCAACTTCCTTCTTCTTCCCAGAATTCTTCATAAGGAACACCCCCTCCTGGGTCTTGTTGTCCCGCCTAACTTTCTCATGAGAGCTTGAGAGTTGTTATCATGTTTTGTGGCAGAATTATTTTGACTACGAAAGTCTCTGCTCTCTACTCATCTTAGCAACGAGATAATCAGAGAGCGAAGCTTCTCTGAAACAGCATGAAAAACTTTCCTACTACAGAACAGACTTTAAATCAAGATGGATGCTATTGGGACAATCTTAGGACTACATATCCCATTCTAATACACATAAAAACACAAATCATCACAGGAGAGTGGCTATGTGGAACTTGCTTGATTATTTTTTAATTATTTACTTTATTTATCTTCCACCTTTCTCCCAGGAAAGGGATTCAAGACAGCATACAATGGCTTTAAAAAATCCATGTTTAAGAACACAGTAAATTAAAATATTAGTACTAAAATACAATTAAACCTAAATAGTGTTAAAACATCATTAGATGCAATATTCTTTTTTCAAAATATTAAAACACATGATTAAAAATATGCGCGATCTCCTAAAAATTACAACTCAGCAAGTGCATCCAGGAAACAACAACAACAACCCAGCTTTAAAAGGAAGGTTTTCACCTGGCAGAAGACAGACTGGCCAATTTAGCCTTGCAAAGCAGAGAATTTCATAGACTGGCAGCAGTGACTGAAAATGCTGTTTTCACCAATAATTCACTGTAATAGCAGTGGGACCAAGAGAAGTCCCTCTCTTCAGGATCTCAGAGACCAGGGTAGGATTCTATGGGGAGATACTATGTTTCAGATAGCCTGGACCCAATCCATGAAGGATTTTATACATTTATTTATTTTCACAGAAGAAAAGTAAAAAAAGAAAAACAACAAGCCAAGTAACTAACCCCTCTATTTAAAGTAAACCCTCCCCCCTTTGGAGTCAGAGACTCCAGCCTCGTTATCCCCTCTACTCTCCCTGGTTTGGTTTCCAGTGTATACTAAGTAGATATACATATATCATAAACTTTGCCCTACATTCCTGTCTTCTTTTGGGCCCAAGAGTATATTAGTTCCCAGCTTTGTTTTATACAGTCTCTTGGTTGTTCCCATAGTGCTTCTGATAGAGTGTCCAGTTCTGCTAACAACTCCTCTATCGTCGGAAGCTCTTCGCTTTTCCATTTTTGGGCCCAGAGTAATCTGGCTGCTGTGAGTATATGCAAATGTTGCAGCCACACATCTGACTGGAGACTCGGTGTATAACCATACAATTATTTGCTTTTTAAGTTTACACTCATGTGTTTCCTTAAAAAAGAGAATATTAAGGAAACACATGAGTGTAAACTTAAAAAGCAAATAATTGTATGGTTATACACTGAGTCTCCAGTCAGATGTGTGGCTGCAACATTTTGAACTAAATGAACTTTCCATAAAGACAAAGTTTTTAAATAAGCACATTAATTCTGAGTTTTATTGTTAAACAGTGATTTGAATCCAGACCTCACAGATCAAAGTGCTTTGCCAAATTGTAAAAATAGCTGTTTACAAGCAAAATGAGAGATACGGAGAGAAAGGTAGAGGCAGAATTGTCTCTAATCAGTCAATCAATCCTAATTCAGCAGCAGCATATGTGACGACACAGGGGTTCAAATCTTTATCTATGGGCTGGAATCTGCCTCTCATGCATCTGACATTGTTAGTTACACAGATACAAAACGTTATTTAATTATTTTTATTTAAAATATTTTTACTCCTCCTTTCTCCTTAAGGATCTAGAGAGGCTTATATAATTAAAAGATAATATTTAAATCAAAAAATGGTACATATAAAATACTTTTAAAAGGATCAAACACATGCCACACTAAATGACAGTAAGCAAAAGCAATACTAAAAATACATTCACCGCAGTATGGCACAACCATCCATTAAAATAAACCCACACAGGCATCCAGTTCAAGGGAAAATTCCAGTAACCATTCCAGGGAGAAAATTAACACTTCTGCATAACTCAGTGGTTTAGGTATCTGGCTGCAGAGTCTGAGGTTCGGAGTTCAATTCCCCACTTTGCTTCCTTGACAGGACTCGACCTGATGATCCATAGAATCCCTTCCAGCTCTGCAGTTTTTATTATTATTATTATTATTATTATTATTATTATTATTATTATTATTATTATTATTATTATTATTATTATTATTATTATTATTATTATTATTATTAAAAATCCTGAAACTGTGACTCCCAAGTAGTAGAATCCAATAATATTCACCCTCCTCATCTGGCTGAAGGGGACTGATAAACTCTCCTAGGAATAACATCCCAATGCCTATTCCAGGAAGAACGTCTATATTGTGAAAAACAACCCTGAAGACTGACCTCCAAATAGGGCAACCCAACCAAATTCACCCATTCTATTCAACTAGAGGGGACCGATGTAAGGCACTCCAAAATGCCTGTGGGAACAACTTTCCTATACCTGTTCTAGGCAGAAAATCCAGATTACAAGAATCAGTCCAGAATGACATCTGATTAGTTCAGCTTTTTCTTTCTTTTTTCCTGTTTTTTGGTTTTGATTCCTCACTCAGAACACAGCATAGCTGAGGAACAAAGCTGAGGCAGCCCAGGGAGCCCGTGACCAAACAGCTAGAGCAAACAAGAGTTTCCCAGGGAACGGCAGAAGGAATGAAAGGTCTTTTAGAGGAAGGGGAGACAAAGGGCAAGAGGTGAGTGGGTTTTTGGGGGGCGTAGTAGCACTCAGAAGGGACCTGGAGTAACCCTTAGGAACTGCCCAGACAGAAGCACTGTGTGCTCAGCTTAATAGTGATGTGATGAAAGGACTGCCATAACTCATAAAACCCAGAGATACATATCCCTTTCTTCTTTTCCGTGATCAAACAAATGACAGAGCCAAGAGAAACTCTGAATAAATCATGACAGTGTGTGTGTCCTTAACAGGAAGAGCCACATGATTGACAACAGAAAGGGGAGTGTCCTGATTACTATTGAGAGCTATAAGTGTCATGAGATGGGATATTTGGTTGAGATCTTGTACTGAAGATGGATTATGTAGTAGTGAATAAGGTAAGAGGGATTCCATATTGGTTCTCTGCAAGGATGATTTCTGCAATGCTAACAAAGTATCTGCTAGTAGGAGGATGGGAGAATGCTCTTCTGAAGGCCTGAGAAGAACATTCCACGATAAGACAGATGGACTTTGTTGTGGCTTAGTTGCAGACCACCAAACCCAAATAACATCTGTTACCCATGGGAAAGGAATGGAGCAGGAAAACAGGACTGTTTAACCAACGTCGTACCGTGATTGGATGACACCGTGAGAAGAAGAAGATAAGGGATATGCCAGCTAAGCTTGAAAAAGGAACTTTTGCCTATGGACAATGATGAGGAAGTAGGGTACAATATGGCTTAGTTAGTTTGGAACAATATGGCTTAGATTGATCAGTACAATATGGATTAGTTTTTAGAGAGATGTGATTATTAGCTGTAGTAAAATTAATAGAATAGGATATTTCTTTTACAGGATTTTTCTTTTTACAGGATAATGATGGACTTTGGACTTTTACACTTATTTGGATTATTTTCTTCATTTTGCTTTTCCTAATGGATTACCTTTTTAGATTAAAGGGGAGGCACCTGCCTTTTTACCTTCTTAACTCTTAATCAGTTTTTACTTGTTTTCTTGAATTCTTGGAACTTTTACTATTTTTAACACTTTAATATTTTTCATGGATTCTTTACTTCATTACAATTTTGTAACTAACCTGGAAACTGATCATTGGCATGCTTTAGTATAAATTGACTATTTCTTTATGGAATTTTCTATTTTCTTTAATAAAACAATGATTATAAAAATCAATTGGTCTCTTGAACAGTAAACAGTCATAGGTAATCCATAATGGTATTGCCTCAGCCAAATTATACTTAATGAGTCCTTACCTATGGAGTTTAGTGTGTCTAAGGACTACAAAACCCACATGGTTTCCTATCTGAAATATCCTTAAGGTACAAGAGTATTCTTATTAGGACAGACTTGTGAGAGAGTGTTGTGCACAGGCCTTGCTGAGGTCCAGGACTCTCTCAGCACCATAAGGGTGTGCAGACTCCTAATTACTCTCTGTCCGCCATCCAGGTGTCCTCTAGAGGATCCTTGGTCGTTACAATAAGTAGCAGCTGTAAGTTCTGTGATGACCTTTTGATTCCTGACTGTGAACATAACTCAGATGAGCGAACAAGGAGAGCAAACCAGAATTTCCGAGGGGAGTTCAATGGGCGAGGCCCCTAACAATTTTTTTTTGTTCTTTTGGATACAGTTGTATATTTGTAGACACCCTCAGCTACATTCAAGGTAACATAATAAAAGGGATAGGCATTCATAAACAATCAGTTGAACACAAAAAGCTAGCAGGGATTATGGAAGGTGGAGACAATTCAGTTGTAGCAATCTGCAAAGTTTGTGCTATTTTTGTTTTTGTTCTTGAGTGTAACACAGCGTATACATGTAACAAGTGCAAACTAGTGGGAACTAGTTAGAAGGAAACGTGAGAGAACAGGAGTAGCCACACTCAAGGCTACAAGGGAAGATTACAGAACTGTTGAGCAGCAGCAGCTGTCACAGGGTGACTGGAGATGGAAGAAAATCATACCAAAGCAGTGGAGGAGAGTGCTGAGGAGAGTATGGATATAGTGGAAGAACCACCTTGGAAGAGAGTTAGGAACAAAAGAAGGAGAAGACACTCTTCACCAGTGGAACTGCAAAAGCACTTTTAGATTCTTGAAGAGGAGTCTGCCTGACAGCATGCAGAGGAGAACCCACAGGAGGACATGAGAATGGCTGAAGCACACCAAAATAAAGTTACCGAAGTGCACCCTTAAAAAAAAAAAAAGAGAGAGAGAGAGAGAGAGAGAGAAGAGTAGTTGTAGCAGACTGAAATACGCTGGGAAGATCCATGAATCCACCAGGTATGATGTCTCCCTGGAGGTCAGATAAGGGATGTGATGAAAGGACTGCCATAACTCATAAAACCCAGAGATACATATCCCTTTCTTCTTTTCCATGTTCGAACAAATGACAGAGCCAAGAGAAGCTCTGAATAAATCATGACAGACTTTGGAGCTCTGGGAAGGAAACTCAAGGACTTTGAGGCCAGGATAGTTTTTTTTTTTCATCCATCCTACAACTACTAGGAAGAGGAATAGAAACAAAGAGGAAAATAATCCAGGTGATTGCCTGGCTATGAAGATGGTGTCAACATGAGGGATTGGGTTTCTGGGATCACATGCTAAACTTCCTAGAAGAAGGGTTGCTAGCAAGAGATGGCTTGCACCTAAAAAGGACTGGGAAGAATGTGTTTGGCCACAGTATGGAGAACACCATCAGGAGGGCTTTAAACTGAATTGGAAGGGGGAGGGAGATGCAAGCAATAAGAGGAACAGACCAAACTGTTCAAATGGGGGTCAATAATAACATTAATATTAATAGTAATATTTATAAAAATGTACAAAGCCAAGCAGGCCACAAATCAGTCTCCAGTGTCTATATACAAATGCCAGGAATATGGGAAACAAACAAAAATAAGTGGAAATTTTAGATCAAGAGGGAAAATATGACTTGACAGGAATAATGAAAACTTGATGGGACGACTCCCACGACTGAAATATAGCAATTGAAGGATATAAATTGTTCAAAAAGAACAGAGAGAATAGAAAGGGAGGTAGTATTGCAGCATATGTAAAAAAAATATGCATCCCTCCACAGAAATACAATGAAGTTTTAGTTATTTGATACTGAGATAGATATAGAATTCACTAGCAATGAAAACAAGTCTTTTAAAAGAAAACGTACACCATCAACAAATAAAGAGATGCACATTTGCTGTGTTTCTCCTTGAGCAGGACTTTTTTTAAGGTGGAAAGGAAGAATAAATTATAATCCTATGAATGAATGAAACAGGAATAAAAGATGTAAGAGTCACGCCAGGAGACTTGTGAACCAAGAGTCCAAGTGGGAAAAACGTTGGCCTTTGGTGATTCTGGGAAGTGGGGTTCAAAAGAGCCATTTTCCCCATGCACTGGGGCAACTTCTTGGTGTGTCTGCTCATGCTTGTTGTCCAGTTGCTCAGTGTGGATGGGAAACTTTAACATCCCTAATCTCATGGTCCTTCATCCTTTCAATCGAACTTGGCGTATGGACCTTTTCAGACATGAGGTGATGGAGGTCGACCTCGAGATAGTCTTGAATTACTCATTCCCATCAGACGTAGCTGCCCGTGTGGCCAGCTGTGAGAGACCATGAGATGTGTAAAAAAAAAAAATGGAGAAACATCTTACAAATACAGGATACAGGAGGAGGAGATTGGATGTCCAATTGAGAACAACTGATTCAATCTAGTTGGGGCAAAAAACAAAAAGAACATGGCAGTTGGAGTCTACTACCAGCTGGCAAATGAAACTTTTGAAAAACAAACTGCAAGCATTTCAAAGAGACACAATGTAGCAGTGACGGAAGACTTCAGTTATCTGGATATATATTGGGAGGCAAATTCTCAATAGTATATTCCTTCCAAGAAATTCCTGGCTTGTTTGGCTGATAATTTTCTCCTACAAAAAATGGAGAAAGAAAGTAGAGGGATAACTATCCTTGACTTGATTCTGACCAATAGAGATGACTTGGTAGAGGAAGTGGCAGTAAGGAGAACTCTGGGTGAGAGTGACCATGTTCTACTAGAAATCTTGATTTCAAAGGAAACAAAAGCAGAATGTAGCCACACAGGTCTGCTGGATTTTAAAAAGCCAATTTTAATAAACTCAGGACAACAATAAGTCTATTGGCAAGGAGTCCTAACAGGAAAGGAGTCCAATAAGGTTGGGAGTTTCTTAAAAAGGAAGTTCTAAAGGCACAACTACAAACAATTTGAACAAGAAAAAAAGGTGGAAGACAAAAAAAGGCCACTGCAGCTTCACAAAAAGCTTAGGGAGGACCTGAAAACCAACAAAAGACCTGCATTGGAAGTGGAAGGAAGGTCAGGTCACCAAGGAAGAGTAAAGACAAATAGCAAGGAAATGCAGGGCATTAGGAGGGCAAAAGGTGAGAATCGGCTGAGATTAGATAGAGACACCAAAAGCAATAAAAAAGCATATGTGCAACGCAAAAAACAAAAGAAAAAAATTAGTGGCTCAACTACGCAATTGAAATTGAAAAGGCAGAGGTGCTCAGCTCCTATTTTAGTTGAGTCTTTCCCCGTAGGACAGATTATGAAACTCTTCAGACAATTATGAAACATAAGTGGGGGGGGGGGGACAATATTGCTGCTGGAGATTGATAAACAAATAGTTAAGGAACATCTTACCACCTTGAATGAGTTCAAATCTCCAGGGTTGGATGAACTGCATCTGGGAGTACTGAAGGAACTGACTCAAAAATTCTCAGAACTGCTGTCCATTATTTTCTTGAAATCATGTGAAAAGGGTGAGGTGCCAGAGGATTGGAGGAGAGCAAATGTTGTCCCCATCCTTAAAAAGGGCAAAAATGAGGGACCTCAGGACTATAGGCCAGTCAGCCTGACATCAATCCCAGGCAAAATTCTGAAACAGATTTTGAAGCAGTTACTATGCAAGCACCTAGAAAACAATGCAGTAATGACTAGAATCTGACACTGATTTGTCAAGAACAAATCCTGCCAGACTAATCTGATCTCATTGTTTGATTGGGTAACCTCCCTGATAGACAGAGGGAATTCTATAGACATCGTACATTTTGACTTCAGAAATGCTTGGATGAAGGAGTCTAGGGCAAGCTTGTCAAATTTGTGGTTGTCATACAATGGGGTGGAACAGTTAGTACTCTGGATGACAGAAACACTGTATTTTTCCATGTATAAGACACCCCATGTATAAGACGCCCCCCACTTTTCTAACCCAATATTTTGCAAGATAGTGGAGGGGGAAGGCAAGGATCAAAGCACTTTGATTCCTGCTTTTCCCCTCCACTGTCTTTGAAAAAAACTACTTTCATTGAAGGAAAACTACTTTCCTTGAATGGAAGTGGAGGGGGAAGTGCTTTCCCGCTCCACTTTCTTTGCAAAAAGCTGTTTCCCCCCTTCACTTTCTGCAAGAGGGAAAGAAGCTTTTTGCAAAGAAAGTAGAGGGGAAAAGCACTTTCCTCTCAAAAAAGTGGAGGGGAAAAGACAGAATTGCTTTCCCTCTCCACCCTCTTGTGAGGGAAGTGTTTTCCCCATCCAGTTTCTTTGCAAAAAGCTGATTTCCCTCTCTACTTTTTGCAAAGAAAGTGGAGGGTGTGCTTTCCCCCTCCACTTCCTTTGTAAAAAGTGGAGGGGAAAAACAGGGATCAAAGCGCTTTCATCCCTTATTTATTTATTTATTTATTTATTTATTTATTTATTTATTTATTTATTTATTTATTTATTTATTTATTTATTTATTTATTTATTTATTTATTTATTTATTTATTTATTTATTTATTATCCCGCCTATCTGATCAATAGACCACTCTAGGCGGCTTACAACAGGGATAAAAGAATAACTAAGGCAACTTATATAAAAACACATTCAACAATTAGATCGAACGTAAGGAGGGAAAAAAAGAGGGGAATCAGAAATTGGCTGGGGGGCGGGAAGGCCTGCCGGAACATCAATGTTTTTAGTTGTTTTTTGAAAATACCCAGCGAGGGAGCCGCGCAAATATCAGGAGGAAGGTTGTTCCAGAGGCGAGGAGCCACCGCCGAGAAGGCCCGATTTCTTGTCTTTTCCTTCTGGGCCTCCCTCAGCGTTAGGCTCCTCAGCCTCACCTCCTGGCTCACGCGAGTGATACGGGTAGATCTTGGTGGCAGAAGGCGTTCCACCAAATATCGAGGCCCTAAACCGTTTAGGGCTTTGTATGTGAGCATCAACACTTTGAAGTCGATGCGGAATCGGATGGGCAGCAGTGCAAAGCGGCCAGAGGGGGTGAGATGTGTTGGAATTTCTTCACCCCACTAAGGAGTCTGGCTGCTGCGTTCTGCACCATCTGAAGTTTCCGCAGCAACCTCAAAGGCAGCCCCACATAGAGCGCATTATAGTAGTCTAATCTTGAGATTACGAGCGCATGCACCAAAGTGGTGAGCGTCCCAACATCAAGATAGGGCCGCAGCTGGGCTACCCGCCTGAGATGGTAAAAGGCGGTTTGGACCACCGACGTCACCTGGGATTCCATAGTGAGCGCCGGGTCGAGATGGATCCCCTAGCTGCGGACCCCATCCTTGGCAGGGAGGGTCACCCCCCCCAAAGAAGAGGGAGTTTCCCAAGCCCCTGACTGCGGGGGCGCCCACCCTTAGTACCTCCGTCTTGTCCGGGTTCAGCCTCACCCCGTTCTCTTGCATCCATTGCAGTACGGTCCCCAGGCAGCGCTGAAGGGACAGAACGGCATCACCTGCGGTCGGTGGAAAGGAGATGTAGAGCTGGGTATCATCAGCGTACTGATGACACCGGGCTCCACACCCCCTGATGACCCCACCCAGCGGCCTCATATAGATGTTAAACAGCATTGGGCAGATGATCGACCCCTGTGGGACCCCACAATTGAGATTCCATGGGGCCGAGACGCTCTCCCCAAGCTGCACTCTCTGGGGGCAGTCCTCCAAGAAGGAGCAGAGCCAGGCCAATGCAAGGCCCCCTATTCCCAGTTCGGAGAGCCTCCCCAGGAGGATACCATGGTCGATGGTATCAAAGGCCGCTGAGATGTCGAGGAGGACCAGCAGGGACACCTTGCCCCTGTCAGCCTCCCTCAATAGGTCATCACACAGGGCGACCAATGCCGTTTCTGTACCGTGGTGCGGCCTGAAGCCTGATTGAAATGGATCCAGGGCATCTGTTTCATCCAGGTGCGCCTGAAGCTGGTCGGCCACCACCCTCTCCACCACCTTACTTAGGAAAGAAACGTTGGCGACGGGCCTATAGTTGCCAATCTCGTCCGCCGCCAAAATTGGTTTCTTCCTGATGGGCCTAATGAGTGTCTCCTTGAGGAAATCTGCCCTCGAGGAAAGACCCATTGATTATTGCAGTGGCCCATTCCATTGTTGTAGGCCTGGCTGCTTTGATTAGCCAGGCCGGACAGGGGTCAAGGGAGGAGGTGGTGGCACGACAGTGGTCAAGCGCCCTGGCGACAGTGTCAGGCATGACAGGCTGAAAGGAGTCAAAAATTGCCGGGCAAGACGGAGCGCTGGACATCTCAGCTCGACTCACTGTATTCAAAAAAGGGGAAAGGTCCCGGCGGATGGCCTCCACTTTAGATTTTTAAAATGCTGCAAATTGGTCCGGTGTAAAACTAGGGGGAGGCCCATCACCCGGGCCAATTCCGGATAGGTCACGCACTATACAGAATAATTCCGCCTGCTGGTTGGACGCTTCGCTTATCCGGTTAGCGAAGTATGCTTGGCTGGCAGCCTTTACCCTGGCCAGGTAAAAGTTAGTGGTGACCTTAACAGCTATCCAATTATAATCCGTCGGGTCCTTTCTCCATTTGCGCTCTAGCCGTCTCCTAATCCGCTTCAGCGCCCGGAGGTCCTGACTAAACCATGGCGCCGGGCGAGTTTGGCGTTGGAGACAGCGTTTAGGTGTGATCGTGTCTACAGCCCTGACCACAGCGGTAAACCAGCTGTCGGTCAGGGCCTCGACAGGAGCGCCAGCCAGGTCTGCCATAGCACCTCTCATGGCGTCCTGGAATCCAATCGGATCCAGTAGCCTTCGAGGGCGGACCATGACAATAGGTCCCTGCTCCCTGCGAGGGGGGAGGGCCATGTTGAGGTTACATTTTATTAGGTGGTGATCCGACCATGACAGAGGGACCGACTCGAGGTCAGTCACCATTGGACCACTCTCGCTCCAGCTGGAGGAAAAAACCAGGTCAAGTGTGTGGCCGCCCACGTGGGTGGGGCCAATGACATGTTGGGACATGTTCAAGAAGGCCATGGTCTCCAAGAACTCAAGAGCTGGTCCGGAAATCTCTGCCCCCGCATGGACGTTGAAGTCCCCCAGGACCAACAGCCTCGGGGAACCCAACAGTGCCGCGGAGACAAAGTCCGCCAGCTCCGGTAGGGAAATGGCTGAGTCGCGGGGAGCACAGTAACCCAGCAAGATCCCAATACAGTCCCTAGCCCCAATCGACACGTGAAGGGCCTCCGGACCTGGTTTTACCACCGAGGAGCGCCTAGTAACCTCCAAGATGGATTTATAAACAATGGCGACTCCCCCCCGACCTTCCAGTCTACCCTGGTGTTGGACAGAATAACCGGGCGGGCAGATGAGTGCTGGGGGGGCATCTCCGCCGATCATGTTTCGGTTATGCATGCCAGGTCTGCATCCTCCTCCAGGATAAGGTCGTGAATCACCTGGACCTTATTGGATGCAGACCTGGCATTCAACATCACCAGGCGTAGAGTGGAAGGATGACTGATCTGGCTGCCTCGATATTGAGGGTTGGTCCCAGGCTCAGAACAATGGACAGCCTTCAGACATCTGTCCGTTGTTCTTCTTACACGAGTGGGGACTGGGCCAACGCCATATCTACCTCTACCCGTTATCACAGCAATATTTTGAGGCCCCTCGCTGGGGGGGGGGCAGGCCTTCCGTTCCATCAAGGGAGAAGGGAGGAGAGGGGGAGGAGGGGAGGAAAGAAGGGCAGGGAAAAGAGGAAAAGAAAAAGATAATAAACAAAAATTGACTTAATACAGGTAAATCAAATAAACAAAGAGAGAATAATAAGAAGAAGAATATAAAAATTAACCGTATACACTATGCCAATGCAAATAAATAGCAAACATAAACATAAATTAAACAAGCAAAATTAAATATACTTAATCAAAGTAACAAAGTCACCCCTTCCTCACTACTGTGTATAAAACAACCCTCAATTTTTCCTCTAATTATTTTAGGGAAAAGTGTTGTTTTATACATGGAAAAATTTGGTGATTTAAAATGATCTTGATAGGCTGGAGCAATGAGCTGAAAACAACAGAATGAAATTCAATAAGGTATAGGGTACTACACCTTGGAATAAAAAACCAATGAGGGGATAACTGGGTTAGAAATACATCAAGCAAGAAGGATCTTGAAACTGTTGTAGATCACAAGCTGAATATCAGCCAACAGTATGATGTGGCTACAAAAAAGGCAAATGCTATTTTAGGCTGCATTAAGAGAAGTTTGAAAACATGTAAATGCAAGTAGATAAATAGGTACCACCTCGGTGGGAAGGTAAACAGCGTTCCATGTATAGCCGCGCTGGCCATGTGATAATGGAAACTGTCTTTAGACAGTTTGGAAACGGGGATGAACACCGCCCCCTAGAGTCAAACACGACTGACTAAAATGTCAAGGGGAACCTTTACCTTTACCAAGAGAAGTATAGTTTCTAAATCCCGTGAGTTGCTAGCTCCCCTTTATTCAGGGCTGGTTAGGCCTCACATTGAGTACTGTGTCCTGTTCTGGACATTGCACTTCAAGGAGGATCTTGATGAATTGGAACAAATTCCAAGGAGGGCAACAAAGATGATCAAGGGACTGGAAACCAAGCCCTATGTGGAAAGACTGAAAGGACTGGGCATATTTAGTTTTGAAAAAAGAAGACTGAAGGGAATTAGGATAGAATTTTTTAAATACTTGAAAGGCTGTCATATAGAGGAGGGGCAGGATCTGATCACAATCATAGAATAATGGGCTCAAGTTACAGGGAGCCAGATATCAATTGAACATCTGGAAAAATGTCCTAACTGTTAAAAGCAGTACAACAGTGGAACCAATTACCTCAAGAGGTCTTGAGTGCTCCAACACTGGAGGCATTGTAGAGAAACTTAGACTACCACTTGGCAGGTATCTTTTGGTCTGTATTCCTGTATTGAGCAGGAGGTTGGACTTGATGGCCTTATAGGCCCCTTCCAACTTCACTGTTGTATGATTCTGTGAAAATCACCAGTCATTGAAGAAAAATGAAATGAAGTTTTAAGGCTATTTGTATAATTTTCCTCTAGCCTGATGGGATAGGGGAATTTTGTTGGGCTTCCCTACTTGGAAGCCACCATTCCATGCTGTTTTTGCAGTATCATTTTTTTTTGCCCAGCATAAACAGCTTGAAGATACAGAACAACAGCCTACCCCCTCTCAGTCTTCTCTTCTCCAGACTAATCCAAAGTGATGGGCCTGAGAAGGCTGGCAGAAAGCTTACAGCCATTATCTCTTTTTCTATTTGTTGGCTGTGGTTCCTGTGGAAGGTAAGTGGTCTGATACATTACTCTATCCGGTCATAGGTAACTGCTGAATTGGTTGCTGCCACTAGCTTGGAACCTTTTTGAAAATCTGAAACTGACACCCAGATCAGGCCCATACTAGCTATATAAACAGCTATATTATGGCTGTTTGCATTTGTCCCCTATACTGCAATAGACAGGTTGATTTTGGCATGCTGTTCTAATTGGAAATTGCCCATCTGGGGTGTCTTGCATAATTTTAGTTTCCTCCCTGTAATGCGTACTGGAATGTAATTCGTTATGATGTTTTGTTACATTGTTACATCATTCCCCTCTCATCTGATGTGACATGTGAATATCACTCGTCTGGACTACTTTTGCAATAAAGATTTTTGACTAGAACTGGTACTGGAATATGTTGCCTGGGACCAAAACCTCTTGTACAGTTTTGAATTTTGGTTAAATTCCTCTAGCTGCACAACAGAAGTGCAGGGACTCAAAGAGCAGAATTAACTTCACGTCCCCCAGTTTAGTCCATTCCTTTTTCTCATCAGCTGGCACATGCAGTCTTGTAGCTAACCCAGAGACATTAGTGGGAGAAAGAAAAAGGTTTCATTTACTTATAGATCAATAAACTGAACAAATGTGCTGTCTGACTTTCAGCAACAGGTCTCAACAGACTATGCAGAGGGGGAAAAACTCTTAGCAGAGAGATGTCACTCCCTTTGAATTGAAAACAGGGAAGGAACAGGAACAGGAAGGTTAGTGCTGTTCGTGACCCAGTCAAGAAAAATCTCTCTCAATCAGGACCAACTAAAGGCAGCATGCAAGGTTGAAATAGCTCCAAAGTTTGGTGGTTTGCTAAATAAGTCCCCTCTCATTAGGTGGGATGGGTGAATTTCATTGGGATCTCCTGCTCCGAAGTTGCTGTTCTAGGCTCCCATCCCCAACAACATTGATGTTCTGCTTAGAATTGGTACTAGAATATTGTTCCTGTGGGTATTCTGTGGCTAGTTGTTTCAGTTGAATGGGATGGGTGAATTTTATTGTCATCCTGAAGAGAGTTAAAAAGTATAGTGTTACAGGTCGTATTCTGGTTTCATTCAACATCTGTATAAATGACTTGTATATGCTTATCAAATTTGTAGAGAACCTCAAACTTTGAGGGGGTGGCATAATACTTCAGAAGACAAAATCAGGATCCAAGAGGACCTTGACAGATTGGAAAACCAGGCTGGAAGAAAAACTAGTTTTGACATGAAAAAAATATGATATTATGCATTTAAACCTGAAAAATCAATTGCAGAGATATTAACTGGGTGACACCTCGTTGCACTATACATGAAAAGGCTCTAGATATTTTACTAGACAGCAAGCTAAACATAAGTCAACAGTGGATTTTTAAAATTGTAGGCTACATCAAGATTCATAGAGTGTCCAGATTAAGGAAAATAATATGCTTTCATCAAAGAGTCTTGAGGAATCAACAGGTAGGGGGCAGCACATTCACAGACCTCTCACATTAAATCCATCATTCATGCATCTTTATTACAAATCAGAAAAGAAAAAGAAAAACTGATGCATATGTTAATACAACCACTGCCACTGGGATCTGCTCATCTAAAGGAAAACTGAGTGTGAAGATGAAAGCTATCCTGGCTCAGCAATACTATGAGTGAGAAGATTCTTGGAATAATCGTAGATAACAAGCTGAACAGTGTGATGAAAGGCAAATGCTATTTTAGGCTGCATTAACAGAAGTTTAATCTCCAAATCCCACGAAGTACTAGTTCTTCTCCATTTGGCATTAGTTAGGCCTCATCTTGAGTACTGTGAGTACTTGATTACTGTGTCCACTTCTAGGCACCGCACTTCAAGAAGGATGCTGACAAATTGGAAGAAGTTCAAAGAAGGGCTGCAAAGATTATCAGGGGTATTAGATAGATGAATATAACAGTTGAACTGCCCATGTGATGGTCCTGCGGGCTAAACCGCAGAAGCCTGTGCTGCAGGGTCAGAAAACCAGCAGTCATAAGATCAAATCCACATGACGGAGTGAGTTCCCATCGCTTTGTCCCAGTTCCTTTGCAACCTAGCAGTTCAAAAGCATGTAAATGCGAGTAGATAAATAGGTACCACCTCGGTGGGAAGGTAAAACAGAGTTCCCTAGTCATGCTGGCCACGTGACAATGGAAACTGTCTTCGGACAAGCGCCGGCTCTACGGCTTGAAAACGGGATGAGCACTGCCCCCTAGAGTCGGGCACGACTGGACTAAAAATGCCAAGGGGAACCTTTACCTTTACCTTACTGATACGTCACTATTCTGATCTGTTTTATGCAATATTGATTTTCCACCAGGAATGGATATGGGAATGTTATTCTAGGGGCATTTTGTTGTTGATTACATCAGTGCCCGCCAATCAGATCAGACAGGTGAATTTTGTGGAGTTTTGTCCAACTCGGAAGTCAGCATTCTGGGCATTTTTTTGCTAAATGTCTATTTTCTGCCTAAAATATGTACTAGAGAGTTGTTCTGGGAGGCACTTTGCAGCTGGATGCATTGGATCTCTTCAGTCAGATGAAATGGGTGAATTTTGTTTAGCTGCCCTATTCAGAAGTCACTGTTCCTGGCTCTTTTATTTACTATTGATCTTCTGCCCAGAACAGATATCGGAATGTTGTTCCTGGGGGCATTTTTGGGGCTGGTTGCATTAGGACAGATGAATTTTGTTCTGCTGCCCTACCCAGAACTAACCACCAGGCTGTTTTTCACAATATTGATTCTCTGCCTGGAATAGGTACTATGATGTTGTTCCTGAGGATGATTTACAGCTTGCTGCCTCTCTGTCATTCATGTGTCCTGAATTCAGTTTGGTAATCCTACTTGGAAGTTCCCATTCTTGGCCATTGTGCATTCTGGTATGTTTCACAGCAATGAAGGGTTAATGAAACAGTAAGTTTTTGTATATTTCAGGTTTTTTTTTAATTCCTGACTCTGAGCAGAGCACAGCTGACAAATAAAGCTAAAGGCAGACCCAGGGAGCTTGTGAACAGAGCTCACGAACAGGAGAGCAAACAGGGAGTTTGCTGTGGGAGAGACAGGAAGGAGACCAAGGAGACAAAGACAGTGAGGGAAGTGGGTTTTTCTCTAGAGTAACACCAAGAAAGGAATTGCCCAGAGAGAAGCTGTGACGGACAGTCCAAATACCTAGCGTGTCCATCACAGTAGGACACTGATGTGATAACCAATGACAGTACAGGAGGGCGGAACCAAAGTAATAAAAGGGGACAGAAGGACAGTTATAATCAGTTAGAAGTAGTGAGGAGGCAATTTAGGCCATTAGGGCCAGAGATGTGTTAGAGAGAAGAGTAATAGAGAGACAGAGAATAAGATAGGAAAAGGACAAGTCTTGGAAAGTTTATATGGTTAAGATTGGATGGTGTTAAATGTGTTAAGAAATAAATAAATATTTAAATATATAAATACCTTGCTTAAAGTGAATCTACATAAGCAAACTTAAATGTAATCAAAGCATTTTATTGAATGAAGAATAAAAGACCATCCTTGATTTTCTGTATATGATTCTGATGCCTCAAATCAGGAGGTGGAAGAAATTCAAGAAGGAATTATCTCAGAGGGGGAAATGGTAACCTCAAAGGGAGAAGCATCCGTAGAATTCAGAAAATGGAAATTAGAGAAGGAACAAGAAAGGGAATTCAAGCTCAGACAGCTAGAACTAGATCTGGAAAAGGAAAAGATGGCCCTAGAAAAGGAAAAGATGTCATTTGAACTAAAGAGGTTGGAGCTGTCAGCGCAGACTAACAACAACAACAACAACAACAACAACAACAACAACAACAACAACCACCGCAATCCTAATTCTGAAGGAAGACATTTGTCCAAAGCAGACCTTAAAAGGTACAGCTAGGAATCAACTTTGGAAATTTCCACTCTCAACTCACACACAGAAACAAAGATGAATTCATTTTGGCTAACTTTGTGATTACAAATCCCATCAATGAATCATTTTATGAACTTTCATAACCAAGCTTATCACAAGGGCTAGATGTAGCGAACATCCCTGACATCACCTGCCCATCACCGCAGCACATTGACACAGGAGCCAATGAGTGAACAGAAGGCGGATCCAGAGGGGAGGGAGCAGGATAAAAAGACTGGTGGATGGAGTCTGAGAGAGAGAGAGACACTGTGTGTGGCTTAAAAGTGCACAAAGAGTGAGTTAGAGAACTGTAAAAGTGTAGATTGAAGCAGAGGGTTAAAAGAGATTTGAAGCAATATTTTAACCGGTTCAAATATAAGTGATTAGCAACCTGTAATCTACCCCATGAGTATCTATTTATTATTAACTTCTCTGATTAAATAAAAGACTTATGTTCTGACAGCACACGCGTCTCAATATTTAATTGATATTAAAGCATTAATATCTGGTGGCAGCAAAGAAGAAAGAATAGTGGGAACCTCGTGAAGGCTTGGGGGCATAGGGACTTCAGAGGGGATCGTGACAAAGTGGTGACCAGTGGCGGGATCGAATTTAATCCAATGACGCCTAAGAACAGAAAGGTTCCCAGAGAAACCTCAGGAGGCAACTCTGCTGCCTTTTTCCCTCATGTGGAAGGCACGTTTATTTATGCTTCTGATTCAATTTACAAGCCTCAGATTTAAAAGGAACACTTTTTTTCAGTGAGTTAGATTCTCTGTAATATAGTTGTTTCCCTGCTAGCATTCACTGTTAAGATACTCTGTTTAGACATCTGGCTCCCAGCCAGGCCTTTAGCATGAGGCAAAGTTTCTCCCTGCCTCTAGCCACCACAATAAACAGAAATATTAGCTTTAACCAGTTCCAGCTTTCGCTGTTTTAAACCACCTCAGTTTCTCTGACCCTGGCCTCCGCTTTATCTCCTCAGAACTCTCTCCTTTGAGCTCAGGACAAGCTAGCCAACTGGTCCTTTTCCTGCTTGAGGTATGCCAGAAATGGTTTCCTCAGAGCACATTCCTATACTAGCCCCCAATCTGAGGTTAGGAGCCTCTCCACTAAGCTTTTCCCCCTGAAAAGCTCTAGGAAGTTACCCACTCTGTTGCCGGTGGCAGAAAGCGTACGGAGAGTTCCCGAGTGCCAGAAAGGCTTCATCATTGTGGAGGTGTCCAGATTCGAACCAGTAGCTGTGCCGAGCCAGGCAGATGACTGCGAGGACCATCATCAAGGGCGTTCTGGAGGGGGATGTGGCAGGCTGACAAAAGATCCCATCCTTTGATGTTTCATGAGTATCTTGAAAGAGCAGAGGGAGGTGGGCTTCACCACAACTCAAGCCGTGCAGGAGGGAAGGACAGTTTTGTATATGCCCTAACTCTCAACCATGACTACGATTCTGGACGTTTGAAAAGAACAAAAATGGGTTGTTGAGAGAGAATTCAAATGCCACAAAACTTGGACTAAAAAAAAAAATAAAATTGGGACAAAAGAGACTCAAAATGTTGTAGCGGACGTCCTGTCGAGGAGTGCCGGAAGAATGAAGACAAAGGAAATGGACTTTAATAAAGAGGCAGAAGCTATAAAATGTTGATTGTACCAAGTTAAAGGTTATAAACTATGTGTTTGAATGGGAAAGTGTTAAAGTATTAAAAGTGTTAAGTGATTTTGTTGAGTAGGCACCTGTGAATCTGATTCAAATGGTGAGTAATGTAATTGAACTAGTAATTGAAGTACAATGTTTAATGTTTGTTTTTGTTTCAGAAATTTAAAAATAAAATTTAAAAGAAAGAAAAATTTAAAAGAAAGAAAAAAGAAAAAAGAAGAACTGCTATCCATTATTTTCTTGAAATCATAGGACACGGGTGAGGTGCTAGAGGATTGGAGGAGGGCTAATGTTGTCCTTATCTTCAAATAGGGCAAAAAAAGAGAAATGAACCTGGGAACTACAGACTAGTCAGTCTGATATCAATCCTAGGCAAAATTCTGGAACAGATCATAAAGTGGTCATTGTGCAAGCACCTAGAAAACAAGGCAGTAATAACTAGAATATCTAGAAGCCAACATGGATTTGTCAAGAACAATCCTGACAAACTAATTTGATCTCTTTTTTTGATCAGGTCACCTCCTTGATAGACAGAGGGAATGCTGTAGACGAAGTATATTTTGACTTTGGCAAAGCTTTTGACAAAGTGCCCCATCATACCCTGATTAGTAAGCTAACTAGGTGTGGATGGATAGGTCAAGTGTCAGGTGGATACACAATTGGCTACATAATTGTACTCAGAGGGTGATGATTAATGGGTCCTTCTCTAACTGGGAGGAGGTAACTAGTGGAGTACCCCAAGGCTCAGTCCTGGGCCGGGTGCTCTTCAATACTTTTATTAATGACTTGGATGATGGAGTGCAGGGAATGCTTGTCAAATTAGCAGATGATATCAAATTGAGAGGAACAACAGGTTACTCACCTGTAATTGTAGTTCTTCGAGTGGATCTCTGTGATTCACACTGTGGGTAATCAGCACCTGTGTGGAACCTCATCTGGGGATTCTAGAGCTTCTGCAGTAGCAAAAAAAAATCCCACAATAGAATAGACTCCTCCCCCTCCAAGACTCCCTTGAGTTATGTCAAACATTGCATAACAGAGCTGCATGGCGTGACAGTGGGGAGATTGGGTGGGATGTGTGAATCATAGAAGTCCACACGAAGAACTACAATTACAGGTGAGTAACCTGTCATTTTTCTTCATGGCCTCTGTGATTCACACTGTGGGTGACTAGCAAACTGTCTTACCCAGGAGAAGGGTGTCACGCCAAGGTAGAAGCTAGCATAGCACGTCCAAATGCTGCATCAGACTTCTGTCGAACATCTAGCTGATAGTGCCTGATGAATGTGGATGGCTGTGATCAAGTGGCAGAAGCACAGACGTCCATAAGAGGCACACAGTGTAAAATGGCTCTAGAAGCTGCCACTGTTCTAGTGGAGCGAAGGTGAATCCCCTGGGAAGCTAGCTTTCCAGCAAGCTGATACACCAGGTGGATGGTAGATGCAACCCATTTGGAGATCCTCTGCGATGTCACCTGAAGACCTTTAGTGAGAGGTTGGTGACTGAGAAAAAGGTGAGATGAGCACCTAAAAGGCTGTGTTTGGGCTGTGATGAGATGGGTTTTTGAGTTAAAATCTTTTAAGGAATATGGGTTTTATAATTAAGAAATGAGCCAGAGAGGTTCCATCTTGTTTCTTTGTATAAAGTATCTTTGCTATGCTGACAGGTTGTTTTCTAGGCGAGCAGAGAGAATGTTATTCTGATAGCCTGAGAAAAGGACTTGGTGTGATTAGATGGGAATTGTTGTGACTCTTTGCGAAACCACAGTAAACCCAAATAACATCTGGTGTGTATGGGAAGAAGTCATGTGGTGCAACAGGACTGTTTGCCTAGTAACGAACTCTGATTGGATGACATTGTGGGAAGGTGCGATAAGCCCTTGCCAGTTACTCTTGAAAAAGGAACTTTTTGCCTATGGACATTGTCTTTCAAGACCGATCCTTCAGTCATTCGTGACACATGGGACTAACCTTTACTATACTGGATTACCCTTGGACTTATGGGATTTTTCCTAAGGACTATGCATGGACTATTTTCTATGGACTGTTACCTAGGGAATACCCTTTATGGACTTCTTTTCTTGGAATACTCCATATGGACTATGCTCTTGTAATTTTGTAAGGACTATGGTACATTTACTGGATTTTTCTTTTCTAAGGACAATGGGAACTTTATTGAATTTTTCTTTTTAGTACAGGATTTTTGTTCTACAGGATCACTGAGGACTATAGCCTTTTTATAACCTACTTGGATTATTTTGTTTTTACTAATGAATTACTGGACTAGAACTGTTTTTATTCTTTTTAATGGCTTTTTGGTATTTTTGTAAGGTTTTTGAACACTTTTCTATTTTTCATGTTTTCTTGGCCTCACTACATCTTTGTAACTAAGCAGCACAATGCTAGTTTATTTGCTCTGGTTTAATTTGGCTTTGATACTTAGAAACATGCTTATTCTTTAATAAAAGAAAGATTATAAAACTCAATTGGTTTTCTGAACAGTACACTTGTCATAGGGTCATCTGAGAGTGCTGCCTCGGCCTAGCTTACTTAGAGTCCTGTCAGTGGTGCAAGTTAAGTCTAAGGACTACAAAGCCCACTTGACCTTTTCATAATAATATCTGAGAGTACCAGGCTGTTCTTATGTGGGCAGACCTGTAAGAGGGAGTGTTGTAGTATGGCTAGCTGAGTTTGGACTCACTCAGCCCATTTTAGCATGTGCAAACTCCTGATTGCTCTCTGTCCAGGCTTACACATGTGTTTTCGAACCCGTGTTTGCTGACATGGGCCAAGTAAAAAGCAGGAGCCCTTCTAATGTCCAGAGTATGGAGGATGTTTTCTTGAACAGTAGATGGTAACGTAAAGTAGGAGGGAGGACCAACGGTCGAGATAGGTGAAACTGGGATATAACTTTAGGAAGGAAGGAGATATCCACAGACAACTTGACCTTATCTGTAAAAAACTGCAGATAGGAGTAATCATACCGCAAGGCTGCTGGCTCGCTGGCCCAGCGAGCGGATGTAATAACAGCAAGGAAGGCCATTTTGAAGGTAAGTAGCCGAAGATAGAGGCTAAGGGCTCAAACGGAGCCTTAGTGAGCTGTTGTAAAACGAGTTAGAGAGCATTGCGGTGAAGGCGGACGAACATCTGGATATATGTGTGATAAGTCCTTGAGGAAGTGCTTTAGAGTGGGATGCCTGAAAAAACGAGATGCTGGAGAGTTTGGTGTTTGATAAGAGATGATTGCAGAGAGGTAAACCCTTAAGGAGGAAAGAGAGAGGCCTTTAGTCTTTTTTTCTTGTTTTGATTATTTTTATTTTCAAACTACTAGGAATGGGATAGGGAATACAGAAGGTAAAAGGGAATACAAGGGATGGAAAAGAAGGTTTGAGGATAGGAGAACACAGTATATAATCATCCATTATATTCATATTAAGTATGTATGCCTCTGATCCACTCATTTTCCAGTACAAAAAAATTCTATTTGATTATCCTCCATATATCCGCTTATATTCATTTTTTAATTTAAGTCTAAGTTATTCCATCATAAAATCGAGGCCAATTATAGAACACATCCACTCTTTGATTTTCTTTCTGCCATGGACCTATCAGCCTATCTGGAAAGCTATCCATTCCTGGCACTTCCCATATTTTCTCAGTACATTTTTCCCATTTCTGTGCCTCTATTTTCTTCCAATCTTGGGGAGATAAAGTTAAATCCAAAACAGTAGTCTGATTTTTAACATCGCCTTTTCTGACTATTGTAACTGGGTATCCCACGTGGAAACCTCCAATCCCCTCTATGTTACCAACCATGTTACCTGGCATCTCTCTCAATAAAAACTGTTCTGGAGTTTCAATTTCATTCAATTGCTGTTTAGCCTCTAGTGGTTTCCCCTTCATCAGGTCTTCTATCTGTCCAAGTTTCTGATATATCTGCTGAAATCCTATTATTGCCATTCGCATGGTAACCATCCATTCTTTGTCTGACAACATTCCCACTAAGTATGTCCTCCCCCTCCTTGCCCAGAAATTATCACAGTATAATCAGAATCTACACATTCCAGCCAAGAGAGGGTCCAAAGTAAACATCAAACAGGAAATCAGTCTCTTCTAAAAAGAAAAAAACCATCGTAGTCCTGTAATAACTCCAGATCTAATTTTCTTTGGTCCTCCGTCTGTTCTGCTAAGCTCCTGTCGCTGCTCAATTAATAGTTTACTGTCGTTTCCTGTGGCTTTGTTCTTTCTTCCAAAACCAAAAACACTTCTGTCTTCAAAGTCCCGTTCGATTGCCTTCTCCCCCTCTTTCGTCTGTGTCGCCACGCTGATAATTCCTTGCTTACTTTTTATTCCCGAAAGCCTGTGCCTCCTACTCCAAAGATGTGGTTTTATTTTCAAAGTCCACTCAGTTAGTAAGGGAAGTCCAGATTGCACAGATCTGACAAGAATTCAGTCCCTCTTGAATAGTATTTCTTCTGGGATTTTTTCCAGAAACACAAAGTTTTTCTCGCAATGTATCTGAGTGACCTTGGCCAGCTTGCAATACGCTTGCTATTTATCAGAGTTCACTTTAGGAAAGAAAAAAAAAGACAAGCTGGTATGCTAGCTTGCCACTTCCCCTCTCTCCTTTTAGTCAAATATTTTTCACTTTATTTTCTTCAAAATATTGATGAGGTTATTCATAAATCAGAGGCTTACTTTGCTGTTGTTTCTGTTCTCCTTCCTCGGGAAGTTGGGGGTGGAGTTTTCCCACAGCTTTCTGCCATAAGATATGGCGAGAGGCCTTTAGTCTTAAGACTAAAGGCCTCTCTTTAGTTTCATCTTAAGACTAAAGAGAGGCCTTTAGTCTTAAGATGAAACAAGAAATGGAGGGCAGTGGAGAGAGATGGGTTGACCGAAGATAGAGCACCAGCTTCAGTGAAAGACTGAAATGTCTTCTATTTGAATAGGTAAGCTTTTCTGATGGACGGTTTCTTTGCTTGACAGAGGCAGAATCAAGGAAGCAGAATCCTCCATGCTGCCAGGTGCAGAGAGGTGGAGAACCTGGGAGTTGTTCTGCATGAGGAGGTGTGGCAGGCGGGGAAGGTGATGAATGTCTGATGACTGAGATTGAAGAACTGGGAACCAGGATTGTCGCGGCCACCACGGGGCTACCATAATGGCATTGGGTTTGTCCTGTTGTAAGTGAACTACTACCTTGTGGAGGAGGGGGGCAGTGGAAAGAGGTAAGTAAGGGTCCTGGGCCAATGGCTGATGAATGCATCTCCATGGGAGTGTTTGCTAACCCCCTCATGGGAGCAATAGCGTTTGCACTTCCGATTCTTGAAGGAGGCAAACAGGTCGATAGTTGGCTTGCCCCACCATCTGCAGAGGAAGAGGAAGACTGACTGGTCTAATTCCCATTCATTATCTTGAGAGTCCATGCAGCTGAGGAGGTCTGCCAGGTTGTTGTCCTGACTGATTATATGCAGTGCTGTGAGGTAGATGTGATGTGACAGACACCATTCCCAGAAGGTCGATTGCGAGGTAGAGGAGACTTGGAGAGTGGGTGCCACACTATTTGAGAATGCAGTACATAGCTGTGCTGTTGTCAGTGGAAATCTGTACCATCTTGCCCGCAAGGTGGTTTCTGAAGGCCTTGCACGCTTTTATCACTGCTAGCAATTCTAGTTCATTTATGTGTAGTAATTTTTCTCTGTGGGACCATTTGGCATGGATCCTTAGGGATTTGCAGTGAGCACCCCAGCCTGTAAGGCTGGCATCTATAGTGTCCTGTATTTGAGGACACAGTTGTTGAAATGGTCATCCCATCGTAAGGTTTGGAGAACATCACCATGAAAGTTGGGAGGCAAGTTCTGGAGTGACCTTTAGCAGAGTGTGAGGAGGGTCTGTTAGCGGGTCAAAGAGGACAAGAAACCATGTCTGGAGTGATCTCATTTTTAAGCGTACGTGTTGTACTACAGATGTCATGGACGCCATGGTGCCCAGAACACATTGAACAGTTAATGCAGGCGCAAGCGCATGAGGGGTGAAGCTGTGAAGCAAAACTACCAAGTTGTGTTGCTTGTCTGGTGGAAGGAATGCACTGGCTTGAGTAGTGTCTATGAGTGCTCCTATGTACTGAACAACTTTTGCAGATTGTAACTTGGATTTCTGTACGTTTATAGCAAGACGAAGATCGCGGAGAAGTGGGTATCTCCCTGCACTTTGCGACGGGTGTGAGCTACAAGGAGCCAGTCATCGATGTAAGGGAGGATGAGAATCTTGTGAAGTCTGAGGTTAGCTGCAACCTGGGCCATATATTAGGTGAAGACCCTGGGAGCTGTTGTGGGGCCAAAGAGAAGCCTTTTGAACTGATAGGCTTGAGTTTTGAGTTGGAAGCAAAGAAACTGCCTGTGGGAAGGATGTAGGGAGATGTGGAAGTATGCATCTCACAAATCTATGACCATGAACCAGTCATTCTTCCTGAGTAGAGGGAGCACTGACTCGAGGGTGATCATATGTAATTTGGTGGTAATGATGTAGTGGTTCAGCTCTCTGAGGTCTAAGATGGGGACGGTGAAATAACCAGAGGAAAAAAACTGTGTCATTTTGGTGTACTAGTTCTATAGCATCTTTGATAAGTAATTTTTAAATATGTTGAAGGATTTGTCACAGTGGTGTGATGGTGTGCAACAGCAGAGGGAGTTGGTGGAAATGACTGTGGTATCCATTTTGGATGATGGAAAGAACCCAAGCATCTGTGGTGATAGATTCCTAGGCAGGTAAGTGTTTCCAGAGGGAAAGGGAGTGGGGTTGTGATCTCGGTCAACTGGACGTCAAACATGACATTTGGTCTTGCGATCGTTGCACCTAATGGTGGCTTGCTGATGGGGTTTGGCTCTGTAAGGTTGTTGTTTGAAATAGTGAGTATAATGAGTTTGTCTCTGGGGTTCCTGATGAAACTTTTGGTAATAAGTGTAGGGACATCTCCACTCATAACGTTGAGGATGTTGTTGGTATGGAGGGTAGACTCCCCAACATCTTGCTGCTGATCTTTTCTTTTGGACATTTTCCAAAATGGCATCCATATCCACATTAAAAAGGCCAGTCCCATCGAAGGGAAGGTCCTCAATGCGTGCTCAGGCATCCTCAGCAAGGCCAACTATTCTCAGCCAGGAAAAGCGCCTAAGGGTGACAGAGGTAACTATGGATTTAGCTGTTGTGTCTACAGTGTGTCTAGCTGATAGCATTTGCTGTTTGGCAACAGAGAGACCTTCTTGCTGGAATGTTTGCGCCAACCCTTTTTTGTTTTCTGGTAATGCCTCAATTGGTGGCGGCACTGCAGGTTAAACCGCATAAGCCTCTGTGCTGTAAGGTCTGTAGATCTTCAGCTGTAAGATCGAATCCATGTGATGGAGTGAGTGCCCATCACTTGTCTCAGCTCCTGCCAACCTAGCAGTTCGAAAGCATGCAAATGCGAGTAGATAAATAGGGACCACCTCAGTGGGAAGGTAACAGAGTTCTGCGTCTAAGTTGCACTGGCCATGTGACCATGGAAGATTGTCCTCGGACAAACGCTGGCTCTATGGCTTGGAAACGGGGATAAGCACTGCCCCTTAGAGTTGAACATGACTGGACAAAAGTTGTCAAGGGGAACCTTTACCTAATGCCTCAATAAAGGTGGACATATTGTCCTAGAGGAAATGCTAATAAGCGCCCATAGCTCCTTGGTAACTAGACACTCTAATAGTGAAGGCAGCGGAGGAATAGTTATCTTCCTATGGAATCAATCCTCCTACTATCCTTGTTGGGTGGTATAAGGACTTGTTGATGTCGAGACTGAGACTGTAAGGCCTCTACAAGGATCAAATTTGAATCTGGTTGCTTTTGGAGAAACAACACTCTGGGATTGTGAACTCTGTAAAGGTTGTTGATACATTTCAACATAGAATGAGATGATGCTGGCTTCATCCACGATTGTTGGGTTTTGTTGAGTATGGATGGTAATATAGAAATGTGAACTGGATTAGTTAAATCTTTGGAGATATGATCCACTAGCTCAGTTGTAGGTCTATGGATTTGGAGATCCAAAGACTTGGCCATACACACCATCAATTGTGTGTAAATCTGAAAATCCTCTGCCGGAGATGGGGGGTAGACATCTGCTAGGTCAGACTCGGGCGAGGTGAATAAGATAGATGGTGTTTGTGGCCTGGAACCATGATCTGAATATTAGGGTCATGTCGGTAATCCATAGAATGTTGATTGATCTCAGTGTCGAGAGATTGTGAATCATAATATTGATGTCAATGTCCAGACGTCGGTGCAGATGGTATGTCCATGGATATCTGTCGGTGTCGAGGATCATTGACCGACCATGATGTTAATGAAGCATCCATGAATATAGTTTGATATCTAGGGTCCTCAACATCATAGTCAACGTCACAATGATGACAGACTTTAGGGATAGATATCAATAGATGTTGAGGGTCATCCATCGGCAATGGTGCTGAAGGGGTGTCCATGGATCAAGAGTGATATCAGGGTTCATCAATCTTGGGGCCTGTGTCTTGATGGTGACGGAATGTAGGTTGTTGTCAAGTTGGTAAGGGAGGCGATGGACCACATTGAGTGGTTGTAGAGTAGATAGACACCGGCAATGCCAAGTGGAAGGATAGATCTCGATAAGCCTGCTGAGTCAGAAAGTAATGACTTACTGGGGCTGCAAATGCGTCATGAGTTGAGGAATATTGCTCAACAACCTTGGGCTTTTTAAGATGCTGGATGGTAAGCAGCCTGAGGCATTTAAGGATTGTGATGGTAAGATCGCTTTGACACAGAGGGTTGCTGAGACTGTGGGCTCTGGTGTAGTACTGCCGCCAAACCAGGGAGAGTAACTGATTGAGAGAGCTTGGCAGGTTTCCTGGAAAGGCACTGATCAGGGCAAATGGCTACCCGATGAGAGTGCTGAGCATGGGTTGATGCCTCATGCAATGGTGGAATGCTTGCCTCATATCGATATTGTGCTTGATGACACCCCGGAGGTCGTGGTGGTAGGCCTGGTGCAACTGAATAGGGCACAGTATCAGGCTGCAGTTCTGACTCTGGCATGTCAGGCGAGGCAACCACAGAAGGGTTGCAGGGAGAACCGGATTGTCAGGGGCTAGGAGGAGAGGATGTAAGCTGGTCCACTTGTTCCTCCCTTTCAGGTGATTGAGAACATGGTTGATGGGATGGGAGTCCCTTGTCATCTGAGAGTGAACCCATACAAATTAAGTCACAGGACTCCTGGAGCTGCTGTAGAGTGACTGCAGGTGCTTTAGCCTTAAGCAGTTTAGATCTTTTAGGCGGTGAGGGTTCTGGAACTGAGGAGGCATCAGGGGATAGTATTCTTTTTGTAGACGACTTTGATTTCAACATTGAGTGTTTAACCCCTTAGAGGCTTTTGATGATGTCGATGAAGTGTCAGAGTGTGATAGTGTGGCCAAAGGGTGTTGTTTTGATGTTTCTGAGATGGCTTTTCCATAGCTTTAGTCCGAGAAGTGGTTTTAGAAGCATGCTGAGCCATGATTTTTTGAAGGTTGGAGGGACTGCTCCCAAAGACGGAGCTTAAGCCTGGAGAGGTGGCTGCGGATGACTCCACGCTTAAAGTTCTTACAGTGAGGACAAGAAGAGGTTTGGTGGGCCTCACCAAGGCAAAAAAGACACTTAGCATGGCTGTTGGAGAGCAGGATCTTATTGTCACAGACCACACAGTGTTTAAACAGGCCCAAAGGGTCCATGAATAGAAAAAAGAGAAGTGGGGGAAATGCTTCAGCCCTAAGACCAGAGCAGAAAGAATTTTTCACTTTTGAACTCACAGAAGGAAGAATACAAGGCTCTCAACTGGGGCGGTTGAAAGAAACTGAAGGGAGAGTCTTGACACCAAGGTACTTATATGGAGGGGGAGTGGTCTATTCTAATGTGGGTTTTTTTGCTACCGCAGAAGCTCTAGAATCTTCTGATGAGGCTCCACGCAAGCGCAGAATACCCACAGTGTGATTCACAGAGGCCACAAAGAAGAATAGCTAATACCCTAGAAGACAGAAACTAAATTCAAGATGATATTGATAGGATGGAGCACTGGGCCAAAAGCAACAGAATGAAATTCAGCAGGGATAAGTGCAAAGTACTGCACCAAGGAAAAAGAAACCAATTGCACAGTTACAAGATGGTGGACACCTGGCTCAGCAAAACTATAAGCGAGAGGGATCTTTGAATTTTTGTAAATCACAAGCTAAATATGAGCCAACAGTGTGATGTGGCTACATAAAAGGCAAATGCTATTTTAGGCTGCATTAATAGAAGTATAGTTTCCAAATCCTGTGAGGTGCTAGTCCCCCTCTATTCAGCACTAGTTAGGCCTCACCTTGAGTATTGTGCCCAGTTCTTCAAGAAGGATGCGAACAAATCTCCACACTTCAAGAAGGATGTGAACAAATTGCAACAAGTTTAGAGGAGGGCAACAAGGGTGATCAGGGGACTGGAAACCAAGCTCTATGAGGAAAGTCTGAAAGAACTGGGCATGTTTAGCCTTGAGAAAAGAAAACTGAAGGGTGATATGATGACACTTTTCAGATACAGTGGTGCCTCGCTTAGTGACATTAATCCGTGCAGGAAAAAATGTTGCTAAGCAATTTTATCGCTAAACGGAATTAAAAAGCCCATAGAAAAGCATTAAAACGCCATTAGTGCGTTCCTATAGGCTTCAAAACTAACCTTAAGCAAAAATCCTCCATAGGGACGGCCATTTTCAGTGCCTCTAAAGTGAGAACACACAGTGGGCGGCCATTTTGTTTACCCGGTGGCCATTTTGAAACCGCCGATCAGCTGGTCGAAAATGGGGGCTTTGCGATGATCGCTTCCCCGCGATCATCACAAAGCGAATATTCCCCATAGGGACCATCGCTAAGCAATCGCTTTTGCAATTGCTTAAACTCCATCACTAAGCGATTTCGTATCTCAATGGAATGATCGCTAAGCGAGGCACTACTGTACTTGAAATGCTGTCATATAGAGGAGAGGCACGATCTGTTCTCAATCATCCCCGAGTGAAAGACACACAAAAATGGGCTCAAGTTAAAGGAAGCCAGATTTCGGTTGAATATCAGGAAAAATGTCCTAACTGTTAGAGCAGTATGACAGTGGAACCAGTTACCTTGGGAGTTAGTAAGCCGCCCCGAGTAGACATGGTCTAGAGGGGTGGGGTAAAAATCAGATAAATAAATAAATAAATAAAATTAGTGAGTGCTCCAGCACTGGAGGCATTCAAGAAAAACTTGGATAATCACCTGACAAATATGCTTTGATTGTATCCTTGCATTGAGCAGGGGGTTGGACTTGATGGCCTTGTAGGCCCCTTCCAACTTCACTTTTCTATGATTCTATGAGGTCTAAAATATTGTTCTTATGTTTCTCAATTGCATCCTGCTCTTTTTGGCATCAATTTTTACTAATAATTCCCCATTCTGGCCTATTCCATCCCATTCTGGCTTTTATCTAGTTTGATAAACTTCCATCACCAACTCTTGCAAATGTGACTTTTCATGCCATTTCTTTTTTTCCCTCTAGTATGCTCTCTCTTTTTCTCATCTTGTATTTGAAATCCTATGCTGTGCATATGAACACAGTTTCCTCAAAAGAAACTTCTTCACATTAAGATCCAGGTATCCGTCTGATAAATTCACCAATCACACAAAAAGCTCTTCAGAAACATAGCATGTAGGACTGGTTTTATTACCATACAAAACCAACTAACACAAATCTCTATTTGAGCAGTGTTGGTGGTGGCACTGCAGGTTAAACCGCAGAAACCTCAAGGTCAGAAGACCAGCAGTCGTAAGAGCGAATCCATGTGACAGTGAGAGCTCCTGTCGCTTGTCCCAGCTCCTGCCAATCTAGCAGTTTGAAAGCATGTAAAAAAGTGAGTAGATAAATAGGTACCACCACGGTAGGAACATAACAGCATTCTGTGTCTAGTCACGCTGGCCACGTGACCATGGGAACTGTCTATGGACAAATGCTGGCTCCACAGCTTGGAGATGGGGATGAGCACCATGCCCTAGAGTCAGACACGACTGGACTAAATATCAAGGGGAACCTTTACCTTTACCTAGTTATCATTATCCACCGCAAAAACGTTCAGTGATGTATATACTAATACACAGAGCAAGAACTATATTGGACCAAGATCATATAACAAAAGAATGTGGTGTTTTTTTTTTTGAGCCAAACATTTCAGTCAAATGGGTACATTCAGAAAGATGTCTCTACCATGATCCAAGGTGGGAGGGAGAGAAACTGAAAGACAAGGAGGAGGACCTGATAAGAGGTATTGCTATATTGCGCTACTGCAGCACGGTAGCTAATCGCCTTGAAAGATTGTTAAAGAAGGTTGGTATTAAAACTGTTTTCAGGCCCTTTAAAAAGATCACCCACAAGTCACTCTTTGCCCTTCCTCTCGGTTAACCACATTATTTATAACACGTATCTCTAAAGATTACTTATCAGTCTCAAATTCCAAGAGTGTGACTGAAAGTTTGATCTTTTATTGTTTTATTAAAGTTTTTACTTGGGAGCTAAAGCTGTGAAGTGTTTTGAGCCAATTCAGTCTGTTTGGTCTGGGATTTGTCATCTTTTTTCTATGATGCTCCAAGAAAGCAGAAAGGTTTTCATGGCAATATATGTTTCTCCCATTGATCTTCCCCCAAATAATAGGAAAGGTTCAACTCATCTAGATCTTTGACAATGATAGGCTTGTGACAGGTTGTATTGTAGAACTACCATGCAGGCTCCTGAGTAATCAGAAAGCCTCAGCATTCCATCTCAGAACAGAAAGGAGGTTTCTAAAATCCTTGTTCTTGTTCTTAAGAAGGTGACCTTCATGATTTTTCATTAATACCAAGGTAAAGTCTGTAGGACTTTAGTGATATCAGACCATTTACTCCTAATGTCATCATCCCCATAATGATGAGATAGAAAATATAAGTCATATGTACAGAAACAGCAAGTTGCCTTTTTTATGTGCAAGCTGGTAGTCCTGTACTCCAATAGTAGGTGTCTGTAGTGTGGTGTCATGGTTAGTGTCAGATTAGGATTCAGGAGACATTGATATGAACCCCCCCTTAGTTACAGAAGCTCACTAGTGGTGGTGGTGGCAATGGTAAAGCATTCCTTTAACTTCTCACATATCTTGAAAACTATTAGGGTTGAAATAAGATGGAAGCAGCTTGATGGCATTTAACAACAACAAACATGCTTTGAAGCGTCTTTTTCTTTACCTGCTTCTCTCCTCTCTCGTTCCCTCTCCATCTGTCTCTCTTATTCTGGGTCTTTGTGCATGCATGTACATGTGTCCTTTTAAGGAGAAAAGTAGAGTATGTATATATGTATGTATGAATGAATGAATGAAATAACTGTGTGTGTGTGCGCCCACACACACCTGTGTACCTGTGTTTACCTAGCGTTGTGTTTTACCTGGAAAGGTGAACATGTACTTCAAAAGAAGAATGTACATTTGGGTGATGTTGAATTCAGATGAATTCAAAATCTACCATTCATATGCCTTGTACTCTTCTGCCTCTACTGGAAAAGGTAGCCCTGGGTAGATGGTGTGTGGGTACTGTGCCAATATAATAGTACTTCATAGAATGATGCTCTGTAAAATATCTCAGGCATGTTAAATACATATTTTGCATAAGCCTCCAACTTGGTAAATGTAATGTTTTCAGTATCATGACTTTCTGTATGCTGCTAAGGAGTGCTTTAAACTACCTGTGCTTTCTGCTCTGTCAGTTTTATGGCCTCTTTTAAACATTAAATTTAAATATATATTGGTGTACAGGAGGAAAAGAAGACATCCAAGCTATATTGTGGAAACCTGAAGAAAGAGAAAAATCTTCGCAGCTCTTGCTATTGATTTTGCTTTGTCATACAGAGCAGCAAGACAAAAGTTTGTACACAGGAAAAACCCTCCCTATCATCACTGATTAATGAATAATTGCTTGATAGAAATACATTTTTTCTACTTAAATAGCAAAATCTGAGCTTTTGTCAATTTAATGTAAGCATAGGGACAAAAAGACAGTAAAGGCCTATACTGCATCAGAACCATAGAATGATATACTCACACAATATCTATGTCCCTAATTCCCCCATGACATGTAGTACAGTGGGCCCTAAACTTTTTATCATTCCACCCTCTTTTTTTAAGGAACTCTTTCATCAGCATACAACACTCTTTTAACAAAAATGTAAATGTATATGTTTTGTCACCTTCTGTATCGTTCTTTGGCTTCTCCACTGATAGAAATGCTACCCCCACATGTAGCAAATGTCCTAAGAAATGTGAAATTTTTTTTGTTTAAGCTGATATTTTTCCTTTTTGAACATTTCTTAGTCACATGCTCCCTTGGAATTTCTTTACACATTCTAGGGCCTCTCACTTTGGAAACCTTTGATCTAGAAAAACCTACAACATAATGCAGTATTACAGCATTCCAAATTTTAGGCAATGAAAACACAGAATCAGGTTAAACTGCTGAAGCCTCTGTGGTACAAGGTCAGAAGACCTGCAGTCGTAAGATCGAATCCATGCGACGGAGTGAGCCCTCATCACTTCTCCCAGCTCCTGACAACCTAGCGGTTCGAAAGCATGCAAAATGCAAAAATGCAAGTAAATAAATGGTGCCACCTCGGTGGGAAGGTCAACAGCGTTCCTTGTTTAGTCACGCTGGCCACGTGACCATGGAAGATTGTTTGCGGACAAAACGCTGGCTCTATGGCTTGGAAACAGGGATGAGCACTCCCGCCTAGAGTCAGACAAGACTGGACAAATTGTCAATGGGCTCCCTCTGGAGGAGGAGGGGCTTCCCAGTCCCTCCTCCTCCAGAGGGAGCCCATTCAGAGGCAGCACCCTGGCTTTCTTGCTCTGCCTTTTACAGGCGCTGCCTCTGAGTGGGTGACCACTGGAAGATGTGGGGCTGGGAAGCACCGAACACCTGTTCAACTGAAGGATGAACTGGCATGAACCACTGGTTCAGCAGTTCATGCCTGTCTCTACTCCAAACTGATCATTTTGCACACCGCATCAACATAAATCAGAAGCATCATGATGGTACAAAAAGTGTACCTGTATTTACTTCCATCAAAAATTTGTGTTACCCTGTTTAGAATTAGCCATAAAATACAAGTATGTATCTTTAGATATGTAAAGAGGTAAAGGAAAGGAAGTCAGAAATCAATTCATTTCATAGCAGCTCAAACAAATGTATACCAGAGGGTGTACTAAGGACTATGGAATTTAACTCACTGCTTAAGATTCCTCAGGCAAGTCTTGCATGATGAAGTGGGCTATAAATTCCAGGAATACCACAGCAATACAAGTAACCAGGCTGATTTCAACATCTGGCATACTAATACTAATAAAAAAGATCCAATTTTCATAAGGATGAGCAGATAAAAGGCACAGTTGAACTACTACAACCAAAGATTAAAACACTAGGGATGCGTACATGTGTGTGTTTTTGTGTGCATGCAGGCACACAAACAAACCAGTTGTATTTCATTTATTTTATCAGTGAAGATTATTTAAAGGAGGATTAGAAAAATTCATGAAATATAAATGGCTACTTGTCAGATTGTATAAATTAGTTCTAAGATCAGAAGTAATGGTGCTTTGGAAAGCCAGTTACTAGGAATATGTTTTACTCATATCATGCTTTGAAATGGTGGGGGACTAAATTTTTATTTAGTTCACATTTTAAAGTGACTGAATCTGCACTTCCTGATTGTTACACAGATCAAAGCACAGTTAAATGAGCATCATGGAGTGGTGGTTAAATTGCAGTATTGTAGTAGAGACTGCTCATGATTTGAGTTTGATTCTGGGCTCAACTAGCCAGCTTGTGGTTGACTCAGCCTTCCGTCCTTCCATGGTTGGTAAACTCAGTACCCAACTTGCTGGAGGTGGGGGGAGGCACAATGTGAACAGTGCATAATTAAATTGTAATTCATCCAGAGAGTACTTTAAGCACTATTGGGTGGTATATAAGCAACATACCTTTTGGTTGAAACCTAATTCTCCTTTGTTACTTGATACTGGCATGAAAACCAGGGTGAGGACAAGAACTGTCCCATCTCTCAGATTTGATTTCTGGATGATATCATTTTGCCAGTTGAGATTTACCTACATATTGACACCTGAAGCCAATTTACGGTGAAGGCAGTGATTCTTGCGTTCAGCCTGGATTCGTGTTGTTATCATTGGCTCTCTCCTTCCTATCAGAAGAGGCACATCAACCCCCTTTCTGCATAATGCAAGTACCAGCTCATAGCATATACTGGAAATAAATATAAACATAGTCCTACCCTCTCTAATTCTACTTGAAGGTAAGTAGTGGCTTGACGGGGTCCCAGCCACTGAGTTGACACAATAAATCTGTAATCATGGGAATGGCCTGGGCCAGGTATGCTTTTCATTGTTTCTCAAGGCTCAAGCCCTGAATGATGAAGTTAGCATTCCTCAGGGGCCTAGCAGAAAGGGTAATATGACCAGTCCCACATGGCCCAGAGCCAATTCTAAAGCTTGCTTCCTTGCTCTGCCTTGTCCTTCTGCTATCTGGGGTTTCAACTTGCAGTTCCTGGTTGCCCCATTGCTCCACTATCTCTTTTGTCCTTTCCAGGCAAGAGTTTGTTACTTGTCCAGAGTTTAGGGCAGAGGTACCCCTCCCCTCTCACTTAGCTGTTCATCTCCCTCACTTGCCTCCAACTTGCCTTGCCTGCTTCCTCAGCATCTCACCAGTCTAACCTGATGCTGACAGTGTTAAAACAGAGAAGATACAGTAAATCAGTTGTCCCCAACCTTGAGCCTCCAGAACTTCTTGGACTTCAACTCCCAGAAATCCTGGCCAGCGGAGGTGGTGGTGAAGGCTTCTGGGAGTTGTAGTCCAAGAACATATGGAGGACCAAGGTTGGGGACCATTGCAGTAAATAATGGTGTATGCAGCAAGAAGGAATCTATTGGGAGCAAACATTATTTCTTCACATTTCCCAAGGCCTTGGGCTTTATAAGCTGAGAGGTAGCATTTTTGTTTAGCTAATAGTTTAGGAAACATTCACAATCTGGAGCTGTCCAGATGGGAGGAATTATAACTCTCATAATCCCATGTCATTAGCTGCACTGATGGGAATATTTACAGAGTACAGTATTGTAGAAAACTGCCCTACATGCACAACAAATTTCTCTATATAAGAGGAAGCTTGAGTACATCTAGTAACTCATGGTCATTTTCTATCAAAGCACAAACCAAGCTTGAGTTTACAGTGAGAGGTTATCTACTCCCACCCCCTTTTCTCCTGTGAGCTACCATAAGTCTGAAGAGAAAGGTATTTCCCATGTGTGAATTCTACAGACAAGAACAGATCAGGGACAACCTCTCCCATGTAGACCTCTTGATTATTCCAGAATTACTAAAGATGGCTGAAGTTAAATGAAAAACAGATGGACCATGCTTGTAAATGCACCATTAATTGAGTTCCACATTCTTCACCAATAAATAAGCATGCAGACAAAAAATGGTAAATGCAGCCCAGTAAGATTGTGAAGACGAGGCCAGAGGAATTCAGATGGTGGCTGCACCTCCATGTCTCTATCCTAATGCTGCATACCAATAAGAAACTATGGTGAATCAAGCCAGGCTTCTAATCCATCTGAACCATTTCAGACAAAGAGAGCTGTGTGTGTCTGTGTCACTGTGTGTGTGTCTCTTTGTTTTGGGTTTTCAGTTTGGGTGTTGGGTTGGGTTTTGTTTTTTAACTGGAATTGATAGACTGGACCTGGTATTTTCAGCATTCAGAGCATGCATTCTACCATTGAGATACATCTGGTAACTGAAAATGAAAATAACTGAATAATATTGTTCCAGGAGCCGACAGTGCTGTCCTTATGTTCTTTGCAGCAACATGATTCTTTTGTACTAAAATAAGGGAGAAGGGGAGAGAAACCACTTCCCTATATATTTGTTAAAATTTAACTTTTACTAATCCGTTAACACCTACATCCAGATGGATATAGAAGGGAAGAAAATGTTTTAATAAGCCACTAAAACAAGAAAATGCAAAACGGTGCATTACTTTTAAAGCATGGATTTTCCCTTAAACTTAGTCCCTCCAGGAAATGCTCTATTAACTTCTTTTAATAAAACCGTTGCAATGTAAAATGAGATAAAATAAAATTCTATATGCAGTTCAGTATCAGATGCATTTCTGCTTTCACCCTGTAGTTTTCTTTCTTCCTTTGTTCTTTCTTTATGTGTGTCTCAGTGTGGTATACCAGATCTTAAAACCAGATCTTAAAACTCATAGAAGAACAAGCCTTGCTGAGGAAAAATCAGCATGGATTCTGTAATGGTAAGTTTTGCCTAACAAATCTTTTAGGATTCTTTGAAAAGGTCAACAGGCATGTGGATGCGAGTGAACCAGTGGATATTGTCTATCTGGATTTTCAGAAGGCTTTTGATGCAGTCCCTCACCAAAGGCTGCTGGGAAAACTCCACAGTCAGGAGATAAAAGAGTAGGTCCTCTTATTGATTGAGAATTGGTTAAGAACCAACCAGGAAACAGAGAGTAGATGTCAATGGGCAGTTTTCTCAATGGAGAGAAGTAAAGAACTGTGTGCCCCAGGGATCTGTCCTGGGACCAGTGCTTTTGAACCTGTTCATAAATGACCTGGAGACAGGGATAAGCAGTGAGGTGGCCAAGGTTGCAGGTGATAGGAAACTTTTCCGGTTGGTGAAGACCAGAAGGGATTGTGAAGAGCTCCAGAAGGATCTCTCCATACTGGGAGAATGGGTGACAAAATAGCAAATGTGTTTGAATGTAAGAAAATGTAAAGTAATGCACATTGGGGGGAAATCTAAATTTTATTTATCAGCTAATGGGTTTTTGCCCAGTCATCCCTCCTTTGTTTTCGTAAAACCTTTTGCCTTCATTTTTGAGTTAACTCTGCTCCTGAAATTCAAAGAGGGCACCTTCCTGCTCTGACCACATACATAATTGAATTTGTTCTCAAGAAGAATGTCAATTCCACATATTATTTCCTTTCCTGTCTTATTTGCCATGGAATATGTTTCAAGATCCTAATTTCTTTAACTTTTCTATTAGGCCCCTTGCCTTGTATATTTCTTAAGACTTTATCTCAAAAGATCTTTCTTGTAAATTTAACATGAATTTCTCTGAGGAGATATTTATTCCTGGTATATGCTGTATTAATTCTTTGTGCTGTGTCTACATTTTGTTCAACATCCTCTGGTCGCATCTCCATGAGTGATGCTAAATAAGTAGTAATCACTTGCATTGTATCTTCTTTTTGTTCTGGTAGATTCTGGAATCTAAATATGGCATTGGCTCTTTTGTTGGTGTAAGTTAGCAGTTTTTGTTTCAGTCCAGGCAGTCCAGTTGAATGACACAGACAAAGACAGCTTCTTCCGACACCAAGTGTATTTACAGCATATATAGAAGTTCAGCAGTACAAACCGGCAGCATGACATTCATTAGAAGAGATGGGTACATCTTCTCCACAGGTCCACAAGTTATACACATGCACATTTACATACAGCCAATCAGTGTGGTCGTTGCATCATCCCATTCAGCATTTTGCACACCTGTCAAGTACACCTGCTGATTATCACAGGCCTTGTTCTGCCTGAGTGTGGAAATTATCCTTGACATCTTTTATTGGTTGATTTAACAGAGTAACTTCATCTTGCTTTCTTTCCTGTTTTAGTTCTTGCATCTCTGTTTTCATGCTCACCAGTCTTTCTTCTGATCTTTTTGATGTCTCAGCTATTCTGGATATTTCTTTTTTATTTTCTGTAATTTGATATTTAATATCAGTCATTTGCATGCCCAAATCTTTCATTTGTACACATAGCTGAGCCATCTCTCCTTGTAGTTGCTGTAGCCCTGTAGATAGCATTTCTTGAATACTCTGTTGCCTGGTGTGATCATCCAGGACCAAGCACAGCAGATGGAACGCTGGGTGCAGCACTACTCTGAGCTATATTCCAGAGAGAATGTAGTAACCGAAGAAGCATTAAATAACATTGAGTGCCTGCCTGTTTTGGAAGAGCTGGGCAGCGAACCAACCTTAGCAGAAATAAAAGCGGCCCTAGATTCCCTCGCCTCCGGCAAAGCACCTGGAAGGGATAACATCCCTGTTGAAGTGCTGAAATGCTGTAAGGAGATCATCACCACTGAACTGTATGAAGTCTTTCATCTCTGCTGGAGGGAAGGTGGAGTACCACAGGACATGAAGGATGCAAACATCATCACATTGTACAAGAACAAAGGCAACAGGGGTGACTGCAATAACTACCGTGGCATCTCTCTTCTTAGCATTGTAGGGAAGCTGCTTGACCGTGTTGTGCTGAAGAGGCCCCAGGTGCTTGAAGACAGAGTCTATCCAGAATCATGGTATGGATTTCGAGCTAATAGATCCACCACTGACATGGTATTCTCCCTCAGACAGTTGCAGGAGAAATGCAGGGAACAACCATTCTTTGTGGCCTTCATAGATCTCACAAAGGTCTTTGATTTGGTTAGCAGGGATGACCTTTTTAAAATACTTCCCAAGATTGGATGTCCACCTCGTCTCCTTAACATCATCAGATCCTTCCATGAGGGAATGAAAGGCAATGTAGTTTTTGATGGCTCAACATCAGATCCCTTTTGATATCCAATCTTTTTTGGGATCTTTTTGCTGTCATGCTGAAGCATGCCTTTGGAACTGCAACAGAAGGTGTCTATCTCCAGGCTACATCAGATGGAAAGCTCTTTAATCTCTCCAGATTGAGAGCAAGGACCAAAGTCGAACTGAAATGCATATGGGACCTCCTCTTCACAGATGATGCAGCTGTTGTTGCCCACTCTGCTGAAGACCTCCAACAACTCATGAATCGTTTCAGCAAGGCCTGCCAAGATTTTGGACTATCAGCCTGAAGAAAACACAAGTCATGGGCTAGGGCGTGGACTCACCTCCCTCTATTACTATCTCCACACAAGAATTGGAAGTTGTTCATGACTTTGCATACCTTGGCTCAACCATCTCTGACACACTCTCTTTAGATGTCGAGCTGGATAAACACATTGGCAAAGCAGCTACAATGTTCTCTAGACTCACAAAGAGAGTATGGCTCAATAAGAAGCTGATGACATATACCAAGATCGAGGTCTATAGAGCCTGTGTCCTGAGCACACATGTACTGCAGTGAGTCCCGGACTCTTTGTGCACAGCAGGAGACAAAGCTAAACACCCTCCATATGCATTGCCTCTGATGGATTTTTGGTATCACCTGGCAGGACAAAGTTCCAAATAGAGTAGTCCTAGAACGAGCTGGAATTTTTAGCATGTATACATTACTGGAACAGCGATGTCTATGTTGGCTTGGGCACGTCGTGAGAATGGCTGATGGTTGGATTCCAAAGGATCTCCTGTATGGAGAATAAGTGCTGGGAAATCACCCCAGAGGGAGACCACAGCTGCGATACAAGGACATCTGCAAGCGGGATCTGAAGGCCTTAGGAATGGACCTCAACAGATGAGAAACCCTGACATCTGAGCGTTCAGCCCGGAGGCAGGCAGTGCATCACGGCCTCTCCCAATTTGAAGAGACCCTTGTCCAGCAGGCCAAAGCAAAGAGGAAGTCACAAAAGCAGCAAAATCAGGGAGCTGGACAGGGACAGATTGGATTTGTCTTCAGTGTGGAAGGGATTGTCACTCTTGAGTTGGCTTCCCCAGCCATACTGGACGCTGTTCCAGGTCCTCCATACAGAGCACGTTACTATAGTCTTTTGAGACTGAAGGATGCCTAACTATTATTATCTCTGGATCGGGTGGGCAATATAGTCTCCAAGAGTCTGCTGTGACCAGGCTATTTGGTCCTGTTTGTGTACGCAGTCATTTTTGTACAGTATGTTGTTTTTGATCTGTTCAACTGTGAGTAAATGAAATCTTTTTATTCTTTCTTTTACAGGGTCTCAGAATAAGTTACTGAGACTGTAAGTGCAGGTTAATGAGACAATAATGGTTGGTCTACTCTGGAGATACCTGAAGCTAATTCTGCTCTGTAAGTCCCTGCACTTCTATTTATTCAGCTAGTTTTTAAAGCAACATTCCAAACTCTGCAACAAAATCAAGATGTCAAGAAAGCTGCCTTCTCTGAATTAAGGAAGGCTTTAATGTACTTGCACTGCTGTTTTCGGCATGTGAGTTAGGAGAACTTTTCAAGCATTAACAATTCTTTAATTAATGCTTGGCCAGATTCTATTGGTTGTCATGTAAGGTACATAATGTTCCATGGCTAACTGAAGAGCTGGCATGGAGTGTCTTGTTTGTACAATGGAGTGCATGACTAGATTTACAGTCAAGGGACATCCCAATATATTGTCAATTAGTCTTTAACCGAGCCTTTCACAAACACCAGTAGGATTCTGGCCACTGCGCTGGAAGAATTGATTCCTGATGAGTCTGTGGAGAAGAGGTGCAGTGAGAACAAATTGTTGATTACTTATTTCATCTATAATCCCAGTTTTTTTCCAATATAAGTAGGGCTGGTAGATTGCCCAGGTGTACTAACAAGCTTAGCTTTGGAGTAGTTTATGCAACTTATGTGTTTATTGCCTTTAAAGTATAGCAAGATAATGCTGCATTGAGTAATCTGTTGCCAAACCCTCAGCTGCCAATCTATGGCAAATGCTACTTAGCTCTCCAAGAATTAAAAAACAATGACTTCCTGAGACTTCTTCCTTCAGTGTTAGTGTTCTCTTTCAGCTCTGCTAGTGAGCCCAGGTGAAAATGAACCCACTTCTTTTGGACTAAATAATAACTCAGGAGAAAAGTGGAACTTTGATTTTCAAGCACAGAAATCCAGTTTTATATTCAAGAAGCCAATTATTGGTAGATAGATCAGTAGATAGATGCTGGTGAACTGCCAATATATCTTTTTAAAAATTGTAATCACAATCCATTTATCAGGGCTGGTTCAACAAGAGATCTATTTCAAGAGCATTTTTTTCTGGCAACAGATATTAGCATCCATCTGGGTGGGTGGCTCAGATTAAATGTTGATAAATGCCCTCCATCATCATCAATTCCAACTGCAGATTGGAATGTGACAACTGCTCTCTTCTTTAATTTGATAAGAGTTACCTTTAAATATAGATTTATTCAACTAAATCATTTCAATACACATTTAGGAAGAGGTTTCTTTTAATGGGAAGCAAGATTAAAAATGCCTGATTAGTTTGGAGACCAACTGGCTTGTAGGTAGTTTGGATGGAGAAGAGCTTCATTGTTCCATGAAATGCCAAAAGCATTTATATTTATGGTAACTAACATTTGCTTGGCTATTTATCACTAGTAATTTGCAGCATTGCAGGTCCTTACTGGCAGTTTAAAAACATTGTATGCAGGATTTCTGCTGTGTTGGTATCTGAGAAAAAGAGGCATGAACTATTTATTTATTTATTAGATTTATATACCGCCCATATAGAATGTGTCTACTCTGGGCAGTTTACATATAATATAAAAATAAACTAAGTTAAAGTCCAGATTAATCCAAGATGGGAAAGGAAAAAAGAAAGAGGGGGGGAAAAGAAGAGGAAGGAGGATGAGATAAAAGAAAAAGAAGAAAAGGGGAGATAGGCTAGGTAATGGCTGTAGGGAAGGCCTACCTGTATAGCCATGTCTTCAAGCTAGTCTTGCAAGCACTCAGCAATGAAGCCAGGCGGATCTCAACAAGTAAGCTGTTCCAAAGAAGAGGGGCCACTGCCGAGAAGGCCCAATTTCTAGTTTTTTCCACTGGGCCTCTCTTGGAGTTAGATTCCTCAGCTACCCAACATGACCGGAGTGGGTGGTATGGGTAGAACTGGGTTGAAGAAGGCACTCTGCAAGGTATCAAGGTCCTAAACCATTAAGGACTTTATATGTAATGGTTGCCACCTTGAAATCAATGCAGAAGTGGATAGGTAGCCAGTGTAAGGCGGCCAAAGTGGGGGGGGGAATATGGTGAAATCTTTTCACCCCTGTTAGTAGCCTGGCCGCTGTGTTCTGGACCATCTGAAGCTTCCGCATCAGTCTCAAAGGAAGCCATAAAGAGTGTTACAGTAGTCTATTCTTCAGACTACAAGCACATGGACCAGCATAGTGAGCGCCCCTGTGTCTAGATAGGGATGCAGCTGGGCAATCTGCCAAAGATGTAAGTGGACAGATTGAACCATGGACACTACCTAGGTCTCCATGGTAAGCGTTGGGTCAAGATGGACCCCTAGACTGTGAACCAAATTATTTGTGGTTAGAGTCACCCCCCCCCAAGAGAGGGAGTTCCACAAACCACTGACATTTGGGCTTCCCACCCACAGGACCTCCGTCTTGTCTAGGTTCAACCCTAGTCCCTTCAACTGCATCCATTGAAGAATGGCCTCCAGGCAGCACCCAAGGGCTGGAACGGCATCCACTGCAAATGGAAAAAAGGAGATGTAGAGCTGGATGTCATCAGCATATGGTGACATGAAGCTCCACATCCCCAGATGACCCCTCCAAATGGCCTCATATAGATGTTAAACAGCATTGTGTGGGACCTGTGGGACCCCACAACTGAGGGACCACGGGGCCGATACATTCTCCCCAAGCTGCACTCTCTGGGGACAGCCCTCCAACATCATTTCAGATGTTGAGACCAGAGAGATGATGCAGCTGTTGCCAAAGACCGCTTTGACTTTGGGAGTTTGCAGACAGTTGATACTAAAGGAGGTTTCCAACTTTGAGAAACTGCACTGCCAGCTCCAGAGCCATGAGGGGTTAATTCACCACCAGCCGAGAAGGAAGTAACAGAAGATGGAGAAATGACAGCTATGCAGCCTGTCTCAGATGACTCATGGCAAGCTGGAAATTTTGGAGCCACTAGCGAGGCCAGGAAAACTCTTCAGTCCTTTCCGTGGTCACTGAGCTTCAAGGCCCTGGATTTACAATGCATTATTTCCAAGCAGTCTGCGTAGATTCCTAGAAGGATGGGTAAGAATTTGTTTTTACGATATTTTTACTTAACTAGAGAACCAAATTACTGACTGGACTTAACCTTCAAGCAGAGAAGTTCTGGCAGTTATTGATTGACTTAATGGGGCAGCCAAAGAGCGCCCTCACTTTCCCTAGCATGCCTTCAAACAATATAACTGCAGGTTTGCAGGCTTTACCTGTAAGATTACTGGCTGATGAATGAATCTTTGTTTATGCCCTCAAGACAAATGAACCTAGAGACTTTAACTAAAGGGCTAGAGGACGCAGATCCTTCCCTCGTAGATCCTTGTTCTCAAGCCATTGTGACAAATGTCCCTTTAAGGGAAACCCATTTGCTTCAGGACTCTATGAAACTCTATTTTTCTAATTAAAATAATTATAAAAATTCTTACAAAAGGACTGGTCTCTTGACCAGCAGGGTATGGCTAAATCCAAGGAGTGGAGAGGGCCACAAACTAGCTATCTTTAAGGGTCCTACCTAATTGATCTGTTGTGAGTTCTAAGGAAACACAAAGCCCATGTGTCTGTACTTGCAAAGTACTGGGTAAAAGTAAAGTGTCCTTTTAAGGTCAGACTTGTTCAAGGGGTCTATGCTATGCACTGCTGAGGTCTTAGGACCTGCCTCAGTGCAAAGGTGGTAGGTAAGTGGCTTGTCAAACTCTCTGACCAAGAGCTATGTGCTCCTTAGGGAGGCTTGGGCACCACAATGCCCACCTGTCAAACCTGTCACCTTGACCCGGCCAGGCTGGCATAATAATTTGCAGCCACAGCCCTGGATTTGGATAGTCCGATCTCATGGTTGGGTGAGTCGCAGCTCTCATACAAACATTTGGATTGAATTCTCCAGGGCTGGGCCTTGACAATCACTCCAAAATAAATGAGAAAACCTGGCAACCAATTAGCCCAAGTTTGCTGTGGCTTCTTACATCATCACTTTTTTTTTCTCCACCTCATCTTCTTTCTCTACAATCTTGGCATCTATCTTATGATTCAGCAGTTCAAAAGGATCTATGTACTCTCCTAGTCAGATATGTTCCTTTGCGGCAGGGGTCAAATGATTGCCTAATGGAAGGGAGCAATCTCCGAATGGAAAAGCCTGTAGAGGAACCAAGTTGTATCCAGTGCCAGGCACAGATGGGTATGGCCATACCCCGACTCCCATTGTCACTGCTAGGGGAGCAGAAAAAGACACTTGTGGGTATGGTGCCCTCCAGGACTTGGGGGTTGGCCCTGAGAATGGTCCCTGGCATATGAGTTCACTTGTGTCCCGTATTGAAGACTGTGCAAACCCAGGCTGCTCTGGCACGGGATTCCTGTGTGTCTGGTGCAACGGTTAGCTCTCCTGCTGCACTGGTCTAGCCCGAGCCCCCTAAATACCGGGATGCAAGATTCTCATCTCACCTCATCCTGGATGATGGAAAAGAAGCTCTGCTTTGTTGACACTGCATGCACCAGCGGGGGGCAATTCCTATCAAATTGCTGACAAATTGGAACACATTCAGATGAGGACAACAAGGATGATCAGAGGACTGGAAAAGAAGCTCTGTGAGGAGACTGAAACAACTGGCCATGTTTACCTTTGATAAAAGAAGACTGAGAGGAGATATGATAACACTTTTGAAATATTTGAAAGGTTGTTAGAGCAGTACGGCAATGGAAACAATTACCTCAAGAGGTGGTGAGTGCTCCAATACTGGAGGCATTAAAAATATCCTTTGAAATATATCTCTGCATTGAGCAGAGGGTTGAACTTTATGACCTTATAGGCCCCTTCCAATTTCATTATTGCATGATTCTATGAGTCTATCTTTCTGTTGGCAGTTGTATGTAGTGTTTGTGTATTTAAACCCCCATCTTAAAAAGCCAGGAAATTCAGTCCTTCCAAAAACTTCTGTACTCATGATTCAAAAATCTGGGAAATGGCCCAATATTGCTGCACAATATCATGCTCATGTTACTAGCAGGAAAAAGGATGTCAAGCTTTATATAGCAAAAAGCAGCCTGAATGTTGGTCAATACCAATGACAGAAGATGGTCTATAGCAGTGGTCCCCAATCTTGGGCCTCCAGGTGTTCTTGGACTTCAACTCCCAGAAATCCTGGTCAGCAGAGGTGGTGGTGAAGGCTCCTGGGAGCTGTAGTCCAAGAACATCTGGAGGCCCAAGGTTGGAGACCACTGGTCTATAGGATACCCTCTTCTGTTTACTTGTTGAAAAACAGCCCTGACAATTGCATTTTTCACCCAAACAAGAAGTCATCTTTTCAGATGTTCCCTTGTGTGATGTCACTTTCTGAATGGTAGTGAGCAGAGCGGTTATCTTGTAAACCATCCTGGCTGCTACCATTGGTGTTATCACCATTTAGACTTTCCTGTGCTACGTAAAGCTTGGCATCCTTTTTCCTTCTGGCAATGTGGGCATGAAATGTGCAGCAATATTGGGCCATGTTCTTGCTTTTTGAATTGTGGGTACAGAAGCACAATATCTCATGTTCATAAACTAGAGGAACTGATTTTGATGATTTGATTATTTTTAGGTCATGCTTGTTATTTATATTACCAACTTTATTATGTAACCTTTAAATGCTCAGTTTCTAAATATATTCTGGATGTTTTTCATGACTTGTCCATTGATAATGATATAATCAGCAAATGGTTCTCTGAAGATATACTTGGGCTATACCTTTAAAAGCAATGAAGAGAGTATCCATCCTTATCATATTCCATCCTTATCTTTAGGTGAACTTTCATCTGGTTTTAAGTTTTCATTGCAGGTTTTTGCTGCTAGTACTAAGTTGCCAATTGCACAAATATCTCTTAAACAAAGACCCCTCTTTACCAGTATTTTCATCAGTCATCATTGGAAGAGGGAACTCTCCAAGCACATAGAGAGTGTGATTGCCACAACAAGAACTTTTTACATCTTCTGTAGTTCGCATATTCATTTGTTCTGATTGGTTTTCTGGACTTGAACACAGGTTTCATTTACAAGTATGTTAGTCACAAAGATGTCCCTGAATCAAATCTCTGGGAAATAGACAGATAAGAACTTCTAATGATCATCTATCTGTAAAGTATAATTTATTCTTGATCCTGTTGAGTTTGAGGATCTTAGACCTGCTAGAATGATAGAGGGCCAAACACTAATGCTCAGTACCAATTGAAAAACATATCAAGGAGAAAATACTCAAAATTTAATGGCGTATCTATATATTCGCAAAGGCTTTCACGGCCGGGATCTAATGGTTGTTGTGGGTTTTTCGGGCTCTTTGGCCATGTTCTGAAGGTTGTTCTTCCTAATGTTTTGCCAGTCTCTCTGGCCGGCATCTTCAGAGGACAGCACTGTGCTGTCCTCTGAAGATGCCGGCCACAGAGACTGGTGAAACGTTAGGAAGAACAACCTTCAGAACACGGCCAAAGAGCCCGAAAAACCCACAACAAGCATATCTATATGTCTATATCCATATCTTTCCATCTCCCCATCCACCCACCCTCAGCCACACATTCCCTGGGATAAAGAAATAATGAGCAAGTGAAACAACCAAACTTTCCATCTTGCAAACGCCACCAGGTTACCAATTAGCTGTTTGCAACACATTAGCCTTTGTACTCAACTGTTCAGAGATTTTGAAGGACAGAAAGGTTAAAGAGCAGGAAGAAAGGTCAAGTCAGATAAGTAAAAGTCCATATTTCATGGAATTACTGATTTACTTATCACTTTTCTTTGCAGTTTGACAGGCATCTGAGTGATTAGGTTAACTCCTTCAAATAGATTTACAAGCTCCAGAGAATTTTTATTCAACCTGTCCTTGGGGGAAAGCCATGGAATAATGTTTTCATTGCCGGCAGTTGTGATTTTTTAAAAGGTCTCAAGGAAGAACGAGGAGCTAAAAGCAGTGTCAAAAGCCTCAGGATACATTCAGTGTTTCCATAGGAAATATTTATAGTTGTGAATGCATTTGGCCATGAGACCTCGTCACCTGCAATCATCTCAACACCACCCATCAAAATCACTGGTCTTAAAAGTCAAGCATTTGCTTCTTTTTCTTACTGTTCTGTCATCCCTCTGTACAAGCTAAAGTGAGGATGGGCAAAGTGTGTGGTTCACTGGACAGCTGTGGTACCCAAGGCCATTGTTGACTACTCCCTCATTCTTATGAAACTGGCTTTTTTGGCAAAAACCTGAATATACCTGTGGGAAAAAATCTGTATATCAGAGGTAGGGAACCTATGGCTGTCTATTGCTGAGAATGTTTGTCTTAGAGGGTTGAGAAAAGCTCATTTCAGTAAAGCACATCAGATTACTGGTTTTGATTTTGAGGCAGTTTTTGTTCTTTGTTGGGCTTGTAGTCTGCAAGAGCTGCTGGGGGAGACTGATGCCCCAAACACATTGCACAACCTTGACCTGCTCACACATAAGCAGAAACAAATCCTGACAGCATATAATACTGTGCCATGCTTCCATTGGATGAATCATTATCAAAGGATGATCTGTAACTCTTGAAACCAAAGATCATGGGGGTACCAGTTGATGTCACAGCCTTTCAGGCAGGGAAGAGGGAACCCAGTACCATAAGGGGAGATGACTGTCAGCAGCACCTCTGTCCAAGATCAGTATAGAACCATCTCTGAATCAAAGAAATAAAGGCATATGAAAGTTCATAAATATATTGGTAACAGACACATCTGTCAAATGAATAACATAATTATTCTATTGGGATAATTATTGTAGTTTTTCCTTTTTATTTAGCAGAGTAAGAAACATTGAGAGAACAGCCCAGTTTCCTCAATATTCCACAATAGACTAGTACTTCATTCATATAAAATCAAGCAAAGAAGCATTCATAGTATAGTTCCTATCTACAGCTATAATCAGAAGTATATATAAGTGTATATATAAAGGAAAAGTGAGTCTCAACCAAGTGGAAGACCTTCCATTCTGGCTGCATGATCGGAGATCAGGAATGGAGAGAGGAAACAAGGCAAACAAATAGGAAGAGAGTAAAGACAATCCAGAGGTGGGAAAAAGAACTTTAGCAATAAGTTAATGATAAAGAAGAGAATCCCTTTAGGTCCTCAAAGCCTCCCTCCCTGTAATAGCCAGTGTTACAAAACATACATTTTTTTCTTGTGCCAAATTTTCTTGCACCAGATATATTGTAGCTTCAGCTGCTTACCTCTTTCTCCTGGAGCCGGCAGTCCACTGCAGGGCCTTCTCACTAGATAGGTAGTGTGATGGAGTTGAAGCAGTGTGGGATATGTAGTCAGAGAAATTTAAGATGGAGTTAGACAGGTTCTGTGTGAAGATGATTTGAGAGACACTGAAATGTGTTTTTCTGCTATCAGTGTTTTTCTGAAGACCAGTACAGCATGGTTCGAGATAAAGCTGAAGGTCAGACCAAGAAACTCACGAAAGACTCAACATTCCAAGCTAATTTGAGAAAAGATAAAACACCTGGATCTTCATGGGAATTGAAGGCGGAGGAAAGTGTTACAGCCCCTTGAGGCTAATTAGTTAACAGTCATGAAGTGTCAAGAAGAAGGGAGGAGTTAGAAAATGTAGAAAATGGATGATGGGTTATGTGGGAGAGGTTTGATTCCATGATGATAGGAGAGAAAAAGAACTTGATGGTTTGAGCATGTGGTTTGAAGGAGAGAAAATGTAAGTAAAGAGAAAGAAAGAGGTGCGGCTACACTACCTTAGCCCAACTTAGTAGTGTTTATTATTTTAATGGGGATTGGTTATTTTATTTAACTGTAATGATCTTTTAATATGTTCCTTATGCTAAAGCTTGAGCAATATAAACTGATTCTATGAAACTCTATTGTTCTAATAAAAATTAATTATAAAATTCTTTAAAAAGGAGTGGTCTCTTCAAGGGGCTTACGGTACACACTGCTGAGGTCTTGGGACTTGCCTCAGTGCAAAGGTGGTAGGTAAGTGACCTGTCGAATTCTCTGACCGAGTGCTAACTGCTCCTTAGGGAGGCTTGGGCACCACAAGTAGCATGCTCTTCCTTCAGGGGTTACCCAATAGGAGGTATAAAATATCCCTATGGCAGAAAGAGTTTGTCCATGCAGTGATGGCATGGTAAAATAAACTACTACAGTATTAATATTACACTATTTGTTCTATCAAGAACAATGTGTATCCCTAACCTTCCTTTGCTTCACCAGTTTTTGGGCTGCCCTGAAACAGAGATCTCGCATAAACTACTTTCAGGCCTTAATCCCCAGATTAAAATTATTTGTACAAAATATCTTTTGGTTGCATGCAAAACACATGAAGATTTAATGGATAATGATTTTAAGCTAAAACTTTCCTTTCTTTTTTCCTCTGTTTTAGCCCTGTGACTGTTTTATAAATATTACGTGTATTATGTTTCATGTTATTTGTTAGTCATGGACCATAATAATAATAAACTGAATTGAAAGCATACAAGATTGTTATTATCGCATCATATTAATCAGTTAAAACACTCTTCATAACTAGGTAATGGTAAATGTAAAGGTAAAGGTTCCCCTTGACAATTTGTCCAGTTGTGTCCGACTCTAGGGGGCAGTGCTCATCTCTGTTTCCAACCCATAGAGCTAATGTTTGTCTGAAGACAATCTTCAGTGGTCATGTGGCCAGCGTGACTAGACATGGAACGCCGTTACCTTCCCACCGTAGTGGTACCTATTTATCTACTTGCAGTTTACATTTTGCATGCTTTTAAACCACTAGGCTGGCGGGAGCTGGGACAAGCGATGGGGGCTCACTCCATCACATGGATTCAATCTGAAGACTGCAGGTCTTCTGACCTTGCTTCTGCGGTTTAACTTGCAGCGCCACCACATCCCCTTCATAACTAGACCAGTCCATATTGATGGCCAGCAGCTATAATTGGAGTGAAGCTCTTAAGGCTCAAGATTAAAAGCTTTTTTCTTCTAGACACAGCATGTCTTCTAGACACATAAGGGCCTTGCATCACTTTTTAGTCATGCTTGTTTATCTAATTCTTCACTCTCCCCCGTCATGCTGGCCACATGACCATGACCATCATAGAGCGAACAAAATGCTCGCTCTATGGCTTGGAAACGGAGATGAGCACCGTGCCCTAGAGTCAGACACAATTGGACTAAATGCCAAGGGCAACCTTTACCTTTACCTTGAGCTTTGTTTCTTGGGCTGAGCCTGTGTTTGGACTCTGAAACCGAGTACTGACCTTTGCTAATTTGTAGCGGCTCTATTGTTGCAGTGCCTGAATTGGGACAAATAAAGTAGAAAATGACCTGCAAATAATAATTCTTCAAATACACATCCAAGTAAATGGAAGAGTAGGCTCCAGATACATGAAACAAACATGAGACGATGTGAAATTCTTCAAATGTTGCACATGAAGGATAATTAATAGAGGAACTGAACTGCATTGGAAGGTTGGGTAAAGCTTATTTTGCAGGTTTTCTACAATATACAAGAAGGATGAAAAATGGACCTTGCATTTGACTAAAGTGATTACCTTAATCTGTAAACTTTATGAATTTCTCAATGTTGACAGAGCCACAAGGCTAACTTTTCTAAAATATTGTATAATCCTATACTATACAGTATTATTGCATTATTCTTACAGTTCCCTTGTGCTATTGTCCCAGAAAACGGGTTGAGATTATGAGGTCAATCAGCAGACAAGCCTTTGGGTGACAGGATCCTTGACCTATCATGTAATGTTAAACTCAGTAAAAGATGTGTCTCTCTGAAACACTTCAATGTTTCACTATTACTCCTACTCGATGCTATTCCATGCCAATACAATTAAATTGCTAATCCTATACCAATAAAGTGCATATGATCCAGGATGGAGACAGGAAGTCCATTTGACATAGCTGAATCTCGTGAGATGTTGGACATATCACACCATTGGTAGCTATGGGCTTTGACTTAGCTCATCTGAAGTGCTAAGGGATTTCATTAAAAACTTGGCTCATGGGGCTCCAGTCTTGAATATGTTCCCCACAGCTGTCAATTAATTTCCACACAGATGACATAGGTTACATAAAGTTCTATATAAGCATAGCAAAACTTAATGGACATTTGCCTCCTTTGGATCAGGTCTCCATTTTTTTTTTTTGAAAGTGCTGGCACCACCCCTGACGCCTAAGATACAATCAAATCTCTCACACACACTCATGTGAAAACTTGCAATAGACAGGGAGAGTATCAACACATATTACAATCCTTTGCCTTCCATTGCAAACAACAAGTCTCCTTCCTACTCAGGGAATGCAGCAAATATTCAATCATAATGTCTCTCTGGTTTAATCTAAAGAGAGTATATATTAGCTAACATCCAAACAATTGGCTTCTTCTGAACACAACCCCCACATATCTCTGGCTGTGCTTAATATGAATCACATGGATAGCCAGTCAGCAGGAACTAAAGCCATTACAGGTAATTCCATTGTAAGAAAGTCCTGTACCAAGAAACTCAGGGTTAACTGCTGGGCTAGAACTTTGGGGAAATGCAGTGGTGGACTACAAATAAAGCAAGCAAGCAAACAGCAGCCTTAGTATTCCTTGTTTGGGAGATTTTTTAAAAAAACAATCATTTTGTATTTTTCTGTCTGTTCACAAAGACAGACTCTATGTTTTTGATTCTTCTTTAAATAACTTTAAATCGACAAAATTCACTGAAGTGGTGAACATTTCTTTCCAGGAGGAATATGAAGAATATTTGCAAAATTACTAGTTTTCAAGATTATTTTTTGATGAAATCAGTAGCCTAGTTTTCCACAAGATATTCTGAGAAATCAGAATCCTGAATGATAGCAACAAAGATTATCTCACTGTCTTGTAGGCAAGGATTTACCATATTCTAAAACCTGCTAACGCTAATACCTTTCTCTTGTGGTGGCTGCTACAACTACATGTCATTGTACACCTTCTGAGAACTGTTGTTTTATGTGTGGATGCTGTAATGCTGGCAGCCTGAAGTTAGTCACGCAAGGAACCAAGTCAGTTGCTTTCAAATTCCAGAACACTATGCAGGCAGAACTGCAGCATTTTTCAATACCCTTTGTTTATCTTTGTGTTCTTCCTACTCTGCACTATGTATAAGATTTCAACATGTATAAAGCATAGAGAAACTTTTAAAAAAAGATGTGATTTTACATATGACTTTATTTTGCAAGGGAGTTTTCTGAGGCCCAGGAAAACTCATAGGAACACAGGAAGCTGCTTTGTACTGAGTCAGAACTTTGGTCCACATAGTCCACTACTGGCATTTTAGGTTCTCTATTATGAGACTCTTCTATGTACACTAAGGCATGTGTGTTTATAAATGCCTCCACAGACCTTCACAACGCACACAAACATCTGCCTTGTTCCTGGGAAGAGGCTTGGTACATTGGGCAGAGTTTATATGGATCTTCACCATCTGCATCACCCTTTTGGATTTTCCTGATACCCATGGAGGATAGAAAGTTCTGTTATTCAGAATTGGCCTTCATGGACAGCTTTCCTTGGTTTGACTAATGACTCTTTTATCTTTGAGTTCTTTGGAGCAATCATGGAGAACAGTGGATATCTTTATCAGACTACTAAAAAGTTACTAGTGGAAGCTATCTTTTGGCCTATATAGGCTTGGCACCATAATACTGTGGGTGGTGTGGAAAAAAACAACATGGCCAGATATGCATGCCAGGTTACTTTGTCAGAAGTAAGTTCCAAAATGGGGACTGTAGAAATGTGACAAATATCATGTTTTTTGTTTTTGAGTTGGTACTTTGATGTGTTTTTTCCTGCACCATCAGCAGTACTGCGGCGTCCAGCCAGATGAAGGCCTATACAGGTGGAAAGCTGGCTTCTTTTTATAATTTTTAGTGATCTAATAAAGATATCACGAACCCTCACCTTTGAATTGAAGACAAGGAGCTTTTTTTTACATGACTTTCTTCATTTTTGTTGCATTATGCAAGATACCCCAAATATCTTACATACAGCACCATCCGCAATCAGACTTGGACATTTTAATACCACTCAAACAGGACAGAGAATTGAAGACATCTTCTGCCAGTCACTAGGTCATATTGTTAATCTGGGATCATATCCGCTAAGGGCTTTATCAATTTCTTTGTGTCTCCACCCCCAGTTACAAAAAAATCATTGTGTCCTACTATGATGTAGTGATGTAGTAGGGGTATGCTTCAGGACTAGAAGTTCTCTGTCTGGCAGGATTGGGAGATAAATTCCGATCTAGTTCAGCAGTGATAAAATATGGAACTATGGCTCCAACTTGAGTCTGCAGTCCCCATTCTGAAAAGAATTTTAACAAAGGAACCTGGCCATGAATTTTGGCACTTGTATTATTTTTTTGTTTTCTTCTGTACCATCCACAGTACTGTGGTACCTAGCTTGATGAAGACCTGTATGGTTTGAAAGCTGGCTTATGTAATTCATCTGTGTTTTACAACATGCACCATCCACTCTTGCTTGACTGTATGCAAAGAACTGCATGACTTTTTCCTTTTTTCTGGAATAGGCTTCCCTCATGGAAACTATATTCACAATTTTAAATAAATAGTAGAACAAAACCTGGGTATATTCAGTGAAAGCACAATGAACAAAGATTTAGGACACTGAGCTTGTCTTCCACCTTATCCCCAGTACTCTGCCCCCTCAATTATTTAGTCCTCTGGCAGGCAGTCTCATTAACCCCCTCCTGTGCCATAATTTATTCTGTCACATGTGTGTATGTGCGAGGGGGAGAGGACCTGCATTTCCAGCAGCTTTGCAAAGTGACCGCAGTAAATTGAATTTTAAAAAGGGCCTGCTGATAGGCAGTTGAACTCAACTAGGAGGTGAACTATCAACCTTCGTACCCTCCAGCTTGCCTGTTAGATAGTAGATTTAGGGGAGAAAAAACAGGAAAAAATGTCCTCCATTTAAAGGTTTTCAAGTTGAACAGAAGGGCTAATTAATTGTCAAGTGCCACCGCAATAAGAAATATCTAATTGGATCACTGTTTCTTAAATATATTCATTAATACATAGAAGAAGTTTTTTATTTGACCAAAGTCTACAGCAAAGTACAAATCTCTGCTTTTACAGAATGTGTTCTTGCTGGAAAAACATGAGCTTTATATTTATGTTCACTGATGCTTCTGGTTTCAAAAATAGCCAATCTCTGAATCTCATGCCCCAGACAATTGCCTGGGTAACTTGCCAATAAATGGAGACTGGTAATGTGTGTTCTTTGATGCTTTTGAATTGTGGTGCTGGAGGAGACTCTTGAGAGTTCCCTGGACTGCAAAAAGAACAAATCTATCCATTTGGAAGGAAATCAACCTTGAGTGCTCATTGGAAGGACAGATCCTGAAGCTGAGCCTCCAATACTTTAGCCATCTCATGAGAAGAGAAGAATCCCTGGAAAAGACCCTGATGTTGAGAAAGTGTGAGGGCAAGAGGAGAAGGCGATGACAGAGGACAAGATGGATGGACAGTGTCATTGATGCAACCAACATGAGTTTGACCAAACTCTGCAAGGCAGTGGAAGACAGGAGGGCCTGGTGTGCTCTGGTCCATGGGGTCACAAAGACTCGGACATGACTTAACGACTAACCAACAACAACAACAACATGTGTTCTGAATAATTTCCTTGGAATTTTTCGGGAAGTAGATGAGTGATAGTACAGGTAGAAATGAATGCTTGCTTCATGTCTGGATCTTTATCTACAATGCTATTGTAGTCTTCAAAGCAAAGCAAAAGCGTGCTGCTTATATACCGCCCAATAGCCCTTCAAGCACTCTCTGAGCGGTTTACAAGTTAATTATGCAGGCTACACATTGCCCTCACCCCCAGCAAGCTGGGTACTCATTTTACTGACCTCGGAAGGATAGAAGGCTGAGTCAACCTTGAGCCGCTACCTGGGATTGAACCCCAGGCTGTGAGCACAGTTTTGGCTGCAGTACAGCAGTTTAAACACTGCGCCACGAGGCTCTTGTTTGGTCTTTTGTCACACCCAGCAACAGGCAACACACACAGTTTCCTGTGGGATTTAATAGTATAGCTTCTGCAAATGGTTTGAATCCTTCACAGCAAGGATGGGAAAATCTTTGGCTTTTCAGTTATTTTGGGGTATAAATCCCATAGGTCCTACTCAGTATTGCTAATGCTAGTAGATTACAGTGGTGCCTCGCTTAACGATTTTAATTGGTTCAAAAAAAAACATCGCTATGTGAAAACATCGTTAAGCGAAACACCATTTCCCATAGAGATGCATTGAAAACTGGATAATCCGTTCCAATTGGAATGGATTACCATCCTTAAGCGAAAATCCCCATAGGAAAAAACGTTAAGCAAAACCCATTGAAATGCACTGAAGCCTATTTCAATGGGGGAAAAAAATTCACAAAAAATTAAAAAAGACTCAGAACAAAGCCAAATTAAGTTAACGAAGGTTTTATTAGGTGCACTAACGATTCCAAGCATTTAAAACATTTTTTAAACATTTTAGAATATTTTAAAAATAGCAAAAACGGGGCTGTAAAAAAAAAACGTTAAGCGAAACAAGGGGACCTAAAACTGTCATCGTTAAGTGAAGCATGGTCCCGAAATCGTTAAGCGAAAATCGCCCATAGGAAAAATCGTTAAGTGAAGCACAAGATCACTCTGAAAAAGCTATTGTTAAGTGAATTTTTCATTGTACGAAGCAATCGTTAAGCGAGGCACCACTGTATATGAACAGTAGCATAAGGCATCTGTAGATCAAAAGACTCCTGTTCCCTGCTCCACAATGTGCTTGGAGATTTATTGTTGTGCAAGTCAATCAAGAATGCTGTCCCATGGTCAACCTGGAAGTTATTTGCAACATTTGCAGAAAGCCCTACATTTATGAATTCTGAAAATTAATTTTTAATGAACTTGAGCTTAGCTTTCAATAAAAACCCTCCATATCACTATCAATTTGCATTTATTTATTTATTTATTTATTTATTTATTTATTCATTCATTCATTCATTCATTCATTCATTCATTCATTCATTCATTCATTCATTCATTCATACCCCACCCATCTGGTCTATAAGACCACTCTATTTATTTTATTTGTTGTATTTATTTATTGTATTTATACCCCGCCTATCTAGTCATTTCGACCACTCTAGGCGGCTTACAACATAAGGATAACAAGTTCTAAAAAATTTATAACAATTAATTAATCATTTATTTACTGATAACGGTAAGTGTTTACAGTGGGGTCTTGACTTGAGAACTTAATCCGTATTGGAAGGCGGTTCTCAAGTCAAAAAGTCTGTAAGTCAAGTCTCCATTGACCTACAGTGCATTGAAAACCGATTAATCCCGTAACAGGCCGTTTTTGTTCCATTTTGGTTTTTTTCTGGTCTGTAAGTCAAATCTCAGTCTGCAAGTCAAACCTAAATTTTGCGGCCAGAGAAGTCTGTAACTCAAAAAGTCTGTAAGTCAAGCCGTCTGTAAGTCAAAGGTCCACTGTACTCCACAAAAATCTCAGGCTTTCTCACCCCAAGCAACAATATACATAATAGACTTCTATAGGAATTCTCTCCAAGATTGAAAAATATTGTGTGTCCTTCACAAGTTGAAACAAAACTACTGCACCAAAGATACTTCTATATCTGTGCAGGCTTCTTACACTATTGAGAACCCCAGATAATCAGAACACTACAGCAATTTTGAGAAATCATATAAATTGATAGAATCTGTGGCTACTAGCCATTGTGGTTAGATGTTGTTTCCATGTTCGGTGGCAACATGCCTCTGAACATAGTCACTAGAGAAGATGAGCAGAAGAATACTATTAACTCCATGCTGTGTCTAAGTACTTTCCACAGATATCTGGTTCATCATAATAAGAAAAAGGCTCATAGAACTAATAGGACTTTGGTTTGAGCAATCAAGATTCTTCTTACATTAGGTTTATCACAGGACAAGCTGAATGCAAAACATGATGACCAAATGAAAAGGGGAGCTTGCAATAAACTGAGTTGTCAGCAAAGCCCTTATGCCACATGGATGTAAGTGTCTTCGTTTTTTAAAAGGTTGTTTAGCTTTCTGTTGCAAAAAAAAGATGTTTGTAATGAACATTCAAAGTATATTTTGGAAATCTTATAGAGAGAAATTCATGAGCAAAAGAAAAATATGTGAGGCCTTCAGGGAAGAAAAGTCCCCAGTCCCTTCCATCTATCTGGAAATCTAAGACATGCATTATTATTGCCTACAGGTGAGGCATGCTGTGGAAGGCAACCACACTTCTAATTCTTCTGCAGAAGGCATTTATTCTAAATGGGCATGTATAAATAATTGAGCTCCATAATTATAGCGCTCTCCCTGTTTACCATATGTGAAGAGAAAAGAGTTATTAGAGGAGGAGAGGGAAATGAACTGCACAGAAGAGTCTTCCAGATTTTGCTGGACATTAGCCTTTATCAGCTGTAAGCAGCCTAGGTGCTGTGGAGGTGCTTCAATCCAACAACACTTGGAAGACCATATGATACCTGAGTCCTGTGGAAGAAAGAAGCATGAAGCCAACAAAATTTAGAGAAGATCAACATTTAGACATGAATAAAATACAGTGGTGCCTCGCTTAGCGAGTGCACCGTTTAACGAAAAATCCGTATAGCGATCCCTTTTTGGGGATCGCTATACAGATCACCCCCAATCGCCGCACTCGCTTTGCGACGATTGGGGCTCCGGCGGCCATTTTGGAGCCGCCGAACAGCTGATCAGCGGCTCCAAAATGGCCGCCGGATGACCCGAAATGGCCCCTATCAGCGTTTTCGCGCCCTCCCCTTGCTTAGGGAGGTCGCGAAAACGCTGCGGGGGGGCATTTCGGGCCATCCGCGGCCATTAAAATGGCTGCGGATGGCCCGAAATGCCCCCCCGCAGCGTTTTCGCGACCTCCGTAAGCAAGGGGAGGGCGCGAAAACGCTGATAGGGGCCATTTCGGGTCATCCGGCGGCCATTTTGGAGCCGCCGATCAGCTGATCGGCGGCTCCAAAATGGCCGCCGGAGCGAAAACATCGCTGGAGGGGGTAAGTTTCGAAGCTTATTGGAACGCATTAAACTAAGTTTAATGCGTTCCAATAGGTTTTCCTGCCCCGCACAGCGATGTTTTCGTATAGCGAAGGTTAATCCGGAACGGATTAACCTCGCTATACGGGGCACCACTGTAGATGATATAACTGTGTAGGCATCCTTCAGTCTCGAGAGACTATGGTAACATGCTCTGTATGGAGGACTAGGAACAGTGTCCAGTGTGGCTGAGAAGGCCACTTTGAGAGTGACAATCTCTTCCACACTGAAGATACAGTCTGTCCCCTGTACAGCTCCCTGATTTTGCTGCTTTCGGGACTGCCTCTTCACCTCTGCCTGCTGGACAAGGGTCTCTTCAAATTGGGAGAGGCAATGATGCACTGCGTGCCTCCAGGCTGAGCGCTCAGATGTCAAGGTTTCCCATCAGTTGAGGTCCATTCCTAAAGCCTTCAGATCCCGCTTGCAGATATCTTTTCTTCCCTTCCCTTTACAGTTTTTATGAAAGCATCAGGCTTGAGAGGGAGGGGCATTACATTCTCCTCCTTTTTATTTTTGGGTGAGCTTGCACCCATATATGAGGCAGACTGTGATAGTTGTCCTGGGTGCCAACATTGTTGGTTACAGCTAGGTGGTTAGGTACGTACATTTTCTCCAACCTGTAGTTTCCAACCACAGTGACAATGTTTTCACTGTAGTCCTCTGACAGTGCAGGACTGATCAATTCACAGTGGTTCCATTCTTAAACTGCTCCTGTGAGGTGAAGGTTATTTTAATACTATTTCACATACTTATGTCAGGAAGAATTCAAGAATTGGGTTTCATTTGATTATAAAATTAGAAAGTTTTCAAATGGGGCAACCTGGTGGGCAGCAGGAAAAGCAGCCAGTAACTGGCAGTCATTGAAAGAAGTTTGATTGTGGGACTAAAAAGAAAGAAAGAAAGAAAGAAAGAAAGAAAGAAAGAAAGAAAGAAAGAAAGAAAGAAAGAAAGAAACACTGCAGCTAACCAAGACTCCTTTCTACTTTTTTCTCCTGAAAATATTCCCATTTGTTGAATACGTACCTCCATTGCAGGTTAAAGGTTCTCCCTGGGGAACTTTTAATTCAGTCTTAAATCATTGCTGTTAATACTTCCAGAAAAAAGTGGGAGTATTTTCAGGACTAGCCCAGGGCACTGTACTATCAAAGATGGGAACGAACAATCCCATTTCCCCAGAAAAAGTTCTTAGGAATCAAGGGCCAAAGAATACATTACGGATAGCCCATCATCAGAAGAGGAAAGTATTTCAGTGCTGAAAGCACCCAACAATCAGAGCAGGAAATTTTCACACCTCATGTAGTTTGCAGATCAGTTTGCTCTGTTTTGTGATTTGTCTTTTGGGAGCTAAATACAGGCTTTGTTTGCAAGTCTTATTGCTTAGCCACAAAGGGCTGTCTGAATTATGCCTCTGTAATAGTAGTGGGTTTCTGCTTCTGCTTCTGCTTCTGGACTATCTGTAATTGATGTTTTGGCCCCATATTATTTTGGCATAAACCCCCCCTCACAGAAGTTAGCACGATGTGCTGCTCAAATACAGCAGCTGTTAAAAATGCTTGCTTATTATTCCCATCAGTTCATGATTATTATCATGTATAACTGCAACTTGAATAAGTTGTTCATTGTTTAATTGCAATGGCTAGAAGAGCAAATAAAGTTAGCAATAAAATTCTTACAAGTTAAGGGATGGATCTATTTAACATGTGCCTAAAATATTTTAAGGATGCAAGCAAACACCTGGGCAGAGATATAAATTACATTAGAAATTCTGTAACTTTTTGGGAGGGAGAGAAAAAATCTTAATTGTTGGGGACTAGAAAACATTAATGGTGCATGCAGTATTGTACAACAAGAAAAATAATACATTGGTATAAATCATTTTTATCTTAATGTTATTGATTACAATTGTGAAATATGTTTCCTAAGAATAAGAGCCTGGAACAGATGTTGAAGGCTTAACTTTTAGTATTATTGTATTCCATTAAAATCCATTCTTTTGGCAATTCTGCATTGTAACAGGAGTTTAGTACACTGGGAATTGCTTTACTAACCACAAAGATGTATTATTTTAAAAAGTTCATACTTTCTGGGGAGAAGTACAAGGTCTCCTTGGAGACTGCATACTTTTTAAAAACTCTGATGCATTTCTGCTTCAACAAGAAGGCTGGGCAGGCTTCATTATGCCTTTTGTTTCTATTTGCTTGAGCGTATTCCATTTTTAATTGGAAATTCATTATATAACAAGATGAGACCCAAACTTGTTTTTAATTTCCTGAGTGTTCTGTCATCTTAAATAGCATCATGCTACAATAATCAGGAATGAACACAAAATAGCACAATGCCGAGAAAGACAGTGAGAACAAAGTTAACAGAATAATCAGAGCTTGGAAACATGTTTCTAGAAAGTAATTATTTATAGTTATGGTTCAAAGTAGAGACAGGGTATTCATATTCGTATACAAATATCCTCCCACAGGTGCAGATAACGAGGGTCCACCCCTCTGGGGCCAGATCAACCACTCACTATTCCGCTGCTGCTGTGGACTCTGCACTTCCTTCCTATCACTCCAGAGCTTGCGGTGGATTAGCCACTCCTGGAAGAAGGCAGGATGACAAGCCTCTCTTCCAGGTCGAAGAGTGGCTAATCCGTAGTGAGCTCCGGAGTGATAGGAAGGGAGCACAGAGCCTGCAGCAGCGGTGGAATGGTGAGTGGTCGGTGTGGCCCCAGGGGGCTGGACCTCGTTATCTGCATCTGTGGGGGGATATTCGTATATGAATATGAATGACTCCATCTTTAGTTCAAAGGCCCCTAAATGTATTTAGCTACAGTTATAGTTCTAATTTTTTTAATATGTAATCCTTTACTTTCCTCCTTTTCACAAGTAACAACATAGTTATTTTCAGTAATTTAACATTTGAATGGCACAAATCACAATCTTCCAAACTCCCAAAACAGACAATGAGGCAGCAATACAAACTGTGAACTATGTCATATTCTTCCTCATTTTTGTCCTTTATTATGAAAAGGGACTTTTCCAGGGAGTCTTCTCTTCTCATGATATGGCCAAACTATTGGAGCCTCAGCTTCAGGATCTGTCCTTCCAGTGAGCACTCAGGGTTGATTTCCTTCAGAATGGATAGGTTTGTTCTCCTTGCAGTCCAGGGGACTCTCAAGAGTCTCCTCCAGCACCACAGTTCAAAAGCAGCAATTCTTCAGTGGTCAACTTTCTTTATGGTCCAGCTCTCATTTCCGTACCTCACTACAGGAAGAAACATAGCTTTGATTATTCGGACTTTTGCTGGCAAGGTGATGTCTCTGCTTTTAAAGATGCTGTCAAGGTTTGTCATCACTTTCCTCCCAAGAAGCAGGCGTCTTTTAATTTCGGGGCTGCTGTCACCATCTGCAGTGATCATGGAGCCCAAGAAAGTAAAATCTGTCACTGCCTCCATATCTTCCCCTTCTATTTGCCAGGAGGTGATGGGACCAGTGGCCATGATCTTAGTTTTTTTGATGTTGAGCTTCAAACCATTTTTTGCACTCTCCTCTTTCATCCTCATTAAGCGCTTCTTTAATTCCTCCTCACTTTCTGCCATCAGCGTGGTATCATCTGCATATTGGAGGCTGTTGATATTTCTTCCAGCAATCTTAATTCTGGCTTGGGATTCTATCAGTCCGGCCTTTCGCATGATGCATTCTGCATATAAGTTTAATAAGCAAGGGAACAAAATACATCCTTGTCATACTCCTTTCCCAATTTTGAACCAATCAGTTGTTCCATATCCAGTTCTAACTGTTGCTTCCTGTCCCACGTATAGGTTTCTAAAGAGATTGATAAGGTGATCAAGCACTCCCATTTCTTTAAGGACTTGCCATAGTTTGCTGTGGTTCACACAGTCAAAGGCTTTTGCATAGTCAACAAAGCAAAAGTGTTTTTTTTTTCCTGGAACTCTATGACTTTCTCCATAATCCAGCGCATGTTCGCAATTTGGTCTCTAGTTCCTCTGCCCCTTTGGAATCCAGCTTGTACTTCTGGGAGTTCTTGGTCCACATACTGCTGAAGCCTACGTACCTTGGAGGATTTTGAGCATAACCTTGCTAGCATGTGAAATGAGTACAATTGTATGGTAGTTGAAGCATTCTTTGGAACTGCCCTTCTTTGGGATTGGGATGTAGACTGATCTTTTCCAGTCCTTTGGCCACTGTTGAGTTTTCCAAACTTGCTGGCATATTGAATGTAGCACCTTAACAGCACCATCTTTTAAGATTTTAAATAGTTCCACTGGAATGCCATCACCTCCACTGGCCTTGTTGTTAGACAAGCTTTCTAAGGCCCACTTGATTTTACTCTCCAGGATGTCTGGTTCAAGGTCAGCAACCACACTATCTGGGTTGTCCCGGATATCCAAATTTTTCTCAGATAATTCCTCTGTGTATTCTTGCCACAGAGAGGATGTCTTCTGCTTCTGTGAGGTCCTTTCCATTTTTGTCCTTTATCATGTCTCTCTTTGCACAAAATGTACCTTTAATATCTCCAGTTTTCCTGAACTAATCTCTGGTTTTTCCTTTTCTATTATTTTCCTCTATTTCCTTGCATTGTTCATTTAAGAAGGCCCTCTTGTCTCTCCTTGCTATTCTTTGGAAGTCTGCATTCAATTTTCTATAACTTTCCCTATCTACCTTGCATTTTGTTTCTCTTCTCTGCTAGTTGTAAGGCCTCGTGGGACAGCCACTTTACTTTCTTACATTTCTTTTTCTTTGGGATGGTTTTTATTGCTGCCTCCTGTACAATGTTTTGAACCTCTATCCAAAGTTCTTCAGGCACTCTGTCCACCAAATCTAGTTCCTTAAATCTCTTCTTCACTTCTACTGTGTATTCATAAGGGATTTGGTTTAGATTACAACTGACTAGCCCAGTGGTTTTTCCTACTCTCTTCAGTTTAAGCTTGAATTTTGCTATGAGAAGCCGATGGTCGGAGCCACAATCGGCTTCAGGTCTTGTTTTTGCTGACTGTATAGAGCTTATCCATCTGTGGCTGCAGAGAATATAATCAATCTGATTATATTCAATCTTATTAGAGTTAGGAGTATATTATCAAATAGAAGACTGTTGTCAATAATACATTTACTTAAGGAAGATATTCATGAATCAATATCAATTTCTGTAATCAGTAAACAAAAGTTCTATTTAAAATACCTTGAAATCTGGACCTGAATCTTTATCTTCCTGAAGTAATTGTGATTTAGTGATCACCTGGTGGCAGTAGTGTAAAACAGGGGATTGTTTGCCTTTGTGTGCTCTGAGTCTTGATGGTCAAGAAACGGGCACGAGGGTGAATGCCAAAATTGGTGTCCAGCGGCGGGATACAAAGGAATCCAGTGAAGCCTGAGTTTGGATACGAAGAAATACAGTCAAGCCTGAGTTTTAAAAGAATTTTTTCTTGAGTCAAGGGTACCTTTTAGACAGAGGTCTGTGGCAAAGCAGTTTGGTTCCTCACTAGAGCTTTTGGGAAAAGCTTAGTGGTGGTAGCTTCTGAACCCAGATCTGGGTGTGCGTGTGCCTAAGTTAGGGAATGACTCTGAAAGAAAATTCTTGTATTTTACCACATGATTTGAAGACACGGTGGGCTAGCTTAAGGCTCAAGGCTCAATGAGTTTAGAGAGCGCTTGTGAGAAGGGCAGAAGCCAGGGGTCAGAGAAGATCTGAGGGAAGAGAGGAGAAAGCCATAGAATTATTTTAGTGACTGGAAGTAAGAGAAGAAAGACAGGTCCTTTAAAAATCAGTAAACACTCTGTACTAATCATTCCAGAAGTAAATATGCCACCCAAATGTACCAAAATGGGGAGTCCTGAGGCTGAGGCTTTACCTCAAGAGTTGGAGGGAAACAGTGACCCTTTATCTCAAATAGAGCAGGAGGAAATTAATGAGGGTGCCTCAGAGGAACAAAAGGAATTAAGCTCTCAGGAGTTTGAAAAATGGAAACTGGGACAGGAATTTAAATTGAAGGAACTGCAGCTCAGGCTCAGAGCTGAGCAAGAGACCAAACAAAGGGAACTAGAAATGAAGGCTGAGGAAGATATTTTACAGCTCAGGGCTGAACTGAGAGTAAAACTGATGGAATTAACAGTCCAAAACTATAATATGAATAAATCCAATCCTGAGGGGAATCTATCAAAAACAGCTGATAATATAAAACAATTAAGAAACTCAAATTATTCTGAGGCAAAGCATGGTGGTAAAAACTGGGACAACAATAAGAAGCCTTTTAATAAAAATTACCTCAGCAAAACAACAGGGAATGAAGGCCAGGGTGGTGACTCAGCTAAATTAGTACAGCCTAGTCCTCAGAATCAAATGAATCTAGAGGAAAAGTTTAATGAATCTCCTCTGGATGAGAGAAGGAATTACAAAAGCGGCGAGCCTGGTCATTTACAATATAATTGTACAAAAAATAAACCTAAAAATGTGGAAAATAATGGCCAGATCAAGAAAGTATACTGCCTGGGAACTGTGGAGGCCTCTGAGGGGAAAATAGATTCCCAAATCCAATAAGCAAACCAGGGGTGCCCCAGTTCAGAAATAAACCATGAAGTAACCAAAATGGCTGATGAGGGCAATTTGAAAACCCTTAATGTTCCTTCCTGCATTAAGGAACAGAGAGAAGATAGTACTTTGAAAGACTGTACTACACTAATCCCTGAAAAGCCTGAGAGGTCTATGACTGATAAAGACCTGATATATGGAGATGGGTTGCAGTTGGTAGAGCATGTTAAGAGTGCTTTTGCACTTACACTCTCACCAGGAGGCCGGAAATCTCCTACTGCAGTAGAATTGGATATGGTAGCGCAGGGGAGCCTGGAGAAAGAGATTTCCTTGGATACCCAGCTTAAGAGTGGTGCTGAAGCTGATCTCATGCTTTTGAAAACCTCAAACAAAAATGGTTTGGCTCAGGAGCAGCAGGAGAACACTATTTGGGTAGATTGCTTTGGAGCAGACACCAGTACACCCACTTTGTTGTCTCCTGAATACCCTGAAAGGTCCTGCCTGGATAAGGCACTTTTATATAAAGAAAAGTCCTTCGAGATGGCAGAGCCAAGCTTGGGAAGTGCTCCTGGAAAAGAGAAGAGATTGCACTTAAAAGACCCTCGCTTGAGAAGCTTAAAGAGATCCTTGATAGTGGTCCCCCACATAGGGAAAAATTGGTGATAAAAGGACCTGTGGGCGAATGCATGAGTGAGGAGAGGAAACTGCCTATCCTTTCCCTAGCTGAGAAAGTGAAGCCCCGAGCCAGGCTTAAAGGTGACATCACTATAAAACGACCAGCAGATGACATCCTGTGGACAACCGAGTGGCCGATGACCACCAGTGAACGAAAAGGTTGCGGAAGAAGGAGCCAGTGGTCAACAGAGGGACTCCTGATTGCCAGCAGTCGTGTGTCCAGCTGAAGGAGGTGTTAACAACCAGACCAGTCATCAGTGCATCTAATTACAACCGTGAGTCCACCCTCTTTACAGATGCTTCGAGCTATGGACTTGGAGAGGTGCGGTGCCAAGCAGATGACCGCAGGAGTATGTCAAACTTGGACTTTACAAAAGAGACTCAGGATTGTCTCGGAAGCCAAATGACTGATGTGGGGTGGATAGACATTTGTAAATGTGATGAAAAATTAAATATCCATGAACAGACGTGAAGAATGATACCAGGACTTTTATTATAAACTGAAATGGACTATGATTCACAGTTTAATTATTTATGTAAAAGTTTCCTGATTGCGATTTCTGTAAGGTTGGTAATGTTAATGAAAAAAAAAATAAAGTGTAAATGATAAGGTAAAGTATATTATTGAATATTAGTAAAATGTTCAGAGTATAAGGAATGGTAATTGTTTAAAATGTTTAGAGTAATAGGAATGGTAATTGTTATATTGAAGGTGATGTTGCCTACAGAACTGTGAATTGTTACTTAAGTTATGCAATAGTGCCTGTTTGTTTAGGAGGAAAAATGTTCCCCCTCCCAAACAAACATATTTAAGGGGTGAGGTCTGTAGCGTTCCCCTTTATTAGGTCAATGGTTCATGTTTTGTTATGTAATTGTTCATGTATATTCATGTTGCTGAGAGGCAGAGCCAAGAGAGATGCTATAAGAGGAGGAGTCAGCAGTCAGTCAAGAGTCAGAGAGAGAGTAAGAGTGAGAGAAGGGGGAAGGAGATAGTGTGTGGAGTTTGGGGAAATCTGAGAGGTGATTAGAGTTAGGAGTGTATTATCAAATAGAAGATTGTTGTCAATAATAAATTTATCTAAAGAAGATATTCATGAATATCAATTTCTGTAACCAATAAACAAAAGTTCTATTTAAAAGACATTGAAGTATGGACCTGAATCTTTATCTTCCTGAAATAATGGTGATTTAGTGATCACCTGGTGGCAGCAGTATAAAAGAGGTGATTCTTTGCCTTTGTGTGCTCTGAGTCTTGATGATCAAGAAAGGGGCACGAGGGTGAACTGCACACACCTCACTACACAAATCTGAATGACTCTCCCAGAAGCATGATGCTAGTAGGGAACTCGTAACAGGCTCTAGTAGCTTTATAGCATATGGCCAATTTGTAAGTAGTTTGGAAGTCCTCATCAGAAAGGAGAAATTAAATGTGAAATTCCTCTAATCTGCCTTGACATTTTGAAGAATAGGTAAAAGAAGGTTGTGGTAGAAGGAACAGTAAGACTGCACATGCCCAACAGTTTCTGCATACATACATTTATGGGGGAAGGGGGTGTAGACCCCTGAGCAATGATTTAGCTGGTCACAGAATGACTAAACAAAAAACCCAAACTAATTAAAGTTTAATAAACACACCCTTGATGAAGGGTAATAGGCCAAAACACATTGGGTATTTTATACTGGAATAAAGAAGAATGCATTTTTTACATCCCGGAACCACAGTTTCCCATTTTTTCTTGGACCTAATAGTTCAGTGGATGTACCAGTTCCTTTCATTATTTTATATTATTTACATTCTTGATAGGTTATATGTGAAGAGTTTAAAGACTTGTGGGAACACGAAAAATAAAATATATCTTCTAGACTTTTCTGTGTGCCTAGACTCTTCTGAGAGCATGAACTTTCAATCCATGTGGAAGATAACTTGTTCTTATGTCCTATATTCCTATCTTAGGTCACTTCAGGAAAGGGCTAAAATCAACTTTAAGCTTTTTCTTTGCACATCGAAGCAAGCACCTAATGTCTATATCTGTGAATAAGGAAATTGGTGTGCTTCCTTGCCCAAGGTTATGAAAATTTCAAAACTGGGAAAGAAGCATGTAAGAATTATCAAAGCAGATTAAAAGTAATTATATTATGTTTAGCTTAGGTGTTAATGGGCCTTTCAAGTATATAAAGGAACCTTTGGAAGTTGATTTCCTTTATCACACTCTTGCTCTTACAGGAGAGGGTGATTACAGGCAAGGCTCCATTCCCCCTCCCCAGAGGTTCCTTGACTCACAAAGAGAACTTTGTGAAGTTTTACTGGAGAACAAAGGAAGTGTCTCCCTTGTTGTTGTTTAGTCGTTAAGTCATGTCCAACTCTTCCTGACCCCATGGATCAGAGCACGCCAGGCCCTCCTGTCTTCCACTGCCTGCCGGAGCTTGGTCAAATTCATGTTGGTAGCTTCGATGACACTGTCCAACCATCTTGTCTTCTGTCATCCCCTTCTCCTCTTGCCTTCAGACTTTCCCAACATCAATGTCTCCCCTAGTGTTTATTATTTTCTGGTGCATGTCTCTTTTGTATGCTGTACTTCTGTACTCACAATGTACCTTTGTATCTGGAATTGCTTCTTCCCTTTCCTTTTTAATTTTTTTCTCTTCTCCTTACTTTTTTCCTTTTTCTGATAAAATATACAAATCCCTTCAAGCCAGTGTCTGGAAACTAACTTAGTGTGTGTATGGTACTAAAATACAGAGCCCTAGCCTCAACCAAGTTATTGAGGTTGTTAATATTGATTTTCATGTTGCTGATGGCAGTTCATCTTACTGTTACATATTGAACCATGGTGCACACCCTGCCTTACAAATTGTTGGAAGGGTGAGAGGATCCTTGCCAGGATTCATAGCCTCTCCACCATCTGCTCACTCTTGGACACTCTAGTGCAGAGAAAACAAAGGGTAGCATGGCAGAGCAGCTATAGTGAGGAGTGTGGGCAGTAGGTTCCTTGAAATCATCCCACAATGATTGCCCCTCCAATCTGATTTTGGTATTGCTCATCTGGTGATGTCCATGTGTAGAGTCGCCTCTTGTGTTGTTGGAAAAGAGTGTTTTTGATGACCAGCTTGTTCTTGTGACAAAACTCTATGAGCCTTTGGCCTGCTTCATTTTGAACTCCAAGGCCAAACTTACCTGTTGTTCCTTTTATCTCTTGACTCCCTACTTTAGCATTCCAGTCCCCTATAATAAGAACATCTTTCTTTGGTGTCAGTTCTAGAAGGTGTTGTAAGTCTTCATAGAATTGGTCAATTTCAGCCTCTCCAGCATCCGTGGTTGGTTCATATACTTGGATTACTGTGATGTTGAAAGGTCTGCCTTGGATTTGTATTGAAATCATTCTATCATTTTTAGATTGCATCCCAATACAGCTTTTCCCACTCTTTTGTTGACTATGAGGGCTACTCCATTTCTTCTATGGAATTCTTGCCCACAATAGTAGATATGATAATCATCTGAATTGAATTCACCCATTCCCATCCATTTTAGTTCACTGATGCCCAGGATCTCAATGTCTATTCTTGCCGTCTCCTCTTTGACCACATCCAGCTTCCCAAGGTTCATAGATCTTACATTCTAGCTTCCTATGCAGTATTTTTCTTTGCAGCATCTTACTTTCCTTTCACTTCCAGGCACGTCCACAGCTGAGCATCCTTTCGGCTTTGGCCCAACCACTTCATTAGCTCTAGAGCTGCTTGTACTTGTCCTTTGCTCTTCCTCAGTAGTATGTTGGATGCCTTCCAACCTGAGGGGCTCATCTTTCACCATCATATCTTTTAGCCTTTTGTTTCTGTTCATGGGGTTTTCTTGGCAAAGATACTGGAGTGGCTTGCCAGTTCCTGCTCCAGGTGGATCTCACATTTAGTCTGAACTCTCCAGTATTACCTGTCCATCTTGGGTGTCCCTGCACAGCATAGCTCATGGCTTCTCTGAATTACTCAAGCCACTTCACCACGACAAGGCAGCAATCCATGAAGGGGGTTTACCAGTTTAGAAAACTGATATTAATAGAGATACTCATATCAAGCAGGTCAGTAATAAATTGTGCGCCTTTGGATTGGAGTGGCCCATAAAAAACATTTTTAAAGCAGGGGGACAAACCATAGGGAATAACTAGAACTGTTTTAGGTTTGATTTTAAGTTTGTTGGGATGGCTTCTAGGAAGGGTAATAAGAAGGGAAAACAGCCTGCTAAGAAGCGTGTAGCTGCCCAAGTTTCACCTCCTCAATCATCTTTGGATAAGGAGGCATGGCCTATCTGGCAGCAGCTTCAGGAAAAACATTTGGCATTAGAGGGCGAAAGAGAAGCTCAAAGGGTCATGTAGCATAGCGAGATACAACCACGCTGTTTGGCCAGAGAAGGTAAGAGTCAGAGGAGGGCTAAACTTAGGGCCATGGCAGTAAATCTAATGTCTCATTTTGCTGCTGTAGAGAACTAGTGGCAGGCCTCCTGGCCATCCAGGAGGTGGCTGGATACCTCCACAGCAACTCTGCAGTGCCAGAGCAAGGATGATGAGCAGGGGAAGCAGGTGCTGGAAGTTGATTGATATTCTGCACAAGTGTTTCGTCTGTGGGGTCCAGCAATCAAGCACATCTTGTTTTAGGGCCAGAACACAAAAAAATAACAGCAAGGATATCGGAGGCAACAAAAAGGCAAACGGTGAAGGGGGTCCCTCTAACAAACAGCCCCAGTTGAATTAAGATTTCAGTACTGGAAATCTGGTTGTAGGATTATCCAAAGCGGTCATACACAGAGTGCCTTTTTGATGGCTTTTAGAATGATTTTAGAATACTAGGCAAGCATAAGGCCTTTTTTGCCAAAAAATTTAAATCAGTAACTGGGATAGAAAGCATAGTTAAGGAAAAAAATTAGGAAGGAAGTGGTAGAAGGTAGGGTTTTTGGGACCTTATCAGAATACCCCTTTGGAAAACCTATGTGTATCACCATTGGGCGTGGTGCCCAAGAAAAATCAGGGAGAATATAGGCTCATTCATCATGTGTCCTACCCAGAAGGAGAGTCCATGAACGATAGCATTCCTCAGGAACTTTGCACAGTGTGCTACGCCTCTTTTGATGAGGTGGTGTGTATGATGACATTAAGTCAGCTTTTTGTATTCTTCCAGTACACCCCCAGGATTTTGATCTATTGGTTTTTTTGTTTTCAAGGATCTTACTATATTGATAGAGCCTTGCCAATGGGCTGCTCTATATCATGCACTGCATTCAAGTGCTTCAGCTTATTTTTAGAACAGGAACTCAGACACAGAGTGGCCTGCAAGAATACTGCCCATTATTTGGATGATTATTTTTTTTGTGGTGAAATGTATGTATGTATGCTGGAAAAGATTTGTCAGCAATGGAGTGACATTTGTAGAGATGAGTATGAGGTTGCATTATTTAGGGTTGCATTGCTACTGATATTTTTCAGCACATTGAGGATTAGTGAGGTGGTAGGTACAGGAAAAGGTGATGTGTCTAAAGCAGCATTGCAATGGTATGACATTAGATTAGAAGATAACATGGTTCAGATACATATTCAGCAATCCAAGGTTTACCAGCGGGGTAGAGGTGCTGATATCACTTTGACAATTTGTTCTACAGCAGAGCTATGTCCGGTTAGAGCAATAAGTGCTTATTTAGAGCTTAGGGGGCAGGGACAGGACTATTTTTCCATACATAAAATGGGTCTCCTTTGACAAAGTATCAATTTTGGAAACTGACAGACTTGGCATTACACAGGGTGGGAATTCAAGGCTTGAAGTTTGGTACCCATTCCTTTCGCATTGGTGCAGCTTCCACTGCAACCACTTTAGGCTATAATCCTGATGACATTAAATGTTTAGGACATTGGTCATTGACAGCTTACCATAGATATGTCCGAGCACTCCCTCATATCTAGGCAGGCGTCTGGTCTTTTTTCTATCTTTGAAGATCCAGTTCCAATGGGGAGACAGAGACACGCCATGATAACAGGCCACAGTTACGTGTTCTGGGCAGCCTGATTTGCGGCCAAGTCTGCCTGGGGGAGCAATTTGGGGCTTGGAGCTTGAGCCCAAATCATATGGAAGGGGTTTGAGGAATGCAATGGGTTTTGCAGAGCGGCTGCATCTGACGTGCACCCTCCAGATGTTGGGGGTTGATCATATGCTTGGGTGGTACTGATCTGGCCAGACATGGTGGCAAGGCCTTGATTTTGGATGTTATCCATGACCTCCAATGGCTTAGGGCAACATACCTTGCTATGAGTATTATTTGGTCCATGATCATCCCTTGGCAGGATGAATGTCAGGTGCACCAGGTTAACACCACGAGGAAGGGTGATAACAGGGAAGTGTGCAGAGCAGTATGTAATGGCCTTGGATCAGTGACTGGTCACCAGGAGATCTGTGCTAATAGGCCTGAGTTTTTTAGGCACAATGGAGTGCACCTCGCTGGTAAAGGTTTGGAATTTTTCCTGGTGGACCTCAGGGGGGCCCTGCTTTTGGAGCTTGAGAGGCTGGATGGCGGGCATGGGACTTAGTGTAGCTAGTCCCTATGCTGTGGTGGGTAGAGTGGATAGAACAGGTTTCAGTGAGTCCCCTTGTAATCACAGGTAATATATAGCTCATCTGACCTCTCAGTGCTGCAGATCATGTGCTGGGGGAGGAGAGGATGCACTGGACCAACAGTCAACAATGAAGACTGGAGGACCGAGGGTGGTCAAATTGGGGCCGGCTGGGTTCTCGCTGTCTTTAGGACCATGAGAACTTGGGGCTTGGGACTTGCCCATGTGTTTGGTAAGGGGTCCGTTGAGACCCCTGTGTAGAACCTGATTCCACACTATAGCAGGAAATCCCCCCCTTATGAAGGGCAATAACAAATATTTCACTAAAATGTGGCCCGTGTTTATTCCATGATACTTGTTTCATGTCATTATTCTGAAGTAAGGAGACAATGTCGATTTCACAAAGATTTTTCCACCTGAAAAGAGATGTTTAACTTCTTATCATTAGAGAGTGTTTGAAAATCCTCTGTGTCAGCAAAAGTAGTATTAATGAAACATGAACAGTCAACATTAATTATTGTTAATGGAAAATTTAAATTTAATTATAATTGCCATGAATCTGTGACACTCTGCTCTCACTAGAATTATATAAGGAAACTAATTAATTAGTGTAATGTTACATTATTTTAACAATAATTTTATTAAGCATAAAAGTTTTTACAAAAGGACCAGGGTGACATTAAGTTTTTATGATTTAGAGAAGAAATACAGATTCACTTTAATTTTGAGACATTCCCAGTGAGAAAGCAGTATGAATTTATCATATTTTTATCCTTTTCTCTGATGTATAAGTGGCCAGTAGTCCTGGTGTGCTAGACTATGAATTGCTGGGAGCCTCTGTATAGTAGTTAGGGATGTAATTTGTTGCTTGTGTCATTTTTATGCACCAGATGGGATTGAGTTGTGGATCTTGGTTATAATGGATATAACGTATGCATTCATGAAACTGATCTTCTGCATGAGACTTAAAAATAGCCGCCTAGAGTGGTCGAGTAGACCAGATAGGCGGGGTATAAATAAATAAATAAATAAATAAATAAATAAATAAATAAATAAATAAATAAATAAATAAATAAATAAATAAATAAATAAATAAATGAAGCCTGCTTCCTTGTTGTTTCATGGACTTCTAAAAAGTGGAAGAACTGAATATGTTTTTTGTCACCAATCAACATGCTTTATGCATATCTGGTGTTTATATGTAGTTAAGGAAAATACACAAGTTCTTTGCTACCACATTTACACAAAACTTGGCAGAGTCAAATATGTTGTCTCTCTCTTAGTCTACAGAGAAGATCTCTTGTGAAATCTGCTGAGTTCTTTGCAAGCTAGACATCATGTGGAAACTACCTGTCTTGGCCAGGAAATCAGATATTGGTGATAATTGTTGATGTTGCCAGTAGTAATCAAAGGAAAGGCAATTCCCTTCCATAACTTTAAATAATGGAAGGCAGCAGTAGATGTTGGCCATGTTAGAGATGCTAGTTTAGTCACTCTTATATGGACATAGATTGCTAATCTCTGGAAGGATGATTATCCAGTTATCATCCCTGGATATGTGTGGCATGGCTGGGGACTGTGATACACTAGACCCTCTAAAGGGCCGCTGGCATTTGGTCAGAGAGTTCAACAGGCCACCTACCTACTGGTGCAAGTCCCAAGACCTCAGCAGTGTGTAGCATAAGCCATTTGAACAAGTCTAACCTTAAAAGAACACTTTAATCTTAACTAGTACTTTGCAAGTACAGACACATGGGCTGATTCCTTAGAACTCACAACAGCTCAGTTAGGTAGGACTCTTTAAAGATAGCTAGCTTGTGGCCCTCTCCACCTCCTGTATTTAGCCAGACCCTGCTGTTCAAGAGACCAGTCCTTTTGTAGAATTTTTATAATTAATTTTTATTAGAAAAATAGTTTCATTAGAAATCAGATTGTATTGCACAAGCATTAGCATCAAGAACATATTCAAAGATCATTGCAGTTAAATAAAATAACGATTTCCCATTTGTAGCGCAATGCCAAAAGGTGACGTTATTCCTGCCTGTCCATCACAGAAGCTCAAGGGGGAGGAGCCAAGGATAAGGCAGGAGGGGCGGAGTTAGAAAGACAGTTGGACAGTTAGAGAGACAGTTGGAGATGTGGAATGACAGTTAGGGTTCAGGAGAGAAAAGGAGAGGTTTGTGATTTGAGCTAAGAGTGTTAGGAGAGGGAATTGAGATAAAAGATATTGAACAAGCAAGAATGAAGTTACTAGTACTACCAGATATTGATGAAAGTACATTGTAGTTGGAATAAAAGTGATTGCATACATAATCCAATCCATGTTAAAATCTGATACAGTTCTTAAGTGATCTTTGTCATGAATTTGATTATAAAAGCTGAATAGAGATTTATTTTATAAGAGCAAAGTTAGGCTAGAAATCCGCTTGTGTCTGTGTGCAAGTTAGAATGAAGCAAGATGTCCAAGGTCAGTTCTTTTTCAGTAGAGAAAAAACTATGAAGAACAAGGTGACCGTTATCATGTCTCCAGGCAACTATCTCAAAACAGACGGAACAAGGACATAACTTCTTGATTTAAGAGAGAGGGAAAGAGAAGACAGCAGGGAGAAGATGGAGGGAGACAGCCTGAGACACAGCCAGAGAAACAGCGAGAGAATTCCAGACGGAAGGATGAAAGCCAGAGGAAAAGCACCGAATGAGCTTTTATTTTTGGAACTGACAGTAAGACTGAACTCTAATTAAAAATGTAGTTAGTTGTTTGTTATTTTGGTTTTTGTAGAGGAATAATGTCTTGTGGTGATGGCTGGGGTTCTTGGAAATAATTGATTATGTTGATATGTCTTATTATGCTTGTTTAAACTAATTTCTTGCTAATTTCTATTTTTCTAATAAAATATGAAAATGCTAAATGTCTGGAAGTTGGCTTTTTGGATAGACCATAAGCTACAATAGTTAATTAGCTACCTTAAATTGATGTGTTTAATCAGGCCACGTTTATGCTACCAATTTGGGGTCCTATATATTAAAGAGTACTAGGATGATTAGATCTCCTAGAACTCCTGTAAGTGTTTTGTTCTTTGTTAAATCGGATCAGACTTGGGAGAAAGAATGATTCAGCTGCCCTAGAGTAAAATTAAAAGACCCAGTTTTGCCTGATAAGGAGCTGATCATTCTGGACACCTCTCTATTCCGTGTAAAAGCAGATTCTTAGGAAGCTCGCTTTTACGACAATCTTATGTGATTTACCTTTATGATTAGTTTGACAATAAAAGAATACTTAATTAAACCTCTTTTTCCTAAGTTCATTAACCCTTAGTTTGGGCAGCATACGTGTATAACGTAACTGGTATTAGAAGAACACCTGGTGGCAGCGTGAAAGGAAAGGGTCTGATCTCTTGTGAGGGCCAAATAAATAGGGGCAACAAGGTAGATCACCACACTGTCAGCAAACACGGGTCCAAAAACACGTGTAAGCCTGGACAGAGAGCAATCAGGAGTTTGCACATGCTAAAATGGGCTGAGTGAGTCCAAACTCAGCTAGCCATGATACAACACTCCTTCTCACAGGTCTGCCCACATAAGAACACCCTTGTACTCTCAGATATTATTATGAAAAGGTCAAGTGGGCTTTGTAGTCCTTAGACTTAACTTGCACCACTGACAGGACTCTAAGTAAGCTAGGCCAAGGCAGCACTCTCAGATGACCCTATGACAAGTGTACTGTTCAGAAAACCAAATGAGTTTTATAATCTTTATTTTATTAAAGAATAAGCATGTTACTAGGTATCAAAGCCAAATTAAACCAAAGCAAATAAACTAGCATTGTGCTGGTAAGTAACAAAGATGTAGTGAGGCAAAGAAAACATGAAAAATAGAAAAGTGTTCAAAAAACTTACAAAAACACAAAAAGCCATTAAAAAGAATAAAAACAGTTCCAGTCCAGGAAATCATTAGTAAAAACAAAATAATCCAAGTAGGTTATAAAAAGGGTATAGTCCTCAGTGATCCTGTAGAACAAGAATCCTGTACTAAAAAGAAAAATTCAGTAAAAGTCCCATTATCCTTAGAAAAGTCAAATCCAGTAAATGTACCATAGTCCTTACAAAATTACAAGAGCATAGTCCATATGGAGTATTCCAAGAAAAGAAGTCCATAAAGAATATTCCATAGAACAGTCCATAGAAAATAGTCCATGCATAGTCCTTAGGGGAAAAGCCCATAAATCCATAGGTAATCCAGTATAGTAAAGGTTAGTCCCATGTGTCACGAATGAATGAAGAGTCGGTCTTGAAAGACAATGTCCATAGGCAAAAAGTTCCTTTTCCAAGAGTAACTGGCAAGGGCTCATCGCACCTTCCCACGATGTCATCCAATCAGAGTTCGTTACTAGGCAAACAGTCCTGTCGCATCACATGACTTCTTTCCCATACGCACCAGATGTTATTTGGGTTACTGTAGTTTATCAAAGAGTCACAACAATTCCCATCTAATCACACCGAGTTCTTTTCTCAGGCTATCAGAATAACATTTTCTCTGCTCGCCTAGAAAATAATTTGTCAGCATAGCAAAGATACTTTATACAAAGAAACAAGATAGAACCTCTCTGGCTCATTTCTTAATTACAAAACCCATATGCCTTAAAAGATTTTAACTCAAAAACCCATCTCATCACAAGCCTCCGGAAGATTAACAAAATTCTCAAACAATTTAAGTTTTAATTTTGATAACTGAATAAGATGAGATGTCATAATTAAGCAGTAACAAAATAGAGTAAGATATTAACTTGAACATAAAGTAAGACATTTCAGATATGATTCTAAAATAGCAAAACAATTGATACATGAGAACTATTATAATTATAGTATTTACCATACATGCAAGAAAATTGCATTAGATACTTCTACTAATCTGAAAAACAGAACAAACATGTTAGTATAATTAATCAAATACATCACTCTGCATATGCTCAGATAATACTCTAGTCCTCCAACAGTAAAATAGTGAAACCAGGGTTAACATCATAATAACTTGACAAACCAATATACTGATATGAAGTAATAATAGATAAAACACTCTATGTATGCTCAGGAACATTGTCATACAGAATCTCAAGAAAATTAAACATCAGAGCTTTAACAATTCTAGCCATTTTCTCCGCTTGCATATGCACTGAACATTCTAGATAAACAATGGGCAATCAAGGCCTTCTTTCCAGGTAGATGTTCAACATCAAAATCATACTTTTGCAATCTGAAATACCACTGCATTAATCTTGGGCTTCGATGTCTCTGCTTCTCTAAGAATGTCAAAGCATTTTGGTCTGCTTGAATTGGATCAGGGCTGTAAATTACAAGGTTGTCTACATAGCCAATCACGTAATATAAATCACCAAACAATTCATCAACCAATTTCTGAAAAGTAACATAGGTATTTTCCATTCCAGGTGCTAATTTTCTGAGTTGGTAAATTCCCTGAGGGCAAGTAAATGATGTATAAGGGCGATGTTCCTCTTTAATTAAAATCTGATAAAGCCCTCCTTTTATTCCAATCACAGAAATGTATTCAGCGTTTGCAACAATTTCAACTAACGTCTCAACATTGATTGTAGGGATAGTCTCTGTCTCAGTGAACTTATTTAACTGGCCAAAATCTAATTCCACTGTAGGATTAGCATCCTGTTTGCCTTGACACACTGAAATAGTATTGAATACAGCTGTTCTACATGGTTCAATCACTCCTTGTGAAATAAGACTTTCAATAGTTCCAGACACTAAATTGCCCTTAGTCCCTTCTAGGTCCATAGGAACAGAAACAGCAGTCAAATCATCCTTGACTGTAATAAAATGTTTCACCACATGAGTTTCTCCCGGTGAATTCGAGAAGACGTTTTGGTGATTAGCTAACACAGACTCCAATATCTGTCCTGGGCTAAATTGATCAATGCCTTCCATGCCAGTATCTACCTCCACATCACTTCCTCCACCTTGCTCATTATTCTCTTGGTCTACCTCTGCAACCACAGGTACAATATTGGGAACGCCTTGGTCCAGAAATGCCACACCCCTGAATACCTGTATTGCTGAATTAGCTGTGCTATCAGGTTTGGTCACAAGAGGCCGCTGTTGCATCAAAGTTCCCTCGGGAGTACTCTGCATAGCCTCAGAAACAGTATCAGCATTCTCACCACTTCCTTGGAAAATAGGCTGTTGAAAATAAGTATGGTCCCAAACCTCTGCTTTTCTTTCTAAAGATCTTTCTGAGAAGTTTATCTGTGGTACTGGGCCAAAGTTTCCAGATATGATTTCAGTCTCTGGAGAAACATCAGTACTTTGTAATCCCAAAAAGTTAGCACTTCCCCCTTCATTGGTTGTGTTAGAAACAGTCCCACAACCCGGCAGGTTTAAATGCAATTTCTTATCTTTAAGCAAGCTTACAGAATTAGTCCCACATTCACTTGTACTATTGAAACAATGTGAAAGTCCATGCTGCAAAACCGCTCCACTATCAACTTCTATGGCACTTGGCAATGACTCTGAGAAAACCTTCACTCCTCCAGCCTTCTCAGCAGACTGCTCCTGTGCACTGAGTAGGCCACCCCCCTGGTAAATCTCATTACTCCCAAACTGCCATGAAGTACACGGGGTCCCTGCCAACCTAACAGTGTCTGATTTCACTGTTCCCTCGGGGCTAAGAGAAGGGGGGTTGTTTGAGATCTGACATGCATCAAGATCTGCTGACACAAGTCCTGGCAAAGAATTGAGCTGAGTCTCTATTACATCATCCTGCTGGTATCTTACTCCCCCTTGAACTGCTGTTGCTTCTAAGCTGATGTGAGGGCTCTCAGTCACAGCAATTGCTTGAATGTTTTGGAAAATCCCTTGCTCTCCCTCTTCTGGCAAACCCATAGTCTCATCCCGAATTATTTCAGAGCTTCTCACCTGTCCTGGGCTCTGAAGAAGAGCTGAGGGTGGTGCTGAGTTGAATCCCAATGCACTGAAATTCTCTGGAGCACTGCAGTTTTCCCTTGTGTCGTCCGATGCTAGTTCCTCCACGGAAACAGCTCGGTGAAGCGATGTTTCTTTCTCCTGCATTCCTTTCTCTGCGCGCGACTCCAGGGCCTGTGAATCCTTTGTTTGGACGGGCGATAAATCGCTGTCTCCTCTGGAATGCTCATTAGAATTCCACTGGGCCTCGTTAACTCTTTCCACACAAGCATCTTGCATCTCAGGATCGCTCCCAATTGTCTGGAGCGTCTCGTTGCAGTAATCCCCAAATGAACCCTGCTGAGCTTGGAAAAACCTTTGCATCAAGCCAGGTTCTGTGCTTAAAAAAAGTTTTAAAAGTAAGTTTTCCTGGTACAGTTGTTCTATAAGCGAATCTCTTTCCCAAATTTTCTGCTTGGCTTGCTTGAAAAATCCCGAAGCCACTTCCAAGATTCTGTCCACGGCTGCCGACTGTTCTTGCTCCCCCATATTCTGCTGGCAATCTAGCCTTAAGCTAGGTCAGCAATAAAAACAAAACAAAACTCCAAGAAAAAAAATTAAAAATCTCCTCTGCACCTTCGACCAACTGCTGTCACTCTGCTATCGTAAGATATGCAAAGGGGACAGACAGCTGCCAAAACCAAAATAAAATTAAAAATCTTCTCTGCACCTTTGACCAACTGCTGTCACTCTGTGATCCTAAGATCTGTGAGAGGACAGACAGCTGCCAAACCAAAATACTGAAAAATCCAAAAGGAAGAGAAAAGAAAAACTGTGACCACTCTGTGAACCCTAAAGTTACAGAGATGATCAATGACTGAGCTGGGTGCAGATAGATACCACTAGGGCCAGGTCATCCCAACAGATCCTGAGATCATAGGGCATGACTCTAGGCCAAGCCAGATGCAGCTAGGTACTCCGGCAAATCCTAAGATTATAGGAGTACACTTAGGCCAAAACAAGCTGAATGCAAGTCCCAGAACAAGGTAGCCAGAGTCATTTATGCAATCCTAAGATTGTGAAATGACCTGCTCAACTTGGGTGCTATTACAGAGGTAGGGTCATCCCTGACAGATCCTAAAATCTTGGGCATGACCTGAGCCAGCACTCAATGCAAACACTCCAAAAATAAAGGACATGCATCTTAGAAGTACTTCACTACAACGTTGTAACAACCTGCACATGCCTACTGATTAAATCCAATTGTTTCCTAACAGTTTGCTTGTCCCACTGGGAATCTCTTTCTTAAAAGAGCACCCCAGATTCTAACACACATTACCACAGCCTGAAGATTTAACACCTCTCACCACAGCCTAATTGTTGGCAAACAGTGTTTCCTAGGAAGCTACTGTTCACACTCAGGAAGGCACCTAGCTCCTTGAAGCCTCAGTGTCCCTCTGCAATCAAAACTTGCTTGTGGATTAGAGTCACTCAAGCTGCTAGATAGAACAAAGATTGGTCATCCTGAGGTACTACAAAACCCAGCACGTGGTCCATCGCACAGCTGCCACCATGTCAGCAAACACGGGTCCAAAAACACGTGTAAGCCTGGACAGAGAGCAATCAGGAGTTTGCACATGCTAAAATGGGCTGAGTGAGTCCAAACTCAGCTAGCCATGATACAACACTCCTTCTCACAGGTCTGCCCACATAAGAACACCCTTGTACTCTCAGATATTATTATGAAAAGGTCAAATGGGCTTTGTAGTCCTTAGACTTAACTTGCACCACTGACAGGACTCTAAGTAAGCTAGGCCGAGGCAGCACTCTCAGATGACCCTATGACAAGTGTACTGTTCAGAAAACCAAATGAGTTTTATAATCTTTATTTTATTAAAGAATAAGCATGTTACTAGGTATCAAAGCCAAATTAAACCAAAGCAAATAAACTAGCATTGTGCTGGTAAGTTACAAAGATGTAGTGAGGCAAAGAAAACATGAAAAATAGAAAAGTGTTCAAAAACCTTACAAAAACACAAAAAGCCATTAAAAAGAATAAAAACAGTTCCAGTCCAGGAAATCATTAGTAAAAACAAAATAATCCAAGTAGGTTATAAAAAGGGTATAGTCCTCAGTGATCCTGTAGAACAAGAATCCTGTACTAAAAAGAAAAATTCAGTAAAAGTCCCATTATCCTTAGAAAAGTCAAATCCAGTAAATGTACCATAGTCCTTACAAAATTACAAGAGCATAGTCCATATGGAATATTCCAAGAAAAGAAGTCCATAAAGAATATTCCATAGAACAGTCCATAGAAAATAGTCCATGCATAGTCCTTAGGGGAAAAGCCCATAAATCCATAGGTAATCCAGTATAGTAAAGGTTAGTCCCATGTGTCACGAATGAATGAAGAGTCGGTCTTGAAAGACAATGTCCATAGGCAAAAAGTTCCTTTTCCAAGAGTAACTGGCAAGGGCTCATCGCACCTTCCCACGATGTCATCCAATCAGAGTTCGTTACTAGGCAAACAGTCCTGTCGCATCACATGACTTCTTTCCCATACGCACCAGATGTTATTTGGGTTACTGTAGTTTATCAAAGAGTCACAACAATTCCCATCTAATCACACCGAGTTCTTTTCTCAGGCTATCAGAATAACATTTTCTCTGCTCGCCTAGAAAATAATTTGTCAGCATAGCAAAGATACTTTATACAAAGAAACAAGATAGAACCTCTCTGGCTCATTTCTTAATTACAAAACCCATATGCCTTAAAAGATTTTAACTCAAAAACCCATCTCATCACACACACCATTAAAATAACAAATGCTAATAAGCTAACTTAAGGTGGGCTATAGTGGGCTAGCCCCACCTCCTTCTTTCTCCTTTACTTACATCTTCTCTCAATCAAGTTCTTTCTCTCCCATCATCATCATGGAATCGAAATCCAGAATAGAACGACAAATCATTGAACCATTTATACATAACCCATTATCTGTTTTCTACCTTCCCAAACTCCTCCCTTTTTCTTGGCCTTTCTGGCTTTTAACCAATTAGCCTCGAGAGGCTGTACCACCTTCCTCCTTTCCTTATTCCCATGAGAGTCCAGGTGTTGCTTATCTCTTCTCCAGCTGGCTTGGAATATTGAGCCTTCCATGTCCTCTCAATTTGGCCTTCATCGCTATTTCGAACCAGGTTGTAACAGTCCTCAGAAAAACACTCTCAAGGCAATCAGAAATCACATTCCAATGTCTCTCAAATCATCTTCACACAGAACCTGTCTGACTCCATTTTTCATTTCTCTGACTACATACCCCATCATCATGACAGGGTAATACCCTGGTTCCCAGTTTTTGAGGACCAAGTCTGTACCTCAATTTCCCCAGAAAACCAAAAAGGAGCTAGAGCTGTGCTTCAGAGGGTCGAGCATAATATTTCCAACAAGCTTAAAGTAGCCAGGGGTGTAGTGCATAGGTTTGACACCAGGGATGCACGCCCACATGTGGTTACACATGATAGAGGTCAGACCTATCTAGCCATAATTTGGGGCTGGAAAGCAAGGTTTGTTCAAAACAAGACAAGGCAAAAGACCCTGCGAAAACATTCATGGCCATATTGGGAAGGCAGAGGGGTGACCTATCATAGGATAAATAGGGTGAAACCCAGCCTAACCCAGCCAGTGGTGCTGAGAGCAAGGGAGTTGAGAGCTAGGCTAGCTCTGGATGTGCCCTGCTTAAAGGGTTTAATCAAGAGCATCATGTTGGCAGCTCCAGAGGTGAAACTCTGTAGAGTAGCCAGAATGACATGGCGGAAGGAGAGATGGAAGACCGCAGCGGTGGCAGATCACGTCCAGAGGGGGATCGAGTGCCAAAGAGGCGTCGCCATCGTGGAGAGGTCTGGAGTTGAGTCGGGGGTCGCGCCGAGCCAGGCGGATGACTGCAAGGTCCTTCATCATAGGTCGTTCCCGAGAGAGAGGCTGCAGGTTGGTGAGGGATCCCTGCTGTCTGCAAGTCGTGGGCATCGTGAAGGTGCAGAGGGAGGTGGACTTTGCCATGTCTCCAGCTGCACAGGAGGAGAGGACATTTCCTGTAAGAGCACTACCACTCCTTCATGACTACAGTTTTGGAATTTCAGCAGTTTTGGACTCTTGGAGAGGACTGTAACGAGGTGGTGAGAGTGAACTTATGTGTCATAAATTTTGGAGAGAGAAAATTTAAAATTGGGACAAAAGAGACTCAAAATGTGGTAGCCGAATGCCAAAGGGTGAAGAAGAAGGAAATGGACTTTGTTAATGTAGAAAAGTGTTGAAATGTTTAATTGCACCTCATTAATTGTTATGTACTGTGTATTCTATTAAAAAAATTGGTATGTAAGGATTAAAAATGTTTAATGATTTTACTGAATAAGCACCTGTATAGATTATTGAAGTGTTAAGGTATGTAATAGAACATACATGCAGGTAAGATGTTGAGATATGGTTTATGTAAATGTGGGGGTAAGTTTGATGATAATATTGGGTTGATGGTATGTTGTATAGCTCCTTGTTGTTTATGAGGGTAAAGCATTGTACCTTTTCCCCCATGAAACAACTTGTTAAGGGGGGAGGTATGTAACGTTCAGCCCTGCCCTCACCTGTCCGTCACAGCTGGGCAGTGGAACAGCAGCCAATGAGGGGATGGAAGGTGGTGCTAAAGGGGGAGGAGCTGGGATATAAAGGGGTGTATGGTGTTTGAGATATCAGTTTTGAAAGATTAGAGATGAGAGCTTGTGCTGAGGGTTAAAAGTGATTGTCAGTTATAGAGAGTGAGAGAGCCTGTCAGTGAGGGAAAGTCTGTGAGCGCTAGTGTCTGAGAAACAGTGATTGATTAATTGATTTTATACCTGTGATTTACTCCTTTTATTTTGTACAAATCAATAAATACTTTATTTTGTTTGGAAAAAGTACCTGTCCTTTTGATTTTTTTAAGGATAAGTTGGTGGCAGCAGAGTTTTAAAGTAAAGTAGCAACTACTCTCTGAGGTTTGAGGGTGGCTGTTACAATCGCCCTCTATCACTGTTGTGGTATTTCTTGAAAGAATCGTATCCCAGCATTTGTGCACAGATATGGTGTATGAAAGACTAATATCCTCCAATAACTAGATCAGTATGTAAACTCCTGGAATCTCCCATTTGAAATTTGGCAGGTTTGCTTCCCTTTTTAGGATCTACTATGCCTTCAAATATCATGCAAATGAGTAAATAAACAAGAACATTACCATTGTTGTTTTTCCAGTACAAAGTCAAGGGGAGGCTTAATCTGACTATTGTCTGGTGTAGGGTCACAAAATGAGAAGACTGATAGTTTATGTGATCACAAATAATTAGGATAGCAAATAGTCTTAGAGAGAGAAGTTAAAGAAGTTAGCCACACACACACAAGGATGTCTGCCAGCAATGCTCCTGATGGGCGACTAGAAGAAGATGGCCTTCCACGCCCCCAGGAGGACTCTCTTTTATTAACCTTACAAGCTCACAGATAATTGACAGTATACAGATAGTTGAAAGAATTCAGATAGGACAATGGTTACATAATGCCATTAGGACTGGCCCAAAGAAAGGCTTTGAAGTTAGCTCTCTATAACTATGAGAAAGAGGAAGAATGGGTAGTAGCTCCTCCTCTCAGAAGCAGCTATGACATCGTCCAGGAGAGTTTGCTCTACACTGAAGAATCAGCCAACAGCTTAGCAACTTTGGGGAGAAGTGTTCCCCCATAGTTTGGGGTGCAAATCAAATTGGATGGGGCAAAAATCAATCCTGTCTGAATTGGAATCTATTGTAAAGTTCCACATTTGCCACATTTGCACAGCCTTTCAGGTGGACAATACTGCTTCGCCACAGTGGCCATACAGAAAATTTCATAAAATCCACACATGGGGCATGATCCCCCTTGCCTCCATTGGACAGAAATGATAGAGATTGTGAAAGTAGCTGGTGATGGCAGAGGCTGTTGTTATGGTCTTAGAAGATCTCTCCAATCTCAAATATTCCTGTAATTGCATATATTCTCATTGTTCTCTGTTTGATACAGTGATGGCACCATCCCCCTTGCTCCTGCCTAAACTGCTAGGCTGCATTTCTGTTAGCGCATATCATGAGTTGCAAATCTCTTCCACCATGGAAAAATTTATATATAAGAATCAGAAGGAACACACATATTATCCCACATGTTTATATATAAAAGCATTGGCAATGAGAAATATCCACTTGGCCATAGCTATTTCTGAACAGAAGGCTAGTCATTTGCTGTTTTACACTAAAGCTTTCTAAAGCTAACATGCAAGCTATTAGGCTCTGTGTCCATTGGCTGTAATGTTTCATTCAAATTTGTTTCTGTCATGGAAACTGAGATTCTCATGAAATGCTTGGAAAACAGAGCCAATGTATAATGCCTCTTCAAGTCAACAAAAACTTCAGCATATTATCTATCCATTATAAACAGGTAACAGCTGTAGCAAGCTAACATAACACTTGTCTGCAACCATACAAAAATTCCGCACTGAACTCACCTCCAGTTACTTCTCTGGGAATATTTTGTTCTCCTTAACTATTAACCAACCTTGTACATTTGCAGCAACAGCAATTGTAGCAACAGCCAGAATTTTGGCACTGGAAGTCAAGCTGAACATGAATTAGTCCAGACTCTTGCTATATGCAGGATATAACTATATTGCTGGCATACAGTATATTGATCCAGGTGCTGCTTCCACCCATCACTTCTAGTTCTGCCCACTGATACATCCCAGAGGTTTTTTAACCTTCAGGACCTGCTCTGAACAATCAGACCAATGACTGGGGATATGAAAAACACTAACACCCCAACCACCAGTCTTGATAAGGCAGGCTGTTTCAACATGGTTGAAACAACCTGCTAAGCAGTTGGCAATCACTGCAAAAACTGTCACCTTTTGCTCAAAAATGAGCACTTTATCTGCTGTTAAAAATTTCTCTATGTAAAATTAGTGTCTTCTGAAGGAAAGAAAACACAGAACAAGCACAAAATAATGCTTCAACTACAGAAAAGATGGCTCTTAGAATCCTTCCAACTCCACAATCCTTTGATTGTGTGAATGGCTAAGTGACCAAAAAGATGCAAGGAACCCATCTGATGCGTTCACTTTGGAAAAGACCATGCAACAAGAAACGGCCGTAGCTCTGCCATTTGGACACAAATTGGTCATGTAAATGTCAAAGCTATCATATAGACTGAAAACATCTTAGAACCAGTCATTAGTTGAGACTCATGCAATAGACGACATCCAGACTGAGAAAATATATTGTTTCAGGTCAAGAGCTGGAGTGAGAGGCAGCAAAGTGCTCAAGCAATGGTAGAAAATTGGATTCCTAGTATTTATACCACATCTGGCTGATTCAGACATTTCATCATTCCTGCCAGACAGTCACTGATGCTGATGCTTCACAAACATATTCCCATTTGTGACAAGAAGAAGCTCTAGGCTAAGTTCTCTGGGCTGGATGATTCCTTGTTCAAAGTCCCGCAGTTCTGACACATTCAGTCACTGGCAAAAAGTCATTGTTACCCTATTTCCCCGAAAATAAGACCTAACCTGAAAATAAGCCCTAGTAGGATTTTTCAGGATGCTCATTGTCATGGTATAGATTACTGTATTAAGGTTAAAATGTGAATTATGAATGGGATTTGTAGTCATTGAATATTATAGAAGGAATCCATATTGGTTCTGTGTTAGCATGACTGTATGCTTCGAGAAGGTTTTCTCCTTGAACTGGATGGAAAATTCCATGTAACAGCCTTGACCTGAGACAATAAGGAGCCAAGACACAACACCGAGATGAGGGACAACAACATCTGTGCTTCTCGTGGGAATTGGAGGTGTGATGAGAAGAGACAGTCCTTTACGCTGATTGGTTAACATTGCAGAAGAGTGAAGAAGAAGAGTGGTCCCAGTAAGGAAGAAAATGGAGAATGGAGTCAGAGGGATTGATTGATTGATTTTAGTATTGATTATAGGACTGAGAACTAGAATGGAGTTTTGCGTTCCAAATGCTAATTTTTAGTGTTATGCTAAGATGTAGTTCAGAGAAAGGATAGAAGAAGGGGGCTATGCCTGGCCTACCTTCTAAGCAATTTTCTAGAGTTTTTTTATTTTATTTTGCTAGATGGAATTTGTTAAGATTCTAACTGCAATGCTGTATGGAAATGTACTTTATGCTATGCTTTTGCAATAAACTGAATATCTTTAAATACTTTATTTTTCTAATAAAACAATAATTCTTGAAATCCTAAGTTTGGTCTCTTGAACAGCAAATCTGCAGAGCCATATGGCAAAGGGCCACAGAGTGCTACCAGAGTCCTTTTTTGCTTGAGTTTTGTTTGTCCTGGCAGACTCCAAAACTCATGATTTTTATCTTTGTTTTTTCTTTCTTAATTGCTTATTAGAACAGACTTGTGGGAAAGGGGAAGTGTAGCTGCCTTGCTGAGTTACCCGGACTCTGCTCAGCTTAATTAGGAGTGCACTTACGCCCTGACCCTCTATGTTTGACCATCAAGTATCTCTTGATGGTCGAACAGAGAGGGTCTGGGCATAATATCAATATCAATATTTTTTGAGGTAGGGCTTATACCCCCAAAATAAGCCCCAGTTAAGTGAAACCCCGCCCTCTACCTTTGTGCAGCAACCAGAAGATAACATGACTGTATTTGAATAAATGTAGATTGTTGTACATGTAAAAAATAAAACATCTCCTGAAAATAAGCCCTAATACATATTTGGAGCAAAAATTAATATAAGACCCTGTCTTATTTTTGAGAAAACTGGGTATGCATCAATTTAGTAGGAGACATGCTATCTTACATGCTACAAATGAAGAAAATGCTGAATTCAATTTTCATGTGGAATTCTCCTAGTTGTTGTTGATGATGATAGTAGTAGTAGTAGTAGAAGAAGAAGAAGAAGAAGAAGAGGAAGAAGAGGAAGAGGAAGAGGAAGAGGAAGAGGAAGAGGAAGAGGAAGAGGAAGAGGAAGAGGAAGAAGAGGAAGAAGAAGAAGAAGAAGAAGTAGTAATTCTAGAACTGCATAGCTGGAAGGTACCCTATGGAGGCACAGCGGGGAATCAAATCCAACTCGGCAGCCAATGATCTAAAAACCCCTGATGATATATATACAGTACATATCTCAGTGTACATGGGTTGCTACCACTGGAGACACCAAGAACTCTTCCCAATATCTCAAGTCAGGATCCTGGTGACAGATAATCTCTCAGCCAGTCACTGAGTACTACATTAACACCAACACCTCCTGGACCTCAAATGCCTCCCAGTCAACAACATGTGCCCAGCAGTCCTCCCCTTCTATTTCATTGTCCTCCTTAAATGCCCAGCCTTCCATTGCTATATGTGTAAGGCATTGTCCGTGTCTGTACCACCCTACACTACAGTTCACAGTTGAACTTCAGGTCAGGAAATGTGTCCTGACTGTCAGGGAGGTGGAGAGCCTACTCTCACCAGCAGGGTCATCAGGGCCTGTCCCACACATTCCCCCTGAAAACACAGGTGCAGTGTTTGGTGGTGTTTCTGGATTTGTCTCTGAATCTGGATGCCCAGGTTTCAGTGGTCACCATAGGTATTTTTCAACAATAAAAACCAGCGTGCCAGCTGTGCCCGTTCCTGGAGACCTCTGATCTAGCCATAGTGAGATATGCCTTAGCTGCATTCTGACTGGATTATTGCAACGTGTAGGCATCCTTCAGTCTCAAGAGACTATGGTAACATGCTCTGAATGAAGGTCTTGGAACAGTGTCTAGTGTGGCTGACAATCCCATCCACACTGAAGACAAATACAATCTGTCACAAAGAGAGTCTGGCTTAACAAGAAGCTGACGGCATATATCAGCTCCCTGATTTTGCTTGTTTCGGGACTGCCTCTTTGCCTTGGCCTGCAGAACAAGTGCCTCTTAAAATTGGGAGAGGCCATGCTGCACTGCCTGCCTCCAGGCTGAGCACTCAGATGTCAAGGTTTCCCAACTGCTGAGGTCCATTCCTAAGGCCTTCAGATCCCGCTTGCAGATATCCTTGTATCGCAGCTGTGGTCTCCCCCTTTGTGGCACTTTCTTTGCACTAATTCTCCATACAGGAGATCTTTTGGAATCTGACCATCAGCCATTCTTACCACATGCCCAAGCCAACATAAACGTCACTGTTTCAGTAATTTATACATGCTAAAAATTAGAGCTCGTTCTAGGACAACTCTATTTGAAACTTTGTCCTGCCAGGTGATACCAAAAATGCGTCAGAAACAATACATATGGAATGTGTTCAGCTTCCTCTCCTGCTGTGCACAAAGGGTCCAGGACTCACTGCAATACAGGAGTATACTCAGGACACAGGCTCTATAGACCTGGATTTTGGTATATGCCATCAGCTTCTTATTAAGCCATACTCTCTTTGTGAGTCTAGAGAATGTGGTAGCTGCTTTGCCAAAGCATTTATCCAGCTCGACATCTAGAGAGAGGGTGTCAGAGATCGTTGAGCCAAGGTAAACGAAATCATGAACAACCTCAATTCTTGTGTAAATATAGTAATAGAGGGAGGTGAGTCCATGCCCTGACTCATGACTTGTGCTTTCTTCAGGCTGATTGTTAGTCCAAAATCTTGGCAGGCCTTACTAAATTGATTCACAAATTGTTGGAGGTCTTCAGCAGAATGGGGAACAACAGCTGCATCATTGGCGAAGAGGAAGTCCCGCATGGACTTTGGTCTTTGCTCTCAATTTAGAGAGATTAAAGAGCTTTCCATCTGATCTCGTCCGGAGATAGACACCTTCTGTTGCAGTTCCAAAAGCGTGCTTCAGCATGACAGCAAAAAAGATCCTTAAAAGGGTCATCATGAGGACACAGCCGTTTCACTCCACTTCGGATGTCAAAGGGATCTGATGTTGGACCATCAAAAACTACAGTGTACTTCATTTCCTCATGCAAGGACCTGATGATATTAAGGAGTTGACGTGGACATCCAATTTTGGGAAGAATTTTAAAAAGGCCATCTCTGCTAACCAAATCAAAGGCCTCTGTGAGATCTATGAAGGCCACAAAGAGTGAATGTCGTTGTTCTCTACATTTCTCCTGCAATTGTCAGAGGGAAAATACCATGTCAATTATGGATCTATTAGCTCGAAATCCACACTGTGATTCTGGATAGACCTTGTCTGCAAGCACCTGGAGTCTCTTCAACAGAACATGGGCAAGCAGCTTCCCTGCAATGCTGAGGAGAGAGATGCCACAGCAGTTACTGCAGTCACCCCTGTTGCCTTTGCTCTGCTACAATGTGATGATGTTTGCATCCTTCATGTCCTACAAGATTACTGTAACATGTTCTTTAAAAAAAGATGGCATGGACAATAAAAAAGACTGAGATAATGAAGCAGCTCAGATCATATATAATGTTTCTCTCATACTGCTAATCTGAAAAAATTCAGTTTAGATGATGTTATCTTGGATAACTTTTGATTCTGGACTTCGAACAGAGCACAGCTGAGGAATAAAGCTGAGGCAGACCCAGGGAATTCATGATCAGAGTGAGCAAACAGAGAGAACAAACAGAGGTTTCCTGGGAGGAGTTCAATGGAGGAGGCCAAGTGGGGGTGGGGGCTAACTTTTTTTTTGTTATTTTGGAAATAGTTATTTATATATTTGTAGGTGCTCCCTGCTAAATTCAAACTAACAAAATAAAAGGGATAGGCACTCATAAACCATCAGTTGAAAGCAAAAAGCCAGCAGGGATTATGGAAGGTGGAGACAGTTGTATTAACCTGCAGAGTTTGTGCTATGTTCGTCTTTGTTCCTGAATTTAACATGGTGTACATATGTAACAAGTTCAAACTAGTGGCACTGTTAGAAGAAAAAAGTGAGAGAACTCGAGCAGTGAGTACACTCAAGGCTATAAGGGAAGATGAAGCATACATTGACAGAACTGTTGAGCAGCAGCAGCTGTCATAGCATCACTGGAGATGGAAAAAGATTTTCCAGAGAGTCACTAAATATTTTTTGTGGCCGAAAATGAAGAGATTTGTGAGAAACTTTGTTTCTACTTGTGACATATGTGATGACATAGGTCATAGAAGCCAGAATGTAATTTCTAAATGGGATTTGTAGTCATGGAATTAGCGAGAAGGAATCCATCTTAAGTCTGTGTCATTTTACTGGAAGTCTCTAGATGCTGTTTTCTTCACAGAAGCCAGTATTCTTATCTGGTAACCAGGAGACGGAGGACCTACTGAAGTCTAAACATTCCAGCAGAGAAACGAAAACAGCACCTGGGGTTCCATGAGAAAGAAAGGCAGAGAGAGACAACATTTTCTTCTTCCTGATTGGCTGTCAAGGGTGGAGAAGAAGAAGGGGGGTTTTCCAGCACAAGAGGAGAAATGGATTGCTGACAGAGAGGAGAGACTTTTGCCTCATGGATATTTAGAGAGACTTTTAGAGAGACTTTTTTGGATTTTTAGAGAGACTTTTTCCTGATGGAGCTCTAGAGGGACTTGTATGGTTTCTATGGACTATGGATTTTTAGATGGACTTTGGAGTTCCTGAAATTCATTAGGATGTAGTTCTTAAAAGTAGCTTAGAGAGGAGGCAATGACTTTCCTAATTTTTCTTAGATAGTAATTTTATTATTTTATTTTTCTAGCTGGAGTTTGCTAGATTTCTAACTAATTAATTATGGAAGTGTTTCTGATTGCTATGCTTTTGCAAGAAACTGAATTCTTCTAAATCTTTATTTTTCTAATAAAACAATTATACTAAAGATCTTATGTTTGGTCTCTTGAACAGACTACCTGCTACCAATACTTAATTTGATTTCTTTTAGGCCACAAAATTACACTACCTTGAGTCCAATATTTTCTTGAGTTCTGTGAGATCTAAATGACTCTGAGACTCATTATTATATTTTGGTTTCTCAATGATTTTTAAATGGGAATAGACTTGGGGAAGGAGTGTAGTGTGACTGCCTGGATGAGACAGGGACTCATCTCATCTCAAATAGGAGTACACTAAACTCTGGAACCTCTCTATTCAAAGTTGTCTGATTCTTTTAGGAGAATGGACAATCTGACAACATATGCCAGAGGGGAAGGCACAGAGAGTTTGAGTTGGGAGACTCTGTTCTTGCCTTGAACCTCCTCGGACCGAACAAGCTAGAGATTTCCTGGGAAGGCCTAGGCAAAATTTTACAGAGACTTGGAACTGTGAATTATCTCGTTCAAATTCCTCATTTGGAGGAAAAACCTACTATTTATCATGTCAACAGCCTGAAACCATATTGGGACAAAGCAGCTGTTATTTTGGGGTGTCAAGCTGCTTATATTAGACCAGAGGAGGAACCTATGGACATTTTGTCTGATTTGGAAAATGCTGGAAAGGGACTGGACAACTTGGTTGATTCAAGTAATCCTGATGAGCAGGAGTGGCTTTCTCAAATTCTAGAATATCACCAAAGTGTTTTTTTCTTACAAGCCTGGTTCTACTGATTTGGTTACTCATGCTATTGATACCAGTGACAGCCTGCCTGTGAGGTCCAGTCCCTATAGGGCTATAGGAGCTCATGTTGTACAAATTGAGGAGATTCAAATAATGTTGGCGTTAGGCATTATAGCACCCAGCAGCTCCACACGGGGCAGCCCTGTTGTTGTTGTGCCAAAGAAAAATGATGCTGGAGAAATTTTGGATGAGGTCATGTTTTTTGTGGACTACAGAAACTTGAATGACATATCTGTTCCTGATTTTTACCCTTTACCTTGTATAGATTCTCTGATTTCAGTCATAAATCTTTCCATTGGACTTTACCAAGTACAATTAGAGGGAGAAGTGATGGACAAATCCAGTTTTGTAAGCCACATAGGGACTTTCCATTTCAGAAGACTCCCATACGGATTGAAAAACTCACCCCTGACTTTCCAGAGGATGATGGACAAACTGTTACATGATTTACCCTTTGTTTCAGCATATTTAGATGACCTGTGTTAACACAAGAACCCGCGAGGATCCAGCAGAGTACTATTTCAGGTCCTGATGGCAAAATAACTCATGCAGACACATTCAGCTTCCTCCAGCACGATACATTTATTTACAGCATATACACATATACAAACTGGCAGCACAACAGCATGGAATCATGAGTAGAAGAGGGAAGGGTGATATATTGTCTCTGTACACTTCGTATATATACACTCAAGCATCTGCCCTTGCCCAACCAGAACAGATGTTGCATCATCCAGGCACCACCTCTCCAGAGTCACTGTGACTCAGCATTTTACACACCTGGATATCATGGCAGCTCATTAATGCTTCTGTTCTGTTCAGGCCTGTACATTTTTAATACTCTGATAACCTGGTTATTTTTGCCCCAATTTTGCTACACACATGTCTCACATTGAAATTGTGTTGTGCAGAATGCAGAATGCTGGTCTGACAGTCAAAGCCAGCAAGTATCAGTGGATAAGGGGAAAAGTTTCATATTTGGGTCATTTGATTGGGCAGGGGGAAATTCAACCCTTGGAGGCCAAGATAGACACCATTCAGAAGTGGCCTGTTCCTACTTCAGAGAAACAGGTTTAATCATTTTTAGGCTTGGTTGGTTACAATAGAAGATTTATTCCTAATTTCAGTGATTTAGCTGCAGCTTTGACAGAGTTTACTAAAAAGAGAATGTCTGTCAAGGTGAACTGGACACAGGAGTGCCAGAGAGCCTTTGATGCTTTGAAAGCTAAAATTGTTTCTGCTCCTATTCTAAAATCACCTGATTTTGACAAGCCTTTTGTGTTGCAGACTGATGTTTGTGATTGGGGATTAGAAATGTGTTGTTGCAAAAAGGGGATGATGGGAATTGTTATCCTATTTCCTATTCCAATAAAAAGTTAAATTTCAGTGAAAGAAATTACTCTGTACCTGAAGAAGCAGCCAATTCTGTTGTATGGGCTCTTCAGCTTTTGAGACCATACCTATGGGGGCGCAGGTTTATCCTGCAGATCGATCATTGTGCATTAGTTTGGTTGCAAAAGATTAAATTTCATAACCATCACTGTTGCGCTGGAGTTTAACTTTACAGGATTTTGATTTCGAGGTTCAGCACATTCCTGGGAAGCTGAATGTCATTGCATGCAGCCTATCCAGGATGGATTGTGGAATTTCAGATGTGGCAGATGGTCAGAGAAGTTTTTCTGTTTTACTGGTTCCTGAGCATAACCAGAGTATGATTCTGTTTTACTACTAACATGACTGTTTTCTATTTTTCAGATTCCTAGAAATGCTTAACCAGAGTTCTATATTCAAATGCTACTGTTAGATTTTTTCTACCTCAATGCTTTGCCAGTTAGAATGCATAATTAAGAATTTGCATTTATTTTATTGCATAACTTTAATATACAGTTAGTGAAATTACTAGGCCGAAATATATAACCTAACTTTTGTTTAGTCAAAAATGTGGGCTCAAATGTAACCCTATATTTTTGAAATTTAAAGGGTTAGGGTTAGGGTTAGGGAATAACCTGTGTAGTCTGTTAGGTGCTGTCTCTTGGGAGTCTGTTTATTTGTTGCTGTCATGATGATGGGATATGTAGTCAGAGAAATGTAAGATGGAGTCAGACAGGTTATGTGTGAAGATGATTTGAGAGACATTGGAATATGTTTTTCTAAGTACCATGAGAGTGTTTTTCTGAAGATCAGTGCAGCATGGTTTGAGATAGAACTGAAGGTTGGACAAAGGGGCCTGTGGAAGACTCAACATTCCGAGCTAATTGGAAAAGAGATAAAACTCCTGGACTTCCATGGGAATCAAGGAGGAAAATATTACAGACCCTTGAGGCTAATTGGTTAAAAGCCAGAATTGTCAAGAAGAAGGGAGGAGTTAGAGAGTGTAGAAAATGGACAATGGGTTATGTGAAAGTTGTTGTTCTGTCCTGGAGTTTGATTCCATGATGATGGGAGAGAAACTAACTTGATTGAAAGAGAATGTAAGGAAAGAGAAAGAAGGAGGTGGGGCTAGCTCACTGTAGCCCACCTTAGCCCAGCTTAGTAGTGTTTATTATTTTAATGGGAAATAGTTATTTATTTAACTGTAATGATCTTTGAATATATTCTTTATGCTAAAGCTTGAGCAAGATAAACCGATTCTATGAAACTCTATTTTTCTAATAAAAATCCTTACAAAGGACTAGTCTCTTGAATAGCAGGTTCTGGCTAAATCCAGGAAGTGGAGAGGGCCACAAACTAGCTATCTTTAAGAGTTCTACCTAACTGGAAACTGGCTTGACGCTGCGATGAGACAGCAGGAGGAGGACGGAGCTCTGTCCCCTGAGCTGAATTCTGTTTGGGATACCCAAGGGTGTCGAAACCACCCCAAAGAGGTGGTGAACTGGGGGGGAAGCCTGTTGATCACAGGGGGACAGCGGTCATCCCCGTTTGATCCAGGAAATTCCCCAATCAGCCAACGGGCAGAAACAAGCAGCTAGGAAGCTTGCTTGCAAGTCGTCGGCAACCAGCAAAAAGGAGAAGCAATAATCAGCTATTCAACATTAGTGTTATTATCAGGTGAGATATATTTTTACAATTAATTGCTTATGATTATCCCTGGAGAAGACAACTCTTATACACAGAAAAAAAAGAATCTCATCATTTATAGAGTAGCGAAAAATTTGGAGGGAGGAATAGTTGATGCAAAGAAAATAATGTAAAGATTAATGGCACATTAACTACTCATTTAAATGCATTTAAAATATATTTTAAGAAGCTAGGTATTAATTTGGTGTTATAAATCTTAAGAAACTTTTCTCTTAAGCTATTATGAATTAAGCAGCAAGTCTGGAGTAATCTTCCTATGTCATGGCTACATAAAGTCCTTTGGCAGAATGCCCAGAATAGTGACCTTGGACACTCTACTGCTGTTTAAAGCTTGGAAACCTGGTTTTTATTTCCTTTTGATTTTTTCATGACTGGCTGGAACAGACAAATTAACCCTAAAGTGGATTTTTCTTAACTGTACTTTGGGAATCAGTATATTGATCCAACATGAACTTTTTAGAACCACTTCCAGGGACTTGGAATTTTGGTTTTGGCCGATGCAGAGTTACAGGAACTAGACTATCAGGACATGGGTACAAACACTGAATTGGACTGTGAAATCTGGGGGTTTTGAACCTCAGTTCAGACCTATTTGGCCAAAGTAGATCCTCTGAAACTGCCCCTGGAGCTGGAAGTGTTTGTGTTTGACTAGCTGGCGTAAACCTGTGGGAATTAGTCCATCAGGCCACGAATACAACCATTGAATTGTGCCTTGGTATTTTGGGGGTTTAAATTTTGGTTTAGGTCTATTTGGCTAAAGTGGGCTCTTTGAATTGACTCTGGAGACTTGGAATATCTGTTTGGCTGACATCAATTTGCCAGGGATCTATCAGACCACAGATACAATCATCGAACTGGACTGTGATACTTGGGGGGTTTGAATCTTGGCTTAAGCTCTTGGGCAGCTGGAACAGAATGGCACAACAAGGACAATTCTGGGATGAAACAAAGTCTACTCTTCAAACAATCCTAGAAATAGTGACATTCCACTAGCAAGAGACAAAATTATTCAAGGAACAGTTGAAGAAGAATTATAGTCAACAAGAGACAGGGAATAACGAAAAAAGAAATGAGAGTGTGCCGGATGATGTATGCCAATCAAAAGAGGAGCTGGAGGAAATTAATGGGGAAAACCTAAGAGAAACAACTTTAATCTTGTATCCGAGGGGAAGACAAGGGGAGAAAATCAGTAGAATTAATTTTTAAAAGTCCGGAAGATCTATTGAAGATAGACCAAGTGCATAAAGATATAATGGAGATGAGATAAATCAGATGCACAAAATGGTTTCAGACGGCACAAAAGATGGCAAAATGCTTAGAGAGAAAGAAACAAAAAGTGAACAAAGAGAAATAAGAGAGGGAATTACTTAGAAAGATGAAAAAGGGAAAAATAGGAAAGGGGGCCTTAATGTTGAAAAGCATGTATATATCGAACTTTGGGAATTGTAAAGGAGCATGTCCTTTATATTAAAAAGGAGAATTAAATTGAAATAAGGGAGCACTAACCAGGGTAAAGACGTAATATGGTGGGTTTTCTTTTTAGGTAAATTAAACTAGATATAAGGTTGGGGCATGGACCTGGATTTACTTTTATTAAATGTGTTATTAGAAGATCTTGAGAATATTGTACATTATGAAAGTAATATTATGATAGTAGAAAATATTATATACTAAAATACGTACATGGATGGTTTTAATGTTTGAAAGATGTCTGGAGTTTGGGGGGACAACTGGGAAGACACTGAGATGCAAAAAACAAATAATTGTAAGCAAATCATGTAACATGATGTTTGATAAGCACAAATCGAATGTAGATATAGTGAAAAACTAATAAAATGTATTTTTTAAAAAAGAGTTCTACCTAACTGAGCTGTTGTGAGTTCTAAGGAAAGTACTGCAAAGTACTGGGTAAAAGTAAAGTGTTCTTTTAAGGTCAGACTTGTTCAAAGAGCTTACACTACGCAGTGCTGAGGTCTTGGAACTTGCCCCAACACAAAGGTGATAGGTAAGTGGCCTATCGAACTCTCTGACCAAGTGCCAGGTACTCCTTAGGGAGACCTTGGGTGCCACAGTGGCAACAAAAAAAGACAAATGCTATATTAGGCTGCATTAAGAGAAGTGTAGTTTCCAAATCCTATGAGTTCCCAGTTCCCCTTTATTCAGGACTAATTAGGCCTCATCTTCAGTACTTTGTCCAGTTCTGGACACCACACTTCAAGAAGGATCTTGATGAACTGGAATAAATTCTGAGGAGGGCAACAAGGACGATCAGGAGACTGGAAAGCATGAGGAAAGACTGAAAGAACTGTGTATGTTTAGCCTTGAGAAAAGAAGACTGAGGGGAGATAGGACAGCATTTTTCAAATACTTGAATGGGCTCAAGTTACAGGAAAGCAGATTTCATTGAATATCAGGAAAAATCTCCTCACTGTTAGAGCAGTATGAGAGTGGAACCAATTACCTCAAGACATCTTGAGTGCTTCAACACTTGAGACATTCACGAAAAAGACAACCACCTGGCAGATATCCTTTGATCTGTATTACTGGATTGAACAGGGGGTTGGACTTTATGGCTTTATAGGGCCCTTCCAACTTCACTATTCTATGATTGTCTTATTCTAATTCTATAATATTGCCATGAAAATAGCACCCAAAAGTTGCTTTTCTGGAGACAGATGAGTGCAGGCTTTCCCTTAATAAGGAGGTGAATGAGGTTTCTTTTATAGTTGTTGATCAATAGGGAGAATCAGACCCTATGCCAACGAGAAAGCTCCCAGGTCTCCATCCTCATTTGTTGAGAAATCTCCATGCTACTTACAGTTCAGGAGGACTGTCATACACAGATATGATCTACCAAGAATACAAGTTGAATCTTGCTGGATGGTATCTATCCCACCTTCTTTTTACCTCAAGCCTGTGTGAGCCCATAAGTAGGAAATCAATGAGAAAACACTTGTCTATTTGTGTTTTCTGGGAATTGATATTCATAGGCATATTGCCACTCATACTGAAGATAACATTTAATTATCATGATTAGCAGTCACTAACAGCCCTATCACCCATGAATTTGTCCAATCGTCTGGTAATACCTCTTGAATTAATAAGTGTATTTGTTAATATGATCTGGATTAGTGTAATTAAAGTTACATGCTTGCTTTGTTTTATGAGGTGGATTTCATTGATGACACTGATGAATGTGTAATGTTCAGAGTAATCGCAATTGCTTTCAAGCTCTACAGTTAGGCTGCAACTACATGGCCAAATACTGTGGAATTTGCTATGATTAGAAAATGGATAAGTTCCCTTTTTTAAACTGATCATCTGATGCAAAGGCCAATTCAATTCACATTTTGCTACCAATGTGGAGTTTTTTTCCTTTGCTGCTGGAGGCTTCTGTATCTTTCAAGCCAGAATGATTTGAACAGACTTCCCCCATGTGATCAGTTATTTTGTTCTCCAAAAGAACTGCAGTCATGTCTATGGGTGATATTCTAGTGGTGTAATAAGGTAGGCATGATGTTTTGGACAGTGGTTACTCAATTCCATAATCTTTCTCCCTGGTCACTCCATAGTTTTTTATTTTTTAAAAAGAAACTATAAAATTTAGTGCTATATCAGCTCATCACTACATTGATACACTAATTTAGCATTAGATCACCTCTGCATGGATACCTTTGGAAGGCCATATTTTTTCCAGTCCTGATATATAAGATCCTAGATTCAATCCATGACATTTTAGAAGATGTTGGAAATAACTCTCTCTGAACACCAGCACAGTAGTTGTCAATTAATCTAAGCAATACTGAGTTAATTAAAACTAGTTATGAGACAACTTCATCTATCCCATATGGAAAAATCCATGACTCTGCTTTTTAAATAACATTTCCACTTAGCAACCTAAGGTGGTGAGTTCCAACAGGTCTATAGCCAAACAGACAAGAAGTGTTGTTTTGTTTGAGGAAATCCTGAAGTTTGCACAAAATTCTAATCTGTACGGCATGGAAGGAAAAAGAAACCCTATAAAAAGTAGTCTCCCCCTCCACCAGAAAATCTCGCACAATGAGAATAAAGAATGCAGTTGAAGAGTGTAGAATCACCTAAGTGTACAGAGAGAGGCAACCTGCTTGTAGGGAATGGCTGGCTACAACCATGAATCTTTTCAGAAATGTGTGCATACTACAGAATTATAAAGCATTACTTTTGAGGGGCTACAAGCATCCTCCCCCACAAAAAAAAACACCAAGCTCTTATTTGTATATATGAAATACAACTACAAGCAAACTGATCTAAGAGCCATTCAGCTTCTCCCATGCCTGAGATACCTGTGACTTCATTCAAGGTGACAGGAGCTAACTTGGCAATAATTAACAGCATGCTTCTCTCAGAGCCAAAAAAAGGGGGGGGCAGTGCGTCCTTACCAGAGATTGCTCCCTGTAGATGGGAAAATCGCAGGCTTTCCCCCAGCAAACATACTTAGGATCAAAGCTTTTGCATTTAAAGAGGTGGGAATGATAATGCCTACAGTGATGCTGCAGTCTCTCTGCCAGTTAAGGCACTGTGATGAAAACATCAAAGTTCAAAAGGAGAAGAACAATGTCAACAAAACAAAAACAGGAAATAAATCAATTTAATGTTGGAAGAGCCTGGAATGAAAAGATGAATTTAGGGAGAAGCAAACTCTCTAAATGTGCTGTTGAAAACACCCCCGTTCCAGTAGACTTTTATGGTCTAGGAGGTTTGAAAATGGAATGTATACTCAACCATTTACATACGAAACTCTTATCCACTAATGTTGAAAGAGGAGAAGCAATTATTTTTGGCTGAATACTGTGTGTGTATATATATATATATAAGTGCAGGCATCTCAGAAACTAGGGAAACAAACCTGTTTAAATGGTTTAGATGGCTTCAGTGCTAAAAGTGGCAAGAACACAGTGATAGTTCCCCAAACACCAGCCTTGCTTTGTTTTCCCCCCTGAAAGTACACTTTATATTAGTCTTGCTACCTGCAGTGACAAAGATCTTGTCAGGTGGGGGTACAAATTACTTGCATGAATGCTTCATACATAGCAGTGTTCCAGGATATCTGAAGAGAGAGAAATGGCTGTTCCTGGTTCCTGCAAATCCTCAACTGATACATGTTATAGTCAGCAGCAGTAGAATAGAGAACAGAAAAAGGAGATGCTCTAGCCACCACTGTCACTCTCACTGAAGGACGAGGAATTGAAATTTTGATCTATATTGTCCCTGTTCTCAACACTGATAGATATTTAGCATTTAGGTCATGAGGAGCTGTTGGATAGTTCAGTTTCTGGCTATGGAGCCAAAGGTTGGGAGTTTGATTCCCCACTAGTGCTTCCTTGACAGGGGCTGGACTCGATGATCCATAGTGTCCCTTCTAATTCTGCAGTTCTAAGATGATGATGATGATGATGATGATGATGATGATGAGACCTATTCTTTGCTGAGATTCTAGTACCTCTTCTCCTGTTCCTGTTTTTTTTTTACACCTAGAACCATCTATCATTTGTTTTCCTCCACCCATGTACCCATTGTTCCATTGGGTTCTACTTCCCATTCTCTCTACAGCCATAACATAAAACTCAACCAGCATTTATTCTTCTCTTCCACTTTCAAACAACCCATAAGACAATAAAAATGAGAATGAACAAATGCAGAAAATACATTGAGAGGTGCGTGGGAATAACAAACAAAAGTCATAGGCTAGGGCTTCAGATTATTTTGCCAAATTTAGAATGTGCAAATCAATATTTAAACAACAGCAACAGCAACAGCAGCAGCAGCAGCAGCAACAACACAACAACAACAACAACAACAACAACAACAACAACAACAACAACAACAACAACAACAACAACAACAACAACAACAACAGTAATAGTAATAGTAATAGTAATAGTAATAGTAATAGTAATAGTAGGCATCCTTCAGTCTCGAAAGACTATGGTAGCGTGCTCTGTATGGAGGACTTGGAACAGCGTCTAGTGTGGCTGAGGAGGCCAATTTGAGAGTGACAATCCCTTCCACACTGGAGACAAATCCAATCTGTCCCCTGTCCAGCTCCCTGGTTTTGCTTCCTTTGTGACTTCCTCTTTGCCTCAGCCTGCTGGACAAGGGTCTCTTCAAATTGGGAGAGGCCGTGATGTACTGCCTGCCTCCAGGCTGAACGATCAGATGTCAGAGTTTCCCATCTGTTGAGGTCTATTCCTAAGGCCTTCAGATCCCGCTTGCAGATATCCTTGTATCGCAGCTGTGGTCTCCCTCTGGGGCGATTTCCCTGCACTAATTCTCCATATAGGAGATCCTTTGGAATCCGACCATCAGCCATTCTCACAACGTGCCCAAGCCAGCGTAGTAATAGTAATAGTAATAGTAATAGTAATAGTAATAGTAATAGTAATAGTAATAGTAATAGTAATAGTAATAGTAATAGTAATAGTAAAAACAACTGCAGAGCTGGAAGGCACCCTATGGATCATCTAGTATGGAGGGGAGCAGATATATGTCAGTAATTATAGCAAGCCTCTGATGGTATTTTGATACCCAAGGGCACAACATGGGAAATTTTAGGGTTAAGGACTGAGAGACTGAGAAGTAGAGGTAGATACAAGCTCCAGACCCATTAATGACAGTGAAGACAGCCGGGTAATTATGTCATGGAATGCATTTCACCATTCTTTAGATGAAGGGTAGACAAAGTGTGTTGTATGGATCACATATAGTATTCAGGATGCCCAGTGCAGATCCCACAACTTTGCTCAAGCAAAACTGTTTTATTGCTATCTTTCAGAGAGAACCAGTGTAGCCACCCTCATAGCCTGTAAACAGTCACTCTCTCTCACACACACACACACACACACACACACACACACACACACACACACACACACACACACACACACACACACACACACACACACACACACACACACACACACACACATGGCTTCTACGAAAAACCTTGTCATTTTCACACCAGGTTTTTTGTCTTGGAATATCAAAGCAGTGGTGAAAATGACCGCAGTCTGGCAAACATGGCCTCCAGACCTGGCAAAGTTGCCTGATAATACTTGAGGTCTGGTGCTTCATGCACAGTGTAATATTAAAACAAAATTTACATAATGAATGAGCAACATATTGACATCATTTGCTTCTTCCATGAGCAGTTCTTAAATTTGTGATGTGACATATTTACTGCTGTAATGCTGGTTACCAAGACTGAAGGATGCCTACAGCTGGTGAGCAGTTGTCTCACTCCAGCTCTCCTCTTTTATATATAAAAAGCAATTTCTTCAGTTTGTCAGCATTAACTAGCCAAGATGAAATAAAGCTAATTTAATGGGAACTGTTCAGCAGCTTTTACCCACCTGACACTGTCGGTTAAGATAACTCAATAACACCTTGTCTTTGATTATTTTCAGCTGTTCTTTCAGAATACAGGAACTCTAAGGACACAATTCAAACTCCAAGACAGACTAGTTGTGGAGGGTTTGGATTGGGCGTAAGTCCGTTGTGCCAGCACAATTGTACTTCTGCCAGCCTAACTCTCTTTGCTGGCTGATCTCCCATCCACTGACACAACTCTGTGCTGGCATAAAATAAGCCTGCAGAAAGGCCAAAAAAGTGGAGGTGAAAGGGAGGAGCTGCCTCTGCTCAGCAAAATCTCTGCACCCTTTATGCCGGCAGGAGTTGGGCTGGGAAAATAGCAGTCCTATTTCCAGCACATAGAACCCAATGGGGGCCCCCAAAATAATTAAGGCTCCAATCCTCCCACCTCTCAGGAAGACAAACTCTGCTGACATTAGGATACAGCACAATTACCAACCAATCAGAGCACATCCAGGGAAGCCCCCACTCAAATAATAATACATGTGCCACTGAAGCTCTGTTTCCTGGCTTCACAGTATACACACTTTGCACTCACAAGAAGACACTTGGGTGGTGGTGCCTCACTATGGGAAATGGCATTTTGCACCACAAAACACTTAGCACAAAAGTGGAGACTTAGCATTATTAAACAGACAACACTCCAAAGAATGTAAGTTCTCTTCTCAAACATCTTTCTGACTAGTATCCTAACAGGTAGAGCCTTCCAGGAATTCAGCTGCAAGCAACAAACAACCACCCAGAAACCTGGGGTTTCTAGTTCCCAAAAGAGCTCCCAGATGTGTGAAGGGAAGAAAATCCTGAAATAGCAAAATTGTTATTATGTGATACATGTCTCTGGGCTCCTCACTTATGCCTGTGCAAACAATGTGGACTGTACTTTAAAACTTCTCATTCCCAGCACATGGAAACATACTCACAAATAAGTAGGGCAAGAAACAGCAGCCCCCTTCCAGGTAAGTAGATTCCCACGGGGCAGATTGGCTGGAAGGGGGCATGAGTTAACAGAGGTCTTCTTTTGCCTTCCTCATGAGAGTACTTCTCACTAGCAGCAAACAAGAATTGACCTCTTCTTTCAGCCTTGTTCTTGACTTACAAGAGGAATACAAACAGCTGTGCTAAGGAACACACACACCATCCCCACCTGTATCTTTTAGAACTGAACTGAAGTTGCTGTAAGAAAGCTGAAACCCTGCATGTGCACAACAGGCTTCAGGGAGACTTCGAAGCCCATGGGCCAGGTCAGTCCATATCCCCCTGGTGCCCTCTCTAGCTCCCTCCCCACAGCACCACAATTTGCAGTGCACAACCACTTCAAAAGAAGCAAAGGTCTCCCATCCTCTTCTTTGCATATTATGCTGGTGCTTTGACTGTTGTCCCTTCCCATCTCTTTTTTTCTACAGGCAGCTGTAGAATTTCAGTAGGAACTGCCTGAGCCTTGCACTTATACACTGGCAATGGTATGGTCAGACAGCTATGTGACAGGTGCTGCAGAACTACACAAAGGCTCTCTGCACATATCTCTCTGTCTGTCTTCTCATTGTTGAAGATACATTTTGCTGAAGCAAAATGCTGGTGCCGAGGCACACTATATTCCAAGCACCTTTCCTTCGAACCTGCTCAATAAAATGCCATGTACAACAACTCTGAGTCAAGTTTGTTTCTTCTTCTTGTTACATGATTACACAAGTAGGCTCAGAGCCTTTCTCGTAAGGAAGGATGTTGCAGGAAAAAGGAGGAAGACAAATTAAATTTTCCTTCATAATGTCAAGGGAAGGGCGGAAGGAACCCATGGCCTTTAACGTGGAGGTGGGGAATGAAAACATATGCAGAAGGCCTGACCATCTACTCATGAGCTCCAGGAATAAGGTTGAGAATGGGTGGGGCCCATGCTGGCTGTCCAATAATGACCCATGAAACTGAGGGGACAGAATACTAGTATAAGGGACCCAAACTACCCTCCCAGGAGGCTGGGGATGGGTGGAGTAAGGTTTGGATGGATACAGCCCCCCAAAACAAGTCAGGAGCAAAGGGAGTGGGAGGGACCCAAGCTGGCTGCCCAATCATGGGGAAGAGCCCAAGTTCAGTCCCTGAACATTACCCAACAGGAAAGAGGGCAGGAAGATGCGCACTGAAAAGGTCAGACCCTGAGCTGTGTAGAGTTGTGTCAGATGGACTACAGACCCTGTGATCCCTAAAATGCACAGCCTAGGAATTGTAGCCTGAAGTCCAACTCTGCACCGATCTAGTCTATCCTTGCCACTGATCATGAGCTAGAAGGGAGGGAGAAGAGAATAACATGGGGCCATCCCACAGAAGGAGGGTGGCATTGCATTCAGGGAGGTTGCTAGGAGCAAAGAGGTGGGCTTGAGTAAATGCTTGGGAATGTGGAACACAGCTGTCCAGTTCCAAGAAAGTAGGGAGAGGGCAGGACTGATCACATCATGTAACAGCTTGCAGTCCCTCAGGGCCCCAAGTATACATGGGCCATGTGGCCCTGTAACGGTATCCCCTTGCTCTGGGATGCTTCCCCTCTCACATTCAAATGATAACGGCCCCCATATCTAGGGCAGTCTTGTGCTCTAGGGCTAAGTTATGTAGCATGGTGCACACTAGCACCACCTTTGACACCTTTTCTGGTTTGCAGAGCAGGAGACCCCCTGTGGTGCAAACAACAGAAACATATTTTCAGGATCCCAAAGGATTGCCCGATCACCAATCTTGTTTAGTGATGTACTTCATTATAGCATCTAATGCACCCAGGGGAGGTCCTCAGGGTACTGTGTCAGCAGGAATGGCCGCAGAGGACAGCTTGGAGATGGGGAAACATGGCCATCAGCATATTCCCTCCCATTTGCTACTCTCTAAACTTACCCAGAAAGCAGCCCAGGCCCGCTGTCCAGCAGAGCAAGCAGACTGGATGCCTTCAGTACCTATGCATTGTGAACCAATCCAGGCATAGTGCCACTTTCTGTGAGAGGAGTCTCTCATTGGAGTGTTGTCCCTTCCACAAAGAACAGAGAGGGAGGTACAGACATTGCCCACTCCAGCTCCCAGAAGAACAGAACAAAGGGGTACTTACACCCAGGACTTGGAGAGGGAGTTGTGCAGGTTAACACTGGCTGTTCAAACCCCGGAGGATTTGGCAGGAACGGGAAGGAAGAAGAGGGCGGAGATTGAGGTGGGGATGGCAGAGATAAAAGGGAGAGAAGACCCGTTGCTGCCAGGTTGGGAATGGGCATGGTTACTGGACCCATGGACTGGAGAATGGGAATTTCTGCGTGTGCCTAAGGAGGAGGCAGATTACTGCCAAAGGAGGGAGATTCCACCCAGATCATCTTACTGGAGTGAGGCTGAAGCCCAGGAGTGGAGGAGGAGGGTGAAGGAGGAAAAAGAGAAGGTCAAAAGCAAGAAGAGAGAAAGGCTGGCATGGAGGGTGGAGGAGATGAGGAGGAGAGACTACCGGGTGGACCCTGGTCAACCGTCTTCCCAGCAAAAGATGCCAGTTGGACCGACCCCACAGAGGATAAGGCCGTTCCCTTATTGGAAGGAGAAGTCAGAAAGGCTCTGAAAGACAAAGCTACGACTGGATGGCCAGATCCCTGGAACACGAGTGAAACCAATCCATTCCTTAATGATGCTTGGGTACCCCTGTCAGCCCCGTTGGTGATAGGCGAGAAGTTATGGAACAATATTATGGACACTGATTTCTTGTTGAATACTCCAATAAACCTTTCCCCTGTTTCAAAATTAAAAATGCCTCGTGGAGACTAGAGACTCAAAACCTGAACCCTCACACTCTCATAAGTGAAAATTCCCTGGGCATTACAGGTGGCCATCATGTTAACAGTGTATTGTTGATGTTTGTTATGATACAGATAGGCTTTGTCAGGAGGAGTCAGTATGCTCACAGAAGTTCCATCGATGAGACCAATGACCCCAGGAAAACCTGCAATTGCACAAAAGGCCTCCTTGGTCACCACCAACTCTTCCTCAGTAATGGGGAATTGGATAAGCTGCTGGCAGTGGTGAACTATGGCATCCAGGAAATGACTGACAACCCTGCTGGTGGAGGACTGTGACACACAATGGTCCATACCCACATCCCTCTAGAAGTCTCTGGTGGCCAAATAATGCAGACCCAGTAGGACCTTCTGGAGAACAGGGATGCTCTGCTTTGATTAGAGTGACCCCTGGAGCTGTGGGCCAAGCATCACACACAATTATAGGATACACGTTGTATTGAGACAGAAGGTTCTGATACACTCTGTGTCTGTCACGGTGAGACTGGTGCTCTGTGGGGCAGTTCTGTGGGTTTGTAGGTGAGAATGATGGCTTTGCTGGCCATAGATATATGCAGCCGGTATTGGGATGTACATTTTCTCCTGCATAAGTAATGGTGAGAATGAGGAGAGTCCCAGGCCTGGACTGTCCTCATTCATGTTATGATGCTCTCCTGCAGGGACAAAATATTAGGTGGGTGGAGAGTTAGAACTTTGAGCACCTTCCTCTTGTGTTGTTGTAGCTCCCTTTCTGAGGGAGCCTGGTTGATATGAGGTGTATCAGCAGCAAGGGTACTTTTCCTTACATTGCCCCCTCAAGATTACTCCTTATCTACCCCCTCAGGATTGTCACAGCCCTTTGTGCCTCCCACCCCTGCCCATCCATCCTTGCACCCACCTGCTGAAGTTGGTGGGTGGCATTCTTGTCAAACCATTTTCATCTGGTCTGTCTAGCATCAAAGAGTGAATTCCAGAGAAAGTCTTATCTATCCTGCATGGCCATGGCTTGTTGAATAAGAGGTGACTTTCCGGGTGGGGAGCTTACCCAGATGGGAGGATGCTTCCAGAGAGTTCTTGGATGCTGCTAATAAACACTTCCTTAAGCAGTGTAAAGCCACCTGCCAGCAGCAGCCTTGACTCTTTCCCACATTTCTGCTTTTGAGACCCAAAGCCATTGCCAGGTTCTGTAAAAAGAGGAAAAGCCATTGCCAGGGGCTGTAAAAAGAGGGAGCCTAACTGGCAGACACAGGAAAAAACAAAGCTGTATAAAATACTAGCTGCTCAAGACCATGAAATAGTACTTAATGCCTGGGCTGGGACAGTAGCAGATGATCCCTTCATTTGGGATCTGCTGCATGCAAAAGATGGAATGAAGCATATTCAGAACTGTGAAAGAGGGCCAGAAAATACACTCATTCTGGCATGGACCTGAAGGAGGCTATTCTGAAAGCACTGTTTCCAGAAGAACGTGTCCTGGGGGACATCATCCCTATGACAGCTGTGTGTGGCAAAGGCATTGATTCATTTGGTCTTAAGTATCTATTTGGGAGAGGAGAGGAGAGGAGAGGAGAGGAGAGGAGAGGAGAGGAGAGGAGAGGAGAGGAGAGGAGGAACACCGCTTCCTGGTGTATGTCAATTGTTTTCCTTTGGATTGGTACTTCTCTTTCAGATCAGTATGGCTTTGCAAGCGATGCTGTTGGGGAGAGGTCTGCATCTCTTCCTGAGCCATCTCAAGGACCAGCAGAAAGAACAGTGGAAAATCAGACATGGCCACCATCCTAGTGAGAATGTCTATGGATGGGAACCACCTGTCCTAGATATGCCACCAGCTCAAGGGACACCTGGCAAATGTGATGCATTTCAGCAGCCATGCCCAGTAGAGCATGTGGCCTCCCAGGAAGCATCAAAGTTTGCCATCCACATCAGTGCTGATGGTGTGTATGGATGCACTCTGTGGGTGTGACGGGTGTAACAGGCAGCCCTGACCTCACCTGTCCGTCACAGCTGGGCAGTGAATCATCAGCCAATGGGGTGACGGAGGGTGGGGCTGAAGAGGGAGGAGCTGGAAGAAAAAGGGGTGTGAAGAGAGTGTGAGAGATCAGATCTGGAGTGTGAGAGAGAAAGAGCTTGTTTGTTTAGAGGCCTGCGTGCCTAAGTGGTCACTGAGGGAAGTCTGTGATTGATTAAATAAGATACAGTGATTGACATCTGGATTAGCTAATTGTGATTTACATATTTTATTTTGTCATTTCAATAAACCTGTTTTGTTTTGAAGGAAACCTTTGTCCTTCTTAAGTAGTCATTACAATTGGTGGCAGCGAGTGTGAAGTGGTGTGGTGGGCATTCTGAGAGGCCTGAGTTGGCAGTGACATCAGAGTGGCCTGCTACGTCACAACGGGGAAGAGACAGCTAGGAATAGAGGCACCACTCCCTTACACCTTACACTTGAGGGGAGGAACTGACATTGCTTGTCTTTTTCTCTGGGTTCGCTGCAGGTGAAAGAGTCTCCTGCCATAATGGAAGCACTAGGAGGCTCCTCAAAGAGGAAAATCTGCATGCATTGGGGATTATTTCCTGGCGAGATGCCCCTCAGTGTTGAATTCCCACCTGAGGGTTTGGTTGAGACCCTCCTGTCTTCAAGACAACTGGTTTGTGCTCCGGAAGTGGTTATCCCTTGGAGTACTCCATGAGCACAACTAACCCCTGAAGGATCTGATGCTGAGAGTGTTAACCTGGGCAGCAGTGCTGCTATGTCAATATCCAACACTACTAAGAGCTGTGAATTGTCTGAGGAGGTGGTTGAGGGAAGGACGGTTGAGATGGAGGATGAAGAAATGTTTTGGGGAGGATGTTCCCCAAGCCAGCAGTCCAAGGGTGCAGCAACGCATTGCAGCAGCAGAGAGGCAGCACAAGGTGGAGGACATTGTGAAAATAGTCTGGTATTCTACCCATGGCCCCGTGGTCCACAGCCTGCACAACCATTGCCCTGGGCTCAGGTGGAACATGGATGACTGGAGGGTACCCAGATGTGGCAGGATGCAATGGCTGCTTCCCAGGGAGCTGTCACCACTCTCAGGAGGAATTTGTAGGCACTGACAGAGCAGATGCTGAATATGGCAGCTGCTGAGGAGTGGCTGAACTTTAACTGTGGATGAAGGCTTTAAGAAACTACATGAACATCTGGATCTGCTCCTGCATGTGGAAAGGGATATGAGGGCTGAGATGGTATTGGGGTGTGCAGAGGTGACCCAGCTGCTTCGTGATATGCTATGCTCAGCTGGCATGGGATCTGTAGTGGCTGTAGTTTTTTTCATACATGCAAAAGGCTGGACTGGAGGAATCCCAAGCCGGAATTAAGATTTCCAGAAGAAATATCAACAACCTCAGATATGCAGATGATACCACTCTGATGGCAGAAAGTGAGGAGGAATTAAAGAACCTCTTAATGAGGGTATAAGAGGAGTGTGGAAATAATGGTCTGACACTCAGCATCAAAAAAACTAATATCATAGCCACTGGTCCCATCACCTCCTTGCAAATAGAAGGGGAAGATATGGAGGTAGTAACAGATTTTATCTTCTTGGGCTCCATGATCACTGCAGATGGTGACAGCAGCCACAAAATTAAAAGACGCCTGCTTCTTGGGAGGAAAGCGACGACAAACCTAGACAGCATCTTAAAAAGCAGAGACATCACCTTGCGGACAAAGGTCCACATAGTCAAAGCTATGGTTTTTCCAGTAGCGATGTACGGAAGTGAGAGCTGGGCCATAAAGAAGGCTGACCACCGAAGAATTTATGTTTTTGAATTGTGGTGCTGGAGGAGACTCTTGAGAGTCCCCTGGACTGCAAGGAGAACAAACCTAACCATTCTGAAGGAAATCAACCCTGAGTGCTCACTGGAAGGACAGATCCTGACGCTGAGGTTCCAATACTTTGGCCATCTCATGAGAAGAGAATCCTCCCTGGAAAAGACCCTGATGTTGGGAAACTGTGAAGGCAAGAGGAGAAGGGGACGACAGAAGACGAGATGGTTGGACAGTATCATTGATGCAACCAACATGAATTTGACCAAACTTCGGGAGGGAGTGGAAGACAGGAGGGCCTGGTGTGCTCTGGTCCATGGGGTCATGAAGAGTTGGACATGACTTAACGACTAAACAATAACAACAGTTTCTTACACATTTTAGTTTGCTGATCAATAAAGAGATGTCTGCTTGGGCTGCCTGCTGTCGTTCTCTCATACTGTGGTGTCTCTCTCTCTCTCTGTGTGTGTTTAAATATGAGAGAGGCACAGACAGACAGATGTCTTGAGGTCAGTCTGACTGAACTAGGTACACTAGAAGGGGCTTAGCCTTCTGGGCACAGAGAGGGCAAACTGGTGCTGCAATGAGTTTCATGACAGCTGCAGAAAGGGCTTGCATTTGGGAGAAAGAAATACTCTGTACCTTTAACTGGTCTCTCCCTCTTAATTGTGCAGCTGTGCTTGCCTGCTGTATTGGATGCAGGTTCTCGTTGGCTAGCTGTTCTGCTGGGTGGCGTTTAGGGCTATGATGGCTGCCATCTCCTGATTGGGAGGTTGTCAGCACAGTATCCATGGCTATTGTGCCTAGCTTGTTGTTTTTAATTTCCCCTCCCCTCCACCCCACTATATTTTCTTTAGGGGGCTGAAGTCCCTCCCCTCCTGAGCTGTGAGCTGGGGTTTGGATACATCACAGCCTCATTGGGCCTAAGTCTGGTTCTGCCAGCCTAAAGCCTGCCTGGCTAATTAGGATTGTGCCCTAAATCAAGCGGCATATATAGAAGTGAATAGATCTGACTGTTCCATAAAGGACATTCCCTTTGATGCCAGTAGCTGTCAACTGGAAAACACATAGAGTGAATACAAGGACATTATTTAAATACTCTGTGGCTGAAGTTCTGTTGCTTTGTGTAGTAAATTGCACTAGAATCAATGGGGATTTTGGTACGTCAGCTCCTCTGTAAGTGCCATTGATTCAAATAGACCTACTCTAACTGTGACTTAGGCTCACTGAGATCAATGGGAAGTTAGCTAAGACCAACTTAACATTCATTAATTTTACTGAAATCTCTCTTGTAAGCAGCCCCTTATCTCCAAGAAGATTTATGGGGGTGCCGGAAATTGGGACGAGTACGAAATCCAGACAAACCTCTAACTGCTGAGCAGAGCCACTTAAATCTCAGCCAGGTTCTGTCTAAAATTTCTTACTCAGAAAGCCAATCTCCTTATTAAGAAAGCAAGACACACAGACACATCCTTGAGCTATACTCAGAATAATCTGGCTCTGGAACTTAGGGTAGCAAACACACGTGGCCAATTAGTCATTCCGCCAGTCTGTGCAAGAACTAACACCTGCAGATTAAATCATTACTGCTTTATTGTAAAGAATTGTTTTAGAAAAGATTTCAGTTGATAGTAAAATAGTTTAGTAGGTACATTTTCATTCAATACCAACGGAACACTCCACTCCCCCCACTCCAGCTAAAAAAATAAAGAAATGAAACTATGCTAACTAATATAAAGGGTAACATAGTCCATCTCACGTGTCTTGGGTCTTCAAAAGCTGATGCTAGATGAAAACCAGTCCATGGTAGGAAAAATAGTCCATTAAGGGAAAAGCACGTGTCTGCCCCTTTCTCAGGCAAACTCCATCTTTTTTTTTTCTCCTCTTCACTCTTCCTTCTTCTTCCCAGAATGCCTCCTGGGTCTTGTTGTCCCGACTAACTTTCTCATGGAGCTTCAGTTGTTATCATTCTTTGTGGCAGAATTATTTTGACTACGAAAGTCTCTGCTCTCTACTCAGCTTAGCAACGAGATAACCAGAGAGCGAAGCTTCTCTGAAACAGCATGTAAAACTTTCCTACTACAGAACAGACTTTAAATCAAAATGGATGCTATTGGGACAATCTTAGGACTACATATCCCATTCTAATACACATAAAAACACAAATCATCACATGTATGATTAAATATTCTATCTAATTTACAGAATTGGAGTGGGTGGGAATACAATCAAGAAAACTGGACTTAATAGAAGACTGGATGTGCCATTCACCAACATCTCTATATTGTATATAAAAATCCTTCTTATATATATACAACCTTCTGGATCTGTGTTCAAATTCTTTCCACATAGAGTTTCAAAATTGGCTCACTTTGGGCACTTATTTTGGAAAATGACAGAAAAACCAAAAATTATTTAAATGCCCTTATTAAAGGGAGGCTGAGTTTCAGTTTTTGTAAAGACTTACAAAAAAGGAATTGGAAAAGGACAGTATTATTTTTTAATAAAAAAAATGTTCCAATTCCTTTCTAAAAGAGAAACAGAATTTCTTTGAGGTTAATGGTGATAGCTCTTTTTTGAACTTTAGATATTATACAGTTTCAGGCTTTTTAGGTGTAATTTCAGTTTATCAACGGGTGTGGTGGCACTGTGGGTTAAACCACAGAAGCCTTTGTGCTGCAAGGTCAGAAGACCAGCAGTCGTAAGATCGAATCCATGCGTTGGAGTGAACTCTTGTTGCTTGTCCCAGCTCTTGCCAACCTAGCAATTCGAAAGCATGTAAAAAATGCGAGTAGATAAATAAGCACCACCTTGGTGGGAAGGTAACCGTGTCCTGTGTCTAGTCGTGCTGGCCACGTGACCACAGAAACTGTCTTCGAACAAATGCTGGCTGTATGGCTTGGAAACGAGGATGAGCACCACGCCCTAGAGTCAGATACAACTGGACTAAATGTCAAGGGGAACCTTTACCTTTACCTCAGTGTATCATCTGACTGCATTTGTTAGTAGAGGTGGATTAGGAACATAGAACACTGTTGTATGCTGAGTTTGTCCAATTAACCTAGTATTGTCAATGGCCATCCAGGGCAGAATTCTTCTTTGGATATATTTGGAAACTCCTGATATTCCATGGTGGTTTCTTCTTCAAGACCTAACCAGGAATCACCTTGCTTAATTTCACAGTTGGACAATGGTTTGAAGACTGATCACTAAGACATTTTAAATTTTAAAAATGGGGATGAGAGAACTAATTAAGAAAGCTCACTAGTTGTATTTAGAGCAGTTTGGAGAATGAACAACAGTAGTGCAGACTCTTTTCCTAGCGCCTTCAATTTTCTAGCATTAATACCTTTTCTAGTGAGTATTTAAATCTTAGTTTAGTTTCTAGTGAGTATTCAGTCTAAATTTGGCTTGGAACCCATTTGCCCATAGTATCCAACACCACATGAATTAGTTTTGAAATATAATTGATAATTCCTTCTAATTAATTCCTTTCCCACTAACAATCACGAATTCATGATTTATTCATGTTTTATTCAAGGACTCAGCAAAGTGCAACCCAAGATAAGGCTATTTTACAGACTTCATGGGAACCCTAGTCTTCCTCATACCACAATATGCTCTGTTTGAAAACAAATACTCACTTTTCATTCCTGACACCTCCACCTCTAGTGACCACCATGGTCATAATCAACTATTAGTTAAGGTCATGGTAGAAGAATGCTTTCCAAACTTCATAGAAAGTAATAAAGCACAATCAGTTTAACTGGTGTCTCAGTACTGTTGCTTTAATATGAATGGTGTATTCTCTTTGCTATTATGCAAAGCCCCAACATGTTCCATTCAGTTTATGAGAACGTTCCTGTTTTTCTACACTTTCTTAGGTGTTGCATTGTGAGCATAATTAATGTAATTGTCTCTAATTATATAATTACTGCAAATACATATAATTGGTAATTATAATATATAATTATGTAATTCAGATGTTTACTGCTGTAAAAATTAGTTACAAAGCTTCATAAAGGCAATATTAAACCAAGCATGTGCAGTACACAACTACAGAAGTTTGGTATTTTCTGATATTGTATTCCCTCTCAAACACAACAGACACCTTTAACATGCCAAAAGAAAATTAGTTTACATTAAGAACTAATTGACTTCAAAAATGTGACTTTTGAAAACAGGGTGATTAGTTAATTATAGAAGCTGTTGCACCCCACAAGACTTTCTTATATTAGAGCTCTAATGGAGAATCAAAGAACTAATTGCTTTTTTTCACTAAGAAATGCCACCACCCCCCCAGGAGAATATGTACTAAAAGGATGTTTTCAGAGATTTAAGCTGTGGAATTGTAGGCTTGTTTCTAATTGGGGGGAGTTGTTATATATTTGTCAGTCATATGTCTCAGTCATAAAGAACAGAGAGAATAAAAAAGAAGGTGGGGTTACAATATATGTCAAAAATACACATTTCTGCACAGAAATACAGGAGGAGGAGATTGACAGCCCCATCGAGAACATCTGGATCAATCTAGTTGGGGCAAAAAACAAAAGGAACTTGGTAGTTGGACCACCCAATCAAAGAGAGGAAGCGGCTGAAACTTTTGAAAAACAAATTGCAGGGTTTTCAAACTGACACAATGTAGTAGTGCTGGGAAATTTCCATTATCTGGATATACGCTGGAAGGCAAATTCAGCCAAGTATGGCCCTTACAAGAAATTCCTGGCTTGTATGGCTGATAATTTTCTCCTACAAAAAGTGGAGAAAGAAACTAGATGATTTCTTATCTGTGACTTGATTCTGACCAAGAAAGATGACTTGGTGGGGGAAGGGGAAGGAAGGGGAACTCTAGGTGTAGTGACCATGTCCTTCTAGAATTCTTAATTTGAAAGAAAACAAAAGCAGAGTGTAGCCACACAGGTCTGCTGGATTTTAAAAGAAGCCAATTTTAATAATCTCAGAAGAAGGATAGGTAAGGTCCCATGGCAACAGAGCTTAACAAGAAAAGGAGCCCAAGAAGGGTGGAAGCTTCTAAAAAAAGAAATTCTAAAGGCACAACCACAAACAATTCCAAGAAGAAAAAAGGGGGGAGGTGGAAAAAAAAGGCCAGTGTGGCTTTGCATAAAGCTCAGGGAGGATCTAAAAACCAAAAAAAGAGGCATGTACAGGAAATGGAAAGAAGGCCGGGCCACCAAGGATGAGTACAGACAAGTAGCAAGGAAATGCAGGGATGGCGTTAGGAGAGGAAAAGCTGAGAATGAGTTGAGGTTAGATAGAGACACTAAAAGCAATTTAAAAAATTATTCAGGTATGTGAGTAGCAAAAGACAAACAAAAGACATAGAGGCACAGCTCCACAACTGAGATGGAAAAATGATAACAGAGGACAAAGAAAAGGCAGAGGTGCTCAATTCCTATTTTAGTTCAGTCTTCTTCCATAAGACAATGAACTTCCAAACATATTGGAAGTGTGTGTGTGGGGGGGGGGGGAGACAGGATTGCAGCTGGAGATTGATAAACAAATAGTCAAAGAATACCTTACCACCTTGAATGAGTTCAAATCTCCAGGGCCAGATGAGCCCCATCCAAGAGTACTGAAGGAACTGGCTGAAGAACTCTCAAAACCGCTATCCATTGTTTTCTTGAAATCATGGGAAAGGGGTGAGGTGCCAGAGGATTGGAGGAAGGTCAATGTTGTCCCTATCTTTAAAAAGGGCAAAAAAGAGGAACCTGGGAACTACAGGCCAGTCAGCCTGACATCAATCCCAGGCAAAATTCTGGAACAGATCTTAAAGCGGTCATTGTACAAGCACCTAGAAAACAAGGCAGTAATAAGTACAAGCCAACACGGATTTGTCAAGAACAAATCCTGCCAAACTAATTTGATCTTGTTTTTTAATCAGGTAACCTCCTTGATAGACAGCGGGAATGCTGTAGACATAGTATATCTTGACTTCAGAAAAGCTTTTGACCAAGTGCCCCATAATATCCTGATTAGCAAGCTAACTAGTTGTGGGCTGGATAGATCAAGTGTCAGGAAAAAATTGGCTACAGAATCATACTCAGAGGGTGATGATTAATGGGTCTTCTCTAACTAGAAGGAGGTAACTAGTGGGGTACCCCAAGGCTCAGTCCTGGGGCTAGTGCTCTTCAATATTTTTATTAATGACTTGGATGAGGGAGTGCAGGGAATGCTTGTCAAATTTGCAGATGATAAAAAATTGCACGGAATAGCTAATGCCCTAGAAAACAGAAACAAAATTCAAAATGACCTTGACAGGATGGAGCACTGGGCTGAAAGAAAAAAAAAATGAAATTCAACGGGAATAAGTGCAAAGTACTGCACCTCAGAAAAAGAAACCAATTGCACAGTTACAAGATTCTTGTATTCTTGTGACACAATTAGAAGATACCTGGCTCAGCAAAACTACGAATGAGAGGGATCTTGGAATTATCATGGATCACAAGCTAAATATGAGCCAACAGTGTGATGTGGCTACAAAAAAGACAAATGTGATTTTAGGTTGTATTAACAGAAGTCTAATTTCCCAATTCTGTGAGGTGCTAGTCCTCCTCTATTCAGCACTGACTAGGCCTCACTTTGAATATTCTGGACACCACACTTCAATAAGGATGCGAACAAACTGGGACAAGTTCAGAGGAGGGCAACAAGGATGATCAGGGGGCTGGAAACCAAGACTTATGAGCAGAGGTTTCAAATTCAATTTCTTCTTGGGCTGCACTGGCATCATGATTGCCTTCAATGGGCCGGTTGTACTATATAAATGTATCTACTCTTTATCATATTAAATAGTGAGGACTACGTTTCTCAAGGTGCTGTACGCCACCCAAGTGGCTGCACTTTTTGACTCTTCTCTGCTTGGCATTCTGGGATTAGAAGTCCCGCTGGGCAAATTCCTGGCATCATTTCAGAGCATTATGGGTGACCGAGTAAGCGCCTGCGTATTGTATGCTGCATAGTAGGAGCCAACACTGCAAGGGCCACATGAAACAGCCCAGCAGGCTGGATTCGGCCTGCGGGCCTTGAGTTTGACAGCTTAGCCTACAGAAAACAAGACTAAGGGGTGATATGATAAGACTTTTCAAAGATTTGAAAGGCTGTCATACAGAAGAGGAGCAAGATCTGTTCTCAATTATCTCAGAATCCAGGACACGCAACAATGGGCTCAAGTTAAAGGAAGCCAGATTTCGGTTGAATATCAGGAAAAACTTCCTAGAACAGTACGACAGTGGAACCAATTACCTCAGGAGCTGGTGGGTCCTCCAGCACAGGAGGAACTCAAGAAAAATCATCTGTCAGATATGATGTGACTGTATTCCTGCCTTGAGCAGGGGGTTGGACTTGAAAGCTTTGTAGGCCCCTTCCAACTTCACTTTTCTATGATTCTATGATACCAGGTAGCATCAGCTTGTTTAATTCTACCAGTTTTATTTATCTATATTGCTCCTATGTTCCATAAGCTTACTTTAAAGTGGTTGAAAACATCCACATTCTTACAGCTATGGGAATAATATAGGCACAAATGCTTAAAAATACATGAAGATTAAACTTCAGTTGCAGGCAAATACTTAGAAGTATATGCATACACCTTTTTTATGAGGTCTAAAATATTGTTCTTATGTTTCTCAATTGCATCTCGCTCTTTTTGGCATTAATTTCTACCAAGAAGTGCCCCATTCCATTCCATTCTGGCTTCCATAAACTCTTCCAACTTCACTTTTCTATGATTCTATGTGTTTTCATATAGCCACAATCAGTGGTATAGTTATACTTTTTAGATAACCCTATCTACCTCACCCTTCCAAATAGTCAAACCTCCACTGGCAGTATTTGGGCAGGATCCAAGCCTCTGGGGCCAATGCCCTTAACTTCACAATCTGTTGGTGGGACAGGGCATCAGCTATATTATTGTCAATGACAAGAATATGGCAAGTGGAGAACAGAATATTGGAATGCAAGCAGAGAAGTGTGAAGGCCCATACATAGTGAATCACCCAAGTAGATTTAGGTGTCAAAGAACTGACTATCTGTACAACAGCACCAGTGTATCAAGGCTAAATTGGCCCACTGCTCTGCCCACAGCCATAGGGCACCAACCCATGATGGGGAAAAATTCCAGGAACATTACATATCTGGTCACCCCCAGCTGATGCCATTCTTGTGGCCATTGCCCAGTATACCAGCACCCTGTAAATTTTAAATCCCAGAGAGCCTGCAGAGTCTGTATGGACCTGAATGTCGGCTCCCAGTCGCAACTCAGTACTCCAGAATGACATCCCATTGCATTTGCTCATGAATCTCTGCCATAGCCACAAGTCTTCCTACATCTCTGCAGATATCTGACACCTGTGGTGAGGCTTCCCAAGTCCTTTCATGATGACACACAGCCACCAGAGGAAGGTCCTGCCTGGTGTAACTGCTCTACAAGCAAAGTTGAGATGCCCAGCCATGTCCTGTAATGCCAAGGTAGTCTTGCGGATATCCAGGAGCTCCTACATAAGTCATCCAGCTTGACCTGAGGTAGCGGGTATAATTGCTGCATAGTATCAAGCTCCACACCTAAATGTACAAGTCTGGATGCTGGTCCTCCTATTTTTCCTTTGACAGGTCCTGAAACACTTTCAGTAATAACTGGCACTTCAAATAATACACCACATGCAATAAGCACATCCTGTGATTCAAGGCCCACTCCAGAAAGGGGCTGAATCTCTCTGAAGCCATGCAGGAAATAGAACACCCCATGGGTAGTGGCCTATTAATGTAGTATCAGCCCACAAAACAAAAGCCCAACAGATTGAAGTCCTCCAGGTGCACTGGGAACTGACAAAATGCTGACTGAATGTTGCACTTCACCAACTGTGGCTTCCTACCACATGACCTTACCATGTGCACTGAGTCATCAAAAGAAGTGTAGTGCATGGTACAGAACTCATGAGGGATAGCATCATTGACTGAATTCCCTTCAGGGAGTGATAAATGATAAATGATGTGAAATTCTCACAGTGCCTTCTTAGGCATCATCCCCAAAGCTGAAATTATCAACGAGGCCAAAGGAACTGTACATAAGGGTCCCAGGACTCTACTATCCCAGACCTCCTTGTCAATCTGTTGTCTCACAACCTCTTCCAAGTCCCTAACCAAACTCAAATTATTAGCGTGATAGACAACTCTTTCACCCAAACTGGAATGGGAAAACCAAACTGAAAATTTTGCAACAAGTAACTGGCATCCTCCCACCAAAGATATAAGGGAAGTCATTGTGCTAGTTCAGCTGGACTGGAATCCTTTTGGAGGCTGAGGGCCCCCTAGGGATTTTCTCCCCCCCCCATTCCTGTATTCCACCTTTGATAAGTCATTCCCTGGGGCAGACTGTAAGTGAGTGTGGGCCTCCAGAAATGGCAAAGTCGTGCAGGTATCTACAGCTCCCTGTTGCAATGGCTGTGGTCACTGAACTCTCAACAAAGCAGTTGGGGTTGAACCGACTGCCCCACTGTGGGTGGTGGTGGATGGACTAGCCTTCTGAACTAGCTATCCACTGCTGTAGCACTCACCCAACAGTGTTCAAACACTGTTGGTGTCATCAGTTGCAGTCAGAGTTATGGGTGCTGTCATGCTCATGGCCCCCTAAAGGGTCATTGGGCCAGAGAGTTTGACCAGCATGTATCTACCACCTTTGCACTGAATTGAGTCCTTAGAACTCAGCAGTGCATAGTATAAGCCCTAAAAAGAACACTTTACGCTTACTCAGTACTTTGCAAGTACAGGCACATGGACTTTGTGATTCCTTAGAATTCACAATAGCTCAATTAGGTAGGACTCTTGAATGATAGCTGGTTTGTGGCCCTCTCTGCCTCCTGGATTTAGGCAGACCCTGCTGTTCAAGAGACCAGACCTCAGTAAGGATTTTTAATAATTAATTTTTTATTAGAAAAATAAACATTCATTAGAAATCAGTTTATATTGCATAAGCATCAGCTTTAAGAACATATTCAAAATCATTGCAGTTAAATAAGATAACTATTTCCCATTTAAAATAATAAACTCTAAAAGCTAATCTAAGGTAGGCTATAGTGGGCTATGGTGGGCTAGCCCCCACCTCCTTCTTTATCCTTACTTACATCCTCTCTCCTTCATGGAATCGAACAACACAAAAACATCATCAGTCTCCATCCATCATCAGTAAGCATCAGTAAGCGTTAACTCACATAACCCACTATCAATTTTTCTACTCTCCCAACTCCCTTCTCCATGGCCTTTCTAGCTGTTAGCCAATTAACTTTTTAGAGGTTGTACCACCTCTCTCCTCCTCTAATTCCCATGAGAGTGCAGGTGTTGTTCATGTCTTCCGTAACAAACTTGGAATGTTGAATCTGCCATGGCTCCCCGATCTGGCCTTCATGTTATCAGCATGCTGGGTGAAGCGGTCTTCAGGAAAACACTCTCATGGTGCTTAGAAAAACACATTTCAAAGTCTCTCAAATCATCTTTACACAGAACCTATCTGACTCCATTTTATATTTCTCTGACTACAGATCGCATTATGACATGCTTTGGACTACACATCCATGATCATGACAGGTGCTGCTCATCCCACCTCATGGCTAGATGAATTTCCATGCACATATGAAACGCCTCATCATAAAACAACTGAAGAGTGACCTGGGAAGTCCACATGTGTCCTGTATATAATACCCAAGTACTGAAACTGCTTCTCTAATTCCCTTCAGTCACCAACTATTTTTTACTCCGCCCCTCCTGTCCTGCCATAGGCTCCTACCCTAGTGCTCCATATGACAGACAGGCATGACTTGGGCATTCCACCACATACCTCCCCCCTTGGAAAGTTTGTTTCATGGGGTAAAACCTACAGTAGTTAACCCTCATGAACAACGTATGAGTCAACTTACCAATATTTCCAATATTTTTCAAATGCAATTCTCAGTTATATATTTGCAATATATACTTACTCTTTTACACAGTTTAAAGCCTATTAATCATTACTTTACAGTTAAATGACATTAATCCAAATTTTTATTAGTTGCAAAACAATCCAGTCATTTTTATCCTTATTTAACATTAATTACTCTATAAATTACATTTTTATTTATTTCATATACAGTATATATAACACTTAGAACATTTTCTATAACATTAAAAGTTACATATTTCATCATTTCCATCAGTCATTCTTCTGGTCTTCACATTTTGATTCCCCTTCACACTCTGGATCTCGAAATCAAAGTCTTGAAAGAGTAGGACCCACCTCATTAACTTGTTGTTATTTGCCCTGATAGTTCTCAACCACAGCAATGGGGAATGGTCTGTGCAGAGAACAAAATGTCTCCCCCATATGTATGGCTTGAGCTTCTGTAATGACCATACAATTGCAAGACACTCACGTTCTATCGTGGAAAGTTGTCTCTCACTAGCCTGCAATTTCTTACTCAGAAACGTCTCTGGATGAAAGTCCCTGTTGTCATCTGTCTGGCTCAGCACAGCTCCTAGTGTTGGACACATCTGTGAAGATAGTGAACTCTCATTGGAAATCTGATGCTCTCAGGACAGCAGTCTTCAAGTTCTTGAAGGCCTCCTCGCATTCTCTCAGCCATAGGATCTTTTCGGCTTTTCTTTTATGTGTTAAGTCAGATAAAGGGGCAACTATTTCGCTGAAATTCTGGATAAAGCATCTATAATAGCCAACTAACCCCAAGAAAGATGTGACTTTTTTCTTTGTTGTCGGTCTAGGCCAGTTACTGAGTACTTCTGTCTTTGATTCTAGGGGTTTAATCATGCTAACATGAACCACTTTTCGACCTTTCTCTCCCTCCTCCTGAATTATGTAATTTACTTCACTCATCTTGGAGATTACTTTAAAAGGACCTGCCCAATTTAATTGCAGTTTATTCCCTTTCATAGGTTTCAGCATCAGGACTTCATTTCCCAGACTGAATTATCTTTCTCTGGCCTTTTTAATCATACCAGAGTTTTTGTTTCCCTTGTTAGTTTTCTGCTGCTAACTTCAGAGATAGTTGCAAGGATTTGGCCTACCAAATTGGAATTTATATTATCAAGCGAGTGCTCTGAATTGGATTAAGGAGTGGATAAAATTAAAAAACAAAAGAATACTATATTTAGAAGGACATGATCTTCAGGCGGGCTGGCATGCCTTCCTATGGTATGGGAAAGCAAAAACTCATAAATACTTCGAGAGAAATATAATAAGAAATTCTCTACTAAAAGTCTGGGAAAAAATTAAATGTAAAATGTATATGAAAACTCCTAGGTGGATCTCACCGATGGAAGCATTCACGCACCCAAACCTATTGAAATTTGAGAAAATAACGACATATAACGAGCTCCTAAATAAGGAAGGACTGTTAAAGACAAAAGATCAACTAGAGAGTCAAGGACTGACTCTTTCATGGTGGCCCCAACTACAACTGCAATCGATCTATAATCAGGATAAAAAAACAGGAGGATTTTATAGCGAATACACAGCACTTGATAAAATATTACTCACTACAGAAAAACAACAAACTCAGAAAGCATATAAGTTTTTATTGCAATGGGACACTCAAGATGAGGAGGTTAAGGAAACAATGGTAAAATGGTCAAAAAATTTGGGATATAGTATTGAACTTGAGAAATGGCAACAAATGTGGACTAAAAATCTTAAATTAACATTAGCAACATCATATAAGGAAAATTTGTATAAAATGTTTTATAGATGGCATCTCCCTCCATCCAGACTTGCAAAAATTTCTGCCAATATTTCGAATAAGTGCTGGAAATGTAAAAACCAAGAAGGAACCTATTACCACACATGGTGGACATGTGATATTGCAAAGAAATACTGGGTCAAACTGTATACATGGATCAAACAAATGACTAAACAAGAAATACAATTTAAGCCAGAAACTTTTTTATTGGGACTAATACCAAATAATATAAATAAGCAAAGTTATTACTTAATATCACATGTCCTTACAGCTGCTAGATTAGCATGGGCACAAGTATGGAAGGAGGGAGACCCACCAAAAGACGAAGTCATTATCAAAAAAATATTAGAGTGCGCTGAAATGGATAGACTTACAAAGAGACTAAAAGGGCAAGAAAAGTCAACTTACTATGAAAGCTGGAATATGTTCTACGAATGGTGGAAAGCAAAAACTTTGTAATAAATAGAAAATGACCAAAAGGAATAATGAGGAGAAGACACTGCTGAAAGAAATGTGTTATTATACAAAAGGCTTCAAGGCTAAGCTCTACAGTATGTATCGTTTGTAGATAAAGATTTAGGCATATGTGTGTATATATATGTCTATGTTTGGATATGTGTATATAAAGTAAAAAATAAAAAAATGGAAAAAAAAAAGAGATAGTTGCAAGGAGTTCATTAAGTTATCTATATACTGGATTGCTGTCTCAGAATCTTCTCCCTTTTGTTCCTCCCAATTTTGTTGGAGTAAATCAAGGGGTCACATCACTTTCCGCCCAAATAACAGTTCAAAAGGACTGAATCCAGTGCTTTCCTGGGGTACAGACCTATGCACATATAATAAGGGTTGTAATTTTTGATGCCAGTCATTGGGGTTTTGTGCAGTGTAAGCGCTGATCATTTTGCATTAGGGTCCCATTAAATTTTTCCACCAGTCTGTTTGTCTGGGGATGATATGGAGATGATGTAATATGAGTTATGCCACAAAGTTGCCACAGCCTTTTCATTAATCTGGATGTAAATAATGTTTCCAAATCAGTGACAATTTCAGAAATGAAGCCCATGCGACACATATAATTCAATAAGACATCTGCCACAGTTTCCCTATATTTTGCAAGGGAACGGCTTCTGGATATCTGGTGGCATATTCTATTATAGTTTAAATGAATCAGCTTCCCTTTCTGATTACTTTAGGTAAGGGTCCCACAATGTTTAAGCCTATGCATTGAAATGGGGTTGAAATTACTGGTAAAGGGCACAACTTAGCTTTAGTTTTATCATTGCCAGTACCCTGCCTTTGACATATGTCACAGCTTTGACAGTATGATTTTATTTGCTTCCCCATCCCAGCCAGTAAAAATTTTGAGCTATCCTCTGCTTTGTACATGTGATTTCCAAATGAGCAGCAAAGATGTCTTTATGTCCTTTTTCTATAATCTTTTCCCAGTATTTAAAAGTTGTTTGTGAAGTCTTTCCGCTCCCCTCTTCTCTATATAACAAGTCTTTCTTCACACAGAATCTTTCAGGTTTTCAGGACTTAGCTTTCCTTCTCTGGTTATCTTAAAGCATTGTTGTAAAGTGGAATCCTGTCTTTATTCCTGGCTAAAAGCATTTTCATGAGGATTCACCTACTTTTATAACATCAGGAAGGACAAGAGTAAGTAAGGCAGAACAGGACTACATATCCCACATGTCATTTGGGACCAGGGATGGTATTGGGATTTTGCTGGGTTACCGTGCTTCCCACAACCCAGCCATTATCTTACCAGAGTTGGTGGACTTTATCTCTGTGGCACTGTTGGAGTCCCTGAGGCTTTTGGTCTTGGGGGACTTCAACATCCACGTGGAGGCAGAGACTTCCGGTCCAGCTCTTGAGTTCTTGGAAACCATGGCTTCCTTGAACATGTCCCAACATGTCAATGGCTCCCCACACGTGGGTGGTCATATGTTAGATCTGTTTTCTTTCTCCCAATTGGAGTGAGTGTGGTCTGATAGTGACTGACCTTGTGTCGGTACCATTGTCGTGGACAGATCACCACGTAATAAAATGTAACCTCTCAATGGCTCTCCCTCCTTGCAGGGAGCATGGACCTATTTCTGTGGTCCACCCTTGAAGGCTACTGGATCCCATAGGATACCAGGATGCCATGAGAGGGATTCCAGCTGATCTGGCTGGCTTTCCTGTCAAGGTTCTGGTTGACGGATGGTTTACTGCCGCCACCAGGGCTGTAGACACGATTGCTCCTAAACGCCCTCTCCAGTGCAGAGCTCTGTCTGCATCCTGGTTTAACCAGGATCTGAGAGTGATGAAGCAAACTAGGAGAAGGCTAGAGTGCAAGTGGAGAAGAGACCCGATGGTTCAGAATCGAGTACTGTCAGAGTCACGACTAGCCTTTACCTTGCTAAGGTAAAGGCTGCTAAGTGAGCACACTTCGCTGACTGGATAAGTGAAGCTTCAAATCAGCAGGCAGAGCTTTTCTGCATAGTTTGTGACCTATCCGGAATTGGTCTAGGTGATGGGCCTCCCCCTAGTATCTCACCAGACCAATTTGCATCATTTTTAAAATCTAAAGTGGAGGCCATCCGCCAGGAACTTTCTTCTTTTTTGGGCACAGTGAGTCAAGCAGAGATGTCCAGCGCTCCGCCTTGCCCAGTGAGAATTGATCATTTTCAGCCAGTGACACCAGAGATTGTGGACAAGGCACTATCATGCCACCTCCACCTCCATTGACCCTTGTCTGGCCTGGCTAATAAAAGCAGTCAGGCCTATATCAACAGAATGGGGAACAGCAATAAGCAGAGTGTCTCCTTGCCCTCAAGGAGACACTCATTAGGCCCATAAAGAAAGAAACTGAATTTGGCGGTGGACGAATTTGGCAATTACATGTTAGTCCACTAATGTTTCTTTCATTAATAAAGTGGTGGAGAGGGTTGTGGCTGACCAGCTTCAGGTACACTTGGATGAAACAAATGCCCTGGATCCATTCCAGTCAGGCTTCAGGCCATGCCATGGCACAGAAACGGCATTGGTTGCCCTATATGATGACCTGTTGAGGGAGGCTGACAGGGGAGAAACCTCCCTGTTTGTCCTCCTTGACATCTCAGCCACCTTTGATACTGTCGACCACGGCCTGAGGAGGCTCTCTGAGTTGGGAATTGGTGGCCTGGCATTTGCTTGGTTCCAATCCTTCTTGGAGGACTGCCCTCAGAAAGTACAGCTTGGGGAGAGGGCCTTGGCCCTGTGGAGCCTCAATTGTGGGGTTCCGCAGGGCTCAATAATCTCCCCAATGCTGTTTAATATCTATATGAGGCCACTGGGAGGAGTCATCAGAAGATGACATGCAGCTCTACATCTCCTTTTCATCAACTACAGCGGATGCCGTTCTGTCCATTCAGCGCTGCTTGGAGACTGTTCTGCAATGGATGCAGGAAAATGGGTTGAGATACTGAGGGTGGGTGCCCCCACCATCAGCAGTTTGTGAAACTCCCTTTCTTTGGGGGGGGTGACTCTCACCATGAAGAGTGAGGTTCGTAGCCCGGGGATACATCTGGACCCAGCGCTGACCATGGAAACCAAGGTGGTGTCAGTGGTCTGATCTGCCTACCTCCACCTTTGATGGATTGCCCAGCTGCATCCCTATTTATTTATTTTATTTATTTATTTTTGGACTTATATACCGCCCCATAGCGCTACAAGCACTCTCCGGGCAGTTTACAATTTAATTATACAGGCTACACATTGCCTCCCCAGCAAGCTGGGTACTCATTTTACCGACCTCGGAAGGATAGAAGGCTGAGTCAACCTTGAGCCGGCTACCTGGGATTTGAACCCCAGGTCGTGAGCACAGTTTTAGCTGCAGTACAGCGTTTTAACCACTGCGCCACGAGGCTCTTGATGTTGGGGCACTCACCACTTTAGTGCATGTGCTTGTAATCTCAAGATTAGACCACTGTAATGCAATCTATGTGGGGCTGCCTTTGAGACTTATGCGGAAGCTTCAAATGGTGCAGAATGTGGTGGCCAGACTTCTTACTGGTGTGAGGAAACACCAGCATATCTCTCCCAGTCTGGCTGCATTGCATTGTCTGCCCGTGCGCTTCCACATTGATTTCAAAGTTTAAATGATCACATATAAAGTCCTAAACGGTTTAGGGCCTCGCTATCTGACGGAACGCCTTCTCCCACCAAAATCTACCCCATCACTCAATCTAGCCAGGAGGTGCAACTAAGGAGCCTAATGCTGAGAGAGGCCCGAAAGGAAAAAACAAGAAACCGGGCCTTCTCGGCAGTCGCTCCTTGGTTATGGAATAATCTACCACCAGAGATCTGTATGGCCCCTTTGCTGGGTATTTTAAAAAGCCAATTAAAAACTTGGCTATTCAGGCAGGCCTTCTCTCCAGGCACTATTTGATCTAGCTTTCTTTTTTTTCCATCTTGAATTACTTCTTAATCTTGATAATGATGCTATTTGAATTGTTTATTTTGTATGCTGTATGCTGCCCAGAGTAGTCGAACGACTAGATGGGTGGGATATAAATGTAATAAATAAATATAAATAAATAAAATAAAAATTCCTTATAACCACTACCTCAGCCGTTTCATTGCCTTTATTTCCTCCTATAATTTCATCAGGGATCACACATTTTCCTCAGATGTTTCCCTTTTTTTCTATCTGGGAGTGAGTAGTTATCAAAACACTCTTAGCATGCTCAGATAGATCCAGCCCAATCAAGCGTGGAGCCGGAATTTGATTTGTGATGGCTACCTTCCACACTCCATTCCACCATGATATTTCATTTGTACTTTAGCCATGGGTAGAGTAATTAATTCAGTTCCAATCCCTTTTATGGTTATGTATTCATTTCTCATGATATCTCCTTGAGGGATTATATCAAGATGACTCAAAGTCACCTAAGAGCATGAGTCTCTCAAAGCTAGATATTTAGTATCATTTATGTAAATGTTTTCATCAGAAGAACGAAGCAGCTCCTGGTTACTCTCAATAAAGTAACATTGTACAATGTTTGCTAAAGGCAGTTGTTGTTCCTGCTGTTGTTCAGTTTCTGCTCCATTTCTACCTACCATATTTTTCACTCCATAAAACACACATCATTTTTAGGGGAGGCAAACAGGAAAAATATTTTGGCAATGTAGGCCTGCTGGGCCCATGGGGGTGGAGATGGGGAGCCTCAGAAGGGTCAGAGAGTGCCTTCCAGGATCCTTCTGAGGCTTCCCTGCCCCTAAGCCTCAGAAGGGTCCTGGAAGGTTGCGATTTTGCCCTTGCTGGCCCCGCAGAGGGGTGAGGGAGCCTCCAAAGGGACCTTGAAGGCACTTTTGGACCCTTTGGAGGTGCCCCCTGCCCCCCACGAGGCCAGTGGGGGCAAAATTGCCAGCTTCCAGGACACTTCTGAGGCTGGCCCCACAGGGGGTTGGGGGAGCCTCCAAAGGGTCCTGGAAGGCAATCTCAGACCCTTTGGAGGCTCCCGCCAGCATCCCCCCACTGGGCCCTGAGTGCTGTTTTTACAGTATTCGCTCCATAAGACACAGACACTTCCCCCTTCACTTTTTTTTTGGGGGGGGAAGTATGTCTTATAGAGTGAAAAATATGGTAACTCATCAGTCTTTCTCTGTTGTTGGACATAGTACACTTTCTTGGGCAGATTTCCCCCTCCTTTCTGTTGATCACCCTCTAAATTTCCAGCTGAGGTGTTCAGCATTGATCCCAAACCTCAAGAAAATCAATTTTCTGACTGCCTCATAGTCTCTTGCTTGATCTAGTGGCATTTGAGAATAAATCTCAGCTAAGTCTACATGTATCTGGGACCTCAGCATAACCATTCTCTCTTCAGATTTTATGTTAAAATCCCAGCACACTTTCTCAAACACAATCAAGAATGCTTCTGGGCAATCACCCTTTCTAAATTGAGGGAATTTCTTAAGGTCTATTTTTACATTTTCAATATTATTGTTGTTATTATGATTTAGAGACACCAATTCTAATCTTTTCAGTTCTAATTAGTACTCCATTTCTTTTTCTCTCATTTCCAGTTGTCTGTTTTCTTGTTCTACTTGTCTTGCTTCTGCCTCAGCTCTAGTTCTTATTTCTAACTCCTTTAATTTAAATTCTTGTTGCGACCTCCATCTTCCAAATTCTTGGGATGTTAACACAGTTTCTCCTCTTGAGACATCATTCTCCTGAGCCTCATCTTGATCAGCTATTTCCAGAGGGCTCTCTTCTTCGTGAGGTAAACTTTGAACATCTGCTACCTCCATTGCTAACTTTTTCCTTCACTTAGAAGGCATGTTTATTTGTGTTTCTTTGGACAAACTGACTGATTTTACAGAGGCAGACAGTCAAGCCTCAATTTAAAAATACTTTTTTTCCTTTTCTGCGTTAGAGAGAGAGTTACTTTGTAGTTCTCCATTGGCCACCATGGATTGCTACTATATGTCTTCAGGCACCCAGCCTCATTGTTCCTGGGTTTGATACACTGTTTCTTTCAGCCTCCAGACACCAAGCTTTTTCTCATAAATTTTTATTTTATTCAATCCTCAGTTAGTTTTAGTCCCCTCAGCTATATCTTTGACTTTGGCTTCCACCTTTCTCAGAGCTTGGGATCTACAGTTAGCCCCTTGGTCTTTCACTCTTAGCATGAGGCAAACTTTAAACACAGAATAATTCTCCTCAGAGTCTTTTTCCTGTTTTAGTCTTTCCCCAAGGTGTGCAATCAGGAGTCCCTTCCAAGCTATTCACTAAGAACTTTAGGGTTTGTCTGGTTCACGAAAATATGCAGAGTTAATTGACTGAAGACACAGACACGTTCTTCTTCTATAATAAGACACGTGTATTATACAAAATATACAAATATACAGACCAGCAGCACTTTGGCGTAGCAGGTAATCATCAGACAAACTGGCATAGAGGATAGCAGCAAGTGATAGAAGGAGAAGAATACATTATGTACACACTGTTCTCTTATATACATTTACAGAGCTTCTTCTGTCCAACCACTGGACACATTACATCATCTTCTCCACCTGGGTGTCATCTTTTCTTCAGAAATTGCATCATCCTCTTCTCTGTCACGGTGACTCAGCAGTCACACATCTGTTCATTATGGAAGCTGGTTAATATCATATTTAATCCAGGTTCAGGCCTACAAAATTACAATATCCTGACACCCCTCCTAATTTTTTATGCCTGAACAAAACACATTCCCAACTCTTTAATACATTCTTCATGCTTTTGAGCATTCAAAGGTTTAGTTAAAACATCTGCTATATTTTCTTCTGTTTGGCAATACTCCAATTCAATCAATTTTTCTTTTATCGCTTCTCTTACATTATGGTATTTAATATCCACATGCTTACTTCTGTTTTTTACTCTTTCTGTTACAGCCATGTGTATGCATGTGGTGTTACCCTCCATAACTTTTATTGCACCATTTGTTTCAATTTTTAAATCTTTTACTAACTGTTTGTACCAGGTCAAATCTGAACATAACTCTGACAGGGCGGCAAACTCTGCTTCTGTAGTTGAAGTGGCAACAGAATTCTGTTTTCTGGACTTCCATCCAACTAGATTATTTCTTAGCATTATTACAAATCCAGACATTGATTTCCTATCTGTTTCATCATTGGCCCAATCACTATCCGCAAAAGCGGATAGTCTTAATTATTCTGATGGCTTTAACACCAAATGGTAATTGCACGTTCCTTTTAGGTATCTAAAAATTCTTTTTACCCCTTGCCAGTGTTTTACACTTGGTCTTGCCACATGTCTACTTAGGATATTTACAGAAGCTGCTATGTCTGGATGTGTCCAGTTTGCTAAATACATTAGACTTCCAGTTGCAGAATGATATAATTCCTGATTTTCCAAACCTTTACTGTTTTCATCATTCTTCTGAAAGTCTACTGTCATGGGAGTACTTACACATGTACACTATTTCATACTATACTTTTCCAACATTTGTTTAATTTTCAACTCTTGACTCAATAGAAGCCCTTGTTTTGTTTTCTGTATTTGTACACCTAAATAATTTTGTATTGCTCTCAAACTTTTTAATTTAAATTCCTTTTTTAATTGTTTCTCAAGCAGTTCTATTTGTTTCTGACTTTTAGTCATGAAACAGATGTCATCCACATAAGCTAACAATAGGTTTAAGTCTTTTCCATTCTCCTTAATATAAAGACAAGGATCCGCCAGACTATTATTATATCCCATTTTTACCAGTACCTTATGTAGACAAACATTCCAGTTTCTAGCTGATTGTTTTAGTCCGTAAATGGCTTTATTTAATCTATAAACCAACTCTGGTTTTGTACCTTCAAAGCCTGGTGCCTTAGCCATGTATAATTCTTCTTTCAGATATGCATTCAAATATGCAGTTGTAATGTCGTAATGATAGATTAAATAGTCCTTTGTAACTGCTAAGGCTAATGCCATTCTTACTGTTTCAGATCTCACCGTGTGTGTGGGGGGGGGAATTCATCATAATGCACATTTTTCTTTTGAGTAAAGCCTTGTGCCACTAATCTTGCCTTATATCTGTAATTTCCATCATTTTGTAGTTTCCTTTTAAACACCCACTTCCTACCAATAACTTTGTGTTCTGCAGGTAGCTTAGTTTCTGTAAATACTCTGTGCTCTTCCATGGATCTCATCTCTTCATCCATGGCATCTTGCCACTTTCTTCTTTCAAATTCAGGAAGTTCCATTACTTCCTCATAATTTCTAGGTTCTATGTACACATGACAAACCCTTACTTCACCTACTCCAAATCTTTTGGGTGGTACACCTTTGTTTGCCCTTTCAGACCTCCTAGGACCCTGTGTTTCTGGTTCTTTCTCTATTTCACTACCTTCTTCTTCTTCTTCATTTACATCTTCATCTTCTTCAACCGTGGACCTTGTGGCTTCTTCATGTGTTCCTAACTTCCTATTCTGACTCCTCCTTGTGTCATTTATTGGGATAAAAACTTGTGAATTAGCGTGTACTTTATCCCAATTTTCACTTTCATTGAAACTTGCAGACCTGGATATAAAAATATTTCTATTTTCTATGTATAGAAAATATTCTATTTTCTATACAAATCTATATGCTTTAGAACCAGGTTCATACCCTAAGAACCTCATCTTCTTAGTTTTGGCTCTGCCTTTCCTCCTTAACTATTTTGATATGTGTACCCATGCTGTACAACCAAATACAGCATGAAGGTTCTTTTTTATAAAGCATGTAATAAGGAGTCTGATCTATTGCAGATGACCAAAGTCTGTTCACCAAATACTTAGAAGTTTTCAAAGACTCCGCCCAAAACCCATGATGCAATCCTGCATCTGCTAACAATGCATCCTTCATTTCTTGAAGTACCCATTCCTCCTTTCTGCCGCACCGTTTTGAAATGGAGAATATGGGCTTGTTTTTCTGTGGCTTATCTCTGTGTTTTCTAGCCACCTTTGAAATTCAGTGTTCATAAATTCTGAGCCCCATCCGTCTGTAATTGTGCCACCTGGTGGCCAAAACATCTCTCAATGAATTTCACCCATTTCCTGAAAGTGTGAAACAATTCTGTTTTTGATTTTAAAGTGAAACAATATGAAAACCTACTATAGTCATCAATTATAGCCAATGCATATTTTGCCCCTCCTAATGAGGGTGGAAATGGTTCTATTAAATCTGCATGTACCAGCTCAAATGGTCTACTTGTCTTTCTGACACTTAATTTTCCTTTAGGTGCCACATGGGTTTTAGCTTGTTTGCATATTTGGCAATCTAAGTAATTCTGGCAATCTTTTAAATGTATATCTCTGGCAATGTTTCCATTCTTTGTACAGTTTTGAAATTCACATGTCCCAGTCTCCAGTGTAACAAATGTATACAATTATTGTGCTGTGGTTCATTTTTGTTTACCATATGTGTATCTCTATGTGTTTTGGTTTTTAATACATACAGATTGTCCTCTTGTTTCGCTTTTGCTATTATACTGTTCTTTTTCTTAATTATGCATTCACCTTTTTCAAATATTACAGAAAACCTTGTCTGTCTAAAGCTGACACGCTTAACAAATTACATTCTAAACTGGGAACCAGTAACACGTTACTTATCTCTTCTTTTAGACTGGGAATATAAATTGTTCCTTCAGCTGAAATGACTGCTTTTTCTCCATTCGCCAGAGTCACGCTTCTCAGCTCCGTGTCTCCTAGAAAAGAAAACATTTCTGGCTCGTTAGTCAAGTGATTTACAGCCCCACTATCTATTATCCAGGCAGCTGTGTTTACGACCTTGAACACTTTATCTCTTGTTCTCTTAACAAGAGAAATTCTCTTTCTGTTGCCTTCTCCGGAGCATCTGTAAGTCACTGGTTCTCTGCTGTTTGAAAACATCTCTCCTTTCATTCTGTTTTCAGTCTGTCCACAATTTTTCAAAAGATGATTCTTTGAACCACATCTGTAACATGATTTAACTGTCATGGCATGCCCACGCTGCTCTCTGTCAGTAGCTGGCGTTCTTCCTTTCACGCTGCCCTCTGGATTCCGTCTCCAGCTCTCCCGGTGAGCTTTCACGTGGCTTCTGTCGGCACTGTCAGACCTCTCATTCCAACGATCCTGTTCCTGCAAAAGTCTGCTTGTGATATATTCCAAGGTTACCAAGATGGCTGACCGGTAGCTGTCATGGTCGGACCACCACCTTATAAAATGTACCATCAAGATGGCTCTCCCCCCTCGCAGGGAGCAGGGACCTATTATCATGGTCCGCCCTTGAAGGCTACTGGATCCGATTGGATTCCAGGATGCCATGAGAGGGTTTACGGCTGACCTGGCTAGCGCTCCTGTCTAGGCTCTGGTCGATGCCTGGTTCACTGCCGCGGCTAGTGACAATCGCGCCTAAATGCCCTCTCTGCCACAGAGATCGCCCGGCGCCCTGGTTTACCCAGGATCTCCAGACATCGAAGCGGGTAAGGAGACGGCTAGAGCGCAAATGGAGAAAGGACCCGACGGTTTTCAATCGTATAGCTGTTAAGGTCGCTACTAACCTTTACCAGGCCAAGGTAAAGGCTGCAAGTCAAACATACCTCGCGAACCGGATAAGCGAGGCATCCAACCAGCAGGCGGAATTATTCCGTATAGTACGCGACCTATCCGGAATTGGCCCGGGTGATAGGCCTCCCCCTAGTTTTACACCGGACCAATTTGCAACATTTTTGAAATCTAAAGTGGAGGCCATCCGCCGGGACCTCTCCCCTTTTTTGAATACAGTGAGTCGAGCAGAGATGTCCAGCGCTCCGTCTTGTCCGGTTATTTTTGATTCCTTTCAGCCTGTTTCGCCCGATACTGTGGCCAGGACGCTTGATCGCTGTTGTGCCACCACCTCCTCTTTGGACCCTTGTCCGGCCTGGCTAATCAAGGCAGCCAGGCCTTCAACAATGGAATGGGGTACTGTAATAATTAATGCGTCTTTCCTTGAGGGCAGATTTCCTTCCGCCCTCAAGGATACACTCATTAGGCCCATAAGAAAGAAACCTAGTTTGGCGGCGGACGAAATTGGCAACTATAGGCCCGTCGCCAATGTTTCTCTCTTAAGCAAGGTAGTCGAGAGGGTGGTGGCCGATCAGCTTCAGGCGTTCCTGGATGAAACAGATGCCCTGGATCCATTCCAGTCGAGCTTCAGGCCGCGCCATGGAACAGAAATGGCATTGGTCGCCCTGTGTGATGATCTATTGAGGGAGGCCGACAGGGGCAAAGTGTCTCTGCTGGTCCTCCTCGATATCTCAGCGGCCTTTGATATCATTGACCACGGTATCCTCCTGGGGAGGCTCACCGAGTTAGGAATAGGTGGCCGGGCATTTGCTTGGCTCCGTTCCTTCTTGGAGGACCGTCCCCAGAGAGTACAGCTTGGGGAGAATGTCTCGGCCCCATGGAGCCTCAATTGTGGGGTCCCACAGGGGTCGATCATCTCCCCAATGCTGTTTAACATCTACATGAGGCCGCTGGGGGGGTCATCAGGGGGTGTGGGGCTCTGTGCCATCAATATGCTGATGACACGCAGCTCTACATCTCCTTTTCTCCAACTACAGGAGATGCCGTTTTGTCCCTTCAGCACTGCCTGGAGACTGTACGGGAATGGATGCAGGAGAACGGGCTGAGGCTGAACCCGGATAAGATGGAGGTACTGAGGGTGCGCGCTCCCACAGCTGGGGATTTGGGAAATTCCCTCATTTTTTGGGGGGGTGACCCTGCCTGCCAGCAATGGGGTTCGCAGCTTGGGTATTCATTTGGACCCGGCGTTCACCATGGAATCTCAGGTGGTGTCAGTGGTCCGCACCGCATTTTTCCATCTTAGGCGGATAGCCCAGCTGCGACCCTATCTTGACGTGGGGGCTCTCACTACTTTGGTACATGTGCTTGTAATCTCAAGATTAGACCACTGCAATGCGCTCTACATGGGGCTACCTTTGAGGCTGCTGCGGAAACTACAGGTGGTGCAGAATGCTGCGGCCAGATTACTTAGTGGAGTGAGAAGATACCAACATATCTCCCCCACCCTGGCCGCATTGCATTGGCTGCCCATCCGATTCCACATCGACTTCAAAGTATTGATGCTTACTTATAAAGCCCTAAACGGTTTAGGACCTCAATACCTGGTGGAACGCCTTCTCCCACCAAGATCTACCCGGGTCACTCGTGCGAGCCAGGAGGTGAGGCTGAGGAGCCTGACGCCGAGAGAGGCCCGGAATGAGAAGTCCAGAAATCGGGCCTTCTCGGCGGTGGCTCCTCGGCTATGGAACAACTTACCTCCTGAGATTCGCGCCGCTCCCTCGCTGGGCATTTTCAAGAAACAATTAAAAACACTTATGTATAGGCAGGCCTTCCCAACAGCTAACCCCTGACGATCTTTTTCTTTCTATATTATTTTGACCTTTTTCTTTGTTTATTTATAATGCTTTTAGAATTTACTGTTGTCGGTTTGTAAGCCGCCTAGAGTGGTCGAATAAGACCAGATAGGTGGGATAGAAATGAAATGAAATGAAATGAAAGAATGAATGAATGAATGAATGAATGAATGAATGAATGAATGAATAAATAAATAAATAAATAAATAAATAAATAAATAAATAAATAAATAAATAAATAAATAAATAGGAGTGTTTTCTCTCCTCCACTTCGGTCTGGTCTTTTCTTTTTCCTTTCTTTTCTGGTTGTTTTTGCTTCATTCATTTTATTTTCGCTTCACTTATTTTATTTTTACTTCATTTAGCCTACTTAGTTTATTTTTTAATTCATAATTTTCTTTATGTTCTCTGAGTATCTCTCCCTGGTTTCATGCCTTGCTGGGACTGCTTTGGAGGCTGCCGAGGAGGTGGAGGAGGTGGAGGGAGAGACCTGACCTTGGCCTGGCTTGTCAGCGAGGCAAAGTTTGTCATCCCGGGAGTTTGTGCTGTTGCTGCGGGGGCTGGGAGAGCTTGCCTTTCATTCCGTGGGGGCTGGAAGAGCTTAAGCCCTTGGAAAACTATCGTGCTTGGTGGGCCTGGTGCTGGGGGCCTCGGGAGACATGGCCCAGCATGGAAGGGTCCAGAAGAGCTTGCTGGTTCGAGAGCTAGAGCCCCTGGAAGCTGTGGACGCTGTTCGAAGGAGTCGGGTGAGCCTGTGCTTAGGAAACTGAGAGACTGAGAGTCTGACTGAAGCCTGTGAAATCTGATACTGGCTGGCTGTGTTTTCTCTCAGAGCTTCTTGGAGGGCCAGATTGGAACTGTGAATCTTTGCTATTATTTATGGCTAGAGAAGCCCAGCTTTCAGCAGTGGACCCTGAAAGGTTGAATGGGGAATTCCCCTTTTGACTCTAATGCCGAGAGAGCCAGCATAGGTATCATGTCCTCAGTGGCTCTCCTCCTTTCAATGCTTTATCCAGTTTTGCTTCTGACTCTCTGGGTGGGGGCTCTTGCCCCCATGAACTTGAACTCATACCCAACAACCACTCTGAGGAAAATAAGACCTTCTCCTAGGCTGCTGCAGGACAAGACTAATTATATGGGGGGAGAAGCTTGGGTTTATTTTCTCTGCTTATTAACTATATTAATTTTTTGTTGTTTTTTATTTTTTATTCTGTTTTATTTTGTTTGCTGTCATTAGCTTATCCCATTCTATTTATTGTTTAATCCATTTGAAACAAACACATATTTTAAATTTTAATATTATATTTATTTAAATTGTATAATTTGAATTTTATTGAATCTTCTAATTTGGATATAATTTGGATATAATTATAATTAATACTTTTGTAAATGCTTCATTATTATTAATGTTTACTCCCAGTTATTACTTGTTAATTTTTATTATTGTTTTGTTCTATCACTTAGGAGTATTTTGTCTATTTAGTTTTTCCTTTCTCTCTTCCTTCTACTTTTCTGACTGATATGGAGAGGAAGGACTGCTGGCCCAGCAAGGGTTCTAACATCATGGTGATTACGGGTAGAGGAAGATATGGTGCTGGCACAGTGCCTACTCATGTAAGGAGAACGGTGAACAGATGTTTGAAGGCTGTTCACTGTTCTGGCACTGTGACCAACTGCCAGTATCAAGGTAGGCAGTCTAGCTGGCCCTCTACTCTGAACCTGGTGCTGTTGAACGCCAGGTCTGTAACCAACAAATCCCAGCTTATTCAAGATCTTATTCTGGAGGAGGATGCAGACCTGGCATGCATAACTGAGACCTAGATGGGTGGGGAAGGAGGGGTTCCTCTAACCCTCTCCTGCCCTCCAGGCTATGCAGTCCAGCACCAGGGCAGACTGGAGGGGCAGGGGGGAGTTGCCATTGTTTATAGAAAATCTTTAGAGGTTACAAGGTGCTCCTCGGTTGTGAAGCCAGGTTTGGAGGCCCTTCGTGTGCGAATTGGGGCCAGGGACGGTATTGGGATCTTGCTTTGTCACCGCGCTCCCCGCAATCCAGCCACCTCACTACCGAAGCTGGCGGACTTCATCTCCGTAGCACTGTTGGAGTCCCCAAGACTTTTGGTCCTGGGAGTCTTCAACATCCATGCAGAGGCGGAGGTATCTGGTCCAGCTCTTGAGTTCTTGGAAACCATGGCTTTCTTGAACTTGTCCCAACATGTTAACAGTCCCATACACATGGGCGGCCATATGCTTGACCTGGTATTCTCTACTGAGTGTAGTGACGTGGTCTGATGGTGACTGACCTCGTGTCAGTCCCCTTGTCATGGTCAGACCATCACCAGATGAAATGTAAGCTCACAATGGAGCTCCCTCCCTGCAGGGAGCAGGGACATATTTTAATGGTCCGCCCTCGAAGGTTACTGGATCCTATGAGATTCCAGGATACCATGAGAGGGATTCCAGCAGCACTGTCTGGCGTTCCTGTCGAAGCTCTGGTGGACGGCTGGTTCTCTGCCGCTACTAGGGCTGTTGACACGAGCGCACCCAAATGCCCTCTCAGGAGCAGAGCTCGGCCAGGACCCTTGTATACCCAGGATCTACGAGCAATGAAGCGAATAAGGAGATGGCTAGAGTGCATTTGGAGAAGGAAACTGATGGATTATAATAAGATAGCTGTCAGGATCACAACTAACCGTTACCTGGCCAAGGTAAAGGCTGCTAGAAGATCTTACATCGCTGACCGGATAAGCGATGCTTCTAATCAGCAGGCGGAACTCTTCCGTATATTTCACGATCTATCCGGAATTGGTCTGGGTGAAGGGCCTCCTGCTAGCATCTCACCTGATCAATTTGCAGCATTTTTTAAATCTAAAGTGGAGGCCATCCGCCGTGACCTTTCTCCTTTTTTAAATACAATGGATCGAACCGAGATGTCCAGCGCTCCACCTTGCCCGGTTGTTCTCGATTCCTTTCAGCCTGTGACACCAGATTTGGTGGACAAGGCGCTTGATCACTGTCAGGCCTCCACCTCTTCTCTCGACCCTTGCCCGGCCTGGCTAATCAAAGCAGCCAGGCCTGTAACAACAGAATGGGCCACTGCAATAATTAATGGGTCTCTCCAGGAGGGCAAGGTTCCCCTTGCCCTCAAGGAGACACTCATTAGGCCCATTAGGAAGAAACCAAATTTGGCGACGGATGACATTGGAAATTATAGGCCCGTCGCCAATGTTTCTTTCCTCAGCAAGGTGGTTGAGAGTGTGGTGGCAGATCAGCTCCAGGCGCTTTTGAATGAAACCAATGCTCTGGACCCATTCCAGTCGGGCTTCAGGCTGTGCTATGGTACTGAAATGGCACTGGTCGCACTGATGGATGACCTGTTGAGGGAGGCCGATGGGGGCAATATGTCCTTGTTGGTCCTCCTTGACATCTCAGCGGCCTTTCATACCATTGACCATGGTATCCTCCTGGGGAGGCTCTCTGAGTTAGGAATAGGTGGCCTAGTGCTTGCTTGGCTCCATTCCTTCTTGGAGGACCAGCCCCAGAGAGTACAGCTTGGAGAGAGGGTCTCGGCCCCGTGGAGCCTCAATTGTGGGGTTCCACAGGGGTCGATTATCTCTCCAATGCTGTTTAATATCTACATGAGGCCGCTGGAGGGGGTCATCAGGGGGTGTGGAGCCTCGTGTCACCAGTATGCTGATGATACACAGCTCTACATCTCCTTCTCATCTACCTCAGTAGATGCCGTTCTGTCCCTTCAGCGCTGCCTGGAGACTGTACTGAAATGGATGCAGTCGAATGGGTTGAGGCTGAACCCGGACAAGACGGACGTCTTGAGGGTGGGTGGTGTGGTAATAGCGTTCCTAAGAACTGCCTTTACACGAGACAGAGAGGGATTCAGAATGATTAGTCCCTAATGCTAGCAAAACCGGGTCCTGTAATTTTGCCCTAGGCGACTTCTCACTCCTTCACCCAAGTCTGTCTCGATTTTATATAAACAATCTGGAAGGTCTGCTCTTCCTCTTTTATTACTCTAGGACCCTCATTTGGTAGTGTAATGTGGCCAGATCAAAACAATCTTAGTTCAAAAATATCCAATTTACTTCAGTAGCTTGGTCTAAACAAGGAGACAGCTTACAGACAATTTGTCTTTTTATATTTTATTTACAAAAGATATTATTTCAACAAGCTCATTTTAACGTCCTTCAGTATTTCCAAAATAACCCCCAGCCTTAGCCACCAGTCATTTCCTCTGTAAAGTGAAAACAATAAAATGTCTATCTAGATCTTAAACTAACATTCTTACACAGTCTTCTGATTAAAGTTCTGCCAGACGCATCTCTCTCCATGTGTCGTCTCTGGCTGTCGTGAAAGCAAACTCTTCCCCCATCTCTCTTCTCCGTCCCTCCTCCTCTTTTCCATCTTCCTTAAATTAAGAAGTTATGTCCTTGTCCATCGAGGAGTTGAGATAAGATAAGGTCAGCTTGCTCTTCTTAACTTTTTTTTTCTTTAGCTGGAGAAGAACTGACCTTGTACATTTTCTCTCTAATTAGCACCTGGACATAAGCAGATTTCTAGCTTTTTCGTTGCAGCTCTGAACTAAATCCTATGAAATACAACACTATTCTATTTTTATAATCAAATCCATGACACGCCCCCCCTTAAAATACAAAATATAGGACTATTAGAGTTCTTATTTTGTTATTAACTTAACATTTGATTATGAAAGGTTAACAAGACTATATGTGAACTTACAATTATCTTAACCAAGTATTAAATTCATAACAGTAATATATCTTTTCTTATGGCTAAATACATCTCTATGAAAAATACAGAAAAAGAAAACAAGTTAATTAATTTTAAACAGAAATTCAAGGTAACCATATTATATCAGCATAGCATTTTCAACGATCTGCTACATTATGTTCGATTTTTCTCCCCCCATTGTTACAATTAGAATTATTAAGAACAATCTTTTGACTTTTACCCCATTTAGTTACCATGTCAGTAGGTTCATTATCTGGTTTAAAACACGCCACATGACACTGATACACCATTGCCGATCTGTCTCTATACATTTTTAAACTATTTACATGATACATTATTGGTTTCTTGGATGAATTTAACATTTTCACAAGATAATTCACATTTCCCACTTTTTGTATGATTTCCCCTGGACCTTCCCAAACTACTTCCAATTTTGAAGGTCTGAGCGGGTTTAGTACAAGTACCATATCACCCACTTCAAACTCTCGGTGACGGGCCTTCTTGTAATGATAGTATTTTTGTTTTGTACAATCAGTCCGTTTCCCTGTTCTTTGACAATAATTGCAGGAATTAACATAGTCCTTGACGTTTTTGGAAATGCCGGGCCAATAAAAATGCTGCGAAATCCTACTTAAAGTTTTTTGAATTCCAAGATGTCCGCTACTTGGACTATCATGGGCAAGTTGCAGAATTTTTTCTCTGTACTCTCTTGGAATGACTAGTTGTTGTACTGGTTCCGCCTGATCATTTGATTTGGGAAAATATTCTCGGTACAATAGTCCATTTTGTCCCCACAAAAAGGTTACTTTTTGTTGTACCGGTTGTACCGCGTAACTGTCGGCTTGAGACCTCAAAGAATCCAATGTAGGGTCTTCAATCTGTTTTCGTTTAAATTCCTCTGATCCCATTGGTACTAGTAAATCCTCTGGTTCAGTTTTTATCTCAGTTGTACTATCCGTTTCATCTGCAAGGGGTTGATGTTGCATTACATGTCCATCTGATTGCTCCTCAGAGTTATCTTCAGTTGGTACATGTTGCATTGTTTTGCTTTGAGACCTTGTTACAGCTTGTATCGATGTGGATTTTTCCGTATGTTGGTGATTAAGAAATGCCAAGTCGTTGCCTATCAAGAAATCGGGTTTACCTTCATGCACTAATAGATATTTTGCGCCTTTCCAATTTTTGTAGCTAATTTGCACGTAGACTAATGGTGCGAATCTCTCGATTATTTCTCCGGATCCATAAGTTTTTACTGGACATCTCAGGTTATTCAAGATTAGTGCCGGATCCACAAACTGTTTGTTAATTGAAGAAATATCTGCAGCGGTATCCCTAGAGGCATTTATGGTCAAATCTCCTGTAGAAAAATGTAGGGTTACTGGTTCTGAGAAACTTTTCAGTGACCAATATAACTGTTCTTCTGGTAGGATGCTACTGGGCTCTATAATTGAAAATTTCTCCCCTGAGGATGTCTGCTGGTTTACTGTTGTAGAGACTTGAGCTACTCGTAAGCCCATTATCCTTGGCACAATCCTTGGCTCTGTTGCTTGCATTTCACTGGTTTCAGAAAAATTTGAATTGACTCCTCCTTGTCTCTGGGGTGGCACATCCCTTAGTTGATTAATTACATGTGGTTCTGTTGGTTGTTCTGGTATTTCTAGCGATGTTGCACTGAGATAGTTCACTTTAGGGGTCGTTGGCTTGAATTTCCGTGGAGTGGGTATGGGTGCCTGCTGGAATTTCCTTGGTGCAGGTACCGGGGTCTGCTGAAATCTCCGTGGGGCAGGTACCGGTGTTTTGCCAACTGGCTTCCCATCTTGGTTAGCTGATACGGACAGTCTTGGTTCAGGAACCACTGTTTGCTTAGCTTCATATAGGCTCTGCCTCCTAGGCACTTCCGGAACAGGCCCAACTCTGGGAGTAGGTTCAATCTTCTTAAAGGAAATTATTTCTTCAGTTTCCTGGTAATCAGACAGGTTTCCACTGTCCATGCTCCCTAAAGAGCCTCTGGCCTGCTCTCTCTCAGCAGTTTTGCTCTGTAGAATCTGTAGTTTCAATTCATGGTATCTTCTTGCTTGAAATTCACTAGCTAGGTGTGCATTCACCCATTTTTTCTGGCTCTCCATTAAGTCTGCCATCATCAGGGTAAGCTGTTCTTGCAACCTGAAACTCGCATCCCTTTTATCTGCTGGACTGCTGCTGGCCTCTGCCATTGCTGCTCCTGACGACCTCTGGTCATTAGCAAGAATTTTCTCTGTTAGCAGATCCTGCTGAGTTGGAACTTGTTCCGCCCCAGTGTACTGCTGTGCCTTTCTTGGCATAACTTTTGGTTTAACAACTTCTGGATTTGCTTCCATTAACCTTTGGGCATCTTCTTCAGTAAATCTTGTGACAGCACTCCTCATATGAAATTCTTTGGGTATCTGTAGCGATCTACTAATAGTTGATCTTGCTCCACTCTGCAGTAAAGAACTATGCTCCATTGCTGACAAAATCTCCTTATCCACTGATACTTCAGGCAGTGAAAACCGACTGCTAAAAGCCATTTTTCCTTTTTTTTTTCCTCTCTTCCTCCCTGCAGCCTTGGCCGAAGCACGGGAGGAGCAATAAAACAATTAAACTGTCAGCTTTGACTGATCCTACTTTCCCTCCAGGAAATCCTTTTGGCTCTGGCTTGGAGGTAGGAAATTTTCCTTTTTTAATTTTATTTAATTACTTTTAAATTACTTTTATTATCCTGGCTGCTCCTTATAGACTCCTGCTACACTCAAAACAATTTTGCCACTCTGTCACCTGAGTGAAACGAGCTGGCACTTTTTAAACAGCACAATGCTTGTTCCTTAGAACTCTTAAGCCACTGGCAGAATCTCTCCTTGCATCACTTTAGCCTGAGCTTTCTGCATAGGAGTCTTCTCCAGTCACAATAATTTACAACCTTCCCTGCTTTGCTCTGAAGCTCACGCCAGAGAAGTTTCTCTTGTCCTTTATTTAGCAGTGTGTATCTGCTTGCTCACACATCTGCCTTCATAAAACAATTACAAGCGCTAATTCAGCCCTTGAGCAAAGCGCAAACCAAGCTGCAACTCTAAGCTGCCAGCATGACATAAACACAGCACATGGATTTGTATCCAAACACAGCCACCATGGCTTGTAAATCAAATCCCATCTGCCACTATACTGTAAACACGGCACATAAGGCTCAGATCCCTAGATGCCACCATGTGGTAAACACGGCACGTGAATAATATCCCACCTGCCACCATGTGGTAATAGCGTTCCTAAGAACTGCCTTTACACGAGACAGAGAGGGATTCAGAATGATTAGTCCCTAATGCTAGCAAAACCGGGTCCTGTAATTTTGCCCTAGGCGACTTCTCACTCCTTCACCCAAGTCTGTCTCGATTTTATATAAACAATCTGGAAGGTCTGCTCTTCCTCTTTTATTACTCTAGGACCCTCATTTGGTAGTGTAATGTGGCCAGATCAAAACAATCTTAGTTCAAAAATATCCAATTTACTTCAGTAGCTTGGTCTAAACAAGGAGACAGCTTACAGACAATTTGTCTTTTTATATTTTATTTACAAAGATATTATTTCAACAAGCTCATTTTAACGTCCTTCAGTATTTCCAAAATAACCCCCAGCCTTAGCCACCAGTCATTTCCTCTGTAAAGTGAAAACAATAAAATGTCTATCTAGATCTTAAACTAACATTCTTACACAGTCTTCTGATTAAAGTTCTGCCAGACGCATCTCTCTCCATGTGTCGTCTCTGGCTGTCGTGAAAGCAAACTCTTCCCCCATCTCTCTTCTCCGTCCCTCCTCCTCTTTTCCATCTTCCTTAAATTAAGAAGTTATGTCCTTGTCCATCGAGGAGTTGAGATAAGATAAGGTCAGCTTGCTCTTCTTAACTTTTTTTTTCTTTAGCTGGAGAAGAACTGACCTTGTACATTTTCTCTCTAATTAGCACCTGGACATAAGCAGATTTCTAGCTTTTTCGTTGCAGCTCTGAACTAAATCCTATGAAATACAACACTATTCTATTTTTATAATCAAATCCATGACAGGTGGTCCTTCCGTCAGTGGTATAGGTAACTCCCTTTCTTTCGGGGGGATGACCCTTGCCGCAAAGAATGAGGTCCCCAACTTGGGGGTACATCTGGACCCGGCGCTAACCATGGAAACCCAGGTGGCATCCGTGGTCCGCTCCGCCTATTTTCATCTATGGCGGATTGCCCAGCTGCATCCATATCTTGATCGGGGGGCCCTAACTACTCTAGTACATGCGCTCGTAATCTCGAGATTAGACCATTGTAATGCACTCTACGTGGGGCTGCCTTCGAGGCTGACGCGGAAACTTCAGATGGTCCAGAATGCGGCAGCCAGGCTCCTTAGTGGGGTGAGAAAACACCAACATATCTCCCCCACTCTGGGTGCTCTGCACTGGTTGCCCATCCGTTTCTGCGTCGACTTCAAAGTGCTAATGATCACTTATAAAGCCCTAAATGGTTTGGGACCTCAATATTTGGCAGATCGTCTTCTTCCACCCAGATCTACACAAATCACCCGTCATCGACAGCAGGGACGGCTGAGGGGTCTGACGCCAAGAGAGGCTCAGAAGGAAAAAACTAGAAACCGGGCCTTCTTAGCGCTGGCCCCTCGGCTGTGGAATGCCCTCCCAACAGAAATTCGGCTGGCACCCTCACTGGGTGTTTTTAAAAGCCAGTTAAAAACTTGGCTATTTAAGCAGGCCTTCCCTCCAGTCAGCTAAGTCTCTCTTTTTTTCTGCTCTTTTCTTATTCTATCCCATCTTGGTACTCCTTTCTTAAACTAATTGCCTTAATTAATATTGTAATTGTATTTTTACATTTTTTTTTATATTGATCTATTTTATGCTGTAAGCCGCCCCGAGTAGACGTGGTCTAGAGGGGTGGGGTATAAATTTAATAAATAAATAAATAAATAAAATTAATTGCGTGTCAGGCAAACTTTCAAGACTTGTAATAAGCATGTCAAATTTATTGGGCAGGCTGCTCAAAATCACGAAAACTTTATGCTCTTCTGTAAAATGAATATTCATTAACTCCAGTTCATTAAACAGTCCTTTCATTACTTGAAGGTGCTTTGATATGCACTCAACAGGTTGCATTTTGCACTTATAGAGCCTTCTGGTCAATGAAATCTTCGTACCAGCTGTCTCTCTTAGGTAAATGTTCCTTAGCCGGTCCCAGACTGCCTTGGCTGTGGCCAGTCCTTGCACATGTATTAATTGATCATCCTCAATTGACAAAATTAGAGAACTAATAGCCTTTTCGTGCTTTCTCTCTTGTTCCTCATTAAACTGCGCTGGTGGATTAGTCACAAATGACCATAATCCTTCTCTTCTCAACAGCATTTCAGACTTTACTGCTCATGCCTTGTAATTTCTGTCATTTAGCCTGTTAATTACTAATCCTCCTATGCCTCCTGCACTCAATGCCATTCTGCCTTCTCTTCCAGTTCTCTGTTTCCTTTCCCCTCCTGGGCTAACAGACGAACTGTCTTTTCCCAAGACTTCTGAATCACTTTCTCTCTCTTCCTTCATCTAAGGACTTGACCCACAGTACTCACCAACTGTCTTGACTTCAAATGGCTTGTGCAGCACATGTTGCTGGGCCCATAACCTCTGTCTGGTTTACGCCGCAAAATAATAATAATAATAATAATAATAATAATAATAATAATAATAATAATAATAATAATAATAATAATAATAATAATAATAATAATAATAATAATAATGTATTGTCATTGTAAGTATATACACAGTATACCCATACAACGAAATTCACAGACACCCAGAGACCAGACACATGCACACACATAAAATTCCCCAAACACTCCCCACCCACTAAAAGTCCCCCACTAAAAATACAAACATCTACACCGCAGGCCAAGTAACACAGTCCAACTAATTATTCACTACTGGTGGTCTTTAAGCTCATTATTAATTGCAATTATAGCTCTGGGATAAAAACTGTTGAGAAAACGTGTGGTCCGAGTCTTAATTGTTCTATATCTTCTGCCAGATGGTAACAGTTCAAAAAAGTTATAAGCAGGATGGGAAGAGTCTCTCAGGATGCTGTGTGACTTCCTCAGACAGCAGGATGTGAAGATGTCATCCAGGGTTGGTAGCTGGAGCCCGATGATATTCTGGGCAATTTTAATGGTTCTCTGTAGAGCTTTTTTGTCCGCTACAGAGCTACTCCCAAACCATGCCAGAATGCCATAGGTTAGGATACTCTCAATGGTGCTACGATAGTATGACAGAAGTAAATGCTGAGATAAATTTAACTTGCTGAGCATTCTCAGGAAATAATGCCTTCTTCATTAGCATGTTGGCATTTATAGTCCATGAGAGGTCCTCTGAGATGTAAGTACCCAGAAATTTAAAACTACCAACTCTCTCCACTTCCTCACCATTTATGTACAATGGTAAATGTACATTTCTCTTCCTCCTAAAATCAATTATGAGTTCTTTAGTTTTTTTGATGTTAAGTGTGAGATGATTTTCTTTACACCAAAGTATCAACCTTTGTACTTCCTTTCTATAAGCAGACTCATTGTTCTTATTTATGAGCCCCACCACTGTCGTATCATCCACAAATTTAATAATTGCATTGGTGTTATACAGTGGGGTGCAATCATGTGTGTACAGGGAATAGAGGAAGGGACTTAACACACAGCCCTGGGGAGCTCCTGTACTTAGTACCAGGGTAGAAGAATGTTGAGATCCCATCCTTACTGACTTTGGCCTATCTGTCAGAAAATCCTTTATCCACATGCAGATCTCCTGAGGTAATCCCAGGTTGATCATTTTAAAAAAACAACCTATTTGGTAGAATGGTATTAAAAGCAGAGCTATAATCCACAAACAACTGCCTCACATAAGTTCCCTGTTGTTCTAAGTGGCTCAATACAGTATGGAGTACAATGGACACAGCATCATCAGTAGATCTATTTCTCCTGTATGCAACTTGCCATGGGTCCAAAGAAGGTGGAAGACTAGCCTTAATGTAATCCAGCACCAATCTCTCAAAACATTTCATAATAACAGATGTTAAAGCTACTGGTCTATAATCATTGAGAGATACCACAGCTGACTGCTTGGGGACTGGCATTATAATAGATGTCTTCAGGCAAGTGGGGACTGAACACTGCAACAAGGATAGATAGAAAATATCCATAAAAACTCCAGCTAATTCTGCAGCACAGCCCCTAACAACTCGTCCCATGATTCCATCTGGTCCAGCTGCCTTTCGAACGTTAATATTCTGGAAAGCGCGTCTCACATCTGAAATCTGCAGTACTAGTGGTTGTCTGTCGATGGTAGATTCTAGTGATGTATTTTAGACAGTAGGTGCTGGAATAAGGGTTGTTCCTGTTTCCACCTCAAAACAGCTGAAAAATTGATTTAACTGCTCAGCCAAAAAATCACTGCTGCTACACAGACTGTTTTTGTTACTCTGCCCTGTGATTTGTCGTAGGCCATGCCATACTCGACGAGTGTCAGAACCCTCAAGATGTTGCTCAATTCTCTGGCTGTACATAGCTTTGGCATCCCTAATGCCCCTTTTCAGTTTAGCTCTGGCCTCTCTGTACTGTAGTTCATCATCAGAATGAAAAGCAGCATTTCTGGCTTTTAATAAAAGGCACACTTCTCTATTTAGCCAAGGCTTGTTATTAGAAAACACTTGTACTTGTCTGGTGGTAGTAACAACATTGATGCAGCTTTTGATATAAAACAGTACTGTTGAGGCATAAGTATCAACATTGTCCTCCTCAAACAGTGCCCAATCAGTGCTCCTAAAGCAATCTTGAAGTTGCTCAGATGCATCCACTGGCCACACTTGTATTTCTCTAATTGATGGCCTGATTCTTTTAACAAGAGGTCTGTATGATGGAATCAAAAAAAGAGATATATGATCTGACTGTCCCAAGCTAGGCAACGGCTTCGTCTTATATCCATGCATGATGTTACTATATACCTGATCCAAGGTATTTTCCCCTCTAGTGGGACAGTCCACATACTGATAAAAGTTAGGGAGGATGGTCTTTAAATTGGCTTGATTGAAATCACCTGCTACCACCAGCACTCCATCTGGGTAGGCCTGCTGCTGTTTGCTGATAGCAGTTAACAAACAACTCAAAGATGTGGTTGTGTTAGCATCATGAGGTATATATATTGCTATTATTATAACAACATTAAACTCACGAGGCAGGTAAAAGGGGCGGCATTTCACTGCCAAATACTCCAAATCAGGAGAACAGTGAATGTCCATTATTTTAACGTCTGTGCTCCAATTATCGTTTGTGTAAACACAAACCCCTCCACCTCTGCTCTTCCCAGATTCAATAGACCTGTCTGCTCAATGTACTCTGCATCTTTGTAGTTCAATTACCTCCCCTGGGATGGAAGAGTCAAGCCATGTCTCTGTAAAGATCATAATGCAACAGTCTCGAATATTTTTCTGTAGGGAGATAGTAAGTGCCAACTCCTCAATCTTGTTGGGTAGAGATCTAACATTTGAGACAAAAAGACTTGGCAATGCAGGCTTGTGAAGATTTTTGCCTAACCTCACTCATAGACCGGTCCTGCAACCTCTTTTCTGCTTGCGTTTTCTCCGTGTTCTTTCTTCCTGACAGGGAGAGCAGGGGGAGTAACCCCCGGATATGCAGGCGGTCTTAAAAGCTCAGCTGGGATGTTGTAAGTTGAGACCCTCGATTCAAAGTTGCAACCTTCTCTGCCAATAGATAATAATTCTTGTCGACTCTAAATTACTTGTGCCTGAGCATGTAGAGTCCATAATAAGGACCGATCTTTGGAATGCCTAGCCGCTGCAAGTGCTTGCGCTGCCATCTTGACCAACTGTCAACTGTCAATGCAGAGTTAATTGATTTAAGACACAGACACGTTCTTCTTCTATAATAAGACACATGTATTATACAAAATATACAAATATACAGACTGGCAGCACTTCAGCATAGCAGGCAATCATCAGACAAACTGGCATAGAGGATAGCAGCAAGTGATAGAAGGAGAAGAATACATTATGTACACACTGTTCTCTTATATACATTTACAGAGCTTCTTCTGTCCAATCACTGGACACATTACATCATCTTCTCCACCTGGGTGTCATCTTTTCTTCAGACATTGCATCATCCTCTTCTCTGTCACAGTGACTCAGCAGTCACACATCTATTCATTATGGAAGCTGATTAATATCATATTTAATCCAGGTTCAGGCCTACAAAATTATAATATCCTGACAGGGTTTCCCACTCCTTCTCCTCAGCCCTTGACTAACAGGCCCCTCAGACTCAGAAAATTTCTTTTTTTCTTTGGCTCACTGGAGTTTATTCACTTTGCATCCCACCGCTTTGCCACCACTTTCTCATATTCCACCAGTGTCCCGTTTGTTTTCCCCCAAACACAGGTCCCCCTTTGGACACAATGTACTATTTTCTCTCTTTACATGCTCCCACCAGTGGTTCTTTATCCACACTGTACCAAATATGTTTCTTAGACCCAGGCTGCCAAATATCAAAGGTTTATTTATTGTTTGATTGGGAAATCACAGAAGTAAAGTCATAGATGTTCTTTTATTGTTTGGTCATTAAACTTGGATAGGATTACATGTTTGCTTATTTGTATTCATTCACATTAATCACTGTAACAATATATTATGACTGTCTATTTTCTATTTTATCTCTTATCTATTCTCTAACACACACTAACTTTCCAATCTCTGTCTTAACCCTTCAAAATTCCTTCTCTAACTCCCTTCAGTCTCCAATTATTTTACTCTGCCCCTTCTGTCCTGCCATAGGTTCCTGCCCTAGAGCTCCATATGATGGACAGGCGTGACTTGAGCATTCTGCCACAGGCTTATATTAGGAGCATCCTGAAAAAGCATACCAGGTTATTTTCAGGTTAGGTCTTATTTTTGGGGAAACAGAGTATAAGCTCTTCAGTCCCACCCCCAGCCAAGCCTTCTGGACAATGCCAATTGGCATCCCCATCTGCTCATCTCTGAGAAGGGTGGGCAAATAGTCCCCACCAGCATATGGTTCAGTGTGAACAGAGGGGTGCATAAGCACAAATACCTTTTCTGCAGTGCTGGCTTGTTCCTTCACTTTGTCTCTTGTATAAGCCTGAAGTATGGCAAAATTCTGATTCCAGTTCACACTTTTAGCCCCATTACTCATGATTCTCAGCTCCCTTCAGACTATTGGCCAGTGTTGTTACTTGGGAGGATCTAGTTTAGTGGTCAAGCTTCTATTAAAAAAAAAGAAAGGGAAGAATTTAAAAAAAAAACTGGTTGCAAACTAATTGTCATTCTCAGATCCTGTACCATGAAACTCAGAATTTACTTCTGTAGTTAAGTTGTTCTCTTTTTAGTTCTCATTTAGTGTGCAACAGAAACAGCAAAGGCTTAATAAAACTGTGAAAGACTTTACAAAATGCATGTGTCTTTAATCCTCACTGTTGTAAATTTATATGAACAGTTTTGCTGAAATACCATGTCTATGTCGTTGCTGTCTGCACTCACATTCACAAAAGGCCAACATTCTTTTGAAGTCAAATCTCTAAATCTTTCTGATTTAGTTTTCTTCTGGCTGACTGGGAAACAACACAGTGACAGCAAGGCAGAATGTAGTCCCTTAAACACTTTGCTTACTAGATAATTCCAGCCTTCCTGTAAAACAATCCTTTGGGGGAAGGATATTAATGTAGTTTTTTATCAGCAGAGACAATGGAAAATATTGTAGTCAAGGTTAATCCACACTGAGGCAGAACAAAGCCTATGATAATCAGGGGCTATGGGCCCACGGATGTCTGCCTTGCACCAGAGAAGCCAGTGAGTACCAGAGGGTACCAAAGAGGCCAGATGAACTAGTCCAGAAGTTCAGTAAGTCCAGTAAGGTGAGCATCCTGCCATTCAGAGACCAGGAGGGGTAAAGGAGGAGCTTAATAAGTTTTAGTCTTGGTCGATGACCACACACATTTCTCATTCTGGTTTCTCATGAAAAATAAGGCAAAAATGTTTGATCATTTCAGGGCATGGGTGAACATTGTGGAAAGACATTATGCCCAAAAGGTGGGCCAGTTGCAGACTGAATTCATGTCTGGAAAGTTCCAGATGTGGCTGACAAAGAAAGGGATACATCACAGAAAAGCAAGTCCCTGTTCTCCATTTCTCCATTTCAGAATGGTGTGGCAGGATGCAGGAATGGAGTACTGCAAACCATGGAAGATGCCCTGTTAGCAGATGCTAACATGAATAATTTGTACTGGGGGTCAGGCGTTTCAGATAGCTAACTATATAGTTGATAGAAATTGGTCTTCTACCATAGAACAGACCCCATATTTCATGTTATATGGCAACGAACCTTCCCTGCAACATATGAGAGTGTTTGGATGCAGTGCCTGGGTGCACATTCCAAAAGAAACAAGGAGAAAAGGGAGACCAAAAGCCAAGAAAATGAGGTTTCTGTGGTATGAAAAAGGGGCTAAAGCATATAGATTCTTAGATGGAAATAGAAATGTGGTTATTTCCAGATCAGCCAATTTCTGTGAACATGAAAATTGGGACAGGGTTCATGCAAACTCAGAAGTGTTCATACTCATAAACAATGATGAAAAATCTCAGGAAATAGAGGTGGTTCCAAAGCAAGAGTCTGAAAGAAGCTCAAGTCCCAGCAGCTCAGAGGATGATGGGGAGTGTAGTGAGTCAGAGAGTCAGCCTGTCATTAAAGAAACATCAGAGGTTCTCAGAAGGTCAGAAAGATCTGTCAAAGGAGTACCTCCATCAAGGTTTGGTGTGGGGGAAACAAGAGCTTGTCACATCTTCCATGAACCTAAGAATTATGAAGAGGTGTTGCTTCTGCCTGAGGCAGAGAAAATGAAATGGCAACAAGCCATGAAAGAAGAGTTACAATCCATGGATAACCATGGAGTGTTTATGGAAACCACACTGCCACCAGAACATAAAGCAATTCAAAGCAAATGAATCTACAAAAGAAAAATGCAGATCAATGGGGAATACAGTGGTGCCTTGATTTACAAACTTAATCTGTATTGGAACGGTGGCCGTACATCAAAATGTCATAAGTCAAAGCACCATTGCCCATAGGAATGCATTGAAAACTAATCCGTTCCAGCCAAAGAAAAAAATAACAAAAAAATTAAAAATAAAGCACTGCAAGTCCTACGCTGGGACTGCAAAAAAACAAAAAACAAACAAATCCAAAAATAAACATTGAAGCAAGTCCCACACTGGGACTGCAAAAAAACCCACCAAAAAACAAAACAACACAGAAGCGCAAACCCCCCAGCCCAAACCTACCCTCCAAAATCCACCCAGAGCAACTTTTTAAAAGGAAAAAGCAGCACCTTACCTCCACTGCTGCTGCAGGGCCTGGCCTCTGCAGCTGCTACCGGGCCAGGGCTCCAGCTGCCTCTGCTGAGGTGTCCAGGGCTTCCAAAGCACCTGCAGCCCAATGCCTTTGGTGGTGCTTACTCATGAGTAGACCCATGCTTTCTGTGGTGCTTACTCATGAGTAGACCTGCACCAGGGATAGGCAGAGAGCACACCGCCTTCCCACGCCCGGTGGTGATCCGAAACTGCACCTGCCTCTCCTTCCTCCTCCTGCTTGGCAGAAGTAAAAAAGTTCCCTGACCCCCTGCTCTAACCGTTGGGGCGAAAGAGCTACAAAGAAGCAGCCTCTTCACCACCAATGGTTTGAATTTCCCATCTTTTTCCCCTGCCTTTTTCCGTTCTTAAGTCAAAGCTCCGGCCACAAGTCAAAGCAAAATTTTGCGGCCGGAGCTGTTGGTAAGTCAAATTATTCATAGGCCAGGGTGTTCGTAAGTCAAGGCACCACTGTATAGGTACAAAGCCAGACTTGTGGCTCAGGGATACGCACAAAGAAAAAATGTACACTATGATGAGGTTTTTTTCCCCAACAGTAAAGGCAGAATCTTTGATTAAGATTAACTTAATTAATTAATTAATTAATTAAAGCATTAACTCTGGCTTCTTCAAGAAATTACCTAGTTATTCACTTTGACATAACTACAGCATGTTTGAATGCAGATCTGCAAGAAGAACTATACATGGCTCAGGCACCTGGGTTTGAGAGTTCTCAACCAGGAATGGTGTATAGGTTAAACAAGGCAATTTATGGGATTAAACAGTCTGCACGAAATTGGAACCAGTATCTAGATTCAGCACTGAAAAGACTGAAGTTTAAGAGTAGCCTGGCAGACCCATGCCTTTATGTCAAACAAAATATTTTGCTAGCATACGTCGATGACATATGCTTTATGTCAAAAGAACAAGCTCAAATTGATCTGTTTGAAAAACAATTGAAAAAAGTGTTCAAACTAAAGAACCTAGGTCAGATACAGAATTATTTGGGGGTTCAAATTCAGAAAAAAGACAATGGTCATGTCCTAAATCAGAGTTTAAAGATAGAGCAAATGGTAATAAAATACAACATGCAGGACTGCAAAAGTGTACAGACACCCATGACAGTAGATTTTCAAAGGTCAGAGGATGAAAGCAAAGAATTTAAAGAACAAGAAGTATACCAATCAGCAATTAGAAGTTTACAATATCTAGCAAACTGGACAAGGCCAGATATTGCTGTAGGAGTCAATATTCTTAGTAGGCATACTGCAAAGCCAACACAAAAACACTGGTTGGGAGTGAAAAGAATATTTAGATACCTAAAAGGTAACTTTGACACATGTTTGTTAATACAACCCTCTAGTGATTTAAAATTAAAGGTTTATGTAGATAGTGATTGGGCCAACAACATAGCTGACAGGAAATCAGTATCAGGTTTCACAATAAAGTTTGCAGAGATAAAGTTCCGTTGCCACATCCACGGCTGATGCAGAGTTTGTTGCTCTTTCAGATGTTAAGAGCTAGTGTGGTATAAGCAGTTGCTTTGGCCACTCCTTTATCTACACCTTGGAACATTATTTTTAGATGTCAACATGTTAGATTTAGAAAGTAACTACTAATAATTAGCTTCAGTTTTAATTTTTTAAATTATTTTTAAAGGAAAATGGCCAAAATAGCATGAAAAAAATCCCCCAACACTCCCCCAAAAACCAACAGTTTTGAATGAACTTTGTTCATTACACTAGCAAAAAAAAAAAAAAATCCTTATGTTAGGTTATTTTATAAAACGACTATTGTTACTCCCTTGTGATAGCTAAGTAGCCAGAATCCTACTGGTTATGCTGTTCTGTACTGTGAAAAATGGCTGTGGCTCCTAATCAGACTAGCCCCAAATGAGGGAAAAGGCAGGACAATGAAGGCTAGTACAAAAAAGCTCACTGAAGTAGATAACTGGAGCAAAATAATTTAAAAATACTGCCCAGTATCAGCCCAAAGGTCAAAGCCAAGTGAATTGCTACCACAATCCAGAAGGTGGAGCAAAAGTCAATCCAATCAATCCAAGAATCAGGAACTATTCAGAATTCTGAAGCAGGGGTCCTAAATACCAGAACTAGTAGATGCATTGTTTACATTAGTGTGAAACCCAAACTCAGGGGTTTTTACAGCTGGGCTGCAAAATCTGATCTTGTCACACAGTTGCAGATGCTTGGGGCAGTAAAGAGAACTCACCTACAAGATTGAGCTCTTGCATCTCTCTGTAGGAGAATCCTACTCATGAGGAGGCCACTCTAATTTTAAAATTATTGCTGCGCAGGCATGTAGCAATAGATATTATGTGACTGCCCATTCAGCATTCCATAAACCAACTCAAAAATTAGAGGTTCCACAAACAAAAAATAACTTGAAAACTGGACCTTGAATCAGCACCAAATTTGGTAGAGTTCTAGTAGACAATCTGCTCTTTCTCCATGCCACATTTGAGGACATTTGAGGAAACAGATTTTGAGATATGATTTTTTAAAAGCAAAAGTGACCTCAGTGGCCTTCTCTGTGTGCAAATTTAAAACAGATCAAATACAATGAAAATACCAAACTTGCTTACCTTGAAAGAGAATTGTTAGTGCCAGTCATGCTTTTCTTATTTGCAAAAAATCCAGGCCTCTGGGGTTCTAATACTGACTTTGAAAATATCCATTTGAGTGGCAAAAAACTACTGAGGTTCTGGCTTTCTTAGAATGAACATTCTAAATATACAAATGGAAGAATAGGTGAAACCTTTAAAGGTCATTAATAAAGAATAAAAACTCATAAAATATGCAAAATTTTGTGAGTGAATCCCACTTCTTCAAAGCAAGCACTAAAAGTCCAAATGTTTGTGGCAAGTTAGGGTTTGCCAGGAAGTTACTCTTAGATGTGAAGTTCTTATCAAGATGAATTTTGCCAGGCACATTTGTCTTAGATGAAGCAGGAAGCAGTGATGTTGTTTTAAATTTATGGCTGAGGCACCTGTGGGATTTCACACTCCAGTTCTTCAAACAAAGGGGCACAGGCCATACATGTACACATACACATCCTCTCCATTTGGCTCTTCATGTTTCTGCTTAACCAAGGAAGTGGTTAACCCATGCCCCCATCTGGAAATTCAGGTAAAATTTAGTAAACCCATTAAGTCTAGCCAAATGGAGTCAGATTAAAGTTAAAAAAAAATCATGCTCTGCTGGTGTTGGGTCCATGTGCCTTCTTGTTGGTATATAGGGGGAGGAAACAGCTCTTTCTTGGTATCCTCATAGTTCTAGTGAAATAAAAATGTGACCATTACAAAATGTACCCAGCTTGCTGGGGGGGCAATGTGTAGCCTGTATAATTAAAAATTGTAAACCGCCCAGAGAGTGCTTGTAGCACTATGGGGCGGTATATAAGTCCAATAAATAAATAAATATAAATAAATAAATAAAAATAGGTGATACCTTTACAAGCCTCTAACAAACAATAAAGAATCATACAATATTCAAGCTTGCATTTTTCCTGGGGTGTGTGTGAAAGGAGATTGAACAGGACCAAATTAAAGGACTCTCAGGATAACTTTTTAATTCCTTCTTGGCCAAACAGATATTAAAAAGGGTTTCTATTTCTGCTGTAAAAGTTTTATAAGATATTTAAAAAATAAATAAATATTCAGAAGCCCACTAATTTAAGCAGTGAAATTACTGTTTTTTGCTTTGTGGCTGGAGATGATCTACCTTGATGTTAGCAGAGTTTGGGTGCATATTTAACTCATCTTGTCTATACCCCTGTTTAATAATTAAGAAAAAATGACTTGTGGTGCCACTATACCCCTTGTCACTATACCCCTGTTTAGTAATTAAGAAAAAAAGTGACTTGATGTGCCATCAAGTCATTACTGATGTGCGGTGACAATAGACCTATCTTGGATGTAATAAATGCAGCTACAAATGGTCTGTTGAGGTAGTAGAAGTGATGTGCTATTTCACACATTCCTTCCATCCCCACAGCAAACAACCTCTTGTAGCCAGATCAGTTATCAATTACATGCTTTCCCTGATCCTCTGTGGGTCCTCTTCTCCTGTACTACAGGTCCATTCAAAGCAAGGCTTATCTGGTTTATTTAACAGGAAGTTTACCTAGTTTACTCAAAAGTAAGGAGACAGCAACAACAATATCTGAGGACAGCTGCAGAGTGAGAGGAGAACATTGGGGTGAAGGTTGGGGAGAAAAAGGGGAGGTAAACTCCCCTTTTCCTCTGCCTTGCACTACTTTGTCAACATAGTCAACATAGTTTCCTTCTCTGCCTTTTTTCTCAGACCTCATTCTGGTGACTGGAATGAATTTCCTTTTTGTTTGTTAAAAAAGTAAGTGGCACATTGGAATGGCAATATGGCAATGCTGCACAATATCATGTTTTCAGCAGGAAAAAAGATGCCAAGCTTTACATAGCAAATGACAGCTTCAATGTTCACTACACACTGTTCGCACTTGTTGAAAAACAACCCTGATAATTGCTTTGTATTTGGGTGAGAAGTGGTTAACTGATATAAAAATGATCAGCTTCTCAGATTTTCCCTTGCATGCTATCATTTGGGAATGGCATCCTTTTTCTGCTGGCAATGCAGGCTTGATATTGTGTAGCAATATCAGAGAATTTCCTGACCTTTTGAATCATGGGAATAGAGGCATACTATCCTACATTCATAAACCAGAAGGTTTGTTTTTTTAAAAAAAGAACTGCCACTTAATTTTTTCTTGGCGTTCATGATCTCTTTCTCTTTTTCTCTGCATTGTGATGTTAACTTCCAAGTTCCATTGTTTGCAGTCTTTTAAATGTCAGTGAATGTGATGCAAAGGGCCAAAGCAAGTGCAAAAACAAAATGCATAGATCTGTTTAATAATTGCACAATTTTCAGGTGAAGTATACTCACATGCCTGTATAAGGCTTCATCCCCATCTGGAAACATTCCTGCACAATCCTTGCATGCCTTATCTTTTTTTTAAAAAATATTTAATTTTATTGATTTTCAATAGGAGGTATTTTCAATAGAGATAGGATTAGGGGTGGGGGGCGAGGCTGGGGGAGTGGATATGTGTAGAGAAAGAGTAAAATTCTAGAGAGAGGGGGTACTTTTACATCCACCTATACAATTCTACAGGAATAAAAAGTTAACCAAAATGAACAACTTCACAGGTCTTACCAGAATTACTATAGTTACTACTCCCTCCATTCCCTAATTGGATGTTCTCATTCTTCTTTTATCTATACTTTCCAGTCCATATTTCAAATCCAGTCTTAAAATCATTCCCAAATTTTGCATCATTTTAAAGATTACCGTGATTCTGCTTTCTTTCAATGTTTCCCATATTACAGCTAGCATAATTATGTATAATATCAAATATTTCATTTCTTTATCTACAATCTCTGACATAATACTCAATTGACACAATTCCAGTTTCAGCATTTCAGCATTTCATATACTAACTTCCAATAATCTCCAATAATTTCCTGCTTCCTACCTATCCACCAAACATAGCTGAAAGTACCCTCCTGTACTTTATATTTCCAACACTTATTAACAAATACATTTCATCAGGTGGTTCTTGATTTTCATACTATAAGTCTTGAAGGCAGGTAGTGTCCAATTTTAATTTCTGTATTTATTCATAAATTCTTTTACATCTTTGCATTGAATTTAAACTGTTTATGTTAGCTAAAAGGAATCTGATTTGATTCTATTTCATTTTTGTTATTAAGGTTTTCTTTCCTCTTCTTTGATCCTGTTATTTCCATGGTGGGCTTTCCTTTGGCACTTCTCATCTGGTTTTCTAGCTCAAATTCTGTGCTTTTTTATCCTGATGCTGCACTGAATTTCTCCTCTTCCTGTTTCTCATCTGTCTTTTTCTCTTCTTTCTTACCCAGCCATTTCCCCCCCTTTTCCCCATAAAGTCTTTTGCCTTCACTGTTGAATTAATAAAATATCTTGTGACTGGAATTGGAAAGAAACACCTTCAGGTTAACCTCTTATATATAATTAAGTTTGTTCTCAGGAAGTGTGTTAGCTCCACGTATTGTCTCCTTTTCTATCTTACTTGCCATGGAATATGTTTCAAAATCTTAATTTCTTTTCCTTCTGTAGTGGATCCTTTATTTTGCATGTTTCTTAGAACTTTTTCTCGAAATATTCTTGTGAATTTAACATTTATTTCTCTGGGGAGTTTATTATTCCTGGTATATGCTGTGTTAATTCTTCATGCTGTATCTATATTTTGTTGTACTTCTTCTGGGTGCACCTCCATAAATGGAGCTAAAAAATTAGTTACTAATTGCACAATATCTTCAACTATTTTTTTCTGGAAGATTCTGGTATCTAAGTATGAGGTTGGCTCCCTCCATTTGTAACTTTAGCATGTTGCTTTCATCCTGTTTTCTTTCATGTATCACTCCCAGTCCTGCATTCATATTCTCAATTCTCTTTTGTATTTTTTTAAAAGTTTTTTTCTATATTGGCTATTTCTTTTTTATTTTCTGTAATTTGATGTCTAATATCAGTCATTTGTGACCCTAAATCTTTGTACATTCCTCATTGTATCTGCTGTAATCCTGTGAATAAAATATTTTTAATATTCTGTTGCCAGTCCTTAAATTGCTGTTGCCTCAGTAATTTCAGACCTTGTTCTTGTACAGATGAACCTCTTGAGTTTCTTTCTTTTCCTCCCATCACTGTAATCTTCCAGATTTTTTAGAGATACTCTTTGGGTCTTTTCCCAGCAGGTGTCACTGTAACATTACTTTTCGTTCAATCAAAACCATAGGTTAGCACTTCTCTGTCATTGAAATGCCCTCACAGTCACCAGTCAAAACAATTAGTGTTGAAAAGGCAAGAGAAGGTGAGGTAAGTAACATTTGCAGTTCAATTTTTCTCTCTAGCCTCAGTAATTAGGGGTAGGTCCTCCAACCAAAGCTGCTCCAGGCTCCAGGAGGGAGGGTCACTGCCATCACAATGCCAAAGGAAACCAAACAAAGGTGCCTCCGATCTGGTAATGTTATAGGATCTAAGATTCTTCTTAAGTTCCAAAGTTCTGTTTTCTCGTTCTAGTTTCCTCCATCAGCATTGTAAATTTCACAGGAATTAGTCTTTGCCTTTAATTAAAACAGTTCATTTACCAAATATCTTTCTCCCCTTCTCCCTCTTTCTCCTTCTCTTTCTTCTCCTTTTCTCAATCAAGGCTGGGGGATGGAGGGTCTTGCTCTACCGCAACCCAAACAATTGCAGGATCTAATCCACTTTCACTAACTCATTAAGCCCAGCTTTCTTCTGTGTCATTGTTTTAGGTCCATAATTACTTATTTACATAAAACACATATCTTGACTTGTCAGGATATTTTCCAAAATCCTTCTGTATTGCTCCGTTCTCTGCAAGGGATGTTTCCAGTTCTTTGTCCAACATGGCTTCCTCCTTGGTCTGTGCACTCAGAAAAGACTTCAGGGGAAGAAAGCAGCTTCCATCAACTTCTCTCCCCTTTCTGTCACCTCTGCTGCTTCAGACATCTATTGCCGGACTGTCCTTTTGCCCCCACATTGGGGGCCTTGAAACTGAGGGATACTGGTCAGTTTCAGGAGCTCCCCTGAAAAACCACTGCTCTCACCATGATGAAACCCCACCTCTCCTTGCAAGCCTTATCAATTACCATGCCAGTTTCAACCTCGAAAAATACCAGATTGGCAATTAGAATCACTGTACGGCAGTACTTTGAAAAGTTGTGGTTGGAGATAATTGGAATCATGAGTGGAAGCTGTAATGAACTGAAGGATACTAGGAATTGTAGTCATATAAAGATGGGATCTGTTAGGTTCTGTGTAAGGTGAGTTAAAAGCAGTGGGATGTGTGGAATGCGTTTTTGCAGAGTTATTTGCCTGGTACAGAGATAAGAAGGCAAGGCCAAAGGAGCTGGAAGGAAAACCAAACAACTGGTTTAACTGGAAGCCAGATAAGACACCTGTGGATCTCATGTGAAATATGGGTAGACAGTTGTATTAAGCCTTCTTGCAATTAACTGGATGACAGCTACAAAGTGTCAGGAAGAAGGAGGTCCTAGACAAGTAGAAAAATGATTGTTTGGGTATGTAAAAGGTTGTTTCGTGGCATGTTGAGGAATGCTTGCAGAATGTAAGAGAAAAAAGAAAGGAGATTGAATAGCCCAGCTTAAAAGTCAAAATGATTATTTAGCTTATATTTTAGTTGTTCTTATTTTATTTAGAAATAGCAGCTTTATTTAACCATTGCAATGCATGGACCTTGAGCCAGACATCCTGGAGAGTGAAGTCAAGTGGGCCTTAGAAAGCTTTTCTAACAACAAGACCAGTGGAGGTGATGGCATTCCAGTGGAACTATTTAAAATCTTAAAAGATGACACTGTTAAGGTGCGACATTCAATATGCCAGCAAGTTTGGAAAACTCAACAGTGGCCAGAGGACTGGAAAAGATCAGTCTACATCCCAATCCCAAAGAAGGGCAGTGCTAAAGAATGCTCCAACTACCGTACAGTTGCACTCATTTCACACGCTAGCAAGGTTATGCTCAAAATCCTCCAAGGCAGGCTTCAGCAGTATGTGGACCAAGAACTCCCAGAAATACAAGCTGGATTCCGAAGGGGCAGAGGAACTCGAGACCAAATTGCTAACATGCGCTGGATTATGGAGAAAGCCAGAGAGTTCCAGAAAAACATCTGCTTCTGCTTCATTGACTACGCAAAAGCCTTTGACTGTGTGGACCACATCAAACTATGGCAAGTTCTTAAAGAAATGGGAGTGCCTGACCACCTGATCTATCTCCTGAGAAATCGATATGTGGGATAGGAAGCAACAGTTAGAACTGGATACAGAACAACTGATTGATTCAAAATTGGGAAAGGAATACGACAAGGCTGTATATTGTCTCCCTGCTTACTTAACTTATATGCAGAATACATCATGTGAAAGGCTGGACTGGGGGAATCCCAAACCGGAATTAAGATTGCCGGAAGAAATATCAACAACCTCCAATATTTATTTATTTATTTATTTAACTTATATGCCACCCACTCTACCCAAAGGTCTCTGGACAGCTTACAGTTATGCAGATGATACCACTCTGATGGCAGAAAGTAAGGAGGAATTAAAGCACCTTTTAATGAGGGTGAAAGACAAGAGCACAAAAAATGGTCTGAAGCTCAACATCGAAAAAACTAAGATCATTCCACTGGCCCCATCACCTCCTGGCAAATAAAAGGGGAAGATATGGAGGCAGTGACAGTTTTTACATTCTTGGGCTCCATGATCACTACAGATGGTGACAGCAGCCATGAAATTAAAATATGCCTGCTTCTTGGGAGGAAAGTGATGACAAACCTTGACAGTATCTTAAAAAGCAGAGACATCACCTTGCTAACAAAAGTCCACATAGTCAAAACTATGTTTTTTTCTGTAGTGATGTGTCACATTCCCGGGGGTTACAATAGCCGAAGTCCAGTAAACCAGTCCAGGGTCAGAGATACCAAGAATGCAAACCAGAGTTCCAAAACAAACTTACAGAGTGCAGTCCAAAGTCAAAGTCCAGAGTCAGATACACAGTCAGAGTCCAGAGTTCAGAGTACGTAGTCCAGGGCCAAGGTCCAAAGTTCAATACCAGTGCAAGCCCAGGGTCAAGGTCCAAAGTTCAGGAACAAGAGACGTGGATGCCAGCCAAGATGTTGACTCCTTGCTTCCACAAAGTTTCTTGCTTCGCTGAAGCTCGTTTTATCCTAAAGCAGCTCCCTGTGCTGTTGGAACGCTCTCTATTCTGCTAGTACTCAGGGCTAGGTGAACGCAGGTCCCTGTGGAAAGCTTTAGAGCGATCCTCTGCTCTTCTTTCCCTGACTCTTTTCCGAAGCCTGCCCCGAAGCCTGTCTGCTGTGGAGGGAGAACCTGGAGGCTGCTCAGCTGTTTCCAATCTTTCCACATTCTCCTCAGCCACAATTAACCCTTCTGGCTCCAGATCTTCAGGCACACTCATGACATGATGTATGGAAGCAAGAACTGGACCATAAAGAAGGCTGACCACCTTTAATGATGCTTTTTAATTGTGGTTCTGGAGGAGACTCTTGAGAGTCCCCTGGACTGCAAGGAGAGCAAACCTATCCATTCTAAAGGAAATCAACCCTGAGTGCTCACTGGAAGGACAGATCCTGAAGCTGAGGCTCCAATACTTTGGCCATCTGATGAGAAGAGAAGCCTCCCTGGAAAAGCCCCTGATGTTGGGTAAGACGAGAAGGTGATGATAGAGGATGAGGTGGTTGGACAGTGTCATCGAGGCTACCAACATGAATTTGACCCAACTCCGGGTGGCAGTGGAAGAAAGGAGGGCCTGTTGTGTTTTGGTCCACGGCATCATGAAGAGTCGGACACGACTTAATGACTAAACAACAACAACAATTCCCCTTTTGATGATCTTTAATTATCAGAAACATGCAGCCTGTTGTCATCCAAGGTTCAGTTGTAGAATTTAGAATTAAGTTATTAAATTGCACTGCTATACATTAATAAAAATCCCTGTAGCTGATCTAGACCAGGTGTACTCCAATTTTTCCCAGCCTTTACTTGCCTCTTGATCATTTCAGTTGTTATTGCAATATCATCCATTTGTTTTCCTTGAGTTTCTTTACAAATGTCTTTAATCCATAAGGTGTTTTTGTTACGTTTGGTTGGGCTTCCCCACATTTCTTTCCAGAATTTTAGAGCATCATCTTTAGATGGGCCTAATTTCTTTTGCTCTGCATTTTCTTCTAGTGATGTACAGAATAATCATTGGTTATTTTGAAAAGGTATGTTTTCTCTATTGTTTCAAGTATCCATCATATCTTTCAATTTTCTTGCCCTCTCAGGTCCTGGAATAAAGACGCGAGACAGTGATATGGATTAAAATATGGGCCACACTTTATTAAATCACATCCAATTACAGTGGTGCCTCGCTTAACGATTGCTTCGTATAACGAAAATTTTGCTTAACGATGGCTTTTTTGGAGCGATCTTGTGCTCCGTTTAATGATTTTCCCTATGAGCGATTTTCACTTAACGATTTCGGGACCATGCTTCGCATAACTATTAGGTTTTTGGTCCCCTTGTTTCGCTTAACGATTTTTTGACAGCCCCATTTTCGCTATTTTAAAAATATTCTAAAATGTTTAAAAAATGTTTAAAATGCTTGGAATCGTTAGTGCACCTAATAAAACCTTTGTTAAATTAATTTGGCTTTGTTCTGAGTCTTTTTGAATTTTTTGTGAATTTTTTTCTCCCCCATTGAAATGCATTGAAAAGGCTTCAATGCATTTCAATGGGGGAACCGTGTTTCGCTTAACATTTTTTCCTATAGCGATTTTCGCTTAAGGATGGTAATCCGTTCCAATTGGAACGGATTATCCGGTTTTCAATGCATCTCTATGGGAAATGGTGTTTCGCTTAACAATGTTTTCACATAGCGATTTTTTTTAATCAATTAAAATCGTTAAGCGAGGCACCACTGTATATATTTCGCTGGCCTCATCAACTGAAGGGGCCTGCGGTAGTGTGGAAGCAGGGAAAAGCAGGGTATCCAAAAACAGTCAATGGGCGAGTCCCAGGCCCCAGGTTCCAGTGGTCTTGATGACAGCAGGAACACGGCCGGCCTCTAATAGACACCCCAAACCTCGAGCCATCTTTACTTAATGACTGTAGGTCCGGAAGTGGCCCAGCGCATCTTCCTGCTGCTGGCCCTGTAATCGCATGATCCGCAGAGCCAGGAGGTCAGATGCACTGTTCGATTACCATAATTACCAATGGGACATACCGAGACAACCTGTTATTCTGCACTACCCGCAAGTGGGACTAAGAATACCACCAATTGTGGTAAAAGCGTTCCTTAGAACTGCCTTTACACGAGACAGAGAGGGATTCAGAATGATTAGTCCCTAATGCTAGCAAAACCGGGTCCTGTAATTTTGCCCTAGGCGACTTCTCACTCCTTAACCCAAGTCTGTCTCGATTTTATATAAACAATCTGGAAGGTCTGCTCTTCCTCTTTTATTACTCTAGGACCCTCATTTGGTAGTGTAATGTGGCCAGATCAAAACAATCTTAGTTCAAAAATATCCAATTTACTACAGTAGCTTGGTCTAAACAAGGAGGCAGCTTACAGACAATTTGTCTTTTTATATTTTATTTACAAAAGATATTATTTCAACAAGCTCATTTTAACGTCCTTCAGTATTTCCAAAATAACCCCCAGCCTTAGCCACCAGTCATTTCCTCTATAAAGTGAAAATAATAAAACAGTCTAGCTATATCTTAAATAAGCATTCTTACGCAGTCTTCTGATTAAAGTTCTGCCAGACGCATCTCTCTCCATGTGTCGTCTCTGGCTGTCGTGAAAGCGAACTCTTCCCTCATCTCTCTTCTCCGTCCTTCTTCTTCTTCTTCGCCCATCTTCCTTAAATTAAGAAGTTATGTCCTTGTCCATCGAGGAGTTGAGATAAGATAAGGTCAGCTTGCTCTTCTTAACTTTTTTTTTCTTTAGCTGGAGAAGAATTGACCTTGTACATTTTCTCTCTAATTAGCACCTGGGCATAAGCAGATTTCTAGCTTTTTCGTTGCAGCTCTGAACTAAATCCTATGAAATACAACACTATTCTATTTTCATAATCAAATCCATGACATGCCCCCCCTTAAATATACAAAATACAGGACTATTAAAGTTCTTATTTTGTTACTAACTTAACATTTGATTATGAAAGGTTAACAAGACTATTTACAATATCACATGTGTATATACAGTTATCTTAACCAAGTATTAAATTCATAACAGTAATATATCTTTTCTTACGGCTAAATACATCTCTATGAAAAATACAGAAAAAGAAAACAAGTTAATTCATTTTAAACAGAGATTCAAGGTAACCATATTACAGCATACAGTCTTTCAACGATCTGTTACATTATGTTCGATTTTTCTCCCCACATTGTTACAATCAGAATTGTTTGCAGATCTGTTTCTATACATTTTTAAACTATTTACATGATACATAATTGGTTTCTTGGACGAATTTAACATTTTCACAATATAATTCACATTTCCCACTTTTTGTATGATTTCCCCTGGACCTTCCCAAACTACTTCCAATTTTGAAGGTCTGAGCGGGTTTAGTACAAGTACCATATCACCCACTGCAAACTCTCGGTGACGGGCCTTTTTGTCATGATAGTATTTTTGTTTTATTTGGGATTTCAACAAATTGTCTCTTGCCAATTCTTGCACTGCTAGAAGTTTTTCTTGTAGTTTCCGGACGAAATCCGCGACTGGAACCGTGCTACTTCTGACCACACCTTCCCAGTCTGATCGTAGTAGATCTAATGGTCCTTGTAGGTTTTTCCCAAACACTACCTCACTCGGCGAAAAACCTCCCAGAGAAACATGAGGTGCACTTCTGTACGCGAACAAAACAAAAGGTAATAGTTCGTCCCAAATGTTCCCATATTCTTGGACTAGGGTTTTAATCATCCTCAACAAGGTTTGTTGTCCTCTTTCCACCATTCCGTGAGATTCTGGATGATAAGGAATACTAAAGTTTAATTTAATTCCGCTGATCTCACAAATTCGGCTCATCAATTCGCTTTTAAAAGCACCGGCTTGATCGCAAATAATTTGAGTTGGTACCCCTATTCTAGAGCATAAATCCACTACAACTCTAGCAATAGTTTGGGCCGAAAGATTGCTGATGGCGTATGCCTCGATCCATCTGCTGGCTTGACAGATGAACGATATGATGTATTTTTTCTTTGACTTCGTGGGTACAAAAGGTCCTAGTACGTCCATTTGAAGATATTGGAATACTTGATCTGGGATTTCTGTCAGTTGCATTTCTGCCTTTGTACTGTCGGTCTGTTTCCCCGTTCTCTGACAATAATTGCAGGAATTAACATAGTCCTTGACGTTTTTGGAAATGCCGGGCCAATAAAAATGCTGCGAAATCCTACTTAAAGTTTTTTGAATTCCAAGATGTCCGCTACTTGGACTATCATGGGCAAGTTGCAGAATTCTTTCTCTGTACTCTCTTGGAATGACTAGTTGTTGTACTGGTTCCGCCTGATCATTTGATTTGGGAAAATATTCTCGGTACAATAGTCCATTTTGTCCCCACAAAAAGGTTACTTTTTGTTGTACCGGTTGTACCGCGTAACTGTTGGCTTGAGACCTCAAAGAATCCAATGTAGGGTCTTCCATCTGTTTTCGTTTGAACTCCTCTGATCCCATTGGTACTAGTAAATCCTCTGGTTCAGTTTTTATCTCAGTTGTACTATCCGTTTCATCTGCAAGGGGTTGATGTTGCGTTACATGTCCATCTGATTGCTCCTCAGAGTTATCTTCAGTTGGGACTTGCTCTATTGCTTTGCTTCGCGCACGTGTCACTGCTTGTATGGAAGCTGATTTTAAAGTGTGTTGGTGGTTAAGAAATGCTAGATCGTTTCCCAATAAAAAATCAGGTTTACCTTCATGCACTAATAAATATTTTGCACCTTTCCAATTCTTGTAGCTAATTTGCACGTAGACTAATGGTGCGAATCTCTCGATTATTTCTCCTGATCCATATGTTTTCACTGGACATCTCAGGTTATTCAAGATTAGTTCTGGATCCACAAACTGTTTGTTAATTGATGAGATATCTGCAGCGGTATCCCTAGAGGCATTTATGGTCAAATCTCCCGTAGAAAAATGTAGGGTTACCGGTTCTGAGAAACTTTTCAGTGACCAATATAACTGTTCTTCCGGTATGATGCTACTGGGCTCTATAATTGAAAATTTCTCCCCTGAGGATGTCTGCTGGTTTACTGTTGTAGAGACTTGAGCTACTTGTAAGCCCATTATCCTTGGCACCATCCTTGGCTCCGTTGCTTGCATTTCACTGGTTTCAGAAAAATTTGGATTGACTCCTCCTTGTCTCTGGGGTGGCACATTACATAGTTGATTAATTACATGTGGTTCTGTTGGTTGTTCTGGTATTTCTAGCGATGTTGCACTGAGATAGTTGACCTTCGGGGTTGTTGACTTATATTTCCTTTGAGCCGGTATGGGCGCCTTCTCGAATCTCCTTGGTGCTGGCAAGGGTGTCTGCTGAAATCTCCGTGGGGCAGGTAACGGGGTTTTGCCAACTGGCTTCTCCTCTTGACTAGTTGATCCCGCCAGTCGTGGACAATCTCTTTTTAAATGGGCTCCTCCGCATTGAAAGCAAGTCAAGGGTGACCTAGTCTGGCTAGGGCCCATGCTTCTTCGCTCTCCAGCAAAAGACTGTCTTGATTCGGGAACCACTGTCTTCTTGGATTCGTATTGACTCTGCCTTCTAAACACTTCTGGAATAGGCCTTCCTCTGGTAATAGGTTCACTCTTCTTGAAGGAAATTAATTCATCGGTTTTGAGCGCCAACGTTTGGAGGTCTGTGCAATTTTTCTCCAATAAGCTACTCTTCAACTCTGGTGGTACTAAATTTAGAAAATGTTCTGTATACAGTAGCATTCTTAAGTCCTTGAATGTATTGACTTTGGCAGCCTCTAACCAACGGTCGCCTAACACCTCTATTTGATCAGCAAGGGCGGAATAACTCATTTGAGGGGTCTTCCTCAATTTTCTAAACTGTTGCCTTAACAGTTCTGGTGTAAAACCTTCTCTTTGGTAAACCAAAATTTTAAACTGCTCCCAAGTTAAATTTTGGCTGGAACTTCTTGCTAAAATGGTGGCTAACTCCCCGGAAACTTGTGAACGTAGAAGTTTTAAATATAATTGTGTTGGCACGTTCAGATCAGCACACGAAGATTCAAAAAGTGATAAAAATGAAAAAATGTCATCGCTCTCTTGGTAATATGGTAGGTTTCTCCTGTCAATGTTAGATATTGAGTCACTGGCTTGTTGTTTCTCAGCAATTTGCTTCTCTAAAATCTGTAGTTTCATTTCGTGGTATCTTCTTGTTTGAAGTTCATTAGCTGTGTGTGCATTCACCCATTGTTTCTGGCAAGCTAATAAATCAGCCATCACTTCAGCTAACTTATTCTCTAGAGTTGACCGGTCTGCAGCATTGCCACTAATGTCAGCCTCTGCTCCAGCTGTTCCCCTCTGTGTGGTTATTTCTTCATTAGGAAATTTTTCTTGGGCAGGCAGGCCCGTTTGAACTGCTTCTACTATTTCTTCTTCCTCCTCTGGAAGTCCTGCTTCCCGTAATTTGGACCATGTGTCATCTGGATCATTTGCCAAAACTCTCAGGACAGCGTCTTCTCTTTGGTGAGTCAACAATCTGTCCGTTTGCAATCCACCTGGTAACTGGAAAGAAGCAGCTCTTTCAGCCCCAAATCGATCATCGGTGTGTTTTAAAATTCCTCTTCCTATGACTGACTTCTGGCCATCCGCAAGAATCTTCTCTGTTAGCAGGTCCTGTTGAATAGGAACTTGTTCCGCCCCAGTGTACTGCTGTGCCATTCTTGGCTTTACTTTTGGTTTAACAACTTCAGGATTTGCTTCTATTAATCTTTGGGCATATTCTTCATCCTCTGGGTTATCTACTACCCAGTGTTCCACTGCTTCCAAAATCTCCTTATCCACTGATACTTCAGGCAGTGAAAACCGACTGCTAAAAGCCATTTTTCCTTTTTTTCTCTCTCTCTCCCTCCCTGCAGCCTTGGCCGAAGCACGGGAGGAGCAATAAAACAATTAAACTGTCAGCTTTGACTGATCCTACTTTCCCTCCAGGAAATCCTTTTGGCTCTGGCTTGGGGTAGGAAATTTTCCCTTTTTTAATTTTATTTAATTACTTTTAAATTACTTTTATTATCCTGGCTGCTCCTTATAGACTCCTGCTACACTCAAAACAATTTTGCCACTCTGTCACCTGAGTGAAACGAGCTGGCACTTTTTAAACAGCACAATGCTTGTTCCTTAGAACTCTTAAGCCACTGGCAGAATCTCTCCTTGCATCACTTTAGCCTGAGTTTTCTGCATAGGAGTCTTCTCCAGTCACAATAATTTACAACCTTCCCTGCTTTGCTCTGAAGCTCACGCCAGAGAAGTTTCTCTTGGTCTTTATTTAGCAGTGTGTATCTGCTTGCTCACACATCTGCCTTCATAAAACAATTACAAGCGCTAATTCAGCCCTTGAGCAAAGCGCAAACCAAATCCCATCTGCCACTATACTGTAAACATGGCACGTAAGGCTCAGATCCCAAGATGCCACCATGTGGTAAACACGGCACGTGAATAATATCCCACCGCTGCCACCATGTGGTAAAAGCGTTCCTTAGAACTGCCTTTACACGAGACAGAGAGGGATTCAGAATGATTAGTCCCTAATGCTAGCAAAACCGGGTCCTGTAATTTTGCCCTAGGCGACTTCTCACTCCTTAACCCAAGTCTGTCTCGATTTTATATAAACAATCTGGAAGGTCTGCTCTTCCTCTTTTATTACTCTAGGACCCTCATTTGGTAGTGTAATGTGGCCAGATCAAAACAATCTTAGTTCAAAAATATCCAATTTACTACAGTAGCTTGGTCTAAACAAGGAGGCAGCTTACAGACAATTTGTCTTTTTATATTTTATTTACAAAAGATATTATTTCAACAAGCTCATTTTAACGTCCTTCAGTATTTCCAAAATAACCCCCAGCCTTAGCCACCAGTCATTTCCTCTATAAAGTGAAAATAATAAAACAGTCTAGCTATATCTTAAATAAGCATTCTTACGCAGTCTTCTGATTAAAGTTCTGCCAGACGCATCTCTCTCCATGTGTCGTCTCTGGCTGTCGTGAAAGCGAACTCTTCCCTCATCTCTCTTCTCCGTCCTTCTTCTTCTTCTTCGCCCATCTTCCTTAAATTAAGAAGTTATGTCCTTGTCCATCGAGGAGTTGAGATAAGATAAGGTCAGCTTGCTCTTCTTAACTTTTTTTTTCTTTAGCTGGAGAAGAATTGACCTTGTACATTTTCTCTCTAATTAGCACCTGGGCATAAGCAGATTTCTAGCTTTTTCGTTGCAGCTCTGAACTAAATCCTATGAAATACAACACTATTCTATTTTCATAATCAAATCCATGACACCATTCAAGTGCCAAACAAACCCTTCTCCAGTGTGGGATAGGCGAAAAATCCCCCCATCCAACAGCCAATCATGATGCAGGTCAAAAATTCCTATCTGGCCCCTTATTGGTGGCCACAAACACATGAGAAAGAGGGCAGGCAGGCGGGTGCCTGCAATCGGAAAGAGGGCTCCTCATGGGTGTCACTCACCCCCACCCTCTTGAACATGTGACCGGAGCTGCCTCACATCCTCTGAAACCAAGAGGGCAAAAACCAGCCGCACAGTTCCAGGACATTAAAATGTCCATCCTGTGGCTGGAACCTTTGTTGTAGCTGTTACACACGATGATGATGATGATGATGATGATGATGATGATGATGATGATGATGATGATGATGATGATGATGATCATCATCATCATCATCATCATCATCATCATCATCATCATCATCATCATCATCATCATCATCATCTAACACAGAAGAAATAATTCAATGTGTGAAGTGGGGGAAGCATTTAATTCACAGTTTGTAAGCAGTTGTAAGTGCAAGTCAAGAGCCAGAGAACAGGTCTGCTTCTGAGGTGGTTAAAACTATAACAATTTATATAAAGATGCATCATCCATTATTCTCTCTGTGCTCTGTTCAAGACCTGTTTTTCTATTTCAGGTCACCTTGCAAAACGTACTTCAGAACAATTAGTCTGCAGCATGGTATTGAGATTTCATTGTCAGGAAGTTAATACAAAACAGTTTTTACTTCACTATTGAGAACTAAAGGTAAAATGCTGCACATGATGCTACTTGAACTCTAAAGAGGTGTCAAACCAAGCCTTTTTATATCCCTTCACAGTTGAAAGAGGAGGTCAGAGCTCTCCAAGGAAAATGGAATGGGGTCTGCTTTCAGATATTAATGGTTAGATAAACTTTAACTCAGTCATTGTGACAGCTGCCAGTCATGGTGCTCTGTATAAGGGGGTTGGAGTGGGCAGAAGGATTATGCCAAAAGGCTCATTGCATTGTTCTTCTACCAGATGATCAAAGGCAGATCAAGTGGCTATAGAAAAGGTCCTCTCCTTTTGTTTCTAATAAGCATGGCATTATTAAATGTTTCTGTTTTGCCATTTATATCCAACAATGGCTTCTGAAACAGAAACCAAAAGAAATATCACATAATTCTTTGCCAGAAAGGTTAATTCCAAAGACATTCTAGGTGTTAATTTCATCCAAGAATGACTAAAGCCAAGGTTAAAAAAAAGGGGGGGGGATCTGAGATGTTATTGGAATTCCCAGAATCTCTGACTTTGTACCAGCTGTGGTTTTAGAGAGTAGTCCAGCAACATCAAACTTGGTCAACTTATGTTTGGGAACCATTGGGCTATAGCTTAGTGCTGGAACGTGTTTCTGTTGTACTTGTCCAGATGCAAAATACATAACTTACCTGAGATAATGTAAAAATATTTGGCAAATATTAGTATGTGCTTATCAAAACTAAATAAAATTCTGATTTTTTTAACATTAGTCTATTTCTATAGCCACAGCTATCTTTATGGTGGAAAGAAATGTGTTGTATCTGCCTGTAATGTAACTGGTTCAGAGTCAGACTTGTAAAATCTCTGTACTCAAAGGTCTCGAAATGGGTGCATCTCTTTGTTTTGCTTTCTCCTGGTTTCAGATCTATTTAAATGGTTGTCAAGTGGTTGTCACTATTTTTTCATTCTAAGAAATCTTCAAAATTTGGCAAACAGAATTACAGACTAATAGATATGACAGAAAAGGAAAGATGGAGAGGTAAGAGGAGGGAAAAGTGAAACTGTGCCAAATCCTTTAAGTTAGATAATATTTCATGTAATGAGCAATTAGGAAAGAAAGAATTTACTGAAACTATCCCACTGTCCCACTTTGATGGAATGGCTAATGTCATTTTAGGGAGGAATTCAACAGAGATGGTTTTTTAACAGAGCTCATTGAGGAACCCATTTTTTTCTCTTGTGGCCCATTGGAATGGTAATAATAGTAGAATTGTAGTTCAATTTATCAACTACTGCTTACACATGTTGAAAAACAGCCCTACTTTGTATTTGGATGAAAGGTGGTTAACTGATGAAAAAAGGAGTCACTTTCTAGGATTTTCCGTTGCATGGTGGTGTAGTGATCTCTCCTGGTATGAAAGAGCTGTCGGGAGGTGGAGCCGGAGAAACTAGAAGGGAGGGGTAAGTCAAAGTCTAGAGTTCAGTCAGAGACAGAGTTTTGAAGGGAGAAAGAGTTTGGGGTTTTGAGGCAGAGAGAATGTTTAAGGAGTGATTAGTCAGAGTGTGACCTGTATTAATTAAGACAGAAGAGGTTAAAGCAAAATACTGAAGTTTGTGTACCTTTAAGAATGTGCTTAAGAACTAGTCCTAAAACAACTTGTAATCAATAAACCTGTTTCTGTTTAAAAGTTCAGTACTGAATGGACCTCAGTCTTTCATAGGAAATATAGGTTGGGAAAGAGATCAACTGGTGGCAGCATGTTAAAGGGCACGTTGGGATACTTGTGTGAGCTCTGTGTTTCATGAAACAAGCAGGGCTCACAGAGTAAACATCACAGGCTTCACTTAGTGAAAGGCACAAGAGGGTTTCCTGTGGACCAGTATTTTTTATCCTTTTCAGATCATGATCTCATTTTATAATTGTCAAGTGACCTGTACATAAAAAGGTATTTTTAATGGGGTAAAGAAAACATGGCCCAATTATATTGTTAAATAGAATAGAAGAAACCATATGTCTTTGGCTGGATTATGCAAGCAAAGTGCAGGCAACTAGCATAATCTAATCGTCTTCTTGAGACTGAAACATTGTTTTTACTTCTGAATTCTCTTCTTGGTAAGCCTGTGTAACAAAGTCATCATTTTTCTGTTTTAAAGGGTCTTTTTTGAGGATCAGTATTTCAACCCTTGAAGCCTGGATTCCTTCCAAATAAAAGTCAAGCAGGTGAGGCCAACTATTCTCTTTCAGGATTATAAAGAGTGGTTTTTCAGTTTATTTGATCTTTTTAAAATATGGGTACATTAAACGTTACTTGCTCCTATATAGGGGGAAAGGTTTTACTTTAAAAATCCCATAACTCAAAAACTAATCCAGTGGAAAGAACATGCAATTCTGTCTTGGTCATGGTAAAAACTTTAAGGGTATTTATTCTATAGCATTAATGCAAAATATACTGACAGTACTTTATATATTTGTATTTGATACAAACTCATGCTTGAGAGACTAATTGTATTTTCATATTATCACCTGATCAAAGATAGCAACTGTGATGCCCAAGCCTCCCTAAGGGGCACCTAGCATTCGGTCAGAGAGTTGGACAGGCCACTTACCTACCACCTTTGCACTGGGTCAAGTCCCAAGACCTCAGCAGTGCATAGCGTAAGCCCTTTGAACAAATCTGACCTTAAAAGTACACTTTACTTTTACCCAGTACTTTGCAAGTACAGACACATCAGCTTTGTGGTTCCTTAGAACTCACAAAACTCAGTTAGGTAGAACTCTTAAAGATAGCTAGTTTGTGGCCCTTTCCACCTCCTGGATTTAGCCAGACAGTGCTGTTCAAGAGACCAGTGCTTTTGTAAGATTTTTTATAATTAATTTTTATTAGAAAAAAAGATTTTCATAGAATCAGCTTATATTGCTCAAGCTTTAGCATAAAGAACATATTCAAAGATTATTACAGTTAAAAAAATAACTAATCCCCGTTAAAATAATAGACACTATTATGCTGGACTAAGGTGGGCTAGCCCCACCTTCTTCTTTCTCTTCACTTACATTCTCTCTCCTTCAAGCCACATACTCAAACCATCAAGTTCTTTCTCTCTCCCACCATCATGCAATTGAATTCCAGAACAGAACTTCTTTCACATAACCCATTGTCTATTTTCTATATTCTCTAACTTCTCCCTTCTTCTTGACAATTCTGGCTATTAACCAATTAGCCTCAAGGGGCTGTAACACTTTCCTCCTCCCTCAATTCCCATGAAAGTCCAGGTGTTTTATCTCTTCTCCAACTAGCTCAGAATGTTGAGTTTTCCACGGGTCCCTTGATTCGACCCTCAGCTTTATTTCAAATCTTGCTGTAATGGTCTTCAGGAAAACACTCTCATCGCACTTAGAAAAACACATTCCAATGTCTCTCAAATCATCTTCACACAGAACCTGTCTGACTCCATCTTACATTTCTCTGACTACATATCCCATCATCATGACAGCAACAAATAAGCAGACTCCCAAGAGACAGCACCTAACAAACTACATAGGTTATTTTTCTGACAGCCTCCAGACCATCTAACTGAATAACGTAATTATCACTATTTTCTTCTATCTACAGTGGTGCCTCGCTTAGCAACGTTAATTTGTTCCACAAAAATCGCTGCAGAATGGAAACGTTGCTATGCGATATTAAAAAGCCCATAGAAACGCATTGAAACTCCTTCAATGCATTCCTATGGGCTTAAAACTCACCGTTGCGTGAAGATCCTCCATAGTGCTGACATTTTCGGTGCCTCTAAAGCGAGGAATCTGTCCCTAAACACAGCGGGTGGCCATGTTTTTTTCCCGGTGGCCATTTTGAAACTGCTGTTCAGCTGTGCGAAAATGGGGGTTTTGCGATGATCGCTTCCCTGCGATCATCGCAAAGCGAAAATACCCTATAGAGAACATCGCAAAGCGATCGCATTTGCGATCACAAAAACAGCATCGCTAAGCGATTTTGTTGCTAAACGCAGTGATCGCTAAGCAAGGCACCACTGTATTTGGCAGCTAACCCTCTTTACATTCATTGGTTAATACAGGATAGAATCTAATTGGTTTCATAAACTCTAATATGTAAATTACACAACTCTTAACATTCTTGCATACACTTATATACATGCTGAGTTGCACAAATTAGGGCTCAGATTAATAAAAATCCTAGAGATAAATAAGTAAAAGTCCACAGAAATAAAAAAGACACCCCCCCAATTCAGACAAATCTGAGGTAAAACTAAAAAGTCTGCATAAGCAATCCCCCATCTCCAAGGAGATTAAGGGGAAGCCGGAGAAGGAGAGATTCCAGAAAATTAGTCAGCCCTTATGAGCTAAGATGAGCCCTTGATCTCAGCCAGGCCCTGCACCAATTTTCCTTCCTCAAGTCCATCCCCTTTGTTAAGTAAAAACAAGAAACACAGACAATCCATGAGTTTACACTCAGGCAAATCTGGGCTCTATATGGTAGCAAAAACACATGGCCAATTAGATAGGTTAGTCTGTTCAAGAAACCAATGCATACAATTCCCAAACATTACTGCTTTATTAAGACATATGGTTCAGAAAAGAATTCAGATTATAGTAAAGCATTTCAGTTAGAAACATTTTCATATCAAGGCTGACAAATCACTCCCATCACTCCAGCTATATGAATAAAACAAGAAATGCATTCTAAACTAGGATATGCATAAGCGTAGTCATTCTTACGTATCCTGAGACTTCACAATCCATAGTCCAACAGGTAAGGTAAAATCCAGTTGTAATCCATTAGTCCATGTTGGCAAAAAGGCTCCATTCAAAAGTTATAATCCATTTTGGGAAAAAGCACATGTCTGTCCTTCCTCAGTCAAACTCCATCTTTTTCCAAATTCACCCAAATTCCTTCTTCTTCCCAGGATGCCTCATAAGGAACACCCCCTCCTGGGTCTTGTTGTCCCGCCTAACTTTCTCATGGGAGCTTGAGTCGTTATCATGTTTTGTGGCAGAATTATTATGACTACCAGGAATGTAGCTCTCTGGCTCTCCTTAGCAACTAGATAACCAGAGAACAAAACTTCTCTGACACAGCATGTAAAATTTTCCTACCACAGACACAGACATTAAATCAAGATGGATGCTATTGGGACAATCTTAGGACTACATATCCCATTCTCGTAACACATAAAAACACAAATCATCACAGCCTGAAGGCAAAGCTTGCCTGAGTTAAATTTTTCTCAGGGAAGCCAATCTGAGGCAAACCAGAGTTACTAAAGTGCAATAGCAACCAAAGCAGCATAATTGATGTATGTTGTTTTTCTCCCTTAAACCAAAGTAAGTGTGGCCAGCTTATATAAGGAAAGTAAAATGAATTTACTTTAGAAAAATAAATTCTATACTAAACTTCCAGAACAGAATAAAATGAATTATAAACAATGGGTTAACAGACTGAAGATTGATTTACAGATTTAGAAATTTGTAATTGTATAGAAAAACAAAAGCCTGATAATGGAGAGTTAAGAAAGACATAGGAACAAAATGTCAGAACTGTGAATTCTATAATATACCATAGTCTTACAAATATTCAGTTGAGTTATGTAAGGAAATCATAGGTAGAAAAATGCTTGACAGTTTAGAAGCTATTGAATCTGATCAAGCTATTAAGCAACAAACATTTAAATGATAAGAACTGTGAACAACATAGATAATTTTTAAGCATTACAAATAGTTTACAAATAGCAGGTATTGAAATGACTGGTGAATTAAACAAAGGATTTTTTCTGTCATTTCTTGGAGTCTATTTTGCGACATTTGTATCTTTAGCCATTCCACAAAAGTCAACTTTTCACAAAACTGTGAGGAACTGAAGAGAACAATGTAAACATCAAGAAAATTCAGAGAAAAATGACATATACACATAACAGTTATAAAAAAGACACACAGCAAAATAATCCTTGAAGATGTTTTGGTTCTGGAAAAACTGGTCATATGATTAAGAACTGTAGTGTTCACAAGTATAGTTTTAACAAAAATAAATATTTTAATTCTGAACAAAGGAAAAGACAGAGATAAACAAAAAAGAATTTCACCAACAAAAACAAAATAAAAATGGTTTTATGTGTTATGAATTTACAAAAAGTTTACAAAAATTTGATTTCTGGCTTGTGGATACTGATTTCTATAGTCTTTCAACAACAGTAAATACTTTAAAGATCTTGAAGAAGTTGAATTTGGTAGTGTGAAAACAGCTAATGTTCAGTACATGAAAATGAATGGAAAAGGTTCAGTAATTTGAAACTGCAAAGATGAATTACATGAATATACTGACAGTGACTTGAATGTAATTTATTGGCCATTTTTGCTCTAGATAAAAAGGATTTAAAGTAATTTTTGAAGATTAAAAATATTTAATACAGAAAAATGACAAAGTTTATGGTGAAGCACTAATAAAAGACGGTGTTTATAAATTGGATGTATTAGATGAACAAGACCACAGTACAAGAGAAAAAGGAAGGTAAGAATAGTTTGCAGCTGTTACATTTGCTCAGAGAGATTTAAGTTCAATACTAAATTTACAAAAGCAAAATCTAGCAACAGGTATAAAGATAAAAATTCTTGATGATAATTTGAACAGATGTACAAACTACAGTGGCGCCTCGCTTAACGACGTTAATTCATTCCAGCGAAATCACTGTAGAGCAAAAACATAAAGGGAAAATAAAAAACCCATTGAAACGCATTAAAACCCGGTTAATGCGTTCCAATGGGCTAAAAATTCACCGTCCAGAGAAGATCCTCCATAGGATTTTCGGGTGCCTGTCTTGTGAAAAATGGCTCCTAAACACAGCGGGGAGCCATTTTGAGCACCCAGTGGCCATTTTGAAAACCCGACAATCAGCTGTTTTAATCATCGTAATGTGACGAATCGGTTCCCAAAGCAGGGACCGATCTTCACAAAGCGAATAAAACCTATTTAGACCATTGTTTTGCGATTGCAATTGCGATTGCAAAAACATCGTCATAAAGCGGATTTGTCGTAATGCGGGGCAATCGTTAAGTGGGGCACCACTGTATATTAAAGACAAAGGAGTAAGGTCTTCATTTAAATCCAGTAATATACAAAGAAACAACAAAGTGTGACATTTAACACAAAATGATCTGTTTGGGCCAATTAATGTTTCATCCATGTGTGAAAACAAATATAGTTTTGTTGATGATTTTTCAAGATATTGTAGACCTTACTTACTGAAAGAGAAAAGTAGGCTTCAACATCAACTTCAAAGTGTTAATGATGATGTATAAAACCCTAAACGGTTTGGGACCTCGGTATTTGGCAGATCACCTTCTCCCACCTAGATCTACCCGAATTACTCAGCATAGCCAGAAGGGTCAGTTGAGGGACCTAACGCCAAGAGAGGCCTGGAAATAAAGAACAAGAAACTGGGCCTTCTCAGCTGGGCCCCTCAACTATGGAATGGTCTTCCACCAGAGATCCGCCTGGCTCCCTCGCTGGATGTTTTTAAGAGCCATTTAAAAACTTGGCTCTTCAGGCAGGCTTTCCCTCATGTCAGTTCCTGAATTCTATCTTTCTGTTCTTGGATTCTCCATCTTGATCCTGCTATATTATTGTTCAAATGTTTTTATGATTATGAATGTTGTTTATTTTTGATTTTGATGTTTTATTGTTATTTAATGAGTTTATGATTTTGTAAGCCACCTCGAGTAGACGCTGTCTAGGGGGGCGGGGTATAAATTGAATGAATGAATGAATGAATGAATGAATGAATGAATGAATGAATGAATGAATAAATAAATAAATAAATAAATAAATAAATAAATAAATAAATAAATAAATAAATAAATAAAATTTAAAAATATGTGGCATGTTGTCATCAATAAATCTGGGAAAAAACTGAAGGCAATATAAACAGATAATAATGGCAAATTCATTTCACAGAAAATGAAAAAGCAGGAAACTTTGCCTATGAAGACAGTTGCGTATAATCCTGAGCAAAATGGATTAGCAGAAAGAAAGAAAAATAACATATATTTTAGAAATGACAAGATACACGTTAGCAGATGCTGAATTACCAAATAATTTTGGGGATAAAGCTGCAATGACTGCAACATATCTACAAAAGAGATTGCCAACTAAGCATACTACTAAAATGCCATTTGAGTAATGGCATGGCAAGGTTCCATGTATGAAGCATATAAGAGATTTTGGAAGTCATGCTTATATGCCTAAAGAGAAAAAACATAAATTAGATTCACAGCTGAACAAACCATATTAATTATATATGAACCAAACACCAAAGGATATAAAGTAATGAATCTGAAACAGGAGAAATATCAGATGTAATTCATTTTTGTGAATTGAAGAAAATTGATTAAAAAGAAACTATACTAAATAATTATGAAGAGAAATATCTATATAAGAAACCACTCATAGACATAATGCCAATGTCTTTAAAGTCTGATTCAGACAAAGATGTGGAAGGTGATGAAATACAATTTGAAACAAGTACAGAAATAGAAGGGGATAGAATCTGAGATGTCAGTGATGTTATTGAACTGGAAAGGCCCCTCGAGCCACAGGATTTTCCAGAATCATCTATTAGGCACTCATCTTGACCTAAACTTGGCACTGTCAGCATGTCCGTTCTCCTAAAAGAATCAGACAGCTCGAAATAGAGAGGTTCTAGGTCTGGTTGACCCCTATTTAAGTTGAGATGAGTCCCAGTCTCAACCAGGCTGTCTCACCAGCACCTTTCCCCAAGTCTATTCCCATTTAAAAATCATTGAGAACCAGGATATAATCATGAGCCTCAGAGTCATTAAGATCTCTCAGTACTCAAGAAAATATTGGACTCAAGGTAGCTAGTTCCGTGGCCTGAAAGAAATCAAATTTAGTATTGGTAGCAGGTTGTGTCTGTTCAAGACATCAAACATAATATCTTTGGTATATTTGTTTTATTAGAAAAATAAAGATTTAAAAGAATTCAGTTTATGCAAAAGCAAAGCAATCAGAAACATTTCCACAACTACCCAGTTAGAACCAACAAACTCCAGCTAGAAAAATAAAACAATAAAATTGCTATCTAGGAAAAATTAGGAAAGACATTGGCCTCTCCTCTAACTACTTGAAGAACTACGTCCTAAAAGAATTTCAGGAACTCCGAAGTCCCTCTAAGAATCCATAGTCCATAAAATCCATAAGGCAAAAAGTCTCCTTTAGAAATCCACGAGGCGAAAAGATCCTTCTCTCCCTCTGCATTCCTTCTTTTCTCTCCCATGCTGGAGAACCCCCCTTCTTCTTCTCACCCATCGATAGCCAATCAGGAAGAAGAAATAGTTATCTCTCTTAGTCCTTCTATCCCATGGGAACACAGGTGCTGTTTTGGTTTAGCTGCTGGAATGTTTAGACTTCAGTGAGAATGGAAAGTTTAGAATTCTGTATCCTGGTTACTAGATAAGAACACTGACTTCTGTGAAAGAAAACAGCATCTGGAAACTTCCATTAGAAGTACACAGACCAAGGATGGATTCTTTCTGGCTAATTTCATGACTACAAATCCCATTTAGAAATTACCTTCTGGCTTCCATAACCTATGTCATCATAGGTTAGCATAGCTGTGCCAGCCTATCCTGCCCTGCAAGACTGTTGTTTACAAGTGAACCAATATCATGGGAAAACATTGAACAAATGTCATTGGAAGAATCTATGAAGTGGAGATAATCAGCAAAGGAGGAAATAAATGCTTTGCATAAAAATCAAACTTGGACTTTAACGAAACTACCACGATGTAAAAAAAAAAGCCATAGTTTGTAAATGAGTGTTTAAAAAAAAGAAAGGAATCAATGGAGAAGCTGAAAGATACAATGCAAAATAAATATCTAAAGCCTTTTCACAAAAATATGGTGGAGATTATGATGAAGTTGTTGCTCCAGTTATAAGATGTACATAGCACTATTAAAAAGGTTATTGGCATAGCAGCATCAAGAAAAAAATGTAAGTAAAACATCTTGCTGTCAAAACAGCATCTTTACATGGGGGAATAACAAAAGAGCTATATATGCAACAACCACCAGGTTTTGTCAGCCAAAACCATCTAGAATTACTTTGCAAATTAAAGAGAGGACTATATGGACCTAAGCAGTGAGAATGTAGAATGAAAAACTAAACAAAATGTTGGTTCAACAATGATTTCAACAAGGTGATGGAGATCAATATCTCTCCAGCAGAATAAGATAAGCAAACATTTTGCTTATGTTATTTTATGTTGATGATCTTTCAGTTTCTACAGATTATGAACAAAAATATAGAGATATAATCAATTCAATTACATCTTTATTTTATGGTCACAAACCTAAAATATATATATGTATGTATATATATGTATGTATGGGACGTGGTGGCGCTGTGGGCTAAACCGCAGAAGCCTGTGCTGCATGGTCAGAAGACCAAGCAGTCGTAAGATCGAATCCACGTGATGGAGTGAGTGCCCATCGCTTGTCCCAACTCCTGCCAACCTAGCGGTTTGAAAGCATGCAAATGTGAGTAGATTAATAGGGACCACCTCAGTGGGAACGTAACAGCATTCCGTGTCTAAGTCACACTGGCCATGTGACCACGGAAGATTGTCTTCGGACAAAACGCTGGCTCTATGGCTTGGAGACGGGGATGAGTACCACCCCCTAGAGTCAAACACGATTGGACAAAAAAATTGTCAAGGGAAACCTTTACCTTTTTTGTATGTATGTATGTATGTATGTATGTATGTATGTATGTATGTATGTATGTATGTATGTATGTATGTATGTATGTATGTGTGTGTGTGTGTGTGTGTGTGTGTGTGTGTGCGTGCGTGCGTGCGTGCGTGCGTGCGTATGTATGTATAGTAAGAAAACTTAGCGCAGAAGTAGAGATGATGAATTAGGTGATGTAAAATATTATTTAGGTGCAGAACTTTAAAAATATGTAGATGGCTTATGTTTGTTAAATCAGAAACAAAAGATAATTGAGTTTTTTGAATGTTTAGGTTTTAAAGATGTATATGATGTTGCAATATCAATGCAAACTGTTTTTCTTAAAAGTAAAGGAGAAAGAAAAGATGCATCAGACAATAATAAGTGTAAAGTAGAAAGTAAGATTTTACCAAATAATGTTAAGTACAGAGCAGCAATAGTTAGCTTACTGCTAACACGGGTTCGAAAACACGTGTAAGCCTGGACAGAGAGCAATCAGGAGTTTGCACATGCTAAAATGGGCTGAGTGAGTCCAAACTCAGCTAGCCAAGATACAACACTCCTTCTCACAGGTCTGCCCACATAAGAACACCCTGGTACTCTCAGATGTTATTATGAAAAGGTCAAGTGGGCTTTGTAGTCCTTAGACTTAACTTGCACCACTGACAGGACTCTAGGTAAGCTAGGCCGAGGCAGCACTCTCAGATGACCCTATGACAAGTGTACTGTTCAGGAAACCAATTGAGTTTTATAATCTTTATTTTATTAAAGAATAAGCATGTTACTAAGTATCAAAGCCAAATTAAACCAAAACAAATAAACTAGCATTGTGCTGGTAAGTTACAAAGATGTAGTGAGGCAAAGAAAACATGAAAAATAGAAAAGTGTTCAAAAACCTTACAAAAACACAAAAAGCCATTAAAAAGAATAAAAACAGTTCCAGTCCAGTAAATCATTAGTAAAACAAAATAATCCAGTATAGTAAGTTATAAAAAGGCTATAGTCCTCAGTGATCCTGTAGAACAAGAATCCTGTATTAAAAAGAAAAATTCAGTAATAGTCCCATTGTCCTTAGAAAAGTCAAATCCAGTAAATGTACCATAGTCCTTACAAAATTACAAGAGCATAGTCCATATGGAGTATTCCAAGAAAAGAAGTCCATAAAGAATATTCCATAGAACAGTCCATAGAAAATAGTCCATGCATAGTCCTTAGGGAAAAAGCCCATAAATCCATAGGTAATCCAGTATAGTAAAGGTTAGTCCCATGTGTCACGAATGACTGAAGGATCGGTCTTGAAAGACAATGTCCATAGGCAAAAAGTTCCTTTTTCAAGAGTAACTGGCAAGGGCTTATCGCACCTTCCCACAATGTCATCCAATCAGAGTTCGTTACTAGGCAAACAGTCCTGTTGCACCACATGACTTCTTTCCCATACGCACCAGATGCTATTTGGGTTACTGTAGTTTATCAAAGAGTCACAACAATTCCCATCTAATCACACCGAGTTCTTTTCTCAGGCTATCAGAATAACATTCTCTCTGCTCGCCTAGAAAATAACCTGTCAGCATAGCAAAGATATTTTATACAAAGAAACAAGATGGAACCTCTCTGGCTCATTTCTTAATTACAAAACCCATATGCCTTAAAAGATTTTAACTCAAAATCCCATCTCATCACAAGCCCCCGGAAGATTAACAAAATTCTCAAACAATTTAAGTTTTAATTTTGATAACTGAATAAGATGAGATGTCATAATTAAGCATTAACAAAATAGAGAAAGATATTAACTTGAGCGTAAAGTAATACATTTCAAATATGATTCTAAAATAGCAAAACAATTGATACATGAGAACTATTATAATTATAGTATTTACCATACATGCGAGAAAATTGCATTAGATACTTCTACTAGTCTGAAAAACAGAAGAACAAACATGTTAGTATACTTAATCAGATACATCACTCTGCATATGCTCAGATAATACTCTAGTCATCAAACAGTAAAATAGTGAAACCAGGGTTAACATCATAATAACTTGTCAAACCAATATACTGAGATGAAGTAATAATAAATAAAACACTCTATGTATGCTCAGGAACATTGTAATGCAGAATATCAAGAAAATTAAACATCCGAGCTTTAACAATTCTAGCCAGTTTCTCCCCTTGCATCTGCACTGAACATTCTAGATAAACAATGGGCAATCAAGGCTTCCTTTCCAGGTAGATGTTCAACATCAAAATCATACTTTTGCAATCTGAAATACCACGGCATTAATCTTGGGCTTTGATATCTCTGCTTCTCTAAGAATGTCAAAGCATTTTTGTCTGCTTGAATAACCACTTTCCGTGTACATCCATATATTCTGAAAACATGAAGAGCCCACAAAATTGAATATGCATTTCCCTCCTGAGAGTTATACTTCCTCTCTTTTTCCTTCAACTTTCTGGCCACATAAGCTAAGGGGTGTAAAAAATTAGTGTCATCTGATTGAAGCAAAATCGCGCTCAAACCACATTCTGAAGAAGCAGTTTGAATGATCATGGGTTTAGCAAAGTTAGCTGATTGCAAGATTGGTTCTGTTATAAGTAACATCTTTAAACACTCAAAAGACTGGTTGCATTCTCGTGTCCACTGCATTGCAACAGATCTTTCTTTTCTTATTAATTTCTTTAGAGGTGACACCAAATCTCTGTAACCATTAATGCATCCTTGGAAATGGTCAACTAATCTTAAAAATACCAATATCTGTTCTCTTTCTGTAGGAACAGGCCAATCATTAATAGCTTTCACTCTAAAATACTCAGGTAGAGAACAATTATTTCCAATCCAATATTTTAAATAGGACACCTTCCCATCAAACCAAACACAATGATCCATTTGCACTTTCAATCCTGCGCTCCTCAATCTGCAAAGTACCGTTTCTATATGTTTTACATGTAACATTGGATCAGGGCTGTGAATTACAAGGTTGTCTACATAGCCAATCACGTAATATAAATCACCAAACAATTCATCAACCAATTTCTGAAAAGTAACATAGGTATTTTTCATTCCAGGTGCTAGTTTTCTGAGTTGGTAAATTCCCTGAGGGCAAGTAAATGATGTATAAGGGCGATGTTCCTCTTTAATTAAAATCTGATAAAGCCCTCCTTTTATTCCAATCACAGAAATGCATCCAGCGTTTGCAACAATTTCTACCAACGTCTCAACATTGATTGTAGGAATTGTCTCAGTCTCCGTGAACTTATTTAACTGGCTAAAATCTAATTCCACTTTGAGACCATCCTGTTTGCCTTGACACATTGAAATAGTATTGAATACAGCTGTTCTACATGGTTCAATCACTCCTTGTGAAATAAGACTTTCAACAGTTCCAGACACTAAATTGCCCTTAGTCCCTTCTAGGTCCATAGGAACAGAAACAGCAGTCAAACCATCCTTGACTGTAATAAAATGTTTCACCACATTAGTTTCTCCCGGTGAATTTGAGAAGACATTTTGGTGATTAGCTACCACAGACTCCAATATCTGTCCTGGGCTAAATTGATCCATGCCTTCCATGCCAGTATCTAACTCCACATCACTTCCTCCACCTTGCTCATTATTCTCTTGGTCTACCTCTGCAACGCCTTGGTCCAGAAATGCCACACCCCTGAATACCTGTATTGCTGAATTAGCTGTGCTATCAGGTTTGGTCACAAGAGGCCGCTGTTGCATCAAAGTTCCCTTGGGAGTACTCTGCATTGCCTCAGAAACAGTATCAGCATTCTCACCACTTCCTTGGAAAATAGGCTGTTGAAAATAAGTATGGTCCCAAACCTCTGCTTTTCTTTCTAAAGATCTTTCTGAGAAGTTTAACTGTGGTACTGGGCCAAAGTTTCCAGATATGATTTCAGTCTCTGGAGAAACATCAGTACCTTGTAATCCCAAAAAGTTAGCGCTTCCCCCTTCATTGGTTGTGTTAGAAACAGTCCCACAACCAGGCAGGTTTAAATGCAATTTCTTATCTTTAAGCAAGCTTACAGAATTAGCTCCACATTCACTTGTACTATTGAAACAATGTGAAAGTCCATGCTGCAAAACCGCTCCACTATCACCTCCTATGGCACTTGGCAATGACTCTGAGAAAACCTTCACTCCTCCAGCCTTCTCAGTCACAGCAATTGCTTGAATGTTTTGGCAAATCCCTTGCTCTCCCTCTTCTGGCAAACCCATAGTCTCATCCCGAATTACTTCAGAGCTTCTCACCTGTCCTGTGCTCTGAAAAAGAGCTGAGGGCGGTGCTGAGTTGCATCCTAATGCACTGAAATTCTCTGGAGCACTGCAGTTTTCCCTTGCGTCGTCCGATGCTAGTTTCTCCACGGAAACAGCTAGGTGAAGCGATGTTTCTTTCTCCTGCATTCCTTCCTCAGCGCACAACTCCAGGGCCTGTGAATCCTTTGTTTGGACGGGCGATAAATCGCTGTCTCCTCTGGAATGCTCATTAGAATTCCACTGGGCCTCGTTAACTCTTTCCACACAAGCAACTTGCATCTCAGGATCGCTCCCAATTGTCTGGAGCGTCTCGTTGCAGTAATCCCCAAGTGAACCCTGCTGAGCTTGGAAAAACCTTTGCATCAAGCCAGGTTCTGTGCTTAAAAAACGTTTTAAAAGTAAGTTTTCCTGGTACAGATGTTCTATAAGCGAATCTCTTTCCCGAATTTTCTGCTTGGCTTGCTCGAAAAATCCCGAAGCCACTTCCAAGATTCTGTCCACAGTTGCCGACTGATCTTGCTTCCCCATATTCTGCTGGCAATCTAGCCTAGGCTAGGTCAGCAATAAAAACAAAACAAAACTCCAAGAAAGAAGAAAAAAAATAAACTGAAAATCTCCTCTGCACCTTCGACCAACTGCTGTCACTCTGCTATCCTAAGATCTGTGAGAGGACAGACAGCTGCCAAACCAAAATACTGAAAAATCCAAAAGGAAGAGAAAAGAAAACTGTGACCACTCTGGGAACCCTAAAGTTACAGAGATGATCAATGACTGAGCTGGGTGCAGATAGATATCCTAAGATCATAGGGCATGTCTCTAGGCCAAGCCAGATGCAGCTAGGTACTCCTGACAGATCCTAAGATCGTAGTGGGAGACCCAGATCTAGGCTGGAACACGGCCAGGTCCTCCGGTAAATCCTAAGATTATAGGAGTACGCTTAGGCCAAAACAAGCTGAATGCAAGTCCCAGAACAAGGTAGCCAGAGTCATTTATGCAATCCTAAGATTGTGAAATGACCTGCTCAACTTGGGTGCTATTACAGAATGCAAGCACTCCGAAAATAAAGGACATGCATCATGGAATTACTTCACTACAACGTTGTAACCAACTGCACATGCCTACTGATTAAATCCAATTGTTTCCTAACAGTTTGCTTGTCCCACTGGGAATCTCTTTCTTAAAAGAGCACCCCAGATTCTAACACACATTACCGCAGCCTGAAGATTTAACACCTCTCACCACAGCCTAATTGCTGGCAAACAGCGTTTCCTAGGAAGCTACTGTTCACACTCAGGGAAGCACTTAGCTCCTTGAAGCCTCAGTGTCCCACTGCAATCAAAACTTAGCTTGTGGATCAGAGTCACTCAAGCTGCTAGATAGAACAAAGATTGGTCATCCTGAGGTACTACAAAACCCAGCACGTGGTCCATCACGCAGCTGCCACCATGCGAGCAAACACGGGTCCAAAAACACGTGTAAGCCTGGACAGAGAGCAATCAGGAGTTTGCACATGCTAAAATGGGCTGAATGAGTCCAAATTCAGCTAGCCATGATACAACACTCCTTCTCACAGGTCTGCCCACATAAGAACACCCTTGTACTCTCAGATATTATTATGAAAAGGTCAAGTGGGCTTTGTAGTCCTTAGACTTAACTTGCACCACTGACAGGACTCTAAGTAAGCTAGGCCGAGGCAGCACTCTCAGATGACCCTATGACAAGTGTACTGTTCAGGAAACCAATTGAGTTTTTATGATCTTTATTTTATTAAAGAATAAGCATGTTACTAGGTATCAAAGCCAAATTAAACCAAAACAAATAAGCTAGCATTGTGCTGCTTAGTTACAAAGATATAGTTAGGCAAAAAAAACATGAAAAATAGAAAAGTGTTCAAAAACCTTACAAAAACACAAAAAGCCTTTAAAAGAATAAAAACAGTTCCAGTCCAGGAAATCATTAGTAAAACAAAATAATCCAAGTAGGTTATAAAAAGGCTATAGTCCTCAGTGATCCTGTAGAACAAGAATCCTGTACTAAAAAGAAAGATTCAGTAAAAGTCCCATTATTCTTAGAAAAGTCAAATCCAGTAAATGTACCATAGTCCTTACAAAATTACAAGAACATAGTCCATATGGAGTATTCCAAGAAAAGAAGTTCATAAAGAATATTCCATAGAACAGTCCATAGAAAATAGTCCATGCATAGTCCTTAGGAAAGAATCCCATAAGTCCAAGGATAATCCAGTATAGTAAAGGTTAGTCCCATGTGTCACGAATGACTGAAGAGTCGGTCTTGAAAGACAATGTCCATAGGCAAAAAGTTCCTTTTTCAAGAGTAACTGGCAAGGGCTCATCGCACCTTCCCACGATGTCATCCAATCAGAGTTCGTTACTAGGCAAACAGTCCTGTTGCATCACATGACTTCTTTCCCATCCACACCAGATGTTATTTGGGTTACGGTGGTTTATCAAAGAGTCACAACAATTCCCATCTATCTAATCACACCGAGTCCTTTCTCAGGCTCTCAGAATAACATTCTCTCTGCTCGCCTAGAAAATAACTTGTCAGCATAGCAAAGATACTTTATACAAAGAAACAAGATGGAACCTCTCTGGCTTATTTCTTAATTACAAAACCCATATGCCTTAAAAGATTTTAACTCAAAAACCCATCTCATCACAGTAACGACCTGCACATGCCTACTGATTAAATCCAATTGTTTCCTAACAGTTTGCTTGTCCCACTGGGAATCTCTTTCTTAAAAGAGCACCCCAGATTCTAACACACATTACCACAGCCTGAAGATTTAACACCTCTCACCACAGCCTAATTGCTGGCAAACAGCGTTTCCTAGGAAGCTACTGTTCACACTCAGGGAAGCACTTAGCTCCTTGAAGCCTCAGTGTCCCACTGCAATCAAAACTTAGCTTGTGGATCAGAGTCACTCAAGCTGCTAGATAGAACAAAGATTGGTCATCCTGAGGTACTACAAAACCCAGCACGTGGTCCATCACGCAGCTGCCACCATGCGAGCAAACACGGGTCCAAAAACACGTGTAAGCCTGGACAGAGAGCAATCAGGAGTTTGCACATGCTAAAATGGGCTGAATGAGTCCAAATTCAGCTAGCCATGATACAACACTCCTTCTCACAGGTCTGCCCACATAAGAACACCCTTGTACTCTCAGATATTATTATGAAAAGGTCAAGTGGGCTTTGTAGTCCTTAGACTTAACTTGCACCACTGACAGGACTCTAAGTAAGCTAGGCCGAGGCAGCACTCTCAGATGACCCTATGACAAGTGTACTGTTCAGGAAACCAATTGAGTTTTTATGATCTTTATTTTATTAAAGAATAAGCATGTTACTAGGTATCAAAGCCAAATTAAACCAAAACAAATAAACTAGCATTGTGCTGCTTAGTTACAAAGATGTAGTTAGGCAAAAAAAAAAACATGAAAAATAGAAAAGTGTTCAAAAACCTTACAAAAACACAAAAAGCCTTTAAAAGAATAAAAACAGTTCCAGTCCAGGAAATCATTAGTAAAACAAAATAATCCAAGTAGGTTATAAAAAGGCTATAGTCCTCAGTGATCCTGTAGAACAAGAATCCTGTACTAAAAAGAAAGATTCAGTAAAAGTCCCATTATTCTTAGAAAAGTCAAATCCAGTAAATGTACCATAGTCCTTACAAAATTACAAGAACATAGTCCATATGGAGTATTCCAAGAAAAGAAGTTCATAAAGAATATTCCATAGAACAGTCCATAGAAAATAGTCCATGCATAGTCCTTAGGAAAGAATCCCATAAGTCCAAGGATAATCCAGTATAGTAAAGGTTAGTCCCATGTGTCACGAATGACTGAAGAGTCGGTCTTGAAAGACAATGTCCATAGGCAAAAAGTTCCTTTTTCAAGAGTAACTGGCAAGGGCTCATCGCACCTTCCCACGATGTCATCCAATCAGAGTTCGTTACTAGGCAAACAGTCCTGTTGCATCACATGACTTCTTTCCCATCCACACCAGATGTTATTTGGGTTACGGTGGTTTATCAAAGAGTCACAACAATTCCCATCTATCTAATCACACCGAGTCCTTTCTCAGGCTCTCAGAATAACATTCTCTCTGCTCGCCTAGAAAATAACTTGTCAGCATAGCAAAGATACTTTATACAAAGAAACAAGATGGAACCTCTCTGGCTTATTTCTTAATTACAAAACCCATATGCCTTAAAAGATTTTAACTCAAAAACCCATCTCATCACAGTAACGACCTGCACATGCCTACTGATTAAATCCAATTGTTTCCTAACAGTTTGCTTGTCCCACTGGGAATCTCTTTCTTAAAAGAGCACCCCAGATTCTAACACACATTACCACAGCCTGAAGATTTAACACCTCTCACCACAGCCTAATTGCTGGCAAACAGCGTTTCCTAGGAAGCTACTGTTCACACTCAGGGAAGCACTTAGCTCCTTGAAGCCTCAGTGTCCCACTGCAATCAAAACTTAGCTTGTGGATCAGAGTCACTCAAGCTGCTAGATAGAACAAAGATTGGTCATCCTGAGGTACTACAAAACCCAGCACGTGGTCCATCACGCAGCTGCCACCATGCGAGCAAACACGGGTCCAAAAACACGTGTAAGCCTGGACAGAGAGCAATCAGGAGTTTGCACATGCTAAAATGGGCTGAATGAGTCCAAATTCAGCTAGCCATGATACAACACTCCTTCTCACAGGTCTGCCCACATAAGAACACCCTTGTACTCTCAGATATTATTATGAAAAGGTCAAGTGGGCTTTGTAGTCCTTAGACTTAACTTGCACCACTGACAGGACTCTAAGTAAGCTAGGCCGAGGCAGCACTCTCAGATGACCCTATGACAAGTGTACTGTTCAGGAAACCAATTGAGTTTTTATGATCTTTATTTTATTAAAGAATAAGCATGTTACTAGGTATCAAAGCCAAATTAAACCAAAACAAATAAACTAGCATTGTGCTGCTTAGTTACAAAGATGTAGTTAGGCAAAAAAAAAAACATGAAAAATAGAAAAGTGTTCAAAAACCTTACAAAAACACAAAAAGCCTTTAAAAGAATAAAAACAGTTCCAGTCCAGGAAATCATTAGTAAAACAAAATAATCCAAGTAGGTTATAAAAAGGCTATAGTCCTCAGTGATCCTGTAGAACAAGAATCCTGTACTAAAAAGAAAGATTCAGTAAAAGTCCCATTATTCTTAGAAAAGTCAAATCCAGTAAATGTACCATAGTCCTTACAAAATTACAAGAACATAGTCCATATGGAGTATTCCAAGAAAAGAAGTTCATAAAGAATATTCCATAGAACAGTCCATAGAAAATAGTCCATGCATAGTCCTTAGGAAAGAATCCCATAAGTCCAAGGATAATCCAGTATAGTAAAGGTTAGTCCCATGTGTCACGAATGACTGAAGAGTCGGTCTTGAAAGACAATGTCCATAGGCAAAAAGTTCCTTTTTCAAGAGTAACTGGCAAGGGCTCATCGCACCTTCCCACGATGTCATCCAATCAGAGTTCGTTACTAGGCAAACAGTCCTGTTGCATCACATGACTTCTTTCCCATCCACACCAGATGTTATTTGGGTTACGGTGGTTTATCAAAGAGTCACAACAATTCCCATCTATCTAATCACACCGAGTCCTTTCTCAGGCTCTCAGAATAACATTCTCTCTGCTCGCCTAGAAAATAACTTGTCAGCATAGCAAAGATACTTTATACAAAGAAACAAGATGGAACCTCTCTGGCTTATTTCTTAATTACAAAACCCATATGCCTTAAAAGATTTTAACTCAAAAACCCATCTCATCACAGTAACGACCTGCACATGCCTACTGATTAAATCCAATTGTTTCCTAACAGTTTGCTTGTCCCACTGGGAATCTCTTTCTTAAAAGAGCACCCCAGATTCTAACACACATTACCACAGCCTGAAGATTTAACACCTCTCACCACAGCCTAATTGCTGGCAAACAGCGTTTCCTAGGAAGCTACTGTTCACACTCAGGGAAGCACTTAGCTCCTTGAAGCCTCAGTGTCCCACTGCAATCAAAACTTAGCTTGTGGATCAGAGTCACTCAAGCTGCTAGATAGAACAAAGATTGGTCATCCTGAGGTACTACAAAACCCAGCACGTGGTCCATCACGCAGCTGCCACCATGCGAGCAAACACGGGTCCAAAAACACGTGTAAGCCTGGACAGAGAGCAATCAGGAGTTTGCACATGCTAAAATGGGCTGAATGAGTCCAAATTCAGCTAGCCATGATACAACACTCCTTCTCACAGGTCTGCCCACATAAGAACACCCTTGTACTCTCAGATATTATTATGAAAAGGTCAAGTGGGCTTTGTAGTCCTTAGACTTAACTTGCACCACTGACAGGACTCTAAGTAAGCTAGGCCGAGGCAGCACTCTCAGATGACCCTATGACAAGTGTACTGTTCAGGAAACCAATTGAGTTTTTATGATCTTTATTTTATTAAAGAATAAGCATGTTACTAGGTATCAAAGCCAAATTAAACCAAAACAAATAAACTAGCATTGTGCTGCTTAGTTACAAAGATGTAGTTAGGCAAAAAAAACATGAAAAATAGAAAAGTGTTCAAAAACCTTACAAAAACACAAAAAGCCTTTAAAAGAATAAAAACAGTTCCAGTCCAGGAAATCATTAGTAAAACAAAATAATCCAAGTAGGTTATAAAAAGGCTATAGTCCTCAGTGATCCTGTAGAACAAGAATCCTGTACTAAAAAGAAAGATTCAGTAAAAGTCCCATTATTCTTAGAAAAGTCAAATCCAGTAGATGTACCATAGTCCTTACAAAATTACAAGAACATAGTCCATATGGAGTATTCCAAGAAAAGAAGTTCATAAAGAATATTCCATAGAACAGTCCATAGAAAATCGTCCATGCATAGTCCTTAGGAAAGAATCCCATAAGTCCAAGGATAATCCAGTATAGTAAAGGTTAGTCCCATGTGTCACGAATGACTGAAGAGTCGGTCTTGAAAGACAATGTCCATAGGCAAAAAGTTCCTTTTTCAAGAGTAACTGGCAAGGGCTCATCGCACCTTCCCACGATGTCATCCAATCAGAGTTCGTTACTAGGCAAACAGTCCTGTTGCATCACATGACTTCTTTCCCATCCACACCAGATGTTATTTGGGTTACGGTGGTTTATCAAAGAGTCACAACAATTCCCATCTATCTAATCACACCGAGTCCTTTCTCAGGCTCTCAGAATAACATTCTCTCTGCTCGCCTAGAAAATAACTTGTCAGCATAGCAAAGATACTTTATACAAAGAAACAAGATGGAACCTCTCTGGCTTATTTCTTAATTACAAAACCCATATGCCTTAAAAGATTTTAACTCAAAAACCCATCTCATCACAGTAACGACCTGCACATGCCTACTGATTAAATCCAATTGTTTCCTAACAGTTTGCTTGTCCCACTGGGAATCTCTTTCTTAAAAGAGCACCCCAGATTCTAACACACATTACCACAGCCTGAAGATTTAACACCTCTCACCACAGCCTAATTGCTGGCAAACAGCCTTTCCTAGGAATCTGCTGTCCACACTCAGGAAGGCACCTAGCTCCTTGAAGCCTCAGTGTCCCACTGCAATCAAAACTTAGCTTGTGGATCAGAGTCACTCAAGCTGCTAGATAGAACAAAGATTGGTCATCCTGAGGTACTACAAAACCCAGCACATGGTCCATTGCGCAGCTGCCACCATGTCAGCAAACACGGGTTCGAAAACACGTGTAAGCCTGGACAGAGAGCAATCAGGAGTTTGCACATGCTAAAATGGGCTGAATGAGTCCAAACTCAGCTAGCCAAGATACAACATTCCTTCTCACAGGTCTGCCCACATAAGAACACCCTGGTACTCTCAGATGTTATTATGAAAAGGTCAAGTGGGCTTTGTAGTCCTTAGACTTAACTTGCACCACTGACAGGACTCTAAGTAAGCTAGGCCGAGGCAGCACTCTCAGATGACCCTATGACAAGTGTACTGTTCAGGAAACCAATTGAGTTTTATAATCTTTATTTTATTAAAGAATAAGCATGTTACTAAGTATCAAAGCCAAATTAAACCAAAACAAATAAACTAGCATTGTGCTGGTAAGTTACAAAGATGTAGTGAGGCAAAGAAAACATGAAAAATAGAAAAGTGTTCAAAAACCTTACAAAAACACAAAAAGCCATTAAAAAGAATAAAAACAGTTCCAGTCCAGTAAATCATTAGTAAAACAAAATAATCCAAGTAAGTTATAAAAAGGCTATAGTCCTCAGTGATCCTGTAGAACAAGAATCCTGTACTAAAAAGAAAAATTCAGTAAAAGTCCCATTATCCTTAGAAAAGTCAAATCCAGTAAATGTACTATAGTCCTTATAAAATTACAAGAGCATAGTCCATATGGAGTATTCCAAGAAAAGAAGTCCATAAAGAATATTCCATAGAACAGTCCATAGAAAATAGTCCATGCATAAGAAAATAGTCCATGCATAGTCCTTAGGGAAAAAGCCCATAAATCCATAGGTAATCCAGTATAGTAAAGGTTAGTCCCATGTGTCACAAATGACTGAAGGATCGGTCTTGAAAGACAATGTCCATAGGCAAAAAGTTCCTTTTTCAAGAGTAACTGGCAAGGGCTTATCGCACCTTCCCACGATGTCATCCAATCAGAGTTCGTTACTAGGCAAACAGTCCTGTTGCACCACATGACTTCTTTCCCATACGCACCAGATGTTATTTGGGTTACTGTAGTTTATCAAAGAGTCACAACAATTCCCATCTAATCACACCGAGTTCTTTTCTCAGGCTATCAGAATAACATTCTCTCTGCTCGCCTAGAAAATAACCTGTCAGCATAGCAAAGATACTTTATACAAAGAAACAAGATGGAACCTCTCTGGCTCATTTCTTAATTACAAAACCCATATGCCTTAAAAGATTTTAACTCAAAATCCCATCTCATCACATATCTTAGCTATCAGGCCAGATACAGCTGCTGCTGTTAGTATTTTAAGTAGAATAATAAGAGCACCAACAAAAAGTGATTGGGAAGCAGATAATAAAATAGCTAAATATCTTAAAGGAACCATAAATTGTAAATTACAAATACTAGTTAATGAAAATCCAAAATTAATAAGGTATACTGATACAAAATGGGCTGGTCTTATGATCTGATAGTTCAGATCATAAATCAATTACTGATAATATGTTTATGTATACTGATGAAGCAATTTCTTAGGTAAGTCATAAACAATATGTTATAGCCTTATCCTTTACAGGGTCTGAATTTATTAAAGTGGCAGAAGCTTGTAGATAACTGTTCTACTTGGAATTAACAGAAGCCTTTGGAGTTGAATACCATCTGACTTTTTCTTCCCTCCACTATCTGCTTTTTCTTTCATGCAATGTCTATCCACATAGTCTGGGATGGAATTTATAAAACTATTCACCATTCCCTATCCAATTAGAATCATAATACTTAAAGGAAAGCATTTAGCTACCACTCCCTTTATTATTATTATTTACCCAAAGAAAGTGACCAGTCTGTAAAGCAGACATTTCTGTCCATGTGTAATCTCTAATTTGCTAGGGATACTGCTTGCAAACAAAGACTACACACAACTAGGGACATCTCTTGTGCATACTGGTCACTTTCCACATGTAGAAAGGACAATGGAGAGGGGTTGGCTTAGGTGCTCCTCTTGAAGCTTTATGTGTGTATCCTGATAGGGAATGCGTGAATACTACATAAACTGAGTTGGTCTGTTGTGCTCAGCAGCATTTCAAAATGTAAAGTTATTAAGAAATGCTGGGACTTGTAGTCATATAAAGAAGATGGAGTCTGTATGAGATTATATTAAAAGCAATGGAATGTGTGAGATTGTTTTTACAGAGTTGCCTGGTACAAAGAAGCTTGTTATAGAAGATAAGAAGTCAATGCCAAGAAAGATTCAAAGAAGACCAAACATGAATACCTCTTAATTGCAGGTGAGATAAGCCACCTGTGAATCTGTGTGAATTATGGGTGGAGAACAGAGTTAAGCCTTCTTGTAATTAATTGGTTAGCAGCTAAGAAGTGTCAGGGAGAAGGAGGGCCAAAAGTATTGTTTTCCATATATGAAAAGTTCTAAGTAGGTTCGTGGTGGGTCCATGTTAAAGAATGTTTGCAGGATGTAGTAAAGAAAAACAGTTTGTCTTTTTGAAATCAGGAGGAGGAGGGAATAGCTTAGAAGCAAGATGATTACAGTGGTGCCCCGCATAGTGACGTTAATCCGTTCCGGATTAATCGTCGCTATGTGGAAACATCGCTAAACGGAACGGAAAAACCCATAGGAACGCATTAAACTTTGTTTAATGCATTCCTATCGGGGATAAACTCATCGTTCAGCGATGTTCCTCCATAGGGGCGTCCATTTTCAGTGCCTCTAAAGCGAGGCAACACAGCGGGGCGGCCATTTTGGAACCGCCGACCAGCTGACCGAAAATAGGGCCTTTGGCATTTTCCCCCAGCTGAGCGGCGGGAGCTTCAAAGGCCCGCCGCTCAGCTGGGAGAAAATGTTGGCAGTTGGTCAGCGGTGGCTTTGGAAGGACCCCGAAGCCACCGCCGACATTTGCCTTCCAAGCTCTCAAAGGGCTTCCCCCCGACATTGGAGAAAGCCCTTTGAGAGCTCAGAAGGCTCTCAGTGGTGGCGGGGGCAGGGTAGGGGTGTCCAGATGGCTTCCAGGTGAAGCACTGGAAGCCATCCAGCCCCCCTACCCTGCCCCCGCTGCCGGGAGCCACACCGCGCCCGCCTATCCCAGCCATGTTGGGACTCCCAGGAGTCCGAGCATGGCTGGGATAAGCGGGTGCGGCGTGGCTCCCGGCGGCGGGGGCAGGATGGGGGGGTCTGGATGGCTTCCAGGCGAAGCACTGGAAGCCATCCAGAACCCCCCGCCCCCGCCGCTTGGAGCCGCCCCGCGCCCGGCCAGCGCATCCGAGCGGTGGTGGAGAAGCCTTCCCCCGAGGTCTCTCGGAAGCGCTGGCCACGAAAATGCTGGCGAGCACTTCAGAGAGGCCTTGAGGGAAGGCTCCTCCTCCACCCCTCAGACGCGCTGGCCGGCATTTTCATGGCCAGCGCTTCCGAGCTGCGACAGAGAAGCGTTCCCCGAGGCCTCTCGGAAGTGCTGGCCGCGAAAATGCCGGGCAGCGCGTCAGAGCGGCAGCGGCGGAGCCTTCCCCCTCCTCCCGGCTCTGCCTGACCCACCCCTCACCATCATCTCCGCCACCGCCGCCGCTGGGTTTTGGAAGCTGCTTCCAAAGCCCAGCGGCATCGGAGGAGAAGGGGGTGAAGGTTTGGGAGGAGGGCGGCCGGGATCTGCGTTGCGGCCGGCAACCCCATCCATGGTCAGATTCCCGAGAGTCCGACCATGGATGGGGAAGCCGCCCGGGGGCGGATCCAAGCCCGGGATGCCTGAAAGGCATCCGGACCCCTCCCACCCTGCTGCTGCCGCTTGTATCCATCCAGATCCCTCCCACCCTGCTGCCGCCACCGGGATCCACTTCGCGGCCGGCTACCCCATCCATGGTCGGACTCCCGAGAGTCCGACTATGGCAGGGGTAGCCAGCCGCGGGGCGGATCCCGGCAGCGGGGGCAGGGTGGGAGGGATCTGGATGCCTTTCAGGCATCCGAAGGGGAATCCCAGCAGTGGTGGCCTTGGAAGGACCCTTTGGAAGGGTCCTTCCAAGGCTACCGCCGGCATTTTCCCCCAGCTGAGCGTTGGGGCTCCCGCTCAGCTCGGGGAAAATGCCCCCTCCGAAGGGGAATCCCAGCAGTGGTGGCCTTGGAAGGACCCTTTGGAAGGGTCCTTCCAAGGCTACCGCCAGCATTTTCCCCCAGCTGAGCGTTGGGGCTCCCGCTCAGCTCGGGGAAAATGCCCCCTCCGAAGGGGAATCCTGGCAGTGGCCTCGGAAGGACCCTTCGGAAGGGTCCTTCCGAGGCTACTGCCGGCATTTCCCCCCAGCTGAGCGGCGGGAGCGGTCCTTCGGAGGCTCCCGCCGCTCAGCTGGGGGGAAATGGGGCCTATGGGGAAAAATCGCAAAGCGATTTTTCCCCCATAGGCAACATCGCAATGCGATCGCAAAAGCGATGGCAAAAAAGCCATCGCTATGCGGATTCATCGTTAAACGGGGCACTTTTTATATGAGGCACCACTGTACTTAGAGATTTTAGAGGTTATTATTTTATCTAGAAACAAGAGCTTTATTTAACTATTGAAATGGATTGATATGTAGTGCTAAATGCTTTTGCACAACAACTGTATACTAACGAAACTACTTTATTTTCTTAATAAAAACAAACACTTCTTAAGAGAAGACTTGTCTTTGATATAGCAGGGCTCAAATCTAAATCCAGTGGTGAATTGATAACAGGTCCTACTTTGCTGGTCTGTTGTGCTGTCTAAGGAAGCACAAAGTCAATGCTTAATTACTTGGAAAGTAAGCAAAGGTTTTTCTTTTAAGGTCCAGCTTGTCCATGGGGTTTATGCTACGCACTTCTGAGGCCTAAAGGACCACCTCAGAGATTAAGGTGGTAGTTTTGCACCCACAGTGACTCCCTGACCAAGCATCATACTCTCTTTAGGGAGAGGTAAGTGTTACACAAAACACTGAGGAACAATAATAAATAAGTCTAGGAAGGATAGATGGTTGAGCATTAAGGGAGATGCTTAATCAGAGAGAAGCAGGAATCCAATAGAGTAATTATATGCATATCTGCTTAGAAATAAATCCCACCAGGTTAAATAACACTTGGTCTTGAGTACAAGAAATAGGATTGCAGCCCTTGTTATGAAACTGGGCAAGCAAAGTTCCCAAAGGGACTGGTTTTGTTTCACTTGTTTACATGATTATTTCCTTCAGTCAAGTTTTCAACATCTCTGCACGAGATGTTGCTGAACATTTTGCAAGTTAGTATACATATGTTGATCATTGCTCTAGCACACCTGTTTATACCTTCCCTGCTGTTTAGACCTCTCACAATGACCATGTAATGTCTGTTCACATTTTCCTCTCTGACACTGAAAGACATAATTGGGATTGGTTATGTGGGCTCTTTCCTTTTGGGGGGAAGGGTAAGGGTATTTTGCTTTTTGTTTTGCTTTTTGCTTTGTTTTAGACACTTGGTCTTAGTTCTTCATGGGTTTTTGTAAAATAATCAATTAAGTCAAGCTTTTCTGTTTTGTTCTTTAAAAAGTCTGGATGTGTGTAAACAAAATCATTGGCAATGGAAAAATAAAAGATCATTCTATTTCTAGTCTGCATCTTTTTGGTGGATTCATTTTAAAGTTTGTTCTATCCCATTCCCACATTGTTTTGTGATGTTGAAGTGTATGTAATTTGTATTTAAATTTGAATATATCTGTACCTGTAGCTATAATGAATTATGTGCTAACAAGTTGATTTTGACTTCAGATGACCTTCTCTTCTTTTGGGGGTGCTCTGGGACTGTGCAACTTCTACATGGCTACTTAGGCTGGCATAGCAGCAAAATGAATTTAAGAAAATGACTGTTATATAATTTTCTGGCACAATGGCTTGCTGTACCAGAATCTGCAGAAAAGAGATGGGCTGTCTGGAGTCCACAGAGGCAGTTTGTGGTTCCACTGACTTATCATGAGCAAGTGCTGATGCTGGCTCATGATTGTGCATTTGCTGAATATTTAGGGGCCAAGAGAACTGTGGCAAGGTTGTCCAGCTTTTTTTAATTGCTTAATGTTGCTAAGGAGGTGAAGTCTTTGCCTCATGTCCAATCTGCCAAAAAGTAGGTTAACTCCAAGAAAAAGCCAAAGCCTTCTGGCAATATTTACCTACTGTTTCTGAACATGTCACTTTAGATGCTTTGGGACTTACTGATCCTGCAACTAAGTCTGAAAAGAGGTTTATTCTGACTTTCATTGGTATACAGAAACCATTCCATTGCCTTTAGTGATGATTCAAAATGTGGCCAGTGTCAGATAGTGTCAGGATTCTGCCTGGTGCCATCCTCTTTCTGGACTTGTGCTTTTGTTTGTTTGTTCAGTCGTTTAGTCGTGTCTGACCCCTCACGACCCCATGGACCAGAGCACGCCAGGCCCTCCTATCCTCCACCGCCTCCCGGAGTTGTGTCAAATTCATGTTGGTTGCTTCGATGACACTGTCCAACCATCTCATCCTCGGTCGTCCCATTCTCCTCTTGCCTTCACACTTTCCCAACATCAAAGTCTTTTCCAAGGAGTCTTCTCTTCTCATGAGATGGCCAAAGTACTGGAGCCTCAGCTTCAGGATCTGTCCTTCCAATGAGCACTCGGGGTTGATTTCCTTTAGAATTGATAGGTTTGTTCTCTTTGCAGTCCAGGGAACTCTCAAGAGTCTCCTCCAGCACCACAATTCAAAGGCATCAGTTCTTCGGCGGTCAGCTTTCTTTATGGTCCAGCTCTCACTTCCATACAACACTACAGGAAAAACCATAGCTTTGACTATTCGGACTTTTGTTGGCAAGGTGATGTCTCTGCTTTTTAAGATGCTGTCAAGGTTTGTCATTGCTTTCCTCCCAAGAAGCAGGCGTCTTGCTGGGTTGAAAAACTCAGTTTCTTAGATTTGCCTTTATGGACTTTACTAGCCACATTGGGTTTCCCTAAGTCTTAATTTTAGGCCATTGAACAAACTTCATGTATAATCTAAAAATTAAGGTTTGTGAAATTTCTGGCGTGGAGCACAGACCAACTGTGACATCATCAATTAGTAAATGGACTGATAGAAGATGCCCAGGAAACTTTCAAAAATGTTTAAGGCTTCTGTGTCACACACACCCAGTTCCCCTGTTTGTTCTTCCACAAAACCCAGGTTCACTTTCGGGTATGACATTTACTTTTCAACTCTTTCCACTGCCACCAAAGGAGTTATTCCTCACTATATCAAATATGACTCTTAAATTATTGTTATTCAATAAAACAATGTTTATTTAAGTGTTTATAAGTAAATCATATAAAGTAAATCTATTTATTTATCTATTTATTTATTTATTCGATTCATACCCCACCCCTCTAGACAACGTCTACTCATGGATGGTCTTATTTTATTAAATCATGGATGGTCTTATTTTATTCATTCAATCAACTGTGCTTTGATAACATTTATATTTGCTTATGTATAATCATGTTATTCATTTCTTATCTTGTTCTCTATCTCTCTATTCTTCTTTAACACAAGGCTGGTCCTAACTGCCTAAACTGCTTTTCTCCAACTAATATCATTAACTGAAGTCCCTAACTCTAACTCATATCCCAAACTCATCCCTAACTGATCTTTAACTGTCTTCCATTCTTATATTTTCTTAGTTCCGCCTCTTCTGTTCACCCATTGGTTGTTAAATCAGGGTTCCATTGTGATGGACATGAGTGGCTACTGACCTGTCCGTCACACTTAGATTTGCCTTTATGGACTTTACTAGCCACATTGGGTTTCCCTAAGTCTTAATTTTAGGCCATTGAGCAAACTTCATGTATAATCTAAAAATTAAGTTTTGTGAAATTACTGGAGTGGAGCACAGACCTACTGTGACTAATCATCAATTAGTAATTTGACTGATAGAAGATGCCCAGGAAACTTTCAAAAATGTTTAAGGCTTCTGTGTTAGAGCATTCCAAAGACTGGATTGAGCTTAGCACTATCTCCTGTTCATTACTACATTTAATTCTCCTAGCCTCACCCACTCTAGTAATAGTATGGTAGTGTATCTGAGTGATTGTAACAGAACTCCATGACTATGACAGTTGCATCATCCCAAAATTTGTTGGGCAACTCTGCATCTGCAAGCATTCATCTTAGCTCCCTTTCAGCCATTCAATTCTTCTCAGAGGTGCTGCAAAAGCTTTTTTCGTGGATGGGCAATAGAACATAATATGCAAAAAAAAAAGGAGAGGAACAAACAATATCACACTCTGGCCATGTCCTTAAAAAAAGAGGAGGAAACGGAACTTAAAAAATCTCCAACTAATAAGAGTTTATTGAATAAGATAAATATTTTACAGCATAAAATTAACTTGTTAGAACAAGAAGAGATGGAGAAAAAAATAAAATTTGTGAGACAGAACTTTTTTGAGAATGCAAACAATCCGGGAAGATGGTTAGCATATAGAATTAAAAAAGAAAGAGAGAAAACAAGAATTACGGAAATATTGGACAAGCAAGGAAAGGAAATCTATACGCAAAAGGAGATTGAAAAAGAAATAGTAAAATTCTATACTGGCCTCTATAAGAAAAGAGAAGTAGAGCAAGAGAAGCAATGGGAATACCTGAATAAATCTCCAAAATGGAAGTTTCACCCCCAACAACTTGAGAAATTAAACAAATCAATTACAATGGAGGAGATTCAAGAGGCCTAGAAAAAACTGGAAAATGGCAAATCTCCAGGACCAGATGGTTTACCAGCTGAATATTACAAGACTTTTGAAGAGATTTTAAGGCCTCAATTTAAGAAACTAACCGAAGTCATTGAGTCCAAGGGGATAGTACCAAATACATGGAAAGAGACACATATTTCATTAATACATAAAGAGGGGACCGAAAAGAATAAAATCAAGAATTATAGACCAATCTCACTACTAAACGTCGACTATAAGATCTTCACAACCATCTGGGCTTCAAGATTAAAGGAAATATTAGGAGAAATAATACATAAAGACCAAACAGGTTTCCTCCCTAAAAGGAAATTGTCATCAAACATAAGGACGATAATAGACATTTTAGAATATTATGAATTTCATCCGGGAAAGCAGATGATGTTGATATTTTTAGATGCAGAGAAAGCCTTCGATAATGTCAACTGGGAGTTTATGATACTGCAACTAAAGGAAATGGGAGTGGAGGGAAAATTCTTACAATCAATCAAAGCAATATATTCTGAGCAAGAAGCCAAGATTAAGGTCAATGGGAATTTAACGGAGAGTATACCGATTGAACAAGGCACAAGACAGGGTTGTCCGTTATCCCCCCTCTTATTTATATTAACGCTGGAAATCCTAAACAGACAAATAAGAGCTAATGAAAGAGTTAAAGGTCGTAAAATTAGAGGGGAAGAATTCAAGGTACAAGCCTACGCAGATGATCTGGTAATAATACTTGAGGATCCTCAGGGAGACCTAAAGGAAGTATTGAGAATTATAGAAGAATATGGTCAAGTAGCAGGTCTCCAAATCAATTATCAAAAAACAAAAGTTATGATTAAAAACATAAAGAAAGAAGAAGCTGGAAAACTGTTAAGAGACATTAATTTTGAAGTAGTACAAAAAATAAATACTTAGGAGTTATCATTACCAAAAAAACCCAGTAACCTAATGAAAGAGAATTACCTTAGAATACAGAAGGAAATTCAGAAGAACCTGGAAGACTGGAGCAAGCTTCAATTATCATTGATGGGAAGAATTGCAACGATAAAGATGATGACTTTGCCTATACTACTATTTCTTTTCCAAAATTTACCAATACAAATGAACGTTAAATATTTTAACGAACTGGATCGCCTGACAACCAAATTTATATGGAAGACTAAGAAACCAAGAATAAAACTCAGGCTATTACAGGACTTGAAAGAAAGGGGTGGTGTAGGACTCCCAAACTGGTTACTATATTATAAGGTGTGTGCAATGACATGGATAAAAGAATGGATAACCCTGGTAAACCAAAGATTATTGAAACTAGAGGGGCATGACTTAAGTATGGGTTGTCATGCATATGTGTGGTATGGGAAAGACAAGGAACAATCACACTTCATGGAACATATTGTAAGGAAAGCTTTGGGTCTAGTCTGGTATAAATTCCGAGTACAAACATATAAAAAAACCCACTATGGGTAGCTTCCATAGAGGCCTTTACGATGAAAGTGATGAATCAGAAAGGGATGATGCTAACTTACAAAGAATTACTTAATAGAGAACAAAATATAAAAAGTAAACAAGAACTAGAGGAACTAGGGGTGGCAACAGACTGGTGGTCATTGAATAAATTAGAATCAAGATACAGAAAAGATAGAAATTTGTGTTTTTTGAAGGTGAAGTACAGGTAGATAAACTCTGGATTTACTCTGATGAGAAAATAATAAAGAAAATGTACTGTATACACATTTATTGGAATATGAACTGGAGGATAAGAGGGTAAAGGAGACAATGATAAGATGGGCAAGGGATTTCGGTTATAATATCGACATTGATCACTGGACGATGATGTGGAAAGACTGTTATAAAATGATCAAGCCAGTAAATTTAAGAGAAAATATCCTCAAAATGTTTTATAGATGGCATTATACTCCCATAAAACTGGCAAAAATGTCAGAAGGAAGCAGTAATATCTGTTGGAAATGTAAAAAAAAAGTTGGAACTTATGATCATATGTGGTGGTCATGTGAAAAAGCCAGGGTTTATTGGTCACAGTTGTGGGAAATGACAAAGGGAATTATTCAAAGGAAATTAAATTTTAAACCTGAAATAGCATTATTAAACATTATGCCAGAAATTACTGACAAGAAAATTAAATATTGCTTGATGTATATACTGATAGCAGCTAGAATACTCTGGGCCCAAAAATGGAAAAGTGAAGATGTACCTACGATGGAGGAGTTCCTGAAGAAGCTGTTGGACATTATAGAACTGGATACACTATCAGAAGCACTACGAGATCAACCAAGAGACTATGCAAAACAAAGCTGGAACTTAATACATGTATGGGCCCAGGGCCAGACTTGAAGATAGGGCAAAATGATTGGTGAGCTTTGTTTTTTTTTTCTTTCAGCTCTGTTTTGTTTTCTTCAATGCTCTCTGAAATTTGGGAAAGCTGGCTTGTAACAAGGTCTGAATCCCTGTCCTCAAAGGGGGGAGGGAGTGGGGAAGTCTGTATTGTGTCGTATTTTAGATATGTGCTTGTAGTAGAAATAAAACTTTAAAAAAACTCTTCTCAGAGGTATGTGTGACACTCCTCCTATGCAAAATGCCTTGTTCCTCTAGGAAGGCTTGTGTGTGGTGTGAAAGATACCCTCATTGTCCATCTGAAATGCCTTGGGGTTCCTTTCAAACTTGTTGCTCACCATGGCTACATATTTCTTGAGCATCTTATGTGTCTCACTCTTCTTAAGTAGCCAGGTGGCAAATATTAAAACATACCTTTTGTGCCCTATTGATGACACATTAAGTGGCCCTCATGGTCACTGTGTATTAGATCCAACATCTTGCCACTTCTTCTCTCAGTCCTTAGTGGGAATGAGGGCCTAACATCCTTTTTTGTGATACAGCTTACATACCTTGCTGTTTGCATCATGTGGGTTTACCTGTAGGAAGATTGTGGTTCTGCATCTCAAGGATTGCCTTTCCATCTCTTTGTGCAAAACAATAGTGTCAGAATTCTGGCTGGTGCAATCCTCTTTCTAGACTTGTGTTTGCTGGGTTGAAAAACTGAGTTTGTTAGATTTGAGAGCTATCGCATGACTTTTCCTTGGCTAAGTGCCAACCTGAGTGTAGCGTTCACCCTTATTATGTTAAGTAGTCATGAATATTAATGTTGCAGGATAATGTTGCTAGGAGGTGGAGCTGAGAAAAATGTAATAAAGAGGCGGAGTCAGAGAGTCAGTGTCAAGAGTCAGAGTCAGTGAGTAGTAGAAAGTGGAGAGATAGAGTGTGGTATTTGGGAGATCTGAGGTAATTAGAGTGAAAAGTGAGTAAGAACTGTAATGACAAATAGGAGGTTAATATGTCCAGATAGGCGGGATAGAAATAAAATAAATAAATAAATAAATAAATTGATGACAATAGAAGTTACCTATGATTAATATTCATACATTTGTAATACATAAAAACATTTTATTTAAAAGACAGTGAAGTTTGGACCTGCATCTTCAATCCTTCCATAATTAATGTTGATTTAGTGATGAACTGGTGGCAGCGGGGTAAAAAGGAATAGTTGCCTTCGTGTGCTCTGTGTTTGGATGGTCAGGCAAGGGGCATGAAGGCAAACACTACACTGAGTGACTCAGCCTTTTCCAGTTTTGCACCCACCATTCAACAAGACAATTCCATATTGTATTTTAAACAAAATACTGACAATTTCATTGGGTGATTAACATTCAAAAACACCAGTTTCAATTACTTCTATATTCATAGAGTCACCATTGGCTACTTGAATATTTCCACTTGTATTTCCATCTAGTATAATTAAATTATCATCTCATAACTGAAGTAGTAAAATACTCATAATTTGAGTAGACTTGTCTAGAAGGATGGGATATAAATCAAATAAATAAATAAATAAATAAATAAATAAATAAATAAATAAATAAATAAATAAATAAATAAATAAATAAATAAATTGTGTGAAATGGCTCAATGAATCATCATGAATCAATGATCTACTCAGTTGAGTTTTGTTTACAGTCTTGCTGAATTTTTCTTTTCTCTCTCTCATAGAATCAGCTTCCACATGGTTGTTTTGTTTCACAACTGGTTTTGCTATCTTTGTCTGAAGGATATTTGGAGGATAGTCATTGTTTGGCTTGATGGCCCTTCCTGCCACAGTTCCAGCAGGAATGTATTTGGCTTTCTCATTGTCCTTCCTATTCATCAGGAAAATTCATTTAGAGAATCATAGAATAATTGAGTTGGAAAGGGCTTTCAAGGTCATTGAATTTAACCCTTGCTCAATGTAGGAATACAAATCAAAGCAGTCATGACAGATGGTTGTCCAATTTTCTCTTGAATGCCTCTAGCACTGGAGTGCTCACAACCTCCTGATGCAATTGGTTCCATTGTTATACTGCTCTAACAGTTAAGAATTTTCCTGATATTCAACCTAAATTTGGCTTCCTATACCATGAGTCCATTATTATGTGTCTTGCATTCTGGGATGACTGAGAACAGATTCTGCCCCTCCTTTGTATGACTGCAAGTACAGCGGTGCCTTGCTTGATGACATTAATCCATTCCAGCGAAATCGCTGTAGAGCAAAATCGTCATAAAGTGGGGGGAAAAACCATTGAAACGTATTGAAAACCACTCAATGTGTTCCAATGGGCTAAATACCTAACCATCCAGTGAAGATCCTCCATAGGGTGGCCATTTTCCAGTGCCTGTTAAGCGAAAAGTCCATCCTAATCACAGCGGGGAGCCATTTTGCACAGTGGGCGGCCATTTTGAAACCTGACAATCAGCTGTTTTTAGATCGTCATAATGCAAAGAATCAGTTCTCGAAGCAGGGAACCGATCATCGTCAAACAAAAATCGCCCATTGAAACATCATTTTGCGATCGCAAAAGTGATTGCAAAACCTCATTGTCAAGTGGATTCATCGTTTAACAAGGTAATCGTTAAGCGAGGCACCACTGTATATGAAAACTGCTATTGTGTCTCCCCCTTAGGCTTCCCTTTCTCAAGGCTAAACATGCCCAGTTCTTTTAGTCTTTCTGGTGTGTATTTTGGTAAGCATATTTATAGATGTTTTAAGAATTAATTGTTAAAGAAAGATGAAATGTATAACAAAACTGAAATGTATTTAAACATGCTTTAGGCTCTCAATAGAGCAATTATTTTAAGGGGGAAGGAATGTGAGTGAACCTTGGCCAATCTGCAGGGGAAACAAGGTGATTGGCTGGAGGGTTCGGGTATTGAGGGGGACCCTGAAGGGAGAGGAGCCACTTGAGTTGGAATGAAAGGAGAAGTCAGAATGTAACTAAAGAGGAAGGTTGTGTTTTGAAGAGTTGAGCTGTAACTGGAGAAAAGCAAACGTTTAAATCTCTTTTCCTTTGTAATAAAGAGAATTTCATTTGTTTCATCCTTTAACTGCTTGGTCTAGTAAGGCCAGAGTCAAGCTCTTTAAAGGAAGGCTATTTTTAGAAAGTGACAGTCCTGGGTAGGGACAGTCACAAGAGAAATACAGTGGTGCCTCGCATTACGATGTTAATTCGTTCCAGCGAAATCACTGTAGAATGAAAACATCGTAAAGCGAAATTAAAAAGCCCATAGAAACGCATTAAAACCTGATTAATGCGTTCCTATGGGCTGTAAACTCACTGTCCAGCGAGATCCTCCATAGCGCAGCCATTTTCGCTGCCTGTGCAATGAGGAATCCATCCCAGAAAACAGCGGGCGGCCATTTTTTTTACCAGACAGCCATTTTGAAACAGCTGATCAGCTGTAGGAAAATTGTCGTTTTGCAAGAATTAGTTCCCGAACCAGGGAACCGATCATCGCAAGGCGAAATTCCCCCATATTAAACATCGTTTTGCAATCGCTTTTGTGATCGCAAATACTTCATCGTTATGTGATTTCATCGTAAAATGGAGTGCTCGTCTTGTGAGACACCACTGTATAGATCTTCTTCTTGGAAAGCTCATAGGATATGGAAGGAAATGCAGCTGGATTAGGCATTCTTCAGTCTCGAGAGACTATGGGAATGTGCCATGAAGCCTGGGTAAAATAATATGGAGGATAGGTTGTTACCCAAGCAGCAAATTCCCCCCTCTCCACATCACTGAAATAGTCCAATGGAAAGTCAAGAGCTAATGCAACTGGTTCCAGCAATGTTGCAGGAGTTGTCAGAATGGCACAAACTGCCTCTGGGACTCTGGCTCTGAATTTTGCCTCAAGGTTAACTCCTGAAGCCCTTTCCATTGGTGGATATAGCCACAAGACAGTGGAGGTTTGAAATCAGAGTTTTCCTTCTCCTAGATGGGCTGCCTTCCAAAGCTGATGAGCCCCACCTACCTGGTAAGGGAAATGCAACCAGGTGAACTATATTAGCACTTTTTTTTTGCCATTCTGTTAAGACTTTAAAATCTGTCTTTCACACTTCTTTTTGTCATTCATACTCAAAGTATTCAGCTTACATACTTTTTATATACATAGAAATAGCTCCACTGCAACAGCTGTCTCATTGATCTGAAGAACTGCTCATCCCATGAAACCAGTATCACCACCTGAAGCTCATTATGGCTGCTCCTGCAGTTAGTTCCATGAATGTATGTATTGAAAAGGATATTGGCTACTGACATTAAAAGAATTAAAATATCAATGGTTAAATCTGTTGCTAATGATTGCAAACAATAATAATTAGTTAATAAAGACAATTAAATTAGCACATACATCTCTGACTATCTCTCTCTCTCTGCAAACCTCTCTCCTTCTTTTGTATAGGGAGATCTTAGTGAATCCCAGGAGGGGAAACTCTTCACAAGCAACTAATAATTCCTTTCAAATATTGAGTGGGGATAATGGAGTGGGGACACACTGACACCTTTTTGGCTCATTTGGGCATCACCAAAACTAAACAAAGAATAGCCTAAAACTTTTACTGGCCTGAAATGGGGAAGCAGATAAAATAATTTTGCCAGAGCTGTGACGTATGTCAGAGGCAAGGGAACAGCAATGACAAAACAAAAGCCAAGCTATGCCTTTACCTATTATTTCTAACCCTTTCCAATGCATTGGTTTGGATATAGTTGGACCATTGCCCAGAGTTACGAAGAGGGGAAACAGATTCATCCTGACTATCATTGACTATGCAACCTGTTATCCTGAGGCAGTTCCCCTGATAAATATTGAGATTCAGACCATTGCAGATGCTCTGCTGAATTATATGTGTTGCATGGGGTTTGCTTCCAAGATAGTCATGGATTTAGGAACCTCTTTCACATCCAAGCTGATGAAAAGGTTATGGCAACTGTGTGGTATTAAGCATATTACCTCCATCCCATATCATCTTCAGATCAACAGGTTAGTGGAGAAATTCAATGGGACCCTCATGCATATGATTAGGGCGTATACTGCAGGGAATCCCAATGACTGGGATCATAAATTACAGCAGTTACTATATGCCTATAGATCTGTGCCCCAAGAAAGCACCAGGTTCAGCCCTTTTGAATTATTGTTGGATGGAAGGTGCGGGGACCTCTAGACTTACTCTGGCAAAGCTGGGAGGACCAGGAGGGATCAGATCCTGAATCAGTAATTACCTACATTGACAACTTAATGAACACCTTGAAGGAAAACCTAGATATTGCTGCCAAGAATTTACAGAGGCAGCAAAAGAAACAAAAGGTCTGGTACGACAGGAAAGCCAGAGAGAGGACTTTCGATCCCCAGGATGAGATTCTTGTGCTGAGACCCATCAAAGGGAACAAATTACAATTAAATTGGGCAGGACCATTTAAAATAACCTCCAAAATGAACAAGAAAACTACATTATACAGGAGGAGGGAGAGCCAGGCAGGAGATTGGTCCACATAAATATGATCAAACCCTACTATAGAAGGTAAAACGTTGTCTTGTTGGCAAGGAAAGAAGCGGACAATGAAAGGCATGAATTACCCTATTGGGAGGGGAGGGGCAAACCCAAATATAACCCAGAGGATGTCCAAATCAGTCCCTCACTTTTACCAGAACAACAAAGAGAAGCGAGAGCCTTGCTGATGAGGGTACAAGCAGGTTTTCTCTAACAAACCAGGGGTAGCCAAAGGGGTAGTGCACAAGAGGGAAACCGGAGATGATGCACCTCCACAAGCTGTTACACTTTATAGAGTCTGAGCCTATACGTTGTCTAGAGGGGCGGGGTAGAAATCGAATAAATAAATAAATAAAATAAATAAATCTGATCCAACTTTGGGGACAGAAAGAAAAGTTTGTTCAATATAAGAGAAGAGGAAGGCCAAAAAAAAAATGGCCATACTAGGAAGACAGTAGTGTGCCCTATCATAAGCAAAATTAGCCTCACCCTGCCAGTGGTGCATACTGCTAATAGATTGAAAGTTTGGCTATTACTGAAAGGGTTTACCCAGTAGCACCCCAATAGCCGCTCCAGTGATAGAGGTGAAACCCTGTAGAGCAGCTAAAATAACCAATCTGAAAGACAGATGGAAGATCGTGCCAGTGGCAAGTCATGTCCAGAGAGGTCCCTAGTGCCAAAGAGTCTTCATCATCACGGAGGTGTCTGGATCTGAACTGGGAGCTATGCCAAGCCAGGCAGATGACTGTGAGAACCTTTATCTGAGGACGTTCTGGAGAAGGAAGCTGCAGGCTAGCAAGAGGCCCCATCCCTCAGTGGATCGTGAGTATTGCTAAGGTGTGAAGGTGGGTGGACTTCACCAAAATGCAAGCTGTGTGAGAGGGAAGGACATTTTATTATATGCACTAACCCTCCACCATGACTATGATTCTGGACTAGTGAAAAGGGCAAAAATGGGTTGATGAGGGGGAACTCAAATGCCACAAATCTTTGACTATGAAAAAATGGCAAAAAGAGACTCAGAAGGGTCAATGTGGCAGACACTCTTTCGAGGAGAGCCAAAGACTGAAGGCAAAGGAAATGGACTTTGGTAAAACGCAAAAGCTATAAAGTGTGAATTGTACCAGATTAAATGTTATAAGCGGTGGGTTCAAATGAAAAGAAAAAATTGTATGTAAGTATTAAAAGTGTTAAGTGGTTTTTGTTGAATAGACCCATTGTAACTGAATAAAGTGGTGATTAATGTAGCTAAAGGAAAAATACAATGTTTAATGTAAAGAAAGCATAAAAGTGTTTTAAATGTTAAATATGTTCAAAGGTAGTAAGATTCAATTGTAATGTTGTAAAATTTGATGGTGTCCTAATTGAAAGCTCTTTGTTGTTCATGAGGGTAAACCACCATATGTTTTACCCCATGAATCATATTAAAGCATTAATATCTGGTGGCAGCGAAGAGAAAGGAAGAGTGAGAACCTTGTGAAGGCCAGGGAAATAGGGGTTTCAAAGGTGATCGTGACACCATTGTATGCAGATGACGCTATCTTCTCGTCACTACCAAAAATAGGTCTTAAGTTCTGTGATGGATGCCCCACATCACACCTGTCACTCATAGTTGGAGCTCATCTGCATAAGCCTATGAGAGGACAGGAGGGGCTGAGGGAGAGAGTCAGTTAAGTTAGAGAGAGAGAGTGAGAAGAGGAGAGAGGTTTGCAGAGAGAGAGAGAGACAGAGTGAGAACTGTAACTAATAAAGATAAGCTGGTTAAAGTAAATAAATAAAACAGGAGGCAATTGAATGTGTTGCAGAATATATGATATTTCAATGATTTTGATTCTATGAAATGAATAAAGAACATCTGTGATCCTGAATTACCCTGATTACCTTAATACCCTTTAATAAACAAGTTCTGTTGTTGGCAGCCAGTGTCAGACTAAAGTCCTTTACAGTGTGGATAAAGAAATCCATTGGTGGCAGCAAAAGAAAGAGGGAATGTCACCAGCATGAGCCCTTTGGGTTGAGAAAAAGAAACAGGAGCATAGGGTGAATGCAACAAGTGGTGTTTAGTAGTGGGATTCAAAAAATATTCCAGTAAAGCCAAAGTGTAAATTGAATTTGAATTTTCCTGAGTCAAGAGAGTCTGTTATACAGAAAGCAGGACTGAAGAAGCTAGAGCTTGCGTTTTTGGAAAAGCGTGGTGGTGAGGCTTCTAAACTCAGATTTTGTGGGAGACTAAGGATAGAGAATGACTCTGAGGAAAAATTCTGTTGAGGTTACCTCAGAATTTGAATAGACCCAGTTTGCTAACTCAGAATCCAAGGTTCCGAGAGGTAAGGGAGTGCTTGTAAAGAAAAAGTGAAAGCCAGAGTCAAAACAGGTCTGAGGTAATAGGAACAAGAAGAGGCTTGAAAAGGATCAGAAGTTGTAGTGTGTCTGGAGGCAAAAAGATTGTCTCAGACCAAGGAACAGCATGGCTGGTGCCGGAAAGAACAAGTGTAGCCATCCTAAGCTGCTAATGGAGGAGCTACACAGTAACAGTAACTCAGAAAGGAAAAAGTATTTTAAACGGAGGCTTGACTATCTCTCTTGCAATATAAACCAGCTCTTATCTAAGCAAATACTCATACAAATGCCACCTAAAAGAAGTAAAAAGCCAGGGATGGAGTTAATTGATCTTGAAGAGGCACAACAAGGCTTATTACCTCAGGAAGAGGATGGAGTCCCTATATCTGTAGAACAGGAGGAAACTCAGGATGGTGTCTCAGGGAGAGAAAATATTCTAATCTCCCAACAGTTTGAAAGATGGAAGCTGGAACAAGAATTCAGATTACAGGAACTTGCCCTGAATAATAAGTTAGAATTGGAAAAAGCCAGAGTTCAAGAATTACAGTTCAGGGCTGAGGAAAGACAAAAGGAATTTGATTTTGAAATGGAGAGAGAGAAAGCTAGAGCTGAGGAAAGATGAAGTGAGATGTAATTTCAAATAGAAATGAAAAAATTAGAACTGACGGCTCAAAATAACAACAATAATAATGCTAATGCTAATGAGGGGAATGCAAATAGAGATCTCAAGAAATTTCCCCAGTATAGAAAAGGTGACTGCCCAGAAGCCTTTCTTATTTCCTTTGAGTGCGCTTACTGGGACATTAACATGAAAGAGGAGGAACTAATTATTGTCTCATGATCTCAAATAAGTGGAGATTTAGTTGATCTATATTCACAAATGCCCATAAATCAAGCCAGAGACTTCGAGGCTTATAGAAAAATGGCTTGTTCGAGGTATGGAATCAATGCAGAACACCTGTGACAGAAATTTCGCACCCTGATCAAAAAGCCTGATGAATCTTATTCCTAATTAGGGGCAAAATTAGTTCAAAGCTTGGATAAGTGGATGGAGCGGGAGAATGTCACGTCTCTATAACAAATGAAAAATGTTCTACCTAGTGATTTAAGATATTTAGTGAAAGACAAAAAGCCTAAAAATGTACAAGAGGCAAGAGAAACTGCTGATTCTATAAATGAGATAAGAAATCCCTTCTCTTTTCTGCTATTTGTAAGGCCTCGTTGGACAGCCACTTTGCTTTCTTGCATTGCCTTTTCTTTGGGATGGTTTTGTTGCTGCCTCCTGTACAATGTTACGAGCCACTATCCAAAGTTCTTCAGGCACTCTGTCCACCAAATCGAGTTCCTTAAATCTGTTCTTCACTTCCACTGTGTATTCATAAGGGATTTGGTTTAGATTATACCTGACTAGCCCAGTGGTTTTTCCTACTCTCTTCAGTTTAAGCTTGAATGAGAAGCTGATGATCAGAACCACAATCAGCTCCAGATCTTGTTTTTGCTGACTGTATAGAGCTTCTCCATCTTTGGCTGCAGAGAATGTAATCAATCTGATTATGTCATTGCCCATCTGGTGTTGTCCATGTGTAGAGTTGCCTTTTGTGTTGTTGGAAAAGAGTGTTTGTGGTGACCAGCTTGTTCTCCTGACAAAATTCTATTAGCTTTTGCCCTGCTTCGTTTTGAACTCCAAGCCCAAATTTACCTGTTGTTCCTTTTATCTCTTGACTCCCTACTTTAGCATTCCAGTCCCCTATAATGAGAAGAACATCTTTCTTTGGTGTCAGTTCTAGAAGGTGTTGTAAGCCTTCATAAAATTGGTCAATTACACTCTCTTTAGCATTGGTGGTTGGTGCATAAACTTGGATTACTGTGATGTTGAAAGGTCTGCCTTGGATTCGTATTGAAATCATTCTATCACTTTTGAGATTATATCCCATTACAGCTTTTCCCACTCTTTTGTTGACTATGAGGGCTACTTCATTTCTTCTATGGGATTCTTGCCCACAATAGTAGATACGGTACTCATCTGAATTGAATTCACCCATTCCTGTCCATTTTAGTTCACTGACGCCCAGGATATCAATGTTTATTCTTGTCATCTCCTGTTTGACCACACCCAACTTACCAAAGTTCATAGATCTTACATTCCAGGTTCCTATGCAGTATCTTTCTTTGCCGCATTGGACTTTCCTTTCAATTCCAGGCACGTCCACAGCTGAGTGACCTTTTGGCTTTCGCCCAACCACTTCATTAGCTCTGGAGTAGACTTACAGGGACAAGTACTTTGATTCTTCAAAAAAAAAACTCCAGTTGTTGTGGTGCAAAACAGTAGGAAATGGCCCGATATTGATGCACGATATCATGCCCTTATTGGCAGCAGAAAAAAGAATGTCAAGCTTTAAATAGCAAAGGGCAGCCTGAATGTTACAATACCTATACAAAATGTTCCACTGCCATGTTCAAAGGGCACACACATTTTTATTCGCTAGATAGTTTACATGTTTTATTGGTCATATCAAACCCTTTAAGGAGCTGGTGTTTGGGACTAATGCTGTGGGTTTAGACTGGACATACTTAGGATCACAGTAATTTACGGGAGTTCATTTGACAGTCAGTTGCTCTACCCAACCTCACAAGACTGATATGAAGATAAGGGATACATGCACCACTTTGACTCTCTTAGAAAAAAGGTGAGATAAGAATATAATTAACAAATACAATTTGAGAATTACTCAGAAATGAAGTTCCAGCTTTCACATAGAATTTTAATCATGTTCTTAATTCCCTCTTTGTTTTTTCAATCTTTTCCATAAATGCTTAGTTTGTACTAAATTCAACATTGCTTTGCAGGAACAAGGAGGCAGGAGGGGGATGTGAGATTAGTTTGTCTGCATGAGTACTCAACCTGAAATCACCCCCATTTCCTTTTTTTCTCCCCTTGAACATCTGTGTAGCACAATTATAATTAAGTATGTCTGGAATATTAATTGTTTTAATGTCATTGATATAGAGGCCTAGCACACAATGAATTGTTACTCTTCCAAAGTACTGTTTTATTTATGGGCTATGCCAGATGTTCTAATCATTTCACTTAGATTTTTACACCAGGAAAACTGTTGCTGAGACTCTCTCCTTCACCACCTGTCAGGGAAATAATTTTGTCCCCTAACAGCAGGTGAAATCTTTGCTATTTCGTCCCACCCCTATAAACCAAAAAGAAACATCATATTTCAAGCAGGCAGTGTTCTGCAATGGGTAGGGAAGCCTTCCTTGGCTATCATAGTAGTCACACCTAATTACAGTCAACCCTCAACTTACAAACTGCCCTACCTGCAAACAATTCAACTTACAAACCGCTCCGATAGGGAAATAGGGAACCCAACATGCCAACTTCCCTCCAGTTATGAACAGAAAAATTGCCCCCCCCCTCTGCCTTTCAGCTGAGGGAAAAAAAGGTCAGAAACTTAAAAATAAATAAAAGCAAGTCACTTACCAGGCCTTGGTAGCCCCCAAACTGCAGGAAAAAGAGCACCAAACAGCTAAAATCTGGGAGCCTGGCAGCCTGTTTGTGCTCTTCTCCTGCCCCCTCTCTCCCCACATAACAGGTGATTGGATGGCTCTTAAGAGGCTTCTGGAGGCTTGCTCAACACCTAAAAAGGCAGGGGAATGCCCATCTTCTGGGATAGGGAACTGGCTCCCCCTGTCTTCTCAGACAGCACTTCTCTTCTTTGGAATATATTTCCTCTCCTTGAAAATTATTTAGGCTAGCTCAAACCTACAGAACCTCCATCAGTGGTTACAAATAAGAGAGAATTCTCACTCTGCAACTTACATCCACCTTGGCTCTGCCTCCTCCATATAGGTGTAAAGTAACTGGAAATGGATTTGATATGCCTACAAGAAACACACATCAGGAGAGGAGAGGAAAAACTAATGGAAAATAAAAGGCTGTGGAAATTATTTTCTGCATCCAATGTGGAAGGGAAAAAGAAGAAAGGAGCTGCAATCTATGTAAAAGAAAAACTTCAACCAAAATTAATATATGCTTCCGAAGATAGAAGAATAATTATGGTTGAGGTCTCTAAAGGAAATGAGAGAATATTATTAACATCTATGCTCCCAATGATAATCAGAAAGCCTTTTTTGAAAATTTCTATAACGAAACAAAACTAAGAGAGTATGAGGAGTGTTGTATTGCAGGGGATTTTAATGCAGTCTTTGATAGAGATTTGGACTCTACTGAAGCAAATAAAAAAGAAAAACTTACATGGATCCAAAAAACATTTCTTCTATTGGCAAATGAATTAGAACTGATAGATATATGGAGAACAAGCTATCCCAAATCCAGAGACTACACCTTCTGCTCAAATAGACACTAATCATGGTCAAGAAATGATGCATGCTGGATCCTTAGAACATGGATAGATAAATACGAGAAACACAACTATTACCCCGGACAATATAAGACTACTGTACAGTTACACTGAAGGTCCAGACCTACAGCGGGCCCTCTACTTATGAACTTAATCCATTCCAGAAGGAAGTTTGTAAGTCGAAAAGTTTGTAAGTCGAATCAGCATTTTCCATAGGAATGAACTGAAAACCATTTAATCTGTTCCGGCTGTTTCTGGTTCTTAAGTTGAGCAGTGGTTTGTAACTCAAATAATTAGTTCCCAAAGGAATTAATGCAAAGCCGGTTAATCTGTTCCTACCACTAGGAGCAGATTTTTTACTTTTTTACTTTTAACCTTAGATGACTTAGGTTTTTAAAAAAGGAAAGAAAAGAGGAAGGGAAGGAGGGAACAGGCACCTTTTCAACAGAACACCTTGAAAAGCACATTTTCAGCCAAGACAAGCAACTTTTTGGGGGGGGGAAGGGACAGCAAATGAGAGAGGGAACAAGCACCTTTCAGACAACAGAACACCTTGAAAAACACTCCTCAGCACAAAAAGAGACATGGCTCTGAACTCCATTTTTACTCTGCTTGCAAGCAGGCTTTCTTCCCAACAGAATTCCTCAACACAAAGAGAGACATGGCTCTGCACTCCATTTTTACCCTGCTTGCAAGCAAGCTTTCTTCCCAACAGAATTCCTCAGCACAAAGAGAGAGATGGGTCCACATTTTAACCAGACAGATTCAGAACACACACACACTCCCAGAGACACATTGAGCAAGGAAAGATTCCAGCAAGCATGCAGCCATTTTAAAACTGTAAAATCTACCCAGCAAGACCCATGCCACCATTGCAAAATTGCCCTCTGGGTCCACATTTTAACCAGACATATTCAGAACATACACACACCCAGAGACACACACAGCAAGGAAAGATTCCAGCAAGCATGCAGCCATTTAAAACTGTAAAATCTACCCATCAGAGCTCAGAAACCCCCCCACCTAGCCCTACCCCCCCACCAACGAGCTGCAAAAAAACCTGTACAGTAAAGTAAAAACATACTGTAGTGTACTCACCCAGAACAGGCAGTCTCTCTGCTTAAAAAAAGAATGTCAAAAATAACAAATAAAAAATCCAAAAATTTTTAAAAAGCCAAAAAAATTAGAATACTGTACTGTCCTGTCCGTACAGCACTGTACCAGTAACTGGCAGTACCAGGCAGTCTGAAGACTGTCTCTCTATCCACTCTGTAAATGCTGGGAAGAGCGAGGAAGCAGACAACCACCCTCTTCGCTGGCCAAAGGTTAACTGAAAGTTCAAATTTTGCTCTTTCCCCTCCTCCCTCACCATTTTTTTTTGTTCGTAACTCAAACCACAGATTTGTAAGTAGGGCCCACTGTTTCTATGGATCAGGTTTGTAACTTGGGCAATGTTCGTAAGTAGGGCCTGTTGTTTTCTATGAGGTTGGGTTCGTAACTTGAAACATTCATAACTAGGGCCATTCGTAAGTAGAGGGCCCACTGTATTAATAAAACATCACAATGGAGACTAAATACCAACATATTGAGAGACAAGGAAGTAGTGAAGACTATTAGGGAAGAGATGGAAGACTAATTCCAAAGAAATGCAACACAGGGAATGTTGACACAGACTATTTGGGAAGCAAGCAAGGTGTGTCCATAAAAATTACAGCAACAAGGAGAAGGGAAAGAAATACAAAATACGAAGCACTAGAGGCAGAACTGAAGAAACAGGCACAATTGAAACAAAATCCAACAGCGGCACAATTAAAACAGAAGATACAGGTGATAACAACATAAATTAAATACCTTAATAACTGAGGACCTAGCAAACAAATTAAAATATACAAAACAAATATATTTTGAAAATGCCAATAAAGTAGGGAGATGGCTGGCATAAAAGCTAAAAAAGGAAAGAACAAAAAATTGTATCTTGCATCTCAGAAACCAAAAAGGAGAACTTGTCACGGGACCTAGAGAACTCAGAGAAATAGTGGAAAAGTTCTATACAAAATTATATACAGAAGAATACATGTCATCTAGGAAGCAGAAAGAATATATCCAAAGAAAAAACCACATTAAGCTATCTAAACAAGATATTCTGAACCAGCCATTTACAATGCATTAAGTTTCAGAGGCTTAAAAAAAAGAAACTGAAGTCACCAGGAAGTGATGGGATACCTGCAGAATACTATAAAAATTTGAAGATATGCTGGCCACCCCCTTCAAAAAATGATAAATAAAATGCGACAAGAGGGAAAATACCCAAAACATGGAAGGAGGCGGTCATTATGATTATACATAAAGAAGGCACAGAAGTGGAGGAAATATCAAACTATAGATCAATATCTCTCTTAAATGTAGACTACAAGATATTTGCAACAATATTAGCAACAAGACTAAAGAGAGTATTGATCGAAGTTATTCATCAAAACCAAGCAGGATTCCTTCTAAGGAGATATTTAAGATCTAAATATTTTATTTTTAAACTACTGGGAAAGGGGTAGGGAATACAAAAGGTAAAAGGAAGTGGAAGGGATGGGGAAAGGGTTTTAAGGATAGGAGAACACAAAGTATACAATCATCCAATCTATTCATATTAAGTATACAAGCATCTAATCTATTGATTTTTCAATGCAAAAAACACAACTGTATACTCTTTTTTACTGTTTGATTATCCTCTAAATATCAGCTTATATTCATGTTTTAGTTTAAATCTAAGTTATTTCAACTCTATCAGGAAATCAAGACCAATTATACATCCCCCCTTTCAATTTCCTTCTGTCTTGGACATACATTTAGCGTGCCTGAAAAAGTATCCATTTCTAGCACTTCCCATATTTTTTCAGTACCCTTCTCTTGTTTCTGTGACTCTCTTTTCTTCCAGTTTTGGGGAGATAAAATTGAATCCAGGACAGTAATCAGATTTTCAACATCACCTTTTCTGACTATTTTAACTAAATAGCTCACAGGGTAACTCTTAATCTCGCCTATGTTACCTGGCATCACTCTCAATAAAGACTGTTCTGGAGTTAGTACAGTTTCCTTTAACTGTTGTTTAACCTCTGATGGTTTCCCTTTCATCAGGTCTTCCACCTGGTTGAGGCGCTCATTTACCTGCTGAAATCCTGTTATTGTTGTCATTTGCATAGTAACCTGCCATTCTTTATCTGGCAAAATTCCCAACAGTTGATATTTAAAATTTTCGGAGGTCATTTCCATATTTTCCAATACGTATGGTTTGTATAAATAATATTTTTTAGATTCCACTATTTTATCAACAAACGAAACCCATCATCATATACCTCTCCTGAGTGTGTGCTCCCTTCCTTGCCCAGATATTATGGCAATATTATCAAAATCCACACAGTCCAACCAAGAGAAAGTCCAGACTAAACAGCAAACACAGGGAGCCAGTCTCTCCAAAAGATATCGTTGTAATCCTTCAAAACTCCAGTCCTGATTTTCCTAGGTCCTCTCTTGCTGATGATTCACTGCCCCTTGCTCCCAAAGATTTATTCCTCCTTCTAACAAACTTCTATTATCAAAGTCCGATTCGACTCCAGTCCTGACTTCCCCAGCTCTTCAATCTAGCCAGTTATGTCGTCACACTGATGATCCACCATCTTGTTTTTTTATTCCCAAAAGCTTATTCCTCCTGCTCCGAAGATAAGATTTTATTTTCAAAATCCCACACAAACTAGGGAGAAAAATACAGACTAAACAGCATTCACAAAATTTCTGTCCCTTAAAGTCTGTTCAGTAGTATTTCCTCTGGGATGTTTTCCAGAAACATAAAACTTGTCTGTCTCACTGCCTGTCTGTGACCTTGAGCCAGCCTGCTGTTTAAGAACTTGCTATTTAAGAGTCAATTTCACTTTGAAGAGGTAGGCTGGCAAGCACGACTCCCCGCTACTCCTCTCTTCTTTCAGTCAAATATTTCACTCAAGTTTCTTTTACATCTTAATGAGGTTATTCATAAATCAAAGGCTTACTTTGTTATTGTGTATTTTCCGCCGTATTTTGTTCTCCTCTCCTCAAGGAATTGGGGATGGAGTTTCTCACAGCTTTCTGCCATAAAATGGCATCCTGTCTCTGATCTGTGTTTGGGTGAATTTTCAGAGGAAAGAAAAATCAGGTTGCTGCCCAATCTTCTACCCATCTGGGGCTCACCAACTGCTTCAGGGAAACCTCTCCTGGTCTCCCCTTCAGTCCCCCCTTTCTAGAGGGACCAGGCGGTTGCAGCTTTTCCCGGGAGCTGTTCCCAGCAGCTGCTGGCTTCACTGATCAAGTTCCACCTCCCTCCCCAAGGAGATATTTAAGATCTGACATGAGAAATCTCCTTAACATTTTGGAAGACTATGAAAACCATCCAGCAGAACAGGTGGCAATTCTCTTAACAATGCGGAGAAATAGGAGAAATACTTTGATAATGTAAACTGGAACTTCATGACAACACAACTAGAAGAAATGGGGGCAGGTCAGAATTTCACTGGAATATTAAAGATTATCATCTCCAAACAAATGGCAAAGATAAGAATTAATGGAGAACACACACAAGAAATAGAAATACATAAAGGAACACGAAAGGTCATCCACTATCATCATTACTCTTTTTAATGGTAATAGAAGCACTAATGCAGCAGATACGAAGATTGAATAAAATTAAAGGACTTAAAATCAGAGGAGAAATATTCAAGGTACAGCCCTTTGCAGATGACCTGCTCATAGTAGTTGAAAATCCTAAGGAATCAACAAAAGCTTTAATGTTGGAGTTAAAAGAATTTGGTGAAATGACAGGATTAAAATAAACCACACAAAAAAACAAGAATTATGACTAAAACATGCAAAAACAGGAGGTTGATGAATTACTACAAATTACAAATTTTCAGGAAGGAAAGAAAGTAAAATATTGGGGCATATTCTTCACAAAGAAAACAAGCACTCTTCTGAAAGATAATTACTTAAAATTGATGGACGAAATTAAAAAAGACCTTTCTAGTTGGACAAATCTACAATGATCAATGATGGGTAGAATTGCTACAATGAAAATGAAAATTTTACCAAAACTCATATTCCTTTTCCAAATAATTCAAATTGTTTTAAAACAAATAATATTTAAGGAGCTTGAAAAATGCATATCTAAATTTATCTGGCAGGAAAAAAAAACAGATTTAAAATTAAACACCTACAAGACCAGGAGGAATGGAGCTTCCGAATTGGCTTCTCTATTACAGGGCATCTGCATTGGTATGGATTAAGGAGTGGATAACATTGGAAAACACGAGACTCCTGAAACTAGAAGGATATGATCTGAAATGGGGCTAGCATGCATTTGTATGATACAATAGAACAGAAGACTTCAAACAATTCAATAACCATATACTAAGGGAAGCACTCTTGTCGGCGTGGAATAAAGTCAAAAACCAAATGTATATTAAAATACCACAGTGGGTAACGCCAATTGAAGCATTTGCTCTACCACATTTGAGAGAAAATAAGAAAATAGTAAGATATAGTGAGGTTTTAAATATTAATGGTTCTATTAAAACACAACAAGAGCTAGTAGACCAAGGAATTGAAATGGATTGGTGGGTGCGATCACAACTAATATCACGGTATACTAAAGATAAGCAACAGGGACTTTATTAAGAAAACACTCCTTTTGACAGAACTCTTTTAGAATCAGAAAGAAAATGCATTAAGTTACTATATAATTTCTTGCTAGATTTTGAAACACAAGATGAAGTAGTAAAAGCATGCATGATCAAATGGGCACTGAATGTAGGACACAATATTGAATTAAACCAATGGAAACAAATCTGGAAAATAAATATAACTAAATCTACAGTATTTAAGGAGGATATACATAAAATGTTCTACAGATGGTACATGACTCCCACAACTCTGACTAAAATAAGCACTCAATTTTCAAATGTTTTTTGGAAATGTAAACAGAAAGGATATTTTACCACATGTGGTGGATGTGTAAAGAAGCCCAAAAATACTGGACCAAAGTCAACCAGATACTGCAACAGATATTAGAAACTCCAATATCGATGATACCAGAATTTTTTCTACTAAATATTTTCCTTAATAATTAGATTCTGAAAAAGCATTCTTAGTCGTCCATATGATAACAGCGGCAAGAATAGTATTCACAAAACACTGGAAGGAGTCTGGAATACCACAAATAGAGGAACTGATAGGGAAAATACTAGAAACTGCAGAAATGGATATGCTAATAGAATGGTTGAATCCAAAAAGAAAAAGGATCATCAGGAAACTTGGCTGCCACTATATACATGGTTGCAAAAAAGACCATCTACATAATTAATAATGGGAATTACAAAATACCTATCTGAATTTAGATTTTTCTATATAATGTAGATGTTTTTGTATGATAATTGGAATTATACTTAGAAGGGATTATTTAGACTTATTATGGGGAAAAAATACTGATTTGTAATGTGACCGTTCAAATCCACCCCCTCTAAATGTATTCTTATCCCAGTTATCCCTTACCCCACCCTACCTCTATAAAGAGAAAATTAAATAAGAACAAAGATGAGGTTATTTTCCTTCACAATTACCAGACCCATCTTTTCAGGAAAAGGCTCATAGGTAAGGTCTGGCATTGTCTATATTACCATATCTTCCTCTATCTATAATCACCTGTATGTTCTTAAAACCCCCGCTGGGAGGCAGGCCTTCCTCTCCATTCCTACAGAAAACAGTCTAATGATGGCAGAGAAAACTCAATTAAAATAAGTGTGTGTACACAATAATAAACAGTAACATAATTAACATAAGCAAAAGTGAAACACTATTAATTAAATTAGAATCAATAAAAGTAAGCAAAGCATTAATACCATTTAAATAATTTTTGCAACTTAGGGTAGGGTAAGCTAGTTTGTATAATTAAAGTAAAGCCCATCTGCCCATCCCACCTTATGTACGAACATAAATTTGTTTAATAAAAGACAAGGAAAAAAGAAGCAGAATAAATTAAAATAGAATGAAATAAAATAAAATAAAGCTAAAATAAAAAATATAAAGCCAAGATGTCTCCACCCACCACCCAGGTCTTATCCCATCACAATTTGGCAGTAGGTCTTGTTTTTTCCAAGGAGGCTGTTAGAATTAAGTTTATGGGGACGATGATTGCAGGTGAGACTTGGTTGGGTGATAAAAAGGTGGAATAAAGGTAGCAGGAGAGTTGATAGAAAATAGGTGCCACTGTTGCCATTCTCTGCGGCAGGAGGTCAGATGAAAAACCCTCAGAAAGCATACCAGGTGAAGAGGTGAGGGAGAGTGGTTTCTATGGTTATTGTCGATGATGGAACAACAGAACAACAGAACTCACAGAGCAAGACATTCCAAAGACGATTGAGTGGATAATGACAGTGCCACCACCTCAGTTCACTCTGCCTCCACCATTGCCAATGCCATTTGGAACAATTAACAGCACCGCTGGCAGAGCTTTACAACACTGGGCTACACCAAGCCTCTCAGCACCTCTCAGCTTTTCAGAGCTGGGCTCACCAAGCTTCGTGGGTTGGGTTCTTCTGAGCCTCGCAGTACTGGGCTCCAAATGAGCCTCAGAGCGCCAGGCTTCACCTCACAGCGTTAGTCCCGCCAAGCAAGCTTTTGTTGTCGTCCTCCAGAACAGTCTCTAAAACAGCACAGTGACCACTAGGACGCTCACCAGATGAGAGAGAGCGAATAGTTAGTTCAAAGGACTAAATGAAGCAAAGCAACCAAAATAGGTTGAGATAAACAAGGTAAATCAAGGTAGAGATAAAGCAAAAATAAAAAAAATAAGAGAAGTAAAGGGGGAAAAACAGACCAAAGTGGCGGGAGAAATACTCCAACTATCGGGACGCCATCTTGGACTCCAACTACTAGAAAACTAGTAGAAGAAAAGGATTCTGCTTCTCCTAGTAAAGGAAATTTGAGTTGCAGAGTTCCAAAGACTGTGGGAGTAAAGTTAAGTTTCTGGCACTCTAAGTTATTAAATTTTATGGTTTTGCCCTGTTAAATAAAGAGTCTGTTCCAGAAACTGCCTTGCATGTCACAGTATTCCTGAAGATCTTTAGATTTGTGACAAAAATGTGCAGTCAATGGAACCTTCTAATCTCAAGGATTAGCAAAAAAATTCTAATGAACAAAAGTGAAGACACTCAGTATGATCCATCTGATTTATCTCCAAGCATTCCACACAGAGAATTAAGCAACTTCATCAGAAAAATGCAGATAATAAAAATTATAAAAGATGCTGACATAATGCAGAGCTATAATTAATGCAAATGCCTGGCCATTCCAAAGGCTGATAAGATAATGGCAACAGAAAATGGAAATATATATGTGAAGGGAAAATGCTCTCATTTGATCTTATTTGTTAAAGCAGAAGAGGCCAGAGTCTAGGAGGATCTATGTTGCTTTGGGATTCCTTATTTATTTGTGATGGCTACCATTTATGTACAGTTAACAGGTGAAAATAAAATGAGTGATCTTTCATTCTAGTCCCAGAAGTGACCTTTATCAACAAGATTGTTGCAGTGTTTTGAATTTTTGTTTAAATTCATTTAGCTGTGCAATAGAAGTGCAGGGATTCACAAGGCAGAATAGGTTCAGTTTCCCCAAATTAGTCCACCCTCTTAAGGCTGAGTCAACCCTGAGCTGGCAACCTGCATTGGGATCAGACAAACATGACTACTTTCAGCTACAGGCTTCAACATACTCCAGAGAGGGAAAGAGAAGCAGAGCAGAGAGACAAAGCTATCTTTGAATTCAGAGACAGGGAAGGAACAATTGGTTAATAGACTGATTCATTCTAGTCCCAAAATTGACGTTTATCAACAAGCCCAGAAAGGTCACACCCAGTCAAACCTACTAAAGGAAACATGCAAGGTTGCAAAAACTCCAATTCCCCTTCTCAAACTCACATGCATATACCCTTCCAAAGTCCTAGCTTGCATCTCAAGTTCTGGGAGTAGTCTCTGAGAAGAGGCTTTGTCAGAATGTAGGCCACAGTAGTTCATTTCAATAGCATCTATCAAGGTCAGGTCATGAACCAAGTGGTGTCTCACACCAGTTGTTTTTTGGTGTGCACATTCATCTTCTGTCTACAAAATGGTACTCAGAGGGTGATAATTAATGGGTCCTCTAACTGGGAGGAGGTGGGGTAACTCAAGGCTCAGTCCTTGGCCCAGTGCTCTTCAATATTTTTACTAATGGCATGGATGAGGGAGTGCATGGAATGCTTGTCAAATATGCAGATGATACCAAATTGGGTGGAATACCTAATACCCTAGAAGACAGAAACACAATTCAAAATGACCTTGATAGGATGGAGCAATGGGCTGAAAGCAACAGAATGAAATTCAACAGGGATAAGTGCAAAGTACTCAGAAAAAGAAACTAATTGCACAATTACAAGATGGGGGATACCTGGCTCTGCAAAGCTACAAGTGAAAAGGATCTTGGAATTGTCATAGATCACATGCTAAATATGAGCCAGCAATGTGATGTGGCTACAAAAAGGCCAATGCTATTTTAGGCTGCATTAATAGAAGTACAGTTTCCAAATCCCGCAAGGTGTTAGTCCCCCTCTATTCACCACTGATTAGGCCTCACCTTGAGTATTGTGTCCAGTTCTGGACACCACACTTCAAGAAGGATATGCACAAATAGTTCAGAGGAGGATGACAAGGATGATCAGGGGGCTGGAAACCAAGCCTAATTTATTTAATTCATTTATTTTATTAGATTTATACCCCACCCATCTAGACTAATAGTCTACTCTGGGTGGCATTACAAAATTTAAAAACAATAGAACCAATAAATATGCAAAAATCCAAGATGTGAAAATGTAAATATTAAGATACAACAAGAGGGAAAGCCTTATGAGGAAAGGCTGGAAGAATTGGCCATGTTTAGCCTTGAGAAAAGAAGGCACAGGGGTAATATGACTGTTGTTTAGTCATTAAGTCATGTCTGACTCTTCGTGACCCCATTGACCACAGCATGCCACGCCCTCCTGTCTTTCACTGCCTCCCGGAGTTGGGTCAAATTCATGTTGGTAGTTTCGATGACACTGTCCAACCATTTCGTCCTCTGTTGTCTCCTTCTCTTCTTGCCTTCACAGTTTCCCAACATCAGGGTCTTTTCCAGGGTTGTCTTCTCATGAGATGGCCAAAGCATTTGAGCCTCAGCTTCAGGATCTGTCCTCCAAGCGAGCACTCAGTCTTGACTTCCTTCAGAATGGATAGGTTTGTTCTCCTTGCAATTCAGGGGACTCTCAAGAGCCTCCTCCAGCACCATAATTCAAAAGCATCAATTCTTTGGCAGTCACCTTCTTTATGGTTCAGCTCTCACTTCCATACATCGCTACTGGAAAAGAGTGTTTGTGATGACCAGCCTGTTCTCTTGACAAAACTCTAATACCCTTTGCCCTGCTTTATTTTGAACTCCGAGGCCAAACTTACCTGTTGTTCCTTTTATCTCTTGACTCCCTATTTTATCATTCCAATCCCCTATAATGAGAACATCTTTCTTTGGTGTCAGTTCTAGAAGGTGTTGTAAGTCTTCACAGAATTGGTCAGTTTCAGCCTCTTCAGCATCGGTGGTTGGTGCATAATCTTGGATTAGTGTGATGTTGAAAGGTCTGCCTTGAATTCGTATTGAAATCATTCTATCATTTTTGAGATTGTATCCCAGTACAGCTTTTCCCTCTCTTTTGTTGACTATGAGGGCTACTCCATTTCTTCAAAATGTTCCACTGCCATGTTCAAAGGGCACACACATTTTTATTCGCTAGATAGTTTATATGTGGTATTGGTCATATCAAACCCTTTAAATCGTCTGAATTGAATTTGCCCATTCCCGTCTATCTCAGTTCACTGATGCCCAGGATGTCAATATTTATTCTTGCTATGTCCTGTTTGACCACATCCGGCTTACCACGTTTCATAGATCTTACATTCCAGGTTCCTATGCAGTATTTTTCTTTACAGCATCTTACTTTCCTTTCACTTCCAGGCACATCCACAGCTGAGTGTCCTTTCAGCTTTGGCCCAGCCACTTAATTAGCTCTTGAGCTACTTGTCCTTGTCCTCTGCTCTTCCTCAGTAGCATGTTGGATGCCGTCCGACATGAGGGGCTCATCTTCCAGCATCTTTTAGCCTTTTGTTTCTGTCCATGGAGTTTTCTTGGCATGGATAGTGGAGTGGCTTGCCAATCCAAGTGGATTGCGTTTAGTCTGAACTTTCCACTATCACCTGTCCATCTTGGGTGTCCCTGCATGGCATAGCCCATAGCTTCTCTAAATTACTCAAGCCCCTTCACCACAACAAGGCAGCCATCCGTGAAGGGGATATGATAGCACTTTTCAAATATTTGAAAGGCTGTCATACAATCTGTTCTTCATCATCCCAGAGTGCAGAACACGCAACATGGGCTCAAGTTAAAGGATACCATATTTTGGTTGAATATCAGGAAAAACATCCTAACTGGTAGAGCAGTACAACAGTGGAACCAGTTACCTCGGGAGTTGGTGAGTGCTCCAACACTGGAGGCATTCAAGAAAAACTTAGATAATCACCTGGCAGATCTGCTTTGATTGTATTCCTGCATTGAGCAGGGGGATGGACTTGAAGGCCTTGTAGGCCCCTTCGAACTCTTCTATGATTCTATAATTCTATATCCACCTGACACTTCATGTATCCAGCACACACCTAGTTAGCTTGCTAATCAGAACATCCTGGGGCACTTTGTCAATGGCTTTGTTGAAATAAAGATATAGTATTTGTACAGCATTCCTACCATCTACCGAGAGAATACCCAATCAAAAAAATGAGATCAGATTAGTCTGACAGGATTTGCTTTTGACAAATCCATGCTGGTTTCTGTGACAAACCCAGACCTACTGGGATATGCCACAGTTTCACTAAGCTGCCACCAACCATTCCCTATAAGAAGTCACACAGACCAGGGATGGATTTTTAACAAATAAAGGAATAAGGTTTATTTACATAACACACAGGGAAAATAAAATGATCAAGTGGATAAGATACAGTAACGTGGCTTAGTCTCAATCATACATACACACAGTTTGGTTCACACAGAACACTTAACTTGAAGCACAGACCCTGAACCTATCAGTTCTGGCTAACCATACAGACACCTGAACCTATCAGGTTGGTACTGACTGACACACAGTAGTACCCTGTCTGACACACAGACTCCCACTCAAGCTTCTTCTCCCAGCTTTTCCTCCAGCTCCTTCTCACAGGCTTCACATATATATACAGTACAGCCCCTCCTCCTGATGTCCCGCCTTCCACTCCCCATAGGATGGAACTTTCCCTCCAAACCCATGACAGACAGGTAACATCAGTGCTGTATGTAACACCTCCCCTCTTTATAAGTTGTTTTGTAGGGGGAAAGCTAAGGTGCTTTTCACCAAAAAACAACCTGGATAAAACACACAAAAACAGTTATACATACAATATCATACTTACTTATACTTACACTCTAAGTTAACCATATCAATTAGGCATTTAAACAATAACATTTACAATACATCCAGTTACCTTTATTCATACAAACCAACATGTTTAATAAACAAGCACATTTAACCTTTGGTCACCAAAATATATACATAGTCCATGTTCCTTCGCCGTCTTCATTCTTCGGGTCTTCTTGACAAGGCGTCAGCAACACAGTTCACTGACCCTCTGACCACCTTCACTTCAAAGTCATAGTCTTGCAGGTTTAAAGCCCACCTCATAAGTTTGCTATTGTGGGTTTTCATTGTCTTTAACCATTGCAATGGTGAATGGTCAGTGCACAGAATAAAATGTCTTCCCCAGATGTAAGGCTTGGCCTTCTGGATCGCGTAGACTATGGCCAGGCACTCCTTTTCCATGGTTGCCAAATGTCTCTCACCTTTCTGGAGTTTCCTACTCAGGTAGGACACTGGATGCTGGTCACCATTCTCATCCTCCTGGCAAAGAACTGCTCCTACCCCGCTGTTAGACGCATCGGTGTATATGATGAACTCCCGGTCGAAGTCTGGAGCACGCAGCACTGGATAGTTGATGAGGGCCTCCTTCAACCTCTGGAACGCCTCCTCACAGTCGCTGGTCCACGGGATGCGGTCATCAGTCTTCTTCCTCGTCAGATCGGTCAGCGGAGCCGCAATCTTGCTAAACCTTGGAATGAACTTTCTGTAGTAGCCCACCAACCCAAGAAATGATTTGACTTTTTTCTTGGTGTTGGGTCTAGGCCAATCACGAACGGCTTCTATTTTGGCCTCTAGGGGTTTTATCACTCCTCCCCCTACTATGTGACCCAAGTATTTCATTTCTGGGCTACCCAGCTGCAGTTTGTTCTCTTTGCAGGGCCTAGGCCAAAGCACTTCCTCCCCTGGGTTAAAGCGCCTCTCCCTGCCTTCCTGGTCATCCCAAGCTTTCTTTCTGACCTTTTGAGCTTGCAGGGTCTCTGCTGCTAGCTCTAGGTTTCTCTTTAGGTCATTCCTTAAAGAGTCTATATATGTCACAACATCTTGTGGGTCATCCTGGGTGATCTGCTCCCAATTTTGTTTGATCAAATCAAGGGGCCCTTTCACCCTTCTCCCAAACAAGAGTTCAAACGGACTGAACCCGGTACTGGCTTGTGGCACTGATCGATAAGCAAACAAAAGGGATTGCAGCTTCTGGTCCCAATTGTTTGGATTCTCTGCCAAGTAAGCCCTAATCATGCGCATTAGAGTCCCATTGAACTTCTCAGTTAACCCATTACTTTCAGGGTGATAGGCAGTGGTTTCCTTGTGCTTAATTCCACAGATTTGCCATAAGCGTTTCATGAGCTTCGATGTGAACGATGCGCCCAAATCTGTGATTATTTCTGAGGCAAATCCCATCCTGGACATATACCCCACCAAGGCATCTGCCACTGTGTTAGTTTCAATGTTAGTCAAGGGAATGGCTTCAGGGTACCTCGTGGCATGGTCCACAATGGTGAGAATGAACCTGTTCCCCCTCTTTGTGGCCTTGGGCAAAGGTCCCACAATATCCACCCCTATGCATTTGAACGGAGTGTCAATCACAGGCAAAGGGCACAACTTTGCTTTGGTCCTGTCGCGGCTATTCCCCTGCCTCTGACACACATCACATTGTTTACAGAACTCTTTGATCTGCTTCCCTATTTCAGGCCAGTAAAAATTCTGTGTGATTCTCTGCTGTGTTTTGTTCTCCCCTAAGTGCGCAGCAAACATGTCAGAGTGCCCCCTTTGTAAGATCATGGGGCAATACTTTTCAGGTAGTACTAGCTGACTTCTGATCCCATCTCCCCCTTTTGAGATATTCCTCAGGGTCTCTCTATATAAAATTACCTTTTTCTCACAAAATCTCACTGGGGTCTCAGGTGTTAGCTGGGTGTCTGTCACCTGTTCAAAACACTTTTGGAGAGTGGCGTCTGCCTTTTGCTCTTGGCCAAATCGGCTGTCTGTGGTTAAGGTTTCCACCACAGCTTCGGAACTCCCTTCACCTGCTTCCGTCTCGGGCTCATCAGTACCCCCTTGAACTGTCCCCGTGGTGGCTTGTGAGCGTGTAATCACTAGCACCCGTTTCACATGTTCAGCCAGGTCATTTCCCACGAGCACGGCTGCTGGCAGAGTCGATGAAATCGCTAGCTGCCAAACTCCCCTCCAGCCTTGAAAGTTCACAGGTACCTCCGCTACTGGCAGCGAGATCACCTGTCCCGCAATCCCTGCCACCTTTAGGCTCTCCTTCGGGATTATATACTCCCTAGGAATAATATCTGGATGGCATAGGGTCACCTGGGAACAAGTATCCCTTAGCCCCATATACTGATGGTCAAGTATTCCTACGTCCACCCCTGCTGTTTCAAACAACTGAGAATCTGTTCTCACAAGTAAGCAGCGCCTGACCTCCACAAGAGGACCATTTTCCTCAGCCTGATCAGCAGATGTCACTGTTCCAGATTGAGTAGCCATGGCAACCGGCTCCCTCAGTGACAAGGAGCTTTGCTCTTTCTGGACACAGAACACAGCTTTTGGCTTGGTTCCACTCAAATCATGAGGCATATTTCCTTTTAGCTGCTTTAATTTCTCACACTCTGAGATTAGATGGCCCTTTCCCTGACAGAAATAACATTTTCTGCTATATTTTGAGTCTTTCTCATCTTGTTTTGGTTTTCCCTCCAAAATCTGAGGTCTTGGTTTCATGTCTGAGGGCTTCCCTTCACCATGGGCCCCTCCCCCTTGCTGGTTTTTCCCTGGTCCCTGAGAGTACTTGCTGTAGGTTTCTTTAGGTTTCCCCATCGATTTCCCCTCACCCAAGGGCTTTCTTATTTGATAAATAAAATCTGCGATCTCGGCCGCTTCCGCCACAGATTTCGGTTTCCTTTCCCTCACCTGGAACTTCAGTTCCCCATGCAGGACTGAATAGAACTGTTCCAGCGCTACCAAGTCTTTGAGCTGCTGAAAGGTCTCTGTCCCTTCCTGAGATAGCCATTTCTCTAGCAGCCTCACCAATTGGGCCCCCACTTGGGTAAAAGTCTGCTCTGGTTTCTTGTTGAGTGACCTGAATCTTTGCCTCAGCTGTTCCGCATTTATCCCATGTCTGGCAAACACCAGTTTTTTAAACTCTGCAAAATCTCTCATCAGTTCCTCTGGCATCTCTGCATAAACTTCTGCCAGGCTGCCACTGATTAAAGATCGCATGATGGTCATCTTCTCAGTTTCCCTCACTGAGAAGTCCACAAACGCTCTTTCCACTAGGGAAAAGAACACCTCAGGGCAATCTCCCTTGTGGTATACAGGGAATTTCTTCAGGTCAGTTTTAGACAATTGACCTCCCTCAGAATCCCTATTGTTATTATTGTTCTGGTTCATCAGTTCCAATTTTCTTAACTCAAACGCCATCCTCTCTCTCTCCAACGCCATTCTTTCTTCTCTTTCCATTTTCTCTCTCTCTAATTCAAATTGTCTCTGCCTCTCCCTTTCCTTTTCCTCCATTTCCCTCACCCTCAGTTCATGCTGTTGGGCTATGAGCAATTTTCTGAGTTCTGGGTTCTGTTCTCCCGTGCTGTCATCCTTCACTGAGCCAAATTCATCCTCAGAACCTTGGTCTACCTGGGGTTCCCTCACTTCACCCATTTCTGCCATTTGGCTTCGAGTCAAGGGCATAATCCCCCCCTCAGAACAGGCTGCTTTCAAAAGTCAAGCCTCAGAATAAAGCGACCACTTTTTTTTCCCTCAGAACCAGCTTTCTATAGATTGCTGCTGTTCTTCAGCACTAACTTGCAACTGTTGCCAGCCAGAGTCCACCCCCCTCTGCTAGGCCTCTCAGCAGACAGGCTAGATCACTGCTACTTCCCTCAGCTTTGCCTCAGCTTTTTCCTGCCAAAACAGGTTGCCTCAGAGCTCCCTAATCTAGTCCCACCAATCTGAGGTCACACGTTCTTCCACTAGCGTACCTCCCCGTGAGGTAAGCCTAGAAGATTACCTACGCGCTCTCAGATTGTCCCTGACTAGACCCCCCTTGCTCTGGGCACACTTGCCAAGGCTTTGCTGGACCACTGGACAACTGGACCAGTCGTATCCCACACGCTGGACACCAATCAATGTGACAAACCCAGACCTACTGGGATATGCCACAGTTTCACTAAGCTGCCACCAACCATTCCCTATAAGAAGTCACACAGACCAGGGATGGATTTTTAACAAATAAAGGAATAAGGTTTATTTACATAACACACAGGGAAAATAAAATGATCAAGTGGATAAGATACAGTAACGTGGCTTAGTCTCAATCATACATACACACAGTTTGGTTCACACAGAACACTTAACTTGAAGCACAGACCCTGAACCTATCAGTTCTGGCTAACCATACAGACACCTGAACCTATCAGGTTGGTACTGACTGACACACAGTAGTACCCTGTCTGACACACAGACTCCCACTCAAGCTTCTTCTCCCAGCTTTTCCTCCAGCTCCTTCTCACAGGCTTCACATATATATACAGTACAGCCCCTCCTCCTGATGTCCCGCCTTCCACTCCCCATAGGATGGAACTTTCCCTCCAAACCCATGACAGACAGGTAACATCAGTGCTGTATGTAACAGTTTCTAGTTATTACTGCATTGTTTTCTAGAAGTTAGCAGAGTCAACATTTTGTAATTTGTTCCAGAATTTTTCCTAGGATTGATGTCGATTTCACTAGTCTGTAGTTCCCTGGTTCCTATTGTTTGCCCCTTTTGATGACTAGGGCAATGATAGCTCTGGCACTCTGTCCATCTTCCGTGATTTAAAAAAAATAATAGACGTTCTTCAATCTCTGCTGCCAGCTTCTTCAATACTGTGGTTGCAGTCCATCAAGCCTTGGAGATATGAACCCGTTCAAGGTAATGTCAACTATTTGTTTATCAATCTTCAGTTGCAATCTTGTATTCTCCACCTGCACTTCACAATTATCTGGAGCATCATAGTCTGTCTTTTGGGAAAAGACTGAACTAAAATAGGAATTGAACACTTCTGCCCTTAACTTTGTCTTCTGTTATCATTTTTCCATATATATTGAGTAGCTGAGTCACTGTCTCTTTTTTTGTCTTTTGCTGCTAACGAACACAAAGAATGCTTTTTTGTTGTCTCAAGCTAGACTTAGCTCATTCTCAGCTTTAAAAAAATGTATTTATTTATTTATTTAGATTTATACCCCACCCATCTAGACCAAAGGTCTACTCTAGGTGCCATTACAAATTTAAAAACAGTAAAACCAATAAACATGCAATAAATCCAAGATGGCAAAATTTGAATTTAAGATACAGCAGGAAGAAAGCCTGCCCAAATAGCCAAGTCTTGAGTTTACTTCTGAAGACACTCAGAGAGGGAGCCAGGCAGATCTCCACAGCAAGTTGTTCAAGAGGTGAGGGGCCATTGCCAAGAAGGCCTGGTTCCTCATTCTTTTCTTCTGGACCTCCCTCAGCATTAGGCCCCTCAGCTGCCCGCTCTGGCTGGAACGAGTGACTCTGGCAAAACTGGGTGGGAGAAGGCATTCTGCCAGATATCGAGGTCCTAAACCATTTAGGGCTTTATATGTAATCGTAAGAACTTTGAAATCAATGTGGAAACAAACGGGCAGCCAATGCAAGGTGGCCCGCATGGGGGAAATACAGTGGTGCCCCGCATAGCGAGGTTAATCCGTTCCAGATTAACCTTCGCTATGCGAAAACATCGCTGTACAGGGCAGGAAAAGCCTATTGGAACGCATTAAACTTAGTTTAATGCGTTCCAATAGGCGCCAAAACTTGCCCCTCCAGCGATGTTTTCGCTGGTCCGGCGGCCATTTGGAGCCACCGAACAGCTGTTCGGTGGCTCCAAAATGGCCGCCGGACACCCCGATCGTCGCAAAGCGAGTGTGGCAATTGGGGCAGCTCCATACAGCGATCCCCGAAAAGGGATCGCTATACGGATTCTTCGTTATACGGTGCGCTCGTTAAGCGAGGCACCACTGTATGTTGCTACCTTTTCACCCCTGTAAGAAGTCTGGCCACTGCATTTTGTACCATTTGACATTTCCATGTCAATCTCAAAGGCAGCCCCACATAAGTGCATTACAGTAGTCTAATCGTGAGACTATGAGTGCATGGACCAAAGTGGTGAGCGCCCCACATCAAGATAGGGACACAGTTTGGCAATCCACCAAAGGTGGAAATGTGTGGAACGGACCACTGACAACACCTGGGTCTCCATGGTGAGCACCAGGTCCAGATATACACTTAAGCTGCGAACCTCACACTTGGTGGTAAGAGTCAGCCTCCAAAGGAAAGGGAGTTTCATAGACCACTGATGTCTGGGGCACCCACCTGAAGGACCTCTGTCTTGCCCAGATTCAGCCTCAGTCCATTCACCTGCACCCATTGCTGAACAGCCACCAGGCAGCTCACATACAATCTCCTACTGGATTTCAAGACGCTATCTCAGAAGGACATCATTGTGCAGACTCTGCTCTTCTTTCCTTGTGTCCCCTCTTTTCCAATCCTGTTGACAGCCATTCCTTTTTTCATCAGAGTGCTAAACAACTCCATAAGCAATTTTCTATTCTGCTTTCTCAAGCTCGAGACATTGTCTCCTCCTGCTCTTCCTATTCCATATCTCCTATTTCCTTCCTTTTGATGCTGTTAACCCATGAGGAACAGATGCCAATCAGCTTTGGCAAATGGATGTCACTCATGTTCCAACCCTTGCTCCTCTTTCTTATGTTTATCTAACTATTGATACTTATTCAGGATACATCTGGGTTACCACTCTTCATGGCGAGACCTCTCGTCTTGTCATACAACATTGTTTACATACATTTGCAATTATGGGCTGGCCTCAAGCCTTAAAAACAGACAATGGCCCTGTCTATACCTTTATAACCCTTTATACCCCTGCAATTAATGGGACCATCGACTTTCCCATGGTATTCCTTATAATTGCACAGGACAGGCTATTGTAGAATGAGCACACCACTCTTTTAAATTTCTCCTTTCAAAACAAAGAAATAAAAGAGGGATCAAGCCCCAAGATGTTCCATTTATACTACCAAGATGTAGTATCAATAGCATTATTCACATTAAATCATTTAACTGTTTCTGCAGGTCAGCATACGTTGTTGTCAGTAGATAAACACTTTCATAAAAAAATCCCCATGGAATGGCCACTGGTGACTTATAAACAACCTCCTGACCCTCAGTGAGAGGGTCCAGCCCCTTTACTAACTGGGGTCATGGCTATTCTGCTGTGTTTACTCCCACAGGTCCTTTGTGGATCCTGGCCCAGTTTATGAGGCCATATCGTGGGAAGGGTGAGTTGGCATTGCAACCTGCAGAACCCAGTTCAGAAATTCAACCCAGTGATGGCTCTAGAGTAGGACTAGATGACTGTGTGTTGCCTGGTCTTAAGGCACTCAGCCCAAAGTTACTTGGGGGATAATAAAGACGCTGAGTGCTGATGCAAAAAGAATTCTAAATCAGCAGCAGATCCCAGAAACTCCAGAAACTTTTCTAGCAGCGATTATCTCGCAGCTGAATGCCAATTTTGCGATGCTGTTGTATTGTGTTCTCATTCTTGGAATTATGCTCCTCATACGCCATACAACCTTCCTTTCCATAATCACTACTTGTCTCAAAGCTTTGCCCTCAGGCCTTCACCGAAAAGATTTATATGTAGTTCAGAAATACCGTATTTTTCACTCCATACGATGCACCTCAGCATAAAGACGCAGCTAATTTTTAGAGGAGGAAAACAGGGAAAAAATATTCTGAACCAGATAGTGTAATAAAGTTGTATGGTATCTCTATAGGCAGAGTGGTCCAACTTGAGAAGGTCTATTACTTTATATAATACATTTTGAATTATGTTCACCATTAGGGGAGTGAAGTAGACACCCCAAGGCGCAATACATCAGTGTAAAGTATCAAAAATTCAGGTTTAAGATACCATTAGAGTGGGTTGCTTTGAATAGTATGACAACTCTCAAAAGAACTAAAAGCCTTTCACTCAATGAGCAACTGAAACAAATCCTACTTTTCACCAACAATGCCTCATGTGCCCCTTAATGTCACCAGTCAGCAATCCAGCCAGGAATCCCTCTGTATTATGTTATTTACGGTACCTGGACAAGTCTTCTCCCTTCCTCCGTGGAGCGCTCTCTCTCTCTCTCTCTCTCTCTCTCTCTCTGCTTCCCCCAGGATCTGGCTGGTCATGTGATCCAGCTGTCCAGTAAGCAGCGCTGGTCCTACAGGGCTGCTCCAGATGTCCTGTAGTATCAGTGCTACTAATGAGTACAGTACTGAGGGGTCTGTTAAGCCACCACCATTTTGCCTAGTCCCAGCAACCTTGAGGCAGCGTCCTTCCAGATTGTTGTAAAAAAGGTGTAATTATCAGACTGACCACTAGAGGGAACCAAACACAATGTATTTTCTTCATAAGACACACAGACTTTTCACCTCACTTTTTTTTGAAGGGAAAAGTGTGTCTTATGGAGCAAAAAATATATGGTATATGAAAGAATACATGCATTTACTTAAAAAAACAAGAAAAAGGGGGAATGTGGGAAACTTATGCTTAAAGGTTGTAGCTGCATTCTGTTCCAGTGATGTGTATACACTCCTGGCAGGAAGCAGCAGCTGCCAGCAGGTGGGGTAACCCCTTATTCTGCCCTTTCACTTAGAGTTAGAGCATAAGATCAAAGAGTTTTTTCAGCCAATCCTAGTTACGATTAGGTAACTGGTATCCCATCTGAATTCTAATAACATACTATGTAACTCATGCTAAGTCAATAAAAAGAGTTATCAGGGTGTTGCCTGTAAGCTCCGCTGGTTCGGACATCTGTGCTGTCAACTCCTTTGTTCTAAGGCAATTAGCCTTCCTTTGTTGATCACTCACACACAAGCATGCATCTTCTCATCTCCAAAAGAGATCTTAGCTTTTTTTCAGCTATTCCATTCTGCTCAGGAGCATGTGGAACAGTTGTCCTGTGTAAACTGCCTTGTTCCTCTAAGGAAGCTTAAGTACAATGTGAAAGGTAGTCACCATAATTATACATCTGGAGTACCTTCAGTTTTCTTTCAAATTTGTTGCTCATCCTCACCAAGTACTGTACCTCTTCAGCATATCATGTTTCTTACTCTTCTCATTCAGCAACTAGGTAACACAGTACCTTCAGAAATTATGCACAAATATTAGAATATATATATTATGTCCCAAATAAGGATTATTGAGTAGCCCACAAATCACTATATATCAGATTCAGCATCCTGGTGCTTCTTGAAGTGCTTCTCAGGAACATTTTTTCTGTTATAGAACTTACATACCTGGTTATGTTGGTTGCATCATATGGATTTTTCTTGATATTTGTAGCAAGGTTTTAGTTTTGAAGCTGAGGAATTGGTTTCAGATCTCTGTGTGCAAAGTGACAATCTGCAGCTGCATGCTGTTGCTATCTTCTCTCTGAGCTTACAATGTGTTGATCTGCTCCTGTCCATCTAAAAGACTAAGTTTATAAACACCATTAGATTTAACTGCTTGAAACTATATATTTCACCATCCTTCATTACTGTAAGGTAAAGGTAAAGGTTCCCCTTGACAATTTTTGTCCAGTTGTGTTCGACTCTAGGAGGTGATGCTCATCCCTGTTTCCAAGCCATAGAGCCAGCGTTTGTCCGAAGACAATCTTCCGTGGTCACATGGCCAGTGCGACTTAGACACAGAACGCTGTTACCTTCCCATGAAGTGGTCTCTGTTTATCTACTTGCATTTGCATGCTTTCGAACCGCTAGGTTGGCGGGAGCTGGAACAAGTGATGGGAGCTCACTCCGTCGCATGGATTCGATCTTACGACTGCTTGGTCTTCTGACCCTGCAGCACAGGCTTCTGCGGCTTAGCCCACAGCGCCACCATGTTACTGTACATTGTCCTTTTTCAAAATGTATAGAAAAACCTGTATCATGCAAAGCTGATCCACTTAACATGTTGTTGTAGGTCAGGAACAAATAATACATCACTTATTAGGCAGTTCACCTTACAAAATGTCATTCCCTTTTTTAAAATTTTGGAATCACCATTAACAACTTGAATTTTTCCACTGGATCTTTCATCCAGATTTATAACGAAAACTTTTTAATGTGTACAATGACTGGTGTACCCTGAGTCAATTATCTAGTAATTTGATTTCAGTTTACAATTATGGATCATGCATGTCTTCTGCTTAGATTCCTTTACAGCCTTCTTTTTGTCTCTGTTAGAGTGAGGCTTCACATATTTTCTGTGCTTCCTTTGCTTTTTTGATTTACGAAGTACAGTTTCAATTGGGCGAAGCACCTCTTGGGGATGGGCAATTTTTTTCTGTGTGACCCATCTTTCCACAGCTCTAGCAGCTGCAGAGCCTTTTGTTTGTTTGTTTATGCACTCCTCCCTCAGAGAATACAAACACTCTTGCAAACTTAGCTGTCTGTCATACAAGATGGCCACAAAAGAATCAAGTCCTGTTTTTACCTATCAGTCAGTTCAATGCCACTTAAATGTAAATTGTCAGACACTATTAATAAAGCAGATAGTATGCTTTTCATATCTTGTTTGTTGTTAAGACAGAGCTGTACAAGTTGCCTGATAAAATTGCATCTGATGTAGAGCTAGAAAAACCATAGGATCTCTCAAGTGCTTCTAACATCTCTTTGGTAGTTTTGCAGCACGTACTATAAATCATCTGTTTATCTGAGAGGGTTTGTGCAATTATCACTTACCCCATAGAATCTTCATCTTCTTTTTTACCTCCATCTTGTGCTGCTTTCAGTTTTTGTCCTTTGTACCACTTTCAAAGCTCTGCAGCATCTGATGGTTGTTGTGGGTTTTTCAGGCTCTTTGGCCGTGTTCTGAAGGTTGTTCTTCCTAACATTTTGCCAGTTTCTGTGGCCGGCATCTTCAGAGGACAGCACTCTGTGCTCTGGACCCACAACAACCATTAGATCCTGGCCGTGAAAGCCTTTGAGAATACTCTGCAGCATCTGTTTTTACTGATAGAAATTCCAAGATGTTAAAACTAGGATGCTCCAAAAATGGCTTGTGATCAAGATCCATTTTTCCTCTTCCTCTTTCTGAGCAATTTCATGTAGCAATCTCAGAAAACAAATAAGAATTTAGCAGCAAATCTCCCAAAAATTCACCCCTCTGCAACGACTAGCACAATAATCACTAATACATCATCTTTGAATAAAACTGAATGATAGTGGAGCTGTACCATTCATGGCTTGCAAAAGCACATGGCTAATACAAATGAAGAAACATGACCAAGTGTTCCTACCACATTTTGCCTAAATCAAATATTTGAGACAGTCAGACAAAATTTCAAATCCACCCTTATCAACCTATCCTAAAATGGTGACAGTGGATTCTACTTAAAACAGAACTAGAATTAAATATTGAACTCTGTATAAAAGCAGAGACTTGAGAAATGTATGGAAAGCTAGTGCTAGCAGAATTCTTCAGGATTGTTTTCCACACCCTGATCAGTGGACAAATTGTCACCATCATATTTCTGTTTTGGGATGTGAATTGTGTAGTATCATGTTTTCAATGAGAAACGGGTGGGGGAGGAAAGAATGTCTTTTCACAGTGAGGTATTTCTGTCCAACATCTCTCGTCAACATTTTATCAGATGTTTTGTGCTCATACTTTTCCCTGTGAAATGCCAATCTGCACAGAATTATTACAATTCCTATCCATCTTGTATAAAATAATTTTTTTTAAAACTGAAAAACAAGACCAGGGGCTTTTCCATCCTAGAAACTGGGGTGATCTTGCTGGTGCAGGGAAAAGTCTCAGGTGCTTTGGCATGGTGAGACACCAGGAACAAGAAGTGTTCTGTTAGTTTCATACATTCAAATCTTTATTGCATAATCAACAGATCATTGCAAAATTTTAAAAGAAAATAATAATATGCTGCATTAGAGCAACAGTGCTATCATGCCATAGGTATCTGTAAAAATACAATGAATTAAAATAATGCTAATATTAATACTTTAAAATGGGGCTGTAAATATTATTATTTATTTAAACAATTTTAGCTAAAACTTCCTAAAATTCAATGATAAAACTTAAATATTACATTTAAATTATGTTCCATATGGCTGCATTCATATATCTAAATCTTTATGGCAATTTACACAAATATTTTCCAAATACTTGGCTCTACTTGTAATAGTTCTAAAAGCAAATATTGTGACTCTATTTAGTGTATGTGAATTGGGTGTTTGTAATAACAAGCTCAATTACTCTGGGATGCTTCTATATTCCACATTCTTTAAGATGGGCTGTGTTGCGTCCACCCAGTGTCCTTTGTTTATTTTCTCTAAACACAAGTTCACCCTCTGGATGTGTTTCCTCACTTCATGCTGCCACCAGGTATTATTCCCCCAATACCAAATTTATAGATCTTAGACACGTGCTGCCAACACAACAGATTTATTGAGATTATAGATGTTATGCAAATCACAGGAGAAAATCACGGATGTTTAGGTTCATTCATTAAATATCATTTGATTTCACTTTGGTTTGTAAGTGTTCTTATTCAATTTTACAATATGCTTTGACTATCACTTTATTCTCTATGCATTTGAACTCTTTCCTATTCTCTCTAGCATTCCGACGTTCCAATCTCTGTCTTAACTTTCTCAAATCAATCTCCTAACTCTCTCTCAAATACCCTATCTCCAACCTCTTTTCTCTAACTCTCTTCTCTGTCTAACTAACTGTCTAACTGTTCTTTTGGTTCTGCCCCTCCTGTCCTCTCATAGGCTCCTGTCCTTGAGCTCACCATCATGGACAGGCGTGATGTGGGGGTTCCACCACAGGCTGTAAATATTTTTCTCTTATATCCACACACAGGGGGCAATCAAACACATAATGAGCCAAGTCCTCAAGAACCAGGTTTCCACAAACACACAATCTATCATCTAAAGGGATACCCTGAAACCTACCCTATTTCATCATTGTTCAAATCGTAAGTGGATGTATGGTTTTCTGTATTGCATTTATTTATTTATTTATTTATTTATTTATTTATTTATTTATTTATTTATTTATTTATTTATTTATTTATTTATTTATTTATTTATTTATTTATTTATTTATATCCTGCCCATCTGGTCTGGTCGACCACTCTGGGCGGCTTCCAATAAGGTGTATTGCATTTTCATAGGGACTGTTAAATAATTTTCAAATTGGTGCAATTGTTTCATATTAGTCAGCCATTTTGTAGTTTTTGTGGATGCAACAAATGTTATATCGGCCTTAGCTCCTACATCAGAAATCCTTTGCTTAAATATATGAATTGTATCTTTCTGCAATGAGTTTAGAGTTGGTGCTGTAAAACCACATTTTGGAAAAATGTTCTTTCAGTACAGAAAGAACATTTATAGGTGAAATAGAAGTTTAATTAAGACAAGTTTTTGCATCCACGAATTTCTATGATTGGATGACCATTGCTCCTCCAAACAAATTTTGGGCAGTCTTTCTTCCATTAACTTACTTCTTCTGCACCAATACTTTACCATTCTTACAGTCATCATAATCAAAATCATTTTTGTACCAAGTTCTGTTCTTTCTAAATTAGCTGGGGTAGAATTTGGAACTCCCAGGATGACCTGATAAAATTGTGTTTGAACTTCTTTAATTTCCTTAAGGTCTGCAAAACCCCATATTCCAGCACCATAAATTAACATAGGAATTATCTTAGCTTTAACATTTTTATAAATTAGATTTAAAGTACCTGCATAACTGTAGCTTAAAAATTTGTAAATGGACTGCAAACTGGTCCGTACTTTTAATATATTTTTATATGCAATGCCCAAGATCCTGTTCCCGTAAAGTTAATGCCCAAATAGCAGTAACATTTAACCTGTCGTAATTCTTTGGAATTTATAGACCATTTGTGGGTTTTTCTTTCTTTTCTTTTTTTTTTGCCAAATACAACCACTTTAGATTTATTATTGTTAATGCATAGATTATTTTCTTGACAATAGATATCAAACCGTTTCAAAAGTTTCTTCATACCCACTTGAGTTGTTGATAATAATATCATATCATCAGCATATAATAATTTATTTACTTCTCTAGAATCTTGGGCATATGATAACTCTGATTGTTTATAAATGTCACCACATCATTGACATAGAAGTTAGTTAGTTTCAATAGGGTGGAAAATGACTGTGCGATTTCCGGTAGTCCCCTTAGTCATCTCTATCGTGCTCCTTTTCATTTTTTTCCATCAGAGAACAGGAACAAAGTGGGAGATTTCCTTTGCTGTATGAAGGATGTTCCCAGACGTAGACCCTCTTTTCTATCTACAGACCTTTCCCTTACTCCATAGGAAGAGAAAGTCCACAGTGTTCCCTCAGTTAATCTCTCAGGGAGCTTTCTCTATTCAAAAGTCAGATTCATTGCTTGTACAGCAATGCCTTTGGGAAATTGATAGTCCTGTTTCAGTTTTGTCAGGGAAAAATATTGAGGAAGATTAATTCAGTTATAGGGCAGAGACATTCTATCAAAGGGTAGAGGCTGTTTAGCCAGTTTATCAAAGTACTGTTTAGCTATTTTGTACCAATATCTCTTTTGATTTCATTAATGTAGCTCTTAAGGCTGCTCATTCCCCTTATTTCTATTAATGTACTATATATATCTGTGTTTCAGGGGTGAGCCTCCTTTTTGAAAAGAGGAAAAACAAATTTAGAAAGAAGCTGCAGGAGTTGAAATTGTGGAATCAACTGGGTAGGCTTACATTGTTCTCAGTTTAGCTTGAAAAATTAAAATCAGAAAATGAGAATGATCACACAGGTGGGATTCAAGAGGCCAAGCATACTATTTCCCAAGGTCATCAACAAATATTATGCCAGTGCACTGCAGTTAGGTAAATACAGATCCTTTGGTTTTCGAACATAACTACTAAATGAACTAGAATTGCATAACTGTCCTAGGGATGTCTACACATAACTGCAGTTTCAGAAGATGTTTCTGCTAATGTGCTTGTATCACAGGTAGGCACGTTGCCTATTAAAAGACTGTTGACAAGTAGAAAATGTCGATTACAAGGCAGTACAGAAAGAACATTTATCGGTGAAATAAAGTTTAATGAAGACAAAAACTGTTACAGCCAATGGGGTGAATGGTGTGTGGGAGAGGAATGAATAATATGAGGCATGCAAACAAAAGACCTTCAAGAATAAATCATGAATATAATGTGATAAATACCTGAGACAGCAGAACTGACAGGTTGCTGGTACTTCAAAATGAAAAGTATCACAGTACTCCAAAATGAAAACAATAACATTCAATCTTCTGGCACCTAAACAGCCCCAGGCTATTTATTAGGAGCAGTTTCCACAAGTTTATTTTCTGGATAGTTTCTCTGGTCAACACTCTTCTCTAACTGAGGTCCATATAAATAAAAATATATTAAATCTAACTCAGCTATCACATTCTGCAGGTACAGAGGAGAGAAGGTGGGAGGCAGTCGAGTGGGCCCCGAAGTGCTTTAGCAGGTGGTGATATACTGTTTTCTCTCCTGAACTATCTGAACCCATATTTAGGCAATATAATGTTTAGATTATTAACTTCTGAAAATCTTCCTGAAAAGTTACTCATATCTTCCCACAGCACTCATTTGTGCTGTGTAACAAACAATCCCATATTGTAGTCCAAATTTCACCATGGATGATTTTTTGGGATATCCCCCATTTGTGTGAGAAAATCCATCCAAATCATATTTAACTATTCATATTATAATAGCACCAAGAATAGTTTTTGTGAAACATTGGAAGGAACGAAGAATACCGCAAATAGATGAAGTAATAGACAAAATCCTCAAAATCACAGAAATGGACATACAGTGGTGCCTCACTTAGCGATCGCTCTGTTGAGTGATGAAATCGCTTAGCGATGGGGTTTTGGCAATCGCAAGAGCAATCGCTTAGCGATGGTCCCTATGGGGAAAAATCGATTTGCGATTATTGTGGGGAAGTGATCACCGCAAAGCCCACATTTTCGGCCAGCTGATTGGTGGTTCCAAAATGGCCACCAGAAAGACAAAATGGCTACCCGCTGTATTGCCTCGCTTTAGAGGCACCGAAAATGGCCGCCCCTATGGAGGATCTTTGCATAAGGTTAGTTTTTAAGCCCATAGGAACGCATTAATGGCGTTTTAATGCATTTCTATGGGCTTTTTATTCCGTCTAGCGATGAAATCGCTTAGCAATGTTTTTCTGGGAACTGATTAACGCCGCTAAGCGAGGCACCACTGTATTAACAGATTGGCTAGATGCAAAAAAAGAAAAAAGACCATTGGAAATTTGGGTCCCAATTATATACACGGTTACAAAGCAGATAGAATAGCTGACTGATACACAATTATGTGTATGGCTTCAGAAGAGACAGAATGAATGATTGATAAAGACCATCAGCTACATAATCAGTAATTAGATTAACAATATATTTGTCTGAATTTGATTATTCCTTCTCTCTTACTGTTTATATTTTTTCTGATATGTGGAATTATTAGTAGAAGAGAATGTATAGAATTACTATGAAAAATATTGATTTGTAATGTATCCATTCAAATCTATCCCCTCTGAGGGTATCCCTAGCCCAGCTGTCCCCAACCTTACCCTACCTTTATAAGGAAAAAATAAATAAAAATAAAAACAAACAAAAACACAAACTTTTTTTGATCCTGTAATATATCACATTGTGTTCTTTAATTTGATAACCTGTTAGGCAAACGTTCTCCTTCACATTTAGTCCTGCTGTGTCCGCCTCTAGAGCGTAGTGCTCATCCCTGTTTCCAAGCCATAGAGACAGTGTTTGTCCAAAGACAGTTTCCGTGGTCACGTGGCCAGCTCAACTAGACACAGAACACTGTTACCTTCCCACTGAGGTGGTGCCTATTTATCTACTCGCATTATTACATGCTTTCAAACTGCTAGGTTGGCAGGAGCTGGGACAAGTGACGGGACCTCACTCTATCGCATGGATTCGATCTTGCGACTGCTGGTTTTCTGACCCTGCAGCACAGAGGCTTCTGCGGTTTAACCACAGCGCCACCACATCCCCTATAACCTGTTAGGCCCACTTAATGAAATTTATGCATATTTGCTCCAAGTTTACAACTGGGACTAAATTACCCTCAGCTAGTGTTGTCACACTGATGTATTGACTGCACTGCTTCCTTTTGTCTTATGAGATTACCTAAGATAAGGTAATGTTACCTGATTGGTTATATGTACTGTATATTGTACAGAGGTACACACATGTGGTGTGGAGAGTCTGGAGATTTGCTAGAGGACACGTTGTTGGAGTATTTTGTGAAGACTGTATATATGTAATATAAGCTTTAAAGAAGAAGCTGTTGTCTCATGTTTTCTTCTCTGTGAGGACATTGGAAGCTGGTTGTAACCCTGCTTTGCTCAGCACACCCCAATAAATACTTGACAAGGTGACATTTATTTATTTATTTATTTATTTATTTATTTATTTATTTATTTATTTATTTATTTATTTATTGAGCTTATATGCCACCCATTTAGACATAGTCTACTCTGGGTGGCTCACAAAACATGTAATAAAAACAAATACTGTATTTTTCGCTCCATAAGACGCACCTTTCCATAAGACGCACCAAATTTTTAGGAGAAGAAAACAGGGAAAAAATTATCTGCTTTCTTCTCCTAAAATTTGGTGAGCCTTATGGAGAGGTCCATCTTATGGAACACACCCTAGGGTCCTAGGGTCCTAGGGTGTGTTCCAGGACCCTTTGGAGCCTCCCCCTGCCTCCCTCGGGGGCCAGAGGGGGTGAAATCGCCACCTTCTGGGGCTCTTCTGAAGTTTCCCAAGCCTCAGAAGAGCCCCCAAAGGTGGTGATTTCATCCCCTCTGGCCCCCAGGGGAGGCAGGGTCAGTCTCCAAAGAGTCCTAGGGTGTGTTCCAGGACCCTTTGGAGCCTCCCCCTGCCTCCCTCAGGTGCCAGAGGGGGTGAAATCACCACCTTCTGGGGCTCTTCTGAAGTTTCCCAAGCCTCAGAAGAGCCCCCAAAGGTGGTGATTTCATCCCCTCTGGCCCCCAGGGGAGGCAGGGTCAGTCTCCAAAGAGTCCTAGGGTGTGTTCCAGGACCCTTTGGAGACTCACCCTGCCTCCCTCGGGGGCCAGAGGGGGCAAAATCGCCACCTTCTGGGGCTCTTCTGAGGCTTCCCAAGCCTCAAAAGAGCCCCAGAAGGTGGCGATTTTGCCCCTTCTCGCCCCCCGGGGAGGCAGGATGAGTCTCCAAAGGGTCCTAGGACACACCCTAGGACCCTTTGGAGACTCACCCTGCCTCCCCCGGGCAACAGAAGGGGCAAAATAGGCAGCTTCCAGGACCTTTTCTGAGCCTTTCCAGGCTCAGAAAAGGTCCTGGAAGCTCCCGATTTTGCCCCCACTGTCCCCGTGGGGGGGTGAGGGGGAGCCTGGCAAGGGTCCTGGGAGGCTCCTTTGGACCCTTGCTACGCTCCCCCACCCCCCCCCATGGGGCCAGGGGGGGTAAAATCGCCAGCTTCTGGAAGTGTTTGGAGGCTCCCCAAGCCTCCCTAAGTTGCGAACACGGGTTCGAAAACACACGTGTAAGCTTGGACAGAGAGCAATCAGGAGTTTGCACATGCTAAAATGGGCTGAAGAGTCCAAATTCAGCTAGCCATGATACAACACTCCTTCTCGCAGGTCTGCCCACATAAGAACACACTGGTACTCTCAGATATTATTGTGAAAAGGTCAAGTGGGCTTTGTAGTCCTTAGACTTAACTTGCACCACTGACAGGACTCTAAGTAAGCTAGGCCGAGGCAGCACTCTCAGATGACCCTATGACAAGTGTACTGTTCAGGAAACCAAATGAGTTTTATAATCTTTATTTTATTAAAGAAAAAGCATGTTACTAAGCCAAATTAACCCAAAACAAATAAACTAGCATTGTGCTGTTTAGTTACAAAGATGTAGTGAGGCAAAGAAAACATGAAAAATATAAAAGAGTTCAAAAACCTTATTAAAAACACAAAAAGACATTAAAAAGAATCAAAACAGTTCCAGTCCAGGAAATCATTAGTAAAAACAAAATAATCCAAGTAGGTTATAAAAAGGCTATAGTCCTCAGTGATCCTATAGAATAAAAATCCCTTAACAAAAGTAAAAATCCCTTATATGTCCCATAGTCCTTAGAAAAGAAAAATCCAGTGAATATACCATAGTCCTTACAACATTACAAGAGTATAGTCCATATGGAGTATTCCAAGAAAAGGAGTTCATAAAGAATATTCCATAGAACAGTCCATAGAAAATAGTCCATGCACAGTCCTTAGGAAAAATCCCATAAGTCCAAAAGTAATCCAGCAAAGCATAGGAACCAGTCCATGTAGGTAGGCCACCAGCCTGTCTCAAAAGACATTAGGGTGAGTCCCAAATGGCTGAAGAGTAGGTCACGAATGACTGAAAGGTCGGTCTTGGAAAGACAATGTCCATAGGCAAAAAGTTCTTTTTTCAAGAGTAACTGGCAAGGGCTCATTGCACCTTCCCACGATGTCATCCAATCAGAGTTCGTTACTAGGCAAACAGTCCTGTTGCACCACATGACTTCTTTCTCATACACACCAGATGTTATTTGGGTTACAGTGGTTTCTCAAAGAGTCACAACAATTCCCATCTATCTAATCACACAGAGTCCTTTCTCAGGCTTTCAGAATAACATTCTCTTGGCTCGCCTGGAAACACTTGTCAGCATAGCAAAGATACTTTATACAAAGAAACAAGATGGAACCTCTCTGGCTTATTTCTTAATTACAAAACCCATATGCCTTAAAAGATTTTAACTCAAAAACCCATCTCATCACAGTGGCAAGGGTCCAAGGGAGGCTCCCAGGACCCTTGCCACCCTCCCCCCACCCCCCACGGAGCCAGGGGGGTAAAATTGCCAGCTTCTGAGAGTGTTTGGAGGCTTATCAAGCTTCCAAACACTCCCAGAACCTGGCGATTTTGCCAGGGTTGGCCCCGTGGGGGGGTGGGGGGAGGGTGGCAAGAGTCCAAGGGAGGCTCCCTTGGACCCTTGCCACCCTCCCCCCACCCCCCACGGAGCCAGAGGGGGTAAAATCGCCAGCTTCTGAGAGTGTTTGGAGGCTTATCAAGCTTCCAAACACTCCCAGAACCTGGCGATTTTGCCAGGGTTGGCCCCGTGGGGGGGGTGGGGGGAGGGTGGCAAGGGTCATGGGAGGCTCCCTTGGACCCTTGCCACGCTCCCCCCATGGGGCCGGGGGGGTAAAATCGCCAGCTTCTGGGAGTGTTTTGAGGCTTGGGAAGCCTCAAAACACTCCCAGAACCTGGCGATTTTGCCAGTGCTGGCCTGTGCATGGGTGGGAGGAGTGTCGCAAGGATCTGAGTGAACTTCCAGGACCCTTGTGACGTTCCCCCCCACCTGGAAGCTGGCGATTTCGCCGGTGCTGGCCCCTTGGGGTGGTGGGGGAGCCTCGCAAGGGTCCTGGAAGGCTCACCCGGACCCTTGTGACGCTCCCCCCCACGGGGCCAGCAGTGACAAAATTGCTGCATTCACACCATTAGACGCACTGACTTCCCCACCCACATTTTGGAGGGAAAAAAGTGCGTCTTATGGTGCAAAAAATACGGTAATATGGAATAAAACAATTAACAATTAGAATAACAATTTACCACATTAACACAAAACAGAATAGATAAATATATAGAAAGAGAATTACGTAGTGTTCGGAGGGGAGGCCTGTCTATAAAACCAGGTCTTGAGTTGGTTTTTAAAAATGCCCAGTGAGGGGGCCAGATTATTCTCGGGGGGGAACATGTTCCAGAGCCTGGGAGCCACTGCTGAGAAGGCCTGGTGTCTTATTTTTTCTTTCCGAGCCTCCCTCGCCATTAGGCTCTTCTCTCTCTCCCTCCCTCTCTCTCTCTCTCTCTCTTGCTTTTTAAAAAATGTTTCTTGTTGAAATGTAACTAAAATCTCTATTAACAAAATATCCAGGCTTGGAATGTGATTTCAAAGGAGTCATTTGTCCACTTCTGTATTGTTACCTTACACTAATTTGTTGCATTGTACTTGCAATGCTCGTTCCCATTATCATTGTTTGGACACATAAGTCTGTTACCAGCAGTAAAATAGTCAAGATGGACAGAGGGTTTTCTCCTCCTCCTCTTCTTCTTGAATGTAAAGGTCCTTTGCCACAGAGGACAGAACAGTTTCAGCTACTAGCAAATTTGATTAGATTAAATGACAGTAATGCTACACTCTTGCCATGGGTAGACAGCTTTTGGCCCTCCAGAAGTTGTTATACTTCAACACTCAACATTGTTCACCATCAACTAGATTGACTAAAGCTCACAGGAGTTGTAGTGTAGTCTATCAACCTCTGGGCCCCCAAGTTGTCCACTTGTACTCTAACCTTTACAGAAGGTTGTTGCGAGCACGCTGAAGCCTCTATTATCTCAGGCCTTCAGGAGGTGCTTACTCTTCTTCACAAGTTGCTGCCACCAATACCAATTCAGTACCAATTATTTACTGAGACCTGTGTTGCTTTGAAACTCAAACTTGTTTATTTGATCAGTCATATATAATAAGTAAATCACAAGTTGTTAATCAATTTCTCTCATTCACTGGACTCACTGATACACAGAACCCTACTCTCACTGACTTTCTGGCTCACACTCCCACAGACTCACAGATCTCTCTCCAAACTCCATCTCATACTCCATACACCCCCCTTTATAACCCAGCACCTCCCCCTTTAGCACCACCTTCCGTTCCCTCATTGGCTCCTTTTCCACTGCTCAGCCGTGACGGACAGGTGAGGGCAGGGCTGAACATTATGTATTTATTTTATTTATTTATTTATTTATTTTATATCTCGCCTATCTAGTCGATTAAGACCACTCCCCCCTTAACAAGTTGTTTCATGGGGCGAAAGCTACAGTGCTTTATCCTCATGAACAACGAGGAGCTTTACAATATTACATCATCCCGACATTACACTCAAACTTATCCCAACATTTACATAACATTACACTCACACTTACCACATTTGAACATAAACAATAATTCAACATCTTACCTGCATGTTATACATTAACTTTGCAATCCATTTACTAGTTTCATTACATACCTCAACACTTCACTTGTCTATACAGGTGCATACTTAATAACATACCATAACATTTAAAATACTTACATACAATTTCTTTTGAATACACAGCATATAACATTCAACAATGTGTACATGAACATTTTATTGCTTTCACCATTATACTAGAGTCCTTTTATTTCTTATCTTTAGTCTTCTGGTCTTCTTGAGAGGGCATCTGCAGCACCATTTTGAGTCCCTTTAATTACGTGTACCTCGAAATCAAAGTCCTGAAGAATCAAGGCCCATCTCATCAGCTTGCTGTTGTTGGCTTTTATAGTCCTTAACCATAATAATGGGGAATGGTCAGTACACAGGACAAAATGTCTCCCCCATATATATGGCTTGAGTTTCTGAAGAGCGCACACTATCGCAAGACACTCCTTTTCAATGGTAGAAAGATGTCTCTCACCCGCCTGCAGCTTTTTGCTCAGGTATGCCATGGGATGAAGTTCTCTGCTGTTGTCCTTCTGGTTCAGCACGGCTCCTAACCCGGTGTTGGATGCATCGGTGAAGATGGTGAACTCGCGCTGGAAATCTGGAGCTCTTAAGACTGGGTTGGTCATCAGCACCTCCTTCAGCTTTGTGAACGCCTCCTCGCAGCTACTGGTCCACTGGATACTATCTGCACTCTTCTTGCGTGTTAGGTCAGATAAAGGGGTGGCTATTTCACTGAATCTGGGTATAAACCATCTGTAATAGCCAACTAACCCTAGAAAAGATCTGATCTTTTTCTTGGTGGTGGGTCTAGGCCAGTTGCTAATAGCTTCAATTTTGGCTCTAGGGGTTTGATTCTACCTCCCCCTACTATATGGCCTAAATATTTCAGTTTGGGGCTATCCAGCTGGCATTTGCTAGCTTTCACTGTTAGCCCTGCTGCTTTCACTCTCTGCAGTACTGTCTCCAGGTGATACAGGTGATCTTTCCAGGTATGACTAAAGATCCCTATATCATCAATGTAAGCCACTGTGAAGTCACTAAGCCCTTGCAGCATTTTGTCCATGAGTCTCTGAAATGTTGCTGGTGAGTTTCTCAATCCAAAACTCAGGACACGGAACTCATATAAACCAAAAGGGCTACAGAAGGCTGTCTTTTCCTGATCTTTGGGGTCTATCCCCACTTGCCAAAACCCTTTCGTTAGATCTAGGCAGGATATGTATTGACATCCCCCTATGGTCTCTATTAGGTCGTCTAATCTGGGCATCGGATATGCATCCGGCTTGGTTACATGGTTCAGCTTCCTATAGTCCACACAAAATCAAATGCTGCCATCCAGCTTGTCCACCAACACTACAGGAGCAGCCCATGGACTGGATGAAGGAACAATGATGTTTTCCTTCAGCATTTTGTCCAGCTCCTTGTGCACCTTATCGACATATGGCCCAGTAACTCTATAAGGAGTGACCGCTTGTGGGGGTGCATCCCCAGTATCAATTTTGTGCACCACTCCCTTGGATAACCCTGGTTTGCTGGAAAAGACCTGTTGGTATTTCATTACCAAGGCCCTCACTTCGCTTTGTTGCTCAGGGGAAAGTAAAGGACTAACTCTGACATCTTCAGCATTATATTTTGCTTTCCCCTACCTTCCCAATATGGTAAGTCATGTTTTTCATTGTCTGCTTCTTTCATGGCAAACAGAACCCTGTTCTCCTCCTTAAAGTAGGGCTTGATCATATTTACATGGACCACTCTCCTGCCTGGTTCTCCATCCTCCTTGATGATATAATTAATTTCATTCGTTTTGGCAATTATCATGAATGGTCCTGCCCAATTTAGTTGTAATTTATTCCCTTTGAGAGGTCTTACCACTAACACCTCATCTCTGGGATTGAAATTTCTTTCTCTGGCTTTCTTATCATACCAGACTTTTTGTTTCTTTTGCTGCTCCTGTAAATTTACAGCAGCCAGCTCTAAATTTCTTTTTAGAGTGTTCATCAGGTTGTCTAAATATGAAATCACATTTTCAGGATCAGATCCTTGTATGTTCTCCCAACTTTGTTTGAGTAAGTCAAGGGATCCCCTCTTTTTTCTCCCAAACAATAACTCAAAAGGACTGAACCCAGTGCTTCCTTGGGGTACAGACCTATAAGTGTATAGCAGAAGTTGTAATTTCTGATCCCAATTGTAAGAATTCTCTGCAGAATAGGCCCTAATCATGCACATGAGTGTTCCATTGAATTTCTCCACAAGGCTGTTAGTTTGCGGGTGATAGGGGGTGGAAGTTAAATGTTTAATTCCACACAGCTGCCACAATCTTTGCATGAGCTTTGATGTAAAAAATGATCCTAAGTCAGTAACTGTCTGGTTCGCGACGTGAAAATATGCAGAATTAATTGATTGAAGACACAGACACGTTCCTCTTCTATAGGAAGACACGTGTATTATACAATATATACAAATATGCAGACCGGCAGCACTTCGGCATAGCAGGCAATCATCAGACAAACTGGCATAGAGGATAGCAGCAAGTGATAGAAGGAGAAGAATACATTATATACACACTGTTCTCTTATATACATTTACAGAGCTTCTTCTGTCCAACCACTGGACACATTACATCATCTTCTCCACCTGGGTGTCATCTTTTCTTCAGACATTGCATCATCCTCTTCTCTGTCACAGTGACTCAGCAGTCACACATCTGTTCATTATGGAAGATGATTAATATCATATTTAATCCAGGTTCAGGCCTAGAAAATTACAATATCCTGACAGTAACTATTTCAGACGTGAACCCCATACGGCTCATATAACTAAGCAAGGCATCAGCCACAGCCTGAGCCTCAATATTCCTCAGAGGAATGGCCTCAGGGTACCGTGTGGCATAATAAATAATGGTTAAAATAAATCGGTTCCCCCTTTGGGTGACTCTGGGCAATGGTCCTATAATATCCAGACCAATGCATTGGAACAGGGTAGAAATAATTGGTGAAGGGCATAGCTTTGCCTTAGTCTTATCATTGCTATTCCCCTGCCTTTGACAGATCACACTTTTCACAGAAATCTTTTATCTGCTTCCCCATCTCAGGCCAGTAAAAGTTCTGTGATATTCTTTGTTTAATTTTGGTAATGCCTAAATGAGCAGAAAATACGTCTGAGTGTCCCCTTTCTATTATTTTCTGACAATATTTAAAAGGAACCACTAACTGCTTCTGAAGATTTTCCCCTCCCTTCCTGGGGTTCACTAAGAAATCTCTGTATAATAGGTCCTTCTCTATAAGGAACCTTTCAGGTCTTTCAGGGTGTAATGTGGCTGAGCCACTCTGAGGTCACCTTCTACTCAGGCCCCTCAGAAAGCCCACCACGCCACTAAACACTCTTGCTGCCACCAACCTTTCCTTTAAATAAAAAGGACAAGGGTTTCTTTCAAAAATAAAACTTGGTTTATTGGTTACAAAATAAAATAGGTAAATCACAGGAAGATAATCACGATGTAAATCAATCTCTTATTCACTTAAACACATAGACTTTCCCTCACTGCCACCCAGGCACACAGGCCTCTAACAAACTCTCTCAAACTAGATCTCTCCAGATCTCACTCTCTCACTCAATCAATCTCCCCCCCACACCTTCACCCCCCTTTTTCTACCAGCTCCTCCCCTTCAGTTCCACTCTCTGTCACACCATTGGCTGATGATTCACTGCCCAGCTGTGACAGACAGGTGAGGTCATGGCTACCCGTTACACAGGGGTTAATGGTTCTTCAGTAATATTCTCAAAGCAGCGTTTCAGCATGGAATCTGCCTTTTGTTCCTGAGTAAATGTATTGTTTTGGGGATTACTAAACTGTATTAACTCAGCTGGATCACTATTGTCTGTCAATATCTCCTCAGGAATTTCATCTTTTTCCTCAGCTGACCTTTCATTTTCCTTTTGGGAATGAGTCAGTACTAAAACTCTCTTCACATGCTCAGAGAGGTCAATCCCAATCAAAACCACCGCTGGCAATTGCGCAGTTACACCACCCCTCCATTTTCCTTCCCACCCTTGATATCTGATGGGTATTTCAGTGACTGGCAGAATAACAGCTGCTTCTCCAATCCCTTTAACATGCTTCCCCCTTTTAAAATGTATTCCTGAGGGACAATATCAGGATGACATAAGGTTACTTGAGAGCATGAGTCCTTCAGAGCCATATATTTATTGTTATTAACATAAATACTGTCACCAGAAGTTTTAAAAAGCCTTTGGTTCGTTTTAATCAGGTAACAATGCCGAATTTCTGCCACAGGAAGATCTGGTTCTATATTCTCAGCTTGTGAAGGGAGCTCTGCCTGAGTTGCCATGGTGCCTAACTCCTCCTTCTGAGTGGTAACTTGGTCCTGCTGTACACATTATACAGCTTTCGGCTTAGGCAAATTTCCCTTTTGTGGCCCAACTTCTCTGTTTTTACCACACTGGGTTGAAATGTGTCTCTTTTCCCCACAACGAAAGCAAGTTCATTTGATCATTACCAGAGATCTTAACTCCTTTTTCCTCCAAATTCTTGTTTCTGATCTGGTTATGATCTGAGGGCTTGCCTACAAAATGGCCCCCAACCTTCTGTTGGTTCTTAAACTGCCCTCTGGGATTTTTATTTGTGTCCTCCCAAGCTTTCCTCACAACTTTTCCCTCAGAAAAGCTTGGTTTTCTAATATAGGAAATAAAATCAGCGACCTCTCCCGCCTCTTGCAAAATTCTGGGTTTCTTGTCCCTGACTAGATACCTTAGTTCTCCAGGTAGGCGTGAATAAATTGCTCAAGTCCAATGATGTTTTTAATATCTTGTACTGTCTCAACTCCCTCCTGTAAAAGCAATTTGTCCAGATATCTGGTCAAGTTTGCCCCTAACTGAGAGCAAGACTCTTCAGGTTTCTTTGTCAGAGCCCTGAACGTCTGTCTCAAATGCTCAGCATTGATGCCATATCGAGCAAAAACTAACTTTTTATACTCATCATAATCTTTTATTAATTCCACTGGCATCTCTGCGTAAATGTCTGCTAGGCCTCCACTAATTTGAGACCTCAACACCATCATGTGTTCAGATCCCCTTACTTCAAAATCCTCACATGTTCGCTCAAACATTAACATAAATGATTCAGGGTCATCCCCCTTTCTAAATACTGGGAATCTTTCAAGGTCTGCCTTCTCTCCTTTAACATGGACAGATGTCTCTCCTCAGAATTAGACTGGCCATCGTTGTTGTCGTTATTATTAGCTTGAGCTGTCAGCTCTAGCCTTCTAATTTCAAATGCCATTCTCTCCTTTTCTAGTTCTAAATTCTGCTGTCTCTCCTCAGCTCTGACCTTCATTTCTAGCTCCATTTCTCTCTGTCTAATTTCCATCTCCATTTGTTTCAACCTGAATTTGTGTGCTTGAGCTTGCTCCAATTTCCACTTCCTGAATTCTATAGAATCTTCCCCCCTGGAGGTCTCCATTTCTTTTTCTGAGGTAATTTCTTCCCCAGATTCACCCTTACATAAGGGCATTTCCTGGACGAACAGAGGCACATTACATACTGCTTTTGCTGACAGGGCGTTGCCCTGACAGATATACTGGGCTAAATTCAGATATGCTGATAAAGTAGCCAAATTCTGTGCTGCTGCAATCAAAATCCGGGATGCAAAGGTTCCACCTAGAGCACAGCGATAGAATTTGTAAATTGGTGTATAAATTGGTAATGTTCACACGGGCTCTACGAGCTTCAAAGTAATTTTGGCATTCAATGTAAGCTGTAATAGGACATAGATAAGGCCTATGATAGGGAGTAGGAGATATTTACTAAGATGTTTGAATGTGGTTTTATATATATGTATATGGAAGTTTTTAGTCCTTTGGTGTTTTAGTATTTTTAATGTTTTTAGATTGTTTTTATGTTCCCAAATTTAATAATGTATCTTAATTTTGCTGGTCAATGACTGTAATAAAACATTTCTTTCTTCTTTCTTCCCCAGATTCTACATTTTCTTGATCTGAGCTAATTGCCATCTCAGTAGGCCCTTGTAGCAGGCCACTCTGACATCACTGCCAATTCAGGCCTCTCAGAGTGCCCACCGCTCTTCTTCACACTGCTGCCACCAAATATAATTACTGCTTAAGGAGGACAAAGGTTTCTTTCTCACTGACAACTCAGGCTCACAGGCCCTTAAACCAGCTATCTCAAGCTCATCTTTATCCAGTCCTTCTCTGACTCTTATCTCTACACACACATCCTTATATAATTCAGTTCCTCCCCCTTCAGCATCAGCCTCCGTCCCCTCATTGGCTGATGATCCACTACCCAGCTGTGACAGACAGGTGAGGTCAGGGCTGCCTGTTACAGTCCTTTTTCAGCCTTCTTTCCACGTGTGGAAGGCATGTTAGGGTTCTTATTCAGTTTTCAAACCCCAAATTTCAAAAGTACATTTTTTACCTTTCAGTGAGAGTCTGTGTTATAAAGTTGCTTCCCCAGCACTCATCCACTGGTAAGTACTGTGTCTAGGCCACTGCCTTCCAGCAAGGCCTTTCACCAAAGACAGAGTTTCTCTCCCTGCCTCAGGCACCAAATAACCCTAAATTACAGCTTCAACCTTTCCCAGTTTCAGCTGACTTGAGCCCCCTCAGCTTATCTGCCCTTGGCCTTCGCTTTGTCCCCTCAGAACTCTATCCTTTGAGCTCAGGACAAGCTAGCCAACCGGTCACAGATTCTGCTTGGGGTAAACTCATTCCAGAAATGGTTTCCACAGAGCCTCTCCCTATCTTAGTCCCCAATTTGAGCTCAGAAGCCTTCCCACTAAGCCTTCTCCCCGTGAGAAAGCTCTAGGAAGTTTACCCACTCCTGAATGCTACAAAGGTATCCCACAAAACTAACAACATTTACTGCTAGATGGTATTTATTTATTTTAGCTTTAATCATAAATATTTCTGTGGATCTCTAGTGACTAACAGTCTCCTGATTTAAAACTCCTAAATCATAATTAACATATACACTCTTAAATAACAAAAAGTCAAACCTTAAAAAAATGAATATACAGAACCAAGAAGTGGTTTATTTAACTTGGAGAGAATGGCAATTGACTGTTTCTCTTCAATTTGACATTGAAAAAGCACATCCTATAATTCATCTTATTGAGATTCCTCTTTGGATTTAACAATTTGCATCTGAATTTAAGAAAAAAACATTTAAAAAATTATTTCTACTGAAAATCCCTTGCCCAGCCCATGCATTGAAAGTGCAGAATGTGACATTTCTTAACTGATGTAGCTATGCAGTTGTTCTTGCAGTGAAGAACTGGTTAGGAAAGGTTGCCAAACCTGCTAAAGTTTAATAAAATAAAGGGACATAGCTGTTGTAATCTGAAAAAAAAACCCACCCTAACTTTAATAACTTGAACTCAAAAGTATGGTTAAAACCTTCAAACTCACAAATGTCATAATTTTATTTTATGAATCCAAATATATCATAAACTGCTCATGGTCCAGCTAAACATGTTTTTTTTTTACATTTCCATTTGACCATTATCTTAATTTGAAAGGACATATAGAAGATATTTAGAATAAAAAAGAAACATAAGGAAGAAGGAAAGGAATAAAAATGGAAGAAGAGAGATGCTGAGCTAAAATTTCAAAAGGCTCTGAAACATTGATGCATTTCTTACCAAGACATGGAATGAACATCTGGCGTTAATGGTATGCCAAGACTAGGAAGTACCAACACAAGGCATGCAACCTTTATGATTTTTACAGCCAGAGATTTCCCACATATGAAATCTCCTTCTTTTATCTCTTTCCCTTCCAATTCACAGAAGCATTGAGCATTTAAACAAATGAACAAAAAGTCAAACTCAGACACTATGTACATCATTTAATGTGGAGCCAGAGGCAATAGTAATATACCCCCACCCACACATAATCTCATTTTCTTGTCATAAGCATCACTATGACCTTATAAAAAAAAATTATGTTGACAGTTTGCTCCAACTGCATGTTCCCCTGTGAGTTACAGCATCATGTATGCCTAAATTATCAGATGCAATTTGGAAATGTGTGAATATAATAATTAAGAATTAAAAAGAACCCCTTCATGAGTATGATCATTCACCAAAAGAAGAAGAGAGGAATTCTACTGCTATGTTCATCTATGTATTATACTGAGCATATCATACCCAACACACAATACAGGAAAGATGAGGGGATTAATTCACTGTTAGTCAGCACTTTCAAGAGATAACTAAGGGGTTGTTCAGATGGGCATAGAACTTGCTATTTGGTTCACTTTTGGTATGGTTTGGTCCAAATCAAATTATCAGAATCACACATATATTGAACTCTTCCTTCTCTTCTTCCCACACAACTACCTTCCTTGTTTCCCCAGACCAGGGAATAGAGATTAAACCTACACTGCATGAGGTTACACTCTCCCTGAAAACTAACACTTGTATTTTAGGACTCTTCCCTGAGGACTTGTGTGGGGCTGAAGGAGAAAAGGGGCAGAGGAGGACAGAGGAGATGAAAATGAAAGGTGGAAATTTGGGGAAGACAGTGGAGGGGGGAGAGTCTTAAGTTTTTGGTGGAACTGTGGTATGAAGGGAAAGTGGGAACTGAGAAGAGGAAGCGGCTACCAGGGCTCTGAGGGAAGCCATCATCACCACCAGCGCCGCCACCAACACCAACATCCCTCAAAGTGACTGGTGAGGAGAAACAGTGGGTGCGGGGTGGAGGGGAAAGATGGAGGAGGAGACCTCAGACGAGTCAGTAACTGAAGGACCAATTGAGGTGGTGGGGTTGAGGTGGCATGGCAACAGACTGAAAAGAGACCATACCTTCCAAGCCAGAAGGAAGCGGGGGGGAGAATAACTCTACAACAGGTGCGCAAAGGCAGCCTCTATGTAACAACAAACAGGGCTATCAGTCATTTCAGGAGCAGGAAAGGGGAGGGAAGCAATTTTTACTGGTGAGCTATAGGGCGAAATAGGAGGTAAAGGGAAGGAGAGATGTGTCAGTTCTCTGTCAAACTTGATCATAAGCACACACTATGAGGTATGTGTTTGTGTGTGTGTGTTTGGCACATGCCCACAGTGAGGGTAACAGCAGTGGTATGCCCAAACAGATACACTTATCCAGATGTCTTAATCATGTGAGAAGTAGTTGTGATAATAGGCAGTAGGGAGACCACTATGGAAGAAACCCTCATCAGATCCCACTGTCCTGGGCATTTATTTATTTATTTATTTATTTATTTATTTATTTATTTATTTATTTATTTATTTATTTATTTATCTATCTATCTATCTATCTATCTATCTATCTATCTATCTATCTATCTATCTATCTATCTATCTATCTATCTATCTATCTATCTATCTATCTATCTATCTATCTAATCTATTTATTTATTTGTCATTAGGACATAGAACCTGTTGTTAATTTATTTGAATCCCACCACTGACTAGATCCACTGGTGACAGCGTAAAAAGAGACAACACATCCTGAGGGTGGACCTGCGTTTGGGGAGAACAAACAAGGGACACTAGGGGGATGCGACAACCACTAATAAACACCCCCAGACCTCAAGCAATCTTTCGTTGATGACTGTTGGTCCGGAAGTGGCCCAGCGCATCTTCCCACCACAGGCACTGTAATCACATGATCCGCAGTGCCTTGAAGTTGGCTGTGCTGTTGGCTTACCTGAAATTACAGTGGAAAACACCAAAATACCTGTTTTTTCCACACTACCCAAAAATTGTCCACCAAATGCCAACAACCATTCTCCAGTGTGGGATAGGCAAAAAATCCCCCCATCCAACAGCCTATCAGGATGAAGGTCAAAAATTCCTATTTGCCCCCTAAAGGTGACCAGAAAAACTCACACTAGAAATTGGGTGGGTGGTTGTCCAAAAAAGAAGAGGATGGAGTGAGGGGGGAACTACCTTTAAATGCCTTTGTCGTTCCTCCTCCTACCTACAAATCTTGGGAGACTGAGCAGTCTCACATTATCCGGGATGGAGGGCAAAGAATCTGCCTTGCTGCCCAAAGTCCATAGACTTGGCAGCGGCAGCAACATTGACAGAACTGGTGATCAAAAAGAATCTGAGCAGTAAAACTAAAAAGTAGACCAGCAGGTGGAACATCTTAGCTGTTAACTCTGATCTGACATTAAGGAACAAACTTCCATAATTAGTCACTAGAAGATAACCATGGGCTGTGTTTCCAACTCTGCTGATGTATGCATCATTGTCAATGTTAATCCCAGAAACACTTCATCTAATTTATACTAAGAGTATTGTCCTATCTGACAATAAATCTCAGCATCAACAACTTATTTATTATTTATTTATTTATTTAATTTATATCCCGCCTATCTAGTCAATAGACCACTCTAGGCGGCTCACAACAGGGGTACAACAATAACTAAAAACGAATTTACAAAGAAGAAAACTTTCAACCATGAAATTATACACTAAGAAAAAGAAAAAAGGAAAATCAGGATTAGCTAAGGGGGGGGGGTGGGGGGGAAGGCCTGCCGAAACATCATTGTCTTTAATTGCTTTTTAAAAATACCCAGCGAGGGGGAAGGTTGTTCCAGAGGCGAGGAGCCACTGCCGAGAAGGCCCGACTTCTTGTCTTTTCCTTCCGGGCCTCCCTCGGCGTTAGGCTCCTCAACCTCACCTCCTGGCTGGCGCGAGTGACACGGGTAGAACTTGGTGGTAGAAGGCGTTCCGCCAAATATCGAGGCCCTAAACCGTTTAGGGCTTTGTACGTGAGCATCAACACCTTGAAGTCGATGCGGAATCGGATGGGCAGCCAGTGCAATGCGGCCAGAGTGGGTGAGATATGTTGGAATTTTCTCACCCCACTAAGGAGTCTGGCCGCCGCATTCTGTACCACCTGAAGTTTCCGCAGCAGCCTCAAAGGTAGCCCCACGTAGAGCGCATTACAGTAGTCTAATCTTGAGATTACGAGCGCGTGCACCAAAGTGGTGAGCGCCCCAACATCAAGATAGGGCTGCAGCTGGGCCACCCGCCTGAGATGGTAAAAGGCGGTTCAGACCACCGACGTCACCTGGGATTCCATAGTGAGCGCCGGGTCAAGATGGATTCCCAAGCTGCGGACCCCATCCTTAGCGGTAAGGGTCACCCCCCCAAAAGAGAGGGAGTTTCCCAAGTTCCCGACTGTGGGGGCACCCACCCTTAGTACCTCCGTCTTGTCCGGGTTCAGCCTCAGCCCGTTCTCCTGCATCCATTGCAGTACGGTCTCCAGGCAGCGCTGAAGGGACAGACCGGCTTCTCCTGCGGTAGGTGGAAAGGAGATGTAGAGCTGAGTATCATCGGCATACTGATGACACCGGGCTCCACACCCTGTGATGACCCCACCCAGCGGCCTCATATAGATGTTAAACAGCATTGGGGAGATGATCGACCCCTGTGGGACCCCACAATTGAGATTCCACGGGGCCGAGACGCTCTCCCCAAGCTGCACTCTCTGGGGGCAGTCCTCCAAGAAGGAACGGAGCCAGGCCAATGCGAGGCCACCAATTCCCAACTCGGACAGCCTCCCCAGGAGGATACCGTGGTCAATGGTATCAAAGGCCGCTGAGATGTCGAGGAGGACCAGCAGGGACACTTTGCCCCTGTCAGCCTCCCTCAATAGGTCATCACACAGGGCGACCAATGCCGTTTCTGTGCCATGGCACGGCCTGAAGCCCGACTGAAATGGATCCAGGGCATCTGTTTCATCCAGGTGTGCTTGAAGCTGATCGGCCACCACCCTCTCCACCACCTTACTTAGGAAAGAAACATTGGCGACGGGCCTATAATTGCCAGTCTCGTCCGCCGCCAAACTTGGTTTCTTCCTGATGGACCTAATGAGTGTCTCCTTGAGGGCTGATGGAAATTTGCCCTCAAGGAAAGACCCATTAATTATTACAGTGGCCCATTCCATTGTTGTAGGCCTGGCTGCTTTGATTAGCCAGGCCGGACAGGGGTCCAGGGAGGAGGTGGTGGCATGACAGCGATCAAGCGCCCTGGCGACAGTGTCAGGCGTGACAGGCTGAAAGGAGTCAAAAATTGCCGGGCAAGACGGAGCGCTGGACATCTCAGCTCGACTCACTGTATTCAAAAAAGGAGACAGGTCCCGGCGGATGGCCTCCACTTTAGATTTTAAAAATGCTGCAAATTGGTCCGGTGTAAAACTAGGGGGAGGCCCATCACCCGGGCCAATTCCGGATAGGTCGCGCACTATACGGAATAATTCCGCCTGCTGGTTGGACGCTTCGCTTATCCGGTTAGCGAAGTATGCTCGACTGGCAGCCTTTACCCTGGCCAGGTAAAGGTTAGTGGTGACCTTAACAGCTATCCAATTATAATCCGTCGGGTCCTTTCTCCATTTGCGCTCTAGCCATCTCCTGACCCGCTTCAATGCCCGGAGATCCTGGTTAAACCAGGGTGCCGGGCGGGCTCTGCGTCGGAGAGGGCGTTTAGGTGCGATCATGTCTACAGCCCTGACCGCAGCGGCGAACCAGCTGTCAGCCAGAGCCTTGACAGGAGCGCCAGCCGGGTCAGCCATAGCACCTCTCATGGCATCCTGGAATCCAAACGGATCCAGTAGCCTTCGAGGGCGGACCATAACAATAGGTCCCTGCTCCCTGTGAGGGGGGAGGGCCATGTTGAGGTTACATTTTATTAGGTGATGATCCGACTGTAAGCAGCCCCTTATCTCCAAAGAGATTTACGGGGGTGCCGGAGACTGGGATGAGTCCGAAATCAGACAAACCTCTGACTGCTGAGCAGAGCCACTTAGGTCTCAGCCAGGTCCTGTCTAAACTTCTTCCTCAAAAGCCAATCTCCTTTATTAAGAAAGCAACACACACAGACAAATCCATGAGTTATACTCAGAATAATCTGGCTCTAAATCTTTGGTAGCAAACACACATGGCCAATTAGACATTCAGCTAGTCTGTGCAAGAACCAATGCATGCAGATCAAATCATTACTGCTTTATTGAAAAGAATTGCTTTAGAAAAGGTTTCAGTTGATAGTAAAATAGTTCAGTAGGTACATTTTCATATCAAGACAAACGGAATACTCCCCTCCCCACTCCAGCTGGAAAAATAAAGAAATAGAATTATGCTAACTAATAAAAAGCATAACACAGTCCATCTCACATGTCTTGGGTCTTCATAGGCTGATGCTAGATGAAATCCAGTTGACTTCCATCAGTCCATGGTAGGAAAAATAGTCTATAGCAAAGCTACAAACCATTATGGGGAAAAGCACGTGTCTGACCTTTCTCAGTCCAACTCCATCTTTTTCCAACTCCTTACCAACTTCCTTCTTCTTCCCAGAATTCTTCATAAGGAACACCCCCTCCTGGGTCTTGTTGTCCCGCCTAACTTTCTCATGGAGCTTCAGTTGTTATCATACTTTGTGGCAGAATTATTTTGACTACGAAAGTCTCTGCTCTCTGCTCATCTTAGCAACGAGATAACCAGAGAGTGAAGCTTCTCTGAAACAGCATGAAAAACATTCCTACTACAGAGCAGACTTTGAATCAAGATGGATGCTATTGGGACAATCTTAGGACTACATATCCCATTCTAATACACATAAAAACACAAATCATCACACCGACCATGACAGGGCGACCGACTCAAGGTCAGTCACCATCGGACCACTCCCGCTCCCACTGGAGGAAAAAACCAGGTCGAGTGTGTGGCCGTCCACGTGGGTGGGGCCGGTGACATGTTGGGACATGTTCAAGAAGGCCATGGTCTCCAAGAACTCAAGAGCTGGTCCGGAAATCTCTGCCCCCGCATGGACGTTGAAGTCCCCCCAAACCAGCAGCTTCGGGGAACCCAACAGCGCCGCAGAGACAAAGTCCACCAGCTCCGGTAGGGAAATGGCTGGGTCGCGGGGAGCACGGTAACCCAGCAAGATCCCAATACCATCCCTGGCCCCAATCGACACGTGGAGGGCCTCCAGACCCGGCTTTACCACCGAGGAGCGCCTAGTAACCTCCAAGATGGATTTATAGACAATGGCGACTCCCCCCCCCGACCTTCCAGTCTACCCTGGTGTTGGATGGCATAACCGGGCGGACAGATGAGTGCTAGGGGAGGACCCCCCTCTTCGCCTATCCATGTTTCGGTTATGCAGGCCAGGTCTGCGTCCTCTTCCAGGATAAGGTCATAAATCACCTGGGCCTTATTGGCGACAGACCTGGCATTCAACAACACCAGGCGTAGAGTGGAAGGATGACTGATTTGGCTGCCTCGATATTGAGGGGTGGCCCCAGGCTCAGAACAGTGGACAGCCTTCAGACATCTGTCCATCGTTCTTCTTACACGAGTAGGGACTGGGGCCACGCCATATCTACCTCTACCCGTGACCACAGAAATATTTTGGGGGCCCTCGCTGGGAGGGCAGGCCTTCCATTCCATCAGAGGGAGGAGGGAGGGAGGGAGGAAAGGGGATAAAAGGGAGGAAAAGAAAAGGAAAGGGAAAGATAATAGACAAAATTAACTTAGTACAAATAAATCAATAAACGAAGAGAAAAATAATAGTAACAATAAAAATAAAAATTAACCATAAACATTATACCAATGCATATAAATAGTGAACATAAAGTAGGCAAGCAAATTAAATATAATTAAATCAAATATCAAAATAAAAAGGAAAATAAAAATAGATAAGAAAATAAAATAAAGCCTCACTAGTTACCCCCCCCACCCAATGCCCAGAGTAGTCCTTCCCTCTCCCCCGCGTGGCCTTGTTCTTTCTGATGTCGCTGGCCTGGATATTAATGGCAGCGCTAGAGAGCAGAGTTCTTTAAAGGGCCAGCAGTCGCAGTTTTTGACAAAGGGCCCAAGGTCTGTGATGTTAAGAGTCAACAAAGTCAAAGTCAAAAACAGCAGGAACCGAGCTAAGGAGGGCTCAAACACAGCCATTTCCCACCCTTGGGTTAGGGAGACATCGTTAGCAGATGGAAGGGGGCAAGCGGAGAGAGGGAAACCTGGGGGGGATCTTCCAGCATGGCGACTGGCATTTGGCCGCTCCGTCGCTCCAGCGACCCCACAGGCTCCCTCCGAAACCCACGTCGACCCTCCACCTTGTGGCTGTCTCCGGGCTCAGCACTCCGGCTCAGTCCACACCTCGTCCGGGATCTAGTCTCTGTCCGGGAGCCCTCCGACCGAACTCTCCGCCGCGGGGTCTCGCCGCCGAGCCTCTGCTGAAATGTCTCCCAGGATAGGCGGGGAGCAGGTAAAAGATCTCCAGGCTCCGCCGGGCGAGCTTGCAGCAACCCGCGCGTTCCGAGCTCCAATCTAGCCTCCTCCGGGTAGTCAAAAAAGAGCTACCGGGCCCCGAGCCCAACCAGAAGCCGGAGGAGCGCTCCGGCAGCGCTGCCCTGGATTTCTCCGGCAGGGAGGTAATGACGAGGGTGAGGGGAAGGGAGGGGAAAGAAGGAAAAGCCAGTGAAACAACAGGCTTCCCGACTCCCCGGACCCCCCAACAACAGACCGGCTGCGTTCCTCTGCGACTCCGCACCTCCACTTCTTAAGCTCACAGGCGCTCCACGTTTCGAGCGGCCAAGTTTAAGGTCCCTTTCGTCACCACTCTTCAAATGGTTGCTACAGTACTAGCCTTCCACAGTAATGGCAGTAAAGCGTACCATGGAGAAAGTCAGTTATTCCATTCCTCATCAAGCTGCCATAATAATATAAAGTAGAAATTCATGGTTTCCAGTGCCCACATCCACACATTGAGACCTGTGACATCTTCATATCTCAGAATCATAGAATCATAGAAAAGTGAAGTTGGAAGGGGCCTACAAGGCCATCAAGTCCAACCCCCTGCTCAATGCAAGAATACAATCAAAGGATATCTGCCAGGTGATTATCTAAGTTTTTCTTGAATGCCTCCAGTGTTGGAGCACTCAGCAACTCCCGAGGTAACTGGTTCCATGGTCATACTGCTCTAACAATTAGAAAGTATCTTTCAGCTGTTTCTATTTGTTAGGGATAATTCCAGTCAGTCTCTGAGAAATCAGTATCCTTGTTTTATTCTCACTTTGCTTTGAAGGGCTGCCTTTTGCAAACCATTTAAAATGATACAGTAGCCTTTCTTTTACTCTGTCAATACAATAATCATTAAAAAAAGCAGCTTTAATCAACATATTAGAAGCCAACATATGACAGGACCTGTTGGAGAGTAAATCTTGAGTTACTAGGTTTTTAACCAGATCCATTAACAGGTGATAACATTTATCCCAATGCCAAAATCATATCCATTTCACTCTGAACAGTTTGGGTATAAATCACACATTTATTTTCTGTCTTCTATAATCCTCAAACCTGTAACCTTGAAATTATTTTCAATATTATCATTCTGATTTCTCTGATCACATCTAGCATGGCCTATAAAAGTTTTAGAGCTGCACTAGTTGCCACCTATCAACTTGTATCAAACCCTGGCCTTTTACTTTCACCACTTTTGAATATTTTTCTATATGCAATGAAGGCATCAAGGTCAATGAGCATCTCTCAGTGAGCAATGTGTGAATTCCTGAATATTTTATATGGCAAAGCTGAAAGGTGACAGAATAATGCCGGGTACTAACGATTATAGATGCACAGAAATAAATAGTAGCAAATAATGGATTCTTAATAAGGTATTGAGCCTGGCAGGTTATAGAATGTCAGACATAAAAACTGCCTGTTTCACTTTTGAAATGTAGAGCTAGCTATCGAAGATGCTACCACTGTCAAATACAGTGGCTGTTCTAACTAGTCAGAAAGGCAGTGAGACTCTAAACAGTAGTCTCTACTCTCCCCCTACCTTCCACAACTCCACAGAAGCAAAATAGCTTTTGATATTGAATCTTTCAAAGCTAGACTTGTTACTGATTGCAGGCCATTCCCCTGCAGTAATAGAAGATTATAATGTCTCAGATAATGTCATGGAGTGTGAAATGTGAAGCATTAACCAACAGAGAAGCAAGCAGTGGGTGGAAGAATATGCTACTCCAAGCTGCATATTGAGCTCAGTCAGTTCAAAACAGGAGCCAAATATCTGAGATGTCAAATATTACAGGGTTTTTTCCTAATTCAGAAGGACCCATTTCTGTCCTTGCTTTTTGATCTATCATGGAATTTAAAAGCACAAATAATGTAGGGATATTTTAACCCTTTTAAGTCATGGTTGGTCTTTCCATTAATCAAAATGAGCTGGCCACCAAGGCTGGGCCACTGCCTCCCCATCCCCAGAACCTTAGAAGTCACTTGGAAGCCTTGTCACTGTTGTGTGTGGCTTTTCAAAGGTAGCTATTTTCAAACTGCTGGACTCCAACAATCAGGCATCATTTATGAGCTGTGAAGGAAAGTTATTGAATCTGACATTCAGAAAATAGCTAGCTCTACATTTCAAAAGTGAAACAGGAAGCCTGGTCCTATTAGTAAAAATCTTCTATTTAAGCTGAGTTTAACATGATTTAACTTGATTTAAATTTGGGTGACTAAATTATGTACCCACAAGCATGGATTAATATGGCAAAGAATCTTCCCCCCCATGTGACAGGGAGGGTTTTCTTTGGCCCTCTGCCAGAGGTCTGTTTATTTTTTGGTGGGTTGTGGGAAGTTCCTGCCCAAGGCCGTTAGTCGTCATCTGTTACAGTGAGAGTAAACTCTCCTGGCAGAGAAGCAGAAGCAGCCCAGATGGAGGGGTAACCTTTCTGCTTAGAGTTAGAGCATAAGTGTAAAAGAGGGATGTGGTGGCGCTGCAGGCTAAACCACAGAAGCCTGTGCTGCAGGGTCAGAAGACCAAGCAGTCGTAAGATCGAATCCACATGACGGAGTGAGTGCCCGTCGCTTGTCCCAGCTCCCGCCAACCTAGCGGTTCGAAAGCATGCAAATGCAAGTAGATAAATAGGGACCACCTCGGTGGAAAGGTAACAGTGTTCCATGTCTAAGTCGCACTGGCCATGTGACCACAGAAGATTGTCTTCGGACAAAACGCTGGCTCTACGGCTTGGAAACAGGGATGAGCACCACCCCCTAGAGTCGAACACGACTGGACAAAAAAAATTGTCAAGGGGAAACTTTACCTTTACCTTTATAAGTGTAAAGATTTTCTCCGGCCAATCCTAGTGGCAATTAGGTAACCAATATCCTATCTGAATTCTCACAACATACGATGTAACCCTTGCTAAGTTAATAAAAGAGTTCTCAAGGTGTTGCCTTTAGGCTCCACTGGCTCAGGCATCTGCTTGACAACTTCTTTACAATTACCATCCTATTGTTCTGTGATCACCCACATCATTAGCCTTCCTTTTGCTTCATGATCGCCTACAGTGAATATTGAATTGGTTAATTGAAATTGATTCCACATGTGTGAACAACTCGATACAATATAATTTTAAAGAGCCCTCCCATTGGCTGGCTCCCATAGCCATCTGTTCCCTGCTGTGTTTGTTTGTTTGTTTGTTTGTTGCTATCTGGTACAGTGCTATACTAGATAGTAACAACAACAATAATAAAAAACCCACAGAGTTTTGCCCTGAATTCCTCAGCTAGGAGGCAGTCCCCTCTGCAATCCCTCCAATAATGAGCTAGCTACTGGGAAGAAGGCAAGAAGGGGGAGGAGAGAACACAGGACAGCCAGGTGTCCTTGGGAAGAAGATATTAACATACCTGCCCTCATTACCCTCATGTTGCCACTTCCTGTGCCATAGGATTGGGGTACAGGGCTTCTGAGTGTCACACAAATCAGCTGACAGACAGCCTAGCCACTGCTTGAAGCTGGCTTCTTCCTGGAGGCTAGCTCATTGTTGCAGTGATTGGAAGGGGTGACTTCAACAGCTGAGGGATTCAGTGCTATGATTTCTTACATTGCAATATGGTGTGTTCTTAAGGAAACACAGAGGGTGACTCAAATACCGCATGACTGTCACATGATTGTGACTCAATTTTATTTAGAATACAGCATATTGTGGACTTCCTGTGAAGTGTAAGTGTAGGTTTAGGGAGAGAAAGAGTTGGTGAAAAGAGGTGGCAGCAGCAGCAGAAGGAAGTAGGAGAACACAGCAGTGCCAGGAAGCAGTAACAGAGGGAAGTAACATCTAGAATGCTTTAAGATATCTTTTTTCTTTTCACCTCAGGTGGCATATAAGATTAGGCTGTCCTTATTTCCATTGCCTTAAGTTGGCAGCTGGCTGTCACCCAAGCTGTGAGGCTTGTATCAATCTTAAAAGTACTTATTCCTGTCCTCTTTCCTTTTTTCTCTCTTTATTTGATTTATTTTGTATTTTTCCCATCTTGCTGAATCATTTAATTAATTAATTGTTATAATTTTTTTCAAAACTTACTATGCTTTATGTTGTAAGCCGCCTAGAGTGGTCGAAATGACTAGATAGGCGGGGTATAAATACAATAAATAAATAAATAAATAAATAAATTATCTTCAGGAGTCAGGAAGTCATGTGATGAAGCCAACAGAAGCCTCTCTCTTTATACCATCTCTCTCTCCAACATGAATAAAGTCAGATTTAGTGTAATGTAGTAATTAGCCACTATATGTCATCCAATAGGAGTTCAGGAGGAAGATATCTTATGATATTCACTTATTTATGCATTGCACTTTTAAATCACCTACTAACAAAAATCATCTACGTGGTATACAGAAGGGTTTAAAAAAGAAACCAATAAAAGGAGCAGCCAGCAACTAATGATTGCACATAATGTAACTAGGATAAAACCAGCAGCACTCTCCCTCCTCCCTCATATAAAACCAAAGTGAAAATCAGCAGCAAAATAGAAGAGTAGTCCAGTATTAAAAGGGTCAGAAGAATGAAAATGTATTCACTTCTTATAATTGGATCATAATGCAGGTACCAGGTGAGCTTCTCTAGAGGAGGTACTCTGCAGATAAATTGATCCTTGGTCTTTGCTCATAACTACATAGCTATTCTAGATGATACATTGCTAATAAAAGCCTACAATGAGAAATGAGACCTTCCTAGATTTTTAAAAAATCTCTACTACAATGGGGGAGGGGAGGGAGCAGATCCATGGCCATTAACGGTATCAATACAATTCACATTGCATTCACCTTCTGATACTATATCTTTAAGCCTTTTAATACATTATTTAATTGAAAACCACTAATTTTTACAATTATCCTCAGATTCAGTACAGTTTAACTTAATCATCTTATTTCTTATTTCTGAAAATAATATTTTTGGAAGACTTTTTAAAGCAGGGGTGTCCAACCTTTCACCTTCCCTGGGCCAGATTAGAAGATGAAAATTTGGTTTGGGCCGCACATAAAATAAAATAACAGTAACGATGCCTGATCATCCAAAAAAAAACCCCCCCATAGAAAACAGTTAACATATTAAACTTACTTGGAAATGAATTTAGTGAGATGTTTGACATTGTTTCTCAGCCACCAAAGCATCCATATTTGATTTGATGGAACTTGTTGCAATTCTCAGTGAGTGCTCAAGGTGCTCATCAGATATTTTGGTTCTAGCTTTATTCTTTGGGTGCTTCATCCTTGAAAATAGCTGCTCACAAATGTAGGAGCTTCCAAATAGCAATGACATGAATAAGGCATGATTGTGAAGTGAAGGATACCCAAGCCTACTACTGTTTCTGAGGCTGTGCATTACTGGCTTCTCAGAACCATTTGACTAATGAATAAGCAAGATTCTAGACTTGGATCCAATCCAGCAGGTCATCTCTTATGTTTTTCAAAGAGGGAAAGAGAATTTATTTCTGAACAACAGTGGGACGATGCTTTCCATTTGTCTGCATTTTACATTTTTTTTAAAAAAATGTTTTGTTACATTGCCTGTAATGGTTACTTTTTGGAACACAAAGAAGTGTAAAGATGTTCCTTTTGAATTTTCTCACCCACATTTAGGCTATTTAAAAATTAAAAAAAAAAGGAATGAAGAAGTAATCAAAAAGCAGCTGGCATTCTAGCAATGACATTCCAGCAAGGTTAAGAAGCCACTATTTTTTGTGTATGTGTATGTGGCATCACTAGCAAGCAATCAAAGAGAGAGATGCAAGTTTGTTTTTAAGTTACAAAAGTAACTTAAAAACAAACAAAACACTTTCCATAATACTGCTCTTTCACACCAAGTTCTAGCCCTCCGGTAACAACATCTGTGGTCAAGTGCATTCTGACCTATGGCAACCCTGTTGGGGGTGATTTTAATGTCAGATTGGGTACAAATGACTTGGCTCTTTATGCTGCTTATAATTTATGCCCACCTGATGGATTACACTTCCCCATAGTCACTGGGCGCCTTTTTAAAGATACCATCAGTAATTATGCAGGCCTTAATTTGGCACAATTAGTTTATCGGCTTGACCTACACATATTAAATGGAAGAACTTCAGGTGACATACCAAGGGAATTCTCTTTCTGGTCGAGAACGAGGATGAGTACCATCGATTATATGATTGTCAGCTGTAACATACTGAATACTATCATCAATCTGGTGATCGACAGTAGGATTGATAGTGATCACCTGCCATTAAAATTGTCCCTGAAGTTACAAGAACACCACACTCATATTGGGAAGGCCCTGCCTGTGAATCCTGAGATGATACTAACCAACTCCAGGATCAAATGGTCAGGAAAGGCTGTCGCAAACACGGGTTCGAAAACACACGTGTAGGCTTGGACAGAGAGCAATCAGGAGTTTGCACATGCTAAAATGGGCTGAAGAGTCCAAATTCAGCTAGCCATGATGCAACACTCCTTCTCGCAGGTCTGCCCACATAAGAACACCCTGGTACCCTCAGATATTATTATGAAAAGGTCAAGTGGGCTTTGTAGTCCTTAGACTTAACTTGCACCACTGACAGGACTCTAAGTAAGCTAGGCCGAGGCAGCACTCTCAGATGACCCTATGACAAGTGTACTGTTCAGGAAACCAAATGAGTTTTATAATCTTTATTTTATTAAAGAAAAAGCATGTTACTAAGTATCAGAGCCAAATTAACCCAAAACAAATAAACTAGCATTGTGCTGTTTAGTTACACAGATGTAGTGAGGCAAAGAAAACATGAAAAATAGAAAAGTATTCAAAAAACCCAAAAAGCCATTAAAAAGAATACAAACAGTTCCAGTCCAGGAAATCATTAGTAAACAAAATAATCCAAGTTGGTTATAAAAAGGCTATAGTCCTCAGTGATCCTATAGAATAAAAACCCCTAAACAAAAGTAAAAATCCATTTTATGTCCCATAGTCCTTAGAAAAGAAAAATCCAGTAAATATACCATAGTCCTTACAAAACTACAAGAGCATAGTCCATATGGAGTATTCCAAGAAAAGGAGTTCATAAAGAATATTCCATAGAACAGTCCATAGAAAATAGTCCATGCACAGTCCTTAGGAAAAATCCCGTAAGTCCAAAAGTAATCCAGCAAAGCATAGAAACCAGTCCATGTAGGTAGGCCACCAGTCCCAAATGGCTGAAGAGTAGGTCACGAATGACTGAAAGGTCGGTCTTGGAAAGACAATGTCTATAGGCAAAAAGTAACTGGCAAGGGCTTAATGCACCTTCCCACGATGTCATCCAATCAGAGTTCATTACTAGGCAAACAGTCCTGTTGCACCACATGACTTCTTTCTCATACACACCAGATGTTATTTGGGTTACAGTGGTTTCTCAAAGAGTCACAACAATTCCCATCTATCTAATCACACAGAGTCCTTTCTCAGGCTTTCAGAATAACATTCTCTCGGCTCGTCTGGAAAACACTTGTCAGCATAGCAAAGATACTTTATACAAAGAAACAAGATGGAACCTCTCTGGCTTATTTCTTAATTACAAAACCCATATGCCTTTAAAAGATTTTAACTCAAAAACCCATCTCATCACAAAGGCCACAATTTATTTTACTAATCTACTTAATGACAATCAGTTCTCTGAGATCCATTCCACCTTTCTCAAAGAGGGCCAAAGTAGCAACATAATTGCGCTGTATGAAACACTAATAAATACACTAGTAGACTCAGCTGGTTCAAATAGCTCAGCAAAAACCCATACTAACAAGCGCAGGTCCTATAACTGGTTTGATAAGGAGTGTGTTGATGCAAAAAAACCCAGGTAATTTCAAAATTTAGACAAAATAAAAACAAAAACCCATCATCAATGGAAGTGGAGGAACTGCTACAACTTAAGAAAGGTTATAAGAAACTAATTAAAGAGAAAAAAAGGAGAGCCCAACAGATACAATGGGAAAAACTTGTCAAAGCAGTCAGGGGGAAAGATATAAAATCAGTTTGGGAATCCATAACATTGACTACCGATAATCCTTCAGTTAGGATGAACTCTTATATTAACGCTCGAGTGTGAGAAGCCCTCTTCCATGAGCTTTATGCCAAAAGAGACAATCCCTCATTTCATGTGAGTCGTTTATATATGAATCTACCAGAATGGCACTCTGTATCAATCTCTGAAATAAAAGACCTTGTGAACCAACTGAAAATCGGTAAGGCCCCAGGTTGTGATGGTATTCCTCCCGAACGCATTAAGAACAACTGTGAATGGTGGGCCCCAATTCTGGCAAAACTTTTCACTTATATAGACCAAAATGCTCACATGCCATCGGAATGGGGCACAGCCATTATTATCTCCATTTATAAAAAAGGTTAAAAAAGACAATCCAACTAAATATAGGCCAATCAGTTTACAACCCATAATTAGTAAGCTTTATGCCAGACATTTATCATGGAAATTGATAGATTGGATGGATTCTGAGAGTGTTTTGGCAGATGAACAAGCTGGATTTATATCTGGTAGATCTACACAGGATCATGCCCTTATTCTAAGGCACCTAGTAGATAAGTACACTAAGAAGCCCCAAGGGTCCCTATTTGCCGCTTTTATTGATCATAGATCGGCTTTTGATTTAATTTCTTGAGATAGGCTCTGGAGTAAGTTAGAGTCCTCCACAATAGATCGACGTCTTCTGCTGCTTATGTATAAGCTGCATGAAAGTACAACACTCAGAATTAGATGCAACAAGGAAGGACACTTGTCTGATAAAGTTCCAACCTATAATGGTGTGAAGCAAGGGTGTATATTAGCTCCGTTGTTATTTAATTTCTATATTAACTCAATGGTAATGGCACTCAGCTGTCCAGAGTTCCATCCCCCCCAAACTAGCCAATAGACATATATCACTTCTGTTATACGCAGATGATGCAGTCTTAATTTCACAGACACCAATAGGACTAAAGAGAGCTTTACACGCTCTTGGACAATACTGTAAAGAGGAAATGCTACAGATAAATTACTCAAAGACCAAAGTTTTAGTGTTCGCTCAGAGGCCCAGGATCTATAAGTGGTTAATAGATGAGCATGAGATAGAACAAATTAAGGCTTATAAATATTTGGCCATTGTCCTCCAATATAAAGGAAACCACAAGGCTCATGTTAACAATGTGGTACAAGCAACACAAAAATCTAGCCTTGCTATACTAAAATTCTTCTATTCAAAGGGAGGTCAGTACATTCCTGCTGCACTAAGATTGTTTCAGGCCAAATCCCTTAGTCAGCTTTTGTATGGAGCACAATTGGGCCCCTATTCTTCGTTTATCCAGTTAGAAGTAGTTCAATCCAAATTTGTGAGAGCTATATTACAAGTACCAAGAGGGATATCCAATGCAGCCCTCAGGCTTGAAGTGGGCTACCTGAAGGTTGAAGCCAGAGCTTGGCTGGCTATTTTTAACTTTTGGCTAAAATTAACCTTTCAACCAATTGGACTGACTTCACTGGTATTACAGGATAATCATCAGTCACCTTGGAAAAGAGCAATATACCATAAAATCAACAGATATGGCTATTCAGTAGAAAGTATTCAACAAATGGGATACGTTAAGGCCAAGAGTAATCTTAGGCAGCGTATTATTGAGACAGAAAGGCAGCAGGACTTTGGTACTATCAGAAATAGGCTCATACTTGACAATGTACTGCTTCCACCCAAACCGGCAAAATATCTCTACTTACCTTTAACACCTAAACAATGCAAAGCTCTTACTCTGGCCCACTTCAATGCACTTCTGTCAGCAGTCCAGGATGGGAAGTATAACAACACCCCTTACACTAAGCGTTTATGCCCCTGTAACTCTGGTGAGATTGAATCTATCTCCCATGTGTTACTTCAGTGTGCTTTTTACTCTGACATTTGAGAAGTCCATGTTGACCCTTACATAAGGGCATTTCCTGGACCATCAGAGGCACACTACACACAGCTTTTGCTGACAGGGCGATGCCCTGGCAGATAAATTGGGCTAAATTCAGATATGCTGACAAAAGTCGCTAAATTCTGTGCTGCTGCAATAAAAATCTGTGAAGGAAAGGTTCCACCTAAAGCGCAGCTATAGAATCTGTAAATTGGTGAATACCAATTTGGTATAATGATCACACGGGCTCTATGAGCTTGAAAGTAACAATTTTGGCATTCTATGCAAGCTGTAATAGCTCATAGATAAGGCCTATGATAGGGAGGTAGGAGATATTTAGTAAGATGTATATATGTATATAGATGTTTTAGTGCTTTGGTGTTTTTAGTGTTTTTAATGCTTTTATATTGTTTTTATGTCTCCTAATTTAAAAAATGTATCTTACTTTTGCTGGTCAATGACCGTAATAAACATTTATTATTATTAAGAAGCCACTATTTTTTGTGTATGTGTATGTGGCATCACTAGCAAGCAATCAAAGAGAGATGCAAGTTTGTTTTTAAGTTACAAAAGTAACTTAAAAACAAACAAAAAACTTTCCATAATACTCATTAAGAGTATTAAGAGTCTGGGGGAAGGTTTTAGGTGAGGTTGTTGATAGTGGGCTTTGTTTGTTGGCTAAATAGGGAAATCAAAATGGCCTCCAAAAAGTCAAAACCTCAAACGTCTGGAACCTCTCCTGCTCAGGCACAAGACCTGGGAAAATAAGTGGCACAAGAACCAGATAAAGAAAGGCAGACTACCATGCAAAATTTATTAGCAACAGGATTCCAAAAAGTAGATGAACATCTCACCCAAATAGCAGATCAAATGAAGGAGATGAAAATGGATAAATCAGAAGCCAAGCAACAGATAACAGAAATGAAAATGAAAACACAAGATATTGAGGAAAAAGTGAAAGGTACAGATGCCAGGGTGAACCAAACTGAAGAAACACTACAGGCAGTACAGAAGAATCAAAACCAAAATGATGACAGATTAATAATGTTAGAGATGGAGAGAGCATCGAAAATGCTGAGATTTCAAAATGTGCCAGAAAAGGAAGCCAAAGACCTAGAGATATTAAATAGTAAAACTCTGGCTGCAGAAATAGAGATGGAAGTAGCAGATCTCTGTCAATGTTTGGAAAGAACTTATAGGGTGAGCACAGCATATATCATAAGAAATAAGCTACCTAAAGGAATCCATGTGAGATTTACGAAGAAATCAATTAGAGATAAGGTTTTAAGAATCTGTCACATTCCCAGAGGGTTTCAACAGGCAAATGTCCAACATACCAGTCCAATATCAGAAGTCCAGAAGATGCAAAGCAGATACCAAAAAGCCAAAGCCAAACCACAAACTGTAGTCAGCTGTCAGAGTCCAAAGCCAAGAGTCAAGAGAACAAGATCCAAGGTAAGCAGGAGCGTGGATGTGCACCAGAGTGTTGACTTGTTGCTTCCACAAACATCCAAGCCTCTGGGTGCAGATTTTATAGTAGCAGTATCTAAACACTTCATCCTGCTAAAATTCAGGGCTGGTTGACCTGATGTTCCTATGGGAAGCATTCATGCGATCTTCTGCCCTTAGTGTCATGAGTCTTTGTCAAGGCTTAGCCCTCACCCTGGCTACTGGGGGAGGAGAATCTGGTAGTGATTCAGCTGTCTGTGCTTCTAATTGCCCAGCATTTTCCTCAGCTGTAATTAACCCCTCAGATTCCAGATCTTCTTTGGCTGAACTCATGGCATAATCTCACAAGATAAACAACTGATAATAGAAGATAAGAAAATTAATGTCTTAAAACAAATTCCCTGGCAAATGAGACGGAGAAGGAAGGAATACTCCTCCCTGGTATTGCTACTTCAACAAAATGGAATTCCATATAGATGCCTAACACCAGAAGCTCTATTTTTCAGAATTGACACACAGAGATATAATATAACATCACCAATGAAAGTGCAAGATTTTATGGAAAACAATGAAAAGAATCTGAAAATACAGGGTGACAGAAAGAAGGAGGGAATACAACATAACACAGTTATATTGTATTTTGATTTGTGTATTTTATGTTTATTTTAAATAAAAATCTTTTAAAAAAGAAAGAAAGAAGGAGGGAAAACCAGAAGAAAGACCCCAAGAGAAATCAACTCAACCATCACAATCAGAATCAGACATAGAGTTAGGAGAACATGAAGTAGCCAAGTCAAGATCTACCATAAGCATGATGAGGAAAAAACAGAAAGGTAGTAATCAACAACAAGATGACTAGAAAACAAATGAAGATTTTTTTCAGTCAACATAAATGGCCTGAACTCACCTCAAAAATGAAAAAAAGATCTTTCTACAATTGCAGAAACAGAAATCTGATATTATTTGTATTCAAGAAACCGATATGAAAAGAGTAGACCAGAAACTTCTGGAATGTCGAAGGTTAGGAAAATTATTTGCAGCTTCGGACATAAGTAAAAAGAAGAAAGATGTGGCTATGTACATAAAGAAAGAACTGGAACCAAAACTAATTTTCGCCTCAGACAATGGGAGGATATTAATGGTGGAAATCCAAAGAGAATCAAATAAAATGCTAATTATTAATATTTATGCACCGAATGGAAATCAAGAAAAAAATTTAAACAACTGCAATTAGAACAAGTAAAGATTATTATTACTGTGTGATAGGATATTTTAATGGTGTTTTTGACAAAGAACTAGACACAAAATCAGATAAAATCACCAAAAAAGAGAGAGGTACAATCTCAAGAAACTTCTTATAGCTGGCGGAAGAAGTAAATATGCCTGGAGGACATGTAACCCAAAGACAAGAGACTATAATTTTTATTCTAATAGACATAAATCATGGTCAAGAATTGATGCATGTTGGATCTCAACAAGCTTAATTGAAGAATTGGAACAAATAGACATCTTACCTAATACATTTGCAAACCACAGTCCAGTTTCATCACTATTGGGTAGCAAACCAAGAAAATTAAATTGGAGGCTCAATATTGCACATTTTAAAAAATGAGGATTTTAATAAGCAAGTAAAAGAAGAAATACATATTTTCTTTAAACAGAATATAAGGCCAGAAACATCAATGAAAATGGTCTGGGAGGCAAGTAAGGAATTTTTAGAGGAATAGCTATAAGATTTGCAGCAAAACAAAAAAGAGAAAAACAGAAAAAATATGAGACATTGGAAAGTAGATTAGCCTCAGATGAATTGCAGTTGAAACAAAACCCAACAAATACAGAACTGAAAGAGAAGATAAAGTCTGTACAACACCAGATAAATATATTGCTCACTGAAGAAACTGCAAAGAAGCTTAAATTTGCAAAGCAGAACATTTTTGAAAACACAAATTAACCAGGGAGATGGTTAGCATATAAATTAAGGAAAGAGAAGGAGAAAACAATAATACAAACATTGAAAGATGAAACAGGAATGGAGAAATTTAAACAAGAAGAAATAAAAAAAGATTGCTGAGGATTTCTTTCGGAATTTATACAATAGAAAGGAAGTAGATAAAGAAGCTCAGAAAGAATATTTATGGAAACATAAAAAATGAAACTGACTAAAGGACAAATTCAGTCCTTAAATGAGCCCTTAACGTATGCAGAAATTATAGAAGCCCTCAACAACAACAACAACAAAAGGAAAGCACCAGGTCCAGATGGTCTGCCAGTGGAATATTATTAAGAATTAGAAAATGTATTGCTTAATCCATATAAGAAGCTTTTGAAATTTGTAGAGGAAAAGGGAGAACTGCCACCAACGTGGACAGAAGCGATAAATTTCCTTATACATAAAGAAAACACAGAGGGTAAAGAAATAAAAAACTACAGACCAATATCATTACTCAACATGGATTATAAAATGCTGGCAACTAGACTGAAAAGAATTTTAATACAGTTAATACATCAAGACTAGTTGGGGTTTCTTCCAAAAAGGCAGATGAAAAATAATATAAGGATAATCTTAAATTCTTTGTAATACTATGAAGCTCACCCGGAGAAACAGATGGCTATGACATTTTTGGATGTGGAAAAAGCTTTCATTTTATGCTGTATCAACTGGAAGTGCTACAAGTTGGAGAAAGATTTTTGAAACTAATCAAAGCAATTTATACCCAGCAAAAGGCAAAAGTGAGAATTAATGGAGAATTGATGAAAGAAATACAAATACAGAAAGGTACTAGACAGGGGTGTCTGCTCTCGCCATTACTATTTATTCTTACTCTAGAAATATTATTTATTTATATTTATTTATTTATTTATTTTATTTCTATCCCGCCTATCTGATCATATTAGACCACTCTAGGCAGCTTACAATAAAAACAACAATATAATTTTAAGATATTACAGCAGAAACGTAAATAAAAATAAAGAACAGAGTAAGAAAAAGATCGTCAAGGGTTTTCTGTTGGGAAGGCCTGCCTATACATCAATGTTTTTAGTTGTTTCTTAAAAATGCCCAGCGAGGGAGCCGCGCGAATCTCAGGGGGCAAGTTGTTCCAAAGGCGAGGAGCCACCGCCGAGAAGGCCCGGTTTCTGGTCTTTTCCTTTCGGGCCTCTCTCGGCGTTAGGCTCCTCAGCCTTATCTCCTGGCTCGCGCGAGTGACATGGGTAGATCTTGGTGGGAGAAGGCGTTCCGCCAAGTATCGAGGTCCTAAACCGTTTAGGGCTTTATAAGTAAGCGTTAACACTTTGAAATCGATGCGGAATCGGATGGGCAGCCAATGCAATGCGGCCAGGGTGGGGGAGATATGTTGGTATCTTCTCAGCCCACTGAGTAGTCTGGCCGCCGCATTCTGCACCACCTGTAGTTTCCGCAGCAATCTCAAAGGTAGCCCCACGTAGAGCGCATTACAGTGGTCTAATCTCGAGACTACAAGCGCATGCACCAGAGTGGTGAGAGACCCCACATCAAGGTAGGGCCGCAGCTGGGCTATCCGCCTGAGATGGAAAAAAGCGGAACGGACCACGGACGCCACCTGGGTCTCCATGGTGAGCGCCGGGTCAAGATGGACGCCCAAGCTACGGACCCCATCCCTGGCGGGCAGGGTCACCCCCCCAAAAATGAGGGAGTTTCCCATATCCCCAGGTGTGGGGGCGCCGACCCTCAGTACCTCCGTCTTGTCCGGGTTCAGCCTCAGCCCGTTCTCCTGCATCCATTCCTGTACAGCCTCCAGGCAACGCCGAAGGGACAGAACGGCATCTCCTGCAGTTGGAAAAAAGATGTAGAGCTGTGTGTCATCCGCATATTGATGGCACTGTGCTCCACACCTCCTGATGACCCCTTCCAGCGGCCTCATATAGATGTTAAACAGCATTGGGGAGATGATCGACCCCTGTGGGACCCCACAATTGAGGCACCACGGGGCCGAAACATTCTCCCCAAGCTGTGTGATGAGATGGGTTTTTGAGTTAAAATCTTTTAAGGCATATGGGTTTTGTAATTAAGAAATGAGCCAGAGAGGTTCCATCTTGTTTCTTTGTATAAAGTATCTATGCTATGCTGACAGGTTGTTTTCTAGGCGAGCAGAGAGAATGTTATTCTGAGAGCCTGAGAAAGGACTCGGTGTGATTAGATAGATGGGAATTGTTGTGACTCTTTGATAAACTGCAGTAACCCAAATAACATCTGGTGTGGATGGGAACGAAGTCATGTGATGCAACAGGACTGTTTGCCTAGTAACGAACTCTGATTGGATGACATCGTGGGAAGGTGCGATAAGCCCTTGCCAGTTACTCTTGAAAAAGGAACTTTTTGCCTATGGACATTGTCTTTCAAGACCGATCCTTCAGTCATTCGTGACACATGGGACTAACCTTTACTATACTGGATTACCTATGGACTTATGGGATTTTTCCCTAAGGACTATGCATGGACTATTTTCTATGGACTGTTCTATGGAATATTCTTTATGAACTTCTTTTCTTGGAATACTCCATATGGACTATGCTCTTGTAATTTTGTAAGGACTATGGTACATTTACTGGATTTGACTTTTCTAAGGATAATGGGACTTTTACTGAATCTTTCTTTTTAGTACAGGATTCTTGTTCTACAGGATCACTGAGGACTATAGCCTTTTTATAACCTACTTGGATTATTTTGTTTTACTAATGATTTCCTGGACTGGAACTGTTTTTATTCTTTTAAAGGCTTTTTGTGTTTTTGTAAGGTTTTTGAACACTTTTCTATTTTTCATGTTTTTTTTTTTGCCTAACTACATCTTTGTAACTAAGCAGCACAATGCTAGTTTATTTGTTTTGGTTTAATTTGGCTTTGATACCTAGTAACATGCTTATTCTTTAATAAAATAAAGATTATAAAACTCAATTAGTTTTCTGAACAGTACACTTGTCATAGGGTCATCTGAGAGTGCTGCCTCGGCCTAGCTTACTTAGAGTCCTGTCAGTGGTGCAAGTTAAGTCTAAGGACTACAAAGCCCACTTGACCTTTTCATAATAATATCTGAGAGTACAAGGGTGTTCTTATGTGGGCAGACCTGTGAGAAGGAGTGTTGTATCTTGGCTAGCTGAATTTGGACTCATTCAGCCCATTTTAGCATGTGCAAACTCCTGATTGCTCTCTGTCCAGGCTTACACGTGTTTTTGGACCCGTGTTTGCTCACAAGCTGTACTCTCTGGGGACGGTCCTCCAAGAAGGAACGGAGCCAAGCAAGAGCCCGGCCACCTATCCCCAACTCGGCGAGCCTCCCCAGGAGGATACCGTGGTCAATGGTATCAAAGGCTGCTGAGATATCGAGGAGGACCAACAGAGACACTTTGCCCCTGTCGGCCTCCCTCAATAAGTCATCACACAGGGCGACCAATGCTGTTTCTGTCCCATGGAGCGGCCTGAAACCCAACTGGAATGGATCCAGGGCATCTGTTTCATCCAGGAACGCTTGGAGCTGATCGGCCACCACCCTCTCGACTACCTTGCTTAAGAAAGAAACATTGGCGACGGGCCTATAGTTGCCAATTTCGTCCGCCGCCAAACTGGGTTTCTTTCTTATGGGCCTAATGAGTGTTTCCTTGAGGGCAGAGGGAAATCTACCCTCAAGGAAAGACCCATTAATTATTACAGTAGCCCATTCCGTTGTTGAGGGCCTGGCTGCCTTGATTAGCCAGGCCGGGCAGGGGTCCAAAGAGGAGGTGGTGGCACGACAGCGATCAAGCGTCCTGGCCACAGTGTCGGGCGATATGGGCTGAAAAGAGTCAAAAGACACCGGGCAAGACGGAGCGCTGGACATCTCAACTCGACTCACTGTATTCAAAAAAGGAGCGCGATCCCGGCGGATGGCCTCCACTTTAGATTTAAAAAATGCTGCAAATTGGTCCGGGGTAAGACTAGGGGGAGGCCTATCTCCCGGGCCAACTCCGGATAGGTCACGTACTATACGGAATAGTTCCGCCTGCTGGTTAGATGCCTCACTTATCCGGTTAGCGAGGTAAGTTCTACTGGCAGCCTTTACCTTAGACTGGTAAAGGTTAGTTGAGACCTTAACAGCTATACGATTGAAAACCGTCGGGTCCTTTCTCCATTTGCGCTCCAGCCGTCTCCTGACCCGCTTCGACACCCGAAGATCCTGGTTAAACCAGGGCGCCGGGCGATCTCTGCGGCGGAGAGGGCGTTTAGGTGTGATCGTGTCAACGGCACTAGCCGCGGCGGTGAGCCAGCCGTCAACCAGAGCCTCGACAGGAGCGCCATCCAGGTCAGCCGTAACCCCTCTCATGGCATCCTGGAATCCAATCGGATCCAGTAGCCTTCGAGGGCGGACCATGACAATACATCCCTGCTCCCTGCGAGGGGGGAGAGCCATCTTGAGGAAGCATTTTATTAGGTGGTGATCCGACCATGACAAGGGGACCGACTCAAGGTCAGTCACCATCTGTCCACTCTCACTCCCATTGGTGGAAAAAACCAAATCTAATGTATGGCTGCCCACGTGCGTAGGGCTGTTGACATGTTGGGACATGTTCAAGAAGGCCATGGTCTCCAAGAACTCAAGAGCTGGTCCAGCGGGCTCTGCCCCCGCATGCACGTTGAAGTCCCCCAAGACCAATAATCTCGGGGAGCCCAACAGTGCCGCAGAGACAAAGTCCACCAGCTCCGGTAGGGAAGTGGCTGGGTCGCGGGGAGCACGGTAACCCAGCAAGATCCCAATACCGTCCCTGGCCCCGATCCACACGTGGAGAGCCTCAAGACCTGGTTTTACCACCGAGGAGCGCCTAATTACTTCCATGGTGGATTTATAAACGATGGCGACCCCCCCCCGACCCTCTAGTCTACCCTGGTGTTGGACGGCATAACCGGGCGGGCAGATGAGAGCTAGAGGGGGGGCCCTCTCCGCCAATCCATGTTTCGGTTATGCAGGCCAGGTCTGCATCTTCCTCCAGAATAAGATCGTAAATTAGCTGGGTTTTGTTAGATACAGACCTGGTGTTCAACAACACCAGGCGTAGAGTAGAGGGTTGGCTGGTCTGACTACCTCGGCACTGGAGGTTGGTCTCCATCTCAGAACAAGGAACAGCCTTTAAACATCTGTCCCTTGTTCTTCTAACACGAGTAGGGAAGGAGCCAACGCCATATCGCCCTCTACCTGTGATGACAGAGATGTTTTGTGGCCCCCCGCTGGGAAGGCAGGCCCTCCAATCCATGACGAGAAGGAAAGGTAGAAAGAAGAATAGAAAAAGAACTAATAACTTAGTATAATTAAAGAAAAAAAAGAGTTATACAATACAACGATAAACTCAATACATCAATAAAACATGTAAACAACAGTATCAAACTTAATAATAATTAACATAAGTAATCAAAAATAATAAACAATAAAGACAAAATAATAATAACAAAATAAAATAAAATAATAAAAATATTAATCACAAAAAAGCTAAATAATTAACCCCCACAAGTGTTCAAGAATTTCAGTCTACCACCCTGTAGCCCTATCGCTGGTCTCAATAATGGGGCTAATTTATAGTTCTTAATTATGGGGTAGGTCGTACAGTTCTTAATTATTAGTTTTTTGCCCGCGGTGGAATTGCTTTTAAGGCTGAACAGGAGCACCGAAGGCCGAAATGTTAAAAGCTTAGTCCTTGTTGTTCCCGGCTTTTGAGAGGCAGTTTGGAATAAACCTTTTTTTCGAAGAAGGACAACAGGCAGGGAGGTCGAAAATACAGGGGAGAACTGCCAACATGGCGCCGGCTTGCCGGGACTCCAGCGTCCTGGCGGTCCCAAAGTCCCCCTTGGCGCCCAGCAAACCGCTGCGATCTCCTGGCTCTGACCGGCTCCGATCCCCCTTCACCTTCCCTCCGTCTGGGATCCCGCCGGCCTCCAGTCGCCAGTCGACCAATCCTCCACCAAGAGACTCCAGCGAAGTCGAGCCCAGGGCCGAGCAGGGCCAGACAGGACTCTCCATCCAGGACAGTCCCCACGCCCAGAGCTCAGTCTCGGCCGGCCCTCATCCGCTCCGATCAGCCCCGAGACTGACCAACGGCTGGCAAAGAGACGGGCTCCCGGCTCCCGGTCCTCCCAGCGACAAACCGGCAGCGATCTTCTGCGGCTCCAAACCTCCACACCTCGAGCCCGCAACCGCTCCGTGTCTCGAGCCGCCACCGTCTCGCTTCCCAGGGTCCGACCGGATGCCGCCCCAAACACCACAGCTCTCCCGGTAAGGTTCTAAGTCGTCGGGAGGCTCCAAACCTAAAGCCCCAAGCAGACGGGGAGGCAGGGGGGACAGACGATCTTTGGGGGGAAAGGACACGAAAAAAGAAGAGCAAGAAATAGAGGAAAACAGAAAAGGAAAAGAAGGAAAAAGATTTCTTTTAAGTCTCGCATGTTAGGCTATTTAAAGTATGTTTCCCCCTCTTCGCTTCCTATTTCTGGCTGACATTGCTGACAGAAGGAGTCTCTCTGTTTGGATCATTTCCAGCCATGTGGTGGCAGAAAGGTCCTCACAGTTCTTTATTAACCAAACAATTTAGAGATAAAAAGGAATTAAAAGGACTGAAAGTAAAAGGTCATACTTATAAGCCCCAAGCCTTTGCAGATGATCTAGTAATTATATTGGAAGACCCAATAGATTCAATAGAAGATATGATGGAGATGCTGAAAATTTTTGGTGACATGGCAGGAATGATAATAAACAACAAATAACCCCAAAAATACTAGTTAAAAACATGAGAGAACAAGAATGAGAGAAGCTAATAGAAAATACTAACTTCCAAGAAGAAAAGAGAATTAGATACTTAGGGATACAAATTACAAAGAAAATAAGCATATCATTCAAAGATAATTACATGAAGTTGATTAAAGAGATACAGACCAACTTGGAGAGATGGGAAAAATTACAGTTATTGTTGATGGGAAGAATTGCAACCATCAAAATGAATGTTCTGCCAAAATTTTTATTTTTATTTCAGACAATTCTCATAATATTTGAACAGTCCTTTTTTGAAGAAGTTAATAAGATAATTATGAGATTTGTGTCGCAAGGTAAAAAACCAAGAATTAAAATTAAAGCAATGCAAGATGCCAAACAGAGAGCCAGTTTTGGTCTTCCAGATTGAGTTTTGTATTATAGATCCTGTGTATTAGACTGGATAAACGAATGGATAACTTTGGGAAATGGATCATTTGCATGCATTTCAAAATGTTCAAAGTAATAAAATGATTTTTTGTGTGTTTGTCCAAGACCTCAAATGTATACTACAACTGATCACTCTAGAGGGAGACTAAGAGCCAAAAGTATTGTGAAGTTCAGTTTTTTTACTAGCAGCCAAGAGTTGTGTGTGTGTATTTTACTAGAAAGTAGTTGGCCAATAATAACAGGCAATGATCCTCAAACACCAACCAGCACTTTCCATCTCATGAACTACATCCCTCAAAAGCTTCTCCAATTTAATATTTTCTGAACCCACTAAGAATTTCAGGAAGTAAGATATTGCTCAAATCAAATGGGTATTCTTTTATGCACATTAATTTGGTTTTTTTTTTATCTCAGTGAAACATTCTGCTGAAAGGTAGAGGATGACTCAGTGGATGAAGGGGACTGACTATAGGAACTTGATGAGAACCTCTGAACACCTGGAGCCATGGGATTTACAGTAGGAAAATGGGTGGTATAAACTCAGAATCATGGAACATCTTTTCCTTAGGACTGAAGTCCTATTTAACTGCAAATAAATTTGGTTACCGATGCTTGGGAAGTAATGGAAAGCAGATTGAAGAAGAGTTCTTATTTATGGTTAAAAATATGGAAAAGGTTATCACAATTTGCCTGTAAATCAGATTAAACAATACTCTGCAAAGACATCTTAATTGTCTGGCTTTATTGATCCAGGCAATGAAATCATACAGGCTTCTATCACTTTTTCTTGCAATTGATTTTTTATTCATCCAATGTGACTGTAGTGTAGCTTTATCAACCTGTCTGATCATTTTTCCACTTTTAAAAAATAATTTTAAAAAACAAACAGAACAAGACTAATTAAATAATTTCTGAAGAACATACGCCAGAATAATCAATAGACACATGTTTACTAAACAGAACATTTTGGAGTTTTTCATTAATAGACATCGTGAACATCTGGTTAGCTCAGTGGTTTAGGTATCTGGCCAGGAGCCAGAGTAGGGAGTTTCCCCCTATGCCTTCTTTACAGGGGCTGGACCCAATGATCCATAGGGTCTCTTCCAGCTCTGTAGTTCTAAGATTATTATTATGAACTCAATTGCAGCATTCCAGATAAACAGTTATCTTTGCAGTGGTGCTGTTAAAGGCCCTTCTGTAATTTAAAAACTTTTATATACCACTGACAGCTGCTAACATTCATGCTGTCTCTGACTGGAGTTATTATTACCTGCCTTTGCATGTTCTGTGATTCAATTCCAGATAGTGCAAAAAAAAAAAGAGGCCTGGACTGAGTATAAACAATTAGGAAAGAACTACAATATGTCTCATTTGAGTGGTGAAGATTATGACCATGCCTGCTGAACCTCCTGTCTAGGTGCTAACTGGAATAGCACTCCAAGGTTCCTGATCACCAGTCATAGGATTTATGTGGATAATATTATAGCTGCATAAGGGTGCAGCAAACATATTGTATGGCAGAGCAAATCAACATTCTTCAAGGCAATTCTAAAAATGTGGGAACCCAAATAAAACTTTATAAAAACAGTTCACAGGTTTCCAGTCATGTTGATACATATTTATTGTTTATATAATCCAAACTTTTGATGGCAATATCCTGCACCATCTTCATCAGGGAAAGCAAGATATCAACTATCTGTTGGTATATAAAATTAGCTTTGTTTTGTAAACATGTCCAGGAAATAAATGAAAGGAGTGGTCATTCTTCCTTTTTACAGACAAGTTTCATAAAGTTATAGGAAGATTGGCTCATAAGCTTTATTTCAGATCTGTTTTCCATTTTATTAACAAAATCAAACAAATGGTCTGTCCATTTAAAGATCCTCTGGGACTCAGAGTCCCAGGAATTTATCAAGTACCATGTTGCTGTGGTCAAGCTTACATTGGCCAGACTGGAAGATCTATTACAAGAGAATATCTGAACATTCATGATATATTAGATTACAACAGGTTGAAAAATCTGGACTGGCTGAACATTAATGGAATGGGGTACAAGTATGGGCCAAAACCAGTCAGATATGGGATAGAATTACAGTGTTGCCTCACTTAGCGATCGCTCCATTGAGCGATGAAATCGTTTTGCAATGGACTTTTGGACGTCGCTGGAGTGATCGCTTAGCGATGTCCCCTATGGCTATAATTTGCTTTGCGATGATCGCTGTCAGCAAACACGGGTTCGAAAACACACGTGTAAGCCTGGACAGAGAGCAATCAGGAGTTTGCACACGCTAAAATGGGCTGAGTGAGTCAAACTCAGCTAGCCATGCTACAACACTCCCTCTTACAAGTCTGCCCACATCAGATGCCCTTGTGCCCTTTCTCTATTACTGAAATAAAACCATGTGGGCTTTGTAGTCCTGAGACTTATCTTGCACCACAGGCAGGACTCTAAGTAAGCTAGGCCGAGGTAGCCCTCTCAGATGACCCTATGACAAGTGTACTGTTCAGGAAACCAATTGATTTTTATAATCTTTATTTTATTAAAGAATAAGCATGTTACTAAGTATCAAAGCCAAATTAAACCAAAGCAAATAAACTAGCATTGTGCTGGTTAGTTACAAAGATGTAGTGAGGCAAAGAAAACATGAAAAATATGCAAATGTCCAAAAACCTTACAAGAATATAAAAAGCCATTAAAAAGAATATAAAAAGCCATTAAAAACAGTTCCAGTCCAATTATTCATTAGTAAAAACAAAATAATCCAAGTAGGTTATAAAAAGGCTATAGTCCTCAGTGATCCTGTAGAACAAAAATCCTGTACTAAAAAGAAAAATTCAGTAAAAGTCCCATTGTCCTTAGAAAGTCCAAGAGTATAGTCCACATGAAGTATTTCAAGAAAAGAAGTTCATAAAGAGTATTCCATAGGTAACAGTCCATAGGAAATAGTCCATGCATAGTCCTTAGGAAAAAGCCCATAAATCCAAGGGTAATCCAGTATAGTAAAGGTTAGTCCCATGTGTCACGAATGAATGAAGAGTCGGTCTTGAAAGACAATGTCCATAGGCAAAAAGTTCCTTTTTCAAGAGTAACTGGCAAAGGCTTATCGCACCTTCCCACGATGTCATCCAATCAGAGTTCGTTACTAGGCAAACAGTCCTGTCACACCACATGACTTCTTTCCCATAAACAACAGATGTTATTTGGGTTACTGTAGTTTATCAAAGAGTCACAACAATTCCCATCTAATCAGGCCGAGTCCTTTTCTCAGGCTATCAGAATAACATTCTCTCCGCTCGCCAAGAAAACAACCTGTCAGCATAGCAAAGATACTTTATACAAAGAACCAAGATGGAACCTCTCTTGCTCATTTCTTAATTACAAAACACCATATTCCTTACAAGACTTTAACTCAAAAACCCATCTCTTCACTGTCAGCAAACACGGGTTCGAAAACACACGTGTAAGCCTGGACAGAGAGCAATCAGGAGTTTGCACATGCTAAAATGGGCTGAGTGAGTCCAAACTCAGCTAGCCATGCTACAACACTCCCTCTTACAGATCTGCCCACATAAGAACACCCTGGTACTCTCAGATATTATTATGAACAGGTCTAGTGGGCTTTGTAGTCCTTAGACTTAACTTGCACCACTGAGAGGACTCTAAGTAAGCTAGGCCGAGGCAGCACTCTCAGATGACCTTAAGACAAGTGTACTGTTCAGAAAACCAAATGAGTTTTATAATCTTTATTTTATTAAAGAATAAACATGTTACTAGGTATCAAAGCCAAATTAAACCAAAGAAAATAAACTAGCATTGTGCTGGTTAGTTACAAAGATGTAGTGAGGCAAAGAAAACATGAAAAATAGAAAAGTGTTCAAAAACCTTACAAAAACACAAAAAGCCATTAAAAAGAATAAAAACAGTTCCAGTCCAATATTTCATTAGTAAAAACAAAATAATCCAAGTAGGTTATAAAAAGGCTATAGTCCTCAGTGATCCTGTAGAACAAAAATCCTGTACTAAAAAGAAAAATCCAGTAAAAGTCCCATTATCCTTAGAAAAGAAAAATCCAGTAAATGTACCATAGTCCTTACAAAATTACAAGAGCATAGTCCATATGGAGTATTCCAAGAAAAGAAGTCCATAAAGCGTATTCCCTAGGTAACAGTCCATAGAAAATAGTCCATGCATAGTCCTTAGGAAAAAGCCCATAAATCCATAGGTAATCCAGTATAGTAAAGGTTAGTCCCATGTGTCACGAATGAATGAAGAGTCGGTCTTGAAAGACAATGTCCATAGGCAAAAAGTTCCTTTTTCAAGAGTAACTGGCAAGGGCTTATCGCACCTTCCCACAATGTCATCCAATCAGAGTTCGTTACTAGGCAAACAGTCCTGTTGCACCACATGACTTCTTTCCCATACACAGCAGATGTTATTTGGGTTTACTGTGGTTTCGCAGAAAGTCACAACAATTCCCATCTAATCACGCCGAGTCCTTTTCTCAGGCTATCAGATTAACATTCTCTCTGCTCGTCTAGGAAACAACCTGTCAGCATAGCAAAGATACTTTATACAAAGAAACAAGATGGAACCTCTCTTGCTCATTTCTTAATTACAAAACCCATATTCCTTAAAGATTTTAACTCAAAAACCTATCTCATCACAATCACAATCGCAGGGAAGCGATCATGGCGAAGCGAACTTTTTAAAACAGCTGATTGGCAGTTCCAAAATGTCCGCCGCAAAAACAAAATGTCCACCACTGTTTTGCCTCACCTTAGAGGCACCCAAAATGGCCACCGCTATGGAGGAATTTCACTTTAAGGTAAGTTTTTAGCCCATAGGAACGTATTGAATGCATTTTAATACATTCCTTTGGGCTTTTTAATATTGCTTAGCGATTAAATCACTTAGCGATGTTTTTCCCAGAATGGATTAACATCGCTAAGTGAGGCACCACTGTATTATTGAAGTTCTTTTGATAAAACTTGAGCCATGTTCCATCAACAGAGATAGTGGTGTTACTTTTAGTGCCTTTGTTTTGTAAACTGGATAGACTTGGCAGGTTGCCCTTGTATAATGCTGGCCAATGCAGGGGACTGGATCTTTAATGTCTGAATGTCCACCCAGCTGGTTTTGATCGTAGCTTGGTGTATTTAATGTTAGCTTTGTTTAACTTATATCTTGCCTTCCTGGATGAAGATGGCGCAGGATATTGCCATAAGAATATAGGAAGAGCCCTGTTGGACCAGGCCAAGGTCCTATCTAGTTCAGCTTCCTGTATCTTACAAAGGCCCCACCAGATACCTCCTGGAGCACACAAGACAATTAGATACCTCTCTCCTGATACTCCTCTTCATCTGGCATTTTGAGGTACCTTCCTTTTAAGCCTCGAGATTATATATTCCTATCATGGTTTGTAACCTGCAATTGACTTTGCCAGCAAAGTCAATTTCCTAAGAAATTGCTCAGCCACAGGCAGAGAGGTTCCAAAGTAAATCGCTCCTTTACCAGGCAAACTGGGTCGGTAAGTTTGCCTTAGGGTAGCTAAAATTTACTCTGGCACCAAGTCTGACCGATTTCATTGAGGACCAAGCCACTCACGTGAGTACCAGGGAATTCCATCCTTCTAGCACTCATAAATCAGTTGGACCCAAATTGGTAGCGTTAAGTTACGTGGCCTTGTAAAATACATCAATTTAGATAAGCCAATTATTTATAACAGCTTGTGTCTATTCAAGAAGCTAACTTCTGGCTCTTAAACATATTTACTTTTATTAGAAAAATATAATTCTGAGAGAAAACAAGTTAAGCAAAGCATAGCAAAGCATATTTACAATTTACAATTCCATCCCCATTGACAGGAGATAGAATTCCTCTGAAACAAACGAAAATAATAAAACATCTAGCTAACAAAAGAGAAAGTGGGGATGGACCTCCCCTCCAGCTTCAGGAAAAATTACATCTTAAAACAAACTACAAGTTCTAGTGTCCATCATCAAAACAACATTCCATCAGGCTTCTGGAAAATCCAAAGTAAACTAGTAAACTTTCTCAATAGGAAAAACTCAGGCTTACTGTCCTTTGAATTACAAAGTCCATGCCGAGTCCTGCATGTTGGCATACATCTTCCGTCTCCCTCGTGGTAGAATCTCCTCCTTTCTTGTTCCCATGAGGCTCAGGGAAAGTTGTTTAGTCTTCCTAACCCTGTACTAGCCAGGTTGCTATGTTACCACCAGATAAGTCCACGCTGGACAGTACAGATGTACAGAGGTACAGCTAGGAATCAACTTTGGAAATTTCCACTCTCAACTCTCACACAGAAACCAAGATGAATTCATTCTGGTTAACTTTGTGATTACAAATCCCATCAATAAATCATTTTATGAACTTTCATAACCAAGCTTATCACAGACTTTTCCTCCAGGAATCTGCCCAATCCCTTTTCAAAGGCATCTAGGCCAAATGCCATGGCCACTTCCTGTGGTAAGGAGCTCCACAGACATGCTGGTTAAATTTTTTTTTTGTCTGTTCTCATTCTCCCAACACTCAATTTGAGTGGATGTCCCCTAGTTCTTGTATTGCAAGAGAGGGGAAAGAACTTCCCTTTATCTATTTTGTCCATCCCCTCCATAATTTTATACATCTCAATCATTTCCCCCCCCAGGCGCCTTTTCTCTAGACTAAAGAGCCCCAAATGAGCCTTTCCTCATAAGGGAGGTGCCCCAGTCCAGTAATAATTCTACTTGGTTTCTTCTGCATCATTTCCAGTTTCACTTGTCATGGTATAGGTTATTAAGGTTAAAATGTGAATTATGAATGGGATATGTAGTTATGGAAAGTTGTAGAAAGAATACATACTGGTTCTGTGTTAGCATGATTTTGTGCCATGAGAATGTTTTCTCCGTGAGTTGAATGGAAAGTTCCATGTAAGTAGCCTTGTCCTGAGATGATAAGGAGCCAAGACACAACACCCTTGTTTGGATCAAGACCCGAGACGAGGAGATGGGAAAACAACACCTGTACTTCTCATGGGAACTGGAGGCGTGGTGAGGAGAGACTGTCCTTTACGCATAATGGTTAACATATTGGAAGAACAAAGGAGAAGGGCGGTACCAATATGGAAGAAAATGGAGGATGTGAACAGGAATGAGAGATTAGAGACTTGATTTGATTTTAGATCTGAGAACTAGAATGGAGAATTGAGTTCCAGATGCCAATTTTTAGTGGTTTTGCTAAGATGTAGTTTAGAGAGAGAACAGAGGAAGGAAATCTATGCCTTCCCTGCCTTCCAAGCAGCTTTTTAGAATATTATTTCATTTTTGCTAGATGGAATTTGTTAAGATTCTAACGGCAATATCTTATGGAAATATAATTGATGCTTTGCTTATGCAACAAACTAAATATCTCTAAATACTTTATTTTTCTAATAAAACAATTATTCTTAAAATCCTAAGTTTGGTCTCTTGAACAGCAAATCTGCTGAGCCTGCTTCCAGAATAATAGAAGGGCCACAGAGTGCTACGAGAGTCCTTTTTGCCTGAGCTTTGTTTGTCCTGGCAGACTCTAAAGCTCATGATTTTATTTTTGTTTTCTCTCTCTTAATTACTTATTAGAACACACTTGTGGAAAGGGGTTTGTGTCACGTCCTGTCTGGGTTACCCGGAGTCTGTTCAACTAATTTGGAGTGCACATACGCCTGGACCCTCTCTGTTCGACCATCAAGAATCCTTTAGGGGATCTTGGTGCTGACATAACTATTTCTTTTTCAAGGTGCGGCGACCAGAACTGTACACAATACTCCAGGTGTGGCCTTACCAGTATTTTGTACTATAGTATTATAATGTTGGCTGTTTTATTTTCAATCCCCTTTGTAATGATAGCTGGCATTTAATTGGCTTTCTTCACTACCATCACACACTGGGATGACACTTTCATTGAGCTGTCCACCAGTCCACCAAGATATCTTTCCTGATAATTCACAGACAGCTCAGAACCCATTAACCAATTGTGACGGACAGGTCAGTAACCACTCCTGTCCATCACAATGGAACCCTGACTCAGGAGCCAATGGTTGTACAGGAGGGCGGAACTAACAAAATATAAGAAGAATGGAAGACAGTTAAAGATCAGTTAGACGTTAGAGTTAGGGACTTCAGTTAGGGATATCAGTTAGAGATAAGCGGTTTGGGCAGTTAGTACAGCCTTGTGTTAGAGAAGAGAAATAGAGAGATAGAGAATAAGATAAAGAAAGTACAAGTCTTGTATAGTTTATGGTTATGATTGGAAAGAGTTAGAAGTGATAAGAAATGAATAAATACCTTGATTAAAATGCTTCTATCTAAGCAAATATAAATGTTACTGAAGCACAATTTGTTGAATGAATAAAATAAGACAACCCATGATTCACTTTATATGATTTACTTATAAACACATAAATAAACATTGTTATATTGGATAACTGAGATTTAAGAGTCATATTTAACAGAGTAAGGAATAAATCCTCTGGTGGCAGCGAAAAGGGTTGAAAAGTGAATATCATACCCGAAAGTGAACCTGGGTTGTGTGGAAGAACAAACAGGGGAACTGGTGTGTGTGTGTGTGTGTGTGTGACAGCAATAAATAAAGTTTTGATTTTTTTATTCCAATGTGCCTTACATTTTCTTACATTGAAATGCATTTGCTATTTTGCCACCCATTCTCCCAGTTCTGGAGCTCTTTACAATCTCTTCTGGGCTTCACCACTTGGAAAAGTTTCATGTCATTGAAAATCTGGCCACCTCACCGCTTATCCCTGTCTCCAGGTCATTTATGAACAGGTTGAATAACACCGGTCCCAGGTCAGATCCCTGGGGCACACTGTTCTTCATCTCTCTCCATTGTGAAAATTGCCCATTGACACCTACTCTCTGTTTCCTGGTTCTCAACCAATTCTCAATCAACAAGAGGACCTGACTGAGTTTTCTCAGCAGCCTTTGGTGAGGGACCGTGTCAAACGCCTTCTGAAAATTCAGATAGACAATATCCACTGGTTCATCTGCATTCACATGCCTGTTGACCTTTTCAAAGAATTCTAAAAGGTTTGTGAGGCAAGACTTGCCCTTACAGAAGCCATGCTGGTTTTCCCTCAGCAAGGCTTGTTCTTCTATGTGTTTTAAGATTTTATCTTGAATGAGGCTTTCCACCATCTTCCCTGGAACAGACATTCGGCTAACCGGCCTGTAGTTTCCAGGGTCTCCCCTCCTTCCCTTTTTAAAGATTGGCATGACATGTGCTATCCCCCGTCCTCTGGCAATGTGGCCATTTTAAGGGACAAGTTGTATATTTTAGTTAAAAGATCAGCAGCTTAATTCCTCAGTTCTTTAATAACTCTTGGGTGGATGTAATCTGGGCCCAGTGACTTATTAAATTTCAGTATATCAATTAGGTCTAAAACATCCTCTCTTTAAACCTGTATCTGATTTAATTCATTAGTCAGGAGGGGCTGTTCGGGCAGCAGAATCTGCCCAAGGTCTTCTGTCATGAAGACAGATGCAAACTCATTTAATTTCTCTTCAATCTCCAAGTCTCCCTTTACTTTCCCTTTCCCTTCCTCGTCATTCAGAGGGCCAGCTGCTTCTCTGGCAGGTTTTCTGCTTCTAACATATTTAAAGAAACATATTTTTCCTCTTTATATTGCTGGCCATATTGATAAATTTGAGAGTCATATTTGCAAGGGGACAATGTATCTGGTTGTAAAAATGCCTACATAGACACTGGAAAAAATTGTGTGCAGCTAAGTCCCCATACCCAAAGCAGGGTCATACTCTGGACTTGGTGTTCTCGACTGTGCAGTCTAAGAGTGATCTGAGGGTGTGGAACATGAGCTCCTGACCTTTGTCATGAACATGGACACTTCGTATTGAGAAATAACCTGTTGACAGTGACCTCTCTCCACAGGGAATATTGACCTGTGAAAATGGTCCACCCACATAGGTTTCTTGATCCTGATGAGTTTTAGGAGGCCTTAGGAGGATATCCAGCCAAATTGGAAGGTGACCCTTGTTACATACAGCACTGATGTTACCTGTCTGTCATGGGTTTGTAGGGAAAGTTCCATCCTATGGGGAGTGGAAGGCGGGACATCAGGAGGAGGGGCTGTACTGTATATATATGTGGAGTTTGTGTGGAGAAGTTAGGAGAGCTGAAGGAGAGCTGAGAGAAGAAGCTGGAGTGGGAGTCTGTGTGTCAGACAGGGTACTACTGTGTGTCAGTCAGTACCAACCTGATAGGTTCAGGTGTCTGTATGGGAAGCCAGAACTGATAGGTTCAGGGTCTGTGCTTTATTTAAAGGTGTTCTGTGTGAACCAAACTGGTGTATGTATGATTGAGACTAAGCCACGTTACTGTATCTTATTCACTTGATCATTTTATTTTTCCCTGTGTGTTATTTAAATAAACCTTATTCCTTTATTTGTTAAAAATCCATCCCTGGTCTGTGTGACTTCTTATAGGGAATGGTTGGTGGCAGCTTAGTGAAACTGTGGCATATCCCAGTAGGTCTGGGGTTGTCACATTGATTGGTGTCCAGCGTGTGGGATACGACTGGTCCAGTTGTCCAGTGGTCCAGCAAAGCCTTGGCAAGTGTGCCCAGAGCAAGGGGGGGTCTAGTCAGGGACAATCTGAGAGCGCGTAGGTAATCTTCTAGGCTTACCTCACGGGGAGGTACGCTAGTGGAAGAACGTGTGACCTCAGATTGGTGGGACTAGATTAGGGAGCTCTGAGGCAACCCGTTTTGGCGGGAAAAGGCTGAGGCAAAGCTGAGTGAAGTAGCAGTGATCTAGCTTGTCTGCTGAGAGGCCTAGCAGAGGGGGGTGGACTCTGGCTGGCAACAGTTGCAAGTTAGTGCTGAAAGAACAGCAGCAATCTATAGAAGGCTGGTTCTGAGGCAAAAGAGAAAAAAAAGTGGTCGCTTTATTTTGAGGCTTGACTTTTGAAAGCAGCCTGTTCTGGGGGGGGATTATGCCCTTGACTCGAAGCCAAATGGCAGAAATGGGTGAAGTGAGGGAACCCCAGGTGGACCAAGGTTCTGAGGATGAATTTGGCTCAGTGCAGGATGAGAGCACGGGAGAACAGAACCCAGAACTCAGGAAAATGCTCATAGCCCAACAGCATGAACTGAGGATGAGGCAATTGGAAAGAGAAGAAAGAAGGGAGGAAAGGGAAAGGCAAAGACAATTTGAGTTGGAGAAAGAAAGGATGGCGTTTGAGTTAAGAAGATTGGAACTGATGAATCAGAACAATAATAACAATAGAGATTCTGAGGGGGGCCAATTGTCTAAAACTGACCTGAAGAAATTCCCTGTATACCACAAGGGAGATTGCCCTGAGGTGTTCTTTTCCCTAGTGGAAAGAGCGTTTGTGGACTTCTCAGTAAGGGAAACTGTGAAGATGACCATTATGCGATCTTTAATCAGTGGCAGCCTGGCAGAAGTCTATGCAGAGATGCCAGAGGAGCTGTTAAAAAATTTCGCTGAGTTTAAAAAACTGGTGTTTGCCAGACATGGGATAAATGCGGAACAGCTGAGGCAGAGATTCAGGTCACTCACCAAGAAACCAGAGCAGACTTTTACCCAAGTGGGGGCCCAACTGGTGAGGCTGCTAGAGAAATGGCTATCTCAGGAGGGAACAGAGACCTTCCAGCAGCTCAAAGACCTGATAGCGCTGGAACAGTTTTATTTAGTCCTGCATGGGGAACTGAAGTTCCAGGTGAGGGAAAGGAAACCGAAATCTGTGGCAGAGGCGGCCGAGATCGCAGATTTTATTTCCCAAATAAGAAAGCCCTTAGGTGAGGGGAAATCGATAGGTAAACCTAGAGAAACCTACAGCAAGTACTCTCAGGGACCAGGAAAAAACCAGCAAGTGGGAGGGGCCCATGGTGAAGGGAAGCCCTCAGACATGAAACCAAGACCTCAGATTTTGGAGGGAAAACTAAAACAATATGAGAAAGACTCAAAATACAGCAGAAAATGTTATTTCTGTCAAGGAAAGGGCCATCTAATCTCAGAGTGTGAGAAATTAAAGCAGCTAAAAGGAAATGTGCCTCATGATTCGAGTGGAACCAAGCCAAAAGCTGTGTTCTGTGTCCAGAAAGAGCAAAGCTCCTTGCCACTGAGGGAGCCTGTTGCCATGGCTACTCAATCTGGAACAGTTACATCTGCTGATCAGGCTGAGGAAAATGGTCCTCTTGTGGAGGTCAAGCGCTGCTTACTAGTGAGAACAGATTCTCAGTTGTTTGAAACCGCAGGGGTGGACGTAGGAATACTAGACCATCAGTATAGGGGGCTGAGGGATACTTGTTCCCAGGTGACCCTATGCCATCCAGATATTATTCCTAGGGAGCATATAATCCCGAATGAGAGCATAAAGGTGGCAGGGATTGAGGGACAGGTGATCTCGCTGCCAGTAGCGGAGGTACCTGTGAATTTTCAAGGCTGGAGGGGAGTTTGGCGGCTAGCGATTTCATCGACTCTGCCAGCAGCCGTGCTCGTGGGAAATGACCTGGCTGAACATGTGAAACGGGTGCTAGTGATTACACGCTCACAAGCCACCACGGGGACAGTTCAGGGGGGTAATGGAGAGCCCGAGACGGAAGCAGAGGGGAGTTCCGAGGCTGTGGTGGAAACCTTGACCACGGACATCAGATTTGGCCAAGAGCAAAAGGCAGACGCCACTCTCCAAAAGTGTTTTGAACAGGTGACAGACGCCCAGCTAACACCTGAAACCCCAGTGAGATTTCGAGAGAAAAAGGGAATTTTATATAGAGAGACCCTGAGGAATATCTCAAAAGGGGGAGATGGGATCAGAAGTCAGCTGGTGGTACCTGAAAAGTATCGCCCCATGATCTTACAAAGGGGGCACTCTGACATGTTTGCTGCGCACTTAGGGGTGAACAAAACACAGCAGAGAATCACACAGAATTTTTACTGGCCTGAAATAGGGAAGCAGATCAAGGAGTTCTGTAAACAATGTGATGTGTGTCAGAGGCAGGGGAATAACCGTGACAGGACCAAAGCAAAGTTGTGCCCTTTGCCTGTGATTGACACTCCGTTCAAATGTATAGGGGTGGATATTGTGGGACCTTTGCCCAAGGCCACAAAGAGGGGGAACAGGTTCATTCTCACCATTGTGGACCATGCCACGAGGTACCCTGAAGCCATTCCCTTGACTAACATTGAAACTAACACAGTGGCAGATGCCTTGGTGGGGTATATGTCCAGGATGGGATTTGCCTCAGAAATAATCACAGATTTGGGCGCATCGTTTACATCGAAGCTCATGAAACGGTTATGGCAAATCTGTGGAATTAAACACAAGGAAACCACTGCCTATCACCCTGAAAGTAATGGGTTAACGGAGAAGTTCAATGGGACTCTAATGCGCATGATTAGGGCTTACTTGGCAGAGAATCCAAACAATTGGGACCAGAAGCTGCAATCCCTTTTGTTTGCTTATCGATCAGTGCCACAAGCCAGTACCGGGTTTAGTCCGTTTGAACTTTTGTTTGGGAGAAGGGTGAAAGGGCCCCTTGATTTGATCAAACAAAATTGGGAGCAGATCACCCAGGATGACCCACAAGACGTTGTGACATATATAGACACCTTGATGAATGACCTAAAGAGAAACCTAGAGCTAGCAGCAGAAAACCTGCAAGCTCAGAAGGTCAGACAGAAAACCTGGTATGACCACAAAGCCAGGGAGAGGCACTTTGACCCAGGGGAGGAAGTGCTTTGGCTTAGGCCCTGCAGAGAGAACAAACTGCAGCTCAAATGGGCAGGACCATACAGGGTCATTTCCAAGATGTCAGACCTGAACTACCTTATAGAGCAGGAGGAGAACCAAGCAAGGAGGGTGGTACATGTGAATGCCCTAAAACCCTACTACAGAGGGGAACAGAGGGTTTTGTTTGCAATAAAAGCAGCTGAGAGTGAGGAAGCTGAATTACCCTTCTGGGAGGGTAGAGGGGAAGTAAAATACAACCCAGAGGAGGTAAAGATCAGTCCTGCACTCACCCAAGACCAGCAGCAAGAACTAAAATTGCTGCTCAGCAAATATCAACAGGTGTTCTCAAATAAGCCGGGGATAGTGAAGGGAGTGATGCATCGGATCCACACAGGGGATGCACCCCCGCAAGCAGTATCCCCATACCGAGTAACGGGACCCTATAGGGACAAGGTACGGAAGGAGCTGGACGAGATGCTGAGGGAGAACATAATCGTCCCCTCTTCTAGTCCTTGGTCCTCTCCGATAGTCCTAGTGGACAAGCCTGATGGGAGCATTAGGTTTTGTGTAGATTACAGGAAATTAAACCGCGTAACCACTCCTGATGCCTACCCAATGCCCAGGCTAGACAACCTGATTGAAACCATAGGGGGTTGTCGGTTCATTTCATGATTGGACCTAGTAAAGGGATATTGGCAATTAAGAATTGATCCCAGGGATCAAGAAAAGACCGCCTTTTGCAGCCCTTTTGGTCTCTATGAGTTTAGAGTCCTGAGTTTTGGTCTCAGAAATGCACCAGCCACATTCCAAAGGCTGATGGACCAGACCTTAGCAGGGCTCAGTGACTTTACTGTGGCCTACATTGACGATATAGGGATCTTCAGCAATACCTGGGAAGATCACCTGAAACACCTGGAGATAGTGCTGCAGAGGTTAAGTGCAGCAGGGCTAACAGTAAAGGCGAGCAAGTGTCAGCTGGGTAGCCCAGAAATAAAATACTTGGGTCACATAGTAGGGGGAGGAGTGATCAAACCCCTAGAGGCCAAGATAGAAGCCGTTCGTGATTGGCCTAGACCCAACACCAAGAAAAAAGTCAAATCGTTTCTTGGGTTGGTGGGCTACTACAGAAAGTTCATCCCGAGGTTTAGCGAGATAGCGACTCCGCTGACCGATCTGACGAGGGAGAAGACTGATGACCGCATCCCGTGGACCAGCGACTGTGAGGCGGCGTTCCAGAGGTTGAAGGAGGCGCTCGTCCAGTATCCAGTGCTGCGGGCTCCAGACTTCGACCGGGAGTTCATCATCTACACCGATGCGTCTAACAGCGGGGTAGGAGCAGTTCTGTGCCAGGAGGATGAGAATGGTGACCAGCATCCAGTGTCCTACCTGAGTAGGAAACTTCAAAAAGGTGAGAGACATTTGGCAACCGTGGAGAAGGAGTGTTTGGCCATAGTCTACGCAATCCAGAAGGCCAAGCCTTACATCTGGGGAAGACATTTTGTTCTGTGCACTGACCATTCACCACTGCAATGGTTAAAGACAATGAAAACCCACAATAGCAAACTTATGAGGTGGGCTTTAAACCTACAGGACTATGACTTTGAAGTGAAGGTGGTCAGAGGGTCAGTGAACTGTGTTGCTGACGCCTTGTCAAGAAGACCCGAAGAATGAAGACGGCGAAAGAAACATGGACTATGTATATATTTTGGTGACCAAAGGTTAAATGTTTATTAAACATGCCTGGTTTGTATGAATAAAGGTAACTTGATGTATTGTAAATGGTAAATGTTTAAATGCCTAATTGATATCTTTATCCTAGAGTAAGTATGGTATTGTATGTTATTGTATAACTGGTTTTGTATGTTTTGGATCCAGGTTGTTTTTTTTGGAGAAAAGCACCTTAGCTTTCCCCCTACAAAACAACTTATAAAGAGGGGAGGTGTTACATACAGCACTGATGTTACCTGTCTGTCATGGGTTTGTAGGGAAAGTTCCATCCTATGGGGAGTGGAAGGCGGGACATCAGGAGGAGGGGCTGTACTGTATATATATGTGGAGTTTGTGTGGAGAAGTTAGGAGAGCTGAAGGAGAGCTGAGAGAAGAAGCTGGAGTGGGAGTCTGTGTGTCAGACAGGGTACTACTGTGTGTCAGTCAGTACCAACCTGATAGGTTCAGGTGTCTGTATGGGAAGCCAGAACTGATAGGTTCAGGGTCTGTGCTTTATTTAAAGGTGTTCTGTGTGAACCAAACTGGTGTATGTATGATTGAGACTAAGCCACGTTACTGTATCTTATTCACTTGATCATTTTATTTTTCCCTGTGTGTTATTTAAATAAACCTTATTCCTTTATTTGTTAAAAATCCATCCCTGGTCTGTGTGACTTCTTATAGGGAATGGTTGGTGGCAACTTAGTGAAACTGTGGCATATCCCAGTAGGTCTGGGGTTGTCACAACCCTGATCATCAATGAGAACATGAAACAACACGAAGAACTTTTTCATGGTGTTCATGACCTCACCAACCCTGTTTAGCAGCGACCTCATCCTGGTGATTTCACCAGTGATCAATGTGCAGCCTTTTTAAAGTTTAAAATCAAGGCCATCTGATCTGATCTTGACTTCACCAGTAGTTTGGTTCACTGGTTTGTCCTCTCCCTCTGCCCTTTTGGTTCACTTTGACCTGTAACACTGGAAGGATTTTCCAGGGTCCTGGCTATCTGCAGGCCTACTGCCTCCTTGTTCAACTATTGCCCTGCTTGGTTAATAAAAGCTGCTGATGGGGCTATGGTGGACTGTATCATTAATATTGTGAACTTATCACTAAGGAAGGCATTCCTTCCCTTATGTATAAAGGAAACCATCATCCAACCCATCATTAAACTCCACAGTTGGCAACAGACAATCTTAACAACTTTCAATCAATTGCAAACATACCCTTTATGGACATTGTGACTAAGTGAATGGTGGCTAAGCAGCTCCAGACATATCTGGAGGAAGAGAATTTATTTATTTATTTACAATATTTTTTAGCCGCACCATTGCCAGTGGCTTCTGGGCGGCGTACAACATTAAAACTTAAATACATTAAAACATTTTAAAAGGCAATATAAAATAGCATATATTAAAATAATTCTTAAAAAATTAAAATTAATAAGTTCTGCTGCTCATATGGCCAGCTAGGGAATATTGTTTAATTAAAATGCTGGCTGAACAGAAAGGTCTTTGCCTGGCGCCGAAAAGCCAGGAGTGTTGGAGCCAGGCGGATCTCTCTAGGGAGGGCATTCCAAAGTTGGGGGGCAACAACTGAGAAGGCCCTATTTCGACATACCATCCCCCTCACCTCTTTCAGGGATGGCACCTTCAGAAGGGCCTCCTGGCCTGATCTTAGAGGACGGGCAGGCTCATATGGAAGAAGGTGGTCCTTTAGGTAACCAGGTCCTAAGCCATTTAGGGCTTTATATGTCAAAGTAAGCACTTTGAATTGGGCCCGAGCAGCAACCGGCAGCCAGTGTAAATTTTTCAGAACCGGCGTGATATGAGTCTATGCGGTGGCACCACTTACTAGCTGCGCAGCCTGGTTCTGTGCCAGTTGCAGTTGTCGGACCATCTTCAAAGGCTGCCCCATGTATAGCGCATTGCAGTAGTCCAGTCTGGTTGTTACCAGTGCATGAGTGACTGCTGCCAGGCTCTGCTCATCCAGGTAAGGGTGAAGTTGATATATTCTCCGCAGCTGTAAGAAGGCACCCCTGGACACCGAGTCCACCTGGGCTTCCAAGGTCAGACTGGGGTCAAGAAGCACCCCCAAGCTGCGGAACCTGTCCTTTAGGGGGAGTGTAATCCCATCTAAGGTAGGGAAATGGCTCTTTAACCTATCTGGTGGGGCACCTACCAGCAGCACTTCAGACTTGTCTGGATTGAGCCTCAGTTTATTGACCCTCATCCAGACCATTATCGAGTCCAGGCACGAGTTCAGAACGGTGACTGCCACACCTGGATTGGTAGAGAATGAGAGGTAGAGCTGGGTGTCGTCAGCATATTGCTGACTCCTCAGCCCAAACCTCCTAACGACCTTCCCCAGCGGTTTCATGTAGATATTGAACAGCATTGGGGACAGTATAGAGCCCTGAGGAACCCCATGATGCAATCGCCATGGGTCAGAGCTACTGTTCCCCAGCACCACCTTCTGGACTCGATCAGCCAGGCAGGAACGGAACCACTGTAAAACAGTGCCTCCGATTCCCATCCCAGCCAGTCTGTCCAGAAGGACACCATGGTCGATGGTGTCGAAAGCCACTGAGAGGTCCAGGAGAATCAACAGGGATGCATTACCCCTGTCTTTCTCCCGGCAAAGGTTGTCAAACAGGGCGACCAAGGCAGTTTCCGTCCCATAACCCAGCCTGAAACCCGATTGAAATGGATAATCCGTTTCATCCAGGAGAGCCTGGAGCTGCTCAGCCACCACACATTCCAACACCTTGCCCAGAAAAGGGAGGTTTGCTATTGGACGATAGTTGTTCACTAGACCTGGATCCAGATTAGTTTTTTTTAGGAGTGGGCGAATCACTGCCTCCTTTAATGGGGCAGGAACCATTCCCTCTCTTAATGAGGAGTTGATGACCTCCAGGATCCAGGTGCGAACTCCCCTGGCAGATTTCTTTATTAGCCATGATGGGCAAGGGTCGTGTTGTGTAGTGGTGGCATGAACCGATCCAAGCACCCTGTCCACATCCTCAGGTCGCAACAACTGAAACTCATCCAATAAATTATGACATAAGTCCGGAGCACTGGACACAACCATGGGCTCTGCATCAACAGTGGAGTCCAAATCTTTGCGAATCTGAGCAATTTTTCCCTCAAAGTGTGTAACAAATTCGTTACAGCGAGCCACTGAGGAATCCAGGACCTCCACCGAACCATTAGGTTGAAGAAGGTCCCGGACCACTCGAAATAGCTCTGCTGGACGACACACCAAGGAAGCAATACGGCTGGAGAAATGCTGGCGTTTCGCCAGCTGTATTGCCACACAGTAAGCCTGATAATGGGCTCTAAGCTGTGTTTGGTCATAGTCACAGCGATATTTCCTCCATCGGCACTCAAGCTGTCTCCCCAACCGTTTCATGGCCAAAAGCTCCTCTGTGTACCTTGGAGCCTTATAGGCACTGCGGGCAGGGAGAGGGCGCCTAGGTGCGATCGTGTCAACCGCCCGGGCCATCTCCTCGTACCACAAGGCTACCTGGGCTTCGACAGGAGCGCTGACCATATCAGCTGGAAACTTCCCTAGGCCGTTCAGGAAACCTTCAGGATCCATAAGTCTCTGGGGGTGGATCACTGTAATTGATCCCCCACCCCTGCAGAGGATAGTAGTGGCAGAGAGTCTAAATTTTACCAGGAAATGGTCCGACCATGACAACGGAGTCAAAGATAAATCCACCACATCCGGACCACCATCCCCCCGTCCCATAGAGAATACTAGGTCAAGTGTATGGCCTTTCTCATGAGTCGGGCCGATGACATGTTGAGACAGGCCCATGATTGTCATGGCGGCCATGAAGTCCTGAGATGCCCCTGATAAAGTGGCCTTGGCATGGAGGTTGAGGTCTCCCAGTACCAAAAGTCTGGGGGTCCTTACCACCAGATCCGAGATCACCTCCATCAGCTCAGGTAGGGAGCAGCAGCGTGGGCAGTACACCAGCCAAATCCCTAATCTGTCTCGCAAGCCCAACACACAATACAGGCCCTCTAGACCATTTCCCAAGGGAGTCTGGAAAAGTGGAAGGAGTCCTTATAGACTATTGCCACACCTCCTCCCCGCCCCTCTGGGCGACCCTGGTGTTGGACCAAGTACCTAGGGGGACATAACTGAGATAGAGGAACTCCTCCTTCTTCTCCCACCCAGGTCTCAGTAATGCATGCCAGATCGACCCCCTCATCCAAAATTAAGTAATGGATGAGGGCAGTCTTATTTTTTGCTGACCTGGCATTTACCAACAATACCATGTGGCCTGGGGGGTGGCTGATATGGTCACCTGGTACTGTTTGGCTGGGAGTAGAGCTAGAAAGGGGGATAGGTGTAAGGTATCTAACCTCCTTTCTCCTACTCGGGCATGCTCTACTCCCACCGCCATCTTCACCTGCCGTATATTGTCTCTATTGGTTGCCCCAGAGACCCCTCAGACCCCCCTGTTTCCCAGCTTGTTCCCCAGGGAATCTGGCAGCCGGCGGGAGCCCAGCCATAGTCTCTCACTCAGCAAGCTGCAGAAGGCAGATGTTGTTTGGCTCCCCCGAGCGCAGGAATGTTGGCCTGAAAAGGCCCCAGAAGCAGCTCCGGCTTAAAAGCCTTCTTTTCCCCTTGAGCCAGGTGGCTGATGTTGGGAAGGGGTGGAGACAGCCAGAAGCAACAGGGTCCAACCCTGCAGAGAAGAGGGAGACTTAGCCAGCTCCCTTGGCAAAAGGCTGGCAGCTGGCCAACCACAAACCCACCGTCTCTCACTCAGTGAGCTGCAGAAGGCAGATGTTGTTCGGCTCCCCCGAGCGTAGGAATGCTGGTCTGAAAGGACCCCAGAAGCAGCTCTGACTTAAAAGCCTTCTTTTCCCCTTCAGCCAGGTGGCTGATGTTGGGAAGGGGAGGAGGCAGCCAAGAAGCAACAGGGACTTGATCCATTGCATTCTGGAGTCAGGGCACTATGAGGCAGCACATTGTACAATGATCTCTTAAGGGAGGTCTACAGAGGAGGATTTACCCAGCTGGTTTTCCTTGACTTCTTTGCAGCTTTTGATACCATCAACCATGGTGTCTTTTTTAACAGGCTCTTTGAAATTGGGATGGGGGGGGGGTCTAGCATTGATCCTTTCTCAAAGGCTGTGTCCAAAAAGTCCAGCCTGAGAATGAGTTGTTGGCTTCTCAATTGTGGGATGCCCCAAGGCTTGTCAGTATCCCCAATGCTGCTTAACATCTATTTTAAGCCACTGAGTAAAGTCATCAGGAGATTTGGAATGTGGTTAAATTAAATTAAGAAGTATTGGAATAAAATGAAGCCTATTAGTTAAAATAGAGCCTTTTGGCTTAGGAGAGTAATCATATTGCCCTGTACTTAACCCCACACAAGAAACCTTACTGTACTAGGAGCAGCAAGCTCACATTCCTGGTCCCCTGACCTTAGACTCCAGTAGAATAGGCAAGATATATGAGGCAATCAGCAAGCATTAAGAATGGACCATAAACATAAGTAAGGACATGAGTTAGGAGATGGAGCCTCCTATAGATAAGGGGTCGAGAACAAACAGACCCTGACACAATCAAGATATAGTAGACATATGGTTTATGATACTTCTACAAATGGATTGTGCAATCCTTGCACCAAGAAGCTGTCATGAGTGTCTGAATATACAAAGGGAGACAATAACCAGAAGAAACTGATATGACTGACATGTCAACTGCTAATGAGTGTTCTACTGCATGTATATGACTGAAAGGGTATAAAGGCTGAGGGCAACTGTGAGCCCACAAGCCAGATTAATTTAGTGTTATCCCTATCTGCTCCTGATCTGCAGATCACTCTAATAAACCAGATGTTTGTTCCAGTTTGTTCCATGAAGTTTCTTTCTCTTCCTTTGGCAGGTTTAGCACCAATTCCAGACCCACCAGAGGAATAACAAACATACACCTTTTGTTTGAGTAACAAATTGGAGCAGACATCAGGATCCTTGGTATCATCGCTGAGTGACACAGGTACCAGGGTGTGCAGAGCCCCCTGGCTGGGCTTGCCAGAGCCTCTCCACTGGTGACAGAGTGGGGATGGTGCACTTCACAAGGATATGGAACTAGAGCAGAGAAATGACAAAGTCTTGAGTGTTTTGGGATCAGACTGGCCAGGTATGTACCATTTATTTGACCTTTGGGGATTTAGGACTTTAGGGTCCAGTGTTTCAGACCCACTATGGAGACGGGAAGGAACATTGGTTCAGAACAAACCCACCTCTGATTCCCCATTAGAGTGTTCCATATGGAACTTTAAGGAACTCCAAGGAGGCCACAATTTGAATACTGAGTTTGTTCTGTCAGGAACAATAGCCAGTCCTGCATGCAGGATGGCCACCAGAAGGATCCCTTAACTTAGAAGTTGTCCAGGCCAAACAAACAGCTATCACTGGCTGGCGCTTGTGGGATCAACTACTGTGCATCCAAGCATGGGTTAGGATGTCAGAAAGCCTCCATCACAGTTACAGAATGAACTCTGTAAAGTTTTGATGTCAGGATCCAGGAATAATGGCCCAGAGAACCCATATAGTAACCCAGGGAACAACCCTAGGCAGCCTATGAAGCTTCTAGATCCAATCTTCTTAAACTTTTTCCCATTTTCCCCTGCAAAACTTTTATGCAACCCTGGGTATATAGGTATATAAAATATTTACTGATAATAAATCCCAAAGAAATTCATTTTGAAACAATTATTTGGTAATCTTATAATTTTATCATTTATTAAAGATGAAAGCAACTTTGCATACTAATAAGATGAATGTGCTTATTCATTTTTACATAAAAATTAAATCTTGGCAGAGTATTTGATACTGCAGAATATAGAGCATCTTTAACATTTTTCAGAGTTGATCAATATTTTGATTTTATAATTGTCAGTGCTGAGAAAGCTGCTTCACATAAATACATACTACAAATGGCAGAAGCATTTTTAGGACCATTTCATACATTGTTGAAAATTCTATCCTAATCCAAAGCCAACATTCATTTAACTGTGTTTTTTAAAGGAAACTTAAGCTTTAAACCTTTGTTGCTTGATAACTTGTCATATTCTTCTTGAACTTTTAATGGCAGATTACTGACATTTTTTATTTCAATTGAGTATGGTTTATGAGCCTAAGTCATTTTTTTAGAATCAAAATTTGAAGGGAAGTATTTCTGTAATTGTGTCTCCAGGCACTTAGATGATCAATTATGACTCTTACATTTAAATTTTTGGGAAGGTTATTTTCAAGTATAAAATCATTTTTAGCTGTAAACATTTCTAAAGAACCATTTTCCACCTTATTCTTCCATGTGCTAATTCTTTAAGTAAAACTTTCAATTTTATTTTTTAACATAAATATCATAATTTTTTTCTTGAAGCTACATATTTAAATCATTGAGCAGAAACCCAATTTTGTTATTTTTTTTCATAATGTCTTACAGCTTTCAAAACTATGTTATTTGCTGTCCTTCCACAAACAGTAGAAGATCTTTATCCCAGGTAGTTCTTTTCTTAGTGAGTGCTAGTCTGAGAAGGATTTTTTCAAATGGATTTTCAAATGGAGCAACACAGAGAATAAAAGCAGGGCTGTATAAGTTTAGTTCAAGAAAGCAATGAACATACTGAGCTACAAACACCTTGTCCATGGCTTCTTCCACGGCACATGGTCTATTATAATTTATTATTCATGACCTAACAATTTTAAAGTACCACTGACAAAATATAAATTAAGAAGCTTACCCTGAAATATCCACAAATTAACACTCCCCTTGAGAAATATGGCATTGTTACCACATAATGGGTTTTTTAAAGCCACGCTTGTTGATTTGTTGAAGCAAACATCAGTATTTGCACTCATTCCAAATTCCAGGGTTTGTCATACAGCATACTTTGCTCCCAAACAATTGTAGTATAAAAATTGTTGATGTTGCATCTAATGTTGCATCTAGTTAAGTCTTTTCCCATAAGACAATGAACTTCCAAACAAAAGTGAAGTGCAAATGGGGCGAGACAGGTGGAGTTAGATAAACAAATACCGTATTTTTCACTCCATAAGATGCACCTCTCCATAAGACACACTTCATTTTTAAGGGAGGGAAACAGGAAAAATATTCTGGCATTTTCACCCTGGCTGGCCCCATGGGGGTGGTGCCAGATGATTGGAGGAGGGCCTATGTTGTCCCTATCTTCAAAAAGGGCAAAAAAGAGGAACCTGGGAGCTACAGGCCAGTCAGCCTATCAATCCCAGACAAAATGCTGGAACAGATCGTAAAGCGTTCTTGCAGAGTGCCGACAACATACAAGTCAGATAGATAGATAGATAGATAGATAGATAGATAGATAGATAGATAGATAGATAGATAGATAGATAGATAGATAGATAGATAGACAGATAGACAGACAGACAGACAGACAGACAGACAGACAGACAGACAGACAGACAGACAGACAGACAGACAGACAGACAGACAGACAGACAGACTGACTGACTGACTGACTGACTGACTGACTGACTGACTGATAGTGCAAACACCTAGAAAACAATGCAGTAAGAACTAGAAGCCAGCATGGATTTCTCAAAAACAAATCATGCCAAATTAATTTGATCTCGTTTTTTGGCCAGGTCACCTCCCTGATAGACACAGAGAATGCTGTAGACATAGCATATGAATTGATTTAAATCAATCTAGAATTGATTTAAAATTTGATTCCCAAGTTGCTTCAGTTGGGATATCATGTAAATAGTTCTGAATCAGGCTGAATTGATAATTTGAACATCAATTGAAACCAATTTTGAAATTATTTTGGTCACTGGAAAGGAAAATTTTATTGTAGTTCATCATCTTCTCACTGAAAGCTGAGACCAGCAAGGAGATGCTTCCCACTTCCCTCTTCAAGTTCAATGAAATCCTTTTCCATCTGAAATTGTACTACAGTGAGTCGTGGACCCTTTGTGCACGGCAGGAGAGGAAGCTGAGCACATTCCATGTGCATTATCTCCGACACATTTTTGGTAGCACCTGGCACGACAAATTCCGGATTGCCCGGCTGCAACCTTACCTAGACATGGGGGTGCTCACTACCTTAGTACATGCGCTCGTAATTTCTAGATTAGATTACTGTAACGCGCTCTACGTGGGGCTTCCTTTGAAGCTGATGCAGAAAATTCAAGTGGTGCAGAATGCGGCGGCCAGACTCCTTACTGGAGTGAGACAATACCAACATATCTCTCCTACTCTGGCCATGCTGCACTGGCTGCCCATCCATTTCCGCATTGACTTCAAAGTGTTAATGCTTACATATAAAGCCGTAAACGGTTTAGGACCTCGATACTTGGTGGAACGCTTACTCCCAACTAGTTCTACCTGTGTCACCCGCACAAGCCAGGAGGTGAGGCTGAGGAGCCTGACGCTGAGGGAGGCCCGGAAAGAAAGAACTAGAAACCGGGCCTTCTTGGTGGTGGTTCCTCGCCTCTGGAATAACCTACCTCCAGAGATTCGCGCTGCACCCTCTTAAGGGTACTTTTAAGAACCAGCTAAAAACATGGATGTATAGGCAGGCCTTCCCTTCCAGTTAATTGCTGTCCTCTTTCCTTTTTTATTCTTTTTCTCTTTATTTGATTTATTTTGTATTTTTCCCATCACAGAATCATTTAATTTTGTTATAAATTTTTCTTGAACTTGTTATCCTTTATGTTGTAAGCCGCCTAGGGTGGTCTTAATGACTAGATAGGCGGGGTATAAACAAACAAACAAACAAACAAACAAACAAACAAACAAACAAACAAACAAACAAACAAACAAACAAATAAATAAATAAATAAATAAATAAATAAATAAATAAATAAATAAATAAATAAATAAATAAATAGAGTAGTCCTAGAACAAGCTGGAATTTTTAGCATGTATACATTATTGAAACAGCAATGTCTACATTGGCTTGGGCATTTCATGAGAATGGCTGATGGTCAGATTCCTACAGATCTCCTGTATGGAGAATTAGTGCAGGGAAATCACCCCAAAGGGAGACCAACAGCTGTGATACAAAGATATCTGCAAGTGGGATCTGAAGGCCTTAGGAATGGACCTCAACAGATGGAAAACCTTGACATCTGAACGTTCAATCTGGAGGTAAGCGGTGCATCCTGGCCTCTCACATTTTGAAGAGAATCTTGTCCAGTAGGCCGAGGCAAAGAGGCAGTCCAAAAACCAGCAAAACCAGGGAGCTGGACAGGGGACAGATTATATTTGTCTTCAGTGTGGAAGGGATTGTCACTCTCAAATTGGTCTTCTCAGTCACACTAGATGCTGTTCCAAGACCTCCATTCAGAGCACATTACCAGAGTCTCGTGAGACTGAAGAATGCCTACGCAGTCTGAAACGCTACTCCACACTAGCTTTCTATGCCCATTTATATGAGCATAAGTAACAATAAACACTACTTTGCTTACTTTTGAGTAGACCCATAGGAGACTATGCTGGTAATTTGAATTCCTACATATACGTTCCTGGGAGTAAGTACCACCGAATTCCTCAGGACTTACTTTTGAATAAACATGCATTAGAATAATATTGTTAAAGTTTGTACAGGATTGAGCTGATCACTGATAACTCAGGAGTAATCACCAAACAATGCCATGTACTTCTGGATAGATATGTACAGTATTTAGCTGTTGTGTATTTCTCTTGACTATGACTATAGCTGTAGGGTGGTCATGTAACATTACAGTATAGGGCTGGGGGATTCACACATACATATCTATACACTGCACAATACAATTCTGAAGAATCAGTAATTGAATCTGAATCCTAATTACCACTGGCTGTGTCATTTAGCTGGGAACAATTTTTTAAAACCTCTCAAGAAAATATATGATGGTGATTTAGCAAACTGGCATCTGGATGCTCTACATAAATACAGAGGAAATAACATTTTCCTGGCAGTTACAATCCTGACTAGTAAAGAAAGCAGTTTCTCTATTGCAGCTTCAGGTGGCTCATTACAGCTCTATTGACAAGTGAACATTTTAATGCTAAATTTCAAAATTATTATATTAAAACCACAGAAAACTTTGTGTGCTTTGAGGAGGTAGGAAGGTGTGCAATAAAATCATAGAATAATGAAGTTGAAAGAGGCCTATAAGGCCATTGAGTGCAACACCCTGCTCAATGCAGGAATCCAAATCAAAGGGTATCTGCCAGGTGGTTGCCTAAATTCCTCTTGATAAGCAATTGTTCACTTCCAATGAGACTTTATTAAACACTGATCATCCAGCTGTACCTTCACCTTTGGGGTCTCCTTCAGAAGAATCTTAATCAGCAGTCCTGTTGGGGTGTTAAGCGATTTCTCACATAGAATCCACATGACTATTGCATCCTTTTTAGGTCTTCTGTATTTTAGAGGGATAGATTTAGCAAATTTACCATATTTCCCAAGATCAGAATGGTGTCTTTTCTGCTGTCAGATCAGGATGTGTCCTTGTAATACCATGGAGGCAGGCCAGGACTGGAAGATTGTTCAGCTGATTGTGGAAATGGGCCAAAATGAAATCTAGGTAAAAGAGATTCAGAATCTAAATAAATCCATAGTTTAAACTCAATAAACTCATTGCTGAGGGGGGGTCAAACTTTCTGGGTTGTTGGGAAGACAGAAAATGTGTCCAGCATCTGCAATCGGTATCACCATTTCTGCTAGGCTTTGCATTCTATACAACACATATAACATATGGAGAGTTTTCACAGGGACTGCTTCTACCAGTTTTGGGTGTTTTTTTCCCCCCCAACAATGCATACCTCCACCAGCATGGATACATACTGTGGCGGGGACTATTTGCCCACCTCTCCCAGTAGGAGATGGGCGGGTGGAGTGCTTACCATAAAGCGGTGCTAGGGGTGGACTGGTAGGGGGAGTTATAAAGTCCTCCCAGGCCCAGCCAGTCCTCTTTCCTTTGAGGCAAGGGTAGCTGGCCATAGCTAGTTCCCCTGCTTTGCTGATGATGTCCTTTGCATTAGAAATAATGACAGCAGTATGGCAGAGATGCTGCAAGCAGCAGATTGCAATGGTACCTCTATGTTGCTGCCTAGTGACAATTTTCTGGGGGGAGGCTCATTTTTTGTGCAGTTTCACCACATCTGGCAAGGGTGCCTCTTTTTTGGTCAATTATCACCCTCCCTCCTTTTATGTTTCCAATCATTAGCTTACTTATCTCCCCTTGCTCTTTCTTCAGGAGGCATTGTTCCCCTCATTCTTGCTCTTGTGGCATCTGGTTAGACACTGGATAGAGGCTGAGACTAGTCAACTGGCATCATGCTTGTGTATGTATTATTAGTTGTACTTATGTTTTAAATTGGTTGAAGTTCGATGACCAAGTGGTCAAAATAATATACTAGTTCAGTTCTCCCCCCCCCCCGTTCCTCTTTTATTCCATGTAACAATCTCTACCTGGTGAATTACATTTAAATGGCCCTAACTTTCAATAGGCTTATGTCACACACATCCCAGTTCCCCTGTTTGTTCTTCTACACATCCAGGTTCCCTTTCGGGCATGACATTTTATTTTCATTCTTTTCCTCTGCCACTAGAGGATTTGTTCCTCACTATATCACATATGACGAATAGATCAGTGTTATCCAATATAAGAATGTTTATTTATGTTTATAAGTCAATCATATAAAGTAAATCATGGATGGTCTCATTTTATTCATTCAATAATATTCATTCAATGCTTTGATAACATTTAGATTTGCTTATGTTGAATCATTTTAATCAAGGTATTTATTCATTTCTTATCACTTCTAACTCTTTTCAACCATAACCACATAAATTATACAAGACCTGTCCTTTTCTTATCTTATTCTCTATCTATTACGCTTCTCTAACACAATTCTGGTCCTAACTGCCTAAACTGCTTCTCTCAAACTGCTATCCCTAACTGAAAATCCCTAACTGAAAATCCCTAACTGATCTCTCTAACTGAGAGCCCTAACTCTTCTTATATTTTCTTGGTTCCGCCCCTTCTGTTCAACCATTGGTTGCTAAATCTGGGTTCCATTGTGATGGACAGGAGTGGTTACTGACCTATCCATCACAGCTTGCCCTAAGCCCAAAAATATAGGAGCCAAAGCAATTTTAAACTTGAAAATATTAAAATATGATTTTTTAATTTAAAAAATTAACAATGTTAAAGTAATCAGGGTTCAAATCATGGTTACACTGAATTGTATGCTAGTTCTCAAACATCCCAGATACAAAGTAATTCTCTCAAGTTATAGCCCACTCTTAAACATGACCTCACACCTGTGGATACAATTCAACTCTCCCCTTCCTCCTCTCCCTCTATTTATCTCTTCCAAGCTCTTCCTGACTGTCTCTCCTCTTTTCTTCTTTCAGCCAATCTGAGTAAACTTAGTGAGGGTTCCACCAGATTCTCCCTCCTGTATTTCTTTTCATGACTGAGAACCCTTGCATGATTCTCCACATGAAGCAAAGATATATATGCACGCACCAATATATAATACACATTTTGTATACATTACACTACAGCACACCTATATTTTTAACATTCTTTACCATTTAATTCTTATATATATGTAATTATACTTACCAAATATTTAAATTCCCAACCATTTAACAATCACTTAATATGTTTATCAGTTATGTTACTTTTATTAAACATTACTGTTACAGTAACGGTGATGTCATCTGCCCGTCATTGCTATGGTTGTTTGTCATCTGCCAATAGCATGACGGGAGGTGGGACATAAGAGGGTGGAGCTAGGGTATTTAAGGGGGAGTGAATGAGGTGTGAGTCAGATAGGGACTTGATAGGGTCTGGTTAGGGACTTAGGGAGTTAGGGCTTGTACATGTTGTGTAGTATTGTGCTATATATAGAGAGTGAAGATCTGAGAGAGAGTATGTGTGTGGGTACTTTATTATACTGATTGCCATTTATTTTAATTATTATAGTGATTTTCCATTCCTTTTGTTATTATCAATAAACATAAGTTTTTATTTTAAAAATCATACTTTTGTCTGAAGAGTTTTATGAGGGAATGGTTGGTGGCAGCGTGAATAAAGTGAGGGTGTGAGAGTGAGGTGGGAGGTGGCAGCTCCTTTGTGACGTGAGAGGAGGCTGTCACAATAAAACTGGTGTCCAGCGGTTGGGATACGAGTTGTCCAGTAAAGCCTTGGCCAAAGTGACCAGAGCAATTTCAGTTAGGGTCACCTGAAGTGAAGAGCGTGGGTAACTCTCTAGGATTTGACTCAAGGGGAGCAAATCTAGTGGAGAGGCGCTTGAGCTTCAGTGTGGGAGAACTGAGATAGGAGCTCTGTGGTATCCATTTTGTGAGGGAGAGTGGCCCAAAAGCAGAGGCTGTGGTGGTTTGGTCAGTGTGTCCAGAGTTAGGAGAACTCTGTGGGGACACAGACCAAGGGCAGCAAAGCTGAGGGATCTCCATTTTAATCAGCAGAACCTAAGTGTGGGTAGAGCTGTATTAAAATTAAAGTGGTGCCAAAGGCAGATTAATAAAGTATCCTAAGTTTGGCAAGGGGCCCAGTATAAGGGGCAGAAGATGCCAAAGAAGTGGAGTTACAATTACCAGCTCACAGCTAGGCCAGCTGGTGTACTCTGCAACTAAATATCAGCACAGGAAGGAAAAAAAGTGATTTAAACAGAGGCTTGGAAATAAAACAGAGCCTTTTTTGTGATTAACATGCCCTTAACTCGCAGTAAGAAATCTGAAATTGAACTGAGATCTGCAGAGATGGCTGACAGTTCAGGCGATGAGTTTAATGGTGAAGAGGAAAGATTTTCCTCAGCGCAAGAGGAAGAATCCTCTAGGGAACATTTAACAGACCTCAGAAAATTTGAGTGGGAACATGAATTCAGAATGAGGCAATTAGAAAAGGAGGAAAAAGAGAGAGAGAGAGAATTTGAACTGGAGAAAGAGCGTATGTCTTTTGAGATTAGGAGGCTGGAATTAATGAACCAGAACAATAACAACAACAACAGAAATTCTAACTCTGAGGAGGGACAGTTGTCAAAAACAGATTTAAAGAAATTTCCGTCTTATAAACAGGGGGACTGTCCAGAAGCATTCCTTACGCTTTTTGAAAGAGCATGTGCAGATTTCTCTGTTAGAGAGTCAGAGAAAATGATAATTTTAAGGTCTCTAATCAGTGGGAAAATGGGTGAAGTCGATGCTGATATGCCAATCGAAATAAGTAAAAATTATTCAGAATTTAAAAAGATGGTTTTTGCTAGATTTGGCATAAATGCAGAACACCTGAGAAAGAAATTCAGATCGCTGTCAAAGAAATCAGATGAGTTTTACACACAGCTTGGTTTCAATTTAGTTAAATGTTTGGACAAGTGGTTAACACAGGAGGGTGTACAGACAATTCTACTACATCAACCCTTGGTCTATCTAGGCCAAAAATGAAGTTCTGACAGGAAGCACCTTTCCACTATTTCAGGCAGGATTCTCTCCTAGACTTACCTAAATTTCCTGGTACTAATCAAGTGCTAATCAGATCTCACCTTGCTTTGCTTCAGAAATTATATAAATCAGAGGCACATGGACTTTGACAGCTCTCTGACATAGGGGACATCCTGATGGCAATGGGTATGGTCTCTTGCCCCTCCTGCTCTATCACCTGAGACCACTGCTAGCTCTGTGTATTTGGCAGCTGTTACATACAGTCTGTGTTTTCCCCACACACACTTGTGCTTTTGATGGAAGCTTTCATTGCACATTTTGAAGGAAGCACAGGATTCATTCAAAAGGTCTAAACTGAATTATTAGTCCCAGCAAACATATGTTCTATTGGTTATATTCTACATCAGTGTTGATACCATAAGTCCCATTTATTCAGTTCTAGACAGGATTAATAATTAGATCCAGTGCTTTTGTTTTGTTTTGTTCTCTATAGCAGAATAACAAGTGTACCATTTTGCGCAATGCCCAGGAAAATATTTGGGATATAATGCTTATCCTCTTGCCAGTGCAACATCCACATTTTATGTGCTGTTTTCTCAGACAGTTCCTTGTAGCTGACACCCATTCACCTCTTGTGGCTGATAATTCTTTCCTATTCCTCTTTTCTTCCCCTCCACTATGCTGGGTATATGTTTAAAAAAGACGTTGTTGCTGGCATTGCATCATTCCCTTAATTTTGAATTATTTTGGTAGTTATTTGTTAAATAGCTATCCAGTATTATTCAATTTTTTAAAAAAAAGAATGCTTAAAATTAAGTATATTGCTTTTAAAATAAAAATTATAATTCAGTGCATAGAGAACAAGGTAGTTATGAAACATTGACACCTATTTCACCAAAATGTAAATAATGCTTTGTTCCTCTGCTTCTGTTTTAACATGCCATGTATTGTTGTACAGGGTTGATCACAATCAGATGGAACTTCTTCAAATGTCCATGACTTGTATTCATCACGAACATATGCTCTTAGAATAATGGAATGGTTTCTCAACAAACAGCAACTGCTTTTTAAAAACAAGCAAGCAAACAAAATCATTATGAGACTCATAATACAGGAGATACACATAAACAGGGAGATAATGCACAGCTGGATAAAAAGAATTCATGTACTTCAGCCTGTAGCAGGATGTGTAATTAGTACTCTGCGTATCACCCAACTGAAGAAATCAGCAAAATTGAATTTTGATTTGTCCCAACAGGTGCAGAAAGGGTGTGCACATCTCAAAGCAATTAATTCCCCACAAATAATAGTTAACAACGTATTGTCATAGCTTGCTTGCAATTGTTAAGCATTATAAGGGGGGGGGGGACAAACCTACCTGATAAAATATTTCCCAGCCTAAATAGTGAATGTTCAAAGAGAAAGATTCTTACAACAACATTGTCCAAAAGAAACCAATACCTGGTTAAGGTGACTTCCAACTGAATGGTTTTGAATGATTAAGGAAAAGAACAACCAGAATGACTAGAAGAATTGCTCCTACAAGGAAAGGTTGAAATGTTTAGGGTTCCTTGCTTTGGAAAAAACAGTATTTCACCATCATAGAGGTGTATAAAATTGTGCATGACACTGAGAAAATAGATGAGGAGAATTTTTCTGTAGAATTGTCTATTATCTACTAAAGCAGATGAGTATAGATTCAGGAAAAATAAGTTTTTTTCTCCTTAAGATTGCAGTTTCGGTATTGATGTAATTGGTATTTTTCTTGCCATCCATATGACTAGAGATGGTGATATTCATATTCATATACAAATATCTCCATCCCAGATGCACCTAATGCAGTTCCACCCCACGCCCCACCCCCGGGATTGGCTGTCTACTCAGGTGTCCTGGCACCATGAAGGTTTTGCTCTTCCCACCAATTGCATCAGTAGCTCTGCCATCTCCCTGCCTGGCTGGCCACTCCTGGCAGGGTGTGGTAGGACAAATCTCCCACATGGCCGTACCCACATTAGGTGCACCTGGGACAGGGACAGAGCAATTTGTACGAATATGAAAATTCCCATCTCTACATATGACATTTTTCTTATTGTACTCCTTACAGTGAGATTTTCCCCTACATTTTCCAATCTTTTTTGTTCATCTTGGAAGCTTAATTTTTAGTAATGTTTTGTGTTGGAAATGAAAGTTAGCATTTCCTATTTGTAGTTCATGTCCATGGGGGCAACTGATCATTGGAAGCCTTTAAATAGCACTAAAAGAGGAGAGGCTTTAATAAGAATCCTGAGATGGAAATAGATTTGTTGAGCTTTCTTTGTTGAGGATTTCTTAAATGGTAGTGGGTTTTAAAGAGAGGTTCAGAATCCTCATGCTCTCTTAGCTTCAAGCAATAGAAAGAAGTAGGGTACAAGTTGCTCTGTCTGAAAAAATGTATAGCTCACTATGGAATTCATTACCACAAAATGGCTTCCAATTCGGATATCTTTAAAACAGGAGTAGATAAATTCATGGAGGCAAGGATCATCAGTTGGTTACAGAATCATACTCAGAGGGATTATCAATGGCTCCTTCTCATACTGGGAGGAGATAACAAGTGGAATATTTCAAGGTCAGACTTTTGTTTGGTGCTCATCAACATTTTAATTAATGACTTGGATAATGGAGTGCAGGAAATACTTATTAAATTTGCAGATGACAAACGATTGAATATAATAGTTAATACCTTGGAAGAGAGAACAAAATTCAAAAAGATCTTGATCAGCTCAAGTACTTGGCTGAAAACAACAGAATGAAATTTAATAGGGTAAATGAAATGTTCAATACTTCAGGAAAAAAAACCCCAAATGCACAATTACAAGGTGGGGAATACTTGGCTCAATAATATTACAATTGAGCAGAATCTTGGAGTTGTTGGAGATCACAAGCTGAATATGAGCCAACAGTATGTTTTGGCTGCATGAAAGGCATGCATTTTATGATACATGAACAGAAGAAATGTGTCTCCAAATCCTGCAAAGTACTAGTCCCTCTCTATTTGGCACTGGTTTGGCCTCATTTTGAATACTGTGTCCAGTTCTGGACACCATACTAAGAAGGATGTCAACAAATTGGAGCAAGTTCAGATGAGGGCAAAAAAGATTAATCAAGGGACTAGAAACCAAGCCCTCTTAAGAAAGACTGAAAGAACTGGGCATCTTTAGCCTTGAGAAGATTGAGGGGATATATGATAGCACCTTTCAAATACTTGGAAGATAATCATACAGAAGAAGGGCAAGGTCTGTTTTTAATAATCCCAAAGTGCAGGACACGTAATAATGGGCTCAAGCTACAGGAATCCAGATTTTGGCTGAATACTAAGAAATACATGCTAATTATTATAGCAGTATGACAATGGAATCAATGACCTCGGGAGGTGGTGAGCACTCCAACTCTGGAGACATTCAAGAGAAAATCAAACAATAATCTTTCAGATCTACTTTGATTTGGAACTGAGCATGGAATTGGACTCAATTGCCTTATAGGCCCCTTCCAACTCAATTATTCTATGATTCTATCACCCCAGTACAAGAACTTTTGTATATCAGTTGCTGGGAGTGTAAGAAGTTGTATTGATGGGCTATACTAATTGGCCATTATTTTGGTAAATGTTGGGCTAGATTCATCCCTCATTTGATCCAGCAGGGTTGGTATTATGTTCTTACAATTGTAAGAGACAAAAGAACCTGGTACATCCAACAAATCTGAATCTGACGGAGTAACTTGAGTATCAAGATGTAAGAGAAATAATCACAGGTTATTTCAATTTAAAATTTTCCAACACATTTCAGTTTGAATTTACACCCTTCTTTAGGAGCTGTACAATGTTTTTAAAAAAAGACAACATATTACCATTTTTATATTTTTGCATTTTACATTACAATACATAAAGCCATCTAAAATTGTATACATTGTTCGCAATAGGAATATTAATCCAGCATATTATTACATTTAATTGATAAATGTAGCTACTATATTTTATACTTCCCACTGATTTTTGGTCTATACTAGATCTTTTCCTTTTATTTGATCTCTACACAGTTGTGACAGAGTGGAAGAAAGATCCATTATTTATGGATGTTATCTTAGAAAGCTATTATTCAGAGTCATGGTGATGAATCCACAGACTCATGGTGTGCAAGGTTTGGGGAGAATATCAAAGACATCATTCTGCTAAAGGAGAAGAAGGTCCACCTCTGTGGAACATTGTGGATCTTTCTGGCCAAAAGCCTGCTTGTTCTACCCCAATGATATTTTCTACGTTGGGCCAATCCAGGAGTTTATCTAGGAGGTGCTTTGTGTATAATTTGCTTATAATGTTCAGCAAACTTATTGGTCTGTAGTTGGCTGGGTCTTCTCTTTTCCCCTTCTTGTAGAATGGGACAACTAAAGCCGTTTCCCATGATTTTGGGATATAGCCTGTATCATCAATATATGTGAAAAGAGGTGGTAGAAAGGAGCCCAACCATGTCTTATGTTCTTTTAGGAGTTCTGGTTGGATGCTGTCAAGGCCAAGGGCTTTGCCGTTTTTCAGCTGGTGTATATAAGCTATAATTTCACCTGGGGTCACCGGGTGCATTTGGGAATGCTTCCAAGAGTTAGTGGAGGGGGGAGGTATAATGACATCCTCATACATTCTTGTAAAGTGTGATACCCATTATCTGGTGGAATACAGGAGGATAATGGGTGTTCGGGCTCCGATAGTCTGCCTGAAATTAGTTTCCAGAAAAGGGATAGATTTTTGTCTTTTGCTGCTTCTATCAGCTTCCTCCATAGTTCTCTAGTGTGCTCTTTTTTTAGTATGGTGTATCTGCTGTTTGTATTCTTTTTTAAGTAGAAATAGTTTTAGGAGGGCATATTTTTTTAGCATGGTCTTCTGCTCTCATACCAGGTATTCCTGGTATGTCTGGTTTACTAATTATTTTGCTACCTTACAGCTTTGATTGAACCCAAGGTTTGGACTGGTTATATGATTTCTGAAGGTTTCTACTATAGGAATGGACAAGGTTTGTATTCAGCTGTTGTAGGAGAATTTCATAGATATCTATAGAGTTCTGGTGGACTGGCTGACTTCCTACTGGATTAAGAAAGTCAAACAGATTTTCCGAAGTTAGAAGCTGTTTTAAATGTTGTGCCAGTTTAGATGACCATCTTACTTGGCAGCCCACTCTTTGTAATGCTGTAATTTGAGTATATCTCAGTTCTGTGTCTAGGTTTCTAACATTTAGGTGAAAACATAGATATAGGGAGGAATTATCCCCCTTCATGTAAGGAAGCACTTGGAGGGTTTTCAACCATGGAAAGGAGAGCCCTGCACACCAGGATATATTCAATTGTGCTGGCTCTGGATGCTGCCATAAATGTGAATTTACCTGGAGTATCACCTGTAATTGTGCCAGTCTGTAGGCAAATTTGCACTGACAGGCCTCAGCATAGTTGCTCATTTATATTTAGATGCCCTTTCCTGATTCAGGGTCCCCACATTATTGATTCTTATACAGTAGTGCTTCGACTTACGAACTTAATCCGTCCCAGAAGATGTTCGCAAGTTGAAATGTTCTTAAGTCGAACCAGCATTTCCCAGAAATGCAGAAATGCATTGAAACCCAATTAATCCATTCCAGTTGTTTTTTGTTTGTATGTAGAGGCGCGGGTAGTAAGTCGAAACATTCGTTCCCATAGGAACTAATGCAAAAACCGACTAATCCGTCCTCTACCACTAGGGGGAGAAATTTTTTTAAACCTGATGACTTACGTTAAAAAAAGGGCAGGAAAGGAGGGAGGGAGGGAACAATGGGGAAAAGAGGAAAGAAAAAAGATCATCACTGGGGCACACAGACCCCTCAGACAAAGGTTTGTGCTTTTAAGCACAAAAAGAGAGAAGACAGACAGAGAGAAGACAATGGCGGAAAGAGTTTGGAGTCAAAAACATATTTTAAACCCACACATTTTACACCAACACATTTTAAACCAAACCAAGCACCTTTTAAATAAAACACATTTTAAACAAAACCAAGCACCTTTTAAACCCATCCACCAACACCTTTTAAAACAAAAGAGAGGTCACTTAGCTTTCAGTGTCTTCTGGAGGACATCACGGTGATGGGGAGGGAGCATAGAGAGAGGGGGGGGGGAAAGCAAAAAAATGCAGTGTGTACAGTACAGTACCAGGCAGTACCAGGCAGTCTGAAGTCTCTCTCCGTATCCACACTCTCTACCCGCTGGGGCGAGTGAGGACCAGAGTATCTGGGTGTTCCATGATAAGCTCTTTTGTATAGTTTTCAAGGTCTATCCAATTTCCTCCTCTTTCTACTTTTCTAGATGTGGGAGGTAAGCATACATTTATAATCAGTAGGGTTTTCGTACCCCCTATTAATACTACTGCAATGGCCAGCTATCTCAAGGGGGGTTTCATCACAGATTTCACTTTCATAGCCATCGATAACAGAATGCCCAGACTCCCCCCTTCAGTCTTCCTGGTCTGTGCCCTGAGATTGCCCTTACCATGAAAGAGATGAAAGCATCTAGTACTACATCTTTGTCAGACCAGGTTTCTTGCAGAAGAATGATGTCATATTTACAGAGGGGAAAAGGGGTATCATGGGTATGGGAGATACATCTGATCCAGCCTGCCACATTCCATGATAAAAGTTCAATTTGAGATGCAGATTTTTCTTGTTTTCTAGAGCACACTGACATGCTTGAATGTCTGGTGCCCCATTTTGTTCCTGAACATTTGGTTTGTTTACCTTTGAGGTCATTTCCCCTGCTGTGGCAGAAAGAATTTTAATAGGCTTTCCTTCCTTATATAGTGGTGCCTCAACTTACAACCATTTCAATTTCTGACCAGCTCCGACTGCAAAATTGTGCTTCAATTTGTGGCCGGAGCTTGAAGTTACGATCAAAAAAAGGCAGTGAATTCAAATTGCTAACTTCTGGCAGGTGAAGAGGCTGCTTCTTTGTAGCTGTTTCGCCCCAGCAGTTAGAGAGTGTGCAATCGGAGGAGGCTTTGGACTGCCTGGTAAGGTAAGGTACTGCTTTCTGCCTTTTGAAAACTGTTCTGGATGGGTTTTGCAGCGTGGTTTTGGGCTGGGTGGTGTGATTATGTTTCTGTCCTGTGATGGGTCTTGCAGGGTTTTTTTTCCCCATTTCTGATGGATCTTGGGGGGTTTGGTTGCTTTTTGTAGTTTTCCCCCCATTTCTGATGGGTCTTGGGGGGTTTGTTTGGTTTTGGGTGTTTTTCCCTATTTCCTATGGGTCTTGGGGGGTTTGTTTGCTTTTTGGTATTTCCCACCCATTTCCGATGGGTCTTGGAGGGTTTGTTTGCTTTTTTGGGTTTTTTCCCTCATTTCCGATGGGTCTTGATACCTTTTGAAAGAAGCCTTGGCCTTGGGAGAATTTTTACGTGATTACTCTGGATTTTGCTTGTAAAATCACCAGGCTTGTTAATTGGGATACTGTTTGGAAAGGTTGCAAAATTAGTGTATGCTTCCTTTCCTCTGCCATCTAAATTAGTTTTTGAAGGTGAACTGTTGTAAAAGGTGGAAACTTTGGCTTTGGATCTGTGAGGGTCATAGCTGAGATTTTCAGCTGTTATCTTCCTTATGAAAACAGCTGAGGGGCCATCTCTTTGTCCTGGAGCCTGAATTTCTCTCGGGATTTTTTTGGTTAGTTTGTAGGTGTCCAATTTTGTGATCGTTTGAAGTTGATATTTGAGTAGGTTGTATGTATTCCCCATTTGAAGGATTCTGCTATTTTTTCAAACTTGTATAATAGGCTCCAAAAGTGATGGTCCTGTTTACTATTGGTAAAGATCATGTACACCCTGCCTCTTAATAGGCTTACTGGGATATATACAGCAGCATTTTGTATTCATTTGAGCATCCCAATCCTCACCCAGTATTTCTATTGTCTGCAATACTTCTGTGTTGGAGGCCCAGGTGCCCTTTAATTTCCTTTGTGGCCATTTGTAGATGGTGATATGGTTCATGGACTTGAGTGGTGGGGTTTCAGCCAGAGTGGGCTCTTCACTGTCTGAGTTTACTGTCCCTTGGGGTTTTTATATCTGCATATTTTCCCTGCATGCTGTCACTGCAAGTGGATGCTGGGGATAGGGTTCTGGAAGATGTTAAATCAGGTCCCTCGGTGTCATTACTTAGGTCATATGGATCTGCCCAGGACTTTAGGGTAATCCCATAGATGCACATTTGGTCCAGAGTTGTTGTTTTCTGGCAACCCTATCTCTGACCCTTTAAGGCTGGAGAGTTATCTTTTTGTGTTGGATCTTTTGTGCCCATCTCCTTTTCTGCCTGAGGACCTCTCTATTCAGAATCCTGAGCATTTGAATTGAGTGGTACTTTTATAATCGCCAGCTTTATCATGTCAGCAATGCATTGTAGTGTTGCTTCAATATCGGTGATTTTTTTTTGCATTAAAAATGCAGCTTATTGAAGATACTTTGATTAGATTGGGCTGAATAGAAACACTGGTCACATAGCTGGTTGTAAATAATACTTGTTTGTTCACTCTCAGGCCCTTGAACACCTTGGGAATCTATTTCCCCCTCCATATGGTTTTCCTTGGATCCAGGGGTTGGTAGGTTTATGTGTTTATAGAGTTTGTTCATAGAAACAGAGAGAGACTTCTCTAGGAGTTCTGGGTCTAGAGACCAATTGCCAATCTCCAGACTGTGGAGTTTCAGTTGCAACCTCCTCTGTTTTTTGTGCCTACATTGTCCATAGTGAGTGGAGTACTTGATGTAAATTCCCTCAGAAGCCTTTGATTATGAGAGGAAGCATATTAACATTGGCTAATGAGATCTGAAGCCACACAGAAGTCTGCTATTGATTTCTGGTTTGGATTTTTGGGAGATTTTTTTATTCTCTCTCTCTTCTTTTTGTCCTAGTGGCAACCATGATTGATCTCCACAGATTTAGCTTATTTAGTATTCCCTTCTACTTGAGCAAGTATAAACTTCCACTTAAAGAAAGGAGAATATAGGTCTTGCACAATTACAGTCAATAGCAGCTATATAGAAAACTTCTTAGTCCCGGTAAGCACTTTAAGCATTAACCATTAAAGGGCACGTTATTACACCCTGTTCCTTGGAGGGCTTTTACTCATTGTGTGCCAGCTGTGAGTTGATGAGATTGACAGATCAATAAACCAAGGAAAAGGGTTGTGGCTTCTTCTGGGCTCCTGCTTTTCTTGCATGAGATGAGAGACTAGCTTATCGAGGACTCCTGGAGATTAGTGCTTATGTCAGGTGTAGCGTTCACCCTGCTCATTATTTATATGGAGATTTGCATTCACCAATGGGAGTTGGTGAGAGGCGGAGCTAAGTGGTGTGAAGAAAAGGAGGGAGAAGGAGAGTTAGAGTAGGCAGTTGAGAGTGAAGAGAGAAGGCTATTTAGTGGAGAGTTAATGGTATTGACTGGACTGTTATCACCTATAACAATAAACAATTTCTACAGTGGGCCCTTGACTTACAAACTTAATCCGTTCTGGAAGGACGTTTGTACCTCAAAAAGTTCGTAAGTCGAAGTACCATTTCCCATTGAAATGCTTGGGAACAGAATTAATCCGTTCCAACATTTCAAAAAAAAATACCAAAGTAAAAATAAAAAGAGCAAGTCCCATGTTGGGACTGCAAACACACACACAGAGAGAGAGAGAGAGAGAGAGAGAGAGAGAGAGAAACATAACCCCCCCCAGTCCAAACCCACCCTCCAAAACCCACACAGAAAAGTTTTTTTTAAAAGGACTTACCAGTCCAAAGCCTGCCGGTACTCTGATGCCTCCATGCGGCCAGGGGCGAACGGCCAAGCGCCCAGCCAGCTCTAGTCTCCTGCCGCTGGGTGAGCTTCGGTGGCTCCAAAGCCAAAAAGGCAGGGAGAAAGGGCAGGAAATTCAAATTTCCTGCCCTTCCTCCCTTCCTCCCTGCCTTTGGAGCTTTCAAAGGGCTTCCTCCGATGTCGGGGGAAAACCCTTTGAAACCTCTGAATCCGCCAATTGTGGCGGCGGGGACCTCCAGGGAGGTCTCCCAGGGCTTGCACGCCACCACAGGAAACCTCCCTGGGGGTCCCCGCCACCGCAATAGGTGCCTTCAGAGGTTTCAAAGGGCTTTCCCCTGACATCGGAGGAAGCCCTTTGAAAGCTCCAAAGGCAGGGAGGAAGGGCAGGAAATTTGAATTTCCCGCCCTTTCTCCCTGCCTTTTTGACTTCTGAGGTTTCAAAGGGCTTCCTCCGATGTCTTCTTTTAAGGTCACACTTGTTCAAGGGGCTTACGCTATGCACTGCTGAGGTCTTGGGACTTGCCTCAGCGCAGAGGTGGTAGGTAAGTGGCCTGTCAAACTCTCTGACCAAGTGCTAAGTGCTCCTTAGTGCAATTTGGGCACCACAGGCATCCTTCAGTCTTGAGAGAATAGTCTCTCAACATGTTCTGAATAGAGGTCTTGGAACAGCATCTAGTGTGACTGAGAAGGCCAATTCAAGAGTGACAATCCCTTCCACACTAAGGACAAAAACAACCTGTCCCCTGTCCAGCTCCCTGATTTTCCTGATTTCAGGACTGCCTCTTTGCCTGCTGAACAAGTGTCTTTTCAAATTGGGAGAGGCCATGATGCACCACCTGCCTCCAAGCTGAATTCTCAGATGTCAAAGTTTCCCATCTGTTCAGATCCATTCCTAAGGCCTTCAGATCCTGCTTGCAGATATCCTTGTATCGCAGCTGTGGTCTCCCTCTGGGGCACTTTCCCTGCAATAATTCTCCATACAGGAGATCTCCATATAGGAATCCGACCGTCAGCCATTCTCACGACATGCCCAAGCCAACATTGCTGTTTCAGTTATACATGCTAAAATTTCCAGCTAGGACTACTCTATTTGGAACTTTGTCCTGCCAGGTGATACCAAAAATGCATTGGAAACAACACATATGGTACATGTTCAACTTCTTCTCTTGCCATGCAAAATGGGTCCAGGACTCACTGCGGTACAGGAGTGTACTCAGGAAACAGGCTCTATAGACCTGGATCTTGGTATGTGCCATCAGCTTCTTATTAAGCCATACTTTCTTTCTGAGTCTAGAGAACATGGTAGCTGCAATGCCAATGCATTTATCCAGCTCAACAGCTAGAGAGAGTGTGTCAGAAATCGGGTTAATTAATGGGTTAATTAAATCCCTGTAGGCTGCAATACCATTTTCAGTCACTAGATGACAGACATGCCCAACTAAGAAAAAAACTGTAGATCACTGTGATCTACTGATTTCTCCAGAAGGCCTCTCTGCAACTCCACGTGGACTAGAGGCATGAGAAGAGAAAGAGTATGTGAAACAAACTTCCCAGCACAAATGCTGCCTCTCTTGCTGGCTATTAGAGAGAGGAATAAGGAGAGGGAAAGACTGAATGAGCACAGATGTAGAAGGAATTGAAGAACAAGAAGAAAGAAAAAGCATGGCAGAAAGGGAGGAGGAATTAAAAAACCTTTTAATGAGGGTGAAAGACGAGGGTGCAAAAATGGTGTGAAGCTCAACACCAAAAAAACCCCTAAGATCCTGGCCACTGGCCCCATCACCTCCTGGCAAATAGAAGGGGAAGATATGGAGGCAGTGACAGATTTTACTTTCTTGGGCTCCATAACCACACAGCCATGTAATTAAAAGACACCTGCTTCTTGGGAGGAAAGCAATGACAAACCTAGACAGCATCTTAAAAAGCCACCCTTTTTCCCTGCCTTAATTCAAGACTTCTGCTTTGCTTGCTGTGAGCAATGCCAATTTCCTAAGAAATTGCTCAGCCACGGGCAGAGAGGTTCCAAAGTAAATCACTCCTTTACCAGGCAAAATAGGATCCGTAAAGTTTACCTTAGGGCAGCTAAAATGTACTCTGGCACCAAGTCTGACCGATTCATTGAGAACCAAGCCACACACATGAGTACCAGGGAAATCCATCCTTCTAGCACTCATGAATCAGTTGGACCCAAATTGGTAGCGTTAACTATATACGTAGCCTTGTAAAATGCATCAATTTAGATAAGCCAATTATTTATAACAGCTTGTGTCTACTCAAGAAGCTAACTTCCAGATCTTAGGTATATTACTTTTATTAGAAAAATATAGTTCTGTGAGAAATCAGTTTAAGCAAAGCATAGCAAAGCATATTTACATATTTCCAATCCCATCCCCATTGACAAGAGATTGAATTCCTTTAGAAAAAACAAAAATAATAAAACAGCTAACTAACAAAAAGAAGGGGAAGGCAGACCTCCCCTCCAACTTCAGCAAAATCTACATTTTAAAGCAAAACTGTAGATTCCATTGTCCATTATAAAAACAGCAATACATCAGGCTTCTGAAAATCCAAAAATATGTTTGCTCAATAGGAAAAGTTCAGGCTTACTGTCCTTAGAATTATATAGTCCATCCCGAGTCCTTGTTGGCATCCATCTTCTTGCTTCCCTCGTGCTGGAATTCTCCTAATCTTCTTCCCATGAGGCTTAGGGTAAAGTTGTTGAGTCTTTCTCACTCTGTACTAGGCAGGTTGCTTAGTTACGAGATAAGGCCACAATGGACGGTACAGAGGCACAACTAGTAATCAACTTTGGAAATTTCCACTCACACACAGAAACCAAGATGAATTCATTCTGGCTAACTTTGTGATTGCAAATCCCATCAATAAATCATGTTATGAACTTTCATAACCAAGCTTATGTTCCTTTTTTCATAATTTTGAGTCAGTCAGTCTGTCTCTCTCTCATACACACACACATACACCCTCCCTCCATTTTGTATATACATTTAAACAAGCTTGATGAAGCCGTCAGTCTCTCGCACCTTCCTTCCCTTGTTAACTGGAGCCTTTCCCTCCTCCTGCTTGCTTGCAGTCATCTCCGGTGGAAGCACTCATTCACAAGCCCCAGATTGATTGACTGCCCGGGGCTATTCTACAGCTTTAACCAATCAAGCAGGCTTATCTCCGATCTCTGAAAGAATGGATTTACAAGTGCCCTGCTGCAACCAAGGAAGTAACAGGGAGAGGTGGCTTACAATTTGAGATTTGGCTCCAGGGGGTGGGGGGTGGAGGGGTAGCACTCTGCTCATTACCCCCAGGATTTTCACTTTTATCCCATTTGGGGTAATTTACCCATTCCCCAACCACTGATCTAGCAAGATTAAAGAGCTTTCCATCTGATCTAGTCCAGAGATAGAAACCTTCTGTTGCAGTTCCAAAGGCATGCTTCAGCATGACAGCAAAAAAGATCCCAAACACGGTCAGTGCAAGGACATAGCCCTGTTTCACTCTGCTTCAGATATCAAAGGGATCTGATGTTGAGCCATGAAAAACTACAGTGCCCTTCATTTCCTCATGATGTTAAGGAGTAGAGGTGGACATCCAATCTTGGGAAGTATTTTAAAAAGGACATTCCTGCTAAGCAAATCAAAGGCTTTTGTGAAATCTATGAAGGCTACAAAGAGTGGCTGTCATTGTTCCCTACATTTCTCCTGCAATTGTCGGAGAGAAAATACCATGTATTTTCTGCTAAAGTTGGTTCACTATCCAACTCTTCCAAGACAGGCAGGGACTCAATGTTATTTAATGTCTCTTCGGTTACTGCATTCTCTTTGGAATATAGCTTAGAGTAGTGCTGTATCCAGCATTCCATCTGATGTTCTCAGTCCTGGATGATCATGCCCGTAGCAGTCTTTAAAGGAGCAGATTTCTTCTGTATTGAACCTAAAACCTGCTTGATAACATCATACATGCCCTTGATATTACTTGTGTCCGCTGCTATCTGTATCTGAGAGCTGAGCTTAATCCAATAATCATTAGAACATCTTCTGGCTGTTGGACTTTGCTATGAGCAAGTCGAAGAAACTGCAAGTTATACTCACTAGGATAGGCATTGTATGTTTCTAGAGTCTCCTATTTTCCTCGATGGCTAGCATCAACTCCTCCAAATGGGCTTCAAACCAGTCTGCTGTCTTTTTGGTCTTCTTGCCAAATGTGGACAAGGTGGTGTTACAAACAGCGTTCTTGAAATGTTCCCATCGTTCAGGTGCATTTGCACCAGCTAGACCTGGAAGGGTTTCCTCGAGTGTTTGGGCAAATTCCTCCACTTTTCTCTGATCACAAGTCTTGGTGATGTCAATTTTTTGGTCTTCCTTCCTTTTTCATGTGATACAATCTCTTTATTCACAGTTTTACTCTGCTACATGCCAGGGAGTGATCAGTATCGCAATCAGCACTCTTACCACTATGGCGACCCACAAACTCAGTAATTTTATACATATATTGGCAATAAATGTAATGTCCACAATGAGTGTGACTGTGTGTGGGTGTGTGGGTGTGTGTGTTGTTCCTGCCAAGATATTAAGGAATCTCTATTGTCTTTCTTTGAACTGAGTATTGATTAAAATATGTCCAGTATTTTGTGCTTTTAAAAGAAATCAGCAGTGTCTTTTGGCAGCCATCTATGTTATTCAAAATGTATCAGTATTTCTTGATGCTACCTTGTAATTTATCATTGATGTAGAGAGGCTCCTGGCAGTTTTCCTTAAAAGACATACTGAGCAAGCTGGACTCATGAACTTTGGAAGTGAAGTAACTCCATAGTGCCAATAAAACAGTGCTATTTCATTGGACTAGCGTCTGCGGGTTATTGCTGGAACTGCACATAGTTTCATATTTGTCTGCTACCTGCCCAAAGAGGCCTGAGTTGACAAGGACTTTTGCTCCCAGTGTGGCAGAGTCTGGGTTAACCCTGAAAATCGGGTTGATTCTCCGGCAGAGGCAGCAGACTAAGACACGAGACAACCAGCTGTATAGGATGCCAATTATTTATTAAATTACACAGCTAGGGCCCAATCTCTTAAAAGCAGAGAGGAGCCCCGAAGCACGGGTGCATAGATGTTTTATAGGGATACACACAAAGGGCCATAAACAGTTAGATTCTGATTGATGTCCTGAACCCGAAACTTTGGATCTCTATGCCCATTGGCCCTAAATGTTCTGTGGGTCTGACTTATTGGCTATACCTGAATGTGCATATGATACACATGCCCCCCTTGGCCTTAAGGTTATGAATTACTCAGATGGCGACTATGTGTCTGATTTGACAGTATCCAGATATTCGTTATCTCTGTCGTTTTGTTTATTGTTACATTTCGTATATGGCCTTCAAGTAACAGCTCTTCCCTTGGTGTCAAAATGGAAGTGCCTTAGCTTCCTCCCTTCGCATACCAAGGGTGCCAATTATCTCCTTAATTGCCCTCTGAGCAGGCCTGTTGTTTTGGGAAGTGAAAGTATTGTGTTCTGTTCCTTGGGGCGATATCTCTCAGCTAGCAGATGGAAGGCCATTGAGGCACTATGTGTTTTGATATGCAAGGGTGTGTTTGTAAAGCACTATGTGTTTTGATATGCAAGGATGTGTATGTAAAGCACTATGTGTTTTGATATGCAAAGATGTGTCTGTAAAGTTAGCACCCTGGTGTGATTGTGGCAAGAGTCAGGAGAAGAGATCCAAGCCAGGGTCAGTCTACGGTAAAAGCAGTTTCTAATACAGATCCATTCGGATACAGATACATTCAGATACATAAAGTTACACAAGTATGCGTGTGCAAGATGTTACAATAATTAAGTTGTATTGAAACTAAATACAATTGCTGCGTTGTGGAAGAAGCAATGGGAATAAAAGCGGTGTATGAAGTGAGATACAATAATAATAAAATGCTTATTTGTTAACCCCAGAATGGCCAGCCTTCACCACTATCTGTTGGGGCCTTGGTCTGTCAAAATCTATTTCTGTTCAGAGTCAAGACAGACCCAATTCTGTAAAAGAATTTTGGCACAAGTTGTTTTCTCACTTCCACTGTGTTAATAAACCTCTTTATTTTGCAAAATAAAGTGGGGGTTGTTCACACAGGTTCTTTCTTAGAATTCTTAAGAGGTCAATCCATTCAGAATGGATGACCTTGACAAAGCTGTTTTCTATAACATGAAAATGACTCATAATGCAACAACTGTGCACTGTGCATGACAGAAACTTGTTTAATTTATATTTATATTTATGTTATTTATTTAATTATACCCCACCTATCTGGACTACTCGATCACTCTAGGCGGCACGCTAGACAGTTTTTTTAGAAATGAAGTTGCCTGTGTGAACTGCAGTGAAAAAACTTCAGCAAATGAAAGAATGGGACAATATCACAATATAATTACCCATTCAAAGCAAATGTATACACTGACTTTTAAATTTGTGGCAATTTGCCACTGAAACATATGCTAATATACTTATGCCAGTATAATTATTCCAGTTACTGTGATTTATATGAAAAAAATTCTAGAATTTATTGCCTATGTATAATTATTAATCTGACCTACAATTTGCATACGTGTTGATTAAGCTCCCATTAATTTGATGGGTCTTTCCTTGTTGGGACTAAAACTGGATTTAGACTTTTTGCTTTGTAATAGAGCTTCTTGAATGTTATTTTCTAACAATAACATCAAAAATTTGAGATCTTTAAATTTTTCTCCATGCTTGCACCTTCAGATTGGTAACAGCAGTGATTGGCTAAAGCCAGGTGCAAGGTGCACACCTAGAGTATGTCAGAAATGACAATTAGATGCTCATGGGTTCATATATTGCTTGATAGTAGAGAGAGCTACTGATCAGGGAAGAAGATTCAGAAGCTGAAAGAGACAGTTTGCTGAAATGGCACTAGGAAAAGAGAAAGGGAAAATAGGAGATTTTAAAAATGAGGTGGAGAGCAAGGGTGGGATCAGAAATATAAGCAAATAAATTCAACATTAAGAAATGAAAGTAGGAGATCAAAGGCAAATGAGTAAAAAATGAGGTTGGGGAATCCCTTTAGATATGACTATGGGACTAGAAATGGATATTGTGAACAGAGAAATGGATTAAAACTCCAAATATTTTAGCTCAATTCTCCACTTGGCTATGGAAACACTCTGGTGGGTAGCTGTGGTAAAACTAGTCCTTAAATATTTCACATACTGTACTTTGAAAATCTTGCTGGGGTCACTTCTGCTTTAGAAGCTAATATATGAGCTCAGGTTCATATCTTCCAACAGCAGGTTTTTTGCCTCCTCTAAATTTTTGGCACACTGGGTCAAAGCTCCAAGTGTCCCATCCTAGTTACAGCTCTGAACAAGGGTCTAAAAAGTTTTATTAGTTGTTGAAGTTTTATTGTTCCTGAGGATAGGAGATTTGATCTCTCCCCTCTGTGGAAGTGATGACGCAACCCAACAACTGTAGGGGGGAAGCCCCCCCCCCGGCTGCCAGTGCATCTAGTGGAAGTAGATGGTGGAAAGGTTAGAGAATAAGAAAAATGTTGTATTAATGCTTGCTGTACTTAATAGTGACTTACCCTTCTATAAGCATATTGGACAATTTCTTCTCCTCCTGGAGAAATTCAGTGAAATAGACCCATTCTTTCAATTTCCCCTCCCATAAATAGAATGGAGAGATTTGTGGTGCCATTTGCCCATAACTCTACCCATGCCAACAGTTGATTAATCTGAAACATTTCACAGTTCATGACATTCTGAAAACTATCATATCCTGCTGAAAATTGTCATTAAGAAGAAGCATGCAAAATATTTGCACTTACACTCAAATGCTTCAGTATTTGTGGCCTGCTTTCCACTCTGAATATGTGAATTGTTGTTTCGGAGTGAAAACAACATCTCCCCCTTCTATTCAGACTGAATTCCTTTTCAGTCGGGCTTCAGGCCATGCCACAGTACAGAGACGGGATTGGTCGCCCTGTACGATGACTTGTTGAGGGAGGCCGACAGCGGTAAAATTTCTTTGTTGGTCCTCCTCGACATCTCAGCGGCCTTCAATACCGTCGACCACGGTATCCTCCTGGGGAGGCTCTCTGAGTTGGGTATCGGTGGCTTCGCTCTAGCCTGGCTCCGTTCCTTCTTGGAGGACCGCCCCCAGAGAGTGCAGCTTGGGGAGAGTATTTTGGCCTCATGGAGTCTCAATTGTGGGGTTCCACAGGGATCGATCATCTCCCCAATGCTGTTTAACATCTATATGAGGCCGCTGGGTGGGGTCATCAGGGGATGTGGAGCATCGTGCCATCAATATGCTGATGACACCCAGCTCTATATTTCCTTTTCAACAACTGCAGGCAATGCCGTCCTGTCCCTCCAGCACTGCCTGGGGGGCCGTACAGCAGTGGATGCACGAGAACGGGCTGAGGCTGAACCCGGACAAGACGGAAGTTCTGAGGGTGGATGGTAGCTTGGGAAACTCCCTCATGTTTGGGGGGGTGGCCATGGCCGCGAAGAGTGGGGTCCGCAGCCTGGGGGTACACCTGGACCCGATGCTCACCATGGAAACGCAGGTGGCATAGGTAGTCCGCACTGCCTTTTTCCACCTTTGGCGGATTGCCCGGCTGTGACCTTACCTAGACACGGGGGCGCTCACTACCTTAGTACATGCACTCGTAATTTCTACATTAGACTACTGTAACATGCTCTACATGGGGCTTCCTTTGAAGCTGATGCGGAAACTTCAAGTGGTGCAGAATGCGGCGGCCAGACTCCTTATTGGAGTGAGAAAATACCAACATATCTCTCCAACTCTGGCCATGCTGCACTGGCTGCCCATCTGTTGCCGCATTTACTTCAAAGTGTTAATGCTTATATATAAAGCCCTAAACGGTTTAGGACCTCGATGCTTGGCGGAACGTTTACTCCCAACTAGTTCTACCCGTGTCACCTGCGCAAGCCAGGAGGTGAGACTGAGGAGCCTGACGCTGAGGGAGGCCCGGAAAGAAAGAACTAGAAACCGGGCTTTCTCGGCGGTGGCTCCTCGTCTCTGGAATAACCTACCTCTGGAGATTCGCGCTGCACCCTCGCTGGGTACTTTTAAGAACCAACTAAAAACATGGATGTATAGGCAGGCCTTCCCTTCCAGTTAATTCCTGTCCTCTTTCCTTTTTTCCTCTTTATTTGATTTATTTTTATTTTTCCCATCTTATAGAATCATTTAATTAATTAATTGTTATAAATTTTTTTAGAACTTCTTATTCTTATGTTGTAAGCCTCCTAGAGTGGTCGAAATGACTAGATAGGCGGGTTATAAATACAATAAATAAATAAATAAAATAAATAAAATTCAACACATACAGCTATTCCCAGCATGGAAATGACTCTCCTTACCTCTCATATACGTATGTGTTAAAGATGAGGAATTGAGAGAGAGAGAGAGAACAATTCTTTTTCAGCATTAATACAGCTGAATAGACAAAACTGATAAGGTAAGCCCCCTCATGTGATGAACATGTTGATTAATTTCTATTTTCCCCACATTGTTCCATTCCATTCCAAATCTGAAGGAATTTGTCAGTTTTGGCAAATGGGGATTTTTAAACCCATCTTTAACTGACATACTTGCTTGCCTTTGCAGGTAGAAAGGACTTCCTTTTAATACTGATAAAACAGACCTCACATGCTTGCCTACCAAACAATTTTAAAGCAGTAACAACAGAAAAACTGGTTTATTCCATCTTGGATGTGTCTTAAATACTTTGCACAGAAAAAGATGCTTTGACGGTATTGAAATGAAGTACAACCCCCTTTTAAAACATATTTTACCTGTGTGACATTTGTATTCCTTCAATCACTTGGAGAACAGAAGTATGTTTTACTGCACTACTTCTCTAGATTAATAATGTTTCAATCTAAAGTATTTGCATAATGCCATATTTCTCATAAAAGAATAGAATTGGACTACAGGGTATTAATTAGCCTTATGGCTTTGCGTTGCCACTCTGTATACAAAACAATATTGTTACCTATGCTTGTTGAATTTTCATGGTTACAGAAATAAATACTTATTTAGCCCAGAGTGCATTAAAGAGTATACTGCTTTCACATAATTGGGAGTTCAAGGGAGCAAAGACTAATGCCAAGGATTAATAGACTGAAAACACTAACACATTCATGCCATACTTGTTAAATGAGGTCTCCTTTTATGCTCAGTTTGTTCCACTGGTGCATGAAACAACACATGAATTCCATATTGTTCTTGTTGTTATTTTGCTAAGCTTTTCTTCTGCTTCAACCAAAGATATCACCTCAGAGGCCAAACTATGGATAACATATAATTCATCACTGGAGTTGAATCTGTTAATTTTCCAGCAATGTGATCAGGTATCTTATTTAGGTATCAGGCTGTCAGGCTGCAGTGCCAGAAGTTGGGAATTTGATTCTTCACTGTGCTCTGATTGTACTGTATTTAATGATCCACAGGAAAGATGGGGGGGGGATCCCTTGGGTCAGACTTCATCTGTCTTTCTGCGCCCACGCAGGGAAGTCCTACTGAAGCGATCTATCCCCCCCACTGTTTTCTCCCGCCTGGGAGAAGATCCACTCTTATGTGGCTTGGATAAGTGGCACAGTCCCAGGAAGCCCTCAGAAGAAGGGAATTGCAAGTATCTTACTAGTTTTTGCTAGAAAACCTTGAAAAGGATTGCCATAATTCAGAATTGATGTGACAGCATGCAATTATTATATTTTAAATACTGCCATTCATACCAAATTCCCTTTTATTTGTTCTCACACTTTCCCCCTTTGTCTCTATGATACCTTAATAGAGTCTAAAATTTACATGAAAAGTTTTTGTTCTATTATTCTGACACCCCAATGTTCCAGTAGTTCTATTTCATTTGAAAATTAAATTTTCAAACATTGACATGACAACATCTTGCAAAACCCTTTTCTGTTTGAGATCCCATGGAAAATCTGGAATAAGGAATTAATTAGAAGAAAATTATGCCCATTTTAAAAACATTGTACAATCTTTTAACCTACAGAAAGAGGAAGATGTGATTCCTCCATCATTTATTTAGATTTTATTTTTGGTAAGTGATTATCAGGAAGAAGAAGAATAGAATAGGAATTTTCCTAACTCTAATTCAGTCTGCAAATTCCCATATATACATCTCTCAAATAATAATGGATACTACAATGTGGAACAAGATGTCAGAGTCCCTAAAACAAACTGACAGATTTCAGAAGCATGCCTAGGTGTGGCATCAATACCATTTTGAACACAAATTTCAGATTCAGGAAAGGTAAGCAAATTCCATGAAGATGCTGAACAGGAGAAGCAAAGAGATGTGGAACTAGAATGTGATAAAAGGCATCTGACCACTAAGACTATCTATTTCCCTATGATTGCACAGGGAAATAGATTGCACTTTGGATTGCTTGTGGAGCTGTCCTGTGAGATCTATTTTCTGGTGATCACCAGTGCATATGGACACGTATTCCAGCCCCAACCCAAACCATGGCCAAACTACTACTTTTTGGAGCGGGGCAACAGTGATTTCTTGGCAGATGGAAAGGCTGCTTTAAGAGAAGTTGCTCCCTGAGAAGTGATCCTTTTCGGTGCAATTGGATGACACTTTTCCAGCTGTTTGATCACATCCTGTTATGTTACCCTGGTTCTTACAGTAACCTAGGCATATTGAAGATTTTGGTTCTATTAAATCCAGCTTCCCATAAAAATATGGAATATAAAAGAACTGTTAACATTTATTTGTTCATTTCCCCATTCTGTCACTGTTGGTTATACTGACCCTTTTTAAAAAAGAGTAAAAGATTAAAAATAACTTGTCATCTTTGCTGAAATTTTTTTCTACTTTCCCCTCCTCTGTCTCCTAGTCTACTTACTATAAAGAGATTTCAAAAACTATAGCATTTTCTGCTCCTTTTCTCTTGTGTTGCAATGCTGTTACAACTATTTTGTGTTAAATGGCATTGTCTTACCCTTTTTCCTGCCAGCCAGAAACAAGAACTATCAACTGCCATTAGTGTCCAGAAAATTTGCAATGCTAAACATTTACCTTCAAAAAAAGTATAGTACCTTTTTCTACTCTATCCACTGCAGGGATTGGCAGTAGTGTTCTACCTGACAAGGTAGTGCAGCCTTTATCAAACTGTTCTGTTTTGAAAGGTTAAAGTACTGATTGCCTTGTGTTATTCTCACTATGAACAGAACAAAACACATAGCTAGAGCAGTGTGAAGTCCAGACTGACCAAACACTTGCGAAGTAGCAAGAACCCTAAAGCAGTATGGCAAGCAGTGGGAAGACATAATGGTGCTGAAGTAATCAGATAACAGGTACTCAAAAGAATACCTCTTAGTGGTAGCATTATCCTCATCTTTCAGATCAAAAGAGAACATGCTGTTGAAGAAATGGCATTGATGCAACAGCCCTCAAAGTCAGCAAGACATCTTGTTGGACTAACAATTAAGAATCCAGCTCTTCTGGACTGGTTTTTTGTTTGTTTTTTAGCTCAAAGTGTGTCTTGACATCCTGAGCCATTTGACACAGCTGTTGGCTGGAATATGTCACAACCAGAAACAAGTGGAATACACACTGTGAGGAACTGTTGAAAACATTTGACTCTGCAATATGCAATGAATTTTTTTTGCAGAAAAGTATTCAAAATACTGAAGAAGTTGGATATTTGTTGCGTTCTTTAGTGGAAACATGCTTAGCAATCAATCAAACAGTTCAACATCAAAAGACAACTGTGGCTGACCCAGGAAAGAAAATGAAAGATAACTCTCAACAGAGAGACAGGGGCTTCTTAGAAATCAAAGGCTGGGAGGAACAATTGGTTGGTGCTGGATGGATTGTTGGTACTTGTTTGGATTGTCTAATCACCCTAGTCCAGAAGAGTCCCTCCCAGCCACACAAACTACAGACAACATGAAATGTTGAAAATAAAACTTCACTAAGTAAGAACAACCATCTTGCTGGGGAATTGCACCTGTTCTGGAAGAGTATCTATCACAACTGTCCCTGTAGTCCATTAGTTTCTTTAAAAGCAAACCCCAGGTTTTGACTCTCTTATTTGACTCGCTTATACCATGCATGATCAGAATTACAAGAAATTGCTGTTTCTCCTATTTGAAAGTCCTTTTTAAAGGACCATTGTTTTAGGCCACAAGAGCATGGAGTCTTTTCAAATAAAGAAAAGTGGGTGGGACAAACAATTCCCTTTCAAGATAAGGAAGACTGGTCCTTAATGTATGTGAGGTAATACAGATCAGCTACAGCTTGGAGCCATTTATTTCTGAATGAGAGTTAAATCAATTCTTTTTTAAAAAAACATTACAACTCAAAACTTTGTCCAAACTTTCCCAAATCTGGCACAGACTGTCTGTTGCAATGGCTCCCAATTTGTTGTTGATCTGAAGTCAAGTTCAAAAATTACAATTTTTTGTTTGGGCTGTCTCATTTTTAGAATTCATTATAAAACATTGATTTGCTGTGTTGCACAATATCTAATGTTGGTATATTTGTGGTGGTAGTGCGAAACAATATAGAAGAGAGTTGGGTTGCAGTGGCTCCACTCCTTGAGGGTAGTGTTGAGAAGTGTCTGTTACATTTCTTTGATACTTTTGAACACCTACAGGTCAAAGTTTACTGCAGATTTGGTCTGAGGTGTCAACAGTACTAAGACTATTAACCATCTGGAGAGAATAGACTGAAGAGTAGATCAGCCCTTGACTCTATATAATTGGGTTGTGTCTAATTTAAGACAAAAAAATCTCCCATGGTAAGTGAGTATATGCAGACAGGTGGGACATCCTTTGTCTTTCCTTTATGCATTTTTATGTTAATAATTTATGGTCCTTTAATGTCATAGACCATAATGAAGAAAGAAAATGACTTACTATTTAATTATATTTTTTATTTCCTTGAATAAAATAAGGATTGATTTTCAATATTTGGTGCCACTCGACTCTGCAGCCAACAAACGCAATGAGATATATGTCATTTAATTCCAGGTGTCCAAGTGAATGATTTAGTTTCTTGTAACTTTAATGATCAATTTAATAAATCAATAATGTTGTAAAGTGTGAAAATAAATTATTGCAAATGAGGACAATAAAGAAAAAACTCCACGTTTAACAGACCAGGAGCAAGAGTGAAGACAGATTTGTCAATGCTGGGCCTGTAGGACAAAGAGTCAAGGATAATAGCTGCAAATATTCCAGAAGTTCAAAGTCAAGACTTTCATTTCTACTCCTTTTGGTTTGTCATTTTCTAGATTCCCCTGATCAAGCTTGTGGGTTACCATGCAGAGTGCCCCTGCATTCAGTAAGAACATATCCAGGCTCAATACATAAGGGTAAAAATCCTGTTTGCAAAAATTTACATTGTGGAAGGCTATAATATCATCATCTGAGGCTTGTAAAATTTAAATTAATTAAAAGCTTTCTATCCTTCACCCTTTTTAGGTTTCAAGGTTCTGTTAGGCTCTCTTTTGCTCTAGTGAACAATCTGGCAGCTGGATGGCTTTGGGGAAACCAGAAATTACTGCTAGTTAACTGCCAGGTGTGATGATTAGACAGTGATTTTGGACATGCAAAACTCACCCCACCCCACCTGAGGTCCCCAGAAGTTTCTGCAGGGCAAAAGGGAGCCCTATAGAGCACTGGAGTCTGAAAAGGCAGAATAGGAAGCTTTCAATTAATTTAAATTAAAGTTTACCAGTGCCAGATGATATTATCAGATTCTGTTTACATAAATTTATGCATGAGGATTTTGCCTATGACATAGTGGCAAGAATGTCTACTACAGCTTGGAAAATTAGTTTTGAAAAAATTACACTAAGCCCCCCCCCTCTCTCTTTTTTTTTTTTTTTTTTGGTGAGTCACTAATATAATTTCCAGCTTCAAAGAAGCAAGTATTTCATTGTTCCCTGCTCAGTAGGAAGTAAAATAGCTGGACCCCATAGCTGTGGCCTTGGACTGGAAGAAATCGGGATCTGGTCTAATTCTGCATGTCCCTAACACAATCTTCTCCACCTCTATTTTGGCTCTTCCATCAGCAGACCTTAACCAACAGAACCGTTTTGCCAAGTGACAGAGATCAGCCAGCAACAAAGGGTCTGCTTGCTGAAGGATGTTTCTGTCAGTGGCAATTCTGCTAACACAAGGGATTGCCCCCTCCCCACAGTCAGTGACTCTTTGCTTTAGGATTGCACTGTTTGTTAGTTTTTAAAATGCTATCAAACCTATGGCCCGAAACACTCCCTCTCTCTTCCACTTCATTGTCACCTCAACCCAAGTAACAGAGGATGAAGCAGTAGCGTGTGTTCACACTTGCACCATGTTTGCTAATTAGTGGTTATACACCAGCCAGAACTTTAACCACCTTTAATTCTTTGAGTCCTCACGAAGGCAGAAAGCCAATGTTGCCTTGCAAGGCGTATCGTAGAAATGGTTGACAGGAATGAAACATGACACAATATGAGAAATGGAAACATGTAGATCCCAGGTCTTCCTCCCATGGCAGAGAGGCTACATCCTGAGCTGGGTAAGCAAAGATCTTCATAACATAGCCTCCTGAAGTTGACACCATGCAGGAAGGTATATGTAAAAAGCTTGGGCTTCTTTGCTTGAAGAGCTGGGGTGTAATATCTAGTCAACAGTTTCTTCTGTTGAATCTTTGAAAACACCATTCCAACACAGTCTGTGTCTTTCATTACTTACACCTAAAAAGCATGCCTGTCAAATCCATCTGACATAAACTTTGGGGATTCTAAATTCTCTGCATAATGAGAGGACACTGGAGCAGGCCTGATGAAGTAAAATCTGATCCACAAAAGCTAGTGAATTGTATGATTTTTGTTAGTGGTTTATAAAGGTATTGCCTGTTCCTATCTTTGTATAGAATAGTAGGCTGATTCATCACAAATAATGAGACAAGCCATCTAGTGCTACTGTTTTGATTAGTCCTTGCAAGAAGGCAAACATTTTGGCAGTTTCTGATTTTGAACATTTACAAAAATACACAAAAACAGTTGTAAAACTTCACAACGTCTGTCTGGGTGTGTTAAAATTTAAAATTCTTCCATCTTGTGGTAAGGAGAAAAATTTTCACAATGAAACAAGTCAAGATTTTATTCCTTAATGAAACTTGATTTGGATTAGTATTTTAAATTGCTCAACAGCCTCTAGTGCATGTGACATAAACTTTACATGCCCACACTAGTGTTTCCAGGAGGTGCTGATGAAATACCTTACAACAATGTTCAGACTGCCAAATTATGCTTGCCTGGAAAATCCAACTGAAAAAGGCCCATGATCTCACTTAATGTGAAAGTGTGTACATTTTAAAAGAGAGATAGTTATTGTTGCAAATTGAGCTGATTCTAGGAATTATGTAGATGGATCTCCTAAGCCCTTCAAAGGGTTACCATATCATGTATGAAGGATAAATAGGTGTACTGTTGCAGATCCACTTTTAAGCATTGATTAAAGTAGAGGTCCTTGTCATCTGAAAGCTTGTCAATTCCTTTAAAAATATATATTTTGCACTGTGTAAAGGTCTGTCTTACCACTGAAGCTCAGCCATGGAAAAAGAGAGTCAATCTGATTTCAACCCAGATTTTACATTTTCAACTATACTATGCTTAAGACTATGCAAAAGCCTTTGACTGTGTGGACCACAACAAACTATGGCAAGTTCTTAAAGAAATGGGAGTGCCTGACCACCTTATCTATCTACTGAGAAACCTATATGTGGGACAGGAAGCAACAGTTAGAACTGGATAAGGAACAACTGATTGGTTCAAAATTGGGAAAGGAGTACGACAAGGCTGTATATTTCCCCCCGGCTTATTCAACTTATATGCAGAATACATAATGCGGAAGGCTGGACTGGAGGAATCCCAAACCGGAATTAAGATTGCCGGAAGAAATATCAATAACCTCCGATATGCAGATGACACCACTCTGATGGCAGAAAGTGAGGTGGAATTAAAGAACCTTGCAATGAGGGTGAAAGAGGAGAGTGCAAAAAATGGTCTGAAACTCAACATCAAAAAAACTAAGATCATGGCCACTGGTCCCATCACCTCCTGGGAAATAGAAGGGGAAGATATGGAGGCAGTGACAGATTTTATTTTCCTAGGCTCCATGATCACTGTAGATGGAGACAGCAGCCACGAAATTAAAAGATGCCTGCTTCTTGGGAGGAAAGCGATGACAAATCTTGACAGCATCTTAAAAAGCAGAGACATCACCTTGCCAACAAAAGTCCGAATAGTCAAAGCTATGGTTTTTCCTGTCGTGATGTATGGAAGCGAGAGCTGGACCATAAAGAAAGCAGACCGCCGAAGAATTGATGCCTTTGAATTGTGGTGCTGGAGGAGACTCTTGAGAATCCCCTGGACTGCAAGGAGAACAAACCTATCAATTCTAAAGGAAATCAACCCTGAGTGCTCACTGGAAGGACAGATCCTGAAGCTGAGGCTCCAGTACTTTGGCCATCTAATGAGAAGAAAAGACTCCCTGGAAAAGACCCTGATGTTGGGAAAGTGTGATGGCAAGAGGAGAAGGGGACGACCGAGGATGAGATGGCTGGACAGTGTCTGCGATGCAACCAACATGAATTTGACACAACTCCGGGAGGCAGTAGAAGATAGGAGGGCCTGGTGTGCTCTGGTCCATGGGGTCACAAAGAGTCGGACACGACTAAACGACTAAACGACGACGATGCTTAAGTTTAGGCCTGACTTTTTATTACTCAGCATTCCCAGGAACTGAAGTCAAATCACTAATATGTAACATGTACATGACAAAGTTCTATTCAACATATTCAATTAAGCAGAACAGAGAGAAGAGACTGCTGAGGGTGTATGTAGGTGGGAATTCAGGCAGAAAGAAGCAATCAGAAAAACCTCCTCTATCTTTATCTGTCTCATGAATTCATAATAATTTACAATGAAGTATTAATTGAATGCCAAAGGCCTGCTTTTTAGAAAAGGTCACAAACAGATGATTCCTTTAATAAAGAATGTGGAAGATTGTTCCAGTTTTGCTACCTTCCTGAAAGACAGAGAGATTTTTCGATCAAAAGAAAATATATTGAGGGAAATTAGAAATTAACCTTGAATAATTTTAATAGATTTTTTAAAAAAGTATTTGGAGATATATATCCTTTTAGCATCGTATATAATACTGTTGCATGTGGAATATAATATAATATATAAATAAAGAATAATATAGAATAGAATGGAATAGAATGAAGAACAGGTCAATGATGAATATGGGAAAGGGGATGGAGAGACTACTTTTGTCCCACAGTCTTATCTCATATGTGGTTTGTGAGGAATGGTATGGAGGGGCTGGTGAGAGACAGTATATATTTTCCAATATCCCCCCCCCCCCGGAGATGTTCATGGGTTAAAGCCAAAATTAGTCCTACCTAGAACAGACCCATAAAAATAAATAAGGCTCATTACTCACAAAGAAGTCCTTGGGACTGTAGTGGGTCTTTTCTAAGTGGGATTAACATTGGATCTTAGAGTGTCTTTTGAATTTTAGACACAGAAGCACATTAAGCATTAACTGGGTTTTTTTTGAAAAAATTAATTTACTTTGTAACACTCTTGTTGGTTTGCCTATTCTGTGCATGCTCAAATCATTATTTTGCCATTTTGAAAGGTCTTTTTTGAGGATAAATATTTCAACCCCTTATTTGAATTCCTTCCAAATTTAAAAAAAGCAGATGTGGCCAAATATTCTCTTTCATTAGTCTTTTCAATTCATTTGATCTTTTTAAAGCCTGGTGATACAGATTTAAAGGTTGCTTGTTTCTTCATGTGGGGTAAAATAGTTACACCTTCAAAAAAATCATAACCCATAAACCCAAAAACTTCCCCAAATTAGGCACAGAGCTAAAGCAAACTGTCCATTACATCTCTGCCCAATTTGATGCTGATCTTAATTCCAGTTTCAAAAGTTTTTTTTTTCATTTGTTTGTTTGGGCTGCTCCCATTTCTAGAATTGCATTGTAGAATGTTGATTTGCTCTACTGAACTCCTATGTAGTGATAATGTAACATTATTTTATAGCAATTTCTCTAATTGTGCGCATGCAACTTGTTTATAGAGAAATGTAGAAAGTATTCTTATCTCAATGAGATGTTCTTAGTCAACCAACTTTTTTTTACTTTTTGTGTTTTCAGCTGTCCAAAAATCCTTAAGTTTGCCAATTCCCCAACTCTCTCCTTCTCTCTCAACATTTTTATATTTTTAAATTTCTCATATGTAGCTGATGAGAGTTTATTTCTTTTCTTTAATTGTGTATAATTTTGTATTCTGGAAGAACTCCTTTCTAGTGTAATTAAGACTGGATGAGAGCGTGATCATGATATTTGTGCAGCTGAGAAACGCTATGTTACCTACCAGGTAACTCTACAAAGGGTGGAAGTCCAAAGAAAAAACACTAACGTAAAAACCGAGAGCCAGTTCAAAACCCACTTTGGTATAGTGGGAGAAGAGAGTCTGATCCTGCTCTATTCCAAATGAAGGAAAATGTTGCCAATGAGTTTTCAAGTTACGATTTTTAAAAAGTAACACTGTCTTACATCATGCAGAACCAAGCAACCTGAACCTCCAGCCAATTCAAAATGGATCAAATACACCAAGAAGATAAAATATGCATACCTGGAGTAAAAATAAAAAATCCCTATTTCCTGCTTTTTATTATTTTATAGAAATTAATATATTTTTAGTTCTATTAGCCTTTTAAGTCTAATAACACATTTTATTACTAAACACAAACATCCACTAACAGGTTATACTTTCATAGTTACATGTTGTAAAATATCAGTCATCTATATAAAACAAATATTTATGATATCCAAACCACTTTAAATGAAATCCAAAGCATATTAATTCAAATATATATACAGTCACAGAGGTGTCTAAAAGATTATCTGAAAGCTAGACACATGTTTATAATATACAGTGGTGCCTTGCTTAACGAGCGCCCTGTTTAATGACGAATCCGCATACCGATATGGATTTTGCGATCGCTTTTGCGATCGCATTGCGATGTTGACTATGGGGAAAAATTGCTTTGTGATTTTTCCCCATAGCCCAATTTCCCCCCAGCTGAGTGGCGGGAGCTTTGAAGGAAGGGTCCTTCCGAAGCCACCGCCTGCATTCCCCTTCGGAAGGGGCATTTCCGCCCAGCTCAGCGGGAGCCCCGCCGCTCAGCTGGGGGAAAATGTCAGTGGTGGGTGGTGGCCTTGGAAGGACCCCGAAGCCACCGCCTACCGGCGACATTTTCCTTCCGAGCTCTCAAAGGGCCCCCCTCCGACATTGGAGAAAGCCCTTTGAGAGCTCGGAAGTCTCTCAGCAGTGGTGGGGCAGGGTAGGGTGGATCTGGATGGCTTCCAGGCAAAGCACTGGAAGCCTTCTGGGCCCCCCCACCCTTCTGCCACCGCTGCTTGAAGCCGCCCCGCGCTGTCTATCCCAGCCATGCTCGGACTACCAGGAGTCTGAGCATGGCTGGGATAGGTGGTGTGGGGTGGCTCCCGGCGGCAGGGGGAGAGTAGGGGGGTCCAGAAGGGTTCCAGTGCTTTGCCTGGAAGCCTTCCGGAGCCCCCACCCTGCCACCGCCACCGCCAATGCTTGAAGCCACACCATGCTGCCTATGCCAGCCATGCTCGGACTCCCAGGAGTCCGAGCATGGCTGGGATAGGCGGCGTGGGGAGGCTCCCAGCGGCAGGGGCAGGGTAGGGGGGTCCGGAAGGCTTCCAGACAAAGCACTGGAATCTGTCCGGACCACCCACCCACCCTGCCGCTGCTGCCGCTTCGAGCTGCCCCGTGCCCGGTTTCCCAGCCAGGCTCAGACTCCCGGGGGAGTCCGGAAGGTTTCCAGGCAAAGCACTGGAAGCCGTCTGGACCACCCACCCACCCTGCCGCCGCCGCTGTTTGGAGCCGCTGGCCGGCAGGCCCTTCGGGGCGGCCGCAGAGGAAGGCTCTCAGCGGCAGTGGGGGCAAGGTAGGGTCGATCTGGATGGCTTCCAGGCAAAGCACTGGAAGCCTTCCGGACACCCCCCACCCTGCCACCGCCGCTGCGTGGAGCCGCCCCATGCCCAGTTTCCCAGCCATGCTTGGACTCCCAGAAGTCTGAGCATGGATGGGATAGGCGGCGCGGGGCGGCTCCCAGCGGCAGGGGGAGAGTAGGGGGGTCCAGAAGGGTTGCAGTGCTTTGCCTGGAAGCCTTCCGGAGCCCCCACCCTGCCACCGCCACCACCAACGCTTGAAGCCGCCCCGCGCCGCCTATCCCAGCCATGCTCGGACTCCCAGGAGTCCGAGCATGGCTGGGATAGACGGCGTGGGGAGGCTCCCAGCGGCAGGGGCAGGGTAGGGGGGTCCGGAAGGCTTCCAGGCAAAGCTCTGTAAGCCGTCCAGACCACCCACCCACCCTGCCGCCGCCACTTCGAGCTGCCCCGCACCCGTTTTCCCAGCCATGCTCCGACTCCCGGGAGTCTGAGCATGGCTGGGATAGGCGGGTGTGGGGCTGCTCCCGGTGGCGGAGGCAGGGGGGGTCCGGATGCCTTCTAGGCGAAGCACTGGAAGGCATCCGGACCCCCACACACACACCCTACCGCCACCACCACTGCTTGGAGCCACTGGCCGGCAGGCCCTTCGGGGCGGCCGCAGGGGAAGGGTTCCCCCCACCGTTGTTCCAAAGCGCTCCAGCCGGCAGGCGCTTCGGAACGGCGGCTGGGGAGCCTTCCCCCACAGCTGCTCCGAAGCGCCGGCCAGCATTTTCTTGGCGGGCTCTTCGGAGGGGCCGCAGGGGAAGGGTTCCCCCACCGTCATTCCGAAGTGCCCCGGCCGGCCAGCTGTGTGAAAATGGGGGCTGTTCCTCCCAAAGACCCCATTTTCACACAGCTGATTGGTGGTTCCAAAATGGCCGCCCTCGCTGCCCTCGCTTACCGAGGTGGCGAAAATGGCAGCCCTATGGAGGAAACCTCACATAGCGGTGAGTTTTCACCCCATAGAAATGCATTAAACGAAGTTTAATGCATTTCTATGGGGTTTTCCCTCCCGCATTGCGATGTTTCTGTATAGCGACGATTAATCCGGAACGGATTAATGTCACTATGTGGGGCACCACTGTATACAGTTCCTTTAGTAATAAACAACCATCCACTGTGAAGCCTGAACAATAATTCATACAAAGTGCTAAATTCATTCATTGAGGTGCTTAATTCATATAGTCCCTATCTTGTTATGCTCGATGTTTCCTTGAGAGGTTTTTCAAAATCTTCACTGCTACTCTTCAGAATCTAGTTTGCTTTGATAGCAAGCTGCCCTTGTTTCTTGGTAATAAACTGTCCAATGCTGCTAATGCTCTCCTATCAATTGCTTCTGCTCTCTTTCTGGCATTTTTAATTATTCCTATAGGATAGCTTCTATTATTGAAATCTACTGCCATCCTATGGCTCTCCTCTAGAAATACTCATTCCTGGCTTGTATTTCTTTCTAATCTGAGGAACTGACCTAATGACAAATTCTTTCCCAAATGAAGGGGGTGAAATGACCTGTAATGTAAGAAGGTGTTATGGTCCATCTCTTTTCTGAATGGCCATATGAACAATCTATTAGTTACTGAACAGAATACTATTGTATCTAAATATGAAATGTGATTACTGTCTCATTGCCAGTTGAATTTGATGTTACAGTGTGGCATTTACCCCTTGGCCCCTGCTTGTTTCACCAAACACAGGGCTCACACGAGTATCCCAACATACCCTCTAACATGCTGCCACCAGTTGATCTCTTTCTCAACCTATAATTCCTATGAAAGACAGGTACATTCAGTATTAAACTTTCAAACAGAAACAGATTTATTGATTACAAGTTGTTTTAGTACTAGTTCTTAAGCACATTCTTAAAGGTACACAAAGCTTCTGTATTTTACTTTAACCTCTTCCATCTTAATTAATACAGGTCACACTCTGACTCATCACTCCTTAAACACACTCTCTCTGCCTCCGACTCCAAAACTCTTTCTTCTCTGTCTCTGAACTTCCCAGACTCTGACTCACCCCGTTCCTCCAGACTCTCTGGCTCTGCCTCCCAGCAGCTCCCATTGGTGCAGGCCAATACCATTATATATATAGGAAGACAGGGTGTTCGCTACATACAGTCTATCATATTAAGCCTCTCACAACGAGAGATAGAAACTGTGTTGCAAATGAGAACACTTCTGTCTTCTCTGTTGAAATCCCATCAAAAAATTATTGCAGCAATACAAACTCCCTTACTTAAAGCAACCCAAGTTTTTGTTAAGTCCAAACACGGAAATAACAGAAGGATTAATGTCATCTGCCAAATAATTACTAAACACAGTGGGTGAGAACTGCATTCTGAGTGGGAAAACAGTATTGGCCATTTTCCCCAAACTTCACCAAATATCATTTCAACTGGACAAAGTCCAGGATTCACCACATAGGTGCTCAAATGAGAATCCAATTCTGCAAAACCTTACTTGCCTGGGAAACAATAATGAAGCCGCTGAATCCACAACCAGAAGGGGAGTATATGTAAGTCCCATTGCTTGTAAACTGACCAAATAACCCTCAACGTTGACAATAATTTTACAAATAGATGGTGCTGGGCCAACAGGCAGAAAGTGCTGGAGTCCTTGAGCAGCTTATTATCTTCCTAGTATTATGATCACACACAGATATCAGAGTGCTGATTGTGATACTGATCACTCCCTGGTGTGTATTAGAGTAAAACTGCAAACAAAGACATTGTATCACATGAAAAAGGAAAAAAGACCATGTATTGACATCAGCAAGACTCGCAATCAAAGATAGTGGAGGAATTTGCCCAAACGCTTGAGGAAACCCTTCCAGGTCCAGCTGGTGCAAATGCACCTGAATGATGGGAACATTTCAAGAATGCTGTTTATAACACCACCTCGTCCACATTTGGCAAGAAGACCAAAAAGACAGCAGATTAGTTTGAAGCCCATTCAGAGGAGTTGATGCTAGCCATCGAGGAAAGAGGAGAGCTCTAGCAGCCTCTCCTAGTGAGTACAACTTGCAGGCTTTTCGAGCTCCAAGTCCAACAGGCTGCCAGGAGATGTTGTAACGATTATTGGCTTCAGCTCTGCTCTCCGATACATACAGCAACAGACACAGGTAACATCAAGGAAATGTATGATGGCATCAAGCAGGCTTTAGGTCCAAGACAGAAGAAATCTGCTGCTTTGAAGGCGTGATCATCCAGGACTGAGCACAGCAGATGGAACACTGGGTGCAGCACTACTCTGAGCTATATTCCTGAGAGAATGTAGTAACAAAAGAGGCATTAAATAACATTGAGTGCCTGCCTGTCTATCTTGGAAGAGTTGGACAATGAACCAACTTGAGCAGAAATAAAAGTGGACTTGCATTCCCTCACCTCCGGCAAGGCACTTGGGAAGGATAACATCCCTGCTGAAGTGCTGAGAGCAGGACTTGTCACAAAGCACAGAAGGTAGTGTCTTTCAGATCTCTGAGAAGGCATCCCTTTCCATCATCCAAATAAACGGGGTTGAGATGCTCCACTGTGGTTGTCATCAGGAAAGATAACACCTCAGAAGAAATTGAGACCAAGTGGGAGCAGAAAGGTGGAGGAACATGCTTGTCTGCTCCAAAAGTCTCAAGAAGCTGTTACCTGGATTGAGCGTTGGTCGCCATGTTGCAGACATGACATAATTTGTGAGTACCCAGAACTGTTGCTCCAGAGTGATTAAAGAAGAATAAATATTTCAGTTGGAGTAAAGAGGCTCAATAAAGATAAGAAATCAGACTTTTAAAGAAAAAAATTGCTGGACATTGATTTGGAGTATATATATCTACAGTTTTTCATAGTTAAAGCTGCCTTTAACTGCATATCTCTAAGACGGGGAGTGATTAGACTCCAAAAATGACAAAAACAATTAAAAGTAATCTGTCTTCCTCTTTCTGAGCCTTTTGCAGATATAAGGAAAATTGTTTTGGCTATTATTATCTGAGTGGAACAAACAACACCAGGCTCTTCTTTTCTGAAGTCAGTGGTTTATCTTGGAACTGGCAAGTATCCAAATGCATATCTCTAAGAGTTTAGAAGAACTGCATAACTGTACCATATCTTTCAAACAGTGATAAGTCACAGTTACAGCTGGGGAGAGAGAGTAGAAATTATAAACTTTACTTTCTACATAACAAGAAACTCTGGGAGTTACAGTCATAACCGAAACACAGTCTGTGGAATACAAATCTGCTTCTGTTTTACTTTTTTGTCTATTTTGGTATTTTGGTACTTTGGTACTTGGCTTGCTGCCATGCTAAATTGTAGATTACAAATGTGGAATACAAATATACATAATATTTGATGAAGAAACTCGGGGAGTTTACAGCCAGATGGAAACATAAACTGTGGATTAAAAATTTAGTTTTTCTTCTTCCTTTTCTCTTGGCATAGTGGCTTGTTGATATATCAGTTTGTGGATTACAAATGTTGTAGACCTGAGAATACAAAACTGGATTAAAAATTAGCTCCCCCACTCCTCAGAACTATATAACTGGAAATTTATGGTGATGAACTGATGGACTGTGTCTGATTTTGTTTTACTGATTTGGAAACTCTGACCTTAAGCTACTAAGGAGGTAATAACACCATCTGAACTTTAGATATTAAGGAGGTAATAACACCATCTGCTGGAGATTTCGTCTTCATGGATTGCTGCCTTGTCATGGCGAAGGGGCTTGAGTAACTCAGAGAAGCTGAGATAGACAGGTCTGACTAAACGCAATCCACCTGGAACAGGAACTGGCAAGCCACTCCAGTATATTTGCCAAGAAAACTCCATGGACAGAAACAAAAGGCTAAAAGATATGACGCTGTAAGATGAGCCCCTCAGGTTGGAAGGCATCCAACATGCTACTGAGGAAGAGCGGAGGACAAGTACAAGTAGCTCCAGAGCTAATAAAGTGTTTGGGCCAAAGCCGAAAAGACGCTCAGCTGTGGATGTGCCTGGAAGTGAAAGGAAAGTCCAATGCTGCAAAGAAAAATACTGCATAGGAACCTGGAATGTAAGATATATGAACCTTGGTAAACTGGATGTGGTCAAACAGGAGATGGCAAGAATAGACATTGACATCCTGGGTGTCAGTGAACTAAAATGGATGGGAATGGGTGAATTCAATTCAGACAATTATCACATCTACTATTGTGGGCAAGAATCCCGTAGAAGGAATGGAGTAGCCCTCATAGTCAACAAAAGAGTGGGAAAAACTCTAATGGGATATAATCTCAAAAATGATAGAATGATGTCAATACGAATCCAAGGCAGACCTTTCAACATCACAATAATCCAAGTTTATGCAACAACCACCAATGCTGAGGAAACTGAAGTTGACCAATTTTATGAAGACTTACAACACCTTCTAGAACTGACACCAAAGAAAGATGTTCTTCTCATTATAGGGGATTGGAATGCTAAAGTAGGGAGTTCAAAATGAAGCAGGGCAAAGAGAACAAGCTGGTAATCACAAACACTCTTTTACAACAACACAGGAGGCGATGCTACACATGGAAATCACCAGTTTGATTATATTCTCTGCAGCCAAAGGTGGAAAAGCTCTATACAGTCAGCAAAAACAAGACCTGGAACTGATTGTTACTCTGATCATCAGCTTTTCATAGCAAAATTCAAGCTTAAACTGAAGAGAGTTAGAAAAACCAGTGGGCTAGTCAGATATAGTGAAGTACACATTTAAGGAACTCGATTTGGTGGACAGAGTCCCTGAAGAAGTGTGGATAAAGGCCTATATCATTATACAGGAGGTAGCAACAAAAACCATCCAAAAGAAAAGGAAATTCAAGAAAGCAAAGTAGCTGTCCAACGAGGCCTTAGAAATAGCAGAGAAGAGAAGGGAAACCAAATGCAAGGGAGATAAGGAAAGTTACAGAAAATTGAATGCTGACTTCCAAGGAATAGCAAGCAGAGACAAGAGGCTTTCTTAAATGAACAATGCAAAGAAATAGAGGAAAATAGTAGAAAAGGAAAAACCAGAAAATTGGAGATATTAAAGGAACCTTTTGTTCAAAGATGGACATGATAAAGGACAAAAATGGGAGGGACCAAACAGAAGCAGAAGACATCAAGAAGAGGTGGCAAGAATACAAAGAGGAATTATATCAGAAAGATTTGGATATCCCGGACAACCCAGATAATATAGTTGCAGACCTTGAGCCAGACATGCTGGAGAGTGAAGTCAAGTGGGCCCTAGAAAGCATGGCTAACAACAAGGTCAGTGGAGGTGATGGGCTTACAGTTGAATTATTTAAAATCTTAAAAGATGATGCTGTTAAGGTGCTACATTCAATATGCCAGCAAGTTTGGAAAACTCAGCAGTGGCCAGAGGACTGGAATAGATCTACATCCCAATCCCAAAGAAGGGCAGTGCCAAAGAATGCTCCAACTACCATACAATTGCACTCATTTCACACACTAGCAAGGTTATGCTCAAAATCCTACAAGGTAGGCTTCAGCAGTATGTGGACCCAGAACTCCCAGAAGTACAAGCTGGATTTCGAAGGGGCAGAAGATCTAGAGACCAAATTGCTAACGTGCGCTAGATTATGGAGAAAGCCAGAGAGTTCCAGAAAAACATCTACTTCTGCTTCATTGACTACACAAAAGCCTTTGACTGTGTGGACCACAGCAAACTATGGCAAGTCCTTAAATAAATGGAAGTGCCTGACCACCTTATCTATCTGCTGAGAAATCTATATGTGGGACAGGAAACAACAGTTAGAACTAGATGTTGAACACTGATTGGTTTAAAACTGGGAAAGGAGTATGACAAAGCTGTATATTTCCCCCCGGCTTATTTAGCAAAAGGCTAGACTGGATGAATCCCAAACTGGAATTAAGATTGCCGAAAGAAATATCAACAACCTCCGATATGCGGATGATACCACTCTGAAGGCAGAAAATGAGGAGGAATTAAAGAACCTCTTAATGAGAGTGAAAGAAGAGAGTGCAAAAATGGTCTGAAACTGAACATCAAAAAAAAAACTAAGATCACGGACACTAGTCCCATCACCTCCTGGCAAATAGAAGGGGAAGAGACGAAGGCAGTGACAGATTTTACTTTCTTGGGCTCCATAATCACTGCGTATGGTGACAGCAGTCACGAAATTAAAAGATACCTGCTTCTTGGGAGAAAAGTGATGACAAACCTTGACAGCATCTTAAAAAGCAGAGACATCAGCTTGCCAAGAAAAGTCCACATAGTCAAAGCTATGGTTTTTCCTGTAGTGATGTATGGAAGTGAGAACTGGACCATAAAGAAAGCTGATCACCGAAGAATTGCTGCTTTTGACTTTTGGTGCTGGAGGATGCTCTTGAGAGTCCCCTGAACTGCAAGGAGGATAAACCTATCCATTCTAAAGGAAATCAACCCTGAGTGCTCACTGGAAGGACAGATCCTGAAGCTGAAGCTCCAGTACTTTGGCCATCTCATGAGAAGGGAAGACTCCCTGGAAAAGCCCCTGATGTTGGGAAAGTGTGAAGGAAAGAGGAGAAGGGGATGGCAGAGGACGAGATGTCTCCCAACTCCGGGAGGCAGTGGAGGACAGGGGGGCCTGGTGTGCTCTGGTCCATGGGGTCATGAAGGGTTGGACATGACTAAACAACTAAACAGCTAAACAACAACATTCCTTCAGTAGAATCTGATATCCTTTTATTCTGCTGCTTATTTTTTATTTTCGTTCCTTCAGTAGAATCTGATATCAGGTGTGGTGCTGCTCTTGTTTGTATCTTTAGGATCTCCTTTATCTTCACTGGCAGCCTTTGTAAGTTTGAATTGGTTTTCCTCATGTAATGAAACCTTGTTAGCATTAACAGGTTCAACTTTCAATGAAACTGATATTTTGGATATTGAGAGTTGTGGCCTCCTCCTCATACGTCACAGAGGGGACGCCACTTCACACTTTCTTTCTCTTAACACGCTGCCACCAACCACACACATATATCTGACTCCTCAGACAAAGGTATGGATTTTAAAAATAAAAATTATTGTTTATTGGTACAACTTAATATATAGTAAATCAATGTATGAACTGAATAAGTCAATCAATAAAATAAAGAATCCCTTCAGTCACTCTATCACTCAGACCTTATCTAACACAGTACTTCATAACATACATCCCTAACTCAAACTGAAACTCTCCTTCTCTGGTTCCTATCTCTCTTTTCTCATCCTAGCTTATCCATCTTTCACACATCATTCACTCCCCCCTTATATACATAGCTCCACCTCCTGGAGTCCCACCTCCTGCCCTGCTATAGGCAGATGAGCTCCAGCATAACATTGATAGGCAGGTGACGTCATCGCAGCCGTCACATACCTCCCCGCTTAATAAGTTGTTTTGCGATGAAAAGCTATAGTGCTTTTCAACTCAAAACAACAGCAGGTAAATTATATCAATAACCACAACATTTCAATAACAGTTATAAACATAGCACATTTCTATGCATACACATACCTACCAATAATACCTACTTCCAAAAAAATAATTGCACATATAATAAGGCATTGAACAATATACTCAACATTTCAGTACATATCATAACCATTTACATTTAGATATACTTTAAGAGTCCATATCAATTCATCCGTTGTCTTCTGGTCTTCTGGAAAAGGTGTCAGTAACATAGTTCATTGTCCATTTGACAACCTTACCCTCCAAGTCATAGTCCTGCAAAATGCGAGCCCACCTCATTAGTTCACAGTTCTGGGCTTTCATAGTCTTTGGCCATATAAAAGGTGAATAGTCCACGCCCCAAATGAAGTGTCTTTTCCAGATGTAGGCCCTCACTCTCTGGATCACGTAAACGATGGCCCAACACTCTTTTCCAATGGTCGACACGTGCTTTTCTCTCTTTCAAAGTTTCTGGATCAGGTAGGACACAGGATGCTGGTCTCCGTTGCCATCACACTGGTACAGACGGCTCCTACTCTGACCTTTGAAGTATCGGTGTGGACGATTCTTGTTTTAAGTTTGGAGCATGCAACACAGGGTGGTTGGTAAATGCTTCTTTTAGCTTTCCAAAAGCCACCTTGCAGTCATTGGACCATGGAACGAGATCCTTGCTCCTTTTCTTCATCGGCTCTGCATCAATCTGATGTAACATTCCTTTGGCTACATTAGGTTTGGTGTAGAAAACCTGCTGATACTTATTAACTAATGTTAAATCACTCTGCTGTTCTATGAATAGAGCAGGGCTGATCTGCACCTCCTCTGAGATGAACTTTTGCTGACCCCTCCCTTTCCAGAAAGGTAACTCATGTTCTCTTTTATCACCTGCTTTCATTTCAAACAGCACAATTTTTTCTTCACTATAAGAAGGCTTAAGGGCATTCACATGAACAACCCTTTTGTCTAGTTGTTCAACTCCCTCAAGAATGTCATTGAGGTTACTCATTTCATGAACAACTCCATATGGACTGTTCCAGTTCAGTTGTAACTTGTTCCCCTTGATGGGCCTCACCAGAAAGACCTCATCTCTAGGAATAAACTGAAGTTCCCTAGCCCTTTTGTCATACCACAGTTTCTGTTTGACTTTTTGTGGTTTTAGATTCTCATCAGCCAAATCTAGATTTCTTTTGAGGTTGATTACCACAGAGTCTGCACATGTGATCACATTTTGGGGGTCTTCTTTAACAATCTGATCCCAATTTTGCTTAATTAGATCAAGCGGACCCCTCACATGTCTCCCAAATAATAGCTCAAAAGGGCTGAAACCAGTACTCTCTTGTGGGACTGATCTGTAGGCATATAAAAGTAACTGTGGGTTTTGGTCCCAGTTCTTATGGTTCTCAGCTAAATAGGCTTTGATCATCCTCATGAGGGTCACATTGAATCTCTCTGCCAACCCATCACTTTCCGGATGATAGGGAGAATTCTCTAATTGTTTTACTCCACAAATCTGCCACAATCTCTTCATAAGTTTGGAAGTAACTGATGTTTTTATAAGGTCTGCTTCAATACTTTTAACAGGTGTAGAGATTTCTGGTAAAGGGCACATCTTAACCTCAGTCTGGTCACTGTTATAACTCTGTTTCTGGCACATATCAACTTTCTGACAGAAATTTCTAACCTGTTTTTCTATTTCAGGCCAATGAAACTTCTGGGTTATTCTCTGGTTGGTTTCAATTATACCCAAATGTGCATTAACTAAGTCTGAATGTCCCTTTTCCCAAATTATTGAATCATATTTATCTGGTACCATTAACTGGCTTCTAATCTCAAGTTCCCCTTTTGAAACATTTATGTATTTTTCTCTGTATAGCAACCCTTGTTTAGGGGATAATCCTTTGCCAGCCACTTTTCCAAAATAGGATCTGTTAGCTGCTCATGGACAAAAATATTTTCCTGAGGTATTTCCAGAGAAATTGCCTCAGCTTGGGGTAGATTTCTAACTTCCTCTTGAGAATCAGTAATCTTTCCTGCTGCCTCATTTTGTTCTGGTAGTGATTGTGTAATCACAAAGGCACTCTTGACATGTTTTGAGAGATCAGTGCCTATAAGAACTGATGTAGGAATTTGAGAAGAAACCCCAACTCGCCAACTTCCCCGCCATCCTTGATAATCAATTAAAACTTCTGCTACAGGCAAAATCACTATCTCCTTCCCAATTCCTTTGAGAGTCAAGTTCTGATCAGGAATTATACATTTCTGAGGTACAATGTCTGAGTGGCAGATGGAAACCTGAGAGCAAGTGTCTCTTAAGGCTGTATAGTTATGTCCAAAAAATTTTATTCTGTCCCCAGCTGATTCCAGTAACTGCGAATTTGTCTGAATATACAGGCAATGTCTAATTTCAGCTATAGGCAGATCTTCATAGTCGCTTGTATTCTGCCCACTCAAAGTATCAATTTCAGAAGAGCTAGCTGCTGCCTCTGGTTTCGTTTCCATGGCTACAGAGCTACCTCTAGAGGGAGTCATCTGGCTGTTCTGTATACAATATACAGACTTGGCATCTTTTAAATTCACTTTCTGAGGAGAAATTTCTTTATTTTGTTTTGTCTGAAAACATTGAGAAGCAATGTGTCCTCTCCCTTGACAAGAAAAGCAAATTTTATCTCCCCATGAGCTTTTGTTAGTGAATCTTTCTGATTTTTCTTTTCCCTCCATATCTGGTTCCTGGACTGGCTCTGCCCAGAAGTTTTATCAACAAAATGGCTGCCCATTTTAGGCTGACCCTGACCTAGCCCTTTGGAGTACTTTGGGTCCCATGTTTTCCTCATGCCTCTTCCCTCATAATTCACAGGCTCCCTTATTTGAGAAATAAAATCAGCAATCTGAGCAGTCTGTCTAATGTCCGAAGGTTTCTTTTCCTGTACTAAATATTTAAGTTCACCATGGAGTAAGGAATAGAACTGCTCCAAGCCTACAATATCTTTTAATTGTTGAAAAGTGTGTACATTCTCCTGTTCTAGCCACCTGTCCAAACACCTCTCTAAGTTAAAACCAAGCTGTGTATAAGTTTCATCTGATTTCTTTGTAAGCTTTCTGAATTTCTGTCTTAGGTGTTCTGAATTTATGCCAAATCTAAGAAAAAGCATCTTTTTAAACTCTGAATAATCTTTACTGAGTTCAATTGGCATATCAGCATAGACTTCCGCCATTTTCCCACTAATCAGAGACCTTAAAATTATCATTTTCTCTGCTTCTCTGAGAGAAAAATCTGAGGCTGTTCTCTCAAAACTCTTAAGGAACGCTTCAACAGAATCCCCTTGTTTATAAGAAGGAAATTTCTTTAAATCTGCTTTCGATAATTGGCTCTCCTCGTTTTCCCTATTATTATTATTATTCTGGTTCAGTAATTCCATTCTTCTTATCTCAAATGCCATTTTCTCTTTCTCTAAGGCAATTCTCTCTCTCTCCAATCTTTCCTCTTTTTCTAATTGTTTCATTCTTTCCTCTTGTTCTAATTGTTTCATCCTTTCCTCTTGTTCTAATTGTTTCGTCCTATATTCATGTTCCTGGGCTAATTGAATTTTCCTCAGTTCTGATAACTGTTCCCCATTAATTCCTTCCTCCTGCTCTGAGGTAAACCTGTCCCCTTCTTCATAAAACACCTCTCCAGCTCTTTCAGACATCTCTGGAGATTTTGGCTCACTTTCAGCCCTTTTACTGCATGTTAAAGGCATGTTTCTTGCACAGAAGGCTCCTCACTATTTCCAAGCCTCTGTTTAAAATACTTTTTTCCCTTTCCTGTGTTAAGGTCTGATATATATATTAGCAGTGTGCTCCAACTGATCTAACACTAGAAACTGTAACCAAGCTTCTCTAGTGTCTTCTTTTCCCCTTTCACTGGCCTCTTGCCAAATTCAGGATACTTTATTTTATATTACTGCCTTTGGCTGCTTTTATATTCACCACAGCTCTGCCCACTCACAGGAGCTGTTCAAAATGGAGATCCCTCAGCTTTGCTGCGCTTGGTCTGTCCTCTCAGAGTTCACCTAACTCAGGACCCTCTGACCAATTTGCCACAGCCTCTGCTTTTGGGCTAATCTCCCTCACAAAATTGACCTTACAGAGCTCATAAATCAGTTTTCCACTCTGAAGCTTAAGTGCCTCTCCACTAGATATGCTCCCCGTGAGTCAAATCCTAGAGAGTTACCCACACTTTCCACTTCAGGTGACACTAACTGAAGTCCTTTTGCTCTGGTCACTCTAGCCAAGGCTTTACTGGCCAACTGGACAACTGGACAACTCGTATCCCACACGCTGGCACCAAATTTTATTGTGGCCGCCTCCTCATACATCACAGAGGGGACGCCACTTCACACTTTCTTTCTCTTAACACGCTGCCACCAACCACACACATATATCTGACTCCTCAGACAAAGGTATGGATTTTAAAAATAAAAATTATTGTTTATTGGTACAACTTAATATATAGTAAATCAATGTATGAACTGAATAAGTCAATCAATAAAATAAAGAATCCCTTCAGTCACTCTATCACTCAGACCTTATCTAACACAGTACTTCATAACATACATCCCTAACTCAAACTGAAACTCTCCTTCTCTGGTTCCTATCTCTCTTTTCTCATCCTAGCTTATCCATCTTTCACACATCATTCACTCCCCCCTTATATACATAGCTCCACCTCCTGGAGTCCCACCTCCTGCCCTGCTATAGGCAGATGAGCTCCAGCATAACATTGATAGGCAGGTGACTTCATCACAGCCGTCATAGGGGTGCATCTGGTTTTGGGTCCAGAAATAAAAGCAGCTCTTTCATGGAGAGGCTGGCGATTTTATCAACAGTATCAGGAGATAAATTATAATAATCAATTCTGTCTGCAGAGTGTGGGAGCTGACATCTTTGCCATAACCACAAGGGACCTCTGCCCTATGACATCCTCTGTGTTCCCCCACTTATGCTGATGAGTGTCGTGCCTTATCCAACAGATGGCTCAGTATAACAGTCATAAAATCCTTATGTCCTTGAGTGTATTCCTTATTTCTGATAAAATATTCAGTTCTGAAGAATGTCCTCCTCTTCTGAACAAGGCAGTTTTCAGAGGGGTTGAGTGGGTGTTGGCTCCCTCAAACATTGTAGAAACATGTTTAGGATATTGTACAGTTCCTCTTGATCCTTAGTTTCATACTTATCTCCACATCTTTGGACATTATAACAGGAGAGGCCAGGGATTCCACCAATTTTGGCTTACCAAAATCAACATTCATACTGTTACTTAAGTAGCTGTTATCCAGCAGTTGATAATCATATAATACATTTTCTGATAAATCAATAGGGAGGTCCATTGGTTTTCTTGATGTACAAACCATCTCATTAAATTCTCTAAATAGGTTTAAAACCCTTATCTTGGCAGGACTTGTTATCTTGATGTAGTCTGTTATCTTGTCTTGCTTCATCCTCCCTTTGACAGTACAATATTCCTGAGATAACTCTGTTTTTCCTAATCAGTGCCAGTAAAGCACTCTTCATATCTGCCTATTTCTCTGATATTAGAGGTAGGAGTAATAGTTAAGGGAGTAGTCCTATGCAGCTGAAGCAAAACTGGGTTCATCAAAGACCTCCTTTTCATTGGGGAGTGAGGACACCATCTTCACCAACAGTCTGAAGTTTACCTTTGGATTATTTGAACAACAAAATGAAACAGTTTAGGCTGCTATCAATATCTTTAATTAGGTTTTATGAGTATTCTTCCGACCTTAGACCTCTCCAGCTCTTCATATAGTCTGAGTCTGGTGCCTGATCATAGAACTTCTTTGAAGTCTAGGAAAAAATCAGAAGCCTCCGTTCATCCCAGCTGGCATTTATTCAATTTAGAGTTAACTCCAGTATGAAATCAGACAACCATTTTCAATCATATCAAAATACATCTGGGTATCAAGGTAGAAGTCTTTTGATCATTGCAATGATGTCAGCTTGTCTATTTTTACAAGCTTTATTCATCTACATTGTTTCTGTGTTCCATATGCACAAAAAAACTTCAGACTTGTTGAAAACATCCCAAAGTCTTACAGTTATGGAAAAATTATTGGCACAAATGCTTAAAATTTTTATTAAAACTAAACTTAAGTTGCAGGCAAATACTTGTCAGATTTATCCAAAATACAAGAATACAAAAAAGAATGCTTAATTGCATTATAAAAGTGCAGGATTTCATAGCCTAAAATACACATCGAAAAAGCAGAAAATACTGCTCTAAAATAATCACTTAAAAATACAGTGGTGCCTCGCTTAGCGATGTTAATTTGTTCCGAAAAATCGCTGCTAAGCGATTTCATCACTAAGCGAAATGCGGTTTCCCATTGAAATGCATTGAAAACCAAATAATCCAATCCAATAGGAACGAATTGCCGTCCTTAAGCGAAAATCGCCATAGGAAACATCGCTAAGCGAAACACGGTTCCCCAATTGAAATGCATTGAAACCTATTCAACACATCTCAATGGGGGAAAAAACAAAACAACAAATTAAAAAAGAGTCAGAACAAAGTCAAATTTGGTTAACAAAGGATTTATTAAGTGCACTTTATGATTTCAAACATTTTAAATAGTAAACTTTAACTTTATAAATAACAGAAAAACATTTAAAAAACAGCAAACATGAGGCTGTTTAAACCATCGTTAAGCGAAACAGGGGACCCAAAATTTAATCGCTATGCGAAGCATGGTCCCAACCATCGCTAAGCGAAAATCGCCCATAGGGACCATCACTAAACAAAGTGCAAAAACGATCCAAAAAATCATCGCTAAGTGATTTTGTCGCTAAACGGAGCACCCATTAAGCGAGGCACCACTGTAAAAAGAATTATAACTTTGAGCAATCTTTAGCCTTTAAGTATATTATAATCACACACAGAAAATAATTCTAACTGCTCACTCAGCCAAACCAGTTTGAATCTATGGAGGAAAATCCACATTGCATTCATCTGTTCACATTGTTGTTGCTGCTGCTGCTACATGGTGCTTGACACTCCGTGGACACTCCCCTCAACTGTAAACAACTGGATTTTGTCTGTGTAGTAACTTACTGGGGCTTAATATATAGTAAAAAAACACAATGGGATTTTAAAAAAAAGTTTTATTAGCAAATCAAACAGTATAATATAACATTCCATTCTGTTATCTATTTTCCAAAAAGAAAAACATTGCTTCTATTTAACTTCCTTCTGATTAGTTTTCAGTTATTATTTCCTCTCCCATATAATAGTAAATTAATAGTAATTTTCTTCTCATTCTTTACATTAACAGTTCTTTTAAAAATAGGTTACATTATTATGCATCTGTAAATGACAAATTGGTAGTTGTTTTTATTATAATAACTTTCAGTTAATTTCAAACTTTAACTTTATTTTTCCATCTTTCTCTAAGTATTTCCTTATACCACCCCATTGATTCTCAAATTCTGCTGTATTCTCCCCCTTTAATGATTTTGTCAGTTTATCCCATAGAATAAATTCTTTTACTTTTAGTAGACACTCCTCAACCAATGGTTCTTTATTTTTCTGTTGTCTTGCTATTTGAATTCTAGCTGCTCCTAAAATATATAAATATGTTCTAGTTTCCTGTCTCGATTTTCCCTTTATCATATTTAACAAGTAATTTTCTGGTTTTAGTTCTACTTGAATATTCATGCTCTCAGTTATTATTTTATCAATTTCTTTCCAAAACTTCTTTATTACCTTGCAAGTTCGCCACATGTGGTATAATGATCCCTTTTTTGATTGACATCTTCAGCATTTATTTTTATTAGATTTAGTTATTTTTGCTAATTTCTCAGGTGTCATGTACCATCTGTACAGCATCTTCATGTAATTTTCTTTCAGATCAGTACTTGTAACTAATTTTTGGTTTTCTTTCCATGCTCTATTCCAGTCATCAAATTGTATTGATCTTCCTATATCCTGCATCCACCTGATCATGTTTTCTTTGATTACTTCCTGCTCTATTTCTCTCTGTAGTAATAATTTGTACAATTTTGAAATTTGGTGTTCTTCCTTTCCCCAATTTATCTTATCTGATTCTGAAGTCTCTTTATCAAACCCTATTAATTTATTATCCATATTCATCCTTTCAGAAAGTTGCCTACGAGGGAACCAATGGCATATAATTCCCTCCATCATCACCAACTCCCTCCATGTTCCCCCTTCTCCAAAGGAGACATCGAGTCACCCCACTAATCTCTGGGGTGATTTAACCTTCAAACCACAGCAGAGAGGCTCCCCATGATCAGGAGCTGTTGTCTTTCACCTGTCATGCCCACCCGGAAGTCCAATAGAAAATAATATTGCTTTTACTGGGGAGGAAAAATATTACTTCTGTAAAGTATGGGTGAGACAAATGGACACAGCACATAAGAACTCTGCTTTTGACTAATAGGGAACATAGGTTGCACTGAACATAGATTGCTCGGGTCCTATTTTACCAGCTAGGCAAAATGTTATGAGCCTAAATTAATGGTGGATTAACTTGCTCAAGTATCACTTTACTGTATCCATACTTTAGGAGGAGACTTTTTAAATTCTCCTTTGTTTATTTCCACACTGAACTATCAGCCAGGAAAGAAATTTAGTTAGGCATCCTTCAGTCTCGAAAGACTATGGTAGCGTGCTCTGTATGGAGGACTTGGAACAGCGTCTAGTGTGGCTGAGGAGGCCAATTCGAGAGTGACAATCCCTTCCACACTGAAGACAAATCCAATATGTCCCCTGTCCAGCTCCCTGGTTTTGCTGCTTTAGTGACTTCCTCTTTGCCTCGGCCTGCTGGGCAAGGGTCGCTTCAAATTGGGAGAGCCCGCGATGCAGTGCCTGCCTCCAGGCTGAACGCTCAGATGTCAGGGTTTCCCATCTGTTGAGGTCTATTCCTAAGGCCTTCAGATCTCGCTTGCAGACGTCCTTGTATCGCAGCTGTGGTCTCCCTCTGGGGCGATTTCCCTGCACTAATTCTCCATACAGGAGGTCCTTTGGAATCCGACCATCAGCCATTCTCACGACGTGCCCAAGCCAACGTAGACGTCGCTGTTTCAGTAATGTATTCATGCTGAGAATTCCAGCTCGTTCTAGGACTACTCTGTTTGGGACTTTGTCCTGCCAGGTGATACCAAAAATCCGTCGGAGGCAACGCATATGGAACGTGTTCAGCTTCCTCTCCTGCCGTGCACAAAGGGTCCAGGACTCGCTGCAGTACAGGAGTGTGCTTAGGACACAGGCTCTATAGACTTGGATCTTTGTATGTGTCGTCAGCTTCTTATTGAGCCATACTCTCTTTGTGAGTCTAGAGAACATGGTGGCTGCTTTGCCAATGCGTTTATCCAGCTCGACATCCAGGGAGAGGGTGTCAGAGATGGTTGAGCCAAGGTACACAAAGTCATGAACAACCTCCAATTCTTGTGTAGAGATGGTAATGGGAGGAGGTGAGTCCACGCCCTGGCCCATGACTTGTGTTTTCTTCAGGCTGATCGTTAGTCCAAAGTCTTGGCAGGCCTTGCTGAAATGATTCATGAGTTGTTGGAGGTCTTCAGCGGAGTGGGCAACGATGGCTGCATCATCTGCGAAGAGGAAGTCCCGCATGCATTTCAGTTGGACTTTGGTCTTCGCTCTCAATCTAGAGAGATTAAAGAGCTTTCCGTCTGATCTAGTCCGGAGATAGACACCCTCGGTTGCAGTTCCAAAGGCATGCTTCAGCATGACAGCAAAAAAGATCCCAAAAAGTGTTGGTGCGAGGACACAGCCCTGTTTCACTCCGCTTCGGATGTCAAAGGGGTCTGATGTTGTGCCGTCAAAAACTACAGTGCCTTTCATTCCCTCATGGAAAGATCTGATGATGTTAAGGAGACGAGGTGGACATCCAATCTTGGGAAGTATTTTAAAAAGGCCATCCCTGCTAACCAGATCAATGCTTTTGTAAGGTCTATGAAGGCCACTAAGAGTGGCTGTTGTTGTTCCCTGCATTTCTCCTGCAGCTGTCGGAGGGAGAATACCATGTCAGTGGTGGATCTGTTAGCTCGAAATCCGCACTGTGATTCTGGATACACTCTGTCTGCAAGCACCTGGAGCCTCTTCAGAACAACACGGGCAAGCAGCTTCCCTACAACGCTAAGAAGAGAGATGCCACGGTAGTTATTGCAGTCACCCCTGTCTCCTTTGTTCTTGTACAATGTGACAATGTTTGCATCCTTCATGTCCTGTGGTACTCCACCTTCCCTCCAGCAGAGACAAAAGACTTCATACAGTTCGGTGGTGATGATCTCCTTACAGCATTTCAGCACTTCAGCAGGGATGTTATCCTTTCCAGGTGCCTTGCCGGAGGTGAGGGAGTCCAAGGCCGCTTTTATTTCTGCTAGGGTTGGTTCGCTGTCCAGCTCTTCCAAGACAGGTAGGCACTCAATGTTATTTAATGCTTCTTCGGTTACTACATTCTCTCTGGAATATAGCTCAGAGTAGTGCTGTACCCAGCGTTCCATCTGCTGTGCTCGGTCCTGGATGAGCACACCTGTAGCAGACTTCAAGGGAGCAGATTTCTTCTGTATTGGACCTAAGGCCTGCTTGATACCGTCATACATTCCTTTAATGTTACCTGTGTCCGCTGCTAACTGTATATGAGAGCAGAGCTGGAGCCAATAATCGTTGGAGCATCTCCTGGCAGCCTGTTGGACTTGGCTGCGAGCAGCTCGAAGAGCTTGCAAGTTGTACTCGCTAGGACAGGCTTTATATGCTGCTAGAGCTCTTCTCTTAACCTCGATGGCTGGCATTAACTCCTCTGAATGGGCTTCGAACCAGTCAGCCATCTTTTGGGTCTTCTTGCCAAAGGTGGACAAGGCGGTGTTATAGACAGTGTTCTTGAAGTGTTCCCATCGTTCAGGTGCATTTGCATTAGCCGGACCTGGAAGGGCTTCCTCAAGTGCTTGGGCAAATTCTTTCACTTTTCTTTGATCGCGAGTCTTGCTGATGTCAATACGTGGTCTTCCTTCCTTTTTCGTGTGATATACTCTCTTTGTTCGCAGTTTTACTCTACTACACACCAGGGAGTGATCAGTATCACAATCAGCACTCTGGTAACTGTGTGTGATCGTAATACTAGGAAGGCTGGAACGTCTAGTAAGGATTAGATCGAGCTGATGCCAATGCTTGGATCTTGGATGTCTCCAGGAAACTCTGTGTTGCAGCTTCGTGTTAAAGAATGTGTTGCTGACGCAAAGACCATAATGGCAGCAAAGCTCCAGCACGCGTTGGCCATTTTCATTCATCTTTCCAATGCCAAAACGACCTAGACAAGTGGGCCAAGAATTATGATCAGCACCAACTCTGGCGTTACAGTCTCCAAGAATGAACAGTGCCTCTCTTTCAGGGACTTTTTGGATAGTAGCTGCCAGATCGTCATAGAATTTGTCTTTCACTTCTGGAGTGGATGACAGTGTTGGTGCATATGCACTAATGAGGGTTACTGGTCCTGCTGATGAGTGGAGCTGCAGAGACAGGATTCTTTCACTCCCCACAGTAGGTGGAACAATGCATCTCAGAAGAGTATTTCTGACTGCAAAGCCAACACCATATTCCCTGGTCTAATTCGATGGTTTTCCCTGCTAGAAGAATGAGAAGTTTTTTTCTTTGACAGATCCTGAGTCTGGCAATCTTGTCTCTTGCAGGGCAACAATGTCCATCTGCAGTCTACTCAGCTCCATGTCAATGACAGCTGTCTTGCGCACATCGTCTATTTCTTGCAGGTCGTTAGGAAAGCCGTAGTCGGGAAAGCCAGGGGTCATTGTCCGTACATTCCAGGTGCCCAGCTTTAGGGCAGGCGTTTTCTTACGATTGTTGCATGGTGCACAGTTATCGATCTGCTTGTCGGGTTTGACCCTAAACCCCACGCACCCCGTGAAGTTAACAGACCGTGGCGAGGTAGCACCTTACTGGCTGGGGGCTGCCCAGCTTAAGGCGGGCGGTATCTACCTGGTGAGGTGTAATGACCTCTCCCACCGTCAGAAGTAGCCCCTGGCGTCATGCTCTACGCCAATTGAGCAAGGACTTATAACCGGTAACTGCTACTTCCCGTGTTGTTTCGACGCTGTATGCGAAGCTGGAGTGTCCTCTCCAGAGCACGAAGCCTGGGTAAAATAATATGGAGGATAGGCTGTTACCCAAGCAGCAAATCCCCCCTCTCCACGTCACTGAAATAGTCCAGTGGAAAGGCAAGAGCCAGTACAATTGGTTCCAGTGACGTCGCAGGAGTTGGCGGAATGATATAAACTGCTTCCGGGACTCCGGCTCCGGATTTTGCCTCGAGGTTATCTCCTGAAGCCCTTTCCATAAGTGGATATAGCCACAAGGCAGTGGAGGTTTGAAGTCGGAGTTTTCCTTCTCCTAGATGGGCTGCCTTCCAGGGCTGACGAGCCCCACCTACCCGGCCTCCTCTCTAATAGTGTGGGAGTGTTCTATGTTAGTTGTCATTCCAATTTATCAAATTTCGGTAAGGATAGGATTTGAACATTTAGCAGGCCATTTGACACGCTCTCCTGCTCAGCCTCCTTCACAGCTAAAACTCTACCTTCCCACAGGCCATGCATATCTACCATGTTAAGGACGGAGATAGGATCGTAGATAGAATAGGAGGTCCCAATTTAACCATGCGGTGGGGGGGGAGACAGAGAGAATAAGCCAGAAAAGCCCATAACAACCAGTACCTCTGCTTCCTTCCTAGACAAAACTTCCTGAGGAAATGGAGAAAAGCTCTCCTGGGAGGTCCCAATTTAACCATGCGGTGGGGGGGGAGACAGAGAGAATAAGCCAGAAAAGCCCATAACAACCAGTACCTGTGCTTCCTTCCTAGACAAAACTTCCAGAGGAAATGGAGAAAAGCTCTCCTGGGAGGTCCCAATTTAACCATGCAGTGGGGGGGGAGACAGAGAGAATAAGCCAGAAAAGCCCATAACAACCAGTACCTCTGCTTCCTTCCTAGACAAAACTTCCTGAGGAAATGGAGAAAAGCTCTCCTGGGAGGTCCCAATTTAACCATGCGGTGGGGGGGGAGACAGAGAGAATAAGCCAGAAAAGCCCATAACAACCAGTACCTGTGCTTCCTTCCTAGACAAAACTTCCTGAGGAAATGGAGAAAAGCTCTCCTGGGAGGTCCCAATTTAACCATGCGGTGGGGGGGGGAGACAGAGAGAATAAGCCAGAAAAGCCCATAACAACCAGTACCTCTGCTTCCTTCCTAGACAAAACTTCCTGAGGAAATGGAGAAAAGCTCTCCTGGGAGGTCCCAATTTAACCATGCGGTGCGGGGGGAGACAGAGAGAATAAGCCAGAAAAGCCCATAACAACCAGTACCTCTGCTTCCTTCCTAGACAAAACTTCCTGAGGAAATGGAGAAAAGCTCTCCTGGGAGGTCCCAATTTAACCATGCGGTGGGGGGGGAGACAGAGAGAATAAGCCAGAAAAGCCCATAACAACCAGTACCTCTGCTTCCTTCCTAGACAAAACTTCCTGAGGAAATGGAGAAAAGCTCTCCTGGGAGGTCCCAATTTAACCATGCGGTGGGGGGGGAAACAGAGAGAATAAGCCAGAAAAGCCCATAACAACCAGTACCTGTGCTTCCTTCCTAGACAAAACTTCCTGAGGAAATGGAGAAAAGCTCTCCTGGGAGGTCCCAATTTAACCATGCGGTGGGGGGGGAGACAGAGAGAATAAGCCAGAAAAGCCCATAACAACCAGTACCTCTGCTTCCTTGCTAGACAAAACTTCCTGAGGAAATGGAGAAAAGCTCTCCTGGGAGGTCCCAATTTAACCATGCGGTGTGGGGGGGAAACAGAGAGAATAAGCCAGAAAAGCCCATAACAACCAGTACCTGTGCTTCCTTCCTAGACAAAACTTCCTGAGGAAATGGAGAAAAGCTCTCCTGGGAGGTCCCAATTTAACCATGCGGTGGGGGGGGAGACAGAGAGAATAAGCCAGAAAAGCCCATAACAACCAGTACCTCTGCTTCCTTCCTAGACAAAACTTCCTGAGGAAATGGAGAAAAGCTCTCCTGGGAGGTCCCAATTTAACCATGCAGTGGGGGGGGGGGGAAACAGAGAGAATAAGCCAGAAAAGCCCATAACAACCAGTACCTGTGCTTCCTTCCTAGACAAAACTTCCTGAGGAAATGGAGAAAAGCTCTCCTGGGAGGTCCCAATTTAACCATGCGGTGGGGGGGGAGACAGAGAGAATAAGCCAGAAAAGCCCATAACAACCAGTACCTCTGCTTCCTTCCTAGACAAAACTTCCTGAGGAAATGGAGAAAAGCTCTCCTGGGAGGTCCCAATTTAACCATGCGGTGGGGGGGAGACAGAGAGAATAAGCCAGAAAAGCCCATAACAACCAGTACCTCTGCTTCCTTCCTAGACAAAACTTCCTGAGGAAATGGAGAAATGGAGGAAAGAAATACAAATAAATAAAATAGTACAGCACAGCTAAGGGGGAAGAGTGGGCCACAGTATCCACCATCACACCCTTTGTTTCCCTCTCCATTGATTGGGTCCATCCACTTGAAGGCAGGCTAGCAACATGAATTTGACCCAACTCTGGGAGGCAGTGGAAGACAGGAGGGCCTGGCGTGCTCTGGTCCATGGGGTCATGAAGAGTTGGACATGACTAAATGACTTAAACAATAACAAGGAAAGAAAGAAAGAAAGAAAGAAAGAAAGAAAGAAAGAAAGAAAGAAAGAAAGAAAGAAAGAAAGAAAGAAAGAAAGAAAGAAAGAAAGAAAGAAGGAAGGAAAGAAGGAAAGAAGGAAAGAAGGAAAGATAGAAGGAAAGGAAGAAGGAAGGAAAGGAAGGAAGGAAGGAAGGAGTGATTCAGAGGGAGAAAAAGAAAGTGGAAGCAACATATCCAGCCTTGTGTGGCTTTTCCATGCCTAGGAAGGTACAACCTGTGGGAGAACACCTGGCACCATCCAGCCCAGATTACATGGGGGAACTGTGTGGTAGCTCAGTGGCTTAGGTGCCCAGCAGTGGAGTAAAAGTTCATTTCCCCAATGGCCATATTCAAGTATCTAGCTGCAGCCCAGAGGTTTGGAGGTTAGTTGCCCACTGCACCCTCCTGTGAGAGGCTGAACCCATTGATCTATAGGAACCGTACTAGCTGTAGTTATACATTTACAAAATAAAATAAAATAAAATAGGATATACTAAGAAATTGGGGAAAAACCACAATTTTGAATACACAGAGGAGGACGGAAGGTGGGTTTTGCTGGTCTGGTGAATATACATGTGGGCAACTAACAGGCTAGGTCCAGGACCCTGATTATGGCACCCAAAAAGGTCAAGGGAAGAGTAAGGGTAAGCAGCCTACCCAAAAATGCATGGTTCCTCAGATCTCACTATCCAGATGAAAAGAGCTGGCTGATAGGGGAGCAGCTCCAGGGGAAAATTTCTGCCCTGGAAGTTGAGTGTGTGGAACGAGCTTTTGGAAGGGTTCAACAGCATCTCCTTCTGGAGATCTGAATTGAACCTGAGGGCAGAGTTTCAGGTGCAAACTGATGCAGCAGGCACATAGGACTATGGGATTTATTTCAAAGGCAGGTGGTGCACCGGCAAATGGCTGGATGCATGGCAACAGATTGGTATCACCCGGGACCTGACATTCCTGGAATTTTTCCTATCCTCTGAGTGCTTTGGTTGTGGGCATACAAATGGGCCAATTCTCTCATGCGTTTCTGATGTGACAATTTTGCTGCAGTTCATGTCATTAACAACCTCACTTCACATTCTGAACATGTGATGCGATTGCAGAGTTATGCCCAGTCAAGGCAGTCGAGAGGTACATAAGGATTAGGGGCAATAACATACATTTTTTGCCCATGCAGATGGTTTCCCCCTTGATGAAATATCAGTTGTGGAAGTTGATGGACCTTGCCCTTCATAAAGTGGGGGTGCAGGGCATTAGCAAAGCAAAAGCAAAGGAAAGTGTGCTACTTATATACCATCCCATAGAGCTTCAAGCACTCTCTGGGCTGTGTACAAGTTAGTTATGCAGGCTAACTTAGGAGCATATTCCTGTACTGCAGCGAGTCCTGGACCCTCTGCACGGCAGGAGATGAAGCTGAACACCTTCTATATGCGTTGTCTCCAACGCATTTTTGGTATCACCTGGCAGGACAAAGTTCCAAATAGAGTAGTCCTAGAATGAGCTGGAATTTTTAGCATGTTTTTTTTTTTATTTTATTTTTAATTTTTTAATTAACATATCCATACATAACCATTTCTCTTATCTTTACATAGTCATCATTTTCCTATTTATTTCTACCCCCTTATCCCACCCCCCCCAAAAAAAAGACCATTTAATTTTAAATCTGCAACCATGAGCACACCTTTTGGAGTTTAACCAATATAACATTATTGGCCCCCCCTTCTCTTACCCATCTTACATATCCCGACCATTTCTTTCTTATCTCTAATGTTTTTTCTTCCCATACCTTATCCTGTGTCAAAATCGACAGTATGTCTGATTGAATCCATTCATATAAATACCAATTCCATCTTTCCAAAGTCCATTTTGATGCATCCTTCCACCCATAAGCTATTACTGCATGTGCTGCTATAATCATAGCTTTAAATAAATTCTGTTTAGGTTTTTTTACTTTATTATTCCCCAGAACTCCCATAAACAAGATTTTCCCAGTCAGCTGCAATTTAATATTACACACGGCGTTCACCTTTTCTAAAATCAGCTGCCAAAATTCAATAACCTTAGGGCATTCGCACCAAAGATGTGCATAATATCCCTTACTCCTCTTACAATGCCAGCAACTTGAATTCAAACCTTTTATCATATAAGACAACTGAGGGGGTGTCCTATACCATTTCAATATTAATTTCATCTCCAATTCTCTAAATTTTTCCATTTTGATTTCCAATATGCCTTCCATTAACCCATCTATTTCGTATGCTGACAATGTCATTTCTCTTTCCCACTTCGTTTGTATTGTCCCAATCATATAATCTTTATCTGTATTTATCAAGTTGTACAACTTCCTTGCAATACCCTTCTTATTATCCTCTTTATTATTATATAGTTTTTCTAGCGGGGTATCCTCTTTATTTAGTATTCCAGAATACCTTCTCTGTTTCAAAAAATTATATAAAGCCATAGTCTGTAACCAGTATTGTCTTCCAACTTGTCCTACTACATTTTGTGCCGGAATCTGTATCCCCTGAGGGTTATATAAATCCTTCACTCTATAATAGCCATTTTCTTTTAGTTTCTTCCAAAAAGTTTTCTCAATTTTCAAATCCTCACCTAGAGATTCTAGTGGGGTCCATTTGGAAAGACTTGGCATCCAATTAAGTTGCCTTTCCCCCCATATTGTTAGTGCTGTCTGTCTTGGGCCTATTGTATTTTTAATGTCGTTTTTAACCTTCTGTGTAAATATTCCAAATTTACCTACTCCTTTATTTATTATATCCTCCCATCTTACCCATTTCTCCACACTTTTCCCATCTAATTCCAATAGCATTTTTATTTGAAAAGCTTCGTAATAGCTTTCCAAATGTGGGAGACCCCACCCTAAATCTTCCTGTGGTGAATATATTACCCTCTTTACTATTCTAGCTTTCTTCTTCCCAAAAACCCAATTTTTTAATTCTTGATCCCATACAGCTAATTGTTTTTTTGGGATGTGCTCCGGGAGTACCTGAAATAGATATAACATCTTTGGTATTATAAACATTTTTATTGCCCTTATTTTCCCTAAAATACTTATATATCTATTATCCCATTCGTTTAGTTTTTCCTGTATCCTTCTCCAAGTTATTTTATAATTAGTTCCCATCAAATTTTTAATACTTTTTGTTATTGTTATACCTAAATACTTTAATCTCCTAATTCCTAATTTCATACCTGTCAGCTTTGCTATTTCTTTTTGTTCCTTTAAATCTATCCTTTTAAACATTATTTCTGATTTCGAAATATTTACTCCTAAACCTGAATATTCTTTAAACTCTTCTAAAATTATCAGTAGTTCTCTTATTGCATCAAGAGGATTTTGTAACACCAATATTATATCATCCGCATACAGATTTAATTTAATTACCTCTTTCCCTACTGTATATCCTCTTATTTTACTACTACTTCTAATTTTTTCGGCTAAGGGTTCCATAGATAACACAAACAGCATTGGGGATAAGGGACATCCCTGCTTCACTCCTCTCTGGAGCAAAATTTCTTTTGTATAATTATCATTAACTTTAATCATTGCCTTCCCTTCTCTATAAATTTCTTTTAATGCTATCAAAAAGGGACCGTCAAATCCAAATTTACTTAGTACTTGAAATAAATACCCATGACTTAGAGTGTCAAATGCCTTATATACATCTAATTTTAAAAGGGCAAATCTTCCTTCACTGTTTCCGTGATGTAGAGTATTAATCACATTCCTTATAGGGTGTCCAATATATCTCCCTTTAACAAAACCATATTGATCCTCTCCTATTAATCTTGGGAGTGTTTTCTCTAATCTATTTGCTAAAATTTTTGCAAACATTTTATAATCCTGGTTTGTTAAACTAATAGGCCTATAAGAGTTGGGGTCCGTCGGGTCTCTCGATTGTTTCAAGATTATCATAATTTCTGTTTTCCTCCATGATTCAGGGGCTCTCCCTCCCTTCATTATCTTGTTAAACAAACTCTGCATTTCTGGAACTATTAAAGGCCCCACCATTTTATAAAATTCTGATGTAAAACCATCTAAGCCTGGTGATTTCCTACTTTTTAAATTTTTAATAACTGTCAAGATTTCTTGTTGTGTGATTTCTTCATTTAAAATTGCTAAATCTTGTTTCTTAATTTTGTTCACAATAGCTTCTTCAAATTGTTTCTCTTCATTTACTTTAAATAACTTACTATAAAAATCTTCAAAGATCTCCCTTATTTGTTTGTCTTTAAACACCTTACTTCCCGTTTCATTTTTCATGCACCCTATCTTTTGTTTTTCCTTTCTTTTCTTCAAATAGTTTGCCAATCTTTTCATCGAGTTTATATTTATTCTCTGATACTCATTCCTCACCAATAAATCTTTTTTCCACAAAAACAAATTATCTAACTCTTGCAGCTCCTCTTTCACCCTATTCAACTGTTCCTGTATTTGTCTTTCAAACTTCACCTGTAATCTTCTTTGTAATTCAACTATCTCCTTTAATTTTTGTTCCCTTTTAAAATTCACCTTTCTTCTAAAATGAATTTCTTTAGAAATACATATTCCCCTGATTACTGCCTTTGCAGCATCCCAAATTATATCTTCCTCCGCAGATCCTTTATTTTCTTTAAAATATTTTTGTATCCCTCTTATTAAATCCTCTCTATCCTTTTGTTGCAAAAATATCCTAGAGTTAAACCTCCACCTTCTAACTTTCTGTTCCTCCTCCAAACCAATCTCAACAAGTAATGGTGCGTGATCTGAAATCCATATAGCTCCTGTTTCCACACTATTAACTACCATATCGTTAGTTTCTTTCACTAAGATATGATCAATACAGGAAAATTTTTTATACCTTTTTGAGTAAAAGGTAGGATGCTTTTCATCCTGCAGGAGACTAAATACCTCTTTAAGTTTCCATTTTTTTAAGTTTAATTTCTTATTTTCCCTAATATCATTATTCAAATCCCCTGCAATTAACAAGTCTCCTTCATAAAATGACTGCAATCTTTGAAAGGTTCGGTTCAAAAATAGGGTTTGTCCTTTGTTAGGTGCATAAATACATGCCAAAGTATACTTCTTTCCATTCATCCTGAATTTCACAAAAATAAATCTTCCATCTCTATCTTTACATTGTTCCAAAACATCTATATTCATTCTAGAGTGCAAGAGAATAGCCACACCCCTTGCTTTGTTTGTTCCCCTTGACTCTATCTGCAAACTCCAGTCAGAAGACTTCATCAAAGGTCTTACGTCTCTCTTACTCTTATGCGTTTCCTGCAAACACAGAATATCAACCCCTTGATCCTTTATCATCTTATTTAATCTATAACGTTTCAGATCTGAGGCCAAACCATTCACATTTAAGGAGAGTACTTTAATTATCCTCCCCATTTTTTGTCTATCTCAACTCCCCCTGGTGTGCCCCTATTATTTACTATTTTTTGATGGTCTTTCCCTCCCCCATAGCCCAAAAATAACCCCTTCCCAAGGAGTTGGGTAAGGATACTATATCCCCCCATTTTCGTCTCTATACGTGGAGATCTGTCTACCCACATACTCCCCCCCCCAAAAAAAATTTCATTCTTTTCAACCAACACTAACCAAAAACAAAAAAAACTATTTTCACATGGTATAAATTTTACATTCCTGAAGGAAGCTTATTCATATTTACAGTCACATATAAATTCCCTCAATCTTCTTCTTCTTCTTCTTCTCCTCCCTCCTTCTCTTCTTCGGCCTGCTGAGTAGTACGTTGTATGTTAAGTCTGTATAGTAACTTCTCCGCCTCTGCTGGGTTGCTAGCTTTCAAGAGTTTTCCATCTTTAAAAATTAAAATATTGGCTGGATAACCCCAGGAAAATAAAACACCATTCTCATGCAACTTCTGTGCAAAGGGTTTCATAAGTCTTCTTTCATTCATGGTTTCTGGTGATAAGTCAGGGCGAGGAAATATCTTCTGTCCCTGAAGTTGTAAGTCTTTAATTTTCCTGAGTTTGTTCCAAACATAGTTCTGCGTTTTCTCTCTTGAAAAAGCTATTATAATGTCTCTAGGCCTGGCTCCAGGCTTTGGTTTCGGTTTCAGAGATCGGTGAGTGCGTTCAATGTCCTCATCTGTTATATTTATGCCATGTTCCTGAAAAAAAGCAATTACAGTCTTCCCAAGGTCTCCTGCAGCAATGTCTTCTGTTACTCCTGAAAGTCTTAAATTCTTTCGCCTTTGGCGGTCTGATAATATGGCCAGCCTTTTTTTTAATTGCTGTATTTCTTTCTCGTTGTTTTCACTTTTTTTCACAGCACTATCTGCAGCTGACCTTGCTGTTTTAACCTCTTCCACTAATTGCCCAAACTTAGATTGAAGCGTTTTTAGGTCTTGTCTAATATTTTTCTCCATATTAGTTATCAACTCCGACAGTTCTTTAACTTCACGTTTTGTCGCCATTATGCTTGTTATGTTGTTTTGTTGTTTTCGCGGTGAGTATTATTGCTTGTAATTAGCAAGGAAAAACTCACCAAGTCAAGGGAAAGTTTGTAGCTGAGTTTCCGGAACCTCCTCAAAAGTTCCTTCAGGCTTATCTTTCAATTGTTTGGTTGTATTATAGTTTTATCTGTAAGTTTCCTGGAGGGCGATGTAAAGGCGTCTAGCTTCGTCGACGCATGCGCAGATCTCCTTTTTAGCATGTATACATTACTGAAACAGTGCCGTCTACATTGGTTTGGGCATGTTGTGAGAATGGCTGATGGTCAGATTCCAAAAGATCTCCTGTATGGAGAATTAGTGCAGGGAGACCACCCCAGAAGGAGATCACAGCTGCGATACAAGGACATCTGCAAGCGGGATCTGAAGGCCTTAGGAATAGACCTCAGCAGATGAAAAACCTTGTTGTCTGAGCATTCAGCCTGGAGGCAGGTGGTGCATCATGGCCTCTCCCAGTTTGAAGAGACGCTTGTACAGCAGGCCAAGGCAAAGAGGCAGTCCCGAAACAAGCAAAACCAGGGAGCTGGACAGGGGACAGATTGTATTTGTCTTCAATGTGGAAGAGATTGTCACTCTCAAATTGGCCTTCTCAGCCACACTAGATGCTGTTCCAAGACCTCCATACAGAGCACGCTACCATAGTCTCTCGAGACTGAAGGATGCCTACTACTACTACTATGCAAGCTACACATTGCCCCCCCAGCAAGTTGGGTACTCATTTTACTGACCTCTCAAGGATAGAAGGCTGAATCAACCTTGAGCCTGCTACCTGGGATTGAACCCCAGGTCGTGAGCACAGTTTTAGCTGCAGTACAGAAGTTTAACCACTGCACCATGAGGCTCCTTTAGGATTGGTGCAGCATCCATAGCAGCTGCTCTCGGTTATGATCCTGATGCCATAAAAAGTTTAGGTCAATGGGCATTGAATAGTTATCAAAGGTATGTAAAGGCCCTCCCTCAAGCCTAGGCAGGTTTCTAGCCTTGTTTCTTTCATTGCAGGTATGGTGTTTGCATGAAGTGTATCCTGGTCATCAGTCATAGCTACATCTTCTGGGCTGCACGTTATGTGGCAAAATCAGCTTGGGGATGCAATTTGGGCTCAGGTGGCATGGCCCAAATTGAGTGGAAAGCAAAAGGGAAATATATGCTGTGAATTCTGTAGAACAGCTGCATTCGGCTTAAGACCTTCCAATGTGTTACTAATACATCTAGGAGGGAACGACTTGGCCCAGTCTACTGTCAATATCACTCGTGATCTTCAATGGTTGTAGGAGAAATACCCAGCTATGCGTACGGTATGGTCCACAATAATACCAAGGCTGGAATGGAGAATACTTTGCTGCCCACATCTTATTAATATGGTATGGAGGAAGGTGAATAGGGAAGTGGTTTACAATGACCTGGGATTGGTCACCCAGAGATTTGAATGGAAAGGCCAAAACTCCTTAGGAGTGAAGCCATACATTTGTCTGAGATGGGTCTGGAGTTATTCCTAAGAGACATGCAGGAGGGCCTGTGTTTGGAGCTGGAAGGATTGATGGTGGGCATGGTCCCAGTGCTATGGCAGGTAATGTGGAATGAACAAGGTTTTGTGAGTCCTCTTGCAATCACAGGTAATGTTATGGCTCACCCTACCTCCCAGCACTGTGGATTGTGTGATTACAGTGGAGGGGGGGAGGATGCACTGGGGCCACACCTGAGCTTACAGTCACCAAGGTGGCTTGATGTCTGGGGGTGGCCAAACTGGGTCCAGCCAGGGTCCCACTGTCTTCAGGACCAAGAGACCTCGGGGCCTTGGACTCACCCATTTTCCAATATAAGGGTATAACCTTATTCTGCACTATGCCCCCCTATTGTTATGGTTGTTTATAATGGTTATCAATAAAGTGTGGCCCATAGTTTATCCATAACAATTGTTTCAGCTCCTTATTCTAGGGTGGGAGGGCACTGTACATTTTCAGAGCTGCTCAATTTATTTTGTATTCTACACTATAAAAATTTTGCATTTTGACACATGGACCTTAACACAGGGAACAGTAAAACATTTAGAAGTATTGGAAATATGTGTTTACTGTAAAGATGGACACAAATCAAACTACAAACCAGAAAAACCAACAAATCAGGCTTGCTTGTGGTTTGGTTCGCAATCCACTTCTGGGATCTTGTTTTGCTGAAGCAAAATGAATCACCACACTTTTTCCCCTTGGTGCTTCACTTTGTTTCAGTAGGATGAATGCCTACCCACACCTTTCTCACTGCTCCCTATCTGGTCCTGCTACCTCCTTTGCTGCTGCCATTGCCAGAGACAGCGTGCTGGCTTCCCTTCCAGGGAGATCAGCTGAGGGTTGGGTGCATGTGCAAAGGCAGCACTCAGGTTCCAGTGGTGGCAGCAACAGCAGTGGCAGCAGTAGTGCAACAGGAGCAGGTAGGCTCCCCATAGGGAATGATCTGAAAACTGAACCACAAACTTGTTCAATTTTCTGGTTGGTTCATGGTTTGTGGCTAACCATGAACCATCACAAACCACCATTTTTCAGTTTCATACCCATCTCTAGTTTATTCCAAAGTGCTAAGAATTCCTTGAATGGAAACAGTGACCTGTGAAGTACTAGATAAGTTGAATGAAGATCAAGGGATCATACAATACATTGTTGTGGTGGTGGTGGTGATGATGATGATGATGATGATGATGATGATGATGATGATGATGATGATGACGACGATGATGACGATGATGATGATGCCACATTTCTACCAACAAGGGACCCAAAGTAGCTCACAACATTAAAATTCACACAATTAAAAACACAATAAGTTGAATATTAAAAGAGAGGGGAGGCGTGATTTGCTGCCACAGAAGATGGCAGCATGAAAGACTAGCTCCTCTCTAAGCCTGCCTATTATAAACTAATTAAACTTATACACTGGTAAGTACTGGGAAATAATCATAAATAAATATAGATATGAGGAAATCAAATAAGGACCAAAGAAAACAAACCAGATGTTTCCTCAGAAGATGAGGAGCAAGCCAACTTCATCTGATGATACTGGCAGCAAAAGGGCTGGTAAGATGAAAGGGAAAGGGAAACGGCGAAAGAAATCAGCTAATTAGCAGAGTGATATGTAGCAGTTCTTAAAGAAACTATGGAAAGATGTACAGACATGAAAGCTGTTATAGCACCATTGAAGGAAACATTAACAGAGCTGAAAGTCAGTGTTTAAAAGATAGAAAAGATAGAAAAGAAAATGAGGCTTTTGAATTGACACAAAACTAACAAATAAGGACTGATGCTGTGGAAAATGAATTAAAACTATTAAGAGATTGTTTATTTATTTATTTATTTATTTATTTATTTATTTATTTATTTATTTATTTATTTATTTATTTATTTATTTATTTATTTATTTAAGTATATTAGTATATTAGTATTAAGCTATTAGTTCTCCTTTCTTTCTTTCCTTTTACTCTTTCTTTCGTCATGGTATGGGGGGCCTGCCCTCCCAGCGAGGGGCCACAAAACATCTCTGTGATTACGGGTAGAGGGCGATATGGCATTGACTCCGTCCCTACTCGTGTTAGAAGAACTATGAACAGATGTTTAAAGGCTGTTCCTTGTTCTGAGACGGAGATCAACCCCCAGTATCGAGGTAGCCAGACCAGCCAGCCCTCTACTCTACGCCTGGTGTTGTTGAATGCCAGGTCTGTGTCTAATAAAACCCAACTGATCTACGACCTTATTTTGGAGGAAGATGCAGACCTGGCCTGCATAACCGAAACATGGATTGGCGGAGAGGGGGGGTCCCCCTCTAGCTCTCATCTGCCCGCCCAGTTATGCTGTCCAGCACCAGGGTAGACTGGAGAGACGGGGGGGTAGCCATCATTTATAAGTCCACCTTGGATGTAGTTAGGCGCTCCTTGGTGGTAAAGCCGGGTCTAGAGGCTCTTCACGTGTGGATTGGGGCTAGGGACGGTATTGGGATCTTGCTGGGTTACCGTGCTCCCCGCGACCCAGCCATTTCCCTACCGGAGCTGGTGGACTTTGTCTCCGCGGCACTGTTGGGTTCCCCGAGGCTATTGCTACTGGGGGACTTCAACGTGCATGCAAGGACGGGGACCTCCGGTCCAGCTCTTGAGTTCTTGGAGACCATGGCCTTCTTGAACATGTCACAACATGTCATCGGCCCTACACACGTGGGCGGCCATACATTAGACCTGGTCTTTTCCACCAACGGGAGCGAGAGTGGTCCGATGCTGACTGACCTTGAGTCGGTACCCTTGTCATGGTCAGATCACCACCTAATAAAATGTACCATCAAGATGGCTCTCCCCCCTCGCAGGGAGCTGGGACCTATTTCTATGGTCCGCCCTCAAAGGCTACTGGATCCGATTGGATTCCAGGATGCCATGAGAGGGTTCACGACTGACCTGGCTAGCGCTCCTGTCAAGGCTCTGGTTGACGCCTGGTTCACCGCCGCGGCCAGTGCCGTAGACACGATCGCGCCTAAACGCCCTCTCCACCGCAGAGACCGCCCGGCGCCCTGGTTCAACCAGGATCTCCGGACGTCGAAGCGGGTCAGGAGACGGCTAGAGCGCAAATGGAGAAAGGACCCGACGGTTATTAATCGTATAGCTGTTAAGGTCGCTACTAACCTTTACCTGGCTAAGGTAAAGGCTGCCAGTCAAACATACCTCGCGAACCGGATAAGCGAGGCGTCCAATCAGCAGGCGGAATTATTTCGTATAGTACGTGACCTATCCAGAATTGGCCCGGGTGATGGGCCTCCCCCTAGTTTTACACCAGACCAATTTGCAGCATTTTTTAAATCTAAAGTGGAGGCCATCTGCCGGGACCTCTCTCCTTTTTTGAATACAGTGAGTCGAGCTGAGATGTCCAGTGCTCCATCTTGTCCTTCTACTTTTGACTTCTTTCAGCCTGTTTCGCCCGACACTGTGGCCAGGACACTTGACCGCTGCCGTGCCACCACCTCCTCTTTGGACCCTTGCCCGGCCTGGCTAATCAAGGCAGCCAGGCCTTCAACAACGGAATGGGCTACTGTAATAATTAATGCGTCTTTCCTTGAGGGCAGATTTCCTTCTGCCCTCAAGGATACACTCATTAGGCCCATAAGAAAGAAACCGAGCTTGGCGGCGGACGAAATTGGCAATTATAGGCCCGTCGCCAATGTTTCTTTCTTAAGCAAGGTAGTCGAGAGGGTGGTGGCCGATCAGCTTCAGGCGTTCCTGGATGAAACAGATGCCCTGGATCCATTCCAGTCGGGCTTCAGGCCACGCCATGGAACAGAAACGGCACTGGTCACCCTGTGTGATGATCTATTGAGGGAGGCCGACAGGGGCAAAGTGTCCCTGCTGGTCCTCCTCGACATCTTCGATACCATTGACCACGGTATCCTCCTGGGGAGGCTCGCCGAGTTGGGAATAGGTGGCCGGGCATTTGACTGGCTCCATTCCTTCTTGGAGGACCGCCCCCAGAGAGTACAGCTTGGGGAGAATGTCTCAGCCCCGTGGAGCCTCAATTGTGGGGTCCCACAGGGGTCGATCATCTCCCCAATGCTGTTTAACATCTATATGAGGCCGCTGGGGGGATCATCAGGGGGTGTGGGGCTCTGTGCCATCAATATGCCGATGACACGCAGCTCTACATCTCCTTTTCTCCAACCACAGGAGATGCCGTTCTGTGCCTTCAGCGCTGCCTGGAGACTGTACGGGAATGGATGCAGGAGAACGGGCTGAGGCTGAACCCGGACAAGACGGAGGTACTGAGGGTGGGCGTTCCCACAACTGGGGATTGGGGAAATTCCCTCATTTTTGGGGGTGTGACCCTGCCTGCCAGTGATGGGGTTCGCAGCTTGGGCATCCGTCTGGACCCAGCGCTCACCATGGAGTCTCAGGTGGCATCTGTGGTCCGTACCGCATTTTTCCATCTTAGGCGGATAGCCCAGCTGCGACCCTACCTTGACGTGGGGGCTCTCACTACTTTGGTACATGCGCTTGTAATCTCAAGATTAGACCACTGTAATGCACTCTACGTGGGGCTACCTTTGAGGCTGCTGCGGAAACTACAGGTGGTGCAGAATGCTGCGGCCAGATTACTCAGTGGAGTGAGAAAATACCAACACATCTCCCCCACTTTGGCCGCATTGCATTGGCTGCCCATCCGATTCTGCATCGACTTCAAAGTACTGATGCTTACTTATAAAGCCCTAAACGGTTTAGGACCTCAATACCTGGCGGAACGCCTTCTCCCACCAAGATCTACCCGTGTCACTCGTGCGAGCCAGGAGGTGAGGCTGAGGAGCCTGACGCTGAGAGAGGCCCAGAATGAAAAGACTAGAAATCGGGCCTTCTCGGTGGTGGCTCCTCGCCTGTGGAACAACTTACCTCCTGAGATTCGCGCGGCTCCCTCGCTGGACATTTTTAAGAAACAAGTAAAAACACTCATGTATAGGCAGGCCATCCCAACAGCTTATCCCTGACGATCTTTCTTCTTCTTATACTCTTTTGATTTTTGTCTTTGCTAACTTTTAATGTAATGTAATGTTTTTAAAATCCATTGTTGAATTGTAAGCCACCTAGAGTGGTCGAATAAGACCAGATAGGCGGGATAGAAATCAAATAAATAAATAAATAAATAAATAAATAAATAAATAAATAAATAAATAAATAAATAAATAAATAAATAAATAAATAAATAAATAAATAAATAAATAAATAAAAATATTTATTTATTTATTTATTTATTTATTTATTTATTTATTTATTTATATTTGTTTATTTATATTTATTTATTTATATTTATTTTTATTTATTTATTTATTTATTTGTTTATATCCCACCCATCTAGACCCAAGTCTACTCTGGCTGATAAGATCAAAGACCAGAAAAATTGTAACCACTGACAAAACCTACATTTCAGATTTTTTTTTAAAGAGAGGGAGAGGACAGAAGACTTGAAAAGTATAGTTTCAAGATGGATCCAGGATCTCTGCCCTGACTTGCAAATTGCAGAAAACACTTTGGAATGGGTTCATCGTATAAGTCGCAAACAACAGCAACCAAGAGACATAATAATCAGGTTTCCCTTCTACAGAGCAGAAGTGGCTGTACAGCATGCTTTAAATGGAGGATCTGTCATACCAAGGAGAAAAGATATAAGTCTATCAGGATTTGGCTGTGGAGACAATCCAGAAACATAAAGAGTGGAAATTGTTCACAGAAACACTTCAGAACCAAAAAGTGAGATATGCCTGGTGATTTCCCTTTAAACAATTTCTCTAGAATGGACAAAGACCTAGGACTGTAGCAACAACAACTCAGCTACAAGATCTCTTTAAAGTGACGAAGATTCAAGTGTCAGAGACTGGAAAAGTGAAAAAAGGAGGCAACCATAGTGCTCAGGAAGCAGGAAGACAACAACGGTAAAATAGAGGAGGGAAAAAACTAGTTAAAAGGCAGAAACCCTTCCTGAACACTCCCTGAGTTGTCCCAAGGCCACAGCTGGACTTTTATCTCTACTGAGAGATGATAAGCAATTGGCTTTTCTTTTTCTTTTTTCTTTCTATATTCTTTTGTTTTTCTTCTTTCTGTTTCAGACTATATTGCTGAGCCAATGGAAACTAGATGGATAGAGTTTTTTAAACTGAATCATACTTTACAGAGGAATGATCCTGAAATAATATTTAAATACACTTTTATTTCAGTATATTGGGAGTAAAAGGCAGGAAATGAGAGTGGGGAAGTCTTACCTTAGAAGCTTTGCTTCTGGCCTCACAATATATCCACGCAGTTCACTCCATTTAATGAGCTGGGGGTTGTATTGCCTCATTACCATTTGTGGGGTTGGTGTGGGTTGGTGGGAGACCGGGGATGTAGGAAGGAGGGGGAGAGAAGGGATGAGGAAGAAGGATGAGAGGGAGGGAAAATGGGGCAGGAAAGGAACTGAAAACTAAGGGGAGATTATGCATACAATCCTGTTTTATATACAGTGGACCCTCTACTTAAGGAATTAATCCGTATTGGAATGGTGGCTGCAAGTCGAAAAGTCTGTAAGTCGAATCTCCATTGACCTACAATGCACTGAAAACCGATTAATACCATAACCAGTGGTTTTTATTCTATTTTTATTCCATTTTGTTTTTTTTCTGGTCTGTAAGTCGATTCTCTGGCTGCAAGTCAAATCTAAATTTTGCAGCCAGAGAAGTCTGTAACTCGAAAAGTCTGTAAGTCGAGCCGTCTGTAAGTCGAGGGTCCACTGTAGTTACACTATGAACACTTAACAGATGAATATATTGACGTGATGTGTATCAAAATAGGTCAAAGAAATAAGATGGCTAGAAGTATAATTTGTAAATTTAAAGAATAGAATGGTAGATAATTTAAATATAATCTCTTTCAACACAAATGGGCTAGGAACACCAGCAAAGAGGTATGGAATAATAAAAATAATACTTAGTTTGGGAGCTGATGTTATTTTATTGTGAGAGACGCAGCAGAAAAAACATTGGCAAGATATTATTAATCACCTTTAAAAGACCAATATGCTGCAAATGGAACAAACATATCAAAGGGAGCAGCTTGATAATTTTTCATAATTTTTCATAAATTTCACAATTTTTATGAAAGAGTCAAAATTTGTAGTAGCAAATCCAGATGGTAGATATATATTAGTAGGAGGAAAACTAGAATAAGCTATTCCAACGAATAAGCTATTGACACTAAACACTGGTCAAGCAGTATTTATAGAAAAGTTATTAAGGGAAACAAGGCAATTTGCATGGGGAGAAATTATATTGGCAGGAGATTCAAAATGCATTTTGAATGGAAAGAGGGATACAACCTTGAAAATTAGAAAACTATCAGGGGATGGAATTAAAATTGGGAAATTATTGAAAAAAGGAAAATTTAATCTATGGATGGAGATACTTAAACCCTAAAGAAAGGGATTATACTTTTTGTTCGAAGAAATATACAACCTATTCAAGGATAGATCATATAACTATATCAGAATCCTTAGCACCGCTGTTAGATAAAATTGATTTTACACTGATAATAACTCAGACCATTCACCACTAAAAGTTTCATGTGTCATGCTTTAGGTTATTGAAGCTAGAATATAATTTCTAAATGGGATTTGTAGTCATGGAATGGTGCAGAAGGAATACATCCTAGTCTGTGTGTCATATAACTAGATGCTTCAAGAAGCTGTTTTCGCTGAGAGCTAGTTGGAATTTTCCATGTAGCAGCCTTGGCCAGAGATGATAAGGACCAAAGACATAACATCGAGGAAGAATGTCAACAACACCTGCGATCCCATGAGAAAAGGAGGTGGAGAGAGATGAGCAGTCCTTCGTCCTGATTGGTTGACATCAGTGGAGAGTGAAGAAGGAGGGTATTCCAGCATGAGAAGAAAATGGAGAGATTTTTGAGCCTTTTTGATTTTTGGATTTTACCTTGGATTATGGATTTTTGAATGGACTTTGGAGTTCTCATTGCTATAGCTAGGATGTAGTTCATAGCAGAGAATAGAGAAAGGGGGCTCAGCCTTACCCACCTTTCTAGCTAGTAGAGTTTTCTTATTTTATTTTTATAGCTGGGATTTGCTAGATTTTCTAACTACCTTAGTTAATGGAAATGTATATGGAATGCTATGCTTTGCAACACACTGAATAGCTCAAATTCTTTATTTTTCTAATAAAACAATAATACTTAAAAACTTATGTTTGGTCTTTTGAGCAGACAACCTGCTTAATTACTTAATTCCTTTTTAGGCCACAAATATGCTACTGAGTCTAATTAATTACCTGAATTTTGCTGGTCTTCGCAGACTCTGAGACTCATGATTTTATCTTTGGTTTTCTCAATTAATTGTTAAATGGGAATAGACTTGGGAAAGGAGTGCCAGGTGTGACAGCCTAGTTGAGAAAAGGACTCATCTCAATTTAAACAGGGGTACACTGGACTCTAGAACCTCTCTATTCTGAGCCCCAGCATTCTCTTAGGAGAGCTGGTTGTTAACATCATGGACTAATAACACTTTAAAAAATAAACCCAGGATTTGGAAATTAGATACTAGTATATGTGAAAATCCACAAATTATTGAAAAAAATAAAAAAAATTAAACTATTTAATGAACTAAATAACAAGGAAGAAGTGAAACTAACCAGTTATATGGGATACCCTTAAAGCATATTTAAGAAGGAAAGCCATCATGGAGGGATCTAGGTTAAAAAGAGAAAGAGAGAAATTACAAACAAAATTAGAAGATAAAATAAGAAAATTACAAGAACATAAGAAATAAGGATCTAATAAAATATTGAGAGAAATGACAAAAGCTAGAGCAGAATTAGAAGCTTTGGACATAAATAAAACTCAAATTGCAATGAACTATTTTAGGAGGAATTATTATGTATATGGAAATAAAAACTCCAAATTATTATCTAATGCTATAAAAAGGAAAGCTTTTAAAAAGCAATTGTAAAAATAAGTACTAAAGATGATAAAATAGTAACATCACAACAGCAAATTCTAAGAACTTTTAAGGAATATTATAGAGAACTATATGAGACAGAAATAAGACCAGAGATGGATGTTCAAGAATTTGTGAGTTCTTTACCAAATAACCTAATTGGTGAAAAACATAAAAAATGATAATTCACCAATAACGCTTAAAGACTTAAAAATAACTATTAAAAAACTTAAGAGAGGGGAGTCACAAGGATGTGATGGCTTCATAGCAGACTTCTACAAAATATGGGACAACGAACTATTTGAACACCTATTGGAAGTCTATAACTCAAAAATAAATAGGGAAAAAGTTCCAGATTCCTGGAAGAAAGCAAGAATAATAGCTATCCCAAAACAAGATAAAGGTATTACGCTTCCATCTGCATACAGGCCAACAGAATCAAGATAAAATATTCTCATTTATTATGGCAAAAAGAATAAATAGCTTCATTACAATTTATATTCATGGAGACCAATATGGATTTATGATAGGGAGACAAATGTTGGACACAACTCATAAGATATTAAATATTATATACATTGCATCAGAAAAAAACCCAGAAGGTTGCAGTACTTTCATTAGATGCCCTCAAAGCTTTTGACCATATGGAATGGCAGTATATGTTCAATTGATTGGAGAAAATGAATATGCATTGAATATTTATTAACATTCTAAAGAAGCTATATGGAGGAGCAAGGGTGTCACGCTCCTGGGGGTTACAATAGCCGAAGTCCGATAAACCAGTCCAAGGTCAGAGATACCAAGAATGCAAAGCCAGAGTCCCGAAACAAACTTACAGAGTGCAGTCCAAAGTCAGATACACAGTCAGAGTCCAGAGTTCAAAGTACGTAGTCCAGGGCCAAGGTCCAAAGTCCAGGGTCAAGGTCCAGAGTTCAGAGACAAGAACAAGAGACGTGGATGCCAGCCAAGGTTTTGACTCCTTGCTTCCACGAAGTTTCTGGCTTCACTGAAACTTGTTTTATGCTAAAACAGCTCCTTGAGCTGTTGGAAAGCTCTCTATTCTGCTAGTACTCAGGACTAGGTGAATGCAGGTCCCTGTGGAAAGCCTTAGAGCGATCCTCTGCTCTTCTTGCCCTGAGTCTTTTCCGAAGCCTGCCCCGAAGCCTGTCTGCTGTGGAGGGAGAACCTGGAGGCTGCTCAGCTGTTTCCGATCTCTCCACATTCTCCTCAGCCACAGTTAACCCTTCTGGGTCCAGATCTTCGGAAGCACTCATGACAAAGGGGTTCAATATTATTAAATGGAATTTAATCTGAAAAATTTGAGGAACACGACAAAGAGACCCCTTGTCCCCATTAATATTTGCATTGGCTATAGAGCCACTCATGACACTTATTAGAAAAAAAATAATATTAGGGGAATAATGGTTAGAAACAAACAACATAAACTTAATGTATATGCTAACAACATATTTTTATTCCTAGAGTCCCTGATGGAAAGTACAGAAACATTGAAACAAATATTGGAAAATTTCAAATATTGTAAAGGATTAAAAATGAATTATGATAAATTTAAAATGCTGTGTATAAATACTCCCACCGTAGAACAAAAATAAATCAAGAAAAGAACAGGTTTAGACCTATGTTATTCAAGTTTCAAATATTTGGGGATTTGGATAACAAAAAAATAAGACAACTAATCTATAGGAACTATAAAAGAGTATTTAGTTCTATAAAGGAAAAACATTAAGAAATGGAAAAAATTAAATCTAACATTATTAGGAAGAATTGGAATAGTAAAAGTTCATAGCTTAGCAAAGCTTCTATTTCTATTTCAAAATATCCCTCTACAATTGGAAACAAAAAAGATAAAACAATGGCAAAACATATGGGAAAAATTATTGCAGGGAAAAGTAAATCCCTGAGATTTATAAACACAGTAAAATATGGCCCAAGTAGAAATGGGGGGATAGCAATACCACATTTACTAAAATATTATGAGGCTTTCCAAATTTCCCAAGTAATCAAACTTATACAGGATTGAGAGACTCCTGGATGGACTAGAATGGAGAGAGAAGAACAAGGAAGGTATTTGGATGTACATTTATATAAAGAAAGAATTTGACAACTGATAAACAAATACAGAACCCTTTTACTAAAGAATTAATCTGGATATGGAGGAAATATATGAAAATCTTTGCTCCCCCTGTATTTCCATTATGTCCTATATTTTTGTTATTTAGTCGTTAAGGCGTGTCCGATTCTTCATGACCTCATGGACCAGAGCACACCAGGCCCTCCTGAGTTCCACTGCCTCCTGCAGTGGAGTTCTAATGTCCTATGTTAGAACACCCTGAATTTAAATTTCAAGATAAATACGCACAATTTAAACAATGGAAAGAGAGAGGAATGTACAGAATAAGAGCTTGTTTATACAAAGAAAACCTATTACAATCGGACAACTCCAGGAGAAAACTAGACATATAGTAACTAGTTGGTACGAGATAACCTAAGTTAGAAATTTGGCAACTCAGTTATATAAAATACCGGGCTAAAATAGACCGCTAACAGAAATTGAGAAATATTGTATAGAGATAGGGAATAAAAGGAAAACAAGGTTAATTTCATCAGTTTATAAAAGCATTATAGATAAACAACTTTGATACAACATGGGATCAAAGATAGTTTGGGAGACAAATTTACAAACTGGGAAATGAGAAAACTCATGAAAAAGAATATGGACCTCTCAACCTTATAAATCAGTATCATCTCAAGCTAAAGAAACAGTGTTCAAAGTAGTGCACATATGGTACTTCTGCCTTGTAAAATTACACAGAATAAATAGAGGAATATCAGACGTGTTGGAGGAATTGTAGGAATTAAGGAACTCCAGAACATAAGTGGTTAACATGCCCAAGAGTGGAAATTTTCTGTTTTGAAGTAATTAAGTGGTTGGAAAGTATAACAAAAAGAAAAATTATAATTTCAAATTAAACTTTGCTACTTTTTCGTAATTTACAGGAGAGAACAAAACAATTGTGAATAAAGAACTAACTGTGATTATATTAGGAGGAGCCTGTAATGAAATTGGTCATCAGTGGAAGGATGCTCAGTGTAAGGATTTGTTCCTTTAAGTGAACAAGGGGTTAAATTTAATATTGTAGTGAGAATGCAAAGTCATGCCTGTACAGTGGGGTCTCGACTTACAAACTTAATCTGTATTGGAAGGCAGTTTGTAAGTCGAAAAGTTTGTAGGTCGAATCTGCATTTCCCATAGGAATGCATTGAAAACCATTTAATCCGTATCTGCTCTTTTCCGTCCATAGAAACTAATGGGAAACTAATGGGAAGCTGCTATTCCACCTTTTACCACTAGAGGGGGATATTTTCTTTTTTCCCTTAGGTCAAGAAAAGTTCAGGAAAGGAGGGGGGAGACAGTTTTAAAAGCACTTTTGAAATCTTTTTTTTCAGCGAAGCCAATTTTAAAGCATGTTTAACACAGAAACAGGAGTCTGGAAGTCACATCTTAGTCCAGTCTTTGCAAGCCAGAATGCCTGACCCACACAATTCTTCTGCAAAAACACAGGCAGGATTCTGGAACTCACACCTTAGCCCAGTCTTTGCAAGCCAGAATGCCTGACCCACACAATTCTTCTGCAAAAACAGACAGACAGGATTTTGGAACTCACACCTCAGGCCAGTCTTTGCAAGCCAGAATGCCTGACCCACACAATTCTTCGGAGCCACTATGGGAGGCTCCGAAATGCTTCCCATGGCGGCGAAGAAGCCCTGGAAGGCATCTCGGAGGTCCCCGCCGCCGCTTCCGCTGGGAGACCCAGTCTACCAAGCTTTCCCCAGGCAGTAGACCAGGCCCCCCAGGGGTTTGTACGTCGATTCTCCATTTGCAAGTCGAAATGGAATTTTGCAGACAGAGAAGTGTGTAAGTCGACAAATGTGTAAGTCGAACCATTTGTACGTCGAGACCCCACTGTAGCATCAAGTCAATGGATGACTGATAGCACACAGATGGGATAAGCTCAGTTAATGCTTGTCAACCACGTTCAGCTGCTATGTCTGCAGCAATAGGCTGCTCTCACTATTTAAGCAAGAGTGTGAGAACAGCATTTTGCCACTCAGTTGTGAGTCTGGTGGTCATTACTTTACTTATGTGAATGTCATGTTGCTCTGAGATATCTATGCCAATGTATATATTGCCATGTACAGTGGTGCCTCGCACAACGATTGCTTCATACAACGATGAATTCACACAGCGATGGGTTTTTTGAGGAATTTCCCCCATCGTTTAACGATGTTCTCTATGGGGGAATTTCACTTAACGATGTCCCTTTTTGCTCATTTAAAAGTGTCTTCAAATGTTTGAAACCTGTTTTAAATGCTTGGATTCCATAGTGCACCTTGTGAAACATGTGCAAACTTAATTTGGTTTTGTTCTGAGTCTTCATTAATTTTTGGTGATTTTTTTTTAATTTTCCCCATTTAAATCAATTGAATGGACAGTTCAATGCATTTAAATAGGGAAAACAAAAAATCACCAAAAATTAAGGACGACTCAGAACAACACCAAATTAAGTCTGCATAGGGTTCAAGAGGTGGGCTAACGATTGCAAGCATTTAAAACCTGTTCCAAACATTGTAAGACACTTTAAAATGAGCGAAAAGGGACATCGGAAAAGACTTCAATGAGCGAAAACGGAAGAGCTTCAAAAGCACTGAAGCTGGCTTCAGTGCTTTTGAAGCTCTTCCGTTTTCGCTCATTTTTAAGGGTCTTACAATGTTTGGAACAGGTTTTAAATGCTTGCAATCGTTACCCCACCTCCTGAACCCTATGCAAACTTAATTTGGTGTTGTTCTGAGTCGTCCTTAATTTTTGGTGATTTTTTGAATTTTCTCTCATTGGAATGCATTGGACGGAAAATTCAATACATTCCAATGAGAGAAAATTCAAAAAATCACTAAAAATTAAGGACGACTCAGAACAACATCGAATTAAGTTTGCATAGGGCTCAGGAGGTGGGCTAACGATTGCAAGCATTTAAAACCTGTTCCAAACACTGTAAGGCACTTTTACAGGAGCGAAAAAGGACTTCGCAAAGCCATTGAAATGTATTGAGTCAGCTTCAATACATTCCAATGGAGGAAACATTGTTTCACTCAACGATGTTTCCTATGGGTTTTTTCACTTAAAGATGGCAATCTGTTCCAATTGGAATGGATTAACCGGTTTTCAATTCATTCCTATGGGAAATGGTGTTTCACAGAACGATGTTTCACACAACGTTGATTTTTTTGGAACCAATTAACATCGTTGTGTGAGGCACCACTGTATATATGTCTGACCAAGTCTAATATAAGTCTTATCAGAACTCTCTCAGTGTTATTTTCTTATATGTCTGCATCTTTACTCTGCTTATAAAGGGGAGGATTTGAAGCTACCAGATAAGAGACTCTCTGTGTAACTTGCTATCTTGGGCTCCAAGGTTTGTTTTCCCTAACAGAGTGCTCTTGGAAGGTTAATTATCCAGATCTGACTCCAAGCTTCAAGAGAGGCAATACACCACATCAGCCTTTGGAGTTGGACTCACATCAACACTCAGGACTTGTAATTGTGAAGATTTCAAAATAGAATATGGAGACTGGCTCTAATTGAAAAACTGACTTATTTCATTAAAATCTATAGACGTGAAATAAAACAAAATAAATGTATGGGAGTATGGCATCCTTTGTTGACCTCTTGTGCAAGAGATCAAATGGAAAATGGGCTGAAGTACTGGCTAGATTGAATAACTGTAGGATTAGAAGTAAAATATATAAATGTTGAAATATTATTAGTATACTTTAGAGAAGAAAATTATTGGAAGTGTAACTGTATTTATAAGTAATTATTATTGTTTTCTTTTTTCTTATGTGATCAGAGGATTGTAACTTATTTTTTAAATCAATATATATATCATATATTGTTTAATTTGTTTTTAATATCTAACTATATTAAACTATATTATCTAACTATATTAACTATATTATCTAACTAACTCTCTCGATGATAGATAGATAGATAGATAGATAGATAGATAGATAGATAGATAGATAGATAGATAGATAGATAGATAGATAGATAGATAGATAGATAGATATTAAAAATAAATTAAACAATATATTATTTAAAATTAAATTAAAAGATTAAAACATGAAATCACTGAAAAGGTTTAAATTATCTGCTAAAATGGTGATCAGGGATTAAGTTCTAATTGTTAAAAGCTTGTCTGAGGAAGTGGATCTTCACCTTTTTTTGGAAGGATAAAAGGGAAGGGGACATCTTGATCTCCCAAGGGAGAGTGTTCCATGTAAGCAGCCCCTTATCTCCAAAGAGATTTATGGGGGTGCCGGAGACTGGGATGAGTCCGAAATCCAGACAAACCTCTAACTGCTGAGCAGAGCCACTTAGATCTCAGCCAGGTCCTGTCTAAACTTCTTCCTCAAAAGCCAATCCCCTTTATTAAGAAAGCAACACACACAGACAAATCCATGAGTTATACTCAGAATAATCTGGCTCTAAATCTTTGGTAGCAAACACACATGGCCAATTAGACATTCAGCTAGTCTGTGCAAGAACAAATGCATGCAGATCAAAACATTACTGCTTTATTGAAAAGAATTGCTTTAGAAAAGATTTCAGTTGATGGTAAAATAGTTCACTAGGTACATTTTCATATCAAGACAAACGGAACACTCCACTCCCCCACTCCAGCTGGAAAAATAAAGAAATAGAATTATGCTAACTAATAAAAAGCATAACACAGTCCATCTCACATGTCTTGGGTCTTCATAGGCTGATGCTAGATGAAATCCAGTTGACTTCCATCAGTCCATGGTAGGAAAAATAGTCCATAGCAATATTTATAATCCATTATAGGAAAAAGCACGTGTCTGACCTTTCTCAGTCCAACTCCATCTTTTTTCCAACTCCTTACCAACTTCCATCTTCTTCTCAGAATGCTTCATAAGGAACACCCCCTCCTGGGTCTTGTTGTTCCACCTAACTTTCTCATGGAGCTTCAGTTGTTATCATACTTTGTGGCAGAATTATTTTGACTACGAAAGTCTTTGCTCTCTACTCATCTTAGCAACGAGATAACCAGAGAGCGAAGCTTCTCTGAAACAGCATGAAAAACTTTCCTACTACAGAGCAGACTTTAAATGAAGATGGATGCTATTGGGACAATCTTAGGACTACATATCCCATTCTAATACACATAAAAACACAAATCATCACATGCCCCCCCTGATTATCGTTAAAATTCAGAGTAGTTAATCTGATCTAATTTTAAGAAATCAAGCAAAAGTAACTAAAAAGTAATTCAAAGTAATTAACTGGTTATATCTCAAAATTCAACTACAGATTAACTATTACAATACTGAAACATAGCACACTGTTGAATACATTGTTTCAACGTTCAGGTTCATAAGAATCTTCACAGTACATTCTAGAAAGACCATCTGCCACAACATTCAATTTTCCAGGAATGTGTTGAACTTCAAAATCAAAGTCTTGCAATGCTAGACTCCATCTCAACAATTTTTGGTTGTGAGATTTCATCTTTTGCAACCAAACTAAAGCTCTGTGATCTGTTTGGAGTGTAAACTTACGCCCCCATAGGTAAGGTCTAAGTAAATTGAGAGACCAAAATATAGAAAGAGCCTCTTTTTCAGGTACTGCGTAACTTCTCTCTCTATCCAAGAGTTTTCTAGAGAAGTATGAGATAGGGTAAAGGTTCCCATCTTCTCCTTGCTGTAACAATACTGCTCCAAGGCCTAATTCAGAGGCATCTGTTTGTAAAATGAATGGTTTGTCAAAATCAGGGGATTTCAGTATAGGTGCATCCATAATCTTAGCTTTTAAAGCATCAAAGGCACCTTGACACTCTTGTGTCCACTTTACCTTGACAGGCTGTCTCTTCTTAGTGAGCTCTGTCAGAGGTGAAGCCAAATGACTGAAATCAGGAATAAATTTTCTGTAGTAGCCAACTAGGCCCAAAAACGAGCGTACCTGTTTCTTAGTTTTTGGAATAGGCCAATCATTAATAGATTGTACTTTGGCTTGCAGAGTCTGAATTTCTCCTTGCCCAATCAAATGACCTAAGTACATGACTTTTCCTTGCATCCATTGACATTTGCTGGCTTTGACTGTCAGTCCTGCTTGCTGAAGTCTGGACAAAACAGTTTCAATGTGAGACATGTGAGAATCAAAATCAGAACTGAAAATGGCAACATCATCAAGATAAGCACTTGCAAAAGGTAACCCTTGTAAAAGTTTGTCTATCATCCTTTGAAATGAAGCACCAGCATTCTTCAAACCAAATGGCAATCTTCAGAAATGGAAAGTTCCCACATGCGTAATGAAAGCGGTCTTATCTCGTGAATCTTCAGCCAAATCGAGCTGCCAATAAGCATTCTTTAGATCGAGAATGCTGATAAACTTAGCCTTTGAAAGATATTCAATTAAATCATCCATCCTAGGCAATGGGTATGGATCTGGAACAGTAACACTGTTTAACTTTCTGTAATCAACACAAAATCTTACTTCCTCGAGAATTTCACCCATAGCATTACGTTTTGGCACCAGTACCACCGGAGAAGCCCATGGGGAGAATGACGGTTCAATCACCCCCAAAGATAACATCTTTTGTATCTCTTGTTCAATTTGGATTGCATGATTACCAATTGCTCTATATGGGCTAGACCGTATGGGCTGGGCATTGTTCTCAGTAGTTATCACATGACTGATCAATTTGGTGTAACCTGGTTTATCTGAAAACACATCTTGGTATTGTTCTAAAATTTGAAACAACCTTTCTTTCTGATCAACGGTACCTGTTAAAACAAGATTATCAGACCATGTACCTGCATCTTGCAATTCAGACAACATATCAATAGGTTCATTTGCAGCATGAAAATATTCAGCATGACATTGAAAAACCATTGCAGATCTATCTTTGTACAGTTTCAAACTATTGACATGGTAAAGAACAGGTTTCTTATTAGAATCCAACATTTTGACAAGATAATTGACATTTCCCAATTTTTGAACAATTTCACCTGGACCTTCCCAGACAACTTCTAACTTAGAAGGTCTGAGTGGGTTCAGAACCAGTACCAAATCACCCACAGAAAATTCCCTGTGTCTGGATCTCTTATCGTGGAAGAACTTCTGACTTGCTTGAGCGTCCAACAAATTGTCTCTGGCCAACTCCTGGACAGCCAAGAGTTTCTCTTGAAGTTTTCTAACAAAATCAGCAACTGGCACAGTACTACTTTTAACCACACCTTCCCAATCGGATTTCAGGAAGTCCAATGGTCCTTGTAGATTTCTTCCAAACACCACCTCACTTGGAGAAAAGCCACCTAGTGAAGAATGAGCTGAGCTACGGTAAGCAAACAAAGCAAAAGGCAAAAGTTCATCCCAAATGTTTCCATATTCTTGGGTCAAAGTTTTAATCATCCTAAGCAAAGTTTGTTGACCTCTTTCCACCATACCATGAGATTGAGGATGATGGGCCGTACTAAAACTGATGGTTATTCCACTTATCTCGCAGATCTTACGCATAAGTTCGCTTGTAAAGGCTCCTGCTTGATCACAAATTATTTTGGATGGTACTCCAATATGCGAGCACAAGTCCACGATGATTCTAGCTATGGTGGTAGCTGTAAGGTTGCTAATAGCATAGGCTTCGATCCACCTACTGGCTAAACAGATGAAAGAAATGATGTATTTCTTCTTAGATTTAGTAGGAACAAAAGGTCCTAGCACATCCATTTGCAAACACTGGAACACTTGGTCAGGAATCTCCATAATCTGCATTTCGGCCTTTACCTTGTCAGTTTGATGGCCTGTGCGTTGGCAATAGTCACAAGAACTGACATAGTCCTTTACAGTTTTTGAAATACCAGGCCAGTAAAAATGTTGAGAAATCCTCTTTAGGGTTTTTTGTATTCCTTGGTGCCCACTACTCGGATGGTCATGAGCCATTTCTAGTATTCTCAGTCTATATTCAGTAGGCACGGCTAACTGTTGAATAGGTTGGGCATCCAAGTTGGATTTGGGGAAATATTCTCTGTACAAAAGTCCATTTTCTCCCCACAAAAAGCTAACTTGCTGCTGTGCAGGACGTTCAACATAGTTGTCTGCTTGTGACCTCAAAGAAGCTAGAGAGGGATCATTAAGTTGCTTCAGTCTAAAGTCCTCTGATCCCTTAGGTATCACCTCCTCTATTGTAGTTTCCGTTTTAGCTGCATTATCAGGTTCGGTCACAAGAGGCTGCTGTTGGGTAAGGTCTCCATCTGAGCTATCCTCAGTGGATTCCTGCTCCAGTTCAGGATCATGCATCTCCCTACTTTGAGAACGGGTGACTACCGACATCGAAGCTACATCTTGACTCTGCATGTGATCCAGAAAAGCAAGATCATTTCCAAGAAGAAAATCAGGTTTTCCCTCATGAGTTAAAATATGTTTTGCATCTGACCAGGACTTGTAGGTAATTTTTACATATGCCAGAGGTCAGAACTTCTGCTCAGTCTCTATAGACCCATAAGTTTTTACTGGACACCTCAGGTTGTTCAGGATCAAGGTGGGGTCTAGAAAATGTCTGCTTATCGAAGAAATGTCGGCACCTGAGTCACGAAAAGCACTTAAAGCCATATCACCTCCAGGTGTGTGAAGAAAAACCACCTCAGAAAATGTGCGGGTTGCCCAGTCCCTTTGTGTAGTTGGTACTATGCAATCAGGATCCATAACAGAAAACCTCTCTCCTGATGCAGTCTCTTTTACAATTTCTGAGGAAATTGAAGCAATTTGTAAGTCCAAAACTCTAGGCACATAATAGTTTACTGCTGCCTGCATTCCACTGGCTTGCGAAGGGGTTACAGTTAGGTTAACTCCTTCCTGACTCTGCGAAGGCACAATGCTTGACTGGTGAGGCACAGAAACTGCATTACTGGCAGCTGGCACTTGCTGAGTTCCCGCTGGCACAGAACTTACATACGCCATCTTGGGAGTGCCTGCTTTAGATCTGTGTGGAGCTGGGACAGGTGTTTTTCTAGCTGGCTCCTTAACTTGGCTAGCTGGCACATTCAACCTTGGGCAATCTCGTCGCAGATGAGAGCCACCACATTCAAAACATTTAAGAGGTGTTTTACTCTGGCTAGGAGCTAGGCTCCTGCGTTGCTCAAATGAACTTGGCCTGGGCTCTTGAGGAAAAGACTTTCTAAATTCAGGCTGACTCTGTCTCTTAGGCACTACTGGTGCAGTCTTTGCCCTAACGGCAGGTTCATGCGTTTTAAAGGAGAGAATTTCATCAGTTTTTAAAGCAAGGGTTTGCAAGTCTTTGTAGTTTCTCTCCAACAAAGTACTCCTTATTTCTGAAGGCACTAAATTAAGAAAATGCTCCATGTACAACGCAGTTCTTAAATCCTCAAAGGTACTGGCGCCCAAGGAGCTCAACCACTGATCACCTAGATGTTCTATTTTGTCAGCTAGTGCAGAATAACACTCATTAGGCTGCTTTTTCAGTTTCCTAAAGTTCTGCCTCAGTATTTCCGAAGTAAAACCAAATTTTCTCTTTACCACCTCTTTAAAAATAGGCCAGTCAGGGTCCTCATCAGATAATTTGGCTACTATGTTGGCAAGTTGCCCAGAACACTGAGTACGCAATAGCTTGAGGTACCAGGCCTCAGGTATACTAAGATCTCTACACGCTTGTTCATATATCGATAAAAATGATAAGATATCATCGCCATCATGGTAGTAAGGTAGATTGCTTCTATCAACACTGGCTATTGAGTTCTTAAACTCCTCTTTTTCCTTCAGCTCATTCACCAAATGCTCCACCTTTTTCTCTCTGTACTGCTTCAATAACTGATCAGCAATGTTCTGATTATGAATAGATTGAGTGTGACAAGCAACAAAATCTGCAAACATCATTGTTAACTTATCCACTGGTGATAGACTCTTGTTAGGATCAGGACCCTCAGCACCGGCTGCTGCTGCTGCCGCTCCTGCTGTTCCATCAGAAATGTCTCTGGCTGGCACTCCCCTCCCTACTGGAGTGCTGGCACCCGCCATTTCCTCTGCCTGATCCATCTGTTGCAACTTAGACCAAGTCTGATCTGGATCAGATCTAAGTAGGTCCTGGATATCCTCAGCTGTGAGACTGTACTTAATTCCACCTGTTCGCAATCCCTTAATCTTAATTGTCCTCTGAGTCACAAACTGCTCTCCAGGCATCTCCAAAAATTCTTCTCCTTCTAAGTGTTGCTCCATTCAAGCTGCAACTAACGCAGACGCCAAGTTGACCCAAAAGGAAAAACCTCTCCCTGCCCCTGTAGCCGAAACTGTAGGGTGAGGGCAAAGCCATAAAACACTCTGGCAAAAAACAGCCCTACCCTGGAGCTTCAGAAGGGCGACCGCTTACTTGCATGAAAATGCCCACTCATTAAACAGCCCAATTACATAACCAAAGCATTAGTTCTTACAGACTTATGAGAAGAGAATTATGCTTAAGAATTATGCTTAAGCAGTCACAATTAGAGTAGGCCCTCTAAATCAATGGAACTTACCAAGGAATTGACTCACCAAATCCCCCTGATTCAATAGGCCTACTCTAGTTGTAATTTGTTAAACTAGCAACATGATTTCAGCTAATATTTTTTCAAACCATCACTTGCGTCATGTGCTAAAACTAAATTTATACATACATTCCTGAGTAATTACAAGTTAAAAATTTACCATATAAGAAACTGTTACCCCTTCTTAAATTAGTGAAATTCATATAGAGAAGATACATCTTCTTAAGGAAATTAATTAAAACTGACTCTTGATTTGTGATTGTAGCAAGTTACATACAATTATCTTTGGAGGAAAAACTTGCCATTTCCTTTCATTCCGAATGCATATTCCATATTGTCAAGCAAGCTGACTAGACTTTATGGACAATCTTTCTCAGGTCAGCTTTTCCTCTGCTTAGCTAACTGTGTATCATTGGAATAACCTGACTCTATATTGCCTGTTTAGCATTAAAATTGTGAACTGGCAAGCTCAGATTCTCTTGACATTTCATTACAGTGCCATCCTTCTGGTACAAATGGCATAAAACTGTCAGCACAATTACAGAGGCATCAAGGACAGTCTTCTCCCAATCAACAAATATGAAATGGCAAGGGGGAAAAAACCACAGACTAGGCAATACTGAAGCAAAAGGGAACACCGATAAACAACTTTGAGAATATTTGTTGGCATTGATTGAATGGAGGAAACATGCACAGAACTTTTGTGTTGGTTGCTGTTTAGAAAACATGCAGAAACCTTCTAACAGACCAGTTCTGTGCTATGGCAACAGACACCACTAGCACCCACACCCCTGTTTTCTTAATTGCCTTAGAAATTGTTAAGTGCTGTCAGACAAAGAAAATTAACTTTTAATCAGTGTGGATTGTTGTAGATCTCTTGATGCAACCCAGCTGTTGTGATGTGAAGCTGTTAGCTGTACAAACAGCTTGATTCAAATAATCCTTTCCAAGCTCAGGTACATTTTGCTAATTACTCAATGTACCGTGAAGAAATAAAAATCAATATGGATTCTACCTGAACAAACCACAGATTATTCAGTACTCTTGTTCTTATAGTGCACCTCTTCAGGTTCTACACAGAAAGTTAAATGGCTTAATGGTCCTCCATTGTTATAGAAACATAACTGTTTCATAAAGAAAATGGAAATTTCCTTGTTGAGAACATTATCTTTAAACTTTCCATTTGTCTTAGAGACTGAAAAAAACTATTTTTTAAACTACACTTTCCATAATCTCCTAATCATTCAGTCTCCTCCTGTCACCACAGATATTTTGGTATCTTAAATAGTTATTTCATGGATCACAGCTCGCTCCATCAGCTGTAGCCTTGGTTGGTGAATATTTATGCACATCTTCAGGAGGGAGAATGCAAAAACAAATAAACAAAAAACAAACAAAAAAACACAGCAAGTGATAATCTTAACAGTGGTGGATTTTACTGGTTTCAATCTGGCTAGTTTACCTATCATGATGCAAGGCCCCTACCTGATCGTTTATATTTGTTACTATGACCAGCCCAACCTGGCTAATCACATTTAACCTACCCTTTCCTTTCCCTGGGCTTGCTTTAAACCCAAATCATAAGAGCCAAGTGGTTTTTAATTTGAAACATAAAATTAAATTTGTATTCTTGAAGGCTTTCACAGTCAGGATCTGATGGCTGTTGTAAGTTTTTCGGGCTGTGTTCTGGAGGTTGTTCTTCCTAACATTTTGCTTGTTTCTGTGGCCAGCATCTTCAGAGGATGAAGATGAAACAAGCTGGACATGAAATCTTATTTCAAAACATAGAAGTACTGGACAACACCAGCAATCGTTATGTTAGACCACACAGGAAAGCCATTGAAATCCAGAAACACCAGCACAGTTTCAAAAAGAAGAAGAAGAAGAAGAAGAAAGGCTAAAACTCAAAAAAGCTCCCAACACTGAAAAATAAAGCCTGCAAAAAAGTCAATGAATTCTGTCATGATGATGGGATATGAAGTCAGAGAAAAGTAAAATGGAGTCAGAAATGTTCTGTGTGGAGATGATTTGGGAGACATTGGAATGTGTTTTTCTAAGTGCCCTGAGAGTGTTTTCCTGAAGACCTTTCCCGCCAGGATCCAGATCTCATGAAGGCCAAATTCAGAGGCCCCTGGAAGACTCAAAATTCCAAGCTAGCTGAAGAAGAGATAAATAACACCTGGACTCTCATGGGAATAAGGGGGGGAGAGGTGGTACAACCTCTAAAAGTTAATTGATTAACAGCCAGAAAGGCCATGAAGAAGGGAGGAGTTAGAAAGGTAGAAAATGGACAATGGGTTGTGTGAATGTGACTGTAAGTAATGATGGTTGGAGAATAATGGAATGTGATGGTTCGTGTGCTGTTCAATTCCAGGAAGGAGAGAGGATGTAAGTAAGGAGAAAGAAGGAGGTGGGGCTAGCCCACTATAGCCCACCTTAGTTTCAGCTTTTTAGTGTTTATTATTTTAAATGGGAAATAGTTATCTTATTTAACTGCAATGATCTTTGAATATGTTTCTTGATGCTAAAGCTTATGCAATATAAACTGATTTCTAATGAAACTCTATTTTTCTAATAAAAATTAATTATAAAATCCTTACAAAGGACTGGTCTCTTGAACAGCGGGGTCTGGATAAATCCAGGAAGTGGAGAGGGCCACAAACTAGCTATCATTTAAGAGTCCTACCTAACTGAGCTTTGGTGAGTTCTAAGGAATCACAAAGCCTATGTGCCTGTAATTGCAAAGTACTGAGTAAGTGTGAAGTGTTCGTTTAAGGTCAGACTTGTTCAAAGGGCTTATGCTGTGCACTGCTGCAGTCTTGGGACTTGCCCCAGCACAAAGGTGGTAGTGCCGGTTGGACTCTCTGGCTAAATGTCCAGCGGCCCTTTAGGGGGTCCGGTGCATCACAAACTCTACCCAGTCACAAGGACCACTGGTCACTGCACACAAAAGTCTAGCTAATGACATCCATCAATCACAGTGACAGATCTCCCCCCTTATCACAACAATACATCCATTAAAAAAACCACCCTGATCACCATAATCACTAAATTTCCTGAAAAGAAAAAAAGCTGACCCCACAGCTACAAATACTTAACTATCCCACATACTACACCAGAACACAGACAGAGTTCTAACTCTTTTCTATATATAGTGTTACAGGCCTGGTGGATGAAGAGAACGCTGTGGATGTAGCACATCTTGATTTCAGTAAGGCCTTCGACAAGGTTCCTCACAATATTCTTGCAAAGAAGCTAGTAGAATGTGGGATAGATAGTGCTACTGTTATGTGGATTTGTAATTGATTGACTGACCGAATACAAACGGCTTCCCTTCATCCTGGAAAGAGGTGAGTAGTGGGGTGCCCCAGGGTTCTGTTCTGGGTCCCATGTTATTCATCAACTTTATCAATGAGTTGGATGAAGGAATAGAGTGTGTTGATTAAATTTACAGATGATACCAAATTGGCAGGAGTTGCTAATTCCCTAGAGGATATGATTAAAATTCAAAATGACCTTGACAGATTAGAGTCCTGGGACAAAATTAACAAAATGAATTTCAACAGGGAGAAATGTAAGGTCCTACATCTAGGCAGAAAAAATTAACTGAACATGAGTCAGCAGTGTGATGCAGCTGCCAAGAAAGCCAATGTGATTCTTGGTTGTATCAATAAGAGTATAGTGTCTAGATCAAGGGAAGGGATAGTAGCACTCTATTCTGCTTTGGTCAGACCTTACTTGGAGTATTTTGTTTGGTTCTGGGCACCTCTATTCAAAAAGGATATTGACAACCTGGAATGAGTCCAGAGGACGGTGACTAAAATGGTTAAAGGTCTGGAAGCAATGCCCTATGAGGAGTGGTTTAAGGAGCTGGGAACGTTTAGCTTTACAAAAAGAACATTGAGAGGAGACATGATAGCCATGTTTAAATATTTGAACGCGTAAGTTAGCAGAGTTTTTGTCCCAATCAGGCAGTCCAGTTGATTCACACAGACAAAGACAGCTTTTTCCACCACCAAGTGTATTTACAGTATATACAGAAGTTCAGCAGTACAAACCAGCAGCATGGCATTCATTAGAAGAGATCCGTACATCTTCTCCACAGGTCCACAGAATTATACACATGCACATTTACATACAGGCAATCAGTGTGGACATCCCAGACTGCATGATTCAGCATTTTGCATACCTTTAAAGTATGGCTTCTGATTATCATAGGCCTTGTTCTGCCTCAGTGTGGAAATTATCCTTGCCACCCCTCCTAATTTACACCTGAGCAGAACACATTTCCAATTCTTCAGTTAGTTTTCTGTGTCTTTGCACATTCAGTGGTTTAGTTAGAATGTCTGCTACATTCTTTTCTGTTTCACAATACTGCAGTTGAATTAGTTTTTCTTTTACTGCCTCTCTAATATTGTGATATTTAATATCAATGTTTGCTTTTACTTCTCTTTTTTTCTGTGGTTGCCATCTGTATACATGTGGTGTTGTCCTCAAACATTGTTATGGCCTGATCCACTTTAACTTTCAGATCTATAAGCAATTGCTTATACCACACTAGCTCTGAACATACTGAAAGAGCAGGAAACTCTGCCTCAGCGGTGGATGTGGAAAGGGAACTTTGCTTCCTTGATTTCCATCCCACCAATGTCTCAGCAAACTTTATTGTGAAACCTGATATTGATTTCCTGTCAGCTATGTCATTGGCCCAATCACTAGCTACATAAACCTTTAATTTTAAATCACTAGAAGGTTGTATTAATAAACATGTGTCAAGGTACCTATATTCCACATTGACCTGTATTTTTCTTTTGTAAACCAATTTGCTTCCAATTGCTTTGTGTTCTGGTGGCAATGTGGTTTCTGTAAACACTTCATGATCATCCATGGATTGTAACTCTTCTTTCATAGTTTGTTGCCATTTCATTTTCTCTGTCTCAGGCAGAAGCAACACCTTTTTATAATTCTTAGGTTCATTGAACATGTGACTGTTACATACAGCACTGATGTTACCTGTCTGTCATGGGTTTGGAGGGAAAGTTCCATCCTATGGGGAGTGGAAGGCGGGACATCAGGAGGAGGGGCTGTACTGTATATATATGTGATGCGTGTGTGGAGAAGTTTAGACGCTGGGATGTGAAGAAGCAGCAGCTGGGAAGAAGAAGCTGGTGTGGGAGTCTGTGTGTCAGACAGGGTACTACTGTGTGTCAGGGTACCAACCTGATAGGTTCAGGTGTCTGTTGGTTAGCCAGAACTGATAGGTTCAGGGTCTGTGCTTCAAGTTAAGGGTTCTGTGTGAACCAAACTGTATGCATGTATGAATGAGAATAAGCCACGTTACTTTATCTTATTCACCTGATCATTTTATTTTCCCTGTGTGTTGTATTTAAATAAACCTTATTCTTTTATTTGTTAAAAATCCATCCCTGGTCTGTGTGACTTCTTATAGGGAATGGTTGGTGGCAGCTTAGTTAACGTGTGGCAGATCCCAGTAGGTCTGGGTTTGTCACATTGATTGGTGTCCAGCGTGTGGGATACGACTGGTCCAGTTGTCCAGTGGTCCAGCAAAGCCTTGGCAAGTGTGCCCAGAGCAAGGGGGGTCTAGTCAGGGACAATCTGAGGCGCGTAGGTAATCTTCTAGGTGTACCTCACGGGGAGGTGCGCTAGTGGAAGAACGTGCCAACTGGGGAGACTAGATTAGGGTGCTCTGAGGCAGCCTGTTTTTGGCAGGAAAAAAGCTGAGGCAAAACTGTGAAATAGAAGTGAGCTAGCTTGCCTGCTGAGAGGCCCAGCAGAGGGGGGTAGACTCTAACTCGCTACAGTTGCAAGTAGTGCTGAAGGACAGCAGCAATCTATAGGGAAACCTGGTTCTGAGGCAAGAGAAAAAAAAAAGTGGTCGCTTTATTTTGAGGCTTGACTTTTTAAAGCAGCCTGTTCTGAGGGGGGATTATGCCCTTGACTCGAAGCCAGATGGCAGAAATGGGTGAAGTGAAAGACCCCCAGGTTGACCAAGGTTCTGAGGATGAATTTGGCTCAGTGCAGGGTGACAGCACAGGAGAGCAGAACCCAGAACTCAGAAAATTGCTCCTAGCCCAACAGCATGAACTGAGGGTGAGGGAAATGGAGGAAAGATTAGAGAGAGAGAGAATGGAAAAGGAAGAAAGATTAGAGAGAGAAAGAAGGCAATTTGAAATAGAGAGATTGGAAAGAGAAGAAAGAATGGAGAGAGAGAAAATGGCGTTTGAGCTAAGAAAATTGGAACTGATGAATCAGAATAATAATAACAATAGGGATTCTGAGGGAGGCCCATTGTCTAAAGCTGATCTGAAGAAATTCCCTGTGTACCACAAGGGAGATTGTCCTGAGGTGTTCTTTTCCTTAGTGGAAAGAGCGTTTGTGGACTTCTCAGTGAGGGAAACTGAGAAGATGACCATCATGCGATCTTTAATCAGTGGTAGCCTGGCTGAGGTCTATGCCGAGATGCCTGAGGAACTGATGAAAGATTTTGCAGAGTTTAAAAAACTGGTGTTTGCAAGACATGGGATAAATGCGGAACAGTTGAGACAAAGATTTAGGTCAATCACCAAAAAGCCAGAGCAGACTTTTACCCAAGTGGGGGCCCAATTGGTGAGGCTGCTTGAGAAATGGCTATCTCAGGAAGGGACAGAGACCTTTCAGCAGCTTAAAGATTTGATAGCGCTGGAACAGTTCTATTCAGTCCTGCATGGGGAATTGAAATTCCAGGTGAGGGAAAGGAAACCAAAATCTGTGGTAGAAGCCGCCGAGATCGCAGATTTTATTTCGCAAATAAGAAAGCCCTTGGGTGAGGGGAAATCTGTAGGTAAACCCAAAGAAACCTACAGCAAGTACTCTCAGGGACCAGGGAAAAGCCAGCAAGGGGGAGGGGCCCATGGTGAAGGGAAGCCCTCAGACATGAAACCAAGACCTCAGATTTTGGAGGGAAAACCAAAACAAGATGAGAAAGACTCAAAATACACCAGAAAATGTTATTTCTGTCAGGGAAAGGGCCATCTAATCTCAGAGTGTGAGAAATTAAAGCAGCTAAAAGGAATGGTGCCTCAGGTTTCGAGTGGAACCAAGCCAAAAGCTGTGTTCTGTGTCCAGAAAGAGCAAGGCTCATTGTCACTGAGGGAGCCTGTTGCCATGGCTACTCAGTCTGGAACAGCTACCTCTGCTGATCAGGCTGAGGAAAATGGTCCTCTTGTAGAAGTCAGGCGCTGCCTGCTGGTGAGAACAGATTCTCAGTTGTTTGAGACAGCCGGGGTGGACGTAGGAATACTTGACCGTCAGTATCGGGGGCTGTGGGACACTTGTTCTCAGGTGACCCTGTGCCATCCAGATATTATTCCTAGGGAATATGTAATCCCAAATGAGAGCATAAAGGTGGCAGGGATTGAGGGGCAGATAATCTCTCTGCCAGTCGCGGAGGTACCTGTCAACTTTCAAGGCTGGAGGGGAATTTGGCGGCTAGCGATTTCATCGACTCTGCCAGCAGCCGTGCTCGTGGGAAATGACCTGGCTGAACATGTGAAACGGGTGCTAGTGATTACACGCTCACAAGCCACCACGGGGACAGTTCAGGGGGGTAATGATGAGCCAGAGACGGAAGCAGGTGGGGGGAGTTCAGAAGCTGTGGTGGAAACCTTAACCACAGACAGCAGATTTGGACAAGAGCAAAAGGCAGACGCCACTCTCCAGAAGTGTTTTGAACAGGTGACTGACGCCCAGCTAACACCTGAAACCCCAGTGAGATTTCTGGAGAAAAAGGGGGTTTTATATAGAGAGACCCTGAGGAATATCTCAAAAGGGGGAGATGGGATCAGAAGTCAGCTGGTGGTACCTGAAAAGTATCGCCCCATGATCTTACAAAGGGGGCACTCTGACGTGTTTGCTGCACACTTAGGGGTGAACAAAACACAGCAGAGAATCACACAGAATTTTTACTGGCCTGACATAGGGAAGCAGATCAGGGAGTTCTGTAAACAATGTGATGTGTGTCAAAGGCAGGGGAATAGCCGCGACAGGACCAAAGCAAAGTTGTGCCCTTTGCCTGTGATTGACACTCCGTTCAAATGCATAGGGGTGGATATTGTGGGACCTTTGCCCAAGGCCACAAAGAGGGGGAACCGGTTCATTCTCACCATTGTGGACCATGCCACGAGGTACCCTGAAGCCATTCCCTTGACTAACATTGAAACTAACACAGTGGCAGATGCCTTGGTGGGGTATATGTCCAGGATGGGATTTGCCTCAGAAATAATCACAGATTTGGGAGCATCATTCACATCGAAGCTCATGAAACGCTTATGGCAAATCTGTGGAATTAAGCTCAAGGAAACCACTGCCTATCACCCTGAAAGTAAGGGGTTAACTGAGAAGTTCAATGGGACTCTGATGCGCATGATTAGGGCTTACTTGGCAGAGAATCCAAACAATTGGGACCAGAAGCTGCAATCCCTTTTGTTTGCTTATCGATCAGTGCCACAAGCCAGTACCGGGTTCAGTCCATTTGAACTTTTATTTGGGAGAAGGGTGAAAGGGCCCCTTGATTTGATCAAACAAAATTGGGAGCAGATAACCCAGGATGACCCACAAGACGTTGTGACATACATAGACACCTTGATGAATGACCTAAAGAGAAATCTAGAGCTGGCAGCAGAAAACCTGCAAGCTCAGAAGGTCAGACAGAAAACATGGTATGATCACAAAGCTAGAGAGAGGCACTTTGACCCAGGGGAGGAAGTGCTTTGGCTTAGGCCCTGCAGAGAGAATAAACTGCAGCTCAAATGGGCAGGACCATATAGGGTCATTTCCAAAATGTCAGACCTGAACTACCTAATAGAGCAGGAGGAGAACCAAGCAAGGAGGGTGGTTCATGTGAATGCCCTAAAACCCTACTACAGAGGGGAACAGAGGGTTTTATTCGCGATAAAAGCAGCTGAGAGTGAGGAAGCTGAATTACCCTTCTGGGAGGGTAGAGGGGAAGTAAAATACAACCCAGAGGAGGTAAAGATCAGTCCTGCACTCACCCAAGACCAGCAGCAAGAACTAAAAATGCTGCTTAGTAAATATCAACAGGTGTTTTCCAACAAGCCGGGGATAGTGAAGGGAGTGATGCATCGGATCCACACAGGGGATGCACCCCCGCAGGCAGTATCCCCATACCGAGTAACGGGACCCTATAGGGACAAGGTGCGGAAGGAGCTGGACGAGATGCTTAGGGAGAACATAATCGTCCCCTCTTCTAGTCCTTGGTCCTCTCCGATAGTCCTTGTGGACAAGCCTGATGGGAGCATTAGGTTTTGTGTCGATTACAGGAAATTAAACCGTGTAACCACTCCTGATGCCTACCCAATGCCCAGGCTAGACAACCTGATTGAAACCATAGGGGGTTGTCGGTTCATCTCATCATTGGACCTGGTAAAGGGATATTGGCAATTAAGAATTGATCCCAGGGATCAAGAAAAGACTGCCTTTTGCAGCCCTTTTGGTCTCTATGAGTTTCGAGTCCTGAGCTTTGGTCTCAGAAATGCACCAGCCACATTCCAAAGGCTGATGGACCAGACCTTGGCAGGGCTCAGTGACTTTACAGTGGCCTACATTGACGACATAGGGATCTTCAGTAATACCTGGGAAGATCACCTGATACACCTGGAATTAGTGCTGCAGAGGTTAAGTGCAGCAGGGCTAACAGTAAAGGCCAGCAAGTGTCAGCTGGGTAGCCCAGAAATAAAATACTTGGGTCACATGGTAGGGGGAGGAGTGATAAAACCCCTGGAGGCCAAAATAGAAGCTGTTCGTGATTGGCCTAGACCCAACACCAAGAAAAAGGTCAAATCATTTCTTGGGTTGGTGGGCTACTACAGAAAGTTCATCCCGAGGTTTAGCGAGATTGCGGCTCCGCTGACCGATCTGACGAGGAAGAAGGCTGATGACCGCATCCCGTGGACCAGCGACTGTGAGGAGGCGTTCCAGAGGTTGAAGCAGGCGCTCATCAACTATCCAGTGCTGCGGGCTCCAGACTTCGACCGGGAGTTCATCATCTACACCGATGCATCTAACAGCGGGGTAGGAGCAGTTCTGTGCCAGGAGGATGAGAATGGTGACCAGCATCCAGTGTCCTACCTGAGTAGGAAACTTCAAAAAGGTGAGAGACATTTGGCAACCGTGGAGAAGGAGTGTTTGGCCATAGTCTACGCGATCCAGAAGGCCAAGCCTTACATCTGGGGAAGACATTTTGTTCTGTGCACTGACCATTCACCACTGCAATGGTTAAAGACAATGAAAACCCACAATAGCAAACTTATGAGGTGGGCTTTAAACCTACAGGACTATGACTTTGAAGTGAAGGTGGTCAGAGGGTCAGTGAACTGTGTTGCTGACGCCTTGTCAAGAAGACCTGAAGATTGAAGACGGCGAAAGAACATGGACTATGTGTATATATTGATGACAAAAAGTTAAATGTACCTATTTTTTGAATTTGGTTTGTATGAATAAAGGTAAATGGATGGAATGTATATGGTAAATGTTTAAATGCCTAATTGCTATGGTTAACTTAGAATGTAAGTATAAGTAAGTATGATATGGTATGTATAACTGTTGTTGTGTGTTTTATCCAGGTTGTTTTTTGGGAAAAAGCACCTTAGCTTTCCCCCTACAAAACAACTTATAAAGAGGGGAGGTGTTACATACAGCACTGATGTTACCTGTCTGTCATGGGTTTGGAGGGAAAGTTCCATCCTATGGGGAGTGGAAGGCGGGACATCAGGAGGAGGGGCTGTACTGTATATATATGTGATGCGTGTGTGGAGAAGTTTAGACGCTGGGATGTGAAGAAGCAGCAGCTGGGAAGAAGAAGCTGGTGTGGGAGTCTGTGTGTCAGACAGGGTACTACTGTGTGTCAGGGTACCAACCTGATAGGTTCAGGTGTCTGTTGGTTAGCCAGAACTGATAGGTTCAGGGTCTGTGCTTCAAGTTAAGGGTTCTGTGTGAACCAAACTGTATGCATGTATGAATGAGAATAAGCCACGTTACTTTATCTTATTCACCTGATCATTTTATTTTCCCTGTGTGTTGTATTTAAATAAACCTTATTCTTTTATTTGTTAAAAATCCATCCCTGGTCTGTGTGACTTCTTATAGGGAATGGTTGGTGGCAGCTTAGTTAACGTGTGGCAGATCCCAGTAGGTCTGGGTTTGTCACAGAAGCAACACCTTTTTATAATTCTTAGGTTCATTGAACATGTGACAAACTTATTTTCCCCACACCAAACCTTGATGGAGGTACTCCTTTGTTAGATCTTTCTGACCTTCTGGGAACCTCTGGTTCTTCTTTAATGACAAGCCAACTCTCTGCCTCACTACATTCCCCATCCTCGTCCTCTGAGCTGCTGGGACTTGAGCTTCCTTCAGTCTCTTGCTTTGGAACACCTCTATTTCCTGATGTTTTTCACCATTGTTTATAGGTATGAACACTTCTGAGTTTGCATGAACCTTGTCCCAATTTTCGTGTTCACAGAAATTTGCTGATCTGGAAATAATCACATTTCTATTTACATCTAAGAATCTATATGCTTTAGACCCTTTTTCATACCCCAGAAACCTCATTTTCTTGGCTTCTGGTCTCCCTTTTCTCCTCGTTTCCTTTGGAATGTGCACCCAGGCTCTGCATCCATATGCTCTCATATGTTGCAGGGAAGGTTCTTTGCCATATAACATGAAATATGGGGTCTGTTCTATGGCAGAAGACCAAGTTCTATTAACTATGTAGTTAGCTATCTGAAACACCTGACCCCCAGTACAAATTACTCATGTTAGCATCCACTAACAGGGCGTCTTGGTTTGCAGGACTCCATTCCTGCGTTCTGCCACACCATTCTGAAATGGAGAATAAGGACTTGTTTTTCTGTGATGTATCCCTATCTTTGTCTGGAACTTTCCACACATAAATTCAGACCATCTATCTGTCTGCAACTGGCCCACCTTTTAGCCATAACGTCTTTCCACAACGTTCACCCATGCCCTAAAATGATCAAACATTTCTGCCTTATTTTTCATGAGAAAGCAAAATGAAAAACGTGTATACATATTTAGCTCCTCCCATAAATGGCGCTAGAGGCTCTATTATATCTGCATGAACCAACTGGAAAAACCTCTGTGTTTGCCTGTTACTTTCCTTGCTTATTTTTGGACGTTTGATTTTGCAACTTTGCATACTTTGCAATCCAGAAAATTCTTACAGGTTTTCATTTTCAAACTTTTTGCCATATTTTGCATTTTTTCCACCACCCTGAAATTAGCATGACCTTGTCTCCTGTGCATCAAATGAGCACACTTGTCATGTGGTGGTGTGTTTTTGACTATAACATGTGTTACATTGTTTTGTGTTCTTCCCTTCTGTACATATAAATTATTTTCAGGTTTTGCTGCGGCACACACTCTGTTCCCTTTCTTAATTACACATGTGCTATCAGCAAACATAACTATAACCTCTCCTTGTCCAAACATGAGACACTTAGGATATTACAGTCTAAATTGGGCACATGCAAAACACCATGTAATTCCCTTTGCAAACCTTGAACATAAATTGTTCCCTCTCCCATTACTGCCAATTTCTCTCCATTCGCCAGACTCACACAGCTGTGTTTCAAAGCACCTAGGAAAGAAAACAGCTCTGACTTACAAGTTAAATGACAAACAGCCCCACTGTCAAGAATCCAGGTGTTGATCTTGGAGTCCTTTTCAGAAGCCTGTACAATAGAAATCCTCCCTTGTTTCTTGCCTCCACTTCTCTGGCTAGTTTCTTTTTCTCTGCAGTTCCTTTGCAAATGCTTTTCTGAACTGCACTTGAAATAGTGTCTTACAGCAAGAGCCTTTCCTGTCTGTTCTCCATTGCTCCTGGAAGCAGCTCTCCTCTGCTGTGTGATGTCATTTCTCATTCTGACTTGGGACCTCTCATTCCTTTTTTTCTTCTTCCTTCAGCAATCTGCCTGTCAGATACTCCAGGGTTAAGTCCCTCTCTGACATCGGTTCAACGCTTGTTACTACCACATTGTAGTCTTCTGGAGGACTGCTCAGGATCACATACACTTTGTTATTCTCTGTGAAATGCATGGTCCACTGCTCAAGCTCCACAGATTTCTCATCTGCTGTAAGTGTTCTGACATGCTTCCATCATGGTCAAGTCTTGCTCTACATAATTTATGCATCAGCGCAACCTTGCTGCCAGCAGAGTCCCAAACATAGACACAGTGCAGGGTGTGGACTGCTAGGGAGGTGAAGGCAGCGGGGTTTTCTTCTGGCTGCCTCTTTATTTTATTTTAATTCAGCCCTTTAAACCTTTTAAACTTTTATAAACAGCTCTAAATAGCTTTTATCATTTCAGTTTTAGATTTCTTTTAACATATTTGGTTTTAGACAGCTTTTAAAGTTTTATTTTAGCTTTTTAAATCTTTGAACCAGCTCTTTTGGAAGAAGAAAAGGAGGGAGTAGCTGGAGACTCTATTCTTTGGATACAAATAACCTGGCTCTTATCAGCAGCCTCGTTAATTCTGTTTAAGCCTTTGAAGATAAAGAAGCAATAATATTAGGAATAGCATTAGGAAAATATATACTTGTCACCTTGGAAAGAAAGGAACTCGATTACTGGATTACAGTACTTAATTGAATTACAGTGGAAACAAGAAAAAGGAGCTACTTCTCCATGAGTAATAGAACAATGTGGCTAAACAAAGAGAATTCAGAGGGTTGTTGACTCTTGCCAATTTCAGTGGATATTACATTCTACATTTTCCACGAATGGAAATACTTGATCTTATGTTGTCTCCTCCAGTGCTGAGACAGCTTGGCACCCCACTATCAATTACACTTGTCTTGGACCTGGGAGCTGGCAGGACAGGTGGAGGCAATCAGCTTTCCAAAACATTGCAGGCCCAGGTATGTGGCTCCAGCATTTCCAAGCCTTCTAGTCCTCTTGGGAACTTTAACACATATAATGCCAAACATTGTGTTGAAGTCTACCCTGTTGCTCTGAGGAAACTGAAGCAAACCAAGATAACTGACTTTTTAGTTCATTGAAACTCTTAACAATCAATACAGAGACTTCTGTTACTCTTCATATCGATTTATCTGACAGCTTTTTGACAGCCAATCACTTTCTACCTATTTTTGCTAGGCAGAATATTTGAGGGTTCTGTCACAGTTACATGTACATCTTGACTTTCCCTCAAGGAGCTGAAGACAGTCTACATAACTCCCTTCCTCCCCATTTTGCATCTTTCAACACTCTGTGAAGTAATTCAGGTGTACTTAGTATGACTTGTTCAAGATCATTCAGTGAGTCTCATAGCTGAGGGGAGAAATGAACACAAGTCCCTCAAATCATAGTACAACATTCTAACTATTACACCACATTAATTCCCTTTTTTATTCCTTAAAATATTCAGATTGCTGAATAGAAGTCTCAGCATAGCTGCTTCCATCTGTCATACTCATTTCTTACTCCCAATAACTAGCAAAATTCATATAAGGGACTTTTATCAGTTCTGTGACCATATAATAAAGACTGATACAGTGGTGCCTCACATAGCGACGTTAATCGGTGCAGCAAAAATCACTGCTAAGCAATTTCGTCGCTATGCAATTTAAAAAAGCCCATAGGAATGCATTGAAACCCCTTCAATGTGTTCCTATGGGCTTAAAACTGACCTTTAAGTGAAGATCCTCCATATGGCGGCCATTTTCGCTGCCTGGTAAGTGAGGAATCCGTCCCTAAACACAGCGGGTGGCCATTTTTTTACCCAGCAGCCATTTTGGAACTGCCAATCAGCTGTTTTAAAATAGCTGCTTTGCGATGATCGGTAAGCGAAACAGGGAACGAATTATCGCAAAGCGAAAAAACCCCATTCCAACCATCGCAAAGTGATCGCAAAAGCGGTGGCAAAATCTTCATCGCTATGCAATTTCGTCGTTAAGCGGGGCACCTGTTAAGCGAGGCACCACTGTATAAGGAACTTCCTTAAGAAACCTGAGAAATCAAAACAACCATAAATTGTGGTTTGCTGCTTTATATGTCATAATGGAATCTTTCTGATTTTGGAAGAGCTTCTGTTGCTGGATCTAATGTTGTCAAATTGTCAGTTTGCTCTCTGTGAGAGATTGTTTTATTTGGCTCCCATTTCTAAATCATTTCCCCAGCCTGCTGGGCAAACGGCTGCTGCTGGATAGTGTTCATGGACCTCAAAATAAAAGAGAAGCTTATTGTGTAATTTCAGAGTGTATGCAATTGCAAGATGGGTTGTCCTGTGCCCAGAATTCATTAAAACTGATCATGGAACTGTGGCCAAGGCACGGGGGAATGTACCAATGAAAGGGAGCAGGTGTAGGTATTAGGACAAGAGTCCAAGGCAAAAACCAAATTGGGACAACTGCATTGGGACTTATGTCGAGCTTCATTCCAAAGCCCATCATCTCATCAATGGTATTGCCTTGAAGGCTGTTATTCACAGATCAGCTATCATCCCACCCTCAGTATAGCTGCTTTTGATATACGATGGCAAAACAAATGAAAATAAAACAACATTCTGAAAGCAATATAATTGGCTCCATTAAAAAAATCAATACCTACAGATCTATGTCAGATTTAACTTTATCTAAAATTTGCATATATAACCACCACCCTTATAATTCTTAAAAATTAAGAAAAAAATTAAAAATTAAAAATCACGACCTGGGGTTCAATCCCAGGTAGCCAGCTCAAGGTTGACTCAGCCTTCTATCCTTCCGAGGTTGGTAAAATAAGCACCCAGCTTGCTGGGGGGGGGCGTTGTGTAGCCTGCATAATTAACTTGTAAACTGCTCAGAGAGTGCTTGAAGCACTATGGGGCGGTATATAAGCAACATGCTTTGCTTTAGACAAGATATTGGAAAGTTGGTGTGTTAGAGAATATAACAGAGTTAAAAATAATAAGAAATACATAGACAGTGAGAATATATTGAGACCTTGATTAGAGTGAATGATTACAAGCAAGCTTACATGTAATCAAATCCACATTTATTGAATGAATACTAAAAGAACATCCTTGATTTTTCTTCTGTGATTTACTTACCAAACCAAAAATAAACCTTGTTATATTTGGCAGCAATAGTCTGAGATTCATAATTGGTACAGTGGGAGTAATACCCTCTTGTGGCAGCGAAAAAGGGTGAAAAGAACAAGTCATGTCCAAAAGTGAACCTGTGAGTGGGAAAACAAAGAGGGGACACTAGGGGTACAGGGCAATTAGTATTATTATTACGTTCCTTTTTTAAAAAAATGTTGTGCCTCTAAGAATTTTGCACCCAAAGCAACTGCCTCTGTGCACCCCGATGCTATGCCACTGAACCAAGTAAAGTTCTGCAAAATGAATTTGTTATCTTAACATTTCCTAAACTATAGAGCAGGGGTCTTCAAACTTTTCACCATGAGGGCCACACTGGATATTTCCAACATTTTTGAGGGCCGAAGGAACAGGAACATGTGTGCGTTTGCATGTATATGTGGCCACATGCACACACATATGCCCACACCTCCTGCCCACCCCATGCACACACACACATGCATGTGTACATGTCCCCCCCTGCACAATGCTTCCTCTTTTTAGATTACATTTTGTATAGAATGTGCTCTACTTTATGGAGACTTGTTTTTAAAAGTCACAATAATAAAGACAAGATATCTGTCTCAGAATGTAATGTCATAGTCTCCAATTAATGTACAAATTAAAAAAAAGACTTATGAATGTTTTCCTGTGAAACTATGAGGATCCATCACACACAAGATCAATTGCATAGAAATTTCAGTGTATGGAGAATTCTATCAGCTTGTGCTTTTGTGAAGCTACATCAACTGGACCTGACAGCATGGCAGCTGGAGACAATGACAATTTCTGTGATAGGAATGTAATTACTGTTCACTCAGTGGTTTCCCAGGCCTCACTATGCTGAAATTTCCTCACAAGAATCTCTCTGGAAGCACTGAGATTTTCCAGTTTCCCATGAAAATGAGATCTCAGTCCCTTTTTCTCCTTTCTTTGTTTGCCTACTCTTCTAACCAAAAACCTATCAAATAAAGTGTAGTTTGGGCTTTTTTCCACTGGATCCTATGTAGAGAAGATGCCAGCCCTCACTGCTCAAGATACTTATAAGAGCAGTAAGACAATGGAATCAATTAATTTGAGAGGTGGTGAGCATTCCGATACCGGAGGCATTCAAGAAAAAATTGGACAAACATCTGTCAGATATGCTTTGATTTGGATTCCTGCATTGAGCAGCGGATTGGAATCTGTGGACTTATAGGTTCTTTCCAACTCCATTATTCTATGATTCTATGAATCCTTTGTGGCCATGTAAACAGGGGATTCTGAGAGTTTTATTTCCGAAAAAAGGTTTAAAATGGAATGGCTTTTATTTTGTTGCTTCTATGATTTTGTCCTTTCTTTTGATGTGTATAAGCTGAAAAAACATCTATACAGTATAAATGGCACTCATCAAAGTTACAGCAACCTGACCCATCCCAATATCATATACCAAGTCAAGGTGACGCAGAAGAAATCCAAAGAAGTTAAAAATCTTGGACATTTTAAAATTTTATTTAGAATATTTTTACCCTGACTTTCTCTTTAAAAGGGCCCAATTGTCCAAAAACTCATCTTCACTTCTCTGATAACCTTTTCAGAGCCAGTGCATATGACCACAGTTAGGAAAAGCTATCTTTTGCACTATGACTTCCATAATTCCCTGGCAAATGGATAACAATACTAGTTGGGAGATTATAAGAGCTGTAATTGAAAAATGCATATTCTCCAAACTCTGTCTTCCATTTTGTCACAAAAAACCTACTTTTTCTTTGGTGCTCCACACTCAACATAACATGACATATTCCTGACAAAAGAGAACTGAAATTATCTTGACTTTCAAAACAGAGACATACCACTTCCACAATGAACAAGACATGTGCCACTGTAAAGTTGATGTATGTGCTGGCCCTGATGAAGGAAGTGTACACTTTGGATCTATTCTTTTAAGAGATGAGAGAGAGGGAAGAATGCCTGCATTGTGAAGCAAACTGCTCTGAATTGAAGGAATTCAACCAAAATGCATAAGTGAGCACTAAAACAGATTATGATGTTGGAATGTACACATTCAGGGCTCCAATTGGTGGTGAGCAAAAGCCACCTGCTGCTAAGCAGATGTTTGATGCAGGGCAGATGTAATCCTATTCCAATCCTTAAATCCCAAATTGGAAGCAATATTTTGGAGTTGGCAACTGGAGAGAGCAAAAGTTGGATCCATTGACATAAAAACCTGAGTTTTATTTGTCAACAAATGTTTTGCATGATCCATCATTAACATTTTGGTTCATTGGCTTATGACTCTGGCATAATTCTATCTCTCCTCTTATTGTCTTCAACCTATGATTCTGTGATGTCTCAGTAATGTGTTTGAAGACTGACCAACACTACCCATTTCCTGGCAAAAGAAATTGTTGGTTAAAAAAAATAGTCAACCAGTAATGTTCATTGCTAGGCAATGTAAAAATGTTGTATAGACATTAGGTGACTTTCTGGTGGTATCTCACCACCTCAGTGTTTATTCCAACTTTGACTAGAGCTGTATTTCTCTATCATAGTCTTTTTGCAGTCTAAATCATCACCACCATACAGATACAATACAGAGCCCACTCAGATATAGTGATTTTTCAGGAATAAACAAATTTTGAATCCCCCAAAGGTCCTCAAGGTTCCTGTGGGATCCTTTTCATCACAGAGAAGCTATTAGAGTCTACAAGAAGACTTTAGTTTCCAAAAACTGCTATCACTAAAATGATCTCACTGGCATTGTTAAGGCTAAGCATTCTCCAGAAGCCATCTTTTAAAACTACATGAAATGACCTCAATCAGAAGTTTTCACCAAAAGTTTAAAAGCTTGGCAATATGGCAGGGAGAGGGTTCAAGAAGAAGCCAATGGATAATGTGCTGGACCTATCCAGTCTATGGGTCAGAAGTTGTCCATAATTAAATTAGACATTAGCATTGGGTTCCAGTTAGATGGTCCCTGGGTTAGGGACACCCCTAAAGGCACTGTGGTACATTGAAAGTCCTTCTGTGCCCATAATAAATAATACTTTTGTGCATTGAAGGATGAACACTCCTGCAAGATCAGGAGAGGTTTTCAGTCTGACAGGTTCAAACATTGTAGCAGGTCCAAACCATTCTCATTTTATTTTCAAGAGACTGCATTTTTCCTGGCATGTGTTTACCACATGTACCAACTGAAGAGATAGGTAAAAACCACCAATAAAAGGTGAGGCACAGAAGCATTTCTTCTATTTTGTCTACACCAGTCTGACAGGACTGAAGAGCAAGTTCAACAAAGACAGATTTATGTAATAGGCTCTTTAGACTACATGCTCAGGAAATGTTTTATCTATTACTGTATAATACCTCTGTTTGACCTGAACCAATAAATACAAACTTTCTGGATCCACTCTGTTGCCCAATAATGGACACTTCCACATTCTCTCTCTTCCCCCCTCATCACTGCCAGAACTGAATGCTGGACTAGTTGGATCACTGGTGTGATTCAATGCAACTTGTCATATTTTTGTAACAGTGACAACATTGTCAAACAGCCACAGCAACAACATCGTCATTTGAAATAATTTAAGAAGACTTCAGTTTTATTTCTCAATGATCGCTGTTAGGAATTCCAGTCCCTTGAATATCCCTTACATGATAGTACAAATTAACTCTCTTCAAAATATCATGCTGGCACTTTGTCAGCAAATCATATCAATTACAAGTGTCTGATCATTCCCAAGAGTAGGTCTACAAGAGGTCATGTATATTATTATTGTCTATCACTGTCACATTACCCCACCTTTGGATTGGAATATTAATTTGAGATGATTGACCTAACAACAGAGACACAGTTTTGCACAATAGTGCCACTTACTGCCACACTGAGAGAATACTGTATTTAAATGTGCCATTTCCTAAATTATATACATATGTCTATTATTGGTATATATGTATATGCACACACTTAATGTAGTTTATGACTTCTGACTGATCAGGCTTAGAAACAGACTATGCAACTTAAATAATTAATTACAAATTGTTTTACTTTCTAGAAACTCAATAAGAAACTAACACCACAACAGGAACAACAGTCATAATTGGTCTTTAGTGTTAGTATGTGCCAATTAACTTCATGCTGTAAAACAAAATTTAGTTTAACTAAACATAATGTGCATAGCTGGAAAGAACTGCCCATCATTGACACTTTGTTGAAATGACAGTGAGGGGTCAATTTTCTACAAAGTGCATAGCTTACTCTGGAAATTGTTCCCATGAATCACTGCAGGTATTGGGCACATAATTACTAAATGCAAAACAGAGAAATTTAGCCTATGTAATCACTTCTAGAAGATGTGTTTGGCTGTGTTGAAAAGATAAAAAACTTACAAACAACACTAAATGTTTATGGGTGGGGGAGTCACAACCCTGTTCTATGATATTCACACTTGAATATAAGGTTCTACATATAATTGAGATTTATTTATGCTCAGTTATATATTTCGTATCCTTCATGGGTTGCTGCCTTGTCATGGCGAAGGGGCTTGAGTAATTCAGAGAAGCTATGGGCTATGCCGTGCAGGGACACCCAAGATGGACAGGTCACTGTGGAGAGTTCTGACTAAACGGGATCCACCTGGAGCAGGAACTGGCAAGCCACTCCAGTATCTTTGCCAAGAAAACCCCATGAACAGAAACAAAAGGCTAAAAGATATGACGCCCCTAAGGTCAGAAGACATCCAACAAGCTACTGAGGAAGAGTGGAGGACAAGTACAAATAGCTCCAGTGCTAATGAAGTGGTTGGACCAAAGCCGAAAGGATGCTCATCTGCGGACATTCCAGGAAGTGAAAGGAAAGTCCGATGCTGCAAAGAAAAATACTGCATAGGAACCTGGAATGTAAGATCTATGAGCCTTGGTAAGATGGATGTGGTCAAACAGGAGATGGCAAGGATAAAAAATTATTAAAGAAAATAGAATGCAGACTTCCAAAAAATGTCAAGGAGAAACAAGAGGGCCTTTCTAAATAAACAGTGCAAAGAAATAAAGGAAAACAATAGAAAGGGAAAAACTAGAGAACTGTTCAAGAAAATTGGAGATATTAAAGGAACATTTTGTGGACATGATAAAGGACAAAAATGGCAGGGACCTAAAAGAAGCAGAAGATGTCAAGAGGTGGCAAGAATTCACTGAGGAATTTTACCAAAAAGATCTGGATGTCCCAGACAACCCAGATACTGTGGTTGCTGACCTTGAGCCAGACATACTGGAGAGTGAAGACAAGTGGGCCTTAGAAAGCATAGCTAACAACAAGGCCAGTGGAAGCAAAGCGTGCTGCTTATATACTGCCCCATAGCGCTTCAAGCACTCTCTGGGTGGTTTACAATTTAATTATGCAGGCTACACATTGCCCCCCCAGTGAGCTGGGTACTCATTTTACCGACCTCGGAAGGATAGAAGGCTGAGTCAACCTTGAGCTTGCTACCTAGGATTTGAACCCCAGGTTGTGAGCACAGTTTTGGCTGCAGTACAGCAGTTTAACCACTGCGCCACGATGGTATTCCAGTTGAATGATTTTAAAATCTAAAAATATGACTCTGTTAAGGTGCTACCCTCAATATGCCAGCAAGTTTGGAAAACTCAACAGTGCCCGGAGGTTGTTGTGGGTTTTTCGGGCTCTCTGGCCATGTTCTGAAGGTTGTTCTTCCTAACGTTTCACCAGTCTCTATGGCCAGTATCTTCAGAGGAAAGCACTCTGTGCTCTGGGCCCAGAGGATTGGAAAAGATCAATCTACATCCCAATCCCAAAGAAGGGCATTGCCAAAAATTGCTCCAACTACCGCACAATTGCACTCATTTCACATGCTAGCAAGGTTATGCTCAAAATCCTCCAAGGCAGGCTTCAGCAGTATGTGAACCGAGAACTCCCAGAAGTAGAAACTGGATTTTGAAGGGGCAAAGTAACTAGAGACCAAATTGCTAACATGTGCTAGATTATGGCAAAAGCCAAAGAGTTCCAGAAAAACATCTGCATCTGCTTCATTGACTACGCAAAAGCCTTTGACTGTGTGGATTACAACAAACTATGGCAAGTTCTTAAAGAAATGGGAGTGCCTGACCACCTTATCTGTCTGGTGAGAAATCTATATGTGGGATAAGGAAAAACAGTTAGAACTGGATATGGAACAACTAATTGCTTCCAAATTGGGAAAGGAGTACGACAAAGCTGTATATTGTCCCCCTGCTTATTAAACTTATATGCAGAATACATCATGCAAAAGGCCGGACTGGATGAATTCCAAGCCGGATTTAAGATTGCCGGAAGAAATATCAACAACCTCCGATATGCAGATGATACTACTCTGATGGCAGAAAGCAAGGAGGAATTAAAGAACCACTTAATGAAGGTGAAAGAGAAGAGCACAAAATGGCCTGAAGCTAAACATCAAAAAAACTAAGATCATGGCCACTGGTTCCATCACCTCCTGGCAAATAGAAGGGGGAGATATGGAGGCAGTGACAGATTTTACTTTCTTGGGCACCATGATCACCGCAGATGGTGAAGCAGCCATGAAATTAAAAGACTTCTTGGGAGGAAAGCGATGACAAACCTTGACAGCATCTTAAAAAGCAGAGACATCACCTTGCCGGCAAAGGTCCACATAGTCAAAGCTATGGTTTTTCCAGTAGCGATGTATGGAAATGAGATCTGGACCATAAAGAAGGCTGACCACCGAAGAATTGATGCTTTTGAATTGTGGTGCTGGAGGAGACTCTTGAGATTCCCCTGGAATCTTGAGAGTCCATTTTGAAGGAAATCAACCCTGAGTGTTCACTGGAAGGACAGATCCTGAAGCTAAGCTGTGGCGATCCCCCTTTGTGCCCTTTATACCTCTGGGCTCCACAAAGGTAAATCCGCCCTTTTCGCTGCCACCAGGTATTATACTAATACCAAATCAAATCCCACACACTCAGGAGCTGTCACCCCAAAAGGTCATACAATTTCAGGAATCAAGGGTTTTGAATAAATATTATTTTATTATTGAACAAATCATAAGGAGAATCAAATATAACTGTTTCATATGTTCATGTATAATAAATCAGGTGTTAACGTATATCAGATCATGTCAATATTTCTCTTGTTATACTTAGGCATTCATTCCTGCTTATTCACTATATTTTAACTCTTTCAATTCCCTTCCTTGACCCTTTTTGCTATTCCTAAATCCTAGCACTCTCTTAATAACTTCTGGTCCCTAACTCTGCCTGGACCTCTCTCTCTCATTGATTCCAACTCCTAACTGTCTCACCCCAGCTGTTCCAACTGTCATTCTGACTCCGCCCCTCCTGCTCCACCCCCTGATTGGCATGCAGGAATGACGTCATACTTTGGGTTCCATTACATACCTCCCTCCTTTGCAAGTTTGTTCCATGGAGTAAACCTATAGTGGTTTGCTCCATGAACAACATAGAAGCAATTTAATATTTCCACCACTTATTAACATTACCTATTTTAAATTCACATTAATACTGACTCCACATTTTTACCTTCAATTACTTATCATTTGCAATTACCATTTTCAATTCCTTTGTGATTACATTTTTCCATTGCTTATCAATTTTTCATTTACAGTACTTTTATCAATTAACATCTTCAATCAATACTTTCAATTTCTTTGTTAATACACTTTTCCGTTGCTTACTCTTCTTCCTTTAAAAATACAGTTACTTTTGCAATTACTTACTTTTAGTTACACATAACAGGAACGGCTTATTTCTACATCACTTACCATTCTCTCATTTTCAATGCAATTACATTTGTAGTTACTTATTTTTACTTATACATAACTAAAACAGTTTATTACATTCTACACCTCTTACTATTTTTCTTTTTAAAAGACAATTACTTTTACAATTACTTATTTTACTTTATACATAACTGGAAGTCCATTACATTCTACATTTATTTTTCAGTGGACTATTTGTTCTTCATTTGGTCTTCGAGCCCAAGCTTCAGTAGCTATTTTCTGAGTCTTTCTTTTCTTGCGGAATTTAAAGTCCATACCTTGCAAGTCTCTCTTCCAGTTTGCAAGTTTGTTCTTGTAAGCTTCCCCAGTTTGTAAGTCTATTAACGGTATTGAGTCTGTGCATAGTCCAAATTGTCCTTTCCCTTTGCACAGTTGGATTGCCTGCAACAACCACCCTCCTTTGTCCCACTTACGTTTCCTCGAAGCACGATGTCTCCACCTCGGCTGCAGCTTTCCACTCAGGAACTCAGCTGGCTGATGATCTTTCTCATCATCTGCTTGGCTCAGCACGGCTCTGGGTTCGAATCTGCGTGTCATGAATTTGATTATGAAAATAGAATAGTGTTGTATTTCATAGGATTTAGTTCAGAGCTGCAACGAAAAAGCTAGAAATCTGCTTATGCCCAGGTGCTAATTAGAGAAAAAATGTACAAGGTCAGTTCTTCTCCAGCTAAAGAGAAAAAAAAGAGTTAAGAAGAGCAAGCTGACCCATATCTTATCTCAACTCCATGGACAAGGACGTAACTTCTTAATTTAAGAAAGATGGGCGAGGAGGAGGACGGAGAAGAGATGGAAGGGAGAGAGACGACACCGAGCGAAATGCAGCCGACAGAACTTTAATCAAAAGGATTGCGTAAGAATGCTTATTTAAGATCTAGTTAGACATTTTATTGTTTTCACTTTATAGAGGAAATGACTGGTGGCTAAGGCTGGGGGTTATTTTGGAAATACTAATTGACTTTAAAATAAACTTGTTGAAATGGTATGTTTTGTAATAAAATATAAAAAGACAAATTGTCTGTAAGCTGTCTCCTTGTATAGACCAAGCTACTATAGTAAATTGGATATTTTTGAACTAAGATTGTTTTGATCTGGCCACATTACACTACCGAAAGAGGGTCCTAAAGTAAATAAAGAGGAAGAGCAGACCTTCCAGATTGTTTATTTAAAATCGAGACAGACTTGGGTGAAGGAGTGTGAAGTCGCCTAGAGCAAAATTACTGGACCCGATTTTGCTGGCATTAGGGACTAATCATTCTGAATCCCTCTCTGTCTCGTGTAAAGGCAGTTCTAAGGAACGCTTTTACTACACTGGGTACCTCAGCGCGGAACTCCTTCTGGAACTCTATGCCTCTCACGACCCGACCGGCCATCACCGACTTCCCAACGACCTCCTCGCAGTTGCTCGCCCTCTGGATATTTTCAGCTTTATTTTTATGTGTCAGGTTAAATGTAGGAACAGCTATTTCCCTAAACTCTGGTGTACCTTTTAGGGTTACACCTTTAGCATCAATTTGGTGCACTGCTCTCTGTGCTACCCCTGGTTGGTTTGAAAAGTCCTGCTTCTGTCTTATCAGCAAGGCTCTTCCTTCTTTTTGTTTCTTTAGGGAAAGCAAGGGACTGATTTTGACCTCTTCCTTCTTATCACTTAGGGCCATTTCCCTTCTATAATCTGTTTCTATCATGTTTGTTTGAACTACTTCCTGCCCCGGTTCTCCCTTCTCTTGTATTATGTAGTTTCTCTGGTTCATTTTGAGGTTTATTTTGTGTGGATCTGCTTCTTCTAATTGTAACTTGCTCTCTTTGGAGGTTTCTAGTTTCAGATCCTCATCTTCAGGGTTAAATGTTGCCCCTTTGGCTTTTCTGTCAGCCTCTAGCTCTTGTTTCTGTTGCTGGCCCTGCAAACTTTCTGCTGCAATTTCTAGGGGTCTCTGCAAAGTGTTCCCTAGGTTATCTATACTTTGACTTGCTGTTGAAGGACATGGCTTCCCCTCTAATTTTGAATTTAGTGTTTCCTGTTTTCCTTTTGGTTTTGTATACACTAAATTAACCTGTTTCAACTCATCCTCACTTTTTCTAAGTCCTGACATCTCTCTGTGTTTCTGTTTCTGTTGTTCAGTGTGTTCCTGTTTCAGTTGATTAAAAATCTTATCAGTGCCCTCCATATAATTATTATAATCATCCCTACTCCTGTCCTCCCTATTGGCTTTATTTTCCCTATTTCTCTTCTTTTGACATAGGTCACAAGCTCGACAGAATTCTTTTATCTGTTTTCCCATTTTTGGCCAGTAATATGTCTGAGATATTCTTTGCTTAGTTTCTGCAATACCTAAATGTCCAGATAAGGTGTCTGTGTGTCCTTTTTCTATTATTTTCTCTCTGTATTTGGAAGGAACCACTAGTATTTTGTGAAGGCTCTCTCCTCTTTTCCTAGGATTTATTAAGTTTTCTCTATATAAAAGGCCTTTTTCCTCAAAGTATCTCTCAGGGGTTTCAGGTGATAGTGGATCTTTATTAACCATTTTAAAGCACTGTTCTAACGTTGGATCAGTTTCTTGCTCCTGTTTAAATATACTTTCATTTGGGTTTCTCACTGGCACCAAGTCAGCTATTTCATCATTCCCTCCTATTATTACAGTAGAGGACTCAAGTTTTTCCTCAGATATTTTCTTATTTTCTTTCTGGGGATGAGTATTCACCAAAACACTCTTTTTTTTTTTTGCTTTCCCCCCCTTTTTTATATATTTATTTAGGAACAGGGATAAAGGGTACAAAAAGAAAGAGGGGATAGAGAAGGAAAAATGGTTTTGGGGGATAGGAGAGCATAAAGTATAACATCATCCAATCAATTCATATTACTAATACATATCAACTTTTTGCTTTTTCACAGTTTGATTACCCTCCTGCTTTTATCTTATCATTTAATTTTAATTTTATTCTATGTTATTCCAACATTGTCTGGTAGCTGCTGCCATTTATACAATACATCCCATCGTTCAGTTTCTTTTTGAATTGAACAGTCTTTCAGCCCATCTGACAGAATATCCATTTTTTTCACTTCCCATATTTTCACCATAAGATTGTCTGGTTTCAGTATCTCTGCCTCCTTAAGATTTTTGTCATAATGCTTTTTAATTTTGGAAGCTGCATGGGTCACTGGATAACTCTCTACTGCATTCATATTACCTGGTGTCATGTCTAATACAGACGATTCTAAAGTTTGTACAACTTCATTTAAGTTTTGTTTGGCATCTACTGTCCCCTCTTTCGTCCCTTTCATCAAATCTTCTATTTTGCTAAGACCTGCATTCACTCGCTGGAACCCTGTTAATATTAGCCTTTGTATATTAATCTGCCATTCCTTTTCTATTTCTTGCACCACTATTCCAGAACTTTGGGATTGAACAGACCAAGTCTCCATTTGTTCTTTTGAATTTTTGGGGTCCATCTCAGGCTTTGGGGTTTGTATAAATACCACAATAATCACCCCCTAGAAATCCTTCCACAGTTTCCACAATTTTATCAACAATTCAAACCCCTCATCATAAACTTCCCCTTAGATCTCCCTCCAATCTTTATCCAAATATTGTAATTTAAAAATCAACTTTTAGCCCAGCAAATACAATATCAAATAGAACCGTGACGCAGTTATTTCTTCTTCTCCTGGGTTCAGCAAGCTTCTGTTATTAGACACACGTGGTCTACAGTCCGACAAACAATCATAAAGTCTCAAACTGTCCAGTAGATTGTCCTTGGAGCTCGTCTTGTGATCTTCATTAACCCCTTAATGCTCCTTAGTCCAGTCGGCCACGTCAGCTCCTTCTCCCGAAAACCACCAGATTCTATTATTTATAGTTCCCAAAGTCCAGAGAAGGCAAAGAGTAACGTATCCCAGCCACACTGCATCCACCGAAGTATCTTAAATCCAGTCAGACGGTGTTGCTGTCTGGGATTCTTCTCCAGAAACATAAGATTTATTTTTCCATCTCAGACTCTCGGCTTTAGAATCAGCCTGGTGTTTTAAGAGTTCACTTGGAGAAGCTTAGTTTCGCTTTTGAGTCAGACTGATAAGATAAACCCGCCGCTGCATTTATTCTTTCAGCCAAATATTTTCATTCTTATTTCAGCTTAATGAGGCTGTTTCATAAATCAGAGGCTTCGGCTTACTTAAATGTTATATATTATTAGTTTATATTGATTGCTCTCCTCTCCCCCGGTAAAGGGTTCCTCGCGGCTCAGTGCCAAAAAATGGCGCCCGCTCCAGTCCGTGCACGGTGATTTCTTCAGAAGAAAAAAGTCTGGGTCTGCTTCCCTTTCTTCTCCTTCTGCTGCTCACCATGTGCTTCAGAGAGACTTCTTCTAGACTCTCCTTTGATCCCCATTTCAAAAGGGGGATCCCGGGCCGGAGGGTTCCAGTTTTTTCCAGAGAGCTCTTCTCTGGAGTTGCTGGCAGCACCGCAACAAAGCCCCGCCTCCCACCAAAACACTCTTGACATGCTCAGAGAGGTCTATACCTATCAGGCATGACATTGGCAGTTCGCTGCTCATTCCAATTCTCCACCAACCAGTCCACCCTTGATATTTTATTGGTATTTTTGCTACTGGTAGTGTAATTACCTCTGTCCCTATTCCTTTGACTCTTATGCTTTCTCCTTTCACTATAAATTCTGAAGGGATTATTTCTGGATGGCATAATGTTACTTGTGAACACGAGTCTTTTAGAGCTTGGTATTTAGTCTTATTTATATAAATGGTATCCCCAGAATATTTCATAAGTTCCAAATTTTCTCCAACCAAGTAACAATGGAAAATTTGAGCTACTGGGAGTTGTTCTTGTTGCTCTAAGCTCTCTTCTCTGCCACTAACTGTGGTTGCCATGGCGCCTGCTTCAGCTGCCCCTGTAGGTGTCTCCTTCTGCTGTAGGCAATACACTTTCTTAGGCACTTCTAAATTCCCTTTTTGTTGCCTGAAATCTCTGGTTTTAACACATTGTGTTTTAAAGTGGCCTAGTTCTCCACAAGAGAAACACCTTACAGCTTTTTGTTCAAAACTAGGAGATTTTCCTCCTTTCCCTTCCCAGTTTTTAAATTCATGCTGTCCTTGATCTGAGGGCTTGCCCTTAAAATGGCTGCCAACTGTCAGTTGGTCTCTGAGGTACTTTCTTGGTTCTTTATTTCTGTCATCCCAAGTTTTCCTTTCAAATTTTACCTCAGAATAATTTGGACGTTTGATTTCTGTAATGCGGTCCGCAATTTCGCTTGCTTCCAATATATTTTTCGGGTTTTTATCGGATACCAAATATCTCAATTCCCCAGGTAACACTGAGAAGAACTGTTCCAGACCCAGGACATTTTTCAAATCCTCTAGGGTCTCAACCCCTGATTGCTCAAGCCATTTTTCTAAACACTGCTGCATATTTGCTCCTAATTGAGAATAGGTTTCATCAGGCTTTTTGGTCAATGCCCTAAATTTCTGCCTCAAATGCTCTGCATTGATCCCAAACCTAGCAAAAAACACCTTTTTAAAAGCTTCGTATTCTCTCACTTTTTCCTGAGGCATACAGGCATATATTTCGGTGAGTTCGCCACTAATTTGGGTCCTTAAAATGATCATTTTATCTGATTCTGGGATTTTATAGTCCCAGCAGGCTCTCTCAAATAGTATCAGAAATGCCTCTGGATTATCCCCCCTTTTAAATTGTGGGAATTTCTTGAGGTCTACTTTTAAAATCTCTTCACTGACTGAATTGTTATTATTTTGATTTAGGACTGTAACTTCTAGTAGTTTCATTCTGAACTCATGTTCTCTGGCTTCAGCTCTTTCTCTGTCCTCTGCCCTCATCTTTTCTTGCTCCAAGGCTAATTGTCTGGCTTCAGTTCTTTCTCTGGCCTCTGCCTCTGCCCTCATCTTTTCTTGCTCCATGGCTAATTGTCTGGCTTCAGCTCTTTCTCTGGCCTCTGCCTCTGCCCTCATCTTTTCTTGCTCCATAGCTTATTGTCTGGCTTCAGCTCTTTCTCTGGCCTCTGCCCTCATCTTTTCTTGCTCCATGGCTAATTGTCTTAATTGAAACTCTTTTTCCAATTTCCATTTTTGAAATTCTTGGGAGGTTAAAGTAGTTTCTCCTCCCCTTGAGGCATCCTCCTCCTCCTCCTGAGTAGCATCCTCTTGAGCATCATCATCTTCTTGCTCAGCTACCTCAAGAGTACTTTCCTCTTTGTGAGGTAACCCTTCTCCTTCAGGTGTCTCCATTATTAACTTTTTTCCTTTCTTAGGCATGGCTTATCTGTGTTCTCAGATTCAAAACACAAGCCTTATTCTAAAAGGGACCTATTTTTTTCCTCTGTGCTAGGGAGAGATACTTAGACAACCTGCTAGGCTTGCTTCGCTACTTTGTTATTATTCCAGGCACCCTGCCTGAGCTCCTTGTGGGATACACTGTTTCTTTTGGCTTAAAGCCACACACTTATTACTGTTTATTTTTCAATTTTCCAAGCCCCTCTGCTTGCTCTGTTCCCCTCAGATTTGTGTTTGAGCCTGGCTTCCGCTTCTTGTCCCCTCAGCACTCTCTTCTCAGAGCTTAGGACCCCAAAGCTAGCCTTCCTGGTCTTTCACTATTTTGAGGTAAACCTTAAACTGTTGAATTTTCCCTTAGAGCTCCCCCTTTCTGTAGTCTTTCTCTGGTCTGCCTCAGGAGTCCCTTTTTAAGCTTTTCACCAAGCTACTTCCAAGGGTCCAACTCCTGCACTGACAGCACCAGACTACTAGGTTCCCTAAGCTCAGGAAATTCAAGTTTTCTTTGGTTTACTGAAATCTTTTGGCTCTCTGGATTATCTTTCAAATCCCACTTCCACTGCCACCACTTGTGGCGATCCCCCATTGTGCCCTTTATACCTCTGGGCTGCCACCAGGTATTATACTAATACCAAATCAAATCCCACACACTCAGGAGCTGTCACCCCAAAAGGTCATACAATTTCAGGAATCAAGGGTTTTGAATAAATATTCTTTTATTATTGAACAAATCATAAGGAGAATCAAATATAACTGTTTCATATGTTCATGTATAATAAATCAGGTGTTAACGTATATCAGATCATGTCAATATTTCTCTTGTTATACTTAGGCATTCATTCCTGCTTGTTCACTATATTTTAACTCTTTCAATTCCCTTCCTTGACCCTTTTTGCTATTCCTAAATCCTAGCACTCTCTTAATAACTTCTGGTCCCTAACTCTGCCTGAACCTCTCTCTCTCATTGATTCCAACTCCTAACTGTCTCACCCCAGCTGTTCCAACTGTCATTCTGACTCCACCCCTCCTGCTCCACCCCCTGATTGACATGCAGGAATGACGTCATACTTTGGGTTCCATTACAAAAGCCTCCAAAACTTTGGCCATCTCATGAGAAGAGAAGACTCCCTGGAAAAGACCCTGATGTTTGGAAAGTGTGAAGGCAAGAGGAAAAGAGGAAGTCAGAGGACGAGATGGATAGACATTATCATCGAAGCAACCAACATGAGTTTGACCCAACTCTTGGAGACAGTGGAAGACAGGAGGGTGTGGCGTGCTCTGGTCCATGGGATCACAAAGAGTCGGACTCAACTTAATGAGTAAACAACAACAACATTTATAAAGCTTATTAAGTACATTGAAATTCTGGACTTGTTTCCTCCAAAGTAAACCACCCTCAGAAAAGCAGTTATATATAGGAGTGCAGACTTTTAATACACATTTTATACACCACATAAAGTGTATACACAAATTTCTCTTATTTGTAATGTAGTGTTGGAAAAGAGTTTTACAGATAGTATGACTTGTCAGAAAGATAAGTAAAGCAAATTAAGTGTGGACTTTCACTACAAGCTAAAATAACCAAAGGGTACTGTTCTACAGTGGCATCATAATTTATTTTATTTATTTATTTATTAAATTTATATCCCTCCCATCTAGACAGGGTCTAATCTGGGCGGCTTACAACAAGTAGGATTAAAACAATTCAGACAATCCATACACCACAATTTAAACATAGTAATAATAATGTAGCTCAAGATGGAAAACCAGGGGGTAGTGTTCTGCTTGCATGCCACGGGAGATGTCTCCGCATGCCACAGGTGGCACACGTGCAATAGGTTTGCCATCACTGCCCCAGATTGATAGTACTGTATATGCATATGATATTGTGGAGGATGTGAAATGGTGACCAGGATGATGCTTTTCATGTGTAGAGTATCAGCATTCTCACCACTTCCTTGGAAAATAGGCTGTTGAAAATAAGTATGGTCCCAAACCTCTGCTTTTCTTTCTAAAGATCTTTCTGAGAAGTTTAACTGTGGTACTGGGCCAAAGTTTCCAGATATGATTTCAGTCTCTGGAGAAACGTCAGTACTTTGTAATCCCAAAAAGTTAGCGCTTCCCCCTTCATTGGTTGTGTTAGAAACAGTCCCACAATCCGACAGGTTTAAATGCAATTTCTTATCTTTAAGCAAGCTTACAGAATTAGCTCCACATTCACTTGTACTATTGAAACAATGTGAAAGTCCATGCTGCAAAACCGCTCCACGATCAACTTCTATGGCACTTGGCAATGACTCTGAGAAAACCTTCACTCCTCCAGCCTTCTCAGCAGACTGCTCCTGTGCACTGAGATGGGATTTTGAGTTAAAATCTTTTAAGGCATATGGGTTTTGTAATTAAGAAATGAGCCAGAGAGGTTCCATCTTGTTTCTTTGTATAAAGTATCTTTGCTATGCTGACAAGTTGTTTTTAGGCGAGCAGAGAGAATGTTATTCTGATAGCCTGAGAAAAAGGACTCGGTGTGATTAGATGGGAATTGTTGTGACTCTTTGATAAACCACAGAAAACCCAAATAACATCTGGTGCGTATGGGAAAGAAGTCATGTGGTGTAAGAGGACTGTTTGCCTAGTAACGAACTCTGATTGGATGACATCATGGGAAGGTGCGATAAGCCCTTGCCAGTTACTCTTGAAAAAGGAACTTTTTCCCTATGGACATTGTCTTTCAAGACCGACCCTTCAGTCATTCGTGACCTACTCTTCAGCCTTTTGGGACTCTCCCTAATGACTCTCGAGATGGACTTGTGGCCTACATACATGGACTGATTCCTATGCTATACTGGATTACTATGGATTTATGGACTTTTTCCTAAAGGATTATTTCTCTATGAACTTCTTTTCTTGGAATACTCCATATGGACTATGCTCTTGTAATTTTGTAAGGACTATGGTACGTTTACTGGATTTTTCTTTTCTAAGGACTATGGGACATATAATGGGATTTTTATTCTACAGGATCACTGAGGACTATAGCCTTTTTATAACCTACTTGGATTATTTTGTTTTTACTAATGATTTCCTGGACTGGAACTGTTTTTATTCTTTTAATGGCTTTTTGTGTTTTTGTAAGGTTTTTGAACACTTTTCTATTTTTCTTTGCCTCACTACATCTTTGTGACTAACCAGCACAATGCTAGTTTATTTGCTTTGGTTTAATTTGGCTTTGATACCTAGTAACATGCTTATTCTTTAATAAAATAAAGATTATAAAACTCAATTGGTTTCCTGAACAGTACACTTGTCATAGGGTCATCTGAGAGTGCTGCCTCGGCCTAGCTTACTTAGAGTCCTGTCAGTGGTGCAAGTTAAGTCTAAGGACTACAAAGCCCACTTGACCTTTTCATAATAACATCTGAGAGTACCAGGGTGTTCTTATGTGGGCAGACCTGTGAGAAGGAGTGTTGTATCATGGCTAGCTGAGTTTGGACTCACTCAGCCCATTTTAGCATGTGCAAACTCCTGGTTGCTCTCTGTCCAGGCTTACACGTGTGTTTTCGAACCCGTGTTTGCTGAGGAGGGGTGAGCAGCTGAAAACTGAACTTCTGCATCGCTGACATGGTAAACAACTTTTAAAATGCATATATTCCTTTAGAAGATTGCTTTTTTTTCTGCATAAACCTTCAGTGGGAAAGATAAGGAATGTTTACATCTACTTAAATTCTCTAAAGACTGTGTTGATTTAAAGTTGAACACTACTTTCACTTTTGGTTCCGATAAGCTGCTAGCATTTTTAGAGCCCTTCTTCTAATGAAAAGCTCTCAACAACAATATTCACTCCTAATTATTCTTCTCTATGTCAAAGAGGAAAGATAAGGCTTTATCTGCAAGAGATAAAGCTTTAACTAAAACCTTTGACAAACCATTGGATTGCAGTTTGGAACACTTGAGGAGGGTAGCTTCACCAGCCCAACCCAAAAATAAACAAGAAACAATGGACAAACTGAGGCGGATTGTGAAGGATATGTCCTGTAAAATGAGTCAGTGTTTCAAACAAACAGAGAGATGAGCCAAGTCTATTGAAACGAGCATTAATAAGCTTCAAGACCATGTTTCAGAAATGTCACAGGAGTTGAAAAATGTTAACCAGAAAATTAAAGAGCTCGAAGACAGGGCAGAAACAAATAAATTTAAGCAGCTTGGATGAAAGAATCAGTGAAACAAACAAAAAGTTGATTAGGCCTGTTGTGGGACACAATATAATCAATTTCAAGAGGAATAACAATAAGGGAATCCTGTACATTTAACAAAATTAAGGAGAAAAATGAGAAGAAATTGGAAGAAGACTTGAGAAATTTGGAGAACAGTTTTTTAGAAATAGATGGAAGGTTTTTGGTAGAAATTCAGGCTAAGAAAAAGGAACTAGAAAATTTAGAAATAGGGAGTCCAGAGGGATTTGATGTCTATAAAGAGGCATTTTTTTTAATTTAGCAACAAAAATTCAAAATTATTAGCTAGAATGTGTAAAAATAGAAGCTTAAAAATACAATAGGGGTAATTAAAGATAGAACAAGTAAGAGCTGTAATATAATGAAAGATAAATTGAAGATTTTTCAGGAACTTTATCAGAAATTATATAAAGGAAATAATGTATTGAAAGAGAATATAGAAATTTATATAAATGAGAATTTAAAAATTAAATTATTGGAATGTGATAAAAGAATATTAGAAGAAGAGATTAAAAAAGAAAAATTGCTGAAGTTATTAATAAACTGAATGGATTGGTCCAGAATATTATAACAGTGCCTCAACTTACAAATGTCCCTACTTACGAAAATTTTGAGTTACAAAAAGCTCCGGCCACAAAATTTTGCTTCGACTTGTGGTCGGAGCTTTGAATTATGGATTAAAAAACATGGGGGAGGTGGGGAAAGCATGAAATTTAAACTTTCAGTTAACCGTTGGCAGTGAGGAGACTGCTGGTCTGCTACCTCGCTCATCCCAGCGGTTAAAGAGTGGATAAGGAGAGAGTCTTCAGACTGCTTGGTACTGCCTAGTATTGCCTGGTACTGTACAGTACTGCCTGATACTGTACTGTACAGACTGTATTTTTGGCTTTTTAAAATTTTTGATTTTTGGATTTTTGACTTTCTTTTTTAAAGCAAACCTGTTCTGGGTGAGTATGTATTTGCTGTACTGTACAGGGGTTTTTGCAGCTTGGGGGGGTAGGGCTAGGTGGGAGGGTTATGTTTCTGTGCTCTGATGGGTCTTGCAGTGCGGATTTAAAATGTGAAAAGTAGACTATAATATTAAATTAAAATTAAATGTGAAAATTAGACTCTAATTTTAAAATGTAAAATTCATTTTTTTTCTTCTGTGGCTCCTAGGGTTTGTGTACTGTGACCTCTCTTTTGTTTTAAAATGTGTGTATTTAAAATTTGGCTCCAAAGTCTGTTTTAAAATCAGAAAATATTCTGTGAGGGGCTGTCTGGCTGATTTGCTCTAAAATGGAGCTTAGATTCAAGTCTCTCCCCCTCATTGTCCTCTCTCTCTCTCTCTCTCTCTCTCTCTCTCTCTCTCTCTCTCTCTCTCTCTCTCTCTCTCTCTCTCTCTCTCTCTCTCTTTGTGATGAGGGGGTCTGTGTTGGAATAATGGTTGCTGGATTCTGTGGCTTTTAGAGTTTGTGTACTGTAGTCTGCTGAACAGTCATGGCTCCAAAGAAAGAACAGAGCAAAGGCAAAAAAAATCATCTCCATTGAAACGAAAAAGGACATCATCAAAAAGCATGAAGATGGCATGCGTTGGTCTGAACTGGCCGCTGAATACAAGATGGCAAGGTCAACCATCATCACCATATTAAAGAAGAAAGATGTCTTGAAAGACATTGATGTGGCAAAAGGAGTCACAATCCTAACAAAGAACAGGCCACCCCTGATGGAAGAAGTGGAAAAACTTTTACTGGTGTGGATGAGTGAGAAACAGCTGAAAGGGGAAAGCATCAGTGAAGCCATCATTTGTGAAAGAGCGAAGAAGCTGCACAGTGATGTAATGGAAAGAAACCCCTCCAAAAGTGCAGCGCAAGAAGAATTCAAAGCCAGCAGGGTTTCAAAAGTTCAAAAAGAGAAGTGGCATCCACTGCGTTACAAGACATGGGGAGGCTGCAAGTTCTGACCATGTTGCTGCAGAAGCCTTCAAGTTGGAGTTTGCTAAATTCATTAAGGAAGAAGACTAATTCTCCAGCAAGTCTTCAACTGTGACGAGACAGGGCTGTTCCAGAAGAAGATGCCCAGGAGAATCTACATCACTCAAGAGGAAGATAAAATGTCAGGCCACAAACCCATGAAGGACAGATTGACCTTTTTGTTGTATACCAACGCCACCGGCAATCTGAAGATCAAGCCTCTGCTGGTGTACCACTCCCAGACTCCTCACCCATTCCAGGAAGATAAAAGTTAACAAGGCAGTCATGTGGAGGGCCAACTCAAGAGCTTGGATGACAAGGCAGCTGTTTATGGAATGGTTCTATGAAGTGTTTGCACCCACTGTCAAGAAATATCTTTCAGACAACCAGCTTCCTGAGAGGTGCCTTCTTCGGATGGACAATGCCCTGGCACACACCCTATCCTTGGTGGATGATATTAACGAGGATTTCATCAGGGTCAAGTTCCTCCCACCCCAACACAACACCTCTTCTGCAGTCCATGGACCAGTAATAAGCAACTTCAAGAAGCTGTACACAAAAGCACTCTTCACCAGGTGCTTCAATATCACTGAGGATCCCCTGGGCCATTGTCCCTTCGGTTGGGACCATAACACCTCTCCATGCTAGACAATAAACCACCCCCCATGCCAAAACCAGTCAACCCGTGAGCTCAGGAGACTAGAAGGGAGCCTCCAAAAAGAGACTAAATTCTTTAAGTTAGATGCAGTCATTAAACACTGCCATGTCTGGTACTTTTTGCTCTTAATCAGAACTTTGTAATGGCTTTATAATAGTTTCTTCAGTTAAAAAACCCCCACTCAAATGGAATATTTGCTAGGTTCATTCCCTTTATTGTACCATCAAATCATGTTTTGCTGTTTTACATTCTTTATGAAACCAAGGTTTTGAGTGGGAAACCTAAGGATAACAGCCATTTAATTTTTTGTGTGTGTTAAATGAGCTTGGAGATAACATCAATTAACTACATGCCTCTAATTCAGCCACAATTGCATCTGTGGATATAACTGAAGCGCTGAGATGTATATAAGGCTCCGATAATAAAAATTGTGTCATAAAATTGCCCAATTTGGTGGACCACTTTGTGTGGCTGCTCTTGTTTCAGCTGTAATCCATAGTACTGGTTTTCTATATGCAAATAATTTTGTGTCTCTAAGATTAACCTTCAGGGCCAAGGGTAAGTGATCACTCTCGGGGTGACAGTGGACCTTAAAATCAGCTATTAACCCCACTGAATCATTTGAGGTAATACCTTATTAGAAGCCTCTATCAGCTCCCCACAATTAGAGTAAAATGTGGTGTGGATGAAAATTTATCAAACCCCATTTGGGTGGAGAGATGGGTCCGCCAAGGTTGCATATTGGCGCACACTATTCAAGTTGTATCTTAACGACCTTTCTAAAAGGAAGCCGTTTTTATCACTTGAGTATCACCCCCAAAACTGGCTAAAATCAAGGTACTCCTGATACTATATGCAGATGATGCAGTTATCATGTCACTCTCGGAAATTGGCCTTAAACGAAATATACGTGCCTTTATGAGCTATTGCAGAAATAACTCATTAACAATCTATTTTGAGAAAACCAAAATAATGTTCTTCTCTAGATATAGTAAAATCAAAGATTGGGTCATTGAGGGTCAGGGAATAAACAGGTTAAAACATTCAAATGCCTGGGAATTACTTTTTCATTCTCCCTCTCCTGGTCCTACCACAGACAATCAGCAGTACAGGGGGCCAGTAACACAAGCAAATTACTCTGACAATTTCACTATGTCCAGAGTGGGGAGCTGATTCCTGCAGCCCTAGAGATAGTTAAGCATAAAATCCTTGCACAGCTTTATCACTGTTTGGATTATGGTTTTAACCCCTCTATTGAAAGTGTTTTATCAAATAAGTTGTGATCCTTATTTGCCATGCCAAGATGCACCTCTTCAGCTGATCTGCACCTCAAAGCTGGTATGTCCACAGTAGAATACCAAGCATGGCTACATGCATTTTGTTATTGCCCTCCCAACCCCGGAATAAAACGCGAGACACTGAGTATGGGTTAAAATATGGGCCACACTTTATTAATATACACCAATAATCCAAACTTTTCATTCACAAGGAGGGGCCTGCCGTAGTGCGGAAACAGTAAAATGGCGTGAGTATCTAAATACTCCTAGATCAACGAAAGGGCGAGTCCCCGGCCCCAGGCTCCAGCGATCTTAAGGATAGCAGGAACCTGGCCGGCCACTAACAAACACCCCCAGACCTTGATCCCCCTTTATTTGAGGGTTGTTAGTCTGGAAGTGGCCCAGCGCATCTTCCTGCCACAGACACTGTAATCGCATGATCCGCAGTGTCAGGCGGTAGGATGTACTGTTGGCTTACTTGAAATTACTGTGGGACCCACCGTAAATGCCTGTTTTTTCTGTACTACCCGCCACAGCATAGGGACTAGCCTGGCTATGTCCCATGCCCGCCACAGAGCCCTGTAAGCTCAGCAAGCAGGCCCCCCGAATATCCTCTAAAAACACCTCTAAACCAGCATCTGACAGATGTATGCCGTCTTTCCAGAACAGTTCTGCATTCTCGGCTTGAATCCTGTGGTGCCCTATCACTGATCCAATGCCATTGCAGACGCCTTTGCATATTTCCCTGTTGATGCCCCACCGGGCCCTGTTCACAGTCACACTCCTCTCAGAGCCTCGCCAGGCTAACCGAGGAATAATTGTAGACCATAAGATCCTCATCGCTGGGTATGCGGCCTTCAATCTCTTAAGGTTGTGCAGAGTGTCCAGGATTAAGGCCTTGCCGGGCAGTCGAGGCAAGTTGTTGCCTCCCAGATGTATCAACAGAAGGTCTGGTGGGCAGTGACTGAACACCGTCATTCTGCCCAGTTGGCACCACTGCATGCCACGCAGCCCCTTCCATGTAACGTTAGCCCTTGCTCCAAGCCCCAGATTGCTTCCCCAAGGAGATGCGGCCGCATAGCGCTCTGCCCAGTGTATATAGCTATGCCCAATGATCATGATCTGCTTCCGTGTTCTTGCCCCCAAGCAACCTGTAAAAACATAAGTTAGGCCCCTGCCTACAAGGTAGATAAGGTCCTAATATATCTTTCATAGCAGGCAGAGGACCATCGCCCTAATTGCTTGATGTCCTGTATGCTGTAGCCCATGGACGCCACACCCTTAATGCCAACCTTGTGTAGCGCTAAACCAGTCAACCTCCAAAACTGATATTTTGTCAGTGGAGACTTATCTGCATGCTGAAAAAAGTAACCTGGCTTGCTTCCTCTATATTCCAGGTATGCCCTCGTGGCTCTGACTGGGCATATGCTCTTGGCTGTGCATTGCCCTAAAATTAACTGCCTACCTTTCCCCATTTGATCGGTTTTAGATCTTCTGATTACTAGTTCTACATTCCCCCCTCGTACCTTCACCTCCTGCCACTGCAAGGCTACCCTGGTCTTGTCTACCTTACCCTGAGCTACCAATTCACTGATTCTTAGTGCCCCAAAGAAGGCTATGAGGGATGCCGCATGGAATAACCTTATCTCATACTCATCCCTGCACAGTGCCCTCCAGTGCACGCACATACGCTCCAAGAGGTGAGGTGATATGGGTGCCCTAGTGTCTTTCGCTCTACCCCTCTCTCTGGACCACCGTTCTAACATTTTTCTTATTTGAAAGTTCCCTGTCATATCCCTGTAACCATTGCTTTTTGCGTGAAATGCCAAGGCTGACAGCTTACCTTGTATAGTGGAGGGTGCTAACCCTTTACTATAAAGGTATACCATAAACTGCTGGAGATGTTCGACCGGGACTGGGCAAGCCTGCCCCAGGTTCGCCATCTTTCTAAACTGCAAGAACTCAGTACTCACTGCGGAGTAGCCCTTCCTTGTCCTTTCTGTAAGGGCCAACCTTATTGCTCGGGATGCGACGTCACGCCAAGCTGCCAGACCTCTGGAGGAAGAACTTCTGGCATCTCCCTGGCTTCTGGAGCCAGTTCCCTGAACCGCTCGATCTGTTGATGTGACAAAGCATCAGTTATGCTATTGTCTACCCCGGGGACATGCCTGGCATGCACGACTATGTTGAACTGCAAAGCCCTGAGTGTAAAGGCCCTCACTAGATACATGACGTGCTCAAACTGAGCTGTCTGGTTGTTTATGATGTGCACAACCGCCAGGTTGTCGCACCAAAATCGGACTATTCAATTTGCCCATTCCTCCGCCCATAGCCATAGTGCACCCACAATTGGGAAGAATTCCAAGAAGGTTAGGTCCCTTGTGATGCCACTCTGATGCCATGCATCTGGCCATGGGCCTGAGCACCACCTGCCTTGGCAATAGATGCCGAATCCCAAAGACCCTGCAGCGTCAGAGTTCACCTGGAAATCTGCCTTCAAATTCCTCTCGGACCTCCAGAAGGGAACCCCATTAAATGATTTGAGAAACTGGCTCCAGACATGGAGATCTTCTCTCATGCCTCATGTTACCCTAGTCCTGTGATTTGGTCGTTTGAGTCCCCTCATGGCTGTGCACAGGCGCTTAAGAAATGCCTGGCCTGGTGCCACAACCTTGCAAGCAAAGTTTAAGTGACCAACTATTTCCTGCAGGTCCTTAAGGGATGCCTTTCTCTTGTGCAACAAAGATTCCACCCAGGCCCTCAGGTCATTCAATTTGTCCCGGGGTAACCTGGATGTTTGCTGTACAGTGTCAAGTTCTATGCCCAGAAAGGTCAGTGACGTGGCCGGACCCTCTGTCTTATCCTCCGCTAAGGGCAGTTCTAATTCCTTGGCTAATGTTTGAAACGTATTAAGTATAACGCTGCATCTACCTGAGCCTCCTTTTCCACAGAAAAGGAAATCATCGAGGTAATGCGCCGTAGAATTGCCTCATACCCTGAGTCTAAGTCTCCATTCGATAAATGTGCTGAATTTCTCGAAAGCGGCAAATGACACTGAGCATCCCATGGGTAGGGCCCTGTCCACATAAAATGCGCCCCCAAATTGGAAGCCCAGCAAGTTGAAGTCATGCGGGTGAACCGGCAAAAGTCTAAATGCTCATTTAATGTCACATTTTGCCAGTTCAGCCCCCACGCCACATTTCCTGATCATCCTCACAGCCTCGTCAAAGGAGGTATACTTGACCGCGCACAATTCCTGGGGAATGGCGTCGTTCACCGACCCGCCCTCTGGGAAGGACAGATGATGAATTAAACGGAATTCGCCTGGGGCCTTCTTGGGCACAATGCCTAGTGGCGAAACCCTGAGGTTCTCCATAGGTGGTTTTGAGAAGGGTCCGAGGACCCTACCCTCCCTTACTTCTTTATCAATTTTTTGCTGCACAATGCTCTCCATGCCTAGCACTGAGCGAAGGTTCCGTGCCATGAACGCCTTGCGTTCCCCTGCAGCTGGAATTCTGAACCCATATTTAAATCCCTCCAATAAATACTTAGCATCCTCTTGGCGAGGATAACACCTCAGCCATTCCTCCATAACCTGTACCCTAATTGGGCTGGGCCCCTTTTCCAGAGGTGCCACCGCCATTGTTGGGCTTCCTGGGGCCTTCCATGTTCTTGCTTTGTCTGTGGGCCCCTGCCCTAAAACAAGAGGAATTTGGATGCATTCCCCCACAGGTGAGACATTCATGCCTAAACTTGCAAGGCTTCTTGTTACAGAAGCCCCTGGTGTTAAATTGAAAGCAAGGCAGGCGGGTTTGAATCACCTGCCCCGCACCTGTGCGGGTAGTTTGTGGCACTAACACTTTCCTATTAAGATGCCCACTATCGAACCGCTCCCCTGTGTTGGGCCTAGAAGGTGCCATGTGTTGAAGCCAGAGCCCCAGCTGTGGTTCATCCCAGCGTAGGTTTGGCTGGATGGCGCTTCTCATGTGAAAGGCTTGGTCATACTGTAACCAAGCCTGTCCAGCAAAATCTGTATAAGCCCTATAAATGATATCCAAATACTGGGAAAGGGCTTGCGCCCTCCAAGGCTGCACTTTCACAATGACCCCCGCATAAATTAAGATTCCGGGGAGCCAATTTGCCCATGTCCTCTCAGGCTTTTTCCTCCTTCACCTCTCTTTATCCTTCTCATCCTCCCCATCCAAATCTTTCTTCTCCACCTCTCTATTAAGTAATTCAAACACATCAATGTACTTTCCTTTTCAAATTTTTTCTTTGGTTGCTGGGCTCAAATGATCTCCCAAGGGAGTCGAGTAGTCCCCATAAGGAAGCGCACCGATGGGCACGGTGTTATAGCCTGTATTGGGTACTGCCGGATAGGGCCAGGACCCTGAGCCGGGTGTATTGTCAGGCTGAGCCTGTGCGGGAGGGGTAACATAAGGCCCACCCCACCCGCTGAAATGTGGAGCGGCATAAGGCCATGATATATTAGGTAACCCTGTGCTCGTAGAGGTGTAGGGTGTGTTGGCCGCATAACCCCCTGGTGCACCCGCGGCCCAGGGCCATGCCGCCGGAGGCGCTTGGGTGACTGGCCTGGTTGCATACTCATCGTAAGACGTAGATGCTCTGCCCGGGTCCTCGGAATGCTGCGGAGCAATATAATCGGTCTCCTCCATCTCATCCTGCTCATCCTGGCTTACAGATGCCAGTTCCGAATCCTTCAGGGATAATGGCTGCTGCTCCTTAGTCCGGCACCTTTTTGAAGCAACAGCTGCCCCATCCTCCTCTCATCTCGCTAAAGTATCCGTACCCTGTGCGGACTCAAGAGCGGCACATCTCTGCGTTAACTCGTGTGCCATGACCCTTAACCTAGCTGTCGTATGGCTTTTAGATTCCCTAGCTGATCTGCGCTGCTGTCCCTCGCCTGGCTGAGAGGGCTGTTTACCCAGTGTTTGAGCCTCTAGGGACGCAATTTTATTCTGCAACTTCTGCCAGACCGGCCATGATTCCTCATCAGAAGAGGACTGTGGTGGCGACACCTGGGTTACCTGCCTCCTCTTGGCAGGCTGTTTTCCCTTTTTGGTTCCAACCCCCTTACGTGGCGCCATTACTGTAAAGTAAAGCTGTTGTACCAATGCCACTACCCTTTTACGAGTCCTATGTATCCACACCCCTTAAGTATCCTCCTTTTCTGTGCTCCTTAATAAACCAGCACTTTAGACCAGCACTTGCCAGCAAGAACTGTGACCAGATTAATGAACTGATGAAGTTGATTGTTTGTTTGTAGTGTTACTCTAAATGGAAACAAATTAATTTGATATATTTGATTGCCACCCTTGAGGAATTCTGAATGAATTAATTAAATAATCCCCCCAAAATTACAACACTCAGCACCAGTAATGAAACGCTCCTCAACTGGCAAAGCAAGCTGCTATTTAATTCAAAGAACTCTCCCAACCTTAATTCATATCCACTGATTAAAAATTTGAGCTGGTTCAATAATCTTGTGCAATTAATAAATCAATGCATAAAAAGCCCACCTCAAGACACTGCTACTGTGTCCAAATTTCAAGAACTCCAGAAAGTAAGGGCCAATCAATATAGAAATCAATTAATCGTGGCTAGCTTTCCAAGGACAATTAGAGTTTATACTAATTAATTGTGCCAATGAATTAATATTCCACTAACTAGCCCAGTTAATCAGCCCTTAGTAATCCTTATTCGCTTAAATATTGCTCTCTTAAACTCCAACTAATGAAATGTAGTAGCACTATGTATCCCACCTGCTTCAGTTCTAAATAGGCAAATCTCAAATTGAAGGAAAAGTATATTTTTTAAAAAGGAATAATAATAATAATAATAATAATAATAATAATAATAATAATAATAATAATAATAATAATAATAATAATAATAATAATAATAATAATAATAATAATAATAATAATGTATTTTATCTTATTTTATTTTATTAGTAATAGTATTATTAATTAATTTATTTATTTATTATCAAATTAAAGTGCAGGCGTGCATTCGGTACCACTAGAAAACAATGTATTGTGAAACCCACCCCCCCACGACACAGCAGTACCAGTATAAGCTCCCAAGAGTGCAAACAAGAGCCACGGTTATTTATTAGCTAAATTAAAGTGCGTATTATGCAGTCCGTCCAATGGCTTTCAATGGAGAATTAAAAAATTCACCAAAAATTAATGAAGACTCAGAACAACACCAAATTAAGTTTGCATAGGTTTCAGGAGGTGGGCTAACGATTGCAATCATTTAAAACAGGTTTCAAACAGTTTAAGACACTTTTACAGGAGCGAAAAGGGACTTCGCAAACCCATTCAAATGCATTGAGTCGGCTTCAATGCATTTCAATTGGGGAACCGCGTTTCCCTCAACGATGTTTCCTATGCCGATTTTCACTTAAGGATGGCAATCTGTTCCAATTGGAACAGATTAACCGGTTTTCAATGCATTCCTATGGGAAATGGTGTTTCACAGAACAATGTTTTCACAGAACGGTTTTTTTTTGAACCAATTAACATCATTGTGCGAGGCACCACTGTAATTATTATTCAGATTACTATTCTTATTATTTCACTTTGATTGCCAGTACCTACACATATGAAATAGATTTTGCAGTAGTGTACTTAAGCAGTAGTGTACTTAAGTCGCCTCAGCACACACCCGGGGGCAGCAACGTGGCTGCACAAACAATTCTGAGGCAGACAATGGAGGGGGGGGTGCGGTAGAAATTGGCGGAAAATTCAATTGGGGCCCAGAGCTCAGCCACCAGCTAAACAATGCACCCAGTATAAGAGAACATAGACCCAGCAAATTGGCAGCAAAATTAGCGCGCCAGCAATGTAAAAGCAGGGGTGGGTGGGTGGTTTTAAAACAAGGCAGAAGTGCAAAGCAGGACTGCCGGCTCCGTAGCCACAGCTAAATTGGAACCACGGTCGCTCCGCCCCCACATGCAGTAATGGAGCAGTAAAGGAGCCATATAAAAATGGTGGGAACTGTAGAAATGGACCAGAAAATCAGCAGCCGGGAGAACGGCTGCCCCGTAACAAACACCACCGGCAATGGAGGGACTAAACCAGGCAATGTCCCAGTGAAACGCAGCCGCCGCCGCAAGGGAAGGCACGCTGGAGGGACTAGGAGCTGCGCTAATCCTCCCAAGCCCAAACGAGAAGCCGCAGCCCCGAACCGCAAGCCGGCAAGGAAGGAGAAAGCTGTTAGGAAGGATCCCTGCCAAGTGGTTAGGAGGGTGAAGTGGGAGGACAGAAGTGTAGCAGACAAGCGCGGAAGCAGCAGGAAGCAGGCACTTTAAACCCGGTCCCTAGGGAGGCAAAGTCCTCCGTGAACCCCCAGCACAGCCCGGCTGCTACCAAACGGACATGCCCCGCAGCACAGAGGAAAGGGAAACACCTAGCTAGCAAGAACAAGCTCGGTTGGGGGCGGGGAGGGTTGAGATGCGAGGCCGGGAAAGAGAAAGGCTGCTATGTAAAGGGCTCCCAGGAGTGGGGGGGAATCCAAGATGGTGGGTGCCACGAGGTAGCTGTAAGGAGCCGGCTGGCGCCACGGGCAGTGAAAAGACAGAAGGCAAAGCAAGAAAGCAAACCAGGTAAGAGGGGCAGCCCAGCCACGGTAAGAACACCTCCTGTGCCACTCAGGCAAGCAAAACCCCAAATCAAAAGGCACTTAGCTCAGGGAGGAGGCTGTTGCCTCTCCCGCTCTGCAGGTCACCGCTGTAAGCTAACACGGCGTTCAAAAACATCCGCGTAAGCCTGGACAGAGAGTAATCAGGAGTTTGCACACACTAAAATGGGCTGAGTGAGTCCAAGCTCAGCTAGCCATGCTACAACACTCCATCTTACAGGTCTGCCCACATAAGAACGCCCTTGTACTCTCAGATATTACTGTGAAAAGATCAAGTGGGCTTTGTAGTCCTTAGACTTAACTTGCACCACTGGCAGGACTCCTTAAGTATGCTAGGCCGAGGCAGCACTCTCAGATGATCCTAAGACAAGTGTACTGTTCAGGAAACCAATTGAGTTTTATAATCATTATTTTATTTTAAAAAAATAAGCATGTTACTAGGTATCAAAACCAAACTAAGTCAAGGCAAGTAAATAAGCATTGTGTTAGTTATTTACAACTCTGTAGTGAGGCAAAGAAAACATGAAAAATAGAAAAGTGTTCCAAAAACCTTACAAAAATACAAAAAAGCCATTAAAAAGAATAACAACAGTTCCAGTCCAGTAATTCATTAGGAAAAACAAAATAATCCAAGTAGGTTATAAAAAGGCTATAGTCCTCAGTGATTCTGTAGAACAAAAATCCTGTACTAAAAAGAAAACTTCAGTAAAAGTCCCATTGTCCTTAGGAAAGAAAAATCCAGTAAAAGTACCATTGTCCTTACAAAATTACAAGAGCATAGTGTTACATACAGCACTGATGGTACCTGTCTGTCATGGGTTTGGAGGGAAAGTTCCATCCTATGGGGAGTGGAAGGCGGGACATCAGGGGGAGGAGCTGTACTGTATATATATTTGGAGCTTGTGTGAAGAAGCAGGAGTGGGAGTCTGTGTGTCAGACTGAGTACAACTGTGTGTCAGTTGGTACATACCTGATAGGTTCAGGTTTCTTTATGGGTAGCCAGAACTGATAGGTTCAGGGTCTGTGCTTTACTTTAAAGTGTTCTGTGTGAACCAAACTGTTATATGTATATGTTTGGGATTTTGCCACGTTACAGTATCTTATTTACTTGATCTTTTATTTACCCTGTTTGTTATTTAAATAAACCTTGTTCTTTTGTTTGTTAAAAATCCATTCCTGGTCTGTGTGACTCCTTATAGGGAATGGTTGGTGGCAGCTTAGTTAAAGTGTGGCATACTCCAGTAGGTCTGGGGTTGTCACACATAGTCTATGTGAAGTATTCCAAAAATAAGAGTTCATAGAGAAATAATCCATAGTCCCTAGGAAAAAGCCTATAGGTCCAAGGGTAATCCAGTATAGTACAAAGATCAGTCCATGTAAAGGTTGGTCCCGATAGACTTCAGGGTGTGTCACGAATGACTGTAGAGTCAGTCTTGAATGACCTTGTCCATAGGCAAAAAGTTCCTTTTTCAAGAGTAACTGGCAAGGGCTTATTGCACCTTCCCACGATGTCATCCAATCAGAGTTCGTTACTAGGCAAACAGTCCTGTTGCACCACATGACTTCTTTCCCATACACACCAGATGTTATTTGGGTTACTGTGGTTTAGCAAAGAGTCACAACAAATCCCATCTAATCACACCGAGTCCTTTTCTCAGGCTATCAGAATAACATTCTCTCTGCTCGCCTAGAAAACAACCTGTCAGCATAGCATAGATACTTTATACAAAGAAACAAGATGGAACCTCTCTTGCTCATTTTTTAATTACAAACCTCATCTTCCTTATAAGATTTTAACTCAAAAAGCCATCTCATCACAACCGCGTCATCGCGATTCACGATGTTCTTGCTTTCGCCTGATCCACCAGACTCAAAATGGACCCAGTAGTAAAGTCCCTTCGCTGCTTTGCCCGACTCTCTTTCCTGCTCTGGTGCCAGAAAAGAAGAGGGCGTTCCTGAGGTGAAGGCCCTTTAAATACCTGGCCTTCCCCCTCCCACCTGGGAATCACGTGAGGCCCATCTCGCGATATCCCGGGTGGAAGGCAAGGCCAGCTTCGCTGCTCGAGGTCTAGGGACCCTCCAGCGGCTGGAGCATTGGTTAAAGGTGGCCAATAACCAGTGGCAACTGATACTATTTGCAGAAATATGTCTTTGCCAGTTCGTGGCATAAGGGATTTATAGAAAAACTACATCTCTAAGGCTTCTCCATGGATTTCTTACTGAAACAGCCTCAAGGTAGCATTAAGCCAATACTTATTCAACATATCAACATACCAGTATTCTCTAGTTTGTGCAGACTTGTTCACCACTGTGTTTTGGCCTAAATTTTAAATTCCACAAGCCAGCTAACTACCTATACCAAATTACAGCACCAAGATATCACTTTGCCTTTTCAAGGGCTAGATTTAACTGCTTTCCCTCAGCCCTTTTAAAAGGGTGTTTTAATAACACCCCATACAATGAAAGGATTTTTCCCTGTGGGAAAGAAATTATTGAGACCTTGGCACACATCATTTTAGAATGTAGCTTATATAGGAATGAACGTATTTGATAGCTTGGTTCAATCATGAGGTATTGGTCTAACTCCCACAGGTTATCTGAAGTTTCTGTTGTCCGAAGAGAATCAAATAATAATGCAGTTAGTGGCTAAGTTTTTATTTTCAGCTATAAGAATTTGAAAAACCATATAGCAAGATTTTATACTATATTATTTATTCATTCTATGTATTTATCTTTGTATAATTGGGTCTATGATTCAGGAATAAAACTTTAAACTTAAACATTTGCAGTAATCACCTAATCCATGGATGAGGCTCCTAAAGTTTTGATGAATGCGAATTACTTTGGCATATCTCCCATCATGCTCCTGTTTATTAAAACCAGATCTAAATTATTAATCATGTGTATAAGGCACAAACCAGCATAATTACAACCATGATCTTTTGATTGTCTATAACAGAGCGAATGGCATAGAATGGTCTCTGGGGGTGTCTTGTTGAAATGCACAAAGACACTCTCGTCATTTTCACCTATCCAGGTATTACAATCCCCAAAACAATAATAGAATCTTTGGGATATAGTGATAGCAGGTTATCTATGTATTCCTCCAGTTTTCCCCACAACCCTTTGTTCTGACCATGAGATTGTTGGGTGGGGGGAATCTTACTTCCTGTTTAGCAGCTATGATTGAAATTACAGATTAATTGCTCCTGTGAATAGCCTCAGATCATCTCTGGTTATATCCTTTCACTTGCTGGGGCAAATAAAGAACTACATTTTCTTTAGTGTATTGACTGGGAAATTGTCCAATTGGATCTGTAAGCAGCCTTGTATCATTTCTGCTTATGTCCTCCTACCCACTGGTATGAAGAGAAACCTCTGCCTCATGTGGAGAGAAATCCAAATAGAGCTGGCTTTTCCTTTTCAGATTGTTGATTCTATTTTAAAACAACAATAAAGGAGTTGGAGTTATCACACACCTCTCATCATGTGTGGTTTTCACATATTTTAAGCATATGCTGTATGAATAGGGCTAGAGGACTCTGACCCATGAATTTGAAAGAAATTTTCATACTAGTCTCCCACATCAAAATTGCTGGTTTGAACATGCTTTATGAAGGAACTGAAACCCAGTATCCACCCTCTCCTTTTCCTCTCTTCTTTCACATATACTAGCCAAAGCAGTCATCCAGAAGAAGTAAAGATCATTGTAAAAGATTTCCCAAATTCTGACCTTTCTCATATCCTTGGTTTGCACCCATTTATAAGTCATCCTGTAAGGTACATATCATGTCACAGAAATAATGAAAATCATACAACTCCTTTTCTTGCTTATCAAAATTCTAAAACGGGAGGTGATATTGATTCATTCTGAAATGTGCATTGACTTTCCAATATTTCTTAGTCAAAATATATTTGCTTTTTATTAAAGAAATATGTTTAATGTGTCAAGAAAAACTAAAAAAATTGAAACAACTTGTCAAAGAGAGAAAAATGTGGGGTGAATAAATAAATGCATTAAAGGGAATGTCACTAAGATAGTTCATAAATGAAGGAGCCTCACAGCAGAAATATTATTGTTTTATTGATAAATACAGCCACAGCAAAGTATTGTGGCAACACGTTTATTTTTAACTCTTTCACTGGTAGATTTCTGGCCAACATTGTCTAAAATAAAAAAGTATGATACTGAGATTTTGCATTCTCAGTAGACCGTATTTCTATTCAAAATTGACGTAGACAATCTCTTCAGTAAAAAAGGGGAGCTAGAATTCACTCAGATACATTCAGCTTAAAGGGCAATCCTTTATTGCTTTGTGCAAGGAATGTGACGAGAACCTATGAGAGAAAATTAGCATTCAACTATTTTGTTTAAGGCTGTAGTTCTCTATTTCTTCCGGCATAGTGAATTTTGACTAGTGATGGGTGAACCCCACCTGCTCAGTATCTAGCCTCCAAGTTAGAAAATATATCTTCAGATATCTATAAAATTAATCTAGATTCCAAACTGGAGCATCACTCCCTATTATGATCAGTTCAATCTTTAAAAAACCCCACCTCTGATTGATGAATGTGTAATATATTGCTTCTGTATCCATGATTCAAAACACTGGGAAATGGCCTAGCATTGCTGCACAATATCATGCCTGTGGTGCCAGCAGGAAAAAGGATGCCAAGTTTTACATAGCAAAGGCCAGCCTGAATGATGACAACACCAATGTCAGCAGTCAAGATGGTCTACAGAATTCCTCTTTGTGCTCACTATCATTTCCAAAGTGTCTAAACACAAAGCAATTGTCAGGGCTGCTTTTCAACAAGTGTGAATGGCAGTGAGTACAAGAGGGTCACTACCATTCCCAAAGTGATACCACAAAAGGGATAATCCCAGAACCTGACTCCTTTTTTCATCAGTTAACCAATTCTCATCCAAACACAAAGCACTTCTCAGGACTGTTTTTCAACAAGTTCTCTAGGTATTTAATAGTTGTTGTGGGTTTTTGGGGCTCTTTGACCATGTTCTGAAGGTTGTTCTTCCTAATGTTTCGCCAGTCTCTGTGACCGGCATCTTCAGAGGACAGGAGTAGCACTCTGTGCTCTGGTGCAGTTTGTTTGGGAGTTGAGTATTCATATTTCTAGGTATTTATTGCTCAAAACAATATGAACTATCATCAAGTGAAGTGATGAAATATCTGCTTGTGGGGAACCAATTGACTGAGGCTTATTCATCCAGATGACCAATCATGTTGATGTGAGAGTGGACACTTAAACTGATTACCAGATGCAGACATGAAAATGGGTGGTTTTGATTTCACATTTCAGATCCTGGATATTCCGATCCAACTGCTGCTTTGCTGCTTCTCTCATTTTTGCAGCTGAGATGCTATCAATGTATTGAACATCAGGTGATTTTTTTCCCCCATTTCCAATGGGTCTTGGGGTTTGTTTGTTTGTTGCTTTTGGGAGTTTTTTCCCATTCCCAATGGGTCTTGCGGCATTTGTTTGCTTTTTGGGTTCCCCCCAATTCTGATGGGTCTTGGGGGCTTTGCTTGCTTTCTGCTTTGCTTTTTTGCATTTCTGAATGGGTCTTGCATGCTTTGCTTGCTTTTCTTTTTTTTCTTCCCCTTCAGCTGGAATGGATTAATTAATGGATTTCCAATGGGTCTTGTAGTGACTTTTTGTGATTTTTTTCTTCAGCAGGAATGGATTAATTGCATTTCAATGCATTCCTATGGGAAATCGTGCTTTGACTTATGGCCATTTCAAGTTATGACCGGAGTTTGGGAACCAATTACGTTCATAAGTTAAGGCACCACTGTACCTAGAGAACTTGATGAAAAACAGCTGTGACAATTGCTTTGTGTTTGGGTGAGAAGTGTTTAACAGATTAAAAAAGGAGTCAGGTCCTTGGGTTTTCCTTTGTGTGATGCCTCTTTGTGAATTGTAGTGAGCAGAAGAGGGGGTGATGCCATTGAAGTTGTCAACATTCAGATTGGTCTTTGCTATATAAAACTCATGGTTTCAGGGGATGAAAAAAAAAGAATCAACATTCTGGATTGAAATCCATGGCTCTATCTCTGATACTGTCTTCCTTGCTGGAGGATTGTGGAAATTGTGCTAAGTAAAAAATATTAAAATATTTTTTTGGAAAAAGTACTTTTTTACATGCTAACTCAGTGATGATCCCAGCCATCATGGCCAAATTAATATGCAAATGTTCACTATTAGATTTCTTCTTGATTTACACAAAGGAGTTAAACAGTTTTATCATCTAGAGATTAATCAGAGAGGAATTCATTAGATCAGGGACATTTGGAGCCACTACTACTCACCTTGTTTCTATATAGAAAGAGATGTAGTTTCCTGCTTATGCTATTAATTTGAGCAACTTTGGAAATTGTATAAAATCACTGTAAATTCTCTTAAAACACTAACAGATTCCAAAATTGCAAGACTCACAGAAACATTGCTTTTAAGTGAAATCTTTTATTTATCAAATTATTAGGGGAAAATATATAAAACTTTGTAAAGATGTTGGCATCCTTCTTGAAGTGTGGTGTCTAGAACTGGATACAGTATTCAAGATGAGGCCTAACCAGTGCCAGATGGAGGGGAAGAGTATGGAATTTGGAAACTATACTTCTGTTAATGCAGCCTAAAATTGCATTGGCCTTTTCTTGTAGCCATATTGTTGGTGTGTGTTAGCAGAGTTTTTGTCCCAGTCCAGGCAGTCCAATTGAATCACACAAAGAAAGCTTCTTCCAACACCAAGTGTATTTACAGTATATACAGAAGTTAAGCAGTAAGAGGTGGAGCTTTGTCATGGTGCTGCCAGCAGCCTCCGGGAACAGCTCCTGGGAAAAGCTGGAACCACCCGGTCTGGGGTCCATCTAGAAATGGGGGATCAAAGCATGCTTCAAGCACTCTCTGGGCGGTTTACAAGTTAATTATGCAGGCTACATATTGCCCCCCCAGTGAGCTGGGTACTCATTTTACTGACCTCGGAAGGATAGAAGGCTGAGTCAACCTTGAGCCGGCTACCTGGGATTGAACCCCAGGTTGTGAGCACATTTTTGGCTGCAGTACAGTGGTTTAACATGCCCAACAACATGCCCAACAACCACTTAAGAATTTTATTTATTGCCTATAAATGAGTTCTTCTTGATTCCTATATGTAAAGGTATTTCTTTCTTTGCTGTGGTGTTTTATTATTACTATTACTATTACTATTGTTATTGTTATTATTATTGTTATTATTATTGTTATTATTATTATTATTATTATTATTATTATTATTATTATTATTATTATTATTATTATTATTATTATTATAAGCCAAGCCCATATTTCTCGACCTCTCTTGCCCTCAGCCAAGCTACCGGGCTGTCCTCTCTGGCTTGGCTGAAAGCCAACCCCCGACGTTGCTCTTTGGCTTCAGTGGGGCACAGACCCAGCCATGGCTGCACCAGATGGCACTCGTGCCCTATTGATCACCCCGATCCCTGCTCCTCCTAGTAGCTGAAGTCCTGTTTCTCTTGCTCGCTACTATTTATTTCTGTCCTCTTTAAAAAAGAAGTTTGGGCTGTAAGCCCTCCTGCTCCAGCCAGAGCTTGAGCAAGCCAAACTGTGGAGGGGTTGCCAATGACACAGATTCACTTTGCCGTGATCTCTCCTCCGACCTCCATCTCTGCTTGCTCCCAAGGAAAGTGGCAGAAAGAGGGAGGAGCCTTCTCTTATACATGCTCCCCCTCCCATCCAGACCTCATCTTCTAGTCCCGTCTCGCGTTATCCCTGGGGCATGGACAAAGACGCTCTACACTGCTGAATACATCAGCAGCACACCGAGCATTTTGATAGTAATTGAAATTTTAATGCATCAGCTAAGAATCTCTGATAAAATTAAAGGGCTTAAAATTAGAAGCAAGTCATTTAAAGTACAGGCCTTCACAGATGACTTACTTGTAGTGGTAGAAGATCCACAAAAATCAACTAAAGCAATTGTGAAAGAATTAAAAGAGTTTGGAGAAGTGGCAATATGACATTTCTCCCTTCTCCCTTCTCTAACTTCCTTCTCCCTTCTCTAACTTCCTTCTCCCTTCTCTAACTGTCTGCCGAACTGTCTAACTGTCTTTTTTGTTCCACCCCTCCTGTCCTCTCATAGGCTCCTGCCCTTGAGTTTCTCATGATGGACAGGTGTGACGTGGGGGTTCCGCCACATTCCTCCCCCCTTAGAAAGTTTGTTCAGTAGGGTAAAACTTACAGTGGTTTACCCTCATGAACAACATGGGACTTGCTTAGCAATTTTCAAACCAACAACAAAAATTTTTCTCATCACATTTCTCATTTATACATTTTAAATCACATCTACTTTTACTCTTTTACTTAGTTTATGCATGCATGTTATTCTTACTTGTAATATAACACACATTAATCTTGCCACTACACATTTAAATTGCACTACTCAACATTTGCATTTCTTATCATTTCTTTACTACTATATTGTTACTTTTATCACTACTTACCATTTATTTATCTTTACATTTTAACTACTTCTTTTATTTATACATAACTAGAACCTTTTATTTTTATTAAAGTTACATGTTACATTAGTCTCTTTTGTACGTCCCCTGTCTACTTGCTGAAGCCTTGGCCATCACATTTTGAGTCTCTTTAACCCTCTGGATCCCAAAGTCACAGTTTCGTAGGAGTATGGCACACCTCCTCAGTTTCCTATTGTTCTCTCTGTCAATCCACAACCAGAACCTTGGAGAATAGTCACTGCTTGGAACAAAATGTCTTCCCCATATGTATGGTCCGAGCTTCCTCAAAGACCATATAATCGCCAAACACTCATGATCGCTGGTGGGAAGGTGTATCTCACCTGCCTGTAGCTTCTTACTCAGGAACATCACTGGATGCTGGTCTCCCTTGTTGTCTGCCTGGCTCAGCATGGCTCCTGGTTCAAATCTGGACACCTTCATAATGATGTTGTAGCCCCTCTGAAACTCTAGACCTCTCACAACACGATTGGCCATCACTGCAGTCTGTGACTTCTCAAAGGTCTCCTGGTATCCACTCGACCACAGGATCTTCTCAACTTTTCCCTTGGCTTTTATATTTTCTAAAGGAGAGGCTATATCTCTGGAATTGACTACCCGATAGCATACTATCCTTATCAAAACTTTTACTCCTGCTTCTTTTAATTATTCTGTGAGCAGAGTAAAGCTTATTACTATTTTCGCCTGGATAATATAATTTACTTCACTCATCTCGAATTTCACTCTAAAAGGACCTGCCCAATTTAATTGCAGTTTATTCCCTTTAATCGGTTTTGAAATCAATACTTCATCTCTAGGATTGAATGTTCTCTCCCTGGCCTTTTTATCATACCACAGAGACTGGTGCAAATATATATATGCGTGATCCAGTATATAGATCCAGTGCTTTCCTAGGGCACAGATCAATATGCATATAATAAGTGTTGCGATTTGTGATCCCAGCCATTGGGGTGTTCTGCAGTGTAAGCTCTAATCATATGCAAAAGGATTCCATTAAATTTCTCAACTAGTCTGTTAGTTTGTGGATGATATGGGGTTGATGTAATTTGAGTTATGCCACAAAGTTGCCACAGTCTTTTCATTAATCTAGATGTAAAGGAAGTGCCCAAATCGGTGACTATCCCAGAAGCGAAATCCATGCAACATATATAATTCACTAAGGCATCTACGACTGTTCCTGTCTCTATATTGCACAAGGGTACTGCATCTGGATATCTGGTGGCATAATCTATTATTGTTAAAATGAAACGGTTTCCCCTTCCCGTTACTTTGGGTAATGGTCCCACAATGTCTAAGCCTATATATTGGAAAGGGGTTGAGATTATTGGCAAAGGGCACAATTTAGCTTTAGTTTTATCGTTACCAGTACTCTGCCTTTGACATGTGTCACAGCGCTGACAATATGCCTTTATCTGCTTCTCCATTCCAGGCTGGTAAAAATTTTGAGCTATTCTCTGTTTAGTGCGTGTGATAATCCCTAAATGAGCCTGTGATGATTTGTGTTTTTATGTGTATTAGAATGGGATATGTAGTCCTAAGATTGTCCCAATAGCATCCATCTTGATTTAAAGTCTGTTCTGTAGTAGGAAAGTTTTTCATGCTGTTTCAGAGAAGCTTCGCTCTCTGGTTATCTCGTTGCTAAGATGAGCAGAGAGCAGAGACTTTCGTAGTCAAAATAATTCTGCTACAAAGTATGATAACAACTGAAGCTCCATGAGAAAGTTAGGCGGGACAACAAGACCCAGGAGGGGGTGTTCCTTATGAAGAATTCTGGGAAGAAGAAGGAAGTTGGTAAGGAGTTGGAAAAAGATGGAGTTGGACTGAGAAAGGTCAGACACGTGCTTTTTCCCATTATGGTTTGTAGCTTTGCTATGGACTATTTTTCCTACCATGGACTGATGGAAGTCAACTGGATTTCATCTAGCATCAGCCTATGAAGACCCAAGACACGTGAGATGGACTGTGTTATGCTTTTTATTAGTTAGCATAATTCTATTTATTTTTCCAGCTGGAGTGGGGAGGGGAGTATTCCGTTTGTCTTGATATGAAAATGTACCTACTGAACTATTTTACTATCAACTGAAACCTTTTCTAAAGCAATTCTTTTCAATAAAGCAGTAATGTTTTGATCTGCATGCATTGGTTCTTGCACAGACTAGCTGAATGTCTAATTGGCCATGTGTGTTTGCTACCAAAGATTTAGAGCCAGATTATTCTGAGTATAACTCATGGATTTGTCTGTGTGTGTTGCTTTCTTAATAAAGGAGATTGGCTTTTGAGGAAGAAATTTAGACAGGACCTGGCTGAGACCTAAGTGGCTCTGCTCAGCAGTCAGAGGTTTGTCTGAATTTCGGACTCATCCCAGTCTCTGGCACCCCCATAAATCTCTTTGGAGATAAGGGGCTGCTTACATGGTGCAGCGGTGACACGAAACACGGGCTTTGATTTATTGTGTTTACTTTGGCTTAAGTTGAAAGCAGCAAGCATCTCGATGCATGTGCTTTTCACAGCTGGGAAATCCCAAGCCTTGGCAGAGGGGTTTTTTCCACGCTATTTACTTTGAAGGGCTATAAATCAGCTATATTGCATTTTTCTTTTCAGCTAAGGGTCTTAAAGAAAGACTTAGCTTTAAGCGAAGTCTGTAAGAACTAATGCTTTGGTTATGTAATTGGGCTGTTTAATGAGTGGGCATTTTCATGCAAGTAAGCGGTCGCCCTTCTGAAGCTCCAGGGTAGGGCTGTTTTTTTTGCCAGAGTGTTTTATGGCTTTGCCCTCGCCCTACAGTTTCGGCTACAGGGGCAGGGAGAGGTTTTTCCTTTTGGGTCAACTTGGCGTCTGCGTTAGTTGCAGTTTGCATGGAGCAACACTTAGAAGGAGAAGAATTTTTGGAGTTGCCTGGAGAGCTGTTTGTGACTCAGAGAAAAGTTAAGATTGGTGGTGCATCTGCTAGGCTGCCTTTGGTTAGTAAAGATATGAAGCCCTTGCATCAAGAGCTTTTGGAGGCTGTTGAGCACGGCGTTTTGACTCAAAGTGCAGCTAAGCAAAGGATTACTTATGGTTCTTCACAACTAAGAAGGGAATTACAAAAGGGCAATATAATGGCTAAACTCCCAGCACAGGACATCAAGGACCTACTTGGATCTGATCCAGATCAGACTTGGTCTAAGTTGCAACAGATGGATCAGGCAGAGGAAATGGCGGGTACCAGCACTCCAGTAGGGAGGGCAGTGCCAGCCAGGGACATTCCTGATGAAACAGCAGGAGCGGCAGCAGCAGCAGCCAGTGCTGAGGGTCCTGATCCTAACAAGAGTCTATCACCAGTGGATAAGTTAACCCTTATGTTTGCTGATTTTGTTGCTTGTCACACTCAATCTATTCATAATCAGAACATTGCTGATCAGTTATTGAAGCAGTACAGAGAGAAAAAGGTGGAGCGTTTGGTTAATGAGCTGAAGGAAAAAGAGGAGTTTAAGAACTCAATAGCCAGTGTTGATAGAAGCAATCTACCTTACTACCATGATGGCGATGATATCTTATCATTTTTATCGATATATGAACAAGCGTGTAGAGATCTTAGTATACCGGAGGCTTGGTACCTCAAGTTATTGCGTACTCAGTGTTCTGGGCAACTTGCCAACATTGTAGCCAAATTATCTGATGAGGACCTTGACTGGCCTATTTTTAAAGAGGTGGTAAAGAGAAAATTTGGTTTCACTTCGGAAATACTGAGGCAGAACTTTAGAAAACTGAAAAAGCAGCCTAATGAGTGTTATTCTGCACTAGCTGACAAGATAGAACCTCTAGGTGATCAGTGGTTGAGCTCCTTGGGCGCCAGTACCTTTGAGGATTTAAGAACTGCGTTGTACATGGAGCATTTTCTTAATTTAGTGCCTTCAGAAATAAGGAGTACTTTGTTGGAGAGAAACTACAAAGACTTGCAAACCCTTGCTTTAAAAACTGATGAAATTCTCTCCTTTAAAACGCATGAACCTGCCGTTAGGGCAAAGACTGCACCAGTAGTGCCTAAGAGACAGAGTCAGCCTGATTTTAGAAAGTCCTTTTCTCAAGAGCCCAGGCCAAGTTCATTTGAACAACGCAGGAGCCTAGCTCCTAGCCAGAGTAAAACACCTCTTAAATGTTTTGAATGTGGTGGCTCTCATCTGCGACGAGATTGCCCAAGGTTGAATATGCCAACTAGCCAAGTTAAGGAGCCAGCTAGAAAAACACCTGTTCCAGCTCCACGCAGATCTAAAGCAGGCACTCCCAAGATGGCGTATGTAAGTTCTGTGCCAGCGGGAACTCAGCAAGTGCCAGCTGCCAGTAGTGCAGTTTCTGTGCCTCACCAGTCAAGCATTGTGCCTTCACAGAGTCAGGAAGGAGTTAACTTAACTGTAACCCCTTCGCAAGCCAGTGGAATGCAGGCAGCAGTAAACCAATATGTGCCTAGAATTTTGGACTTACAAATTGCTTCAATTTCCTCAGAAATTGTAAAAGAGACAACCTCAGGAGAGAAATTTTCCATTATGGATCTTGATTGCATAGTACCAACTACACAAAGGGACTGGGCAACCCGCACATTTTCTGAGGTGGTTTTTCTTCACACACCTGAAGGTGATATGGCTTTAAGTGCTTTTCGTGACTCGGGTGCCGACATTTCTTCGATAAGCAGACATTTTCTAGACCCCACCTTGATCTTGAACAACCTGAGGTGTCCAGTAAAAACTTATGGGTCTATAGAGACTGAGCAGAAGTTCTCACCTCTGGCATATGTAAAAATTACCTACAAGTCCTGGTCAGATGCAAAACATATTTTAACCCATGAGGGAAAACCTGATTTTCTGCTTGGAAATGATCTTGCCTTTTTGGATCACATGCAGAGTCAAAATGCAACTTCGATGCTGGTAGTCACGCGTTCTCAAAGTAGGGAGATGCATGATCCTGAACTGGAGCAGGAATCCACTGAGGATAGCTCAGATGGAGACCTTATGCAACAGCAGCCTCTTGTGACCAAAACTGATAATGCAGCTACAACTGAAACTATAATAGAGGAGGTGATACCTAAGGGATCAGAGGACTTTAGACTGAAGCAAATTAATGATCCCTTTCTAGCTTCTTTGAGGTCACAAGCAGACAACTATGCTGAACGTCCTGCGCATCAGCAAGTTAGTTTCCTGTGGGGAGAAAATGGACTTTTGTACAGAGAGTATTTTCCCAAATCCAACTTGGATGCCCAACCTATTCAACAGTTAGTCGTGCCTACTGAATATAGACTGAGAATACTAGAAATGGCTCATGACCATCCGAGTAGTGGGCACCAGGGAATACAAAAAACCCTAAAGAGGATTTCTCAACATTTTTACTGGCCTGGTATTTCAAAAACTGTAAAGGACTATGTCAGTTCTTGTGACTATTGCCAACGCACAGGCCATCAAACTGACAAGGTAAAGGCTGAAATGCAGATTATGGAGATTCCTGACCAAGTGTTCCAGTGTTTGCAAATGGATGTGCTAGGACCTTTTGTTCCTACTAAATTTAAGAAGAAATACATCATTTCTTTCATCTGTTCAGCCAGTAGGTGGATCGAAGCCTATGCTATTAGCAACCTTACAGCTACCACCATAGCTAGAATCATCGTGGACTTGTGCTCGCGTATTGGAGTACCATCCAAAATAATTTGTGATCAAGCAGGAGCCTTTACAAGCGAACTTATGCGCAAGATATGCGAGATAAGTGGAATAGCCATCAGTTTTAGCACGGCCCATCATCCTCAATCTCATGGTATGGTGGAAAGAGCTCAACAAACTTTGCTTAGGATGATTAAAACTTTGACCCAAGAATATGGAAACATTTGGGATGAACTTTTGCCTTTCGCTTTGTTTGCTTACCGTAGCTCAGCTCATTCTTCACTAGGTGGCTTTTCTCCAAGTGAGGTGGTGTTTGGAAGAAATCTACAAGGACCATTGGACTTCCTGAAATCCGATTGGGAAGGTGTGGTTAAAAGTAGTACTGTGCCAGTTGCTGATTTTGTCAGAAAACTTCAAGAGAAACTCTTGGCTGTCCAGGAGTTGGCCAGAGACAATTTGTTGGATGCTCAAGCAAGTCAGAAGTTCTTCCACGATAAGAGATCCAGACACAGGGAATTTTCTGTGGGTGATTTGGTACTTGTCCTGAACCCACTCAGACCTTCTAAGTTAGAAGTTGTCTGGGAAGGTCCAGGTGAAATTGTTCAAAAATTGGGAAATGTCAATTATCTTGTCAAAATGTTGGATTCTAATAAGAAACCTGTTCTTTACCATGTCAATAGTTTGAAACTGTACAAAGATAGATCTGCAATGGTTTTACAATGTCATGCTGAATATTTTCATGCTGCAAATGAACCTATTGATATGTTGTCTGAATTGCAAGATGCAGGTACATGGTCTCATAATCTTGTTTTAACAGGTACCGTTGATCAGAAAGAAAGGTTGTTTCAAATTTTAGAACAATACCAAGATGTGTTTTCAGATAAACCAGGTTACACCAAATTGATCAGTCATGTGATAACTACTGAGAACAATGCCCAGCCCATACGGTCTAGCCCATATAGAGCAATTGGTAATCATGCTATCCAGATTGAACAAGAGATACAAAAGATGTTATCTTTGGGGGTGATTGAACCGTCATTCTCCCCATGGGCTTCACCGGTGGTACTGGTGCCAAAACGTAATGCTCTGGGTGAAATTCTCGAGGAAGTAAGATTTTGTGTTGACTACAGAAAGTTAAACAGTGTTACTGTTCCAGATCCATACCCATTGCCTAGAATGGATGATTTAATTGAACATCTTTCAAAGGCTAAGTTTATCAGCATTCTCGATCTAAAGAATGCTTATTGGCAGCTCGATTTAGCTGAAGATTCACGAGATAAGACCACTTTCATCACGCATGTGGGAACTTTCCGTTTCTGAAGATTGCCATTTGGTTTGAAGAATGCTGGTGCTTCATTTCAAAGGATGATAGACAAACTTTTACAAGGGTTACCTTTTGCAAGTGCTTATCTTGATGATGTTGCCATTTTCAGTTCTGATTTTGATTCTCACATGTCTCACATTGAAACTGTTTTGTCCAGACTTCAGCAAGCAGGACTGACAGTCAAAGCCAGCAAATGTCAATGGATGCAAGGAAAAGTCATGTACTTAGGTCATTTGATTGGGCAAGGAGAAATTCAGACTCTGCAAGCCAAAGTACAATCTATTAATGATTGGCCTATTCCAAAAACTAAGAAACAGGTACGCTCGTTTTTGGGCCTAGTTGGCTACTACAGAAAATTTATTCCTGATTTCAGTCATTTGGCTTCACCTCTGACAGAGCTCACTAAGAAGAGACAGCCTGTCAAGGTAAAGTGGACACCAGAGTGTCAAGGTGCCTTTGATGCTTTAAAAGCTAAGATCATGGATGCACCTATACTGAAATCCCCTGATTTTGACAAACCATTCATTTTACAAACAGATGCCTCTGAATTAGGCCTTGGAGCAGTATTGTTACAGCAAGGAGAAGATGGGAACCTTTACCCTATCTCATACTTCTCTAGAAAACTCTTGGAAAGAGAGAGAAATTACGCAGTACCTGAAAAAGAGGCTCTTTCTATATTTTGGTCTCTAAATTTACTTAGACCTTACTTATGGGGGCGTAAGTTTACACTCCAAACAGATCACAGAGCTTTAGTTTGGTTGCAGAAGATGAAATCTCACAACCAAAAATTGTTGAGATGGAGTCTAGCATTGCAAGATTTTGATTTTGAAGTTCAACACATTCCTGGAAAATTGAATGTTGTGGCAGATGGTCTTTCTAGAATGTACTGTGAAGATTCTTATGAACCTGAACGTTGAAACAATGTATTCAACAGTGTGCTATGTTTCAGTATTGTAATAGTTAATCTGTAGTTGAACTTTGAGATATAACCAGTTAATTACTTTGAATTACTTTTTAGTTACTTTTGCTTGATTTCTTAAAATTAGATCAGATTAACTGCTCTGAATTTTAACGATAATCAGGGGGGGCATGTGATGATTTGTGTTTTTATGTGTATTAGAATGGGATATGTAGTCCTAAGATTGTCCCAATAGCATCCATCTTGATTTAAAGTCTGTTCTGTAGTAGGAAAGTTTTTCATGCTGTTTCAGAGAAGCTTCGCTCTCTGGTTATCTCGTTGCTAAGATGAGCAGAGAGCAGAGACTTTCGTAGTCAAAATAATTCTGCTACAAAGTATGATAACAACTGAAGCTCCATGAGAAAGTTAGGCGGGACAACAAGACCCAGGAGGGGGTGTTCCTTATGAAGAATTCTGGGAAGAAGAAGGAAGTTGGTAAGGAGTTGGAAAAAGATGGAGTTGGACTGAGAAAGGTCAGACACGTGCTTTTTCCCATAATGGTTTGTAGCTTTGCTATGGACTATTTTTCCTACCATGGACTGATGGAAGTCAACTGGATTTCATCTAGCATCAGCCTATGAAGACCCAAGACACGTGAGATGGACTGTGTTATGCTTTTTATTAGTTAGCATAATTCTATTTCTTTATTTTTCCAGCTGGAGTGGGGAGGGGAGTATTCCGTTTGTCTTGATATGAAAATGTACCTACTGAACTATTTTACTATCAACTGAAACCTTTTCTAAAGCAATTCTTTTCAATAAAGCAGTAATGTTTTGATCTGCATGCATTGGTTCTTGCACAGACTAGCTGAATGTCTAATTGGCCATGTGTGTTTGCTACCAAAGATTTAGAGCCAGATTATTCTGAGTATAACTCATGGATTTGTCTGTGTGTGTTGCTTTCTTAATAAAGGAGATTGGCTTTTGAGGAAGAAATTTAGACAGGACCTGGCTGAGACCTAAGTGGCTCTGCTCAGCAGTCAGAGGTTTGTCTGAATTTCGGACTCATCCCAGTCTCCGGCACCCCCGTAAATGTCTTTGGAGATAAGGGGCTGCTTACAGAGCCGCAAAAGTGTCTGTATGTCCTTTTTCTATAATTCGTTGTCTGTACTTAGTAGGGATTATCAGTTGCTTATGTTCTCCCCTCACCTCTTGGGATTTATTAAGACCTTTCTATATAATAGGTCTTTATCCACAAAGTACCTTTTGGGTTAATGGACCTTGGCTAACCATCTTAAAGCATTGTTCTAAGGTAGAATCTGCTTTTTATTCCTTTTTAAAAGTGTTATCATGAGGATTCCTTATTGTCACTAATCAGCTGTCTCATCTGCTTCATTCTCCCTTATTATTTCATTAGGTGGTTCATCTTTGTCCTCAGATGCTTCCTTTTTTTCTTTCTGGGAGCAAGTAGTTATTAAAACCTTCTTAACATGGTCAGTTAAATATAGCCCAATTAAACAAGGTGTAGGAATCTGGTCTGTAAGAGCTATTTTCCGACTGGATCTGAAACTCTGCTTTAAGTAGCCTCTGGCTTCTCCAGAAGGCTATGCCATTGTACTGATCTAAAAATTTTCTCCAGACTTCTAGGTCCTCCCTGATACCAACTGTGACCCTTGTTCTATGGAATGGACAATGCAGCCCTTGCATAGTGTTACAGACAGCTATGACATCACCTGCCCGTCACTGCTGAAGCTGAGTGTCATCTACTAATAGCGTGATGGAGGGTGGGACTTAAGGGGTGGAGCTGTTGTATATAAGGGAAGTGAATGGTGTGAGAGAGTTAGATAAGGTCTGAAGATAGGGTTTGGTGATAGGGTCTGATAGGGCTTTAGAGATAAGAACAGTTAGGCCTTGGTGATACTGTGCTATATAGTGAGAGTCTGAGTGTGTGAGTGTGACAGTTATATTATTATAGTGATTGACTTATTATTTACATACAAGTGATTTACCATTCCTTTTGTTTGTATTCAATAAATCTTATTTTTATTTTGAAATCATACTTTGGCCTGAAGCTTTATTTGAGGGAACGGTTGGTGGCAATGGAAACGAAGAGTGATTGAGTGTGACGTAACGGCCCCTTTGTGAGGTATAAGGTGGCTGTTACACATAGCATCACAAAGCTAACGCAGAAAGGCTTGGCCTGGTGCGACCACTCTGCATGCAAAATTTAGGTGACCCACTAACTCTTGCAGCTCACGTAAGGTCACTTTTTCCCTATGTTGCAGTGAAGATACCCTGCTCTTGAGATCACCTAATTTTTCCTGTGGCAGCCTAGATGTCTGATGGATTATATCTAATTCGATTCCCAAAAATGTCAGGGTTGAGGCCAGCATTTCCATTTTCTCCTCAGCTAACAAGGAGGCCTAACTCATCAGCCATCACCCAGCAGATATCTAATATAAATTTGCACCTTCCGGTGTTTCGCTCCCCACAAAAAGATAATAGTCACGATAATGGGCTGTACTATTGTAACCGACACTAGTCCTGAGCTTCCATTTCACAAAGGAACTAAAGCGCTCAAAAGCTGCACAGGAGATAGAACAGCCCATGGGCAATGCCCTAGCTATATGAAAGGACCCCCGAAACTGGAATCCTAACAAATCAAAGTCTAATGGGTTAACTGGTAAAATCCTATATGCCAACTTAATGTTGCATTTAGCCATTTCTGTTCCCACTCAGCATCAACGGACCATACTAACTGCCTCACCAAAAGATGTATAATGGACTGTATATAACTCCTGAGGAGTGGCATCGTTAACCGAGCCCCCTTCCAGATATTACAAGTGCTGGATTAATCTAAACTCACCTGGTGCTTTCTTTGGGATGATTCCTAAAGGTGACACCCTCAGTGTATCTAAGGGAGGCATTATGAATGGCCCAAAACTCTCCCTTCATGCACCTCCTTATTGATCTTTTTGTGCACTACCTTTTCCATACCGTGTATGAATTTAAAGTTTTTTGCGAAGAATGCCTTCCCTTCGCCTACTGCTGGTATCCTAAAACCTTCCTTGAAATCAGCTAGTAAATAAGTGGCATCTTCCCTCCTGGGGTAGTCTCAAAGCCACACTTCAAGGACTGCCACTTTAATTGGGCTGGGCCCCTTTACCCATATTGCTGCCTCCGCTGTTGGGTTTCTTTCCGCCACTTGGGCCCCTTGCTTGTCTTGAGGCTCCCACTCAAAGGCATGTGGCACTGGGGTGCAGCTCTCCACACATGGTGCATTCAAGCTTAAATCTACACTGTCTTTTAGTGCATGCCCTTTTGAATTATACTCCCAACATGCCAGGTGGGGTTAAAACTGTTGGTGTGAGGCCAGAACTCCAGAGGGTTAATGAGGCACAGGCCTCGAGAAAAGTCTCTAGAGTCTGGTTAAATTCGACTTTAAAGTAAGCAAAGCAAGAGACTGAGGGATTGAGTGACTTAGAGATTTAGATGTGTGGGAGAAAACAACATGAGAGAGTTCTTAATACTTAGAATATATTATATTGATTATGGCAAAACATATATACATATATACAGAGTAAGGTACATTTGGCATAGTAACATAGTAATATTCTGAGCATTGACATAGAAGTATATGACCACCAGACTTACTGCTGAGTGGTAAGGTCTGTTCTGACTCAGTCACATTTATACTTAGAACAGCCAACTCCATTTCTCCATTCACAGCTGGTCTTGTTAGCAATCAAGCAATGCATCATTTTGCATCACCTGGATGCTGTAAGTCATTACATTGGCTTTTCAACTACAGTCATGCCTCTGCACTACATTTTACAATATTAAAATTTAACTCCCCGTTCATAAACAGAACAAAATCCTGACACCTGCCCCGTGTCCTATCACCCAAATTGGGCCTGGCCGGGGTCCTCAGTGGTAACCAGAGATCAGCCAAAGGCTCATCCCATCTCAAGTTGGGGTGGATGGCACTTCTCATATGAAAAGATTTGTCATAAGAAAGCCATGCCTGCCCCGCAAAATCAACATAAGCCCGATAAATCAGATCCAAGTACTGGAAAAGGGCTGATGCCCTTCAAGGCTGAGCCTTGACTACCACTCCTGTGTAGATTAAAAAGCCAGGTGGCCAGGTGGCCCACATTCTGTCTGGCCTCTTACGCCTACGCCTCTCTTTGTCCTTCTTGTCCTCCTTATCTAAGTCTTTCTTTTCAATTTTTCTATTCAATAATTCAAGCAAGTCTACATACTTTTCAATCCATATCTTCTCCTTTGTCACTGGCATCAAATGATCACCAAGGAGCATTGCATGATCCCTAAATGGCAGAGCTTGTAAAGGCATGGTATTGTATCCTGTGTCTGGAACAGAAGGATAAGGCCGAACCCCCACACCAGCAGCCAGAGTTACCAGGACTGGAACTGGGGGCAGAGGCCAACCCCCTAACTGGGCACTCAAATAAGGCCATGATGTGTTAAACGTCCCAGGTGCCTGTGAATTACCTGCCTGGTAGGGCTGTACATTAAATTGTTTGCTACTTGGCCAAGCCCACACCGGTAAAGCTGATGATGGTCCGGGTGTAGAAGGTAAACCACCACCTGCCCATGGCCATGCTAAAAGTGGTGTGGGTGTAACCTGCGTCTATGTCTGTCCCATGCTCAGCCCAGGCCAGGCAGGGAATTGTGCTGAAGTGTTGTGGGTGGATGTTAACTCACCTGGTGGAGGTAAGGTGACTGGCTCGTCCCTGCCTTCCATCTCATCCCAACAAACTACTCCCGGTGTCACCTGCCTACCCACTGCTGGCAAATCAGACACCACCAAAAATGGAGTGAACCTTTCCTCTTTGGAGTCTCTCCATGTAGCGTGCCCCGATGCGGCCTCAGCATCCACTTCTGTTGCTGGATTCTGTGTGCTGCCCGGCCTCTAGAACAGTAAATCTGTTCATTAAATTGCAAGCGAGTGCCCTAGGTTTAGCCCTACAATGCCCCCTAGAGTCTCTTGCTGACCTATGCAGCTGCAGGTGGCCTCCAGGGCAGCAATCTTCTCTTGGAGCTGCTGCCAAATAGGCCATGGCTCCTTTTCTAAAGATGACTGAGGTGGCAAAACCTGTGGCACCTGGCATTTTTTAGCCAGTTGCTTTCCCTTCCTGTTGCCTTGGCTGCTCTTGATGTCATAGTACTATTTCAGTTGAGCCCTATCCAATGAGAACCCAAAGCACAATGTCTTGGCTCTTTGACTATAAATGAGTTGCCCTTTTTAGCACCCAATATCGCTTGAAGCTAGCAGCTAATAGAAAAATCTTCTTCAATTACCTCTACAACTGTTTATTTATTTATTTTACCATTATTATTGGTTATTGATTAATTTATTTATTCTTTTATCATCATCATCATCATCATCATCATCATCATTTTACTATTATTTTAATAATTTTAGGTCCCAAAAGCACTTCAGATGCTTAACTCGCTTGTCTTGCCCCATTTAAATTTAATCAATTGAGCTACCAATTATTTAATGAATTATGTGAATATCCTGCCCTACCCTGTGATGAATTTATTATCACTTACCAACTCACTTATTTAAATTGCAGCCTGTCCCTCTAATGCCTAATTATCCTACCAAAGCCCACCTATGAACTGTATCAGCAATATCTAATCAATTAAGACTGCCCACAAGATGTCACTGTTGAGTCACTTGTGCTCCAACCCCTCCCTTAGGAATGAACTACAGCCCAAATAGTGGGTCTAAATTCAAAGAAGCAGCTTATCGCAGCCTGCCACTAGGGCTAGGAACAAAGGAAGAGAGGGGGGAAAGAGGGATGGGGTAGGCAAAAGGGCATGCTGACTGCTAATTAAACTAGCGGCTGCAGCCACGCTCCCCTGCTCTGGTCACTAAAAAGCCCTGAGTTCCAACCCACTTTCTTTTTACAAATGCTTCCAAATGATTCTCACTCCCTTTTGCCCCTCTCTTCTCTTTATCCTTATTCAATGCTTAGGGTGGTTGTCCCCTGATTTAATTAACAGATTATGAGGCAGCTGAATGCTATTCACTCATACCAACAGTCCCGGCAGGTATAATAATAAATTTGCCCCTACCGTTCCTTTCCTCCCTATCTTATTTATTTTTCATATAAATCGATTCTCCTCCAACTCAGACCTCAATCTCCACAACAATCGCTACTAATCTTAACTAAATTAATCAATTCAAATTGAACACCTTAATTAAATCAACTTAAAATAAATCAACCCCCTTGCATGGTCGCACGGCTGATGCGGGTGCCACTAACGTGAACTGCAAATCTCTCTCATGGCCAGTGACTCTATTAAATCAACTGAATGAAATTAAATGTATTAAACTAAATTAAAATTCACACAATACAGCAGAAAAAATGATTTTGAAATGAAAATCCAAACTGGGGGAGAGAGTCGACGCTACCCTCCTGATCCAAAGTGTAGAGCTGTGATGGTCCGGCCTACTGACTGCAACTAGTATCCAACCAAGCAATGATCTCTCCTTGTGAATATGCTGACAAGAGGATGTGATGAGGGGGGAATGGCCCTTATATTAGTTTGCCATTCCCCCCTCCTCCACAGCTGCTCTCGCAAGACAGCAACATGGTCTTGTGTCCTCCGGGGAAGCTGGCAAATGTATGCCATGCTGTTGAAGCCTTGTTCGCAAAATGTTCCTAAACCTTATGGTCTGATAATAACTTTTCATCCTCAGTTTGCTTAACTCAAAGAAAGGGTTTAGAAATTGGAACCTAGCTTTCTAGTCTGCATTCTGTGGAGCAAGAATGGCAACATTAGTTTAACCAAGAGGTTAAAGAGTGTATATGTTTCTCCATTGCACGTGTTGAACTTTGCCTCACTATTTTATTAAACTCCAAAGAGCCCATCAAAATATTTTGGCACAAAGGGACTACAGCCACATCCAAGCTATTCTTGTTTCTGTCTTCAACCAATAATCATAGTACATACAGATCTTATACAATCCTCCAATACTGCACAATTGTATATGAGAGAAGTTTCTGTTGGAATTTGTATGTAGCATATGTATATTTAAACTCCTATTTTAAAAAGCTTGGGAATTCAGTGTGCTAAAAGCCAAGTTTCTTAAGAAACTGGTAAAGGAATGATCAGCTCCTTTACCAGGCAAAACTGGGTGCATTAATTTTACCCTAGGGCAGCTGAACACTCTTTCTCCCAAGTCTGACCCGATTTAAGAAAGAACAAAAGCACTTACAGGAGTTCTATGGAATCTAATCTTCTTAGCACTCTTTAATATGTAGGACCCAAATGGTAGCATTAAGTAAACGTGGCCGTATTGAGCACATCAATCTAAAGAAGCCAATTAACTATTGTAGCTTATGGTCTATCCAAGAAGCCAACTTCCAGACATTTAGCATTTTTATATTTTATTAGAAAAATATAAAGATTAGAAAGAAATTTGTTTAAGCAAGCAAAACAAGACATATTTCCATAATCAATTATTTCCAACCCCAGCCATCACCAAAAGACAGAATTCCTCTACAAAAAACGAAAATAACAAACCACTATTATAATTAGAGGAAGGCTAACCTTCTCTCCAATTCCAGTAAAACTACATTTTCAAACAAAACTGTAGATTCTATTATGTAGAAGTCAGTCTTACTGTCCTTTCCAAAAATAAAGTTCTTCTGACGTCCATCTTCTAACTCTCTCCGTGCTGGAAAACCTTCTCTCTTCTCATGCTGGAATTCTTTTCTCTTCTCCTTCCCATGAATCTTAAATAAAGAGTTATGTCCTTGCTCCTTCTGGGCTAAGATAGTTGCTTGGTTACAAGATAAAGGTCACCTTGAGCTGCACAGAGCTTGCAAACTGCAAAAGAAACCGTCCTTGGAAATTTTACCTCTCTAACTCACAGAAATCAAAAGGATTTTTCCAGACTAACTTTGTACCTATAAAGTAAATCACTATTTAACTTTCATAAACAAGTTCATCACATTCAGTTCTTCAAAAAACTACCAGTTTAACTGTGTGATATTGTACCTCTGTATCTATGATTCAAAAAGCCAAGAAATGGCCTAATATTGCTGTACAATATCATGTCTGCATTGTTAACAGAACAAAGGATGCCAGCCTTCACATAACAAACCAAGGTTGACAATATCAATGGCAGAAGTCAAGATGGTTTACATACGTTTTTCTGTGTACTACCAACAAGTTTTTTACACAGTTGTTAAAAACAGCCTTGACAACTGCTTTGCATTTGCATGAGAAGTGATTAACTGATGAATAAAAGGAGTCAGCCTTTGGGACTCATTTTGTGATGTCACTTTGTGAATGTTACTTTTTTATTTCTATAACTACTTTTTTGTGTTATCTTTTCTGCCTTGAAGAATGCTAGGAAAGTCCATAAATATATAACTAAAGATAGAAACAAATAATTTTGATAAACAAGAATCATGTCAAGAAGCTGAGATGTGGTAGCCTGAGTTTGTGATAAAATGGCTCTTTGCTGTGACAGTTAGAGCAAGTAGAAGGAAAACACCTCCTTAGAATAGCTATGGAAAACTTTATACAGTGCTAATTAGAGTAGTACCATATTTTTTGCTCCATAAGACACACCTGACCTTAAGACGCACCTCATTTTTAGAGGAAAACAGGAAAAAATATTCTGAACCAAATAGTGTAATAAAATATTTAATAAACTATAACAGAATAACATTTGAATCATGTAAAGTGAACACAGTCAACAGTGGCATTAAGAACCATTACCACTGTCATTAACAAATGGAGAGACTTAAAGTTTTGTGTACTCTAGTTTATGTACCATAAATTTGTGTACCATAAATTTAAGTCAAGTACATATAGACCATTATCAGCCAGTGAAAAGACTGCACCTATATTTTACATTTCCTTTCATTCACCTCCTCCCCATGCTTATAGAAATGTCTCAATGACAGATGAGATTGTTGTGCAACTCTGCCCAGCTACAGCTCAAGCCTATGTTAAGTTAGAAATGGCTTGTCTGATTTGGCACTGCATTGAGAGGTCCCTTTTAGTTGTGTGGAGGATAAATAGTGGAATTAAATTATTTAACAGCTGGTTTTCCTTATTTACTTTAGGTTATGCAAAAGAACAGCAACACAAAGCTTAACCTGATCCCATTTACCAGCAGTAGCACATGCTCAGCATAAGACCAAATCTCGGTTTTCTGACATAATTGAATGTTTATAGCATGCAAGGCACAACAGGTTAGGCAACACAATGCCAGGAACAATGTTCTTGGCCAGCCAAAAAAACTGAATACAAACTATAGTAGCTGAAATCAGGAAGCAGGTACTGTAATCCAGTTAGAAGTCACAAAGAATTTTGACTTTCTTAATTTTCAAACTACTGTATCAGCAAATGTAGTATGTGCTACGGGCAAGACCTCTGTTCCAAAAACATTAACCAAATAACTATGTCCTGTCTCTGAAACTTCCTGGCCCTGTTCTGATTTAGATACATCAAAGAGATACCACAACCATAAGGACTTGGAAACAACTAAAAGTAAGACTGAATTTTGCTTTCCTATGTATGCAGGGTTAATTTGTGATCAGCAGCCAAATTTGTGTTCTGGCTCATAAAGCACAGTTAGTTTCCTTGCTGCAACACCCTTTGGAAATACATTCTCTATTAGATGCCCAGAACTAGTTGAAAAGTTTGTAAGTCGAATCCAAATTTCCCATAGGAATGCATTGAAAATTAATTAATGCATTCCTATGGGGGAAAAAGGTCAGAAACTTTTAAAAAATTAAAAGAAAGTCAATGTCTTCATGAAGGCTTTCACGGCTGGGATCTAATGGTTGTTGTGGGGTTTTTTTGGGCTCTTTGGCTGTGTTCTGAAGGTTGTTCTTCCTCTGTCCTCTGACGATGCCGGCCACAGAGACTGGCGAAATGTTAGGAAGAACAACCTTCAGAACATGGCCAAAGAGCCCGAAAAACCCACAAAAACTAAAAGAAAGTCACTTACCAGGTACTGTAGACTGAGCCCGGCTCCTCACAGTGCCTTGGTAGCCCCCCTGAACAACTGAAAAATAGCACCAAACAGCTAAAAGCTGGCACACAGCAGGCAGCAGGCAGCCATTTTGCGCTCTTCTCTGCTCCTTCCCCCTCCCTCTCCCCACCTAAAAGCTGATTGGCGCTGGTCTGAAAGGCTTCCCAGGCAGGTTTTAAAGCAAAACTAGCAGCTTTTAAAGCAAGTATGCATGTTTCTACACAAGCAGGTTTCAACTCAAACAGAACACCTTTTCACCCAAGCATGGTTTAACCCCAAACAAGCAGCTTTTAAACTAAATTTTACATTTTAAAATGACAATCCTAGGCAGTCCCAGGTCTCTCTCCCAGTTCTCTAACTGCTTGGAGGAGTGAGGAAGCAGACAAGCAGCCTCTTCGCTAACTGAAAGTTTGAATTTCCCGCTTTCTCTGCCTTCCCTGCATACTAGGTATGCTAATATCTGTGCACTGGAGGATTGTGGGAGGAACACCCAGCCCCTGATGGGGGTCCCATGGGGCAGGCCAAAACACTGAGGAGCTCTCTTGGCCTCTGGCGGGACCGGGGCTGTGCAGTCCTGTTCTGAGCAGGGGATGCAGCCGGGGGGTCACCATGCCTTGGGGTGTCAGGGTACAGAGGGGGGCAGGTGGTGCAGGGGCCACTCCAACTCATATTTACCTGGCAGGGGAGATACCATGATCATTGTAAGCAGCCCCTTATCTCCAAAGAGATTTACGGGGGTGCCAGAGACTGGGATGAATCCGAAATCCAGACAAACCTCTGACTGCTGAGCAGAGCCCTTAGGTCTCAGCAAGGTCCTGTCTAAACTTCTTCCTCAAAAGCCAATCTCCTTTAGTAAGAAAGCAACACACACAGACAAATCCATGAGTTATACTCAGAATAATCTGGCTCTAAATCTTTGGTAGCAAACACACATGGCCAATTAGACATTCAGCTAGTCTGTACAAGAACCAATGCATGCAGATCAAATCATTACTGCTTTATTGAAAAGAATTGCTTTAGAAAAGGTTTCAGTTGATAATAAAATAGTTCAGTAGGTACATTTTCATATCAAGACAAACGGAATACTCCCCTCCCCACTCCAGCTATAAAAATAAAGAAATAGAATTATGCTAACTAATAAAAAGCATAACACAGTCAATCTCACGTGTCTTGTGTCTTCATAGGCTGACGTTAGATGAAATCCAGTTGACTTCCATCAGTCCTTGGTAGGAAAAATAGTCCATAGCAAAGTTATAATCCATTATGGGAAAAAGCACATGCCTGACCTTTCTCAGTCCAACTCCATCTTTTTTCAACTCCTCACCAACAACCTTCTTCTTCCCAGAATTCTTCATAAGGAACACCCCCTCCTGGGTCTTGTTGTCCCGCCTAACTTTCTCATGAGAGTTTGAGAGTTGTTATCAAGTTTTGTGGCAGAATTATTTTGACTACGAAAGTCTCTGCTCTCTACTCATCTTAGCAACGAGATAATCAGAGAGCGAAGCTTCTCTGAAACAGCATGAAAAACTTTCCTACTACAGAGCAGACTTTAAATCAAGATGGATGCTACTGGGACAATCTTAGGACTACATATCCCATTCTAATACACATAAAAACACAAATCATCACAATCATGAAAGTGGTTTTCCCATGGTGAGGCTCATCCATTGCACTTCGGGTGTGCTGATTCATGTGATTTCCCCAAATGTGGGAAAATCAACTGCATAATTTGTGGTAGTGGGGGGACTGTGTTTGTGGCTTCCCCTGGTCTTTCTAGAATCACTCTTTCCCCTTTGGTCCTTGGCTGTTTTTATCACCCTCTGCCATTTAATTTTGCTGCCATAGGCCTGTTGACCCTGCTGGCTTTCTAGGTGGGCTCCAGGAGGCAGATCCTGGAAAGCCAACAGCACAGATAGCAGAGTGGTGAAGTTCAATGTCACTGCCACAGTGAGCAGTGTCTGGTGCCAGTTTAGAGGCCTCCCAGCACGGCAGTGGGAGGCTTTTGGGTGGTGGTGGCTGAGCCCTTTTTTACAGTATTCACTCCATAAGATACACATACTCCCCCCCCATTTCTTTGGGGGGGAAACTGCATCTTGTGGAGCGAAAAATACAGTACTTTTAGCTGAATTGTGGAGTGGTGTAAGAAGCTCCATCTGTTTTCCTGAATCTTCAAAGAAGGCTGAAAACTGATTGGTGCAGAATGTGGAAGAGCCTGGAAATGAACTTTAGCATATAGAAGTGATTTAAAAGTTATGTTAGTTGGTTCACCTTATTTTAGGAGAATGCTCTTTTATTGCTATCCTGTCATGTTGTTATTCTGAGAAGCATTCTGTGTAGGCACTGAAATCTTGTTGTGATCTTCTGTTCTTCCCACACTTGTCTCAAATGTCTTTTGAAACTTTCTGATATTAAGACTGGTTTTTACCTTTTTACTTTTAAAAAAATAAACAGAATATTCTCCATGTTAAAGCCAGGTCACTGACTTAGGCACTAAATCCATCCTTACTCCTTGGTTGGTGGAGCATTTTAGGCATTAAATGGGCCCAGCAGCAATACTACCTTGCAGAGTTGGTGTGTCTGGAAAGTGTACAACTTTGTAAATTTTTAGTTTCTCTAGATATAGCTGAGTCATATCCAATCTGGTTGCTGGAAGGTGCTACAGATTACCCTTCCAGGGTCTTGCACATCCACAAGGAGAAAACGATGACAGAATAAGTGGAGAGAAAAAAAACCTGACAATGACAGGAGGGGCCACATGTTCCTCTCCTGTGGGTGTCATAGCATATATTTTGAACCAATGATGTGACAAATGATCAGGAGGGCAAATATGACTTGATAGGAATAACTGAAACTTGGTTGAGTTCCATGACTGGAACACAGCAATTGAAAGATATAAATGGTTCAAAAAGAGCTACTGGCAATGTAAGTAAACAATTTTATACTATACAGACAAATACCTTTGCCTGATACAAGGCAGCATCCCTTATACCTAAAAATCTCCCCAAGACACACAAAAAGGTTAAAAAGCTGCAAGCTGGTAGTTATATCAATTACAGCCTTACTCAGAATTAATGTTTGCATATGTCCACTAGGCAGTTGTATCAACTATGCCACCCTCCCATCACAAATCTTGTTTGACTAAGAAAATCATGTATGACTCAACTTTTCTCATTTAATTTCTCTGCAGGGTTAACCTATGTTTTAAATCTTGACACTACTAATTTGTCCTTTTCTAGGAGTCAGATTTCTTGAAAAACCATAGCTGAATATTGAGATATTTCTGTAACTTGAGCCCATTGTTGTGTGTCCTGCACATGGGATGATGATCAAGAAGAGAACCTGCCCTTCTTCTATATGACAGCCTTTGAAGTATTTGAAAAGTGCTATGATATCTCCTCTCAGACTTCTTTTCTCAAGGTTAAACATGCTAAGTTCTTTCAGTCTTGCCTCATAGGGCTGGTTTCCAGCCCCCTGATCATCCTTGTCGTGCTCCTCTGAACTTGTTCCAATTAGTCAGCATCCTTCTTGAAGTGCAGTGTCCAGAACTGGGCAAAGTATTCAAGATGAGGCCTAACTAGTGCCGAATAGAGGGGAACTAGTACCTCAAGGGATTTGGAGACTAGTTTGACAATGTAACATACAGCTCTGCTCTCACCTGTCCGTCACAGCTGGGCAGGGGAATATCAGCCAATGAAGAGGATGGAGGGTGGTGCAGAAGGGGGAGGAGCTGGATTATATAAGGGGTGTGTGTGATGTGTGAGAGGGAGTTTTGAGAGTTTAGAGAAATGAGAGAAATTGTTTGAGAGAGTGAGATAGATCTGTGAGAGTTAGTCAGTGAGGGAAAAGTCTGTGTGAGCTACATTACATGAGACACGTGATTTACTATTTTATATACTACCTGTGATTCATTCTTTTTATTTTGTCAAATCAATAAACAACGTTTTGTTTTAGAATAAACACTTGTCCTTTTTGAGTATTAAGGATAGGTTGGTGGCAGCAGTTTGAAGAAGAGTAGTGAGCACTCTGGGAGGCCTGAGTTGACAGAGGTGTCAGAGTGGCCCGCTACAGACAAGCATTCCCTGCACTCCCTCATCCAAGTCATTAATAAAAATGTTGAAGTGTACTGGACCTAGGACTAAGCACTGGGATACCTCATGTGTTACTGCTTCCCATTTTGAGAAGGAGCCATGAATCTGAGCATGATTCTGTAGCCAGTTGTATATCCACCTGACACTTGATCTATCCAGCTCACACCTAGTTTGTCAATTGATCCTTTTGATTCCTGATGCTGGGCAGAGCACAGCTGACAAATAAAACTCAAGGCAGACTCAGAGAGCTTGCGACCATTGCTCATGAACAGGAAAGCAAACAGGGAATTTGCCAAGGGAGGCCAAGTTGGAGGCCCCTAACAAAGTGGGTTTTTTTTTGTTCCTTTGGGTATACGTACAACTACATTTAAACTAACAAAACAAAGGACACGTATCCTAAACAAACAATTGAAAGTAAAAAAGTTAGAAGGGATTATGAAGGGTAGAGTCAACTCAGTTGTGGTTACCTGCAAAGTTTGTGCTATGTTTGTCTTTCTTCCTGAGTGTGAAATATTATATACACGTAACAAGTATAAATATGTGGTGCTGTTAGAAGAGAAAGTCAGATACCTGGAGGAGTGAGTAGCCACACTCAAGGCTATAAGGGAAAATGAAGCCGGCATTGATAGAACTCTGACAATGGGGCACTGCTGATGGAAGAAAGCCAAAACATTGCACTGGAGGAAAATGCTGTAGAGGCTAAAACAAAGTGGAAGAACCACCATGGAAAAGAATCACAGGAGCAAAAGAAGGAGAAGACACTCTTCCCCAGTGGAACTACAAAACCACTTTCAGTATTATAGAGTCATGCAGAGGAGACCCCACAGGACAACATAAGTAGGGCTGAAGCACAGCCAAACTGATTTGATCTTGTTTTTTGATCAGGTCACCTCCCTGAGAGACAGAGGGAATGTTGTAAACATAGCATATCTTGACTTCAGCAAAGCTTTTGATCAAGTACCCCTTAATATCCTGATTAGTAAGCTAATTAGGTGTGGGCTGGATAGATCAAGTGTCAAGTGGATACACAATTTGCTACAGAATTGTACTCAGAGGGTGATGATTAATAGGTCCTTTTCTAACTGGGAGGAGGTAGCTAATGTGGTACTCCAAGGCTCAGTCCTGGACCCAGTGCTCTTCAATATTTTTATTAATGATTTGGATGAGGAATACTTGTCAAATTTGCAGATTATACCAAATTGGGAGGAATAGCTAATACCCTAGAAGACAGAAACAAAATTCAAAATGACCTTGGTAGGATGGAGCACAGGGCCAAAAGCAACAGAATGAAATTCAACAGGGAGAAGTGCAAAGTACTGCACCTCGGAAAAAGAAAACACTTGCACAGTTACAAGATGGGGGATACCTGGCTCAGCAAAACTACGAGTGTGAAGGATCTTGGAGTTGTCGTAGATCACAAGCTGAATATGAGCCAACAGTCTGATGTGGCTACAAAAAGGCCAACGATATTTTAGGCTGCATTAATAGAAATATATTTTCCAAATCCCGAGAGGTGCTAGTCCCCCTCTATTCAGCACTGGTTAGGCCTCACCTTGAGTATTGTGTCCAATTCTGGACACCACACTTCAGCAAGGACGTGAACAAATTGTCCAGAGGAGGATGATCAAGTATGATCAGGGGACTGGAAACCAAGCCTTATGAGGAAAGACTGAAAGAACTGAGTATGTTTAGCCTTGAAAAAAGAAGGCTGAGAAGTGATATGATAGCACTTTTCAAATATTTGAAAAGCTGTCATACAGAGGAGGGATCATCCCAGAGTGCAGGACATGCAACAATGGGCTCATGTCAAAGGAGGCCAGATTTCAGTTGAATATCAGGAAAAACCTCTTAACTGTTAGAGCAGTACGACAGTGGAACCAGTTACCTCGGGGGTTTGTGAGCGCTCCAACACTAGAGGCATTCAAGAAAAACTTAGATAATCACCTGGCAGATATCCTTTGATTTTATTCCTGCATTGAGCAGAGGGTTGGACTTGATTCTATGATTTTGTTCTATTGTTCTATGATTTTTACATAGGATATTCACCAAACCACTATCCAATCTGTGCAGACTACACCACATAAATAATGGGTCTCCTACCGCATGGTTTTGCGGTGCTGCAAAACTCAGATCTGATGCATGGATCCTTATGGATCCACATGATTTTTTAATAGGATTATCCCCAAACCACTGTCCAGTCATAGGCCCCATTTGTGCTCATAAATTAAAACACAGAAATCATTACTCATGACACATTCTGATTGGTTAGAACAGGGGTCTCCAGGTTTTGTGAGGCCCACATCATATGCTCCACATTTTTGACAACTGAAGGAAGGCATGTGTGTGTATGCATGCACTTCCGCACACATGCACTCACACCGGCCCAAATGCATGCCGGAATGCACACACTCACTCATGTCTGCACACACTCACGGATGCCTGCCAAGCTGGATAAAAAGGCAAGGTGGGCTGGTTGTGGCCCGTGGGCCATAGTTTGGAGACCCCTGGATTAGAATGCCATGCTATGAAAATAGTTCAGTGATCTAGAATATTTACATTTCTATTATATATGCATGGCACGATAGACTCAAGTTACTCATTTTTGCTCTAATGTCAGTTCAAGCTTGACTTGAGTTCAGGCAGCACTGGAGGAATCCCTGCCCCTCCTCCTCATTTAGTGTACGGCCGCTGGAGGAGGCAGAGCAGGAAATTCTATGCTTCTGCTGCAACTGGATGATCATACAGACAGCAGAAGAAAAGCAGTATGAGCCATCTAGTGAGTGGGGAACTAGCTAGAGGAGTGGGGAAAGTGGAACTGTGGAGCTGCACCAATGAAATGGCATGAACCTCCAAATTGAGGTTCATGCCCATCTGTAGTGTGTACGTTTCTCCCATTGGATGTGTTCTGCTCACACCTTTGCTTCACTATTTCATTAAATCCAAAGCAGGTCCTCAAAATATTTTGGCACAGATGGAGTATAGTCAGATTGCTGCAAAATATTTTGCCCACATTGCCAGGAGGAAAAAGGTTGCCAAACCTTCATATCAAAGGGCAGCCTGAATGTTAACACCAATGGCAGCAGTCAAGATGGTCTATAGATGGCTCACTACCATTCACACTTATTGAAAAACAGCCTGGATCATTGCTTTCTGTTTGGATGAGAAGTGGTTAACTGATGAGAAAAGGAACCAGATTCTGGGATCTGCCCTTGAATTGTGTCACTTTGTGAATGGTAGTGGTGCTGGGGGACTATTAGCCTGTGGTGTGTCTCAGGGTTCCATGATTCTCCATGCTATTTCACTAATATATGAAAAACCTGAAAGAGGCTGTCCAGAATTTTGTAGTCTGGTTCCACCAATGTGCTTATGACATGCAAGTCCATATTTTTAAGAGGCCCTTCTCTCTATCTCTTAGGCTCCAGTATGTTGTTCCACCCCCTCTCCAATTTCACCGTAAAATCTAAAAGGATTGAAATCTGCCATTTAGATGTAATTTCCCCTTCATGCCTCATTTAATCCAGAGTTAGCCTTTTTTAGAAATTGGATGTGATTGTCCTGTCACTTTCCATCTCTGACTAGCCATGGTGTATGCGTTGCACTTTAATGGCATATGGTTCTCCCAAGATTTCTCAGAGATGTGAAAAACTGAGAGGCTGTGCTGCAGCTTACCAAACACTGGGGAGTGGGTGGGAAATAAGGATTTCCAGCCCCTCAGAGGTTGCCTGTCCTGTTATAAAATACATTCAAACAATCAGAATTTTTGTGTTTCTCAGGGATACCCATAAGCACATACCATTTATCTTTCTTTCTTTATTTACAAGATTTTTAAGACATGCCATTACCAGTGGTCTCTGAGCGGTGTACAACAATACAGTATTAAAACTTTAAAAAATTTTAAAACATTAAAATAGGCAATATTATAATAATACCCTATATTAAAAACAGTCTTTCTTTGGCTTAACCATCAACTGCTTCTTTCCAGTGATCATGTGACTTGAAACATTTTGAGAAGTGCTGTATGTCAAGAACTTATGAGATTTTTCCTGGCCATGTCATTGGCACAAAGATTAATATTATATTTATTAGTTAGTTGAGGAGTGGGAGGCTTTTGGCTGCCGATGTGTATGGGAGTTATAATGCTTGTAATTCTCTACCATTGGCTATGTTAGGTCCTGACTCTTGGAGCTGGAGTCAAAATATTTGACTCAGCTGTTTTGGTGTTCATGCAAGAATATTTGAATTTTTAAATTTATGAAACAGAAAGCACATAATGACTGTCGTTTTTATTAATAGAATTTCAACTAAGAGAGTACGCAGATTCTATGGTGAAATTGTCAGGGGGTGGGGGAGCTAGAGGAGCAAACACTGGGGCCAAAGAGACTGAGAGAAAGCCCTCCTGAAATATCTTAAAAAGCAGATGGAGTTGGTTGTCATCAGACATCCCACATTTATAAACTGAAGGTTTTTTGAAGAATTGCTTTTTTCTTATAAGCACCTAACACAGACAAAGAAAATCACAAAAAAGGGAAAGTGTTACTGCTTTCATTTTACATTATTCTGGATGGCCTCCTAATCCATGTTCCAATTGTTCCACACTAAGTATCACATTGAAGGGACATGGTGGCACTGTGGGTTAAACCACAGAAATCTCTGTGCTGCAAGGTCGGAAGACCAGCAGTCGTAAGATCGAATCCACATGCCGGAGTGAGCTCCCGTCACTTGTCCCAGCTCCTGCCAACCTGGCAGTTTGAAAGCATGTAAAAATGTGAGTAGATAAATAGGGTTGCATTTACAGGGCCTAGCTGCTAAAGAGAAGAAGGAAGGGAGTAAATTAATGTCAAATTGATTACTTTGTCCATGTACGAGAATATTTGTATAACTAAAGAATCCTGATTTAATAAGATAATCCAAAGTGCAGAATCTTCCTCCAACTTTTAAATTTACAGCAGGGATTTTTCATTTTTCTGTTTCATAACTTACATGAAGCCAAGCAGGAGATGAAACTAGTTATTTGAGTCACCCATGGGCTATAATCAAGCAGGTAACCAGCATACAGAGATGAAAAATAATTCTGGGTGGTTTGAGATTCATGATGAAATCACGTAATTTGCACCTTCTGAGAAAAGGCATGCCTTACATCAGAAATACACACATTTGTGAGGCTTCCAAAGTGTTTCCTCTGCTTACAGTGCATTTGTTGTATTCAGTTAATGGGCCGGAGACCGCAAAATAAAGATTGATTGATTGATTGCATTCAGAAACTCAGACAAACATTTTTAAAAGTTGAATGGTCATAAACATAAATACAGTGGCAGAAATCCTATTTATTCAATGGAATAAGGCTGATTATATCAGCCAGGGCAATTATTATTTTAAATTAATTTTTAATGAATATAACAGAATATAACAAAAACATGAATGACAAATAAAATGACAACTCAGATATACAGTGTAACCCACCACTATCGGGAATATACATTTATACTATATATATTCTCATCAATATTATCTTAATTTACATCATGTGCCCCATATCTTTCCAAAAATATAATGATTCTTGTGTTGTGGCATAAACTTCGTGTTTTATAAATACATATTCTATATAAGGGTTCCATATCCCATTAAAACTATATTCCTTCAATAATCCTTTTCTAATTTCAATTAATGGATTATTAATAACTAGATTCCACATCTAATTATACCATTCTTCCAGCATCAACCTATTATTATTTTTCCAATTCCTTGCAAATGTTAGTCTACCTGCTGTTAACATAATAACAATTAATCCCATTTCCCCTCATCTAATTGAAAGTTTCCAAATATATTTAACAATGCTAACATTGGACATCTTTGTATATCTGTCCCTAAAATTTCTTTAATCTCATTAAATATAATCATTCATTCCTTCTGTCTCTGAACACATGCCCACCGTATATGATAGCATGCTCTCCTTACTTTTTAATATCTCCATTATATAAATGATAACTCTTTATTCAATGTATTCATTTTCATTGGTGTTAACTACATCTCCATATTACTTTATAACAATTTTCTTTTGCCCTAACTGACATATTTTTCATTATTCTTTTCCCCAGATCCTCTTCCATACCTCTTCACTGATTATTTAAATCTCTTTTCCACATTTCTTTCAAAACTATTGTTTTATATTTATTCTCTAACATCTTATATATTACATTTATTATCCTTTTTCTTTGAATATTATTATCCATCTCTTCCCTCATTTGAATAATTTCTTCAAATTTAGTCAACACCTACATTCTCCTTCCTTTTCCCCCATTCTTTGTTCCAATTATCTAACTGTTTTACATTAAATCAAGTAATTCCTTCTCCTCCTAGTATCTCTTTATTTTCTCTATATTATACATCTTTTTATTTCAATCTTTTATTTTTATAACTTTCTGTTCTAACCAAACCCTATATAATTTCTTCTTCAGGTTATCTGGAAAACTGTGTAATTCCACCTTGGACTCAATGTTCCCTTATACTTCTTCCAACATCGCAACATATTATTTCAAATGGGTTATCTATGTTTCTGATAATATTCTTTAAATTTTCTTTAAAAAAACACAAATTGTCTATATTTTCCTTAATCTTGTAAAATTCGAGATCACTCCATATTATCCCCTTGCTGTTTATTATAATTTCTGATATATATCTCAATTAGTGAGTTATGTAATATAATTTAATTTATGTAATATAATTTAATGTCCAAACCTCATTTCTTTTGAGGAAGATGCTATAATTTTTTTGGCTTATTCTTGCCCTTTTATTTTCATTACAAAACATATTAATCACATTCTGGTATTATTTTAATTCATTATCAGCTATCTTTATAGGTAACATCCAAATTACAAAATTTAATTCAGGGATTATCTTCATTTTTACTACTGCATTTCTTCCAAACCAAGATAATGTCAACTTTTCATATTCTTTAATGTGTTCCTTACTTGTTTTTTTCCTTTTTCCAAATTCATTTTAACAATTTCTTACAAGTTCCAAGTAATATATATCCCTAAATATCTAATCTTATTTTTTGGCTTACCCGCAAATTTCTCTTTCAATTTACTCCTTTCTTCATTATCACAATTTCCTAACATAAATTCTGATTTACTCCAGTTTACCCTTAGTCCTCTTACTTATTCAGGGCAATTATTTTGAAAATTAAATATTTTCTGTTCTTCCTCTAGCCCTAGTCATTCCCTTCATTTTGGTGAGGGCTGTAGGACAGCAAAGAGAAGTCTTTAATTACCAAAAATTGCCACTGTTATGATCATGAATATGTGGTTTAAAACATGTAACGTGGATGGTTTATGTAGTCATGAGAAAATGTAATATGGATTCAAAATGGTTCTGTGTGAAGTTGATTTTGAATGATGGGAATATTTTCTGAGTAGACGGTGAGAATAAGGACTGAAGTCAAAACATTCCATTCTAATTGGGACCAAGATTAGAGGAGGAAAACAACACCTGGATTCTCCTGGGAATGGAATGCGGGATGAGATCAGACAGCCCTAAACCACAATTGGTCAACTCCTCGAGGGATGATGAAGAAGGGTGGTGCTTAGCAAGCAGAAAATGGAGATTTTGCCATGTGAAATATTCCTTAGTCCTTAGAGAGGCTTTGGATCCTTTTTAGCCTTTTCTCTTATCTTGGAGTAAGAAATTGGGTATGTAGGGAGCAAGAAAAAGAAAAAGGGGAGGCTTTATATCTTTACCTACCTTGAAGAAAGCTTTTAAAAAAGTTTAGTTATTTTTTAGTTTGCTGGAATTTGTTCTTCATTTAATTGCAATATTCTATGGAAATGTAACCTATGCTTCGTTTATGCATCAAATTGAATATCTATAAAGACTTTATTTTTCAATAAAAATTAATCCTTAAGAATGGTCCTTTGAACAGTATGCCTGCTGAGCCTGCTTCCAGGGGGGTAGCAAGGCCTCAATTTTGCTAATACCAGAGTCCTATCTTTCTGAGCTTTAGTGAGTCTTCAGAGACTACAAAACCCTTGCACCTGTACTTCTTTAGACTAATTAAGTGCAGGAGTGAATCTTTAGTCCAGACTTGCGGGAAAGGGTCTGTGATACGCCCTGGCTGGTATTGCCAGGACTCAGCCCAGCTGGAGAGGGGTATCTAGACGCCTGGACGCTCTCTGGCCAATGAACAGTGCTCTCTAGAGGGAGGCTGATTTGTGACAGCCACCACCACCAATAAAGTTACTATGATAGTATTGGTTTTCAGTAAATACCTCCTCTTCCTAAGTACATCACCATATTACAGGTTCAACTATTCTCTTTCATTTCCTGGAAAGAGAATAGTTGAATTGGTGTTAGTTGTAATATGGCGATGTACTTAGGATGCTCCTGAGTGTGATTCATAGGAATCAGCCAGGATCCATATGCCATGGCACCAATAAACTAGAGGCAAAGTGTTATCAAATTGCTATAACTTCGCAGTATGGTATCCTTTCCCCCCTGTATGTACGGAAACTTATTATCCATCTGCATAGTATGCTTTTATTTCAATGTTGTTCTTAATACTTACATTTCCCCCATTACCTAAAACTGTGATTTTTAAAATTGCAATGGCAGGGATAGAAACGCAAATAGAATTAAAGAATTTACATGAAATCAAGGCCAAACTTTTTCTGTAGTCCGTGCTAGATGTGCACCATTGCTTTATTATTATGTTTCATACAACTGTGCTTCATTTTATTCTTAGAGATTAAAAAATCAGTGACAGTGGAATGTGGCTTCCATGAATTTCCCTGAAAGTCCTTGAGAAGTCCATCTGTGGGATGAGAGAAATTTCTCAGTATAGGAAATAAATGAATGAATGCCCATTCATTGCACACATTCCTTAATGCATGTAGGGACTTCTTGTATGGGACTCTTGTCTGAGCAAGTTGTAGACTTAGAACGTGACAATCCTCCTTATTTCTCTGTCTTTGTTCATTTCAAACATAGCTCCATGCAATATAGACTCATGGTTAAGACATTCCTCAGAAACAATCATGCTATATTATATTCCAGTATGAGTAGGCAACATGGGACTATCTGAGAGCCAGGTTTCTGCCCCAAGGAACTGCCAAGGGTTATAGCAACACTGAAAATGGGGGATGGGGAGTCAAATCCAAACTATGATGGAAATCCCCTTCTCAGTGAGTATTTGCAAGCTTAGGGGTGGGGAATGGCTTCCTTTGCTTTCTTTTTACTGAAAAATCAGCACTCTTGGGTAATTCTGGGAGAAAAAAATGACTTTTTCAGACTTTTTAAAAATGGTAAAAGTAAAAATTCCCCTTGACATTTAGTCCAGTCATGTCCAACTCTAGGGGGCAGTGCTCATCCCCGTCTCCAAGCCGTAGGGCCAGCGTTTGTCCAAAGAGAGTTTCTGTGGTCACATGGCCAGCGCGACCAGACACGGAACGCCATTATCTTCCCACCGAGGTGTACCTATTTATCTACTCACATTTTTACATGCTTTCAAAGTGCTAGGTTGGGACAAGCGACGGGAGCTCCCTCTGTTGTGTGGATTCAATCTTATGATGGCTGGTTTTCTGACCTTGCAGCACAGAGGCTTCTGCGGTTTAACCCACAGTGCCACCATGGCCCTTTTTTAAATGGGGGGAGGAGAAAAATGAGGAATTAGGAGAACAGCTGGAGGGGCATATGCAAGTTACAGGACACAGTAGATTCACCCCATTTTACTGGGTGCAATTCTATCCTAACTGTGTTCAATGCCTTCAGTGGGAAAACATGGTGGTAATTATTGCTTTTCATTTTTTCCCTGTCATTCATCCTTATTTGCATAGTGCTTTATGGAAGTGGCTAATTAATTCTGCAAGCATATTCAGTGCAGGACTGCATTGCCAAACCTTGTGAAAGGCAAGACAGTAGGGTGAGGAAAAATGTTCCTTTTAAAATGTATACTGAAGCTATAACTAATTTCATGATAAGCCTTGCTATTCTCACATGGTGAAAGAGTAAAACATTAAGCTTGATTTAATGCTGGGAATTGGTTTTCTAAATACAGTTGTGGTCATTAAATTTCACAAAGGCCTCTTTCAAAAACATGCTGCGGTATTGATCGCCCAGCTCCCCAATTTAAAATCTTACTATGCACACAAGAATTTGAGTGCAGTTAGCCTTCTGCAGTCAAATATTGTAATACTCACAAATCAGAAGCACTATTAAAGAGGTGGTTAGATTACAAAATGCAGCTGTTCTCGGCAAATTCCATCATTTGAATAATAAAATCACTGTGCAATTAAAAGCATTGGGCATTTCTGCTTTCTTACTGATAAACATTTAACAAAAGCTCCCATTACAATTACCACCTTTCTTTGCATATATGCAATCACAGTAATAGTATAATACAGGACCCATTCTGATGGTAGAAAAAGGCAGATGGATATGCCAAACTATCCATTAATTTACAGCCAGGAGATTCTGGGGTTCTGCTAAAAGTCGAGAATTCCAAATTAGAGTTAAGAGTGAAGCAAGTCACTTTCTCTTCAATGTGTATCAATAACATTGTTAATTGGATCATAGAATAAAGGAACTGGTCTGGGCTAGAATTTCTGGTAAGAACGATTAATACATCCAATCAAATGGTTGCTGTATAGCAACTTTTGACTTTACTGTTGGTGTATTCATAATTCTTTTGATATTCTCTGTCCAGTATCTTCTCAGGAGTAGAGGTGGGCATGAAGTATTTCATGGCCCTTGGTCATAAGTCATCTGTGCAGCAGCACAGCTGCCATACATTCCATTCTTCCTTGTCCGTTGTCAACTCACCTACTGACCTGTTGGCACATGCTGATCTTTTCCTCTCTGTTGTGCAATCTTCCAGTCCAGGCAGGAGCCCAGGCTTCTTTTCTCTGCCTCTTCCAGCAGCTGGCCACTCAGTCGAGGAGGTGGGGCAGAGGTTCCTGCAGTGCTGCCTTTGAGTGCCTCTAGGTTAAGCTAATGTTCCCATGCCCACTCTGCAGAATGCAAATTAAAAAGCTATACAGTATTCTAATTTCAAAATTCTGTGAATATGTTGTGCCCATGTTTTCCTCTCAGCTTTTGAAATAATAATAAAAAGGGGGAGAGTTAGGAGTTAGCAAAAATTTTCACTGGAAGCCAAGGTCAAAATCATGTGAAAGAAAGGCCATAAAGAATGAAAAAATCAACTTCACATTATGAAATGTGGTATTTGAGGAGAGCCATATTGATACCACAGACAGTCAGAAAGGGAGAAAAATTGGTGCTCAAACAAGTCACATCTGAACTATCATTGGATCAAAACTGAGTAAACTGAGACTACCCTACCATGCATATAGTATAATGAAAATACAGAACTGATTAAAAAATAATACAATATTGCTGAAAAAGGGGGCAGTAGAAGAAGAGGAAGACCTAACATGAGATGGCCCAAAATTCAGCAGCCAGATTAATAACTGGGCTGAAGAAATTCCAGCACATCTGCCTCACTCTGGCCACCCTTCAGTGGCTACCAGTTCATTTCCCAATCAAATTCAAGGTTACGATGATAACATTCAAAAGCCCTAAATGGTTTAGGACCTTGGTACCTATCAGAATGCCTGCTCCCAGCCAGATCTGTCTGTAATACCCGTTCTTCACAGGCAGGCCGGTTGAGGGTTTTGACTCCGAAGGAGGCTCAGGTGGAAGAACAAGAAATGAGGCCATCTCAGCATTGGCCCCCCTGCCTGTGGAACAACCTTGAGTAGACCTTGGGTCTAGATGGGTGGGATAGAAATCTAATAAACAAGCAAACAGCCTGCCCATTGAGATCTGCCTGGCACCCTCACTGGATGGGTTCTAGCGAGCATTGAAGACCTGGCTCTTTCACCAGGCTTTCCTGGGCTCCCTTTTAACATTTTTGTCATCCTCTACATCAGTGGTTCTTAACCTTTGTTACTCGGATGCTTTTGAACTGCAACTCCCAGAAACCCCAGTCAGGATAGCTGGTGGTGAAGGCTTCTGGGAGTTGCAGTCCAAAACTCATGAGTAACCCAAGGTTAAGAACCAGTGCTCTACATCACCCTTTTAACCACTTTCATTGCCATCTGTTTTAATTTACCCTATTTGGTTATGTATTAATTTATTTTTATCATGTTTTAATATTGTTGCTCATATTGTTGTTAGCTGCCCAGAGTGGCCTGGTTGCCAGATGGTGCGGGGCATAAATTCAATAAATAAAATTAATAATAAGTATTATTATGTATAATTATCTACATTTATGTAGATGGCTGCAAAGGTCTGCACTGGAGTTAAAATCCTATCCATGAAGCACTGGAAGGTGGATACCATGATGTGAAGGCCAAACAGCATATATGTGACTGGTACAGCCCTTGGGGAGGTGGAACATTTTTTTCTTACCTGCTTCTCACAGTGGAATCCACCAATTTTCCTTTGTTTGTTCTAGGGAGGACAGATAGGAGGTCTCCCCCAACTTCTTGATCAAGGCATCAAGGCATAAGATAGGCATCAGATCTGTACAGTAAGTCTATACAAAACATAATGTTACTATTGGGCTTAGAGGCCAGCAGGGTGTGGCTCCTACAGGGACTAGAGGAGGGTTCAGTGACCCCTAACTAACATCCCCTTTATTTCATCGACAATTTCCTGATGTAACAGACGTAGCCATGTCCTTGTGGCTGACCTTACCACTATCCCTGGGTGTTTAGTGGAGAAGACGTTGGGAAGCTAGCCTCTACTAAAGTGTGCAGTAATTGCTATCTCACAGGGTTAATCCCCTTGTCAATGGTCCACTGTTCCTCTATGGATCTTAGTGTACTAGCTGCCTCCAGACCCAACTCTGGCTCCTCCACCATCCAAACAAGGCCTCATTATCATGCCATTCTTTTAAAAGATTCACATGGAAAATTTGTGACAGCCACCACCTATCAGGCAGCCAAATTTCATAGTCTACAGGGCCCACCTTCCTGATTACATCAAAGGGACCTTGCCTCTGGTAGAACAGTTTTGCTACAGTATATTAGGAAGTAGGAGCAAGAGAATTTTCTGCCCAGGCATACTCTCTCTGGGGGTGACCTTAGCATCAAACTGGCACTTCTGGGCCTACCGAGTCTCCCTCAAAATGTTTGTGTTACTCTATTCACCAAAAGGGCAATTGCTGTTACATTCCAAAAGAGTGATGTAAGCAACACTTTAAGGTCCTGTGGTCTTTAACTGAATAGTGCACAAAAGTCTTTAAACCTGCATAATCTCTGAATGGAGCTTGGAGAGGGGAAATAAAATGCAGTTAGAAATGCTAATACCACAAATCCCCTTGGCTCCCACATTCCCTTAGGGGCCCTTTTCAATATCAGGCTTATCCTAGGCATCCTGCTCTCTCTTTTTAATGAGCTACAGACTTCTCAACATCTTCACATGCATAAAAGGATTTAGAATATGCCTGATGAGATAGATTCTGATGTAAGTATGCAATAGTTTAAAGCATGCATGGAGGAGTGAATAGAACAGTAAAGCCTCTCTCCTCTTCTATACCTAAATTTAAATAGCTTGTTGCTACTGACACTGAATCCTGTTTAAGCAGTCTGGGTCTTTAATGCAGGGCATAGTTTAAATTGAGGGAATATGTATAATTATGTCAGACCAAGCCTTTTTTTAAAAATGGATACTGTTCTCATATCATGCTTTGCCTTTTTAAACTACGATTGTGCATAGAACACCCAATTCAGTTCAGGAGCAATTCAGGGCTTTGGAATGGAACCTGTGTTGTTCAGAGCAATGTATGCCCTGGATCTGAATCATTTGGAAACCTCCTGTTGACTTGCACTGGAAAACCATGAAGTATATAAAATGATTTTAAGAAAGAAAGAAAGAAAGAAAGAAAGAAAGAAAGAAAGAAAGAAAGAAAGAAAGAAAGAAAGAAAGAAAGAAAGAACTTGTGCTTCATCTGATTCAACTTGTGTTCCAGACATAAACTGATTTACAAACTGTATCAGCTTTGCCTTGGAATTAATTCTAGCAATTTCAATTTGGTCTGAATCTCATGCAAATTGGTCACATCAAGCCAATTCAGTTTTGAATTTGTGATTTGTCCAAAGAAGGAAGCCCTTTCTGTGTTTGCTGTTAAGGTGTGTGCTTTGCTTCACAAAAGGAAAAGAGTACTGTTTTTCTTTCAGAAGCAATCTGCACAAATTACCTTGATGAGGAAAAAAAATAGTATTCCTTAACTTGAGAGTGCCTGAAGGTGAGGAATCTTGTAGGACTTCAAAATAACTTTTAGAGATGCTTTCTCAAGAAAGCTTAAATCAGTGAGAACAAATAATTTAGATTGTATCCTTGATTCAACGATCATGTGACACACACCCTAGTTACTTCCCCCTGGATTACTGGATTGTTGTCAGGAAACTGAGTCCAGATTGCTGACTGGGGTTGGCTACAGGGATCACATAACCCCCCCCCCTTGCAGCAGCTCCAATGGCTGCCGACCAGTTTCCAGGCACAATTCAAAATGATGATTTTAACCTATAAAGCCCTAAAGGGGGGGGAGGGCTTAGTCTAGTAGATTTGTTTTTTTTTCTGTGTTGATGTCTTTAGCTGTATGTCTAGTAGTATATTAAATAAAAAAAATTAAAAGCCCTAAATGGCCTAGGTCCAAGCTATCTCGAAGATTGTATCTCCCATTATGAGCTGGCTCAGGTGTTAAGATAATCAGAAGAGGCCTCTCAGAGTCCACCAAGTTCAGAGGTACATCTGATGGGGACACATGAGAGATCCTTCTCTGTTGTTGCTCTCAGACTTTGGAACTCCCTCCACATGTGAACAGACTGGCCCCATCATTGCTGTTCTTTCACAAGCAGAAAAAAAAACTTTCTTTTCAGGCAATCCTTCCTTCAGTAACTAGCGCCTCGTGGCACAGTGGTTAAAACGCTGTACTGCAGCTAAAACTGTGCTCATGACCTGGGGTTCAAATCCCAGGTAGACGGCTCAAGGTTGACTCAGCCTTCCATCCTTCCGAGGTCGGTAAAATGAGTACCCAGCTTGCTGGGGGGCAATGTGTAGCCTGTATAATTAAAAATTGTAAACCTCCCGGAGAGTGCTTGTAGCGCTATGGGGCGGTATATATGTCCAATAAATAAATAAATACATAAATATTGTTTGAAATAGTTTGAAAGCATGTAAAAATGTGAGTAGATAAATAGGTACCACCTCGGTGGGAAGGTAACGGCATTCCATGTCTAGTCACACTGGCCATGTGAACATGGAAACTGTCTTCAGAAAAAACGCTGGCTCTATGGCTTGGAAATGGGGATGAGCACTGCACGCTAAAGTCAGACATGACTGGACTAAATGTCAAGGGCAACCTTTACTTAGAGACCCTGACAAATATGAAGTTATGAATCTTTACCCTTTTTAATCATCTCTTTGTTTGACTCTGGACCCAAAGAGAAAGCTAACCAGGCAGAACTGTGCACACAGGGTATAGTTTGCTCACTCTGCCTATGGGCTCACCAAACAGCTGTTCTGTGGGCCTGCTGTTTCTGTCCCCACAGACTGCTTCCTTGCACCTGCCCTCCATCACCTCCATACTTTGTCTTGCTGCCATCGACATCACTGCTGGTGGAAAGGACACTACTGTTCTGGTAGGCTAGCCTGATCTCTCTGCCTCTCCAGGTGCTGATCAACTGATTGATCATGGAGGCAGAGAGAGCCTACCAGCATGGTTCCACCCAACTAGCTGGATCTCTCTTTCTGTGAGTCAGGCCCACAGGCAGAGAGAGCAGGCTAGCTGGCTGGAATAATGCGAACAGAATAGCCTGACCTCTCTGCCTCTGAAGGGACTAATCAGCTGATCGGCACCCGTGGGGGCAGAGAGAGCCTGCCAGCACAGTTCTGCCCAGCTAGCTTGCTCTTTCTGCCAATGAGTCTGGCCCATAGGCAGAGAGAGCAATGTTCACATGGCCAGAATTGTGCAGACAGGCTAGCCTGACCTCTCTATCTCTGCAGGTGCCAATCAGCTGACTGGCTCTTGCAGAGGCAGAGAGAGCAGACTTTTGTGCCGGAACCACAGCTTCCATTCCAGTGCCACCATTACTGCCAGCAGGCAAAGGTAAAGAGGCAGAGGGGGGCAGTGGGGTGGGGGTGGGGACTCCGCCTTTATTTTAGACAACCACAGGCTTTCTCAATAAAAAAGACAAACTAACAAAACTGATTTATGGTTCATCAGAAATTCCTGGGGAAATTTGTGGGTTGTGGGTTGTCAACCTTGATGACCCATGACCCACAACAAACTGTCATTTTAGTGGTTTGTCCCCATCTCTACTGATTATATTACTTTGGTTAAAAAATTGAATCCCTTTCCTAGGATTTGTCTTTTTCTGGGCCAGGAGTTATTCAGTCTGGACTTCAGTTTGTTAAGACTCAACAGGCCCATTATTGCCTCCAGACACCCATGAAGAGGATTCTTGTTGTTAGATGAGAAACATGTCCACAAGAATATTTCATGAGGAATGGAGCTGCATAGTGGTGTGTTGGTATATTTTGAGTACATGAAGTATGTTACTATAGCATAGTGCATCTGTTTCTGTGTATTACAGCACAAATAAATATAGTATTCTGTGGCAGAGTATAAAAAATCTCCTTGCCTCCTCCCCAATCAACCTATAGGAAGAAGGCTATATTTTCAATCTGCTTTCACTTCCAGATCTAGATCCTGGAACATTTGGGGAAGTGTAAAGTGCCTCTGAACAGATGTAGTTTGCCTTTCCTCCCACCCTAAATGATGGTAGACTGTAAGGGAGAACAATCTCTAGAGAATGTTAGCATCAGAGAAATTTGATTCATGGTCCCATCTTGACTAAATAGTTATTTTCCTAATCTGAGCAAATTAACTGTACTTTCACAATTACTGTCCTTTTGGAAGCAAAAGGGATGGAATAGTAACACACAACAAACTAAAAGAAGGGGAGCCAGCAATATTTACCCACAACAGGGAAAATAAAATATCTGCAGGAGTAACATTTTCCCCCTAAGGTGCTTTGTGATGTGTCCTACAAAGATTCATTTTGTACAGCAAGACTGAAGTAACAAAACATCCATGATACCTGATTGCTGCCTGGTGCATAATTATTTGTTCAAATATTGTTGACTATACCACCTTTGGACTATAATGTTCTGCTGCCATCTTTTGGCAGAGTATTTTAAAAAGTCTCATATAATGTTTCAGCAGCTGTGCTAACCCCAGAAAGTGAAAGACTACAGTGAAAATGGATAATGATATGATAGCTTTTTGAAATGGCATTTTGTTTATACACTTGGCCAAATTCTCATTCCAAACAAATGTTGAGACTCATCAAGAACTGCAGAACAAGAACCCCTACCTACAAATAAAAGCTAATTATTAATCAATTCCAGTAACTTAATCTGAAAATGCAATAGCTTCTTTATCCTTACTGAAGAACATCTAAAACCAGGGTTTGGAACATGTGTCTTTTCAAATGTTGTTTGAATGAAGTTTCCATCTGCCTAAGCTAGCCCAACAAGTGCTGAGAGATTTTGGGAGATGGAGTTCCAGAATATATGAATGAACACTATCTGTCCATCCCAACCTTAGAAAAGAAGGGAAAAGAGGATTCTAGATATCAAATGCTCTTAAAAATAACTCCTCCCCCCCCCCAAAAAATCCTGGTTGCTATTATGTGTATGATAGCATATCATTTTCCTCATGGTGTGTATTACAATAGTCTTACATTCTGTGCATCTAAATCTCTTTTTAGTTCTGTACTAGAGCTGGCTCAGTAGTTCAGTGAGTTGGAGTATCTGACCACAAAGCAAGAGATTGTGTTCCCCATTGTGCCTGAGTAGCCATGGGCAAACTGTACAGTCCTAGTGTGCCTCCAGAAAGGAGTGGTATAGCATTGCTAAGTACTGTATACTTAGAAAACCTGGAAAAGGTCACCATAATTTGCATTCAACGTGATGGTATGTTGTTATTATTCATGTCTAGAGATGACACTTTGATTTAATGTATTCACATAGTATTGACATGATGTGTTCTCTTGATTCAATAGCTCAAATGCTAGTTCGAATTCATTATTCAATTTGACCAATGAAATCTTGATGCCATTCTTTATATTATCACATGAGGGCTTCTCTCTTTGAACTCTATTAGCTAATCTGTGTATATGTTTGTTTTAATTAACTATCCATGGGGTTGCATTATAAGATTGGTAGGTATTCATTTGCAGTCATTAATCACTATGTATGTGCATATCAGAAAGGTATTGAGGAGGGACATATACAGTATCACAAATGCTCTCTACTGTGCTCTGTATGAAATTTTTATATATAATAGCATTTTCCACTTCCCCCACTTAAATATATAATGTAATTCAGAAGTTCAGAAATAACCCCTGTTGTGAAATGTTTGGAAGCAATCTGTGTTCCGAGATTTGTCTCTGTACCCAAAAGGCAAAACTTGGGCCACAATAAAGTTTTAACTGTAAAACTGGAATCCAGCTAGCCATGCCATGATGACCCTTAGGTAAGGAGTGCATTTGTTAAACACTTCTATAAAGTAGGGATGTGAATCTTATTACTTCTTGCTGTCAGAGGAACTTTGAGAAAAGGAGAGGAAAAATATCTCTTTTCTCCTGGCAGTGAGATTCCTGTGTGAGAGCTTGTTTTTGTTTTATTTTCTTAAATTTCATTGTCTTTTTTTCTGAAATAATTTCTGTAGGATTCCTGCAGAAAATGATATCTTTCCTGCATAAGATTTGTCAGAAATTGCATTAAGCCATACAGAGTACAAAACAAAAAGGGGAAAAGCAACAACAAAAAAGTGGGCAATTTTTTGCTGGAAGCCAGGAAATCTCACAGCATTGATGGCTGGGCAAAATCTTGAATGGGGATATGGCATGATGAGAATGGGAAATTCACCAAAAATAACAAATTTTGTGAATTCTCTGCACATGCCTAATATAAAGAGTTTCCAGAAAGAGGGTATTACTTTAAGATTCTTATTTATGACTGTGAACCTAGATCCATTGGGAACTGACCCATTTACTCTATGGGCTTGATACTTAATCTCCTGGAGCATGTAGAATCTAAGTTTTAAGAAAAACTAAATACATCAGCAGAAGTATACACAAAGGTCTACATATGGTCAAGGGCAAGAAGAGATTTTACATTCAGCTCAGCATTGCACACAGCCTAGAATTCAACTGCTGCTTGTAAAGGACAGAATCATGAATACCTATCTGTCTGACTGTCAAGCTCATATTGAAAAACAAAGCTGGGTCTGACAGAATGGCCCACAAAAACTTTTTGTTCAGGAAAACATCGTATCTTTGAAGAATTATGAAGGTAATTAGTTGCTTTGCAAGGAAGATGTAAATTTTAATTATTATTCTCTGTGTTTGCTCTGCCTCTAGATGTATTGCTTTACCACTTCCTTTGCCTTCTAGGTTTAGCTGAAAAAAACTGTATGTTAACATTTGGCTCCAGGTTTTAGATTGCATGTGTGAAACAACCTAGCAAAGAGGGTTTTCTTGTTAAATACCACTCTTGAAGCTGCTGTTTGCCCCAGGTGAAACTGAAAATAGCAATTTTGACTCATCAGATTTTGCTGTCCTATTGGTTGTGGATTATGTGAGAGTGGCTTAACTGAGAGGATCAAGGAATGGAGAGGAATGTTTGGATCTGAAAGCACAATAATGACATTGATCCCAAATGAGCTCACCTATTTTCTGCTGCATTCTGCTGGGAAGGCATGGCAGGTTCATATCCTTACAGCAGCAAATACCAATGGGTAGGTTGGCACCCTTCAAGGAGCAATTTTTTGCAAGTTTTGGTGCTGTGGGTCCAAACACCAGTTGCCCTGTGCTAATTATGAGACTGTTTCTAATGCTGTATGTTTAATGCAGACATCAGTTTTATAGGTAAAATAGCATCTTCAGAGAGAAATACAATGGGAACTGTTGTGGGGAAAGGTTAGTAAAATACCCATTGCCACCACAAGCTACAGGCTGAATCCACAACACACACCTCCATTATAAGATGGAGTGATTTAGAACTAGATCCTCAAGTAGACTGTTAAGATCTGGCAGACAAAATAGCCACCTTACATTGAGTCAGACTCTTCGTCTATTTGTCAGTCCTGTTATTTCTAAATAACAATAACTTTTTTCAGTCTGGATCCTTCTGTATCCCTACACAGAGATGTGGGAATTGAACCTGGAACCTTGTGTGGACAAATTGTGTGCTATGCTATCTCATCTGGAGATTTCCAAAGAAGTTAAGCAAAATTATTTGAGGGCAAAGGAAATCCGGAGCTGGCCGACTTTGTCTCCGCAGCATTGTTCGGGTCCCCAAGGCTTCTGGTCTTGGGTGACTTCAATGTGCACGTGGGGGCAGAGACCACTGGGCCAGCTCGTTCTTGGAGACCATGGCTTCCTTGAACACGTCCCAACATGTCATCAGCCCCACCCATGTGGGTGGCCATACATTAGACTTGGTCTTTACCACTAATTGGAACGAGTGTGATCTGATGGTGACTGACCTCGTGTCGGTCCCCTTGTCATGGTCAGATCACCACCTAATAAAATGTAACCTCTCAGTGTCACTCCCCCCTCGCAGGGAGCAGGGACCTATTTCTATGGTCCGCCCTCGAAGGCTACTGGATCCTGCTGGATTCCAGGATGCCATGAGAGGTGTTACGGCTGACCTGGCTAGCGCCCCTGTTGAGGCTCTGGTTGACAGCTGGTCCACTGCTGCCACTAGGTCTATAGACATGATCGCGCGTAAACGCCCTCTCCAGCTCAGAGCTCGCCCTGCACCCTGGTTCAACCAGGAGCTTCCAGCGATGAAGCAATACAGGAGAAGGCTAGAGTGTAGGTGGAGGAAAAACCCGATGGATTATAATTGGATAGCTGTCAGGGTCACAACTAACCTTTACCTGACTAAGGTAAAGGCTGCATGTCAATCATTCTTCGCTAACCGGATAAGTGAAGCATCAAATCAGCAGGCGGAGTTGTTCCATATAGTGCGTGACCTATCCGGAACTGGTTCAGGTGATAGGTCTCCCCCTAGTTTTTCACCTGACCAGTTTGCAGCCTTTTTAAAATCTAAAGTGGAGGCCATCCGCCGAGAGCTCTCTCCTTTTTTGAATACAGTGAGCCGAGCAGAGATGTCCAGTGCTCCACCTTGCCCGGTAACCTTTGACTCCTTTCAGCCTGTCATGCCTGATACTGTGGCCAAGTTGCTTGACCGCTGTTGAGCTACCATCTCCTCCTTGGACCCTTGCCGGGCCTGGCTAATCAAAGCAGCCAGGCCAATAACAACAGAATGGGCCACTGTTGTGGGTTTCCCTCTGCCCTCAAGGAGACACTCATTAGGCCCATAAGAAAGAAACCTAGTTTGGCGGCAGACAAAATTGGCAATTATTGGCCCGTCGCTAATGTTCCTTTCATGAGCAAAGTGGTGGAGAGGGTGGTGGCCAACCAGCTTCAGGGATACTTGGATGAAACAGATGCCCTGGAACGGTCCAGTCGGGCTTCAGGCTGCGCCACGGTACAGAGACGGCATTGGTCGCCCTGTACGATGACCTGTTGAGGGAGGCAGACAGGGTGAAAATGTCTCTGTTGGTCCTCCTCAACATCTTGGCGGCCTTTGATACCATTGACCATGGTATCCTCCTGGAGAGGCTCTCTGAGTTGGGAATTGGTGGTTCGGCTCTTGCCTGGCTCCGTTCCTTCTTGGGGGACCGCCCCCAGAGAGTGCAGCTTGGGTAATGTGTCTCGGCCCCGTGGAGTCTCAGTTGTGGGGTCCCACAGGGGTCGATCATCTCCCCAATGCTGTTCAACATCTATATGAGGCCGTTGGGAGGGGTCATTCGGGGATGTGGGGCTTTGTGTCATCAACATGCTGATGACACCCAGCTTTATATCTCCTTTTCACCTACTGCAGGTGATGCTGTCCTGTCCCTTCAGCGCTGCCTGGGGACTGTACTGGGATGGATGCAGGAGAATGGGCTGAGGTTGAACCCAGACAAGACGGAAGTTCTGAGGGTGGGTGGCCCCGTGGTTGGTGTCTTGGGGGACTCTCTCATGTTTGGGGGGGTGACCCTGGCCACAAAGAGTGGGTTCCGCAACTTGGGCATACATCTGGACCTGACGCTCACCATGGAAACATAGGTGGCGTCGGTAGTCCGTGCAGCCTCTTTCCATCTCTGGCAGATTGCCCGGCTGCAGCCCTATCTCGACATGGGGGCACTCACCACCTTGGTGCATGCGCTCGTAATCTCAAGATTAGACCACTGCAACGCGCTCTATGTTGGGCTGCCTTTGAAGTAAACTTCAGGTGGTGCAGAATGCTGCTGCCAGACTCCTTACTGGAGTGAGAAAATACCAACACATTTCTCCAACACTGGCCGCATTGCATTGGCTGCCCATCCATTTCCGCGTAGACTTCAAAGTTTTAATGCTTACTTATAAGGCCCTAAACGGTTTAGGACCTCGATACTTGGCAGAACGCCTCCTCCCACCTAGGACTACCCAGATCACCCGCGCGAGTCAGGAGGTGAGGCTGAGGAGCCTGATGCCGAGAGAGGCCTGGAAGGAGAAGACACAAAACTGGGCCTTCTCGGCGGTGGCTCCTAGCTACTGGAACAACCGCCCTCCAGAGATTCGTGCGGCCCCTACGCTGGGTGTTTTTAAAAACCAATTAAAAACATAGCTATACATGCAGGCATTTCCTCCAGCCAATTCCTGAATTTTTTTTCTAATTTTCCTTATACTAGTTTCCTTATTTACGGTGATTGCAATTGTTATTCCACGTCTATGCACATTTTTGTATTTTAATTGTATTTTATTTTTATTTTATATTGGAAGCCGCCTAGAGTGGTCTGGTAGTCCAGATAGGCGGGGTACAAATAAATAAATAAATAAATAAATAAATAAATAAATAAATAAATAAATAAATAAATAAATAAATAAATAAATAAATAAATAAGTAAGTAAGTAAGTAAGTAAGTAAATAAATAAATAAATAAATAAATAAATAAATAAATAAATAAATAAATAAATAAATAAATAAATAACTTGGTGTTTCCTCCTGTCTTCCAACAACTATCGTGAGACCTTAAGGTCTCGCTCTATCTGTGGGGGGGAGACAAAGAGCGAGCCCCACTGCCGAAGCCTTGACTCAGGAGTGGCTCCAGCATTTGCAGAGAAACATTGTGTTTTGCACAGATAAACTTGCATTCTGCTCAGAATGCAGATTGTGCAAAACAGTTTTTGTGCAAAATATTTTTTCTTGAAAAAAACACTATGTAAAAAATCAAAATATGAAAAATGCTAAAAATGATTGTAATCTCACTCCCACATAAAAGAATAAAATAGATGAAAATAGATAGGGGAATATCTAACCTCAGCTCTCACCTAAGTGATTCAGTACACCAAGTGTCAATCAAATTAATTTACAGATATCAGTATGACTGAAATTTCCGGGTTTGGAAATGCACGTCTCACAGGCTCACAATGTTCTTTCCCACCATGAAGCAAGCAGTATAAGCCACATACAACACCTGGTTCAGTTAGTAATCTGACAATTCCTGAACTCAGTTTCATTCCCAACCACTTGTCGTCCACATCAACCGGATGTTTACAATTCAGATTGTCTCTGAATAAGTCAAAATATTCTAAACTTTGGGGTGGTTGAAGAGAGTAGTAGCTAAATGTATTCTAAATCTGTGGTTCTTGTGTGAACTTGCCTGGTGCTAATTTAATCAGGATAGGCTTGTGTTTACACAGGGGTATTCTTATTCCAGTAAAGAAATGAATTAACATTTCAGCTTATGACCCCCTGTCACCTTGTGATTTATTTTTAAATTGATTGTAATAAAGAATGTGACCTTTGTGAATATGCTCATGTTTCCCCCGGTATAACTAGGATTTTTTAATTTTTTTGTATTGACTTAGAGACCAAGGCTAGACTGAAGAACACAGCAACACCCTGTGCATTTGAATAAGAGAGACATAGCAAAGTAAATGCTAAAATAAATCTGTTTATTGCCATTACTGGTCTTGCACAGCTGGCTCTATTAAGAATGAGGCAAAAATATCTTCCCTTCCCCACCCTACAGAAAATGAAAACATCCACTTGTGGAGTGCAAATGAAGAAACATACTCCAAAGTAATCAATTTCAATTCAGCCACTAGATGTTGCCCCTCTGACGAAAAAGAATTGTTTTCATATTTGTGGTGGTTTATGAATCTTAGTGTCAGCATCTGTGTGGCAGCAGGGCTTCCCCTGGCAGCTGCAGGATTGGGGCCAGCTTGGTACCAGGAAGAGCCCAGTGTTTGCAGGATCAAGCCCTGTGGGGAAGCAGCTGTCAGGGCTCCAATGAAGTCCACCTCCCAGTTCTGAGGGAAGGCCTACATAGCAGAAGCTACCTCTCCCTCCCTGAAGCTGCCTCAGCAACATAGGTCTTTGGCTGTGATGTTCCTGGTCCTGTCCTCCCAAGCTGTAGTGCTCCTGCTCTGGTTTCTGTTTCTGCTATGAACTTCCTGGCTCTGCATTCTTGCTCTGACTCAGTGCTCCCACTCCTGAGGACTGACTCCAGTCCCAGGGCTCTAGTTTCCATTCCTGTGCTCCTATCCTGGTTAGTTGTTCCATGTGTGAGTTTGGGATTGGCCCGCTGTGCTGTTGGCTGGGTCCTGGTGTCCTCTCATGATGGTCTTGACTTCAGGGCCACCTGGTTTTCCCTCAGCCATTGGACCTGGGTGCAAGGCTGACGTTTCAACATGCTTCAGATGGGCTGTGTCATGGATGGGGGTCACAGGGATCTTTATGGCATCACATTTTTCTGACCCATCCCTCTCCTGCACCTTCATCTCCCTCGCCATTCATGCTCTCCCCAACAGGAGGGCTTTTGAGTGTTCTCTATATGTTGGGCCTGCTCTGCTTCTTCAGGTGGCATACAGAGCTGGATCCACTCATCCGTCCATGGGTTCTTGTACTCCACCCACTGCCAGCTAACACAAGTAATAACTGCAAGCTCAAATGTTGCAGTAGAGGCTTTCACTTTATATGGTGTGAGAAATGCCTGATGTTCAAACTGGATTACAACTAGGGATCATATTGCAAATATCTTGTTGGTGCAAAACACATCTGCTAACTACTGGAGCACATGAAAGAATTTCAGAAGATCAGTCCATGTTTTATAGACTACAGCACGGGTTCTTAACCTTGGATTACTCAGGAGTTTTAGACTGCAACTCCCAGAAGCCTTCACCACCAGCTGTCCTGACTGGGGTTTCTGGGAGTTGCAGTTCAAAAGCATCCGAGTAACAAAGGTTAAGAACCACAGGACTACAGCAAAGACTTTGTGTGGATCTTGAGAATGCATGGATAATGCTTAAAGAAATGGGTACAGCTCAGCACGATTGTCCTGATGTATTATGGTCAAGAAGCTACAGTTAGTACAGAATAATGAGAAACAGGATGGTTTCCTATAGGCAAAGGCTCCAGAGAAGAGTACATTTTATTTCTCTTGATCTCTATGCAGGAATATCAAATGTAAAGCTGGACAAGATACAGATGATGAAGGCATGGAAATTGGTGGAAGAAACATCAATAATTTTCAATATGCACAAACTTTCATAAAAAGTTTCAAGTCATTGCTGCATTGCTAGCACAAAGCAGCAATGACTTGAAACTTTTTATGAAAGTGAAAGAGGAAAATACCAAAGGAGGAATATAGTTGAGCATTAAGAAGAATGATGACTACTGAACTACATGATGTTAATGTTGACAATTAAGCAATTGAAGTAGTGAATGATTTTATATATCTTGATTTTGTCAATAATCCAAATGGACACTACAGTGAAGAAATCAGAAGACTGAGACTCAGAAGGGTAGTAATGAAGGAATTAGAAAGGTTTGTCAAGTGTAAGGATGTGTCATTGGCAACTAAGAACAAGATCATCTACACTATTGTATTCCTAAGGTGTGAAAGCTGGACTGTGAAGAAAGCTGACAGGAAGAAAAGTGATTAATTTGAAATATGGTGTTGGAGAAGAGCTTTGAACTGCCAAAGACAAACACCCTACAGCAAACCAAGCCTGAACTATCTCTGGAGACAAAAACGACAAAGCTGAAACTGTTATACTTTGAGTATATCATGAAAAGGCAAGATCCTCTGGAAAAGACAATAATGCTGGGAAAACGTGAAGGCAGCAGGACAAGAGGAAGACCAAATATGAGATGAATTGACTCCCTAAAGTAATCCATAGGCTTGAGTTTCCAAGAGCTCAGCAGGGCTGTTGAGAACAGCCATTTTAGAGATCACTTATTCATAGGGTTTCCATAAGTTAGTGGTGACCTGATGGCATGTTACAAGAACAACACAGATCATTGAAAAGCAACAGCAAAAACAGATTTGTATTTTTATATTAAACGTATGCCCATTTCAATTGGTAAGGCTAGACAGACTTTGGGCACATCATGAAAAGGCAAGATCTTGCCCTGGTTGCCAACCTTAGAAAACTGGGAATGCTTTGATATAGTACCCTTACTTTGCTGATTTATTGGTTGGAGGAAGGAATCACATACTTTTGTTTTGCACCAGTACTGTATCTCATTCAGGAATCTAAACTCAATGGTACCCTCCTCTAACCTCAAACTCAATCCTACTATCTTTCTTGGCTCCTAAACATAACCTCTCTGGAGAAATTCAAGCTCACGTTCATTGTGGGACTGAATCCAGAAAAACTGTGTGCGCTTTGTGAAGCACTGGTCTATTAAAAGGAAAGTTTTAAAAAGTTACTTTCTTAAACCATATATCCCAGAACTCCCCAAATAGCAATCCACTGGTTATTTGGAGAATTTTAGGAACAGTACTGAAAAAAGTAACTATTCAATGCTTAGAACAACAAGTATAATTTATGATGGATAAACTGTCTGCAGGCAGTATATATCAAAAGGGATTTTCAATACAAATGACAGGAGGTGGATAGGACTGTCTCAACCTATGAGCTTATGAATGTCCACAATCACCTAGTTATGTGTGGCTGGAAATGGAACATGAACCTTTGCTTTGATCCAGCAAAATGATCTTAAAACATGCAAAACACAGGTATCACTTCTCAGGGTTCAGCAGATATTAATGTATAATGGTCATTTCAGACCAATACAGATCCATGTTTGTGCAGAGATAAAGCTGCAAGAAGAGGTGGCAAAAACGAACAGACAAATTTGTAAGGGCACAAATCACTCCATTCAAAGAAACAGTGCAACAGGTGGGTTTCTCTTTATCCAAAACTCTGTTTGCACAGCTGTTTCCATTACAATAAATGCTATTAGCTTTATACGCCTTTTTTAACCCTATTGTAGACAAGACTGATGAGGCAACCTTCAAACAATGCAAATATCTCTGATTTAAAATATTCCCTCAGATTTATTTATGATTTCTTCTTAACAGAAGGCAAACATGAACACTGAATACACTCCAGATAGAAGGTCTGCTGTCTGAAGATACACAAATACTTATTCAAGCAGGTCAGGTAATACATTTCTTGATTGTTGCTCACAGGATTATGTTCCTGTTGAGCTCTCAGAAAATAAGATACAGAACAAGTTTTAAAAAAATAACTCCCCTCTCATATTAACAGTTCAAATGTTGTAAGTTTTTTTTCCCGTTTCACAAAGTATTCCAGGAGCAGATATCCAGTGCTAACCATTGTCAGCAAACACGAGTCCAAAAACACGTGTAAGCCTGGACAGAGAGCAATCAGGAGTTTGCACATGCTAAAATGGGCTGAATGAGTCCAAACTCAGCTAGCCATGATACAACACTCCTTCTCACAGGTCTGCCCACATAAAAACACCCTCAGGTGTTCTTATGAGAGGCAGCACTCTCAGATGACCCTATGACAAGTGTACTGTTCAGAAAACCAATTGAGTTTTATAATCTTTATTTTATTAAAGAATAAGCATGTTACTAAGTATCAAAGCCAAATTAAACCAAAACAAATAAACTAGCATTGTGCTGCTTAGTTACAAAGATGTAGTGAGGCAAAGACAACATGAAAAATAGAAAAGTGTTCAAAAACCTTACAAAAACACAAAAAGCCATTAAAAAGAATAAAAACAGTTCCAGTCCAGGAAATCATTAGTAAAAACAAAATAATCCAAGTAGGTTATAAAAAGGCTATAGTCCTCAGTGATCCTGTAGAACAAGAATCCTGTACTAAAAAGAAAGATTCAGTAAAAGTCCCATTATCCTTAGAAAAGTCAAATCCAGTAAATGTACCATAGTCCTTACAAAATTACAAGAGCATAGTCCATATGGAGTATTCCAAGAAAAGAAGTCCATAAAGAATATTCCATAGAACAGTCCATAGAAAATAGTCCATGCATAGTCCTTAGGGAAAAATCCCATAAGTCCATAGGTAATCCAGTATAGTAAAGGTTAGTCCCATGTGTCACGAATGACTGAAGGATCGGTCTTGAAAGACAATGTCCATAGTGAAAAAGTTCCTTTTTCAAGAGTAACTGGCAAGGGCTCATCGCACCTTCCCACGATGTCATCCAATCAGAGTTCGTTACTAGGCAAACAGTCTTGTTGCACCACATGACTTCTTTCCCATACACAGCAGATGTTATTTGGGTTATGGTGGTTTATCAAAGAGTCACAACAATTCCCATCTATCTAATCACACCGAGTCCTTTCTCAGGCTCTCAGAATAGCATTCCCTCTGCTCGCCTAGCAAACAACTTGTCAGCATAGCAAAGATACAAAGAAACAAGATGGAACCTCTCTGGCTCATTTCATAATTAGAAAACCCATATGCCTTAAAAATTTTAACTCAAAAACCCATCTCATCACAAGCACCCGGAAGATTAACAAAATTCTCAAACATTTTAAGTTTTAATTTTGATAACTGAATAAGATGAGATGCCATAATTAAGCAGTAACAAAATAGAGAAAGATATTAACTTGAACATAAAGTAATACATTTCAAATATGATTCTAAAATAGCCAAACAATTGATACATGAGAACTATTACAATTACAGTATTTACCATACATGAGAGAAAATTGCGTTAGGCACTTCTACTAGTCTGAAAAACAGAAGAACCAACATGTTAGTATAATTAATCAAATACATCACTCTGCATATGTTCAGATAATACTCCAGTCATCCAACAGTAAAATAATGAAACCAGGGTTAACATCATAATAACTTGTCAAACCAATATACTGATATGAAGTAATAATAGATAAAACACTCTATGTATGCTCAGGAACATTGTCATACCGAATATCAAGAAAATTAAACATCAGAGCTTTAACAATTCTATCCATTTTCTCCCCTTGCATCTGCACTAAACATTCGAGATAAACAGTGAGCAATTATAGCCTTCTTTCCAGGTAGATGTTCAACATCAAAATCATACTTTTGCAATCTGAAATACCACTGCATTAATCTTGGGCTTCGATGTCTCTGCTTCTCTAAGAATGTCAAAGCATTTTTGTCTGCTTGAATAACCACTTTCCGTGTACATACATATATTCTGAAAACATGAAGAGCCCACAAAATTGAATATGCATTTCCCTCCTTACAGTTATACTTTCTCTCTCTTTCCTTCAACTTTCTGGCCACATAAGCTAAGGGGTGTAAAAAATTAGTGTCATCTGGTTGAAGCAAAATCGCGCTCAAACCACGTTCTGAAAAAGCAGTTTGAATGATCATGGGTTTAGCAAAGTTAGCTGATTGCAAGATTGGTTCTGTTATAAGTAACATCTTTAAACACTCAAAAGACTGGTTGCATTCTCGTGTCCACTGCATTGCAACAGATCTTGCTTTCCTTATTAATATCTTTAGAGGTGACACCAAATCTCTGTAACCATTAATGCATCCTTGGAAATGGTCAACTAATCTTAAAAATACCAATATCTGTTCTCTTTCTGTAGGAACAGGCCAATCATTAATAGCTTTCACTTTAAAATACTCAGGTAGAGAACAATTTTTTCCAATCAAATATTTTAAATAGGACACCTTCCCATCAAACCAAACACAATGATCCATTTGCACTTTCAATCCTGTGCTCCTCAATCTGCAAAGTACCGTTTCTATATGTTTTACATGTAACATTGGATCAGGGCTGTGAATTACAAGGTTGTCTACATAGCCAATCACGTAATATAAATCACCAAACAATTCATCAACCAATTTCTGAAAAGTAACATAGGTATTTTTCATTCCAGGTGCTAGTTTTCTGAGTTGGTAAATTCCTTGAGGGCAAGTAAATGATGTATAAGGGCGATGTTCCTCTTTAATTAAAATCTGATAAAGCCCTCCTTTTATTCCAATGACAGAAATGTATTCAGCGTTTGCAACAATTTCTACCAACGTCTCAACATTGATTGTAGAAATTGTCTCAGTCTCCGTGAACTTATTTAACTGGCTAAAATCTAATTCCACTGTAGGATTAACATCCTGTTCGCCTTGACACATTGAAATAGTATTGAACACAGATGTTCTACATGGTTCAATCACTCCTTGTGAAATAAGACTTTCAACAGTTCCAGACACTAAATTGCCCTTAGTCCCTTCTAGGTCCATAGGAACAGAAACAGCAGTCAACCATCATTGACTGTAATAAAATGTTTCACCACGTTAGTTTCTCCCGGTGAATTCGAGAAGACGTTTTGGTGATTAGCTAACACAGACTCCAATATCTGTCCTGGGCTAAATTGATCAATGCCTTCCACGCCTTGGTCCAGAAATGCCACACCCCTGAATACCTGTATTGCTGAATTAGCTGTGCTATCAGGTTTGGTCACAAGAGGCCGCTGTTGCATCAAAGTTCCCTCGGGAGTACTCTGCATAGCCTCAGAAACAGTATCAGCATTCTCACCACTTCCTTGGAAAATAGGCTGTTGAAAATAAGTATGGTCCCAAACCTCTGCTTTTCTTTCTAAAGATCTTTCTGAGAAGTTTAACTGTGGTACTGGGCCAAAGTTTCCAGATATGATTTCAGTCTCTGGAGAAACATCAGTACTTTGTAATCCCAAAAAGTTAGCGCTTCCCCCTTCATTGGTTGTGTTAGAAACAGTCTCACAATCTGACAGGTTCAAATGCAGCTTTCTATCTTTAAGCAAGCTTACAGAATTAGCTCCACATTCACTTGTACTATTGAAACAATGTGAAAGTCCATGCTGCAAAACCGCTCCACTATCAACTACTATGGCACTTGGCAATGACTCTGAGAAAACATTCACTCCTCCAGCCTTCTCAGCAGACTGCTCCGGTACACTGAGTAGGCCATCCCCCTGGTAAATCTCATTACTCCCAAACTGCCATGAAGTACACGGGGTCCCTGCCAACCTAACAGTGTCTGGTTTCACTGTTCCCTCTGGGCTAAGAGAAGGGGGGTTGTTTGAGATCTGACATGCATCAAGATCTGCTGACACAAGTCCTGGCAAAGAATTAAGCTGAGTCTCCATATCATCATCTCGGTATTTCACTCCCCCTTGAACTGCTGTTGCTTCTAAGCTTTCAGTCACAGCAATTGCTTGAATGTTTTGGAAAATCCCTTGCTCTCTCTCTTCTGGCAAACCCATAGTCTCATCCCGAATTATTTCAGAGCTTCTCTCCTGTCCTGTGCTCTGAAAAAGAGCTGAGGGTGGTGCTGAGCTGCATTCGAATGCACTGAAGTTCTCTGGAGCACTGCAGTTTTCCCTTGCGTCGTCCGATGATAATTCCTCCACGGAAACAGCTCGGCGAAGCGATATCTCTTTCTCCTGCATTCCTTTCTCTGCGCGTGACTCCAGGGCCTGTGAATCCTTTGTTTGGACGGGTGATAAATTGCTGTCTCCTCTGGAATGCTCATTAGAATTCCACTGGGCCTCGTTAACTCTTTCCACGCAAGCATCTTGCATCTCAGGATCGCTCCCAATTGTCTGGAGCGTCTCATTGCAGTAATCCCCAAATGAACCCTGCTGAGCTTGGAAAAACCTTTGCATCAAGCCAGGTTTTGTGCTTAAAAAACGTTTTAAAAGTAAGTTTTCCTGGTACAGATGTTCTATAAACGAATCTCTTTCCCGAATTTTCTGTTTGGCTTGCTCGAAAAATCCCGAAGCCACTTCCAAGATTCTGTCCACAGTTGCCGACTGTTCTTGCTTCCCCATATTCTGCTGGCAATCTAGCCTAGGCTAGGTCAGCAATGAAAACAAAACAAAACTCCAAGAAAGAAAAAAAATAAAAATCTCCTCTGCACCTTCGACCAACTGCTGTCACTCTGTGATCCTAAGATCTGTGAGAGGACAGACAGATGCCAAAACCAAAATAAAATTTAAAATCTTCTCTGCACCTTCGACCAACTGCTGTCACTCTGCTATCCTAAGATAGGCGAGAGGACAAACAGCTGCCAAACCAAAATACTGAAAAATCCAAAAGGAAGAGAAAAGAAAACTGTGACCACTCTGTGAACCCTAAAGTTACAGAGATGATCAATGACTGAGCTGGGTGCAGATAGATATCCTAAGATCATAGGGCATGACTCTAGGCCAAGCCAGATGCAGCTAGGTACTCCTGACGGATCCTAAGATCGTAGTGGGAGACCCAGATCTAGGCTGGAACACGGCCAGGTCCTCCGGTAAATCCTAAGATTATAGGAGTACGCTTAGGCCAAAACAAGCTGAATGCAAGCCCCAGAACAAAGTAGCCAGAGTTATTTATGCAATCCTAAGATTGTGAAATGACCTGCTCAACTTGGGTGCTATTACAGAATGCAAGCACTCCAAAAATAAAGGACATGCATCTTAGAATTACTTCACTACAACGTTGTAACAACCTGCACATGCCTATTGATTAAATCCAATTGTTTCCTAACAGTTTGCTTGTCCCTCTGGGAATCTCTTTCTTAAAAGAGCACCCCAGATTCTAACACACATTACCACAGCCTGAAGATTTAACACCTCTCACCACAGCCTAATTGCTGGCAAACAGCGTTTCCTAGGAAGCTACTGTTCACACTCAGGGAAGCACTTAGCTCCTTGAAGCCTCAGTGTCCCACTGCAATCAAAACTTAGCTTGTGGATTAGAGTCACTCAAGCTGCTAGATAGAACAAAGATTGGTCATCCTGAGGTACTACAAAACCCAGCACATGGTCCATCGCGCAGCTGCCACCATGTGAACAAACACAAGTCCAAAAACACGTGTAAGCCTGGACAGAGAGCAATCAGGAGTTTGCACATGCTAAAATGGGCTGAATGAGTCCAAATTCAGCTAGCCATGATACAACACTCCTTCTCACAGGTCTGCCCACATAAGAACACCCTGGTACTCTCAGATATTATTATGAAAAGGTCAAGTGGGCTTTGTAGTCCTTAGACTTAACTTGCACCACTGACAGGACTCTAAGTAAGCTAGGCCGAGGCAGCACTCTCAGATGACCCTATGACAAGTGTACTGTTCAGGAAACCAATTGAGTTTTATAATCTTTATTTTATTAAAGAATAAGCATGTTACTAAGTATCAAAGCCAAATTAAACCAAAGCAAATAAACTAGCATTGTGCTGCTTAGTTACAAAGATGTAGTGAGGCAAAGAAAACATGAAAAATAGAAAAGTGTTCAAAAACCTTACAAAAACACAAAAAGCCATTAAAAAGAATAAAAACAGTTCCAGTCCAGGAAATCATTAGTAAAAACAAAATAATCCAAGTAGGTTATAAAAAGGCTATAGTCCTCAGTGATCCTGTAGAACAAGAATCCTGTACTAAAAAGAAAGATTCAGTAAAAGTCCCATTATCCTTAGAAAAGTCAAATCCAGTAAATGTACCATAGTCCTTACAAAATTACAAGAGCATAGTCCATATGGAGTATTCCAAGAAAAGAAGTCCATAAAGAATATTCCATAGAACAGTCCATAGAAAATAGTCCATGCATAGTCCTTAGGGAAAAATCCCATAAGTCCATAGGTAATCCAATATAGTAAAGGTTAGTCCCATGTGTCACGAATGACTGAAGGATCGGTCTTGAAAGACAATGTCCATAGTGAAAAAGTTCCTTTTTCAAGAGTAACTGGCAAGGGCTCATTGCACCTTCCCACGATGTCATCCAATCAGAGTTCGTTACTAGGCAAACAGTCCTGTTGCACCACATGACTTCTTTCCCATACACAGCAGATGTTATTTGGGTTACGGTGGTTTATCAAAGAGTCACAACAATTCCCATCTATCTAATCACACCGAGTCCTTTCTCAGGCTCTCAGAATAACATTCTCTCTGCTCGCCTAGAAAACAACTTGTCAGCATAGCAAAGATACAAAGAAACAAGATGGAACCTCTCTGGCTCATTTCATAATTAGAAAACCCATATGCCTTAAAAATTTTAACTCAAAAACCCATCTCATCACAACCATCACTGGCTAGAATTCTATTGGTTAGTTACACTGCCATAAGTGCAATGAGGTATAACATAGTAGCACATTAGTTAATGAGCTGCCTTTTGTGTTACTCATTGTGTATTGTGCAAGTAGCAGATTGATGGATATGAGAGGGACATGTTAACTACCAGCAATTTTCCTCTGTTATTTACATCATTGCACTTAAGCATTCATAACTAATCACTAGGCTTCTAGCAATGAGTTAAAGCAGACATTCTAATCCGTGTCAATGCATGTATAGGTCTTTATCAGTCATTGAGAAAAAAAAGTCATTAGCCTTATGAACTTAACCTCATGAAGTTCTCTGGGTTTGATTTTGTTGAGATAATAACAATCTTGCATGCTTTCTAACACCAGGTATCAGTGGGAGGGGGGATTTTAAGACCTCAAAGTATTTTTTTCTCGCCACTAATCTATTGATATAATTTTTTCCTACCTCTAGCTTGCCCTTCCCCTCTTCTTCTTTGTGTGTTTCATTTCCTTTGTTGGTCTACAGTATCTCCTTTCCTGACCTCTATGCATAAAGCATGGAGGGTCTCTCAGACTGTTTCCCCCCGTTTTTCTACTGACAGCTGCTGTAAGTAAAGCTATATCTTTTCTTTTTCACTTAAAATGCATCCAGAGTGATTTTTAACACAAAGTGCTGTGTGTGTGTGTGTTTAGTTGTTTAGTCATGTCCGACTCTTCGTGACCCCATGGACCAGAGCACGCCAGGCCCTCCTGTCTTCTACTGCCTCCCGGAGTTGTGTCAGGTTCATGTTGGTTGCTTCGCAGATACTGTCCAGCCATCTCATCCTCGGTCGTCCCCTTCTCCTCTTGCCGTCACACCTTCCTAACATCAGGGTTTTTTCCAAGGACTCTTTTCTTCTCATGAGATGGCCAAAGTACTGGAGCCTCAGCTTCAGGATCTGTCCTTCCAGTGAGCACTCAGGGTTGATTTCCTTTAGAACTGATAGATTTGTTCTCCTTGCAGTCAAGGAGATTCTCAAGAGCCTCCTCCAGCACCACAATTCAAAGGCATCAATTCTTCGGCGGTCTGCTTTCTTTATGGTCCAGCTCTCACTTCCATACATCATGACAGGAAAAACCATAGCTTTGACTATTCGGACTTTTGTTGGCAAGGTGATGTCTCTGCTTTTCAAGATGCTGTCAAGATTTGTCATCGCTTTCCTCCCAAGAAGAAGGCATCTTTTAATTTCAGGGCTGCTGTCTCCATCTGCAGTGATCATGGAGCCAAGGAAGATAAAATTTGACACTGCCTCCATATCTTCCCCTTCTATTTCCCAGGAGGTGATGGGACCAGTGGCCATGATCTTAGTTTTTTTGATGTTGAGTTTCAGACCGTTTTTTGCACTCTCCTCTTTCACTATCATTACAAGGTTCTTTAATTCCTCCTCACTTTCTGCCATCAGAGTGGTATCATCTGCATATCGGAGGTTGTTGATATTTCTTCCGGCAATCTTAATTCCGGCTTGGGTTTCTTCCAGTCCAGCCTTCCGCATGATGTATTCTGCATATAAGTTAAATAAGCTGGGGGACAGTATACAGCCTTGCCGTACTCCTTTCCCAATTTTGAACCACTCAGTTGTTCCATGACCAGTTCTGACTGTTGCTTCCTGTCCCACATATAGGTTTCTCAGGAGACAGATAAAGTGGTCAGGCACTCCCATTTCTTTAAGAACTTGCCATAGTTTGCTGTGGTCCACACAGTCAAAGGCTTTCGCATAGTCAATGAAGCAGAAGTAGATATTTTTCTGGAACTCTCTGGCTTTCTCCATAATCCAGCACAAGTTAGCAATTTGGTCTCGAGTTCCTCTGCCTCTTCGGAATCCAGCTTGTACTTCTGGGAGTTCTCGGTCCACATACTGCTGAAGCCTACCTTGGAGGATTTTGAGCATAACCTTGCTAGCGTGTGAAATGAGTGCAATTGTACGGTAGTTGGAGCATTCTTTGGCACTGCCTTTCTTTGGGATTGGGATGTAGACTGATCTTTTCCAATCCTCTGGCCACTGTTGAGTTTTCCAAACTTGCTGGCATATTGAATGTAGCACCTTAACAGCATCATCTTTCAAGATTTTAAATAGTTCAACTGGAATGCCATCACCTCCACTGGCCTTGTTGTTAGCCAGGCTTTCTAAGGCCCACTTGACTTCGCTCTCCAGGATGTCTGGCTCAAGGTCAGCAACTACATTGTCTGGGTTGTCCGGGATATCCAAATCTTTCTGATATAATTCCTCTGTGTATTCTTGCCACCTCTTCTTGACGTCTTCTGCTTCTGTTAGGTCCCTCCCATTTTTGTCTTTTATCATGTTCATCTTTGCGCAAAATGTTCCTCTAATATCTCCAATTTTCCTGAACAGATCTCTGGTCTTTCCTTTTCTGTTATCTTCCTCTATTTCTTTGCATTGTTCATTTAAGAAGGCCCTCTTGTCTCTCCTTGCTATTCTTTGGAAGTCTGCATTCAAGTTTCTGTAACTTTCCCTATCTCCCTTGCATTTTGCTTCCCTTCTCCTCTCTGCTATTTCTAAGGCCTCGTTGGACAGCCACTTTGCTTTCTTGCATTTCCTTTTCTTTGGGATGGTTTTCGTTGCTGCCTCCTGGACAATGTTACGAGCCTCTATCCAAAGTTCTTCAGGCACTCTGTCCACCAAATCTAGTTCCTTAAATCTGTTCTTTACTTCCACTGTGTATTCATAAGGGATTTGGTTTAGATTATACCTGAGTGGCCCAGTGGTTTTTCCTACTCTCTTCAGTCTAAGCTTGAATTTTGCTATGAGAAGCTGATGATCAGAACCGCAGTCAGCTCCAGGTCTTGTTTTTGCTGACTGTATAGAGCTTCTCCATCTTTGGCTGCAGAGAATATAATCAATCTGATTTTGATATTGCCCATCTGGTGATTTCCATGTATAGAGTCGCCTCTTGTGTTGTTGGAAAAGTGTTTGTGATGACCAGCTTATTCTATTTATTTATTTATTTATTTATTTATTTATTTATTTATTTATTTATTTAATTTATATGCCGCCCACACTACCCAAAGGTCTCTCTTGACAAAACTCTATTAGCCTTTGTCCTGCTTCGTTCTGAACTCCAAGGCCAAACTTTCCTGTTGTTCCTTTTATCTCTTGGCTCCCTACTTTAGCATTCCAGTCCCCTAGAATGAGAAGAACATCTTTATTTGGTGTCAGTTCTAGAAGGTGTTGTAAATCTTCATAGAATTGTTCAATTTCAGTCTCCTCAGCAATGCTGGTTGGTGCATAAACTTGGATTATTGTGATGTTGAATGGTCTGCCTTGGATTTGTATTGACATCATTCTATCATTTTTGAGATTGTATCCCATTACAGCTTTTCCCACTTTTTTGTTGACTATGAGGGCTACTCCATTCCTTCTACGGGATTCTTGCCCACAGTAGTAGATATGATAATCATCTGAGCTGAATTCGCCCATTCCTGTCCATTTTAGTTCACTGATGCCCAGAATGTCGATGTTTATTCTTGCCATCTCCTGTTTGACCACCTCCAGCTTCCCAAGGTTCATAGATCTTACATTCCAGGTTCCTATGCAGTATTTTTCTTTACAGCATTGGACTTTCCTTTCACTTCCAGGCACGTCCACAGCTGAGCGTCCTTTCGGCTTTGGCCCAACCACTTCATTAGCTCTGGAGCTACTTGTACTTGTCCTCCACTCTTCCCCAGTAGCATGTTGGACGCCTTCCGACCTGAGGGGCCCATCTTCCAGCGTCATATCTTTTAGCCTTTTGTTTCTGATCATGGGGCATTCTTGGCAAAGATACTGGAGTGGCTTGCCATTTCCTACTCCAGTCACTGTTAAGTGCTAGTCACTGTTAAAAATGGGTGGGCTACTGAGAGTTATTCTCTCACACTTTCTCTGTGCACTTGTTATTTGTACTTGATACTCTGCTAACTATGACATTAACCAAATTTTCCAATAGGTTTGGTAAGTATCTCATGTCTAGCTGCCTATCCCCAGGCAAAGTGGAGAATGCATTGAATGAGCATTGTTTAAGTCAAATTAGTCTGGGCCACCCCCAACATTGAACTTGGAAGACACCTTTTTTCCTTCATTCTACCCTTGTAGAATATCTTACATTTTCCTCCTTTAGTTGTAGCTTCAGTTCTAGTTACGATGATAACAATCACAGGAAGGGAGAAAGAAATGTCTTTTCACTGCATCTCTCCTTAGGCATGCCATGTGCAAATACATCTGTTACCCAGCTAAGTAGACCAGGATGATACATGCATTTGTAAAAAGGATGGTAGCATAGGAACAGCCCTGCTTGAATTATAGGGTAAAACTGAGATGGAGAGCTGTCCCTCTGGGGTTTCTTTTTGCTCAGAATCTTGTTTTCTTGACTCATTTTCTTTTTTACCATCAGGTCTTTTTGGGGTTGCATGACAACCCTTATGATATCCAGTGGAACATGGAGAAAATAGTACCACATTCCATGATGCATAAGGAAAAAGGAAAAGTATGAATGCTCCCACCCACACCCACCAAGTGCCAGGGGGCAGACACACACTGTATATCTATGGGCTCCAGATGAGAAGCTTGAAGCTTTTTCTGGGTCAGGCTAGGGACTGACTGTTCTGCTATCTGTACTGGATATCAGCATAGGCTTGAGTGTGACAGTGACTGTTGGGGAATTTGCCCTGTGCCACAAGTCCCTCCTCTCCCCAGGGGAGTAGGGAACTCTACCAGGACTCCTGTCCAAGAATCTCTCATGAAGGTCTGTTCAGATACACGTCCAAGAACAGGGCAAGCTCTGGCTCCCCTATCCTGCTCTAGCCTTGGGTCCTCAGTGTACATCCTGTCTTCCTCCCCCATATCTGCCACACCTGGACCTGCCATAGCCACTGCCTCCTCTCCTTCAGTCTCCGTCTCCTCCAGCTTTATTGTTCCCTGTTGGCTAATCATTCCAAATGCTAATTTCAAGTTGTGGGAGGAAGGGGCCTGCATCAGAAACTAACTGATTTTTGCCTGTTTAACATACTAACCAATCAAAAGAATTTGTAGTTTCCCGGGTTAAATAAGCTCCGCCCCTTGTCACTCCCCTTTTACCATGAGGTTAGAGAGACTCCATCATTTGTGATCCAGATCCTTTTACGCCTTCCATGATGATAGACCTCCAGGCAGGATCTCTGAAGCCCAGAGATCCTCCCAGCCACATGGGCTGAAGAAAAGAAACCTTTACCTTTACTATACTTTCCTTCTGTATCAAGTTGAAAACTACTGAATGCCTGTTTCATGTGAGTTGAATATACAAAACCTTTTTACACTTAAAAAACCTTTTTATACCTCCTGAGTGTTTGAACAAAAGTGCTAGGCTTTGGTGAGGTGGATAAAACAAGGGAAGTTCCAGCGAAGTTAGCTGGCCTTCCACTGCACATCTTATTGGAACTTAAACAAGTTCCCAGAACTCTCAACGTCCCCAACTTCTGGCAGAGACCAGACCCTGCCTCAATCCCAGGTGCTCTTTGTCACTGCTGTTGGCTTCCTTCCTCCCACAGACATGCTGACTGGCCTCAGTGCCTGCCAGAGGCCAAATAACCCCAATGTCTGGCAGACCTTTCAGGGCTGCTGTCCCCTCACATGAAATGCTACCATAATTCAGTCCATTCATTTTTCAGATATTTATGAGAAAGAAAGAGGGGTGTTTTACTTGTCCTTTCTTTTCCTTTCTTCACATTTATAGCATATACCTTGCAAAACAATCAATTGCTTGTTTGACTTTGCTTTGTCTGTATTACTCTGTAAACCACCATATAGTTGATAGTGCACAATAAGTAATAAAATAAATTGTTGTCAGCTACTCAGCAAAAAAAGTTCTAATTAGGAAATGATAATAAGATGGCTACAGAGAAAAGACAACAGAAATATGTGCTAGTGGCCCCTAATGATGAAATGTAGAAGGCAAATTAGACTTACACATCAATTAAGCCCATTAATATCACAACAATCTACTGTGCCTTCTAGCCTATAGAAAATCAAATTGAAAGGATCACAGGGACATGTTCAAAAGCTTTATATGCTTACTCAGAAGGCCAAGGAGGAGAAAAAAAATGGTCAAAAGAGAAGTTAATTTAATGAATTGCAGATGTTTTTCTGAAGATAAACCAAGGCAGTATTTAAGGGGCAATATATTCTTATATGTGTGTTTTAATTGTTTCCCAGAGAGCAGAAAATTTGTGGAGAGGGCAGATAATAAAAGGACTTTAATTGAACTAGATCAGTCTTTTTAAAGCTTCCACTCCTCTATACTTACCTTTTCATACAACATTCTTTAATTTGAATAATAATTGAGTGCTGACAAATCAGTTCTCACCTTTTCCACATTTTTCTAGGTATAAAGTACTCAGAAGTGGTTTATTGTTCCCAGTGCAATTTGCCAAGGACTACTTAGGCTGGCTCTTATCCTGAGAGGCGCAGTGGGAATCGAACTTCCAACCCCTGGCTCCAGAACTCACTGAGCTATCCAGCTAACCCAGCTCACATGCTGATATATTTCATTTAGGTGCTTTATTCACCAAAAATGGTGGAACATCATAAAAGTATATGTACACACACAATAAGAAAAAGAGGATTTCTTGTTCTCTCCAGATTCTTAATAAAAAAAATAAGGTGCAGTCAAGTTGAAACTTCCATATCTTTCACTTAATTCTCTGAAAAAGGAATAACTATGGTTGCTCTCCCCCCCCACACACACACACCTTATCACCTGTGCAGGCAGTTTGCAATTTCAACTCTGATTTAAGAGTGTTTTGAAACAATCTGCGTATTCAGGCTTATGATATAACCTGAAAGAGCAACTGCATGTTATCTTATTTGTATGCTACCCTTCAATAAGCAACACTTCATTTAATTTAATATCGGAACATATTACTTGTGTGTTTTCCAACTTTGTTATGAAAGTAATAACTATTTTATTTCTACAGAACCCACATGCCAATTGATGCTTGAGGCAATTTACATTAACACACCACATTAAATTTTCAGGCCACTCTTAACAAGGGAGAAGTGGAAGGAAAAAATGGTGGCGAGAGATATGACTATGGCAACCAAACAAGGGAATTAAGAAATAGGAAAGCTTTGTAATATATCTACCCTAAGCCCATATAAAAACCACCCTCTCATATTCACATACTCCTTCAACCCTATTTCACTGGTAGGCATCCTTCAGTCTCAAGAGACTATGGTAACATGCTCTGAATAGAGATCTTGGAACAGTGTCAAGGCCATCAAGTCCAACCCCTGCTCAATGCAGGAATACAATCAAAGCATATCTGCCAGGTGATTATCTAAGTTTTTCTTGAATACCTCCAGTGTTGGAGCACTCACCAGCTCCCAAGGTAACTTGTTCCACTGTTTTTTATTTATTTATTTATTTTTAAACTACTAGGAATAGGGTAGGGAATACAAAAGGTAAAAGGAAGTGGGGGAGGGGAGAGGATTTGGAAGATAGGAGAACACAAAGTATACAATCATCCAATCTGTTCATATTTCAATTAAAAAATCAACTTTTTACTTTTTTAAAACTATTTGATTACCCTCCAGCTATCAACTTACAGTTATGTTTTAATTTAAATCTAAGTTACTCCAACACTATCAGGAAACCGAGACCATTTGTAAAATATATCCCCTCTTTCAATTTCCTTCTGCCTTGCACAGTCATTCAGCACGCCTGAAAAAGTATCCATTTCTCTCACTTCCCATATTTTCTCAGTATGCTCCTCTTCTTTCCGTGGCTCTGTTTCCTTCCAACTTTTGGAAGAGAAGGATGAATCCAAGACAGTAATCCAATTTTTAACATCACATTTTCTGACTGTGGTAGCTAAATAGCTCACTGGGTAACTCTTTATCCCACCTATGTTACCTGGCATCACACTCAATAAAAGCAGTTCTGGAGTTAGTACAGTTTCATTTAACTGTTGTTTAACATCTGATAACTTCTCTTTCATCAGATCTTCCATCTGGCTGAAACACTCATTTACCTGCTGAAATCCTGTTATTATTATCTTTTGCATGGTAACCTGCCATTCTTTATATGATTTTTGTGCCCCTATTCCCAAATTTTGAGTTTGGGTAGACAAAGTTTGATATTTGTCTGCCCAAACATTTGATATTTTAATTTTTTGGAGGCCATTTCAATCTTTCCAATGAGTAGGGTCTGTATAAATAATACTATATCCTTAACCAAAATGGCCAACCCTCTAATATCTTTCTGAAGTTTCTTCTATTTTATCAACAAACACTATTTTATCACAATCATGAACCTCCCCTAGGTATTTCCTCCCATCCTTACACAGATATTATAGTATATAAATCAACCTTTAGCCCAACAATTAAAAAAAAAAATCCAGACTAAACAGCAGACCCAGGAAGCCAGTCTTTCCAGTAGATATCCTTATAATCTGTCAAACTCCAGTCTTGGTTTTCCTAGCTCCTCCGTCTAGTCAGTTGCATCATCTCGCTGATGATTCACAGTCCATTTTCTTGCTTCCAAAAGCTTATTCGTCCTTCTCCAAAAACCCAGCAGGGTTCTGTTATCAAAGTCCCATCTGTCAAACTCTAGTCTTGGTTTTCCTAGCTCCTCAGTCTATCCGGCTATGTTGTCTCACAATCCATTTCCTTGCTTCCAAAAGCTTATTCCTCCTTCTCTGAAAACCCAGCAAGATTCTGTTATAAAAGTCCCACACAGTCTAGGGAAAAAGATCCAGGCTAAACAGCATTCACAAAATTTGAGTTTCTTAAAGCCTGTCCAGTGGTATTTCACTCTGGGATTTTTTTCCAGAAACAAAAGATTTTTCTGTCTCACTGTCTCTCTTTCAGCCTCGAACCAGCCTGCTGTTTAAGAATCAGTTTCGTTTTTGAAGAAGTAGGCTGGTAAGCAAAACTCGCTGCTCCTTATCTTCTTTCAGTCAAGTATTTTCATTCTAATTTCTTTTTCATTTTAATGGGGTTGTTCATAAATCAAAGGCTTCAACTTACTTTGTTATTGTATCTTTTCAACGCCATATTGCTTGTTCTCTCCTCCTCAAGGAGTGGGGGTGGGGTTACTCACAGCTATGTGCCAAAATGCCTCCTGCATTCAATCTGTGCTCGAGTGAATTTTCAGAGGGAAGAAATACCAGGTTGCTGCCCAGTCTTCTTCCTTGTGTTGCTCACCAACTGTTTCAGAGAGACTTCTCCTGGTCTCCCCTTCGATTCCCCATTTCTAGGGGTTCCCGAGACTGGGAGTTTCCAGCTTTTCCCAGGAGCTGTTCCCGGAAGCTGCTAACAGCACCGCAATGAAACTCCACCTCTTAACTTATTCCACTGTTGTACTGCTCTAACAGTTAGGCAGTTTTTCCTGGTATTCAAAGCTGAATAAGAGAACAAAGAAAAAGAATGGGCCAGAATACAAAAAGCTCTATCTAAATGAGTCTTACTCTTTGCTCTACAGTTCCACAAAATGGCTATCAGGATGACTTTAAGGGGATTTATATCCCACACAGTGGTGTCAGAGTGAGCCTCCATAGTGCTTCAGTAGTTGAAGTATTGAGGGGAATGCTTGGGTTTCAGATATTACTCATTTCCTGTTTTGGTGGCAGCAGTTCAGTGTAGTATACTTTTGAATAAATTACTTTCCTTTATTCAAATTACTGACCATCTTTTTAACATTATGAATGCTGGATACAATATAAAAGATCATTCATGAAGTTCCTCCACTTTTGGATTAAACAGTGAATCTTGCTGCACCCTATTGTTGTTTAGTTGTTAAGTCATGTCCGACTCTTCATGACCCCATGAACCGGAGCACACCAGGCTCTCCTGTCTTCCACTGCCTCCTGGGGTTGGGTCAAATTCATGTTGGTAGCTTCAGTGACACTGTCCAACCATCTCATCCTCTGTCGTCCCCTTCTCTTGCCTTCACACTTTCCCAACATCAGGGACTTTTCCAAGGAGTCTGATCATGAGATGGCCAAAGTATTGGAGCCTCAGCTTCCTACTTCTATATTTTAAAAAGCAAATGAAATGAATCAGCAGCTGCTGTAGTTTGTGCAGTTGACATTCTTTGTGTCACTGCATTATGTGGTGCAAAACTATTTTTTAAATTGTGAAAACTATGTTTAAGATTTATTTAAAATATTTTTACCCTGTCTTTCACCGTATACATCCAGGCCTTCCCTCCAATCAATTCCTGAATCCTTTTCTAATTTTCCTTATATTCCTTTTTGTCTGCTGTGATTGTAATTATTATTTTACGTTTATGCACATTTTGTATTTTAATTGTATTTTATTCTTATTATATACTTGAAGCCGCCTAGAGTGGTCTTATAGTCCAGATAGGCGGGATATAAATCAAATAAATAATAATAAATAAATAATAATAGTAAGACGACCCAAACTGCCCAGAGTAGACCTTTGGTGTAGATGGGTGGGATAGAAATCAACTAACTAACTAACTAACTAACTAACTAACTAACTAACTAACTAACTAACTAACTAACTAACTAACTAACTAACTAACTAACTAAATAAATAAATAAACAAACAAACAAACAAACAAACAAACAAACAAACAAATAAATACAAAGCAGCTCACACCTTTAAAAGACCATATTTAAACTGAAAACCAGTAAGTATACAAATACTAAAAAGGATGAAACAATACCATGTAAAAAATGGTAAACCTCAGGAACACCAAAAGCCTATTCAAAGAAGGCACAACAGTCATTTAATAAACCCAACCATGCAGCCAATCATTCAGGGAAAGCTTGCTTGAAGAGAAAAGTCTTCGTCTGCTTGTGTAAAAACAGTAAAGATGGGGTCAACCTGGCCTCCTGTGGGAGGGAGTTCCAAAGTCTGGGAGCAGCAACAGAGAAGGCACTCCTCCATGTCCCCACCAAACACACCTGTAAAAATGGCAGGACTGAGATAAAAGCCTCTCCTGATGATATTAACACCAGGGCAGGCTCAAAAAAGGGACATGGTCCTTAGGATACCTTGGATCCAAACTATGTAAAGCTTTATAGGTTAGAACCAGCACTTTGAAATGTGCTCAGAAATGGATTGATGTAATTGCACGATCCCTGTGACCAGCCCCAATTAGCAATCTGGCTGCTGCCTTTTGTACTCATTGAAGTTTCTGAACACATTACACAGGAAGCCAGAATTGGAAAACTCTGATCAAGGCTGCCACAGATTATTTCATCATTTTGCAGGTGGGGAGAAATTTTTGTGATTTCTCATTTTTTTCATTTGAGGCAAATAAGGATTTATTTCCTAATAAGGGAAGGAAATAGCTTTGGAGTTGCCTATTGACTGTTAACTCCCAGAAAGTAGCAGATGGTGCAGACATACAGATTGTCACCTGGTCAGTCTTCCTAACCATAACAAAATGTGTTATTTCTCTTTAAAATACTGCAGGGACACGTATGTCCCATTTTTCAAATCTGTAACTGCCTTGTAGACCTGTTCCAGTTTTTCAAAGAGAGCTCTTTCAGACCTAAAAAGAAATATGGGTGCAATAACATTCAAATGAATATTTATACTTGCTGAAAGTTTCTGAAAATATGATTATCTATTTTAAGACTGAATATATTGGGAGGTGGGGAGGATGTAGAGTATGGTGATGTCCGTGAACCTTGCTAAGCCATATGCTTCTCAGTTCCTACCCTTGTCCTATATATGTATAGTCTTGACTCCACCATAGTAGCTTACTAAACTAGAGCAGGGGTTGGGAGTTTGGTTCCCACCGTGATTTGTAGTAGAACAGCTAGCCTGTGTGGCCTTGGGCAAACCACACAGTCTCAGAAGAAAAAGATGGTAAACTACTTACTTTCTAGCTAGAACACTCTGAAAAGGTTGCCATATATTGCTATCAACCAGACAGTACATAATTATTATTATTATGCCAGAATTAATATTGTAAGCCTTGCTGTCCATTTCTACATATGAGTCACCACTCAGTCTGACACATGCTTGTCCTGACCAGAAATAGCTACAAGTCTGTTCTAATTTAAAAAACCAAATATTGCTTTAGAATCATCCACAGAAACAGTTGCCTGCTACCTCACAAATGGGGATATCAGTGGTAGCCTGCTTTCCGCTGCACATACCTCCACCCTTTTTCTCTACCTATTTTCATCAGAATTTCTGCAGGTTGGTATATTCACCTGACAGTCCTTTCAGAGATCAAACAGGTGAATTCTCCTGAGTAATCAAAAGGCAGACAGGAGATCAGGAAAGGAGATGGCATCAGCCAGCTCAGGAGGAGGGGGGAAAGGAGAGATAGCAATTATGTATATTCTGTAAGCCATCGTTTGTATTGCACACAGAAAGAAAATTGGAGGGGCTATTTTGGTTCTCTTAAAATATGCAAGCAAAGGAAAGCAAATAGAGAGGGCAGGCAGATATTGATTGCCAGACAGCACTTTGCTGGATTTGGAGATTACCAGAATGTGCCTGCACTGCTTGATAGGAGGCTGTGAGCTGAGAACAGCTCAAAAATTGATGATCTACAAACAAAAGGACTGGAGAGGCTTGAGACAGGGTGGACTGAAAAACAACTGAGTAATCCCTGAAAAAGTTGTAAGACTGTGAAATGTGACAGAGACTTTGTGAGAAGTTTGAACATCTTAATTGAAGGCTCCTCCTCCCTCCGTGTGATTAATTGTAATGACTAATGAAGTGGGTTCAGAAGTCATTCAATGTGCCTTATGAAAGTCCTGTTCCTGATTCCAGATGTAGAAGTAAAATTGCTCTCACCTAGCTTTGAAACACAATCCTGTATTGTTACTGATACTGGACCAAATAATATTCTTAAAGAATACTGGAATGGTTCTAAACCAAAAGGGGATGATCCATTAAAGAAACTGGGTGTTTGAACAAACAAGCCCTCAGAGTTCAACATCTTCTACCAAAGGAGAAGTCCTGTGTGCCTTTCCTAACAATTTTTTGCAGAACCATGAAGTTCAGATCATTACTGGTGACTTTTGGCAGTAGCTTCAGGTGTTGTCTATCACTCTGCTGTTGCTTTATTCTTTCTTAATTTTTTTTACTCCTTAGATTGGGAATAGACAATTCAATGCATTCTGTGCCTATCTAAACCATTCGCTCCCATTCCAGGCTTGCTACTACAGTCCCCAGGTCTCAGGGCATCATCTGGAGTCTAAGGGAATGGCTACACTTCACCAGTTCTCTAGGTAGGGAACAAATCTCAGTATGAGCATAGCTACAGTAGAAGAGGAAAAGTTTGATTTGTAAGCAAATGGGACAGGGGTGCAAAATTCCTCATAGGCTAGCAGTGTGCTTTCCGTAAGCTTCAGCAGTAGTGTAGAGCTTAACACCCCATGTGTCAAAAAGTTCTGATCTATTACCAAAAGGAACTGGTTTTGAATCTGATTTCACACATTTTATATTAATTTTTTTAAAGTTCTCTACATGATTCACAAGGAAGCTTGGATTACCCCCACCCCCACCCCGGAAAGCATGTATTTTTTGTTGTTTGAAAGTTGGGAAAAGAGTCATTTAATTTAACTCATTTGTAAAGATCAATTTAATGTGAATTGTTTTGGCATGTGAGAAAATCTCAATTGTGTTGGGGGGATTGCCACTCCCACTATTCACTGGTTCCCTTTCCTTTTCCACTAGGCTGTGTGGTGCACTAAGTCTCCTTAAGGAGTGCCTGGCATTCGGTCAGAGAGTTCAACAGGCCGTTTACCTACCACCTTTGCACTAGGGCAAGTCCCAAGACCTCAGCAGTGCATAGCGTAAGCCCTTTGAACAAGTCTGACCTTAAAAGAACTTTTACTCAGTACTTTGCATGTACAGACACATGGGCTTTGTGATTCCTTAGAACTCACAATGGCTCAGTTAGGTAGGACTCTTAAAGATAGCTAGTTTGTGGCCCTCTCCACATCCTGGATTTAGCCAGACCCTGCTGTTCAAGGGACTAGTCCTTTTGTAGAATTTTTATGGTTAATTTTTATTAGAAAAATAGAGTTTCATAGAATCAATTTATATTTCACAAGCTTTAGCATAAAGAACATATTCAAAGATCATTACAGCTAAATAAAATAACTATTTCCCATTAAAATAATAAACACTACAAAGCTGGGCTGAGGTGGACTATAGTGGGCTAGCCCCACCTCCTTCTTTCTCTTTACTTACATCCTCTCTCAATCAAGTTCCTTTCTCTCCCATCATCATAGAATTGAAATCCAGAACAAACAAAAAAAGAACAACCACCTTCACATAATCCATCGTCCATTTTCTACCTTCCCAAACTCCTCACTTCATATAATTATTTTTAAAGTTTGTATAATTTACCTGGCTTGTATTACTTTAATATTTGTTTCCATTTACTAGAGTTAATGGTTATTTTTCAATTAAATAGTCTTTGTATCATTCAATGTTCTGTTATGTTTTGACGACAAAAGGTGATGATTAATTCAGACAACTGTATGAGTTGTTTTTTCTAAACTAAAACATCAGTATTCAGATTTAATTGCAGTGTTGGCACTTAGGAAGAAATCATTTGGTTTTGTGCACTCGGGCTCAAAGTTACCAGGTGGGGAAATAGATTCATTTTGTTCATAATTGATTATGCCACCAGATAGCCAGAAGCTGTTCCTTTGTGAAATATTGAAACCGGGCCAGTGGCAGATGCATTATAGAATTATATGTGTCGCATGGGTTTTGCTTCTGAGATAGTTACTGATTTGGGGACCTCATTTACATCCAAATTATTGAAAAGTTTGTGGCAAGTCTGTGGAATCACTCACATCACATCATCCCCTTATCATCCCCAGACTAATGTATTGGTTGAGAAATTTAATGGGACCCTAATGCGTATGATTTGAGCTTATACCACTGAAAATCCAAATGACTGGGATCATAAATGGCAACTCTTACTGTTTGCTTATAGATCTGTATCCCAGGAAAGTACACGATTTAGTCCTTTCAAACTATTATGTGGAAGGAAAGTTCAGGGACCCCTAGATCTACTCTGGCAAAACTGGGAAGAATATAGGGAGGGAGATCCCAAGTCAGTGATCAAATATATAGATACACCGATGAACTCTTTGCAGCAGTCTCTTGAGTTAGCAGCTAAAAACTTAAAGAGCCATCAAGAAAAGCAAAAGCACTGGTATGATAAGAGGGCCAGGGAAAGAACATTCAATCCTGGAGATGTAATGCTAAGGCTGAAACCTTTAAAAGGGAATAAACTCCAATTAAATTGGGCAAGTCCATTTAGAGTAGTCTCTAAAATGAGTGAAATGAATTATGTAACTCAGGAGGAGGGAAACGAAGGCAGAAGAGTGGTACATGTAAATATGATTAAATCTTATTATAGGAAAGAATATTTTGTCTTATATGCCATTAAAGAAGTGCCCAGGGAAAAACCTAAATTATGGTATTATGTACCCCAGTATAACCCTGAGGAAGGGTGTAGGGCATAAAGTCCTCTGGACGGCTGACTGTGTGGAAGCCTTTGGCCAGATTGAAGACAGCGTTGATTACCGGTCCTGTCCTAAGAGCTCCAGACTTCCAGAGAGAGTTCACAATCTTCACGGATGCATCTGCCATCAGGCTGGGAACTGAGCTGAGCCAAGCAGATGACAACAGAAATCATCATCTGGTAACCTATCTCAGTAAGAAACTGCAGGCGGGCAAGAGGCATTTGTCAGTTAAGCAATTAGAGGGAGTTAGAGGGGAAGTTAGAAGGCGAGAAGGTGAAAGAGAGAGAGTGTGGAGGAGACAAATTGAATAGTCAAGATAGATAGAGAACTAGAGAACTAGAGAGAACTGATATTATTGATAAGTTGATTAAAGTGAATAAATCAATAAAGCAAATGGAGAATTGAACATGTAACCAAATATAAGAAGTTTTAATGAGTGATTCTATACAATGATTACAAAGAACATCTGTGATTCAAACTCAGTCTAAATAAATAATTTATGTTGGCAGCAAGTGTCTGATTCAAATATTGGGCAAGCACGGATAAGGAATATCCACTGGGGGCAGTGAATGAAAGCTAAAACGTTGCCAGATTGAACCTTGGTTTGGGGAAAACAAACAGGGAACACTGGGTGGAAAATCACATTGCCCTTCCAAATCTTTTCAGCTGTGGCCAGTAGCAGATGATCTCCCAATGGTAGTGACTGGTCTCCTTCAGGGAGGACACACTTTGCCAGTAAATTGTATCCTGCATCTGCCATCACTGGATTCCCTACTTCCCTTATTTCTGCCACCCCACTAATGTGCTGTACGTAAACCAGATTTGGGGCTGCACTCATACTGACCCCTGTGTGTGAGAGAGTTCCTGTCACTGCTGCCTGCTGAGGCAAGGCCAAAGGGACCAGCACCATGTGGCTCCTGGTACCTCATGGCCAAACACTCACAGACTGTGTGATGCTTGGTATAATGTACCCTCACCTGACTGTGACCCTCCTGGCAGCACCGAAAGTGCACTGGTGGATGCTGGTTCCTCCTATGCGACTGTGCAAGATCTAGTGTCTACTGATGCCATGCTGAACTGCCATGACCTCAGGAGATGTATCAGTCTGTGCTTCTGTGTCATTTGCCTGCATATGGGTGCTGGATGATGCAATCCCTGGCCTGCTCCACTGCTGGTCTATGTCCCATGCTACTCTTTGCTGAGTCACAGGAGTACTGACCACTGAGGATGCACTTGACGGACTGGATTGCTCTCCCTCTAAAAGAGCAATATAGGAGAGCAATGAGATCACCCATTCTCTTAAGCTCAGCTATTTTATGTAATTTGTACCTCCGCACAGCTGGCACACCATCATCGTCCCTCATCTGTGCTCTTTCCCTCTCTAGCATACTTAATTGTCCTATAGTCAGGCCATTCCTCATCATCTGATGAGGAAATGGCTGGAGGTGAGCATGGGGGGGCTTGCATGTAGCAGGCTGTTTCCCTTTTTCCCTCCTTGATTCTTCTTAGGACACACGCTGCTATCTATCTTGACCCTATTTCGTAGCTATTAATCTTATTTTATTACTATTATTGTTACAAATGATATTCTATAATTTTTTATTTTTATTTAAATTAATTAATAATCAACCAACCAATCAATAAGTCAATCAATCAATTAAACAATTTTTAATTCTAATTCCCCCTTTTTAATATATATAAAAGTGTATATTGCTGCAACTGCCCCCTCAGAACACCCAGAGCCCTCCCTGGGCTTCCTCAGGGTGTGTGTGCCAGGCAGAGCCCTTTTCTCATCCTTTGTGCTCCCCTGTCAACCCCTTTTTTTCCTTTGTTCTCAGGCAATGCCCTTATAGATAAATTTGTAAAACAATAATTATTATTTAGCCAAGCAAGTCTCCGTTCCATTTTTTTGTTTTTTGTTTTTTATATAAAACAAACTGGGTGAGAGAAGCCTGCAAAGGCTCTCCCTGCACCCAGCCAATTCTTCCTAACCACAGGGCTGAGCCAATGCCCAGCCCTAAGCAACTCTTCTCCACGCGGGCCACATGATCAAAATCGAAACCGCTGTGGTTTGCATGCGCCACCTTCCTTCCAACTTGCAAGCCAATGAAGAGGGTGACGCAGGGCTGGGCAGCCTTTTAAAGGCTTCTGTTCCTGCCCGCTCACCCAAAGAATTGTGATGCCTCATCTCTTCCAGCTGGGCAGGCAAAGCAGCACCACCTCACAGAGAGGCCGATGTAGCCAAGTGCACTGTGTATTATGGTTTGAGGATGAAGTCCAGATCTCCAAATACCCCTACTGTGATGGTGTTGATACTAGAATGGGTCTACATAAGTTTCTTGATTTTTGGATTTTAGATAGCTGATTGAGGTTCTTTGAAGTGTGTTAGTCAGGATTTGTTCATGTATGTTTTCAGGGATGTTTTTCATAGTTTTGTAATTCCTTTTGATATTTGGCAGTTAGGTCTGTAGTTAGGAGATGATAACATTTAGAGTTGGATGTTTCTCAGCTTCCTGTGTGCAGTTCAATGTATCCATGACAACCACAGTGCCACCCTTATCTGCCTCTTTGATTACTGTGGTGGAATTATTTTTGAAGCTGTCTATAGCATTGTGCTCTATCCGGGTGAGATTGTACAGTAAATCATGTCCCTTGTTGATTATCTCAACCTGGATGCAATGGAAAAAGAACTCAATATAAAAGCCCAGTTCTTTTTTTTCTGATCTTCTGGAGGAGTCCACTTAGAGTTCTTCTTTCTGTGATGCTGGGAGGAAGATGGATGTAGGTTAATATATAATTTCTCCTCACGTTGTTGAGGCACATACTCCTTCTGTTGTGTAGAGTGGGTTTCAGTTAATTTGTTTTCACTCATTATCAAAGCTGTGGAAATATTATTTGAGCAGTAGTCTGTAGAAAAAAGGCTTCTGGGTCGCCACAGAGCTGTATTATCTGTGTGGGTTTAGTCGGACAAAACAATCTTTGATGTTATTTTTTCAAGTTCATGGTGTTCTTGTTGTGAGGCAAGAGACCCTGTAGTAGATTAGATAGCTTTCTTTTTATTCAGGGAAGAAAGGTGTGCTTCATAGATTTTTTGTTCTTGTGGAAGGAAATACTTCTGCACTATTCAATGCAGAGGGCTAGTTCTTTATGGGTAGTTCAATATGAGCCTGGATTTTCCTTTGTTTGCTGCATATGATGCGGATTAGTAGTTTTTGGGAGAGAGTGTTGTATAATTTCTCACTGTGGTCAGTGGGCTATGTGGATTGTACAGGGGTTTTCACTGTAGGTCCTTTGGGGATGCAGTCTTCATGAGGAAGATAATGTCTATTTGCATCCGCGCAAGTTTCCCCATGAGATTCAGTGATCTCCACTCCATCAGACTAAATCCACATATTGGACCTTCCATCTATAGCCTGGGATTAATTTAGCAACCAATCCTTGTCACTGAACAATGCTTCCAGGGAGGGGAACTGAATAGGGAGGGGTCTTATAGGTTATAGTTGTGATGTATTGCACTACCAATAGAAACAGTCCCTTTGTTTGGGGGCCATGATTAAATGTATAAATATTTATCATGTAGTTCTACTCTTATGTCTGAGGCAGTGGATTTGTCCATGAAAGCTCATAGTAAAATATAGTAGTTAGTCTTTAAGGTGCCACAAAGTTTTTCTTCTTTAGTTCTCTTTAGTTTTTGCCTGATGACCAGAAATTTAATTTTCAATTTATCTCCTTTAAAAAAAAAAAGGGACTCTATTCCTCAGTTTAATTTGCCAGTGATTATTAGATGTATTTTTACAAAATGTGTTTTTAAGAAATCAGTCAATTTCCTTTCACACAAGATGAGAACAATAAAAATTCATATGACTGCACATGAAAGTTATGGGCACTGTTACATGCAGTTTGGAGCATAAAGAAAAAAAATACAGCCAGGTGCCCTGTTGTCCTTGATGAACAAGATGATCTGCAATTTCAGTAGAGAGAGAGACTGTGTCCCTCTTCACAAGTTATGTATAATTACTTAGTAACTGAAATCTGTTGGGAAAAATATTAAGGCTGCAAGACACTGAGATAAGCGGTTCAAATATATTTTATCTAAATCTCTTAGGGAAGGGTAAACAGGAGTCCCTACGAAATAAACATAACACTAAAAGTATATTACATACCAAAGTAATTGAACAGAGTAAGCAACGGCAGTTAAGGTAACGCCAACAGGCAAACACAAAAGCTTCTGCCTCACTCTGTAGCTTCGCACCATCAAGATAGAGGGTGTGAAAGATGGTAAAACAGACTAGATTTTATAAGCCTAATTAATCACAGGAAACACATGAGGTTCTTTCAGTGTTAACCCTTGTGGCATTCAGCTCTGTTCTCACCTGTCTGTCATAGCTGGGCAGGAAAACCTTAGCCAATGAGAGGACGGAGGGTGGTGCAGAAGTGGGAGGAGCTCGGTTATATAAGGTGTGTGTGATGTATGAAGTCAGATCAGTTTGAGAGATTGAGTTTGGAAGATGAGAGTTTAGAGAGATTGATAGTGAGAGTGAGAAAGAGCCTGTCAGGGAGGGAAAAGTCTGTGTGAGCTAGTGTCTGAGAAACAGTGATTGACTAATTGGTTTTATACCTGTGATTCACCCTTTTATTTTTGTACAATCAATAAACACTTTATTTGTTTTGAAAGTAACACTTGTCCTTTTTAATTTAAAGGATAGGTTGGTGGCAGCAGTTTTGGCTGAAAGGTAGTGAGCACTCTTAGAGGCCTGGATGGGTAAAGGCTTGAGAGTGGCCCGCTACATATAAATTGGTGTCCAGTGTGTGGGATACGTGTAATCCAGTGAAGCCTTGTACTGGAAAGGTGCCCAGAGCAGGGTATTTTAGTCAGGGAAGTCTGAGTGGACGTGTGGGTAACCTTCTAGGACTTGTCTCACGGGGAGAAAGTCTAGTAGAAGGGTGCTGAAGCTCAGATTGGGGACTAAGATAGGGAGGCTCTGTGGAAACCATTTCTGGGAGGTGAGTTGGCTAAGGCAGAAATCTGTGGCTGTTTGGCTAGCTGGTCCTGGGTTCAAGGGAGAACTTTGAGGGGACAAAAGCGGAGCCAAGGGCAGATAAGCTGAGGGGACTCAAGACAGCTAAACCTAGAACAGGTAAAGCTGTGGCCTGGAGTGATTTTGTTGCCTGAGGCAGAGAGAGAAGTTCTGTCTGTGGCGGGAGGCCTAGCTGGGGGCAGAGGCCTAGACACTGTAGCTAAATTACCAGTGCTGGCGAAGCAGCAACTTTATAACACAGACACTCACTGACAGAAGGAAAAATGTGTTCTTTTTAAATCGAGGCTTGTAAGTTGGATCAGAAGCCTGAGGAAAGGAAAATGCCTTTGACTAGGGGAAAGAAAACTGAGCAGGTGCCTTGTGTAATGGCAGCTGGGTCAGATGAGGAAAATGGGGATTTTGAGGAAAGATTTACCTCAGATCAGGAGGGAGAGTCCTCAAGGGAAGACCCATTAGAGTTCAGAAAATGGAGATTTGAGCTGGAGATGAAGGCCAGAGCTGAGGAGAGAGAAATGGCCTTACAAATGGAGAAAGAAAAAATGCAGATGCAGGCCAAAGTTGAAGAAAGGGCCTTAGAGATGGAGGAAAGAATGAGGCAGAGAGAAATGGAGGCCCAATTAGAGAGAGAATGGCTTTTGAGCTTAGGAGGCTAGAGCTGGCAGCTCAGGCCAACAATAATAATAACAATACTGGCAGAGATGATTCTGAGGGAAGACAGTTGTCAAAAGCAGATCTAAAGAAATTCCCTGTTTTTAGAAAAGGAGATGATCCAGAATCATTCTTAGTGATGTTTGAAAGAGCATGTGTAGATTTTTCTTTGAGGGATTCTGAGAGAATGATAGTATTGAGATCCCAAATTAGTGGAGGCCTGACAGAAATCTATGCGGAGATGCCTATCGAATTAATTAAAGATTATGATGAGTTCAAAAAGTTAGTGTTTGCCAGGTATGGCATAAATTCAGAACAGTTGAGACAGAAATTCAGGTCTCTGACCAAGAAACCTGATGAGTCTTACTCACAATTAGGGGCAAACTTGTCCAGATATCTAGACAAATGGCTGGCACAGGAAAAAGCTGAGACAGCAGAAGATCTTAAAAATATTTTTGGATTGGAACAGTTCTATTCTCTCTTGCCTGGAAAACTGAAATTTTTGGTCAAGGACAAGAAACCAAGAAATTTGAGAGAGGCAGGGGAGTTTGCTGATTTTATTTCCCAGATCAGAAAACCAAGTGGTTATGAGGGGAAGGTTGTGAGAAAAGTGTGGGAATACTCCAATAAATACCCCAAAGGACAATTTAAGAACCAGCAGAGGGTTGGAGGCCATTTTGTGGGCAAGTCCTCAGACCAAACCCAAGCCAGAGGTCAAAATTTGGAGGGAAAAGGAGGTAAAGGTGCTGGGAATGATCAATGGAACGTTAGAACTTGTTTTAGGTGCAATGAAAAGGGCCATATTGCATCCCAGTGTGGTAAAAATAGAGAATCTGTACCACAAAAAGTAAATTTAGAGAAGCCTAAGGCAGTATACTGTGTGCAACAAGAGCAGGACAATCCACCAAGGGAAGAGTCAGTCGCTTTGTCAACACAAGCTGAACTCTCTACACAAGCTGATAATATTGAACCTGATTTACCTTTGGCAGAAATTAGACATTGGTTTTTAATTAAAACAAACCAAGAGTTATTTCAAACAGCTGGGGACCATATTTATATCTTTCACAATAAATACATGGCTTTGAGGGACTCATGTTCACAAGTCACTCTGTGTCACCCTGATATAATACCTCAAAAATACATCTTAAAAGGGGAAATCATGGTTGTGAAGGGAATTGGTGAAAAAGCAGTCTGTTTGCCTGTGGCTGAGGTAAACCTTAGGTATCAGGAATGGGAAGGACCGTGGAGAATTGGGATTTCTTCTCAGGTTCCAGCAGTGGTTTTAATTGGCAATGACCTTTCTGAACATGTGAAGAGGGTTTTAGTTATAACACGTTCCCAAAAAGATAAAGCTGAGGAAGGGAGTGAAAATCAGAGGAAGGGAATGCCTGACAGTAGTAACTCAGCTGAGATATTTCCACTTAATATTTCCCAAAGCAATACGTTCAGTCAAGAACAGAAATCAGATTCCACACTGAAACAATGCTTTGAGAGTGTTTCTGAAGCAAAATTAACCCCTGAAAGACCTGAGAGGTTCCACCTTGAACAGGGCTTATTGTACCGAGAGTCTCTAAGGAACTCCAAGAAAGGGGGGGACAATCTTCAAAACAGTTAGTGGTTCCTGTGAAATATTGCCAGCAAATATTGGAAAGGGGACACTCAGATATATTTTCTGCTCATCTAGGCATTAATAAAACCAAGCAAAGAATATCACAACATTTCTACTGGCCTGAGATGGGAAGGCAAATTAAAACTTTTTGTCAGAGTTGTGATGTTTGCCAAAGGCAGGGCAATAGTAATGATAAAACAAAAGCGAAGCTATGCCCTTTACCAGTGATTTCTATCCCATTCCTACGTATTGACGTGGATATTATAGGACCATTGCCTAAAGCCACCCAAAGGGGGAACAGATTTATCTAACTATTGTGGACCATGCCACACGATACCCTGAGGCTATTCCTCTCAGGAATAGTGAGACTCATACTGTGGCTGATGCCTTGCTGGGCTGTATGAGCTGTATGGGGTTTGTGTATGAGATGGTTGCTGACTTGGGATCATCGGTTACCTCTAAGCTCATGCAAAGATTGTGGAAGCTTTGTGGGATCGGACGTGACACTTCCAACCCCTATCACCCACAAGTTGACGGCTTGGCAGGGAGACTCGAGGGAACCCTCATGTGTATGATTAGGGCCTATTCTGAGAATCCCTACAACTGGGATCAGAGGGTGCAACTTCTATTGTATGTTTGTGGGTGTGTGCCCCAAGAAAGTAATGGGTTCAGTCGTTTTGAGCTATGGTTTGGGAGAACAGTGGGGGAACCCCTTGACTTACTCGAGCAAGGTTGGGAGAACATACAAGGATCTAATCCTGAGGGTGTAATTTCATATTTAATCAACCTAATGAACACCCTAAGGGGAAGCTTAGAGCTGGTTGCTGCAGGGTTGCAGAGGCAGCAAGTGAAACAAGGGCTCTGGTGTGACAGGAAAGTCAGAGAAAGATGTTTCGGTCCCGGAGATGAGGTGCTGGTGCTAGGACCTCTCGAGGGGAGTAAATGGCAACTAGATTGGGCAGGACCATTCAGTATAGCCTCTAAACTGAATGAAATTGTTTGTATCATTAAGGAGGATAGAGAACCAGGCAGGAGAGTGGTCCATGTAGATATGATCAAGCCCTACTACAGAGAAGAGAACCGGGTTTTGTATGCCATGGAGGAAGCAGACAATGGGAAACATAACCTACCCTATTGGGAAGGTAGAGGGAAATAAAAATATAACCCTGAAGATGGCAGACTTAGTCCTGTACTTTTCTCTGAGCAACAAAATGAATTGAGGACCTTGCAAGGGAGATACCGGCAGGTTTCTTTCAGCAAGCCAGGGTTGTCCCAGGGAGTGGTGCACAAAAGTGATACTGGAGGTGCACCCCCACCAGCTGTTATGTCTTGTAGTGCTACTGACCTAACACGCAAGAAGAGTGCAGGTCGTATCCAGTGGACCAGTGGCTGCGAGGAGGCGTTTGCAGAGCTGTCGGGGACGGTGATGACCTGTCTGGTCATGGGAGCTCCAGATTGCCAGCGCAGGTTCACCATCGTTACCGAGGCGTCCAACACCGGGTTAAGAGCCATGCTGAGCCAGAAGGACGACGACAAAGGACATCATCCTGTGGCGGACCTGTGCGAGAATCTACAGGCGGGTGAAGATCAGCTTTCGAGTGGTGAGGGAAAGTGTCTTGCAATTCTTCATTCTCTTCGCAACCTTGGACCTTATGTTTGGGGAGGACATGTTGTCCTGTGTACTGACCATTCCGCATTATTATGGTTAAGGACTATAAAGACCAATGATAGTAAGCAGATGAGATGGGCTTTGCTTCTACAGGACTTTGATTTCGAGGTTTGAGTGATTAAAGGGACTCAGAATTGTGCTGCAGATGCCCTCTCCAGAAGACCAGACGACGGAAGAAGGAAAATGGACTCTTAGAATGGTTAAACTATTTAAAAGGTTGTTGTAAATGTACCTACTGATATATGTTATTTGTTGTAAATGCATATGAAAGTGAATGTAAGTATAATTTTCATGTTATAGTCTAATAAGTGTACGCATGAATGATCGTGGAAAAGGTTAATGAATGTATGAGTATGACTTGCAGGTAAGATGTTTATTTAATGTTTATGAAAATGTTTATTAAATGTAATATTGTTATTAGGTTAAATGTATTATTGTATTGCTCCTCGTTGTTTATAGAGGAAAGCACTTTAGCTTTCCCCCATCAAACAACTTGTTAAGGGGGGAGGTATTGTGGCATTCAGCTCTGACCTGTCCGTCATAGCTGGGCAGGGAAACCTCAGCCAATGAGAGGACGGAGGGTGGTGCAGAAGTGGGAGGAGCTGGGTTATATAAGGTGTGTGTGATGTATGAAGTCAGATCAGTTTGAGAGATTAAGTTTGGAAGATGAGAGTTTAGAGAGATTGATAGTGAGAGTGAGAAAGAGCCTGTCAGGGAGGGAAAAGTCTGTGTGAGCTAGTGTCTGAGAAACAGTGATTGACTAATTGGTTTTATACCTGTGATTCACCCTTTTATTTTTGTACAATCAATAAACACTTTATTTGTTTTGAAAGTAACACTTGTCCTTTTTGATTTAAAGGATAGGTTGGTGGCAGCAGTTTTGGCTGAAAGGTAGTGAGCACTCTTAGAGGCCTGGATGGGTAAAGGCTTGAGAGTGGCCCACTACAACCCTTAAAGAGAAAGGCATGTTACAGATTGATATTACAACACCCCTTCTCAAGATGTAACATGGATACAATTTAGTTACATAATTGATTACATAGCCCATGGTCAATTCTGTTGGTATTAACATTAAGCATATTTAACATTTCCCGAAGATATATAAATTTCTCTTGTAGAGATTGGAGTTCTTCTTCCATAGCTCCCATCCATTTCTCTCTCTCTGAAATAGGTAATTTTGTTATCTCATTCTAATTTGTTGGTTCCGTTATCATATGCAGATTTTCACAATATCCATATCTTTCTGGTTGTTTGCATTTATTAATCCGTTCTGATTGTCTTACAGAAGTTGTTATTTCTGTTTCTTTTGGTCCAGTTTCTGCTTCCCCTTCTGTTCCGGTAACACCTTCAGAAGATGGACCTGCTGGTTGACCAGTGGTCTCTGCAGATAACCAATCAACCAATTCCTCTGAAACAGTTTCTATACTCTGTAGATCAGTTGTCACTATGGATTCATTTATCTGTTGCTTTACAAGTTTTTCATCAACATATACATTACAATATTTAATTTCAGAAGTCTTAGGGTTCCAAATTCTATACCCTTTCCTCCCAATGGGATACCCAACAATAATTCCTATTTCAGCTAGAGGATCAAATTTTCTTCTCCTTTCCTTTGGGACATGTGCATATGCTTTAGCACCAAAAGTTTTTATGTGCTTTAAACCAGGCCTTTTTCCATACCATAATTCAAATGGTGTTTTACCTGTTATTCTACTAGGGACTCTATAATGCAAATAAGTTGCTGTAACTACAGCTTCAGCCCATAAAGAAGTTGGTAATCCAGCTTGCATTAGCATAGATCTAGTCATCTCTTGCAATGTTTGGTTCAGCTTTTCAGAACATCCATTTTGTTGTGGAGAATAAGGTATGGTGTAGCGGGCCACTCTGAAGCCTCTACCAATACAGGCCTTTTAGAGTGCTCACTACTCTTCTTCAAACTGCTGCCACCAACTTCTCCTTAATACTCAAAAAGAAGTGTTTCTTTCAAACAAATAAGTTGTTTATTGAGCTATACAAAATAAAAGGGAGTAAATCACAGGTAGTAAATCAAGTTGTTAATCATGGTTTTCAATTACTAAATCACACAGACTTTTCCCTCACTGACTAGCTCTCACAAATATATCCCACTCTCTCAATCAACTTCTCTCATCTCCCCAAACTCCAAAAAACTCTCCAGAATTACCTCTCACACATCACACACACCCCTTATATAATCCAGCTCCTCCCCCTTCTGCACCACCCTCCGTCCTCTCATTGGCTGATGTTCCCCTGCCCAGCTGTGACGGACAGGTGAGAGCAGAGCTGTATGTTACAATACCTCCCCCCTTAACAAGTTGTTTCATGGGGGAAAGCTAAAGTGCTTTTCTCTCATGAACAACGAGGAGCAATACAACAATTCATTTATTCTAATAACACTATTACATTTAATAAACATTTGCATAAACATTAAGTAAACCTCTGACCTGCATTTTATTTCACTACATCCATTAACATTTTCAAAGTTCATTAATGTATAAGCTTAATAATAGACTACAACATAAAAAATATACTTACATCCAATTTCTTCTGCTTTCATAATAAATAGCATATATCAGTGGGTACATGTACAACCAACTTTTAATACTTTCACCATTCTAAGAGTCCATTATTTCCTTCTTCAGTCTTCTGGTCTTCTAGAGAGGGAATCTGCAGCACAATTCTGAGTCCCTTTAATTTCTCAAACCTCAAAATCAAAGTCATGCAGGATCAAAGCCCATCTCATCAGCTTGCTGTTGTTGGCTTTGATAGTCCTTAACCACAATAGTGGGGAATGGTCAGTACACAAGACAAAATGTCTTCCCCAAATATATGGCCCAAGTTTGCGAAGTGAATGAAGAATTGCAAGACACTCTCCCTCACTATTAGAACGCTGTTCTTCACCCACCTGTAGATTTTTGCTCAGGTACATCATGGGATGATGTTCTCCGTCATTGTCCTTCTGGCTCAGCACGGCTCTTAACCCAGTGTTGGACGCATCGGTGACGATGGTGAACTCGCGCTGGCAATCTGGAGCTCTTATGACCAGATTGGTCATCACCTTCGTGAACGCCTCCTCGCAGCTGCTGGTCCACTGGATATTATCTGCACTCTTCTTGCGTGTTAGGTCAGTAGCACTACAAGGAGTAACAGCTGCTGGGGGTGCATCTCCAGTATCACTTTTGTGCACCACTCCCTGGGACAACCCTGGCTTGCTGAACAAAACCTGCTGGTATCTCCCTAGCAAGGCCCTCAATTCGTTTTGTTGCTCAGGAGAAAGCACAGGGCTAACTTTGACATCATCAGGGTTATATCTTGTTTTCCCCCTCCCTTTCAAATAGGGTAAGTCAGGTTTCTCACTGTCATCTTCTTTCATGACAAACAACACTCTGTTCTCTTCCCTATAATATGGTTTCATCATATTCACCTGAACCACCCTCCCGCCTGGTTCCCCATCTTCCTTAATGACATAATTAAAGTCATTCATTTTGGCAATAATTCTAAATGGTCCTGCCCAATTTAGTTGTAATTTGTTCCCTTTGAGAGGTCTTAGCACAAGCACCTCATCTCCAGGAAACTTCTTTCTCTGGCTTTCCTGTCATACCAGGCTTTTTGCTGATTTTTCTGTCCTTGTAAATTCTTAGCAGCCAGCTCTAAATTTCTTTGTAGAGTGTTCATCAGGTTGTCTAAATATGCTATTACGTTCTCAGGATCAGACTCTTGTATTTTCTCCCAACTTTGTCTAAGTAAGTCAAGGGGTCCTCTCACTTTTCTCCCAAACAGCAATTCAAAAGGACTAAATTCTGTACTGTCTTGGGGTACAGACCTATATGCATATAACAGAAGTTGTATTCTCTGATCCCAATTGTAAGGATTCTCAGCAGAATAGGCCCTAATCATGCGCATCAGGGTACCATTAAATTTCTCTGTAAGGCCGTTAGTTTGCGGGTGATATGGGGAAGTATTTAGATGTTTGATCCCATATATTTGCCACTGTCTCTGTATGAGCTTTGAGGTAAAAGATGTTCCTAAGTCAGTTACTATTTCTGATGTGAAGCCCATTCGACTCATATAACTCAGCAAGGCATCAGCCACAGTATGAGTCTCAATATTCCTCAAAGGAATGGCCTCTGGGTATCGTGTGGCATGGTCCACAATAGTCAGAATAAATCTGTTCCCCCTTTGGGTGACTCTAGGCAATGGTCCTATAATATCCACGCCAATGTGTTGGAATGGGATAGAAATCACTGGTAAAGGGCATAGCTTTGCTTTGGTTTTATCATTACTATTACCCTGACTTTGACAAACATCACAATTCTGACAGAAATTTTTAATCTGCCTTCCCATCTCAGGCCAGTAGAAATGTTGTGATATTCTTTGCTTGGTTTTATTAATGCCTAGTTGAGCAGAAAATACATACGAGTGTCCCCTTTCTAATATTTGCTGGCTATATTTCAAAGGAACCACTAACTGTTTTTGAAGATTGTCCCCCCCTTTCTTGGGGTTCCTTAGAGACTATCGGTACAATAAGCCCTGTTCAAGGTGGAGCCTCTCAGGTCTTTCAGGGGTTAACTTTACTTCAGAAACGTTCTCAAAGCATTGTTTCAGTGTGGAATCTGATTTCTGTTCTTGACTGAACGTATTGCTTTGGGGAATATTAAGTTGAAATATCTCAGCTGAGTTAATACTGTCAGGCATTCCCTTCCTCTGACTTTCACTCCCTTCCTCAGCTGCCCCTGCTTTCTCTTGTTGGGAATGTGTTATAACTAAAACCCTCTTCACATGCTCAGAGAGGTCATTACCAATTAAAACTGCTCCTGGCACCTGTGAAGAAATTCCAATTCTCCAAGGTCCTTCCCATCCCTGGTACCTAATGGGTACCTCAGCCACAGGCAAATTGACAGCTTCTTCGCCAATTCCCTTCACAGACATGTTTTCCCCTTTTAAAATGTATTTCTGAGGTGACATCAGGGTGACATAGGGTTACTTGTGAACACGAGTCTCTCAGAGCCATGTATTTATTATCAAAGATACCCCAGCCGTTTGAAATAACTCTTGGTCTGTTTTAATCAAAAAGCAATATCTAACTTCTGCCAAAGGAAAATCAGGTTCAATATTATCAGCTTGTGTAGAGAGCTCAGTTTGTGTTGCAATGGTGACTAACTCCTCCCTTGGTGGATTAACCTGTTCCTGCTGCATACAGTATACAGCTTTAGGCTTACTTAAATTTCCATTTTGTGACCCAAATTCTCTCTTTCTACCACACTGCGATGCAATGTGGCCTTTCTCCCCACACCAGAAACAAGTCCAAAAGTTCAATTGGTCATTCCCAGCACCCTTAACTCCTTTTCCCTCCAAATTTTGGTTTCTAGCTTGGTTCTGATCTAAAGGCCTGCCCACAAAATGGCCCCAGACCTTCTGCTGGTTCTTAAATTGTCCCCCGGGATAATTATTTGTGTCCTCCCAAGTCTTCCTCCCCACTTTTCCCTCAGAAAAGCTGGATTTTCTAATCTGGGAAATAAAATCAGCAAACTCCCCTGCCTCTTGTAAATTTCTGGGTTTCTTGTCCCTGACTAAATATTTCAGTTCTGCAGGTAAGGGAAAATAAAACTGCTCCAGTCCAATAAGGTTTTTAAAGTCTTGTACTGTCTCTACTTTCTCCTGCTGAATCCATTTATCCAGGTACCTGGTCAAATTTGCCCCACACTGAGAATAAGACTCATGTCTTATGAACTTCTGTCTCAAGTGTTCTGAATTTATGCCATACCTGGCAAAAACTAAATTTTTGAACTCCTCATATTTTTTAATTAATTCCAACGGCATCTCTGCATAGATCTCAGCCAGGCTAATCCCACTAATTTGGGATCTCAACACTATCATTCTTTCAGAATCCCTCACATAAAAATCTTCACACGCTCTTTCACACATCACCAGAAATGATTCAAGATCATCTCTGTATCATACAGCTCTGCTCTCACCTGTCCGTCAGAGCTGGGCAGGGGAACATCAGCCAATGAGAGGATGGAGGGTGGTGCAGAAGGGGGAGGAGCTGGATTATATAAGGGGTGTGTGTGATGTGTGAGGGAGATTTCTGGGGAGAGTTTTGGAGTGTTTTAGAAGATTAGAGAAGTTGTTTGAGAGAGTGAAATAGATTTGTGAGACCTAGTCAGTGAGGGAAAAGTCTGTGTGATTTAGTAATTGAAAACCGTGATTAACAACTTGATTTACTACCTGTCATTTACTCCCTTTTATTTTGTATAAATCAATAAACAACTTATTTGTTTGAAAGAAACACTTGTCCTTTTTGAGTATTAAGGAGAAGTTGGTGGCAGCAGTTTGAAGAAGAGTAGTGAGCACTCTAGGAGGCCTGAGTTGACAGAGGCTTCAGAGTGGCCCACTACAATCTCCCTTCCTAAAGACTGAGAATCTTTTCAGGTCTGCTTTTGACAACTGTCTTCCCTCAGAATCATCTCTGCCATTGTTGTTATTGTTATTGTTGGCCTGAACTTCCAGTTCTAGTCTCTTAAGTTCAAAAGCCATTCTCTCTTTCTCTAAGGCAATCTTCTCTCTCTCCATTTCTGCATCCATTTCTCTCTTCCTCAGTCTTTCCTCCATTTCTAAGGCCAGTTTTTCTTTCTCCATCTCTAAGGCCCTTTCCTCAGCTTTGGCCTTCATCTCCAGCTCCAATTCCCATTTTCTGAATTCCATCGAGTCCTCCCTTGAGGTCTCTATCTCCTGCTCTGAGGTAAATCCTCCCTCAGAATCCCCATTTTCATTATCTGACCCAGCTGCCATTTCACAAGGCTCTTGCTCAGCTTTCTTTCCCCTAGTTAAAGGCATTCTCCTTTCTTCAGGCTTATAATTCAATTTGCAAGCCTTAATTTTAAAAGTACACTTTTTTCCTGTCAGTGGGTGCCTGTGTTACAACTTAGCTTCCAGCACTCATCCACTGGCAAGCTAGCTACAGTGTTTAGGCCCCTGCCCCCAGCTAGGCCTTTTGCCACAGACAGAGCTTTTTTTCTCTGCCTCAGGCAACAAAACCACTCAAACCCACAGCTTCACCCTGTCCTAGGATTAGCTGTCTTTGAGTCCCCTCAGCTTCTCTGCCCTTGGCTCCGCTTTGTCCCCTCAGAGTTCTCCCTTGAACTCAGGACAAGCTAGCCAATCTGCCACAGATTCTGCTTTGGGCAACTCACTCCCCAGAAATGGTTACCACAGAGCCAGAGTCCCTATCTCAGTCCCCAATCTGAGTTTCAGCGCCCTCCTACTAGACTTTCTCCCCCTTGAGACAAGTCCTAGGAGGTTACCCACACGTCCACTCAGATTCCCTGACTAAAGATCTGCTCTGGGCACCTTTCCAAACCAAGGCCTTACTGGACCACATTCGTATCCCACACGCTGGATACCAATTTATGTAGCGGGCCACTCTGAAGCCTCTACCAATACAGGCCTCCAAGAGTGCTCACTACTCTTCTTCAAACTGCTGCCACCAACCTATCCTTAATACTCAAAAAGGACAAGTGTTTCTTTCAAACAAATAAGTTGTTTATTGATTTATACAAAATAAAAGGGAGTAAATGACAGGTAGTAAATCAAGTTGTTAATCATGGTTTTCAATTACTGAATCACACAGACTTTTCCCTCACTGACTAACTCTCACAGATCTATCTCACTCTCTCAAACAATTTCTCTCATTTCTCTAAACTCTCAAAACTCCCTCTCACACATCACACACACCCCTTATATAATCCAGCTCCTCCCCCTTCTGCACCACCCTCCATCCTCTCATTGGCTGATGTTCCCCTGCCCAGCTCTGATGGACAGGTGAGAGCAGAGCTGTATGTTACATATGGTTACTCTATGTTCTATACCTTCTTGTTCCAAAAATCTCCTGAAATCTGCATTACAATACTCTCCTCCTCCATCAGTACGTAATGCTAGAGGAGCCTTGCCAAACTGGTTTTTAATTGCAGCTATATAGCATTTAAATTTTTCAAGAGTCTCATCTTTACCTTTTAGTATATATACATAAGTATATTTACTTTTAGACTCTGTGAAGGTAAGGAAATATCTATTATTGCCTGCAGATAATGGCATGGGACCAACTAAATCTGAATAGACCTCTTCTAAAAACTCTTTATCCTGTATGTTATTCTTTCCTGTATAACTGGGAGCAGTTCCCTTTGCTTTTATACAGATTTCACATCTTTCTTTTGACTTATCACATTTAAAAGCACCCATTCCACATTCTGCCAATAGTTTTTCAATACTTTGCATGTTTCTATGTCCCAATTTTACATGCCATGAATAAAGACAAGTTTTATGATCACATATATCTTGCCTTGTTTGACATACAGATGTTCCTTCATCTAATACAGTATTGAATCATTACTAACATCAATTATATAATGAAAAACATCTTTTTCATCAACCTTACTGTAAGTACTAGACCAGTTTTATCATTGATAACCTTTCCTGAGTCACCTTTAATGATTACAGTGTAACCATTTTTTACAATTCTTTTAGTACCCAGTAAGTTATTTGAGGCTTCAGGAACAAAAGCAACATTTGTCAATGTTAGATTTACCACCTCATTTTTAGAAGTAAGAACTTTTAAAGGTACTGTTCCAGTTCCAAGCACATTTAAACTTTGCTGGTTTGCTTGCAATATCCTTGGTCTGTTTTCTGTGTCAAGTTGACTGAAGCATTCTCTAAATTGGCAAATATGTATGAAACTACCACTATCAAGAAGGAAATGTCTCTTATCGTCCACACCTTCATAATCAGATATTTGGAACACTTGGTTGTTATGAGCAATTTTACCATCATTGGATCTTTGCTTGTAACTCATACAGGTACTTGGTCTTCCTTGTGATGGTCTGAAATTTCCATGACTGCTGAAATGTCTTCAGACACTAGGGGCCGCTCTTTCAATACTAGCACTTGCACCTCTGGGTATTTGATCTCCTGTGCCTTTAAATCTACAATATCTGGCAATGTGTCCAACCTTTTAACATATATAGCATCGCCTTTCTTCAGGATCAGGTCTCATTCTTAATATAGGCAATTTTTCAGGTACATTGTCTATTGCTCTTTTAAGTCCTGAATCTCTTAAATAGGCAATTGTGTATTCCAAGTCCACCTCTGCTATACACTCAAGCATAGCTTTCTGATTTGCAAAAGACTGTGGTAGACTAAGTAATATACAAGTGTGGAACTCAGAATCAAATATCTCTGCCCCTGCAGCTTAAAGCTGTGAGACAATTTTCAACATTTCATCCAAATGCTCATTAATGCTAGTTCCTTATTTCATTCTCATACTATATAATCTTTCCTTCAAAAAATATTATGTTTTACTTGATTTAGTGCAGTATTTCCTTCTTAAAGCACCATATAATCCTTTAGCTGTTTTATACTTAGTTACTAATGGAGTTTCATGGTCTTCTATACAAGAGTATAACATCATTAAAGCCTTTGCTTCTTTAATTTTATATTCATTCTCTGCTGGCTGGCTTTCAAGTATATCTTGGTCTATGACATCTAAACAGTTCTGTACTTGAAGGGAAACTCTTAATCTTGCATCCCACATTTGAAAGTTGTTCTGGTTCAGCTTTGGGATTGCAAATATACCACTGCTGCTACTTACACCCAGCTGAAAAAGTTGAGTGGATGTGTTAGCTTCTGGAGTAGTAGTAGACATCTTGATACTAATAAATGTTGTCTCCAAAAAAAGTCAAAAGTTCAATTCTCTTCTCCTCTACTCTCAATCCACTGAAAAATTACTTGACTGCATGCAAAAACTGCTGTTACTTTAAAAATATTTTGCAGTCTCTTATCAAAACTTACTCCTATCAGTCAGAGGCAAAAAAACAACACATTCTTCAACTTGAAAAATGAAAAAGAATGTTTGCCAAAAGCACTCTGCTCAATTATCTAAGCTTCAAAAAAAAACATTCAAAAAGTTCAAAAACACAGCAACAGGTTTCAGTGTCTCAAAAACTTATCAAAAATGCAACCAATGCAACCAACCTCTGCTACCAAATTTGTTGGGAAAAATACTTACTTAATGCTACCATTTGGGTCCTACATATTAAAGAGTGCTAGGAAGATTAGATTCCCTAGAACTCCTGTAAGTGCTTTTGTTCTTTCTTAAATCGGGTCAGACTTGGGAGAAAGAGTGTTCAGCTGCCCTAGGGTAAAATTAATGGACCCGGTATTGCCGGGTAAAGGAGCTGATCATTCGGGACCCTCTCTGTCTCTTGTAAAAGCAGTTTCTTAGGAAACTTGGCTTTTAGGACAAGTGTTAACCCTTAAAGAGAAAGGCATGTTACAGATTGATATTACAACACGATCTGCCTGGTTTGGATGTAACAGCAAACAATGTTTTTATCTATTTATGAAAGGAAACAAATTATAGTATTCTGAGAAATCAAGAAAGACTATGGAAAGGGTAAAGAGAATATGGGAATGTGTAGTTCCAACCCACAGTTCAATGTAACATCTGGTTTAGTGTGACTGACAACTTAGAAAAATTCAACTATGACCACTTCCAATTCCAGATTTAATCTTCACTCTCCCTTCAATTTTGCTGGTAATTTTTGAGATCTCAGATATTGATGGCCATGACCAAAAAGGACCAGATATGCAATATGTGTTATCTCAAATTTTAATTGCCCATCCTACCAAAAAAAGTGTCAGTCCAGAACATTGTGGAAAATGGGAACAATGAGCAGAGGTTAAGGCATGCTAAGTATCCTAAACTATGTCATGTGAACAGAATTAAAATATGTCAAGTTTAAGAGACTCCAATGCAGTTTTGAAAAAGTGTATTATTTTCATGGCCAGCATCCTATTGAACTTCCGTTAAGCAGAAAGTCCACCAGTGTGTTTGGATTTTTTCCCTTAGATATTGCCTTGTTGCTAACAGAAGCACTGGCACAAGTGGTGAAATCCTCTATTATTGTGTTAATAGGATGTTTTGCTCAGTAGGATAATGGCCAAAAGATTTATTTATCTTACCCACATTTAGAGAGTTCTTTTGTGGTGTAATGAATATAATGCCTGACAAAGACTTAGACCTGGGGTACAAATTTGGATACTCAGGAGGATATAAATGGTAAAGTACTCCTTGAACATCTCACATACTGTACCTCAAAAATATTACTAAGGTTCTCACAAATTGGAGATTATTTGATGGCACATAGCACATATAATCTGGAACCCTAAACTGTAGCTTAATTGGCTGATGCATGAATTTGCCACTGGTGGGTAGACTTCTGAGCTGGTTGTCAGCCTTAGGTAGCCAGGGTCAACATTGACAATGGCCTCCTGAGAGCCCAGGATGTTGAATATTCATTCATTCTGGCCCTTAAGATTACTACCTTTCTGGGGCTTCTTAAGTTGGCAGATGAAGATCAACATAGTAGCATTGCCTGCCTGGTCTGGAATAATGAGGCAAGACACAGGAAGTGGGTTAAACTAGGGCTGCAACTTTATTAATCCTTTATACATTGAACTTCTCATTTCATAAGGGGGGGTATTGTAATGCAAAGCCCGGTCTGGAACTGGGGTTGACCCTGACCTTTGGCCCAGCCTTTCCCCAAGCAAGTTTCCAACTCTGAAGCTGCATTATCCTCTGTACAGCATGGTCTCAGCCAGCCAAGTGTCAGAGTACCCCAGAGGCCGCAGTCTAACGAAGCCTCCTGACCTTAGGTGCTCCATGGTCCATGAGATCTTTTTGCCTCTCCCTCGCATCAATGAAACCTCTGGTTCTGCAATTCCAAGAAGTGGGATGATTTTGCATGCCCCCCAAATGCCCCCATGGAACTCACCTGAACCTCTTCCCTTTTGCACTACCTGCCACTGAATAGTGGTTACTTAGTATGCCCCATGCTCTCCACAAGGCCAAAGATTTCAGCCTTAAGGCTCCCTTGTAAATTGCACAAAAAGATTCCAATCGCTTTTCTGATGAAATGAAGCCATTGCCTCTAATGCAGGATGGATCACAGCAGACCCAAGGCTGGCCAGCACAGCCCTACCAACCTCACAGTTTACTCTGTCATTTTCTTTTTCAGCAGGAGCAGCTGTGCAGGCCTGGCCTTGATTATGGATTGGATGAGGGTGAACAGACTGAGTTTCAATCATGACAAGATGGATATGTTGTTTTAAGGTGTGTATTCTGATCATCTGGGGGCTTCCAGCCTGCTTTAGATGGGGTCTATTCTCCCTAAAAGAGCAGGGTCACAATTCTGGCCCTGGCCCTCTCAATGGAGAAACAAATCTTGGCCATGTCTGCCTTTTCCCATTTGAGGCAGATTGCATACGTGAAGCCCTACCTAGACAGGAAGTCCCTAATAATACTATTTCAGACATTTGTAGAATCAAGTATAGACTGTTGCAATGTTCTCTATGTGGGGCTGCCTTTGAAAGTGGTACGGAAGCTGCAACAGGTGCAAAATGAAGCGGCCAGGATTTTTCAGGAACTTCAAAATACAATTATATTTTCCTAGTCCTGGATCACTTGCATTGGCTGCCAATTTGCTTCAAGGTACTAATATGAACCTATAAAGTCCTAAATGGTTTGGAATCTTGCTACATATTGGAGCACCTCTCCCTAAGGTAATCTTCCCATGCCACTTGCATCTCCAAGGTGTTCATGAGTGGGTGGCCACCCTGAGGTAGGCCAGAAAGTCTATGACTAGGTGCCAAGTCTTCCCTCTTTAGGAAATGTTCTGCCTTTGAAAGTGCACTAGGCCCCTTCCCTCCTAATATTCAGGAAGCACATAAAACTGCTTTTCAGGGAGGGATTTCAGAAGCTGTTCCCCTTATAATTTTTGGTAATTTAGTCTATTATATCCTGTAACCTTTATCTTTTTCATTGCCACCAGCTTGATTTTTAGATTTTTGTTTTGTTTTGTTATTTATAATTTTATACTTTTGGCTTGGGTGGGATTTGGCTGTTCTTTGTATATTTATTTTACTTCTGGAAACTGTCAAGAATAATGGCAAGGTCACAAGATGGTACTATATAAAATATAATTAATAAATATATATAATAGATATAAAATGTACATATTTGTAAATAAATATATTACTCTAATACTGTACTGCCATATCAAGTTCCTTGCTCCAAAGAAAAACAAGAACTGGGAAAAAGAAATCTTCTTCATGTCCTTGTAAGTAATTTATCATCTTGTGTCAAGGTTAAAAAAAACTTCTAACAAATTTAGCATATTCAAGAGCTTCAGGAGAAGGTTGAATGTGAATACAGAAGTAACTAGAGAATGATTTTCAGTTTTTGGTCATACAATATGTATGCCAAAATAACCTCAATCAGTGACAATATGAATGCAGCAAGGCTTACAAATTGCTTCCTGCATTATAATTCAGTCCACATCTGTGCTTTCAAAACAATTTAAATGTGTTTTCAAATGAATTAATTAACAGTTAGCAAACTTATTATGGCATTGCAAGGTACTGTGCATATTAGGCATGCACAATGTGTTTGAACAGTCGGGCCCAAAAGCTAGGCTCCAATGGTGTCCTTTCTCAGAACTTAACACAGTAGGTTAGGTCTCCCTAGGTTTGTTAGGTCTCCCAATATTTGTCCTCAAGACCATTCAGGCAATGAAGTCTGGCTCTTGGAAACCCACTTTAGACCATGCATTTGAACTTGGATAATACTCTGAAGGGTATAAAAAGTGGAGAAAGAAACTAGAGGACTATCCTTAACTTGGAAGAAACTAGAGAAACTTTCCTTAACTTGATTCTAATCAATGAAGATGAAATGGCAGTAAGGGAAACTCTTATGTATATATATATATATATATATATGCGTATATATATTGAAATCCAATTTTAATGGACTAGGCACAAAGATAAATAAGGTCCCATTACAGGATATTCTAACAAAAAAAGGAGTCCAAGAAAGATGGGAGTTTCTAAAAAAGGAAGTTCTAAAGACACAGCTGCAAATAATTCCAACAAGAAAAAAGGTGGGAGACAGCAAAAAAAAAAAAAAAAAAAGCCAGTGTGGTTTTACAAAAAGCTCAGAGAGGACCTGAAAACAAACAAAGAAACAAACATGAAGCATGGGAAGTGGAAAGAAGGTCAGGCTGTAACGGAAATCTACAGACTAGTAGTAAGAAATTGCAGAGATGGTATTAGCAGAACAAAAGCTGAGAATGAGCTGAGGTTAGCGAGAGACACTAAAAGCAACCAAAAAGCATTCTTCAGGTATGTGCATAGCAAAAGACAAAGAAAAGATACAGCAGCTTAGCTAGTCAATGGAGATGGAAAAATGATAAAAGATAACAAAGAAAATGCAGAAGTGTTCAATTCCTATTTTAGCTCAGCGAGGACAGGCTTTCACCCTCAGCCAAATATAAAGTGCAAGTGGAGGGTGCAGAATTGCAGCTGGAAATTGATAAACAAATAATGAAGGAATACATTATTACCTTGTACAAGTTCAAATTTCCAGGGCCAGATGAACTGCATCCAAGAATATTGAAGGAACTGGATGAAGAACTCTCAGAACCACTGTCAATTATTTTCTTGAAATAATGGGAAATGGGTGAGGTGCCAGATGACTGGAGGAAAGCTAATGTCCCTATCTTCAAAAAGAGCAAAAAGGAGGGAACTATGGTCCAGTCAGACTGACATCAATCCCAGGGAAAATTTTGGAACAAATTATAAAATGGTCACTATGCATGCACCTAGAAAACAGCGCAGTAATAACTAGAAGCAAACACAGATTTGTGAAGACCAAATATGGCCAGACTAATCTGATCTCATTTTTTGCTCAGGTAACCTCCCTGAAAGACAGAGGGAATTCTGTAGACATTGTATATCTTGACTTTAGCAAAGCTTTTGACAAAGTGCCCATTATATTCCGATTAGCAAGAATATGTGATGGAGAGAGAGGGAGTGAGCCATCCTCCGTGGTCAAAGGAGCAGAAATAGGAGGAGAATATATAGAGGGGATATTGGTAGAGGTGGAGCGAGATAACCAAGAAGTTCAGGAATATAGAGAAGTGTGTCTAGCCAATGAGAAGTGGGAGGAGCTTGATCTGATTGTGTGGGAAGATATACAGTAAATGAGGGTGAAAAGGCGGGAAGTTTCAGTGTGGTAAGGAGCGAGCCGGTTGACAGAAAAGATAGAGCAGTACAAACAGAATGGAGCATGGGCCAGGAGGGTTTCCGAAAATTGCTCAAAGAGTTTCCTAACCTGCAAGTAAGTGGAGGACTACTCCCTGAGCCACCAGATTTTCTCATGCGCGGGCAAGAATTGGATCCATTAGAATGGACTGTGGTGGTTTATCTGTGCAATCAGCGTGGGGGGGGGGAGGAGGGTGATCCAGCCCAGTCCCTCTTTACTCCAGAGTCAGCAGGAGGGGGAGTTTAGCATCACTTAGCCTGTTACTTAGCATATTAAAAAGTACAGGCACATAGGCTTTGTGATTCCTGAGAACTCACTAAAGCTCAGTGTAGTTCGACTCTGTCTAGTAACAATCTTGTGGCTTTGCCACCCTCTGGAACTAGGCTTACAGATTTGCTGTTCAAGAGACCAATCTTCAAGATTTTTAAGATTTAATTTTTATTGGAAAAATAAAGTTTTCATAGAAAAACAGTTTGATGCATAAGCATAGCATTTGAGTACATTTCAAAGATTATTGCAATTAAATAAAAACAACTAATTCCCAGTTAAGTAAAAACATCTAAAATCTCTAAAAAGCTTTCTTCAGGGTAAGCAATGGGCTAAGCCCCCCTCTTCTTTCTTCTATTCCCTATATTCTTGATCCCTCATCCTAGCATAAGGAAAAAGGAACTAAAAGCCTTCAGGAACAAAAAAGGGACTCTTCACATAGCACAATGTCCATTTTTCTATCTTTCCAATCTCCTCCCTCTTCATTGTCCATTCAGATATTAACCAATTAAATTTTGGGGGCTGTAAAGTCTTCTCCAACCCCCTTTCCCATGCGAGCGCAGGTGTTGTTTTCCTTCTTCCAATTAGGGTGAAATGTTGAGTCTCTTTATCTTGTCCTTCACTGTACCAGTCTGTAGAATACATTCTCACAGATTCTTCAGAAAACATTCCCAGGTGCTTCGAATCGTTATGGCACAGAACCATTTTGACTCCATTTTACATTTCTCATGACTACATAAACCATTCAAATTACATGCTTTAAACCACATAACTCATGATCATGACAGCTCCCTTTCAAACTGGGAGGAAATAACAAGTGGTGAACCCCAAAGTTCAGCCCTGGGCCCTGTGCTCTTCAAAATTTTTATTACTGAACTGGATCTGGAGGTACAAGAGATGTTTGTCAAATCTGCAGATGACACAAAATTGGGTAGAATAGCTAATACCCTGAAAGACAGAAATAAAATTCAAAATGATCTGGATAGGTTTGAGCATGCGGCTGAAAACAACAGAAGGAATTTCAAAATATATAAGTGTAAAGTACTGCACATAAGAAAAAGAAATCAAACACACAGTTACAAGATGGCTGATCAATACTATGAGAGAGAAGGATCTTGGAATTGTCGTAAATCACAAATATGAACCAACAATGTGATGTGGCTACAAAAAAGGCAAACAGTATTTTAGACTACATTAAAAGAAGTATAGTTTCCAAATCCCTTGAGGTATTAGTTCCCCTCTATTTGGCATTGGTTAGGTCTCATCTAGAGTATGCACTTCAAGAAGGATGCCAACAGGAGAAAGGCTTGACACCGTGATGAGACAGCAGCAGGAGGACAGAGCTCTGTTCCCTGGGCTGAATTCTGACCTGAATTTTTCAACACCCAGGGTGTTGAAGCCACCCCAGAGAGGTGGTGAAGTGGGGGGGGGAGAGCCTGTTGATTACGGGGGGGGGGGGGGAGACAGCGGTCATCCTCATTTGATCCAGGAAACTCCCTAATCAGCCAACGGGCAGAAACAAGCAGTTTTTTGCTTGCAAGTCATCGGCAGCCGACAATAAGAGAAGCAACAATCAGCTATTCAACAATCAGCTATTCACTCGATAGTAACACTGGTTACTATCGAGTGATATATATTTTTACAACTTATGAATGCTTATGATTACCCCTGGAGAAGACAATTCCTATATACAGAAAAAAAGAACCTTCTATCAATCTCATCAATCATAGAGCGGCAGAAAATCTGGAGAGAGGGATAGTTGATGCAAAGAAAATAATTTAAAGATCTATGGGACATTAACTACTCATTTAAATACATTTAAAATATAATTTAAGAATGTTTTAATTTGGCGTTATAAATCTTAAGAATTTTTTCGTAAGTTAATATTAGTTAAGTCTGGACTTATCTCATGTTTTGACTATTTGAAGTTTTTTGGCATAATGCCCAGAACAGTGACCTTGAGTACTCTACTACTGTTTAAAGCCTGGAAACCTGTTTTTTATTTCTTTTTGATTTTTTCATACCTGGCAGGACAAATTAACCCTAAAGTGGATCTTTTTAAACTATACTGTGGGAATTAGTATATCGGGCCAAAATGAACTTTTTGGAACCACCTCCAGGGACCTGGAATTTCAGTTTTGGCTGATGCAGAAATGCGGGAACTAGGCTACCAGGACATGGATACAAACACTGAATTGGACTGTGATATTTGGGGGTTTTGAACCACAGTTTAGGCCTGTTTGGCCAAAGTAGAACCTCTGAAAACTGCCCCAGGAGCTGGAAGTGTTTGTGTTTGACTAGCTGGCATAAACCTGTGGGAATTAGGCCATCAGGTCGCGGATACAAACATTGCATTGTACCTTGGTACTTTGGGGGTTTCAATTTTGGTTCAGGCCTATTTTGAATTGACTCTGGAGACTTGGAATATCTGTTTAGCTGGCATCAATTGACCAGGGATCAACTAGGACACAGATACAATCATTGAACTGGACTGTGAGACTTGGGCACTTTGAATCTTGGCATAAGCTCTTGGACAGCTGAAACAGAATGGCACAGTAAGAACAATTTTGGGATGATACAAAATCTACCCTTCAAACAATACTAGAAATGGTGAGATCCCACTACCAAGAGGAAAAATTATTCAATGAACATCTGAAGAATTATAGTCAACAAGAGACAGGGAATAATGAATAAGGAAATGATAGTGTATGGCAATCAAAAGAGGAGCTGGAGGAAATTAATGGGGAAAACCTAAGAGAAACAACATTAATCTTGGATCCGAAGAGAGTATTAAGGGAAGACAAGGGGAGAAAATAAGCAAAATTAATTTTAAAAAGCCTGCAAGATCTATTGAAGATAGACCAAGTGCATAAAGATCTAGTGGAGATAAATCAGATGCACAAAATGGTTTCAGAGGGCATGAAAGATGGCAGAATGCTTAGGGACAGAAACAAAAAGTGAAAAAAGAGAAATAAGAGAGGAAATTACTTAGAAAGATGAAAAGGGGGAAAATAGGAAGGGGGCCCTTAATGCTGAAAAACATGTATATATTTAACTTCAGGAATTGCAAAGAAGCATATCCTTTATATTAAAAAGGAGAATTAAACTGAAATAAGGGACCTCTAACCAGGGTAAAGATGTAATATGGTGGCCTTTCATTTTAGGTTAATTAAACTAGATATAAGGTTGGGGCATGGAGCCGGAACTACTTTTATTAAGAATGTTATTAGAAGATCTTGAGAATATTGTACACTATGAAAGTAACATTATGATAATAGCCATATTATATACTAAAATATGTACATGAATGGTTTGAATGTTTGAAAGATGTCTGGAATTTGGGGAGACAACTGGGAAGAAACTGAGGTGTAAAAATCAAATAATGGTAAGCAAATCATGTAACACGATGTTTGATAAGCACAAACCAAATGTAGATAGAGTGAAAAACTAATAAAATGTTTTTCAAAAAAGAAGGATGCCAACAGACTGGAGTAAGTTCAGCGGATGATGACAAGGTTGTTCAGGGAACTAGAAATGAATCACTAAAAGGAAAGACTGAAGGAACTGGGCATGTTTATCCTGCAGAAAAGAAGACTGAGGGGAGATATGAGAGGACTTTTGAAATACTTGAATGGCTGTCATACAGAAGAGGAGCAGGTTCTCAGTTATCCTAGACTGAAGGACTGTAATGATGGTCTCAAGCTACAGGAAGACAGATTTAGTCTATCGAGAAAAACATCTTAAATGTTAATGCAGCATGAAAATGGAAACAATTACCTTGGGAGGTGGCCAACACTCCAATGCTGGAAGCATTCAAGAGAAATTTGGACAGACATCTATCAGATCAGCTTTGGTTTAGGTTCCCGTTGGACTCAATGGCCTTATATGTTTGATCCCATGATTCTACTGCAACAATTTTCTCCCTTGTCCATATCTTGGTTCAGTTGTGAGGCTGAGATCAGAGGAGAATTTTTGTATTTGTGATGATAGTTCACATTGTGTGTGCATGCGTGCGCATGCATGCACATGCACGCGCGCACACGCACACAGTGATTCCTGAGCAAAATTGGTCTTTTCCTATAAAGTGGGTTTGCTTTTATTCTGTTGTGCAACAAAGCAACAGTCACCATATTTTTCACTGCTGCACATTTTACAGAAATGTGAAATTGCATGTTTCCCCAAGACACCACTCCCCCACCAGCCTGATGTCTTGGCAACTAGCATCAAGGAGAAAATGTATATATTTTCCCTTTTTTCAAGGGATTTACAGCTTTCACTATGTTGTAAAAATAAAATGGATTAGAAGCAACTGTTTAAAACTCAAGCACCCATTTATGGCAAGTGGGACAGAAAGAGATCCAGAGGTATATCTGAAATTTTGGCATAAGCTGGACTTTGCTATGAGGTGAACCTTTATAACCATGATGATACTTAAATGTGAGTCTAGAGGTGAAAACTCATCATGATTTTTGGTTAAGGAAATGTGATAATATTTGTATTAAAGAGTTTAGAAAAAGAATTTAATCAACTTTGTTAGAAGAGATAGCCCATTCCTCCCTCAATATCATAGAGAGCAATCTTCTGAAAAAAGATTATATCCTATGGATGGAACATCATGTTCTTGGAAGTCCTGGGTCTGCTTCAGTATGTCTGACAAATACAAAGCCACAAGCACAAACAAACAAAACCAAAACCTTGTATCATTTAAAAAGACTAACAGATCTGTTTCACTGTAACCTTTGAAGATTACAATCCACTTCTTTGGACACATGGACTACAATATTAAAGTCACAGGTTTTATATCTGGTTGCATGAGTAGAAACCTAGTAAAATGTGATACAGAAGGTGACACTGTGATTACAATATTATTAAAACATAAACTAAGTGTCACAACAGAAGAATCTGTTGGCTGATACGCAATGGAGTTTTATCTTTAAAATCTTTCAGTTACTGTCGATTCTACCTTTGAAATGTGCCTAGACCAATGATGACAAACCTTTTTTAACCTTGGTGCCCAAACTGAAAAAAACACTGCAACCCAGCTGGCAGTGGGCAGTGGCAGAAATGGAGAAGGGGGAATCCTGGGCATGGAGGTGCCTGCAGACCCCACTCCAGATCCACCTCCAATTATGCCCAACCCCCCGCTGCCTATAGCTTGGCTGGCCCACCCCCACCAGTGCCAGCTGCTCCGGATCCTGGCCTGCCACCTGTTGGGGTGCTAGCACTGCGGCTGCAGCCACCTCCTCAGGTTTGGCTGCCGGGGGTAGCGATCTAGCAACTTATGGCCCATGTGCCCACAGAGAGGGCTCTGAGTGCCAGCTGTGGCACAAGTGGCATAGGTTCACCATCGCTGACCTAGACCATTCCTTGCAATCGCCTCAACATATACATCTAGAGAGGTCTATAGGTAAGCAACAAATAGGCCTTTTTCAACTCATAGGAGAATTCTTGTCATAATACCTTAAAGGTCAAAGTCATCATAAGAGAAGCTAGACAACATGTGACATTTAGATTTCCTCCTCAGATAGTATGGGAAAAATCAGACATATGGAGGGCAAGTGATGTAAAAGCAGACACAACTGGTGAAGAATTTCATAACTAATTATGGGCATGCTTGCTTTAGTTTTAGATTGCCTGGATTTGTGGAGCTTGTGTGCACACGAGAATGCTTTAACATTGATGTTAACCAAGCATGTTTCCAAATAAGTGAAAATGACTTTCAATGCTATTTTTAGTGCCATCTCTGTATTTGACATTTTACTAGGTACAAGAGCACAAATCTATGTTCCATAACGTCTACAATTTAGCATTCAACACATGGAAATCTAGTAAGAGAGTGGGATTATCCCCTCTCCATACTTTACTTATTGATTCACTTGCAATTATTTTCAGAAGTTCGTTTCAATCACTGTAGGTGATTAAGTGTTATCTGTTCATGTATACTCGCTACACATACAAGGGAATGGTATTCTATACATTGATATCACCTTGTGAGGAAGATTAGCTACTGAGAGACATTATGTCAGTAAGATAGTAGCAAAATGTAGTGTTTAAAAAAAGAAAAAGAAACTCTGTTGCTACTTTTACCTTGTTAACCCCTTCCTCCAAACTTGGGAGTAATCCTTAAGGGGGTTTGAACTTCTTTTTGATCTTCTGGTCCCCCCATGCATTTCAGAGAGAGTGAGTGTGTGTGTGTGTGTGTGTGTGTGTGTGTGTGTGTGTGTGTGTGTGTGTGTAAAAGCTAGCTGCGTTTAAGTTCAATTATAATAATTATAATTATAATTATTATTTGTGGACCAGACAGACAGATAGAACTGGTTTCAGGTTATGTACAGTCCTTCCTATTAATTCAAGTTACATGTCAAAATACTTTGTACATCTAGAAAAGATATATGTTCCTAGACAGGCGAGTTATTGATTTCTAGTGACTGTAATGAAATGTAATGTACGCAATTTATTTCTTCCACATGTGTGAAGCATATTGGCAAGGCCTGCTGCTCACTTGAAACAAACTTTTTCAACTTCTAAATCAATAATGTTCTATTGTTTCACTGCATTTCATTAAGTATAAATGATTACCTGTAATATTATAAAGAGGGAAATTGCCAAGGCTTATATCTAAAATAATTTCAATTATCCTTTTACTTCAGACATTTAGAAAGCTAAGTTACTCTTCCTGATTGTATTAAGATGTTATTGCCTCTTTATTGCCATTAAAACCATGTGTTTTCCTAGACTCTTTATTACAATCTACCAAAGGGACATCTGTATATGGAACAAGCAGTTTAGCTGTTTCCTTAAGAGACTTTTGAATAGTGCTGAGCCTGGTAAATTTCAACCAATCTGTCCATGGAAATATAAATGTTTGAGGCACCATATACATCTGTGCAGTTTTATGTAATGAAGCCATAAATATTTATCTCTTATTAATCTTTTCCATGCAATTTTGTAAGTGTGTTTCAATACACATTAATAAGGATTGCTTACTTGCCTACAAAAATGTTTGAGTCATGATTTCATGGCTTTAACATCCTTCCAATCCACAGCATCATCCCACCAGTCTTCCTTTCCTACCTCATTCTCCTTAAATCCCATCCCAGCCATCGCTACAACTGTAGCCTCAAGGGCATCATCTGCATCTCCACTGCCAATGCCTTAGTCCACAGGTGAACTGTGGATCAGAAATCTCGCCCTAACTCTGGGGTATGTGGAAAGCCCACTCCCACCAGCAGAAGGATCAGGTCTGGTCCCACAGAGTCAAAAACATTTGTGTCTGTGATGAGATGGGATATGTGATTAAAATCTTGTATTGAACATGGGTTTTGTAATTAAGAAATGTGCAAGAGAGGTTCCATCTTTTTTCTCTGTATAAGGGATCTTTACAATGCTAACAGGTTGTTTGCTAGTGAGAGCTGGGAGAATGCTTTTCTGAGAGCATGAGAAGGAACTTTGTGATAAGATAGATGGGTATTGTGACTCTTCGCAAAACCACAGAAACCCAAATAACATCTGTTACCCATGAGAGAGAAGGTCAGGTGGTACAACAGGACTGTTTGCCTAACGGCGGACTGTGATTGGATGACATCGTGGGAAGGAGCAGATAAGGACTTACCAGTTACTCTTGAAAAAGGAACTTTTACCTATGGACATTGTCATTCGTGACTCACTCTAATGTCTTTCGTGACCCACCCTTACGTTTTTCATGACCTACTCCTAGGTCACCCATGGCCTACACGCAGGGATTACTCATACACGCACTCAGGGAATATTCTTGACTCTTTTCATGGACTATTCCTATGAACTATTCCTATGGACTATTCTTGTGGATTATTCTCAGGACAATGGGATATTTTCTTTTACAGGATTTTTCCTTTTGTACAGTATTTTTCATTTACAGGATTATTAAGGACTATGGACTTTTTCTTCCATAATTGGATTATTTTGTTTTCCTGTTGGATTTCCTTATTGGAACTGTTTTTATGCATTTTCTTGACTTTTTGAATTATTTCAATGTTTTGGGACACTTGGATATTTTTCATGTTTTCTTTGCCTCACTACGGCTTTGTAATTAACCAGCATAATGTTTATTCGTTTGCTTTTGCATAATTTGACTTTTTCTTTAAGGAACTTACTTTTTCTTTAATAAAATAATGATTATAAAAATCAATTGGTTTCCTGAACAGTAAACTTGTCATAGGTCATCTAATGGTGCTTGCCTCGGCCTTGCATACTTAAGGAGTCCTGCCTGTGGTGCATAAGAAGTCTAAGGACTATCAAGCCCACATGGTTTTCTATCAGTAATATTCAAAGGTACAAGGGTGTTCTTATTAGGGCAGACTTGTGAAAGGGAGGATTGACATGCCTAGCTCAGCTCTAGGACTCTCTCAGCACATTTTAGGGTGTACAATCTCCTGATTACTCTCTGTCCGAGCATTCACGCGTTCTCTAGGGAACCGTGTTTGTCACAGTGTCAGCTGAAGAATTTTTAAGAGGTGGTCTTGTGCCAAGATTGTGTCTCTTAACAAACAAACATGAAAATGATTGTTGTAGGTTTTTTGGGCTGTTTGGCCATGTTCTGAGAGCTTTTCTTTCCAACGTTTCACCAATCTCTGTGGCCAGCATCTTCAAAGGATAGGAGTCAGAACTCTGTGCACAGAAGGCCATGAAAACCTTTCAGAAAACATTAAACATGAAATTAGTGAGAATTCCTCCTATTCAATTACAAACCAAATGTGGACACACCTCCTAAAAGTCATCATCATATGCATCCTTCAGCCTTGAGAGTCCTCTGTATGGAGGACTTGGAACAGTGTCTAGTGTTTTGACACTGTATATTATTTTAATTTTAAGACTGTAGATGTTTGTAGAACACTGCAATCCTGGTAGAAAATGCCAGCCCTGAAGTTAAGCCCTGTTTTTGCTAGTCAGACTTACCAGCAGCCTGCTTCAAAAAGTATCATGAAACGAAGGAATTTGAATGGTACTACAATGGTAAGGAGAATCAAATTGCTACCCTGGGCTGTCAATTTGCAGGGCTAGCAGAGTTTTTCAGTATTCTTCCCTCACTTTCCAGCTTATATGCCATGCAGCTCTTATCTCTTTCTGAAGAATCCCCAAGCATCAGTCTCTTAGAATGGACATCAGATATTTTTCTAAAGTGGGGAAAAAGACATGGTCTACTATTGGTGCCATTTCGGTGACTTTTCTTCAGCCAGAAGAAAAGGCACATGATAGACATACTACAAGAGCAGAGGGAGAAGAGGTTTGACAGGAGTGGCATTGCTATTAAGGCCAACATTGTATGGTGTACTTTGATAGCAAAAATGCCAGAATAGCAATGTTTGTTTGTTTATTCTATTTATATCCCGCCTATCTGGTCAGTTACGACCACTCTAGGCGGCTAGTAATGTTCTTACTATCCACCCCCCATTTCCCTGATGTGGCCTTCTGTAGTGCAAAACAACCCCTATCTTCTGGGTTTTGCAGCCTCCTTTAGCTGGTTTTACAATGTTCAGAAGGCTGCAGAGGTTAACAATGCAGTTTGCAAGAACTTCCTTTCTTCCAGGAAATAGCCGAAAGCTTTGGCTAACTGGATTAATCCTTAATTATAGCCCTAAAGCCTTTCCATATTGTGAAATTTATTGCAATCACACCTGTGCTTCGAATGTCCTTATCTTCAGTGCAACCTACTTTAAACTCTCTCTTCAGAGATCTTTCTGCCTACAATGGAGCCTTGAGCCACCCAACTAATAAACAAGGGTGGGAAGTTGGCTGTGGTGTCTGAGAGACTAGCTGGATCTTATTCAGCTGCTCATTGCCTCTCAGCTGGTCTCCTCTGATCCACAGCTGATCAGTGAAGGTGGGAAGCTCATTGCCAGCACCACGATAGGAGGGGTTGCAGACTCACAACAGCTCATCAGCTTTTCTTGTCCTCTCCTCAGCTCATTGTTGCTGTTGCCTCTGTCTCTGCTACTCCAAAGGTGATATCTGGCGCTCCAGTAGTGATGACACTGGGCAGCTACCATGCTGTGGCAAGTCCATGTACAGCATTTGCCCCCAAGAGAGTGGTTGCTGAAGAACCTTGCTGGTCTTCCTGGGTTGTTCTTCCCGGCCTGCCCCCTGATGCTGCTGGGCTCCAACTTGTACCAAGAAGAATGCATGCCCTAGCAGAAAGGCATGGGATAATTCTTGAAGGGAAAGTATGACACACACACCCTGCTCCCTTCATAGTTAGACAATTAGTGTTTGCAGAAACAGGCTCATTATTATAACAACAGAACACCTTAAAGGGCCAACAGGACCAAACAACAAAACTTAGTAACTTGAGAGTGCCAGGGAGTAGACCTTACTCCCAGAGTCTTTTGGGGAAGAGAAGCCCTTTACCAATCTTTCACTGGGAGAAGTCTCCTCTGCCAGTTCAAGGACTCTCAGATGAGCCAAGCATGAAGTGCCACAACAGCCAGCTATCTGTGGAGGAGTGTAGCATGGGCCCCTTTCCCTTGCTATGATTCCAGAGTCCTCATCAGTGGCAATCACCCTAATAATCCTCTCAAGATGCATGGCCAAACTTTACCCAGAACTGGCTAAGCTCACCAACGTAACACAGCACAGAAGGAGGAGGTAGAGGAGGAGTGCCATCCCACTGGCTGTGAGTAGACTGGCTGGGAGGTCTCTGCTGTGGGGCTACTTGCCCCTACTGCTTCCTCTGCCAGAGATGGGCCCATCTCCAGTTCTCAAGCTTCCTAGCCTCTCAGCACCTGGCAAACTTGGGCAACCTCAAGTGGCACCAGAAACTGTTCCCAGTATCTGGTGTCAGGATCACAGTGGCAGATGGTCTCCAAGCTAAGTGTCAAGTACCCTGGTAACAGCAGTAGCTCCTGGGCCTCATATACCTCCCAGTCCACAATAGCCACCCACCAGTCCTCCCCATCTCACTCTCCTCCTTAAACACCATCCCCACCATCATCTGCATCTCCACCACCAATGCCCCAGTCCACATGTGAACTGCTAGTTAGGAATCTCACCTTGATTCTCAGGGAGGTAGAGAGCCCACCCACCAGCAGGGGGATCAGAGTTGGTCCCACAGGAATCATTCTAAGTAGAAACACAAGTAGGCATGGTCTTTTTTTCTGATTCAAATTGTGCTATCAGCAATCCATCTATCATATCTGTATGCGAGTGTGGACAAGCCCTTAGACTTAGAAGTGAGTAGAGTACTCCTTTCTCAAGAACTACAGTCCAAGACCTGTTGAGGCAAAAAGCTCTCTAAGGAATAAGAAAATATTAGGTCTTTGTGAATATCAGAAATGAGGTTAACAGCTTAGGTAAGTATGGAATAAGTCTGAGCTTCCATCTATGTGATAGATGATAGAAGTCATGATTTCTATCACCAACATTTAAGGGTTCATGAATTTCCCCCTTTTTTCTATATGGAGACGAACTACAAGCTAATAGTCTTATCCTGCAAATAACTGCAGGATTTCATGGAGACAGTTCAGCTGTGTTACAAAGATATTTGAGATAATGTCCATATGCTTGTATGGGGAAAACAATACCTTAACGTTTCCCATTACACTGCATTGGATACTTCTCAGGAGGAGCCCCTCAGCATCTCAGGATGGTCCACATGACTTGGTAGAATGAAGTTTCATGTCTAAAGAAAAGCAGAGACCTTTCCCTGCAACAGTCCTTCAAAACTAAAAAATTCCATGCAGATGTTGATCCAAATTTAGATGAAAAAGAATGATGGACTAGGACCGGAGACCAGGACTGAATTCCTACTTGCCTATGGAAACTAACCAGGGGAATGGAACTGGAAAACCCACTCCTTAAATATCTCAGTTACTTCGAAAGCTCCTATCGGGGCCACTATATTAGTTCTGACTTGAGGGCACATAATAACTATGTTCTTTTAATGAATTCATTATTTGTGTGTTCTGTGAGACTATTGACAAATGTGTGCAGGTATAATCCAGTTTGCCAAAGAGCTAGAAGTGTCAAATTCCACCCCTTTAAATTATTTGAATGTATGCATGCTTAACTAAAATTGTGAATATTCGAATATGGGAGTAAAACATTAGAAAAAGTGCATCTTAAAATTCATATACATTTCTATATAGCAAGGGAAAGATGTCTTTTCATCAATACAAACCTAGATGGGGAAAAAGGCTGGTACAATTCTAAGAAACACAATAAAAAAGAAAGTAACTTTTGTGAGGGTGAGAATGAACTTCAGAAACGTTCCCATTATCCTGCTGGATGCAGTGTGGTGGTGTCACACAGTCCATCCTCAAAGTGAACCACAATGGATATTTGTCCTTTAAATTTTTTTCCTGAAGTTTTACCCTCATCCAAGAGTATATGATGTTTCAGAAGCTAGAAATTTTACATTGGGGAGCAGTGACTAAACTGCAGTACTGCAGTCAAGATCCTGCTCATGATCTGCGTTAAACCCTGACTGGCTCAGGTAGCCAGCTCAAGTTTGACTCCGCTTTCCATCCTTCCAAGGTCAGTAAATTGAGTAACCAGTTTGCTGCAGTGGCAGTTGTACAATAAAATTATAAACTGCCCCAAGAGTGCTTTAAGTACTATGGGGTAGTATATAATGAGCAAACTGCTTTGCTTTATATTTGTCCTGCCCACCTGCCTTTACCCAGAATTATTAAGAAAAAATCAAGGAAGCACTCCTTTGGCCCTTCTCATTGTTGCTTTCTCAATAATTGTAAGGTGACATGGACTAAGGAGACCACAGACATTTTACCAAATACCTATTGAACCCCCACCAGGCCCAAAACAGAGCCTAGCAGCATTCAATTTGTCACTCCTCCCTTGACAGGGACTTCAGCTACAGATTGTAGCAATTAATTCCATAAATTAATTGTGCATTTAGAACTTTATTTTGTGTCAGTTCTCAATTTTCTGCCAATCACTTTTGCTTTCTGCCCGTCAGATGGTGTGATTTCACGATTATGTGCTAAATTACACATAATTATTACACATATTGCCTTTCTGTAGTCTGATATATGTTCTAGCCCAGGACAGACAATCTCACATCATTCTCAATTTAGAGAAGCCTTTTAAGAATCATGGATTTTAGTTTCACCTCTGACACACACAAATTTTTTGTACTTTGTGTATCTATATTTGTAAAATGTTTTTGACAGATTATCCTACAAACTTCATTTAAACTTGAACTGTATGAAATTGACCCGTGAAACTTGTGTAAACTACTAGAAATGTTCACAGGGAGATTGTAATGTAGGTTGCATGCAACCACCCCTTTCTCATATAGCTTCAGAATGACATTACATTCTTAGAAGCATTTGTAAAATTAACAACCTCCACTAGACTGTAATCTTGGTTGCAAGGTTTCATAGCCTCTTGTGATTTAAAGGCCATGATACTGCATAAAACCCTATAAAAACATAGTGCATACCATAAAAATAGCTTTAGGAGGTCAAACACTAACTTGTGAATGCCTGCCTTATCATGAGCGATTCTGCAAAATCCATGCAGCTGTTTTTGAACATGTTACCAGAACCTCTGTAACATTTCTGTACCTTACAGCTTGATAACTGTAACTAAGCAATCACATAGTTTAATAAGGGCAGAGAGCTCGTTCTTGTTGTATATTGACTTGTGTTGTACCATCAACTTATATGGACCACATATGTATTTTACTCCCTGTTCAGCCATACATATATATTTTAATCAATTTGAAAAGCACACAGAACATAAAAATTAGTCCAATTTAGAACTTCCATAAGTACCTACCAAGCAACTTACTGCTCAAAGAAACATGGCCCTCAGAGTTTTGAAGGAAGATCGAAAGGACTAGCTCTTAATGATCAGGTGCCAGCAAAAAAGAACCCAAAGCTTAGAGAAATTGAAGAACAGCACATGATCTGGATGGAATGTGCAGATCAGACATATGACAACATTTTTATATTCCTATGGCAGAAAGGCATGCCAGGCTACAGCAAAATTGGATGGATAAAACAGCAGCCACAAGGAAGCAACACAGAAGTCTGTAAGGATTACAGTACTTGAGCTTATTGAACATTGAATTTCCTTATGGAAGAACAGCCAAAACTAGGAGCAGAAAATGACATATTAGTTTTCCTAGATTACCTGACCTACAGGATCAGAAGGATGTAGACCTTTTGTTTACTTCCTCTTCCCACTATAGCAAGTTGCTGCTTGGGTTTTCTTCAGGCAACCTTGTTTTCCATTTTCCCATGTGAGCTGTGTTCATTTTGAATGAATGGGTGATGTTCCCAAGCCAAGGCTTTAAAATATCTTTTAAAAAAATTATTAGTTTTTCAATCTATCTACATTGAATTTGTGCTTGTTAAACATCGTGTTACATGGGTTGCTTATGATTATTTGTTTTTTGCATCTTGGTGTCTTCTTAATTGTCCTTTCAAAATCTATACATTTTAAAAACATTCATGTGTATATTTTTGTATATAATATTGGCTACTATCATAATATTGCTCTCATAGCATACGTTCTTAAAATCCTCTAATAACATACCTAATAAAAGTAATGCTGGTTCCAAATTTATATAATTTTGAGGTGATTTAATGAACAAACTTTGTATTTTATAGCAGTAATAACTGAATAGGTTCCTAACACATAATAGATGTTATCTAAAGCATTTTATACAGATTGTCTTTATATAATTGTTTAGTCAATTCCTATCTCCACATTTTCTATCATGTCTATATCAATATCATATCTAATATATGTACATTAAATACTGTTTGTTTACCCCATCCTTATATCTAGCTTCTGTTTACCTTTAGAACCACCATGTAATGCCTTTACCCTGATTAGTGACCCCTTATTCCAGTTTAATTCCTTTTTCTAATATGTAGGATATTCCCCCTTACAATCCCAAAAGTTAGATATATACATGCTTTCAACATTGAAGGCCACCTTAATATTTTTTTCTTTTCCATCTTTCTACGTAACTCCTTCTTTTACAGTATTTGTCTTTTCCCAAATCTTGTTTCTATCTCTCTAAAAATTTTGTCATGCCTTGTGCCACCTGTGGACATTTTATACATTTGATCTATCTTCAATAGATCTTCCAGGCTCTTTTTAATGAGATCTGCTGATTCCCTCTCCTTATCTTCCCTTAGCACACCTAAAATTCTCCTCAGATCAAGCCAGAGTTAAATTTCCTAGGTTTTCTGCTCTAATTTCCTCCAGCCCCTCTTTTGATTTGGTGAACATCGTCCACCACCCTCTCATTTCCTTGTTCATTATTCCCTGTCTCCTATTGACTATAGTTCTTCTTCAGCTGCTCCTAGAATAATTTCACCTCTTCGTTATGGGATCTAACTATTTCTAGAATTGTTTGAAGAGTAGATTTTATTTCATCCCAAAATTGTCCTTGTTGTGGCATTATGTCACAAATGTCAAGTAATTGTATTCCAAGTGAAAGTTGTTCAGATGTACAGTGGTGCCTCGCATAACGTTTGCTTCGTTTAACGTTTTTTTCGCTTAACGTTTATTTTTTCAGAGTCAGATTGTACTTCGTATAACGTTTTTCCCTATGGGCGATTTTCACATAGCGATTTTGGGACCATGCTTCGCTTAACGTTTTTGGTTTTAGGTCCCCTGCTTCACTTAACGATGTTCATTTTTTCAATTATAAAAGTGTCTTAACATGTTGAAAAATGGTTTTAAATGCTTGGAATCGTTAGTGCACCTTCTAAAATGTGTGCATACTTAATTTGGCGTTGATCTGACTTTTCGTTAATTTTTTGTGAATTTTTTTCTCCCCCATAGGAAACAATGGAGCTGTCAGATTTTGACAGCTGTCAAAAGTTGGGGGGAAAAATTCACCATAAATTAACGAAAAGTCAGATCAAAGCCAAATTAACTTTTGCATCCGTTTTAGAGGGTGCAGAAGCTAATCCAAGCATTTAAAACCATTTTTGACCCTTTTATGACACACTTAAATTTGCAAAAATTGACTTCGCAAAGCCATTGAAATGTATTGAGTCGGCTTCAATACATTCCAATGGAGGAAACATTGTATCATTTAACGATGTTTCCTATGGGTTTTTTCGCTTAAGGAACGCAATCCGTGCCTATTGGAACGGATTAACCGGTTTCCAATGCATTCCTATGGGTAATGGTGTTTCGCATAAAGTTTTTTTCGCATAAGGTTTTTTTTTTTGAACCAATTAAAAACGTTATGCGAGGCACCATTGTATAATGTAATCAGTCCAATTCCATCAATACTTGCTTCCATAGGTCCACTTTAATAGATTGATCATCTTTAGGGTTAAGCTTGAATCCATTCTCAGATGTAGAGTGTTTTCCCCACCTAAAGGCTCAAAGTCCCATCAAGTTCAGAACCCAGGATACAGTTTAGAAGTTCCACTTCGACTAAGTCAGGCTTTCTAGGGTTAATTTATCTGTAGTTCAGTTCTGTCCTCAAAAAGAAAGGGAATGGCAAACAGCCATAAAGTGTTCAAGGTCATTGATTCTAGGCTTTTTGGCAGCACCTTAGATAGCTGTTACAAGTACCATAAACAGGTTTGGTTTCCCAGAGTTGTTGCCAATGGTGTTTTCAGGAGAAAGATTCTTAAGTTTATAGTGACAAGTAACATCAAGCTTCCTTCCTTGAAGTATAATTAAATGGCTAATTAATATCAAATTTATTTTCCTTATGTCTCCCTGCATCTCCTCCTCTCTCCAGATTTCTTGATGCTCAGTCAGTGGTGAGGAATAGAAGATGTTATTTCTGTCATAGGCATTGTCTCATCCAGTAAAGTAATACAATTTTAAAAAAATTATCACCCAGTAGTAACACAATGTTAATTAGGCTGCTTTATTGCTTCTCCGAAGATAGGAGGGCCTGGGAAGACAGGAGGGCCTGTTGTGCACTGGTCAATGGGGTCGCAAAGAGTCGGACCCGACTAAATGTCTAAACAACAACCACAATTGCTTCCCCGTTGCCTGCTGCTGACAACTTCCAAGAAAGCTACTTCAACTGCTTGTTTCAACCCACTGGTTGATTGGAGAGTTTCCCAGATCAAACGTGGGTAACTATCATTCCCCCCATGATACCACCTTCTCCCCCATTTTACCACCTCTTCAGGATGGTTTAACCTCCAGGGGGGTCCAAAACAGGTCAGAAATCAGCCCAGAGGATGGAGCTCTGTCCTCCTGCTGCTGTCTCGTCGCAGTGTCAAGCCAGAAACCAGCTTTAAAATGTCCTAAAGAAAATGTTCTATGATTCTAGACTTTTTCCTGAAATTCATGGTTTCTCGAATCACATAACATGTCTCCTAATAAGGAAATATTTTTCATTTAAATATACCTATTTACCTGTTTGTGAAATGTTGAGAAATGCATGCTACATAAACTTGTGCCATGCTTTGATTCCATATCTCAAAGCCAAATTGTATAGAGTTTTAACACAAAACATTAGGTATGGATTTTATCTATTTATTTCAAAATTGAATGGATGGAACGAACCCTGTGTCACGTTCCCGGGGGTTACAACAGCCGAAGTCCAATAAACCAGTCCAGGGTCAAGAATACCAAGAATTCAAAGCCAATGTCCATAAATCAACTCACAGAAGGAAGTCCAGTGGCAAAGTCCAGAGTCCAATACACAGCGTAGTCCAGAGTCAGAGTCCGAAGTCCAATACCGGCGTAATTCAAGGGCAGAGTCCAGGGTCAGGAACACAATGCAAGAAATGTGGATGCAAGCCAAGGTTTTGACTCCTTGCTTCCACAGAATTTCTGGCTTCACTGGGAGCTGTTTTATAGTAAAACAGCTCCTTGAGCTGCTGGAAAGCTTTCTATCCTGTTAATACTCAGGACTAGATGCACGTAGGTTTCTGTGGACAGCCTTTGAGCGATCCTCTGATCTTCTGGTCCTAAGTCTTTCCCGAAACCTGCCCCGAAGCCTGTCTGCTGTGGAAAGAGAATCTGGAGGCGGTTCAGGTGTTTCTGATCTCTCCACATTCTCTTCAGTCACAGTTAACCCTTCAGGTTCCAGGTCTTCGGAAACACTCATGACACCCTGATACTTATGAAATAATGGATTTTTTTTAAAAAAAAACCTATGATATACATATAAGGTAAAATATACATAGTGGCCAAAATCCTGTTGTATAAGTTGCACCTGCAGAAACATGATGATGCCACTGGCAAGGGGCCTTTCTTGTAATTAAAGACTTCCTCTTTCCATCCCATGGTTCCAACAATTTCCACACAATGAAACACATTAGTCATACACCAAATAGAATGAGGAAGTCTTTACTGAAAATCTCTTCTGAGGTCCTGAGAGTGGGCGGAGCTACCATCAGCAGTTTGGGAATCTCCCTCTCTTTGGGGGGGGTGCCTCTCATAACGAGGTCCACAGCTTGGGGATCCATCTGGACCAGGCGCTTACCATGGAATCCCAGGTGGTATCTGTGGTCCGATCTGCCTATTTACATCTGTGGCGGATTGCCCAGCTGTGTCCCTATCTAGATGGCCTGGCTCCGTTCCTTCTTGGGGGACCGCCCTCAGAGAGTGCAGCTTTGTAACCTCATCTAGATACTGGCAGACCATGTCTGGAAGAAGGTCACGTTGACCCTGATTCAGTAGCCAGAAAACAATTAGATCATCTTGCCTTTATCTGGAGCCAAGGCCTTGCATGAAGACAAAACATTGATAACACACCTGCTCGTTAGCATTGCTCGTTAGCGCACGGATGTAATCCATCACTATGAAGCTTACTAGCTGTTAGTATTGTTTACTCTGTACTATAAAATAAACCTCGCACTTGGGTGAGGAGAGCTTTTGGTTCATGACTCTTGTCTCCGTGTCTTGATTGCTGGATCCTGAACCAGGATCCCTCATCACAGCTTGGGGAGAATGTGTCGGCCCCATGGAGCCTCAATTGCGGGGTCCCACAGGGGTCGATCATCTCCCCAATGCTGTTTAACATCTATATGAGACCGCTGGGTGGGATCATCAGGGGGTGTGGGGCTTCGTGTCATCAATACGCCAATGACACCCAGCTCCACATCTCCTTTTCACCAGCTGCAGGTGATGCTGTCCTGTCCCTTCAGCGCTGCCTGGAGGCTGTACTGAAATGGATGCAGGAGAACGGGCTGAGGCTGAACCCGGATAAGATGGAAGTTCTGAGGGTGGGTGCCCCTGCGGTAGGTGGCTTGGGTGACTCTCTCACGTTTGGGGGGTCACCTTGGCCACGAAGAGTGGGGTTCATAGCTTGGGCATACACATGGACCCGACGCTCACCATGGAATCCCAGGTGGCGTCGGTAGTCCGCACTGCCTTCTTCCATCTCTGGCAGATTGCCCGGCTGCGACCCTACCTTGACTCAGGGGCGCTCACCACCTTGGTACATGCGCTCATAATCTCAAGATTAGACCACTGTAACGCGCTCTACGTGGGGCTGCCTTTGAGGATGATGCGGAAACTTCAGGTGGTGCAGAATGCTGCAGCCAGACTCCTTACTGGAGTGAGAAAACACCATCATATTTCTCCTACGCTGGCCGCATTGCATTGGCTGCCCATCTGTTTCCGCATCAACTTCAAAGTTCTAATGCTTACTTATAAGGCCCTAAATGGTTTATGACAGGTCTCAAATCAACCTTTAGGAATTGTTCATTGCAATTCAGTAGATAAGTTATAACAGGATCAGAATTTAGTGAGCAACATGTACCAAAGTAATACAGCTGGGTTAATTGAGACAGCTGTGGGACAACCAGGTTAATTGGAGCAACCAAGAATAAAGCTAGCCAGGCTAGCAGACACAAACTGTTGGGTAGTTGGTGGTTGTGTAGTTGAGAGCTGTTTATTTGGTTGATAAGTCTCATTGATTGTGAAAGAAATTTATTCTGCATCGCTGGATGAAGACTTGCTACATTGCAAGAGGAAGGTCCTGGAGGAAGACTATCTCCTTGGTGAGAGGAGAAGACTTCGTGGATGCTGGACTATTTATATTGGTAACAATCTTTGGATACTGAACCTGTAATTTACTATTGCAAACTGAAGAACTAGTGTGAAAGACCAGGACTGTGTAAAGACCAAGAGAAGTTGTATTTGTACCTGTATATATGAACTTTAATGTAAATAATTCTACCTACACTACAACAGTGTCTGTTTGGTTTCATCTCTCAGCAGTTCATTTCACCATAGCGCCACCTGGCGTAGTCTGGTAACGCCGCACCTCTGTCAGTTTAGGACCTCGATACTTGGCGGAACGCCTACTTCCACCAAGGTCTACTCGGATCACCCGGGCGAGTCAGGAGGTGAGGATGAGGAGCCTGACGCCGAGAGAGGCACGGAAGGAGAAGACACGAAACCGGGCCTTCTCGGCGGTGGCTCCTCGCCTTTGGAACAATCTCCAGGAATTCGCGCGGCCCCTACACTGGGCATCTTCAAAACCCAATTAAAAACATGGTTATTTATTCAGGCCTTCCCTCCAGCCAATTCTTGATTTTCTTCTTATTTTCCTATTTTTTAGTTTATTCTAGTTGTTTTGTATTAGCCATGTATCTGTTGTATTTTATTGTTTAATTTTATATTGGAAGCCGCCTAGAGTGGTCCATTGGTCCAGATAGGCGGGGTATAAATCAAATAAATAAATAAATAAATAAATAAATTATTCTTTAATAAAATAATGATTTTAAAAATCAATTGGTTTCCTGAACAGTAAAGTTGTCTTAGGGTCATCTGAGAGTGCTGCCTCAGCCTAGCATACTTAAGGAGTCCTGCCTGTGGTGCGAGATAAGTGTAAGGACTACAAAGCCCACATGTTTTTCTAACAGTAATATCTGAGAGTACAAGGGTGTTTTTATTAGGGCAGACTTGTAAGATGGGGAGTTGTTCACGGCTAGCTGAGTTCTAGGACTCACTCAGCACGTGTTAGCGTGTATAATCTTCAAATTACTCTCTGTCCGAGCATTCACACGTGCTTTCGAGCACCGTGTTTGTCACATCTTTTACAGGACTTTTCCTTTTGTACAGTATTTTTCATTTACAGGATTAGTAAGGACTATGGACTTTTTCTTACATAATTGGACTATTTTGTTTTCCTGATGGATTACCTTATTGCAACTGTTTTTATTCATTTTCTTGACTTTTTGAATTCTTTTAATGTTATTGGACACGTGGATATTTTTTATGGTTTTTTTTTGCCTCACTACAGCTTTGTAATTAACCAACATAATGCTTATTTATTTCCTTTTGCATAATTTGATTTTTTCTTTAAGGCACTGACTTTTTCTTTAATGAAATAATGATTATAAAAATCAATTGGTTTCCTGAACAGTAAACTTGTCATAGGTCATCTGATGGTGCTTGCCTTGGCCTTGCATACTTAAGGAGTCCTGCCTGTGGTGCATAAGAAGTCTAAGGACTACAAAGCCCACATAGTTTTCTATCAGTAATATTCAAAGGTACAAGGGTGTTCTTATTAGGGCAGACTTGTGAAAGGGAGCTTTGACACGCCTAGCTAAGCTCTGGCTCTCTCTCAGCACATTTTAGGGTGTCCAATCTCCTAATTACTGTCTGTCCGAGCATTCACGTGTTTTCTAGGGAACCGTGTTTGTCGCACAGTAGAAACCGTGTTTCTATCAGGTTGTCCAATCTGGGCATACGGTAAGCATCCACTTGGTTACTAGATTAAGCTTTCTATAGTCAACACAGAACTGAATACTACCATCTGGTTTATCTACCAGGACAATAGGAGCAGACCAAGGGCTTGATGATGGAACAATGATATTCTCCTTCAACATCTCATCTAGCTCCTTGCGCACCTTGACAACATATGGCCCAGTGACTCTATATGGAGTTACTGCTTGTGGGGGTGCATCTCCTGTATCTATCTTGTGCACCACTCCCTTGGCTAACCCAGGCTTGTTAGAAAAAACATGTTGGTACTTTGTAACGAAAGATTTTAATTCACTCTGCTGCTCTAGGGAGAGTAAAGTGCTGATTTTAACTTCTTCAGGGTTGTACTTAACTTTCCCTCTCCCTTCCCAATAAGACAAGTCATGTTCTTCCTTGTCAGCCGCTATCATGGCAAATAATACCATATTCTCCTCTCTAAAATACGGTTTAAGCATGTTCACATGAACCACCCTCCTGCCTGGTTGTTCATCTTCTTTAATGATGTAATTAAGATCATTCATCTTAGCAATAATTCTGAATAGTCCTGCCCAGTTCAATTGGAATTTGTTCCCCTTGAGAGGTCTCAGCATCAGTACCTCATCCCCAGGGTTAAAAGTTCTTTCTCTGGCTTTTCTATCATACCAGACTTTCTGTTTGTTTTTCTGTACTTGTAGATTTTCAGCTGCTAATTCTAAATTTCTTTTCAGGGTGTTAATTAGGGTGTCTAAATATGAGATTACGTTCTCAGGATCATCTTCTTTGATTTGCTCCCAGTTCTGTCTAATTAAATCAAGGGGTCCTCTCACTTTTCTCCCAAACAGCAATTCAAAAGGACTGAATCCTGTACTGTCTTGGGGTACTGATCTATACGCATATAACAGTAACTGTAATCTCTGGTCCCAATTCTAAGGGTTTTCAGCAGAATAGGCCCTAATCATGCGCATCAGGGTACCATTAAATTTTTCAGTTAACCCATTAGAGTGCAGATGATATGGGGAAGCATTTAAATGTTTGATCCCACATATTTGCCATAGCCTCTGCATGAGTTTTGAGGTGAAAGATGTTCCTAGGTCAGTCACTATCTCTGAAGCAAAACCCCTTCGACTCATAGAACTCAACAGGGCATCAGCCACTGTATGCGTCTCAATATTAGAGGAACAGCCTCTGGGTATCATGTGGCATGGTCCACAATAGTTAGGATAAATCTGTTTCCCCTTCTGGTGACTCTAGGCAGTGGCCCTATAATATCCACGCCAATACGCTGAAATGGGATAGAGATTACGGGTAATGGGCACAGCTTTGCCTTTGTTTTATCCCGGTTATTACCCTGTCTCTGGCAAATATCGCAAATCTAGCATAAAATCTTAATCTGCTTTCCTATCTCTGGCCAATAGAAATTTTGCGTTATTCTTTGTTTGCTTTTATTGATTCCTAGGTGAGCAGCAAATATGTCAGAATGTCCTCTTTCGAATATCTTCTGGCGGTATTTTACAGGAACTACCAACTGCTTTTGAATATCTTCTCCCCCTTTTATGGGGTTTACCAGTGTTTCTCTGTACAGTAATCCCTGCTCAATGTGGAATCTTTCAGGTGTTTCAGGGGTTAACTGTATTCCAGACAATTTCTCAAAGCAGCATTTTAGTGTAGGATCTGCTTGTTGTTCTTGGGAAAAAGTATTGTGTTGTGGCATATCAAGTGTAAATAGCTCAGCTGTGTCTCTATTATCAGTCATTCCCTTCCCCTGATTGTAACTGATTTCTTCAGATGTCTCTGTTTGCTCCTGTTGTGAACGTGTTAGAACTAGAACTCTCTTAACATGCTCAGAGAGGTCTGTACCAATTAAAACAGCCTATGGCAATTGTGAGGAAATTCCTACATGCCAATTTCCCTGCCATCCCTGATATCGAATTGGTAATTCAGCCACAGGCAAAATAACAGCTTCTTGTCCTATTCCTTTCACTGCCATGTGTTCTTCTTGTAATATGTATTTTTGAGGTACAATATCTGGATGACATAGAGTCACCTGTGAACAGGAATCTTTCAGAGCCATGTATTTGTTATTTAAAACACAAATATTGTCCCCAGTTGTTTTAAATAATTCGTGATCTGTTTTAATCAAAAAGCAATGTCTGATTTCTGCCAAAGGAAGAGTAGATTCAATATTATCAGCCGGTGTAGAGATCTCTGCTGGTGTTGTCATGGCTAATGACTCCTCCCCTAGTGTATTAACTTGTCCCTGCTGGACACAGTAAACAGCTTTAGGCTTGCTTAAATTTACTTTCTGTGGTAAAAATTCTCTGTTTTCTCTATTTTTACCACATTGGGACGCTATGTGACCTTTTTCATTACATTTGAGGCAGGTTCTAACATTCCATTGATCATTTCCAGCCCCTTTTCCTACTTTCCCTCTAAATTTTGCCCTCTGGCTTGGCTCTGTTCTGAGGCCTTTCCCGCAAAATGGCAGCCACCCCTCTGCTGGTCTTTAAATTGTCCTCTAGGATATTGATTAGAGTCCTCCCAGGTTTTCCTCACACTTTTCCCCCCTGACAAGCTGGTTTTTTCGTATCTGGGTAATGAAATCAGCAACCTCTCCTGCTTCTTTCAGATTCTTGGGTTTCTTGTCTTTGACCAAATATTTTAGTTCACCATGTAAGAGAGAATAAAATTGTTCCAATCCCACAACATCCTTCAAATCCTGAATTGTCTGAACCCCTTCTTGTAACAGCCATTTTTCCAAACATCTGGCCAAGTTTGCCCCTAACTGTGAGTAGGATTCATCAGGTTTCTTAGTTAGTGACCTGAATTTTTGCCTCAGATGTTCTGCGTTTATGCCATACCTGGCAAACACTAACTTTTTGAATTCAGAATAATCTTTGATTAATTCGATTGGCATCTCTGCATATATTTCAGTGAGGCCTCCACTAATTTGGGATCTCAATATAATCATCTTTTCAGATTCCCTCACTTGGAAATCCTCACAAGCTCTTTCATACATCACAAGGAATGATTCTGGATCATCTCCCTTTCTAAAAACTGGGAATTTCTTTAGGTCTGTCTTAGATAACTGACTCCCCTCAGAGTTGTCTCCCCTATTGTTATTATTGTTTTGATTTGCCAATTTTAGCCTCCTGAGTTCAAAAGCCATACGTTCTTTCTCTAATTGGACCTCCATTTCTCTCTGCCTCATTCTTTCCTCCCTCTCCATTTTCTCTTTCTCCATCTCCATTTGTAAGGCCATTTGCCTTTCCTGTAAGGCCCTTTCCTCAGCTTGGGCTTTGGCTTTCATCTCCAGCTCAAATCTCCATTTTCTGAACTCTAATGGGTCTTCCTTTGAGGACTCTCCCTCCTGAGCTGAGGTAAATCCTTCCTCAACATCCCCATTCTCACTATCTGATCCAGCTGCCATTTCATAAGGCACCTGCTCAGCTTTCTTTCCCCTAGTCAAGGGCAATTTCTACTTTTCAGGCTTATTATTCTTTTTAACAAGCCTTGATTTTAAAAGTCCACTTTTTTACTGTCAGTGAGTGTCTATGTTGCAATTCAGCTCCCAGCACTCATTCACTGGCAAGCTAGCAACAGTTACCAGGCTTCAGCCTCCAGCTAGGCCTCCTGCCAAAACAGAATTTTTCTTTCTGCCTCCGGCAACAAATCTCAAACACACACAGATTCCCCCTGTCCCAGGTTCAGCTGTTTTGAGTCCCCTCAGCCTCACTGCCCTTGGCTCCGCTTTGTCCCCTCTGAGTTCTCTCTAACTCAGGACAAGCCAGCCAATCTAACACAGCTTTTGCTTTGGGCAACTCTCCACAGAAATGGTCACCACAGAGACTCCCTGTCTTAGTTCCCAATCTGAGCTTCAGCGCCCTCCTACTAGACTTACTCCCCATGAGATAAGTCCTAGGAAGTTACCCATGCTTCCACTCAGATTCCCTAACTGAAGACCCCTGCTCTGGGCACCTTTCCAGCACCAGGCTTCACTGGATCACACGTATCCCACACGCTGGACACCAATTTTTATTGTGACGTGGCTGGCCATTCTTTTCTCACTGCCAACTCAGGCCTCTCTGAATGCCCACCACGCCACTACACACTCTTGCTGCCACCAACCTTTCCTTTAAATAAAAAGGACAAGGGTTTCTTTCAAAAATTAAACTGGTTTATTGATTACAAAATAAAATAGGTAAATCACTAGAAGATAATCACAATGTTAATCACTTTCTTATTTAATTAAACACATAGACTTTCCCTCACTGACACTCAGGCATGCAGGCCTCTTTCACTCTCACACTAGATCTCTCCAGATCTCACTCACTCTGAATCTCCCGCTCACACACTCTTCACCCCCTTTTTATACCAGCTCCTCCCCTTCAGTTCCATCCTCCGTCACACCATTGGCTGATGGTTCACTGTCCAGCTGTGACAGACAGGTGAGGTAAAGGCTGCCTGTTACATTGAGCAGCTTGAAAAGGGACTCCAGTTCACAGAACTTAGGAAATGCTAAAGCAGGGAAAAGACTCTGAAGAGAAGTCTGGGTTAAAAAGTTTACCTCACACTTAGAAAGGAAGGACCTAGGGGCTAGCTTTAGATCACAAAGCTCTGAGAAAAGGGAGCACTGAGGGGAACCTAAGTGGAAGGCAGGGTCAAGGGAAATAGCTAGGTGAATGAATAGAACTAAGGGAAATATTTCTAAAGGGAAATATTTCAGAAGGGAAATATTTCTAAAACAGCTGAGTGTCTGGAGACAAAAACTAACAAGATCTCAGACATAGAAACAGCTAGCCATCCGAAGGTAGCCATCCGAAGCTGCCAAAAAAGTAGCCATCCGAAGCTGCCAAAAAAGTAGCCATCCAAAGCTCCCAAAGGATAGCTACTGTGTCTCAATCTCTCTCTAACTCAGAAAGGAAAAAAGTATTTTAAACAGAGGATTGTCTGTCTGCCTCTAAAACAACCAGCCAACTTGTCTAAAGAAACCCATACAAAAATGCCTTCTAAGAGAGGGGAAAAGTTTGCTATGGAGGGGGCTGCTGATGTGCAAAGTTTACCTCAGGAAGAGGAAAGCTCTCCTGAAATGATAGAGCCAGGGGAGTCTCAGGAGGAGGAAACCTCAAGGGGAGAAACCGGGTTAACCTCAGAAGTATTTGAAAGATGGAGGTTGCAGCAGGAGTTTAAATTAAAAGAATTAGAAATAAGGACTAGGGCTGAAGCTGAAGCCAGACAACTCAAAGTTGAGGCTGAAGCTAGACAGTTAGATTTTGAGAGGGAAAGAGAAAGGAAAAGAGAAAAAGAAAGCTGAAGCAGAAGAGAGACCATTAGAAATGAGAGCAAAAGAAATGGAATACCAAATGGAAATGAAAAAATTAGAATTGGCATCTCTAAACAATAACAACAATAATAATTCAGTGTCTGAGGGGATATAAAAAGTGGACCTTAAGAAATTCCCTCATTTTAGAAAGGGTGATAACCCTGAAGCATTCTTAATTCTGTTTGAGAGAGCATGCTGGGATTATGGTGTGGGAGAATCAGAGAAAATGGTCATTTTAAGAACACAAATAAGTGGAGAACTTGCTGAAATCTATTCCCAAATGCCCCAAGACCAAGCAAGAGAATATGAAGCTTTTAGAAAGCTGGTTTTCGCAAGGTTTTGCAGAACATCTCAGGAGAAAGTATAGGGCACTGACAAAGTGACCTGAGGAATCATATTCCCAATTAGGAGCCAATATAGTCAGATACCTAGAAAAATTGTTAGAACAAGCTAATGTTGAAACTCTAGAGGATATGAAAAATATTATAGGGCTAGAACAATTCTATTCAGTTCTGCCTGGAGAACTGAGATATTTAGTCAGAAATAAACAGCCTAAAACAGTTCAGCAAGTGATTGAGATGGCTGATTATATTTCAGAAATCAAAACCCCAAACTTTTCTGAGGTAAAATTTGGTGGGAGAAGCTGGGAAGACAGAAAGAAAGAGACCAGGGATTAACCTAGAAACAAACAGGCAACTGGAAGCCATTTTAGGGACAAACTCTCAGAAGTACAAAAGCAGTGAAGGAATGGGAGACAAGCCCCCTTTCTTTGAACAAAGGGCCCTAAAGACATGTTATGGCTGTGGAGAAATAGGGCACTTCATTTCTCTATGCCAAACATCAAAAAATAAAGACTTTAGTCTACAGAAAGGAGGGCAAAATGTACCTAAGAAAGTGTACTGTATACAACTGCAGTGGGAGACCACTGAGACTGTTAAAAATGGCTCACTGACTGCTAGAGGAGAAAGCCAGGAAGAACTGCCACCTTTAGCCAATGTTGTGCAATGTTATTTTATTGAAAGCAACATGGAGCTGCTCCATTGCTCTGGAGAAACTATTTATATAAATAATACTAAGTATCTAGCTTTGAGAGACTCATGCTCTCAAGTAACTCTATGTCCTTCTGATATTGTCCCTCAGGGAGATATCATGAAAAATGAATAGATAACCATAAAAGGGATAGGGGCTGAATTAATTACTCTGCCCATGGCTAAAGTACACATGAAATATGAAGGGTGGAATGGAATGTGGAAGATAGCCATCACAGATAAAATTCCTACCCCTTGTCTGATTGGGTTAGATCTATCTGAGCATGTTAAGAGTGTTTTAATAACTACTTGCTCCCAGATAGAACAGAAAGAATCACCTGAAGAAAAATGTGAGATCTCTGATGAATAAATAGGAGAAAATGAAGCAAACGAAATAGCTGAGATAGTGAATCTAAGAAATCCTCATGAAAACAGTTTTAAACAAGAACAAAGGCAGGATTCTACATTACAACAATGGTTTAAGTTGGCCAGAGAAGGACCAATAACTCCTGAGTACCCTGAAGGATTCTTTGTGGACAGAGACCTGTTATATAGGAGGTCCTGGTAAATCCAAAGAGGGGAGGGGGAAGCATCCATAGACAACTGGTCATCCCATTTAAGTACAGGGAAGAAATTATAGAAAAGGGACATACAGACATCTTTGCAGCTCATTTGGGGATCACGTGCGCACAGTAGAAGAGAGCGCAGAATTTTTACTGGCCTGGTATGGGTAAGCAAATAAAGTCATATTGTCAAAGCTGTGACATATGTCAGACGCAGGGTACTGGCAATGACAAAACTAGAGCAGAATTGTGCCCTTTACCAATTATATCAACCCCATTTCAACACATAGGCCTAAACACTGTGGGACCATTACCTAAAGAAACTAGAAGGGGAATATCATTCACTTCCAGATTAATGAAAAGGCTGTGGCAACTTTGTGACTTAGCTCATATTACACTATACCCATACTATACTCAGACAAATGAATTAGGGGAGAAATGTAATGAGACCCAAGTGCTAATAATCAGAGCTTATGCAGCAGAAAACCCCAATGACTGGGATTACAAGATGCAAACCTGGGTATATGCATGGTGGGCTGTACCCCAGAAAAGCACTGAGTTCAGTCCATGTGAACTACTATTTGGATGGATAGTGTGGGAACCCTGGGATTTATGCAAACAAAATTGGAGGAAACAAAAGGGAGAATACCCAGAGACACTGATCCAGTACATAAATAAGTTAATGAGTGTGACGGACAGGTGAGTAACCACTCCTGTCCATCACAATGGACTCTGATTTAGCAACCAATGGTTGAACAGAAGGGGCGGAACCAAAGAAATGTAGGAAGAGAATGGAAGACAGTTAAAGATCAGTTAGGGACTTCAGTTAGGGATATCAGTTGAGGGTTTCAGTTAAGGATGAGTAAGAGTTAGAGTTAGGATTTTAGTTGATCAGGAGTTAGAGAAAGAGCTGGATAGTCAAAGTTAGAAGTGAGAATAGTAATAAGTAAATACATAAGTTGATTAAATAAACAAAAGAAGACATTGCAATGATTGTGATTCTGAGTAAATAAATAAAGAACCTCTGTAACTGTAATAAAAACTTTCAATGATTGTTAGCCTGTGTTGGAGTGAAATAATTTGTATTGTGGATAAAAGAAATCCACTGGTGGCAGTGAAAAAGAGTGAAAATTAAATGTCATGCCCAAAAGGGAACCTGGATCAGTAGAAGAACAAACAGGGGAACTGGGTGTGTGTGACATAAAGTGGTGGCAACGGTGGGATTCGACTGAAATCCAGTGAGCCATAATAAATTGAAATTTATTAGGCCAGATATGAATGAAAACAAAATTCAATGAGACAAAAATAAAGATAAGTTTTCTGAGTCTGGGATTCAAAGGGAAGGAATACCAGAAAGCCTAAAGTAAAAGAAAATCTCTGAGTCTAGGATACTTGTTTGGATAGTAAATAGTCAAAGTGAAGGAGTAGGCCCTAGAGCTGAAGGGATAGCTTGGAAGGGACTCCAAATCACTAGGACTTATTAATAACAAAAACAAGTAAAAAACTGAAGAGATTTCTAAAAAGTTTGCCTCAAGCTGAGAGAGAAAGGGCAAGTAAGGATCTAGCTTTAAGATCCCAAAGCTCTGAGGAAAGGGAGCACTGAAGGGACATAAAGTGGATGCCTAAGTCCAGACGAATAGCTGAGGTAGAATTGGGAAAGGCTAATCAGAATAGAAATATTGCTGGGAAAACCTGGGTGTCTGTAGACCAAGAGATACAAAGTAACAGACACAAGGAACAGCGAGGCTTGGAGCCCAAAGATAGAACGTAGCGATCTTAAGCTTCCAAGAGAAAGCTAAATAGTATCAATCTCTCTAACACAGAAGAAAAAAGAGATCCTTTTAAAAGCGAAGCTTGTCTATTTGAATTGGTGAGAAAGCAAGCTGCCAACTTAATAAAAATATAAATGGTTAAGCATGCCTTCCAAGAGAGGGAAGAAGGCAGTTATGGAACTTGCTGAGAGTCAGATTTTACCTCAGGAAGGAGGACTTTCTGATCAGGAGAGTCAGGAGGAAGGAGATGGCTCAGGGACAGAAACTGATTTAACCTCCCTGGAGTTTCAAAAATGGAAATTTGAAAAGGAACAAGAATTTCAGTTAAGAAAATTAAAGCTAGAGATTGCGGCTCAAAAGAAACAGCTGGAGGCTGAGGCTCAAACCAGACAGATGGAAATGAGAGAAACGGCTGAACAAGAAAAGAGACAGCTGGAAATGAGAGAAAAGGCAGAGGAAAGAGAAATAGCCATAGAAGAAGAAAGAATAAGAAAAAGTGCTGAAGCCAGACAGAGGGAAATGAGGGAAAAAGAGAGGCAACACCAATTAAAATGAAACAATTCGAATTAAAAATCCAAAACTATAATAATAATGATTTCAAATCTTGAGGGGAATCTATCAAAAACAGTGCAACAGGCTAGTGAATCTGCAGATTTAAGATCAGAGATTAGGAGTTCAAAATATTCTGAAGTGAAATTGGACAGAAACTTTGAAGAAAGAAAAAGAGAAGCCAAAGATTTCCAGAAAACCAACAAATATACAGAGGGAAGCCATTTTAGAGAGAGACCCTCAGAGCAATACCAACAGAAGGACAAAAGCTTTGAAGGAAAGGGAGACAGAACCCCTTATAATAAACAAAGAAATTTAAAAACTTGTTTTGGTTGTGGAAAAGCAGGTCACTTTATTTCCAAATGTGAATTTATTAAAAACAAAGAAATGGGACAACAGAAAACGGGGGAGTTGTACCTAAAAAGATGTACTATATACAAAAGCAGGATGAAGGGTCTGAGGTGAACAAGAATGACAGTTTAACTGACACAGTGACACAGGAGCAATTGCCTCCTCTAGCAGAGATTGTCCACTGTTATTACATTAAAATCAACAGGGAATTGATTAAATCATCTGGAGAAAATATTTACATTAATAATATCAAATATTTAGCTTTGAGAGACTTTTGTTCTCAGATAACTATATGCCATACAGATATTATTCCACAGGAAGATATCATTCCAAATGAGAAAATTACAGTTAAAGGAATTAGGACAGAATTAATTAAGCTACCCATGGCTAAAGTGCAAATAAAGTATAAAGAATGGACTGGTATATTTAAAGTAGCCATTACAAATCAGATTCCTACTTCATGTTTGATTGGGCTAGACTTAACAGAGCATATCAAACATGTTTTAATCACTACACACTCACACACAGAAAAGATAGAAAAATCTTATTGTAATAGTGAGGTCCCTAAGGAAGATTTAAGTGTAAGTCAATCACCTGAACTTGCAGAAGGTATAGCTATAATAAAGTATCAAAAAAAGAGTTTTGAACAAGAACAAGAAAAATGATTATATGCTGCAACAAACTTTTAATGTAGTTAAAGAACCACTAATTCCAGAATCCTTTAAAAGATTCTTTATAGATAGAAGTATCCACAGACAAATGGTTCTCACTTTTAAGTACACAGAGAAAAGAATGGAAAAGGGATATGAGGGAGGTCATGTTGGAGTCAAGTGCATAGAGCAGGGGATAGTGCAAAGTTACTACCGGCCAAAGATGGAGAAACAAATAAAAGAATATGGTCAAAGCCATGAAATTTACCAAAGACAGGGAGATCCTGATTTAAAAATGAGGCCTGAAGTAATGGGAATAATTAAAGAAAACTTCGTGAAAAACTTTAATGATAAGCCCAATAGTGAAGAAAAGAAGAAAAATGATAATTGCAATAAATATATGGAAACATTTAATAAAAGCCTCAATCCACTGACCCATGAACACTTAGAGAGGTCTACAGCTGATAGAGATGATTGGAACTGGATAAAACATGTTGTAGCAAACAGTCCTGCCCTCACCTGTCTGTCACAGCTGAGCAGTGGAGAAGGAGCCAATGAGTGAACGGAAGGCGGTGCCAAGGGGGGAGGGGGTTGGATGTAAAGGCTGGTGTATGAAGTATGAGGGAGATTTAGTGAGTGAGAAGAGAATCTGTGAGTGAGAGAGATTCTGGTAGAGAGAGACTGTGTGAAACTTAAGAGTGAACTGAGAGTGAGATAGAGATCTGTGAGGACGCTGAATGGAACAGAGAGTTGATAGAGCTTTAAAGTAAAGTAAAACTGATTCAGATTCAAGTGATTAGCAACCTGTGATTTACCTACTGTATATTAATCAGATGTTAACCTCCCTGATCAAATAAATAAGTTAAGTTTCAAAAGTACACATGTCTCCTTGAGTGAATGGTATTGAGCGAGCAATACCTGGTGGCAGCGAAGAAGGAAGAAGTGCAAGAACCTCGTGAAGGGCTGGGGGGATAGGGGCTTCAGAGAAGATCGCCACATTAAGTGGTGACCAGCGGTGGGATACGAATTTGATCCAGTAATGCCTTAGAACAGAAAGGTTCCCAGAGCATGAAAATATATTTTAGCCAGGGAATTTGAGCTTAAAGGAGTGAGTAAACTTCCTAGAGCTTTCTCAAGGGGAGAAAGCTTAGTGGGAAGGCTTCTGGGCTCAAATTGGGGACTAAGATAGGGCCAGGCTCTGAGGAAACCATTTCTGGAGGGAGTTTACCTCAAGCAGAAACTGGGACCAGTTGGCTAGCTTGCCCTGAGCTCAAAGGATAGAGTTCTGAGGGGACTAAGCTGAGACCAAGGGCAGAGAAGCTGAGGTGACTCAAATCAGCAAAAACTGGGAAAGGTTAAAGCTGATATTTCTGGTTATTTTGTGCTTGAGGCAGGGAGAAAAACTTTGTCTCTTGGTAAAGGCCTGGCTAGGAGCCAGAGGCCTAAGCACAGTAGCTTACCAGTGGATGATTGCTGGGGAAGCAATTTTATAGCACAGACTCTCTCACTGAAAGAAAAAAAGTGTATGTTTTAAATCTGGGGCTTGTAAATTGGAGAAGAAGCCTAAATAACTAAACATGCCTTCCACACGAGGAAAAAAAAAGCAGCTGAAGTGCCTACTGAGATGGCAGTTGGTTCAGATCAAGAAAGGGAAGAATCTGAGGAAGAAATCACCTCAGAGAAAGAAATGGAGACCTCAAGGGGGGAGGACTCTATAGAATTCAGAAAGTGGAAATTGGAGTAAGCACAGGGATTCAAGTTGAAACAAATGGAGCTAGAAATAAAGGCTAGAGCTGATGAAAGACAGCAGAATTTAGAACTAGAAAAAGGAATTAGAGAGAGAGAATTGGCCTTAGAAATGGAGAAAGAAAGGATTGCCTTAGAGAAGGAGAGAATGTCATTTGAAATTAAGAGGTTGGAGCTGGCAGCTCAAACTAATAACAACAACAACAACGGCCGGCCTAATTCTGATGAGAGACATCTGTCCAAGGCAGACCTTAAAAGATTCCCAGTATTTAGGAAGGGTGATGACCCTGAATCTTTTATGATTATGTTTGAGCACACGTGTGAGGATTTTGAAGTAAGGGGATCTGAACGCATGATAGTGATGAGGTCTCAAATTAGTGGCGGCTTAGCTGACATTTATGCAGAAATGCCAGTGGAATTAATAAAAAAATTTGATGAATATAAAAAGTTAGTTTTCGCTCAATATGGCATCAATGCTGAGCATTTGAGACAGAGGTTCAGGGCTCTGACAAAGAAACCTGAAGATTCCTACTCTCAGTTGGGGGCAAACTTGACCAGATATCTTGACAAATGGCTTCAACAGGAGGGAGTTGAGACTGTACAGGATATTAAAAGCATCTTAGGACTTGAGCAGTTCCATTCACTTCTACCTGGAGAACTGAGGTACCTAGTGAGGGATAAAAAAACCAGAAATCTGCAAGAGGCAGGACAAGCCACTGATTTTATTTCACACATTCAAAATCCAAGCTTTTCTGAGGTAAATGTTGTAAGGAAAGCTTGGGATGACACAAACAGAAATCTCAGAGGGCAGTTTAAGAACCAACAGATGGTTGGGGGCCATTTTGTAGGCAAGCCCTCAGATCATAACCAGATCAGAAACAAGGATTGGGAAGGAAAGGGTGTTCATCATCATAGGCATCCTTCAGTCTCAAGAGACTATGGTAACATGCTCTGAATCGAGGAGTGTCCTCCAGAGTATGTAGCCTGGGTAAGGTAATATGGAGGATAGGCTGTTACCTAAGCAGCAAATCCCCCCTCTCCACATTTGCTGAAATGGTCCAATGGAAAGACAAGAGCCAATACAACTGGTTCCAGCAACGTCGCAGGAGTTGGCAGAACGACACATGCTGCCTTCGGGACTCCAGCTCCGGATTTTGCCTCGAGGTTAACTCCTGAAGCCTTTTCCATGAGTGGATATAGCCACAAGGCGGTGGAGGTTTGAAATTGGAGTTTTCCTTCTCCTAGATGGGCTGCCTTCCATGGCTGATGAGCCCCACCTACCCGGCCTGCTCTTTAATAGTGCAAAAGTATGATCTGATCCTTAAAAACTTTCCTGACTCCCCGGCTTATGCAAATCTCATTGCCTTTCCTATTTACCATATTAAGGCCAGATATAAAATTTGAGAATTTCTGGGACACGCTCTTTTAAATCAGGAAGTCCCACCCCTAGGCCCCACCCCCAGGCCATGTGCTCAGGAGACAAAAAGAAAGCCCAGGAAAAAAACTCAGCAAGGCATCCATGCAAACAGACCTGGCCTTCGCCCTCAGCCCAGCTTCCTAGGGGAAAGGGTTCAGGGGCCTGGGACACGGGAAAGGGTGTTAAAGGCTCTAGTAATGATCAAATGAACTTTCGAACTTGCTTTTGTTGTGGGGAGAAGGGCCACATCGCAGCCCAGTGTAGTAAGAACAGAGACGTTGGGCCACAAAATGGAAATTTGCCTAAGCCTAAGGCTGTATACTGTTTACAGCAGGACCAAGTTACCACCAAGAGGGAGGAACTGGGCGCCATGGCAACACAGGCTGATCTCCCTACACAAGCTGAGAACAGAGAACCAAATCTTCCTGAGGCAGAAATACTGCATTGTTACCTGATTAAAACGAACCAAGAGTTCTTTAAAACTTCTGGTGATAATATTTTTGTTAATAACATTAAATTTATGGCATTGAAAGACTCATGCTCTCAAGTAACCTTATGCCATCCTGACATTGTCCCTCAGGAATGCAATTTGAAAGGGGAAAGCATGACAGTTAAGGGGATTGGAGAAGCAGCTGTTATAATAATAATAATAATTTATTGTCATTGTAAGTATATACACAGTATACCCATACAACGAAATTCACAGACACCCAGAGACCAGACACATGCACACACATAAAATTCCCCAAACACTCCCCACCCACTAAAAGTCCCCCACTAAAAATACAAACATCTACACCACAGGGCAAGTAACACAGTCCAACTAATTATTCACTACTAGTGGTCTTTAAGCTCATTATTAATTGCAATGATAGCTCTGGGATAAAAACTATTGAGAAAACGTGTGGTCCGAGTCTTAATTGTTCTATATCTTCTGCCAGACGGTAGCAGTTCAAAAAAGTTATAAGCAGGATGGGAAGAGTCTCTCAGGATGCTGTGTGACTTCCTCAGACAGCGGGATGTGAAGATGTCATCCAGGGTTGGTAGCTGGAGCCCGATGATATTCTGGGCAATTTTAATGGTTCTCTGTAGAGCTTTTTTGTCCGCTACAGAGCTACTCCCAAACCATGCCAGAATGCATAGGTTAGGACACTCTCAATGGTGCTACGATAGTATGACAGAAATAAATGCTGAGATAAATTTAACTTGCCAAGCATTCTCAGGAAATACAGCCTCTTCTGTGCCTTCTTCATTAGCATGTTGGCATTTATAGTCCATGAGAGGTCCTCTGAGATATAAGTACCCAGAAATTTAAAACTACCAACTCTCTCCACTTCCTCACCGTTTATGTACAGTGGCAAATGTACATTTCTCTTCCTCCTAAAATCAATTATGAGTTCTTTAGTTTTTTTGATGTTAAGTGTGAGATGATTTTCTTTACACCAAAGTATCAACCTTTGTACTTCCTTTCTATAAGCAGACTCATTGTTCTTATTTATCAGTCCCACCACTGTCGTATCATCCGCAAATTTAATAATTGCATTGGTGTTAAACAGTGGGGTGCAATCATGTGTATACAGGGAATAGAGGAAGGGACTTAGCACACAGCCCTGGGGAGCTCCTCTACTTAGTACCAGGGTAGAAGAATGGTGAGATCCCATCCTTACTGACTGTGGCCTATCTGTCAGAAAATCCTTTATCCACATGCAGATCTCCTGAGGTAATCCCAGGTTGATCATTTTAAAAAACAACCTATTTGGTAGAATGGTATTAAAAGCAGAGCTGTAATGTACAAACAATAGCCTCGCATAAGTTCCCTGTTGTTCTAAGTGGCTCAATACAGTATGGAGTACAATGGACACAGCATCATCAGTAGATCTATTTCTCCTCTATGCAAATTGCCATGGGTCCAAAGAAGGTGGGATGGACCACGTGCTGGTTTTTGTAGTACCTCAGGATGACCAATCTTTGTTCTATCTGGCAGCTTGAGTGACTCTGATCCACAAGCTAAGTTTTGATTGCAGAGGGACACTGAGGCTTTAAGGAGCTAGGTGTATCCCTGAGTGTGAACAGTAGCTTCCTAGGAAACGCTGTTTGCCAGCAATTAGATCTAAAGGCTGTGGTGAGAGGTGTTAAATCTTCAGGCTGTGGTAATGTGTGTTAGAATCTGGGGTGCTCTTTTAAGAAAGAGATTCCCAGTGGGACAAGCAAACTGTTAGGGAACAATTTGAGTTAATCAGTAGGCCTGTGCAGGTTGTTACAACGTTGTAGTGAAGTAATTCTAAGATGCATGCCCTTTATTTTTGGAGTGCTTGCATTGAGTGCTGGCTCAGGTCATGCCCAGGATTTTAGGATCTGTTGGGGATGACCCTGCCTTTGCAGTCTTTAATATCACCCAGGTGTCATTTCATAATCTTAGGATTGCATAAATTACTCTGGCTACTTTGACTTGCATCCAGCTTGTTTTGGCCTAAGCGTACTCCTATAATCTTAGGATTTGCCGGAGGACCTGGCCCTGTTTGTATCCAGCCTAGCTCTGGGTCTCCCACAACGATCTTAGGATCTGTCAGGAGTACCTAGCTGCATCTGGCTTGGCCTAGAGTCATGCCCTATGATCTCAGCATCTGTCGGGATGACCTGGCCCTAGTGGTGTCTATCTGCACCCAGCTCAGTCATTGATCATTTCTGTAACTTTAGGGTTCACAGAGTGGTCACAGTTTTCTTTTCTCTTCCTTTTGGATTTTTCAGTATTTTGGTTTGGCAGCTGTCTGTCCTCTCGCCTATCTTAGGATAGCAGAGTGACAGCAGTTAGTCAAAGGTGCAGAGAAGATTTTTAATTTTATTTTGGTTTGGCAGCTGTCTGTCCTCTTTGCTGATCTTAGGATCACAGAGTGACAGCAGTTGGTCGAAGGTGCAGAGGAGATTTTTAATTTTTTAAATTTTCCTTGGAGTTGTGTTTTGTTTCTAATGCTGACCTAGCTTAGGCTAGATTGCCAGCAGAACATGGGGGAGGAACAGCAGTTGTTGGCCTTGCTGAAAGTTATAGGAGTAACTATGGAATATATTGAACAAACCAGACATAAAATCAATGAAAGAGATTGCCTGATAGGTGAGCTTTATCAGGAAAACTTACTTTTAAAATGTTTTTAAAGCATGGAACCTGGCTTGATGCAAAGGTTTTTACAAACTCAACAGGATTACTGTAACAGGACACTCCAGACACTCAGAAGCGATCCTGAAGTACAAAATGCTTGCGTGGAAAGAGTTAACGAGGCCCAGAGGAATTCTAATGAGCATTCCTTAGGAGACAGCGATTTATCATCCGTCCAAACAGAGGATTTACAGGCCCCGGAGTCGCATGCAAAGGAAGGAATGCAGGAGAAAGAGACATCGCTTCACCGAGCTGTTTCCTTGGATGAGCTAGCATCCGACGATGCAAAAAACTTCAGTGCATTGGAATGCAGCTCAGCACACCCCTCAGTCCTTCTTCAAAGCCCAGGACAGGTGAGAAACTCTGGAACTATGGGTTTGCTTGCTAAGAGGGAGGAAGTACTGCCGGAGGGCCTTTGCTTAGAAGCATTGGCAGGATCTCGTTCGCTCCCGGACTTGAGAGAATGCCCAGCATTAGTGACTATGTCAGTTAGGTCAGAGTATTCGCGTGTTCTCCATCCAGTTAATAGTACTCCCACACTTGTCTCAGGGGAATTGAACAACCCCGCTTCTCTCAGCCCAGGGAATTGTTGTTAATTGTACAGAGACCTTGCAGCACGAACTTTCACACTGTTTTAATGGTACAAGAGTAAGTGATGCTAATTCTGTAAGCTTGGTTCAAGATAAGAAACTGCATTTAAACCTGTCAGGTTGTAGGACTGTTTCTAACACAACCAACGAAGGGGGAAGCACTAACTTTTTGGGATTACAAAGTACTGATGTTTCTCCAGAGACTGAAATCATATCTGGAAACTTTGGCCCAGTACCACAGTTAATCTTCTCAGAAAGATCTTTAGAAAGAAAAGCAGAGGTTTGGGACCATACTGATTTTCAACAGCCTATTTTCCAAGGAAGTGGTGAGAATGCTGATACTGTTTCTGAGGCTATGCAGAGTACTCCCGAGGGAACTTTGATGCAACAGCGGCCTCTTGTGACCAAACCTGATAGCAAAGCTAATTCAGCAATACAGGTTTACAGGGGTGTGGCATTTCTGGACCAAGACGTTCCCAATGTTACACCTGTGGTAACAGAGGTAGACCAAGAGAAGAATGAGCAAGGTGGAGGAAGTGATGAGGAGGTAGATAGTGGAATTCTTGACATTGATCAATATAGCCCAGGAGAGATATTGGAGTCTGTGTTAGATCATTACCAAGATGTTTTCTCTAATTCACCTGGAGAGTCTAATGTGGTGAAACATTCCATTACAGTTAAAGATGGTTTGACTGCTGTTTCTGTTCCTATGGACGATCTCAAAGTGGAATTAGATTTTAGCCAGTTAAACAAGTTCACTGAGACAGAGACTATTCCTACAATCAATGTTGACACGTTAGTAGAAATTGTTGCAAACGCTGAATGCATTTCTGTGGTTGGAATAAAAGGAGGTCTTTATCAGATTTTAATTAAAGAGGAACATCGCCCTTATACGTCATTTACTTGCCCTCAGGGGACTTACCAACTCAGAAAGTTAGCACTTGGAATGAAAAATACCTATGTTACTTTTCAGAAATTGGTTGATGAGTTGCTTGGTGATTTATATTATGTGATTGGCTATGTAGACAACATTGTAATTCACAGCCCTGATCCAATGTTACATGTAAAACATATAGAAATGGTACTTCGCAGGTTGAGGAGCGCAGGATTGAAAGTGCAAATGGATCATTGTGTTTGGTTTGATGGAAGTGTAAACTACCTAAAATATCGAATTGGAATTAATTGTTCTCTACCTGAGTATTTCAGAGTGAAAGCTATTAATGATTGGCCTGTTCCTACAGAAAGAGAACAGATATTGGTATTTTTAAGATTAGTTGACCATTTCCAAGGATGCATTAAGGGTTACAGTGATTTGGTATCACCTCTAAAGAAATTAATAAGGAAAGCAAGATCTGTTACAATGGAGTGGACGCGAGAATGCAACCAGTCTTTTGTGTCTTTAAAAATGTTACTTATAACAGAACCAATCTTGCAATCAGCTAATTTTGCTAAACCCATGATAATTCAAACTGCATTTTCAGAATGTGGTTTGAGCGCGATTTTGCTTCAACCAGATGACACTAATTTTTTACACCCCTTAGCTTATGTGGCCAGAAAATTGAAGGAAGGAGAGAGAAAGTATAATTGTCAGGAGGGAAATGCTTATTCAATTTTGTGGGCTCTTCATGTTTTCAGAATATATGTATGTACACGGAAAGTGGTTATTCAAGCAGACAAAAATGCTTTGACATTCTTAGAGAGGCAGAGACATCGCAGCCCAAGATTAATGCAGTGGTATTTCAAATTGCAAAAATATGATTTTGACATTGAACATCTACCTGGAAAGAAGGCCTTGACTGCCCACTGTTTACCTAGAATGTTCAGTGCAGATGCAAGGGGAGGAATTGGCGAGATTTGAGAAAAGCTCTGATGTTTAATTTTCTTGATATTCTGTATGACAATGTTCCTGAGCATACATAGAGTGTTTTATCCATTATCATTTCATGTCAGTATTTTAGTCTACCAAGATATTGTTATGTTAACCCTGGTTTCACTATTTTACTGTTTGATGACTAGAGTATTATCTGAGCATATGCAGAGTGATGTATTTGATTAATTATGCTAACTTGTTTATTCTTCTGTTTTTCAGACTAGTAGAAGTGTCTAACGCAATTTTCTCTCATGTATTGCTAATACTGTGATTATAATGATTCGTCTGTATCAATTGTTTAGCTAGTTCATAAGCATATTTGAAATGTATTACCTTAGGTTCAAGTTAATATTTTTCTCTATTTTGTTAATGCTTAATTATGGCATCTCATCTTATTCAGTTATCAAAATTAAAGTATCTTTGCTGTGCTGAAGGTTGTTTTCTAGACGAGCAGAGAGAATGTTATTCTGAAAGCCTGAGAAAGGACTCTGTGTGATTAGATGGGAATTGTTGTGACTTTATGCGAAACCACAGAAAACCCAAATAACATCTGGTGTGTGTATGGGAAAGAAGTCATGTGGTGCAACAGGACTGTTTGCCTAGTAACGAACTCTGATTGGATGACATCGTGGGAAGGTGCGATAAGCCCTTGCCAGTTACTCTTGAAAAAGGAACTTTTTGCCTATGGACATTGTCATTCAAGACCGCCTCTTCATTCATTCGTGACACATGGGACTAACCTTTACTATACTGGATTACCTATGGATTTATGGGCTTTTCCCCTAAGGACTATGCATGGACTATTTTCTATGGACTGTTCTATGGAATATTCTTTATGGACTTCTTTTCTTGGAATACTCCATATGGACTATGCTCTTGTAATTTTGTAAGGACTATGGTACATTTACTGGATTTGACTTTTCTAAGGATAATGGGACTTTTCTGAATTTTTCTTTTTAGTACAGGATTCTTGTTCTACAGGATCACTGAGGACTATAGCCTTTTTATAACCTACTTGGATTATTTTGTTTTTACTAATGATTTCCTGGACTGGAACTGTTTTTATTCTTTTTAATGGCTTTTTGTGTTTTTGTAAGGTTTTTGAACACTTTTCTATTTTTCATGTTTTCTTTGCCTCACTACATCTTTGTAACTAACCAGCACAATGCTAGTTTATTTGCTTTGGTTTAATTTGGCTTTGATACTTAGTAACATGCTTATTCTTTAATAAATTAAAGATTATAAAAATCAATTGGTTTCCTGAACAGTACACTTGTCATAGGGTCATCTGAGAGTGCTGCCTCGGCCTAGCATACTTAAGGAGTCCAGCCAGTGGTGCAAGTTAAGTCTAAGGACTACAAAGCCCACTTGATCTTTTCACAGCAATATGTGAGGGTACAAGGGTGTTCTTATGTGGGCAGACTTGGAAGAGGGAGTGTTGTAGCATGGCTAGCTGAATTTGGACTCACTCAGCCCATTTTAGCATGTGCAAACTCCTGATTGCTCTCTGTCCAGGCTTACACGTGTGTTTTCGAACCCGTGTTTGCTCACAGCCACCACCGAGAAGGCCCTGTTTCTTGTTTTTTCTTTCCAGGCCTCCCTTGGCATTCGGCTCCTCAGCCTCACCTCCTGACTCGGGTGAGTGACACGAGTAGAACTTGGTGGAAGTAGGCGTTCCACCAAGTAACGAGGCCCTAAGCCGTTTAGGGCTTTATATGTAAGCATCAACACTTTGAAGTCAATTTGGAAACGGATGGGCAGCCAACGCAATGCAGCCAGAGTGGGCGAAATGTGTTGGTTTCTTTTCACACCACTGAGAAGTCTGGCCGCTGCATTCTGCACCACCTGTAGTTTCCGCAACAGCCTCAAAGGCAGCCCCACATAGAGCGCATTACAGTGGTCTAATCTTGAGATTACGAGCGCATGCACCAACGTAGTGAGCGCCCCTGTCAGCAAACATGGGTCCAAAAACACGTGTAAGCCTGGACAGAGAGCAATCAGGAGTTTGCACATGTTAAAATGGGCTGAGTGAGTACAAACTCAGCTAGCCAAGATACAACACTCCTTCTCACAGGTCTGCCCACATAAGAACACCCTGGTACTCTCAGATATTATTATGAAAAGGTCAAATGGGCTTTGTAGTCCTTAGACTTAGCTTGCACCACTGACAGGACTCTAAGTAAGCTAGGCCGAGGCAGCACTCTCAGATGACCCTATGACAAGTGTACTGTTCAGAAAACCAATTGATTTTTATAATCTTTATTTTATTAAAGAAAAAGCATGTTACTAGGTATCAAAGCCAAATTAAACCAAAGCAAATAGAAAAGTGTTCAAAAATCTTACAAGAACACAAAAAGCCATTAAAAAGAATAAAAACAGTTCCAGTCCAATATTTCATTAGTAAAAACAAAATAATCCAAGTAGGTTATAAAACCTAACTTAGCTAAGTTATAACCTAACTTAGCTTAGGTTATAAACAGGCTATAGTCCTCAGTGATCCTGTAGAACAAGAATCCTGTACTAAAAAGAAAAATCCAGTAAAAGTCCCATTGTCCTTAGAAAAGTCCAAGAGTATAGTCCATATGAAGTATTTCAAGAAAAGAAGTTCATAAAGTGTATTCCATAGGTAACAGTCCATAGGAAATAGTCCATGCATAGTCCTTAGGAAAAAAACCCATAAGTCCAAGGGTAATCCAGTATAGTAAAGGTTAGTCCCATGTGTCACGAATGAATGAAGAGGCGGTCTTGAATGACAATGTCCATAGGCAAAAAGTTCCTTTTTCAAGAGTAACTGGCAAGGGCTTATCGCACCTTCCCACGATGTCATCCAATCAGAGTTCGTTACTAGGCAAACAGTCCTGTTGCACCACATGACTTCTTTCCCATACACACACCAGATGTTATTTGTGTTTACTGTGGTTTCGCATAAAGTCACAACAATTCCCATCTAATCACACCGAGTCCTTTTCTCAGGCTATCAGAATAACATTCTCCCTGCTCGCCTAGAAAACAACCTGTCAGCATAGCAAATATACTTTATACAAAGAAACAAGATGGAACCTCTTTTGCTCATTTCTTAATTACAAACCCCATATTCCTTACAAGGCTTTAACTCAAAAACCCATCTCATCACAAGACCCTGGAAGATTAACAAAATTCTCAAACAATTTAAGTTTTAATTTTGATAACTGAATAAGATGAGATGCCATAATTAAGCATTAACAAAATAGAGAAAAATATTAACTTGAACCTAAGGTAATACATTTCAAATATGCTTATGAACTAGCTAAACAATTGATACAGACGAATCATTATAATCACAGTATTAGCAATACATGAGAGAAAATTGCGTTAGACACTTCTACTAGTCTGAAAAACAGAAGAATAAACAAGTTAGCATAATTAATCAAATACATCACTCTGCATATGCTCAGATAATACTCTAGTCATCAAACAGCAAAATAGTAAAACCAGGGTTAACATCATAATAACTTGACAAACCAATATACTGATATGAAGTAATAATAGATAAAACACTCTATGTATGCTCAGGAACATTGTCATACAGAATATCAAGAAAATTAAACATCAGAGCTTTAACAATTCTAGCCATTTTCTCCCCTTGCATCTGCACTAAACATTCTAGATAAACCGTGAACAATTAAGGCCTTCTTTCCAAGTAGATGTTCAACATCAAAATTATATTTTTGCAATCTGAAATACCACTGCATTAATCTTGGGCTTCGATGTCTCTGCTTCTCTAAGAATGTCAAAGCATTTTGGTCTGCTTGAATTGGATCAGGGCTGTGAATTACAAGGTTGTCTACATAGCCAATCACATAATATAAATCACCAAACAATTCATCAACCAATTTCTGAAAAGTAACATAGGTAATTTTCATTCCAGGTGCTAATTTTCTGAGTTGGTAAATTCCCTGAGGGCAAGTAAATGATGTATAAGGGCGATGTTCCTCTTTAATTAAAATCTGATAAAGCCCTCCTTTTATTCCAATCACAGAAATGCATCCAGCGTTTGCAACAATTTCTACCAACGTCTCAACATTGATTGTAGGGATAGTCTCTGTCTCAGTGAACTTATTTAACTGGCCAAAATCTAATTCCACTGTAGGATTAGCATCCTGTTCGCCTTGACACATTGAAATAGTATTGAACACCGCTGTTCTACATGGTTCAATCACTCCTTGTGAAATAAGACTTTCAACAGTTCCAGACACTAAATTGCCCTTAGTCCCTTCTAGGTCCATAGGAACAGAAACAGCAGTCAAACCATCATTGACTGTTATAAAATGTTTCACCACATTAGTTTCTCCCGGTGAATTCGAGAAGACGTTTTGGTGATTAGCTAACACAGACTCCAATATCTGTCCTGGGCTAAATTGATCAATGCCTTCCACGCCAGTATCTACCTCCACATCACTTCCTCCACCTTGCTCATTATTCTCTTGGTCTACCTCTGCAACCACAGGTACAATATTGGGAACGCCTTGGTCCAGAAATGCCACACCCCTGAATACCTGTATTGCTGAATTAGCTGTGCTATCAGGTTTGGTCACAAGAGGCCGCTGTTGCATCAAAGTTCCCTCGGGAGTACTCTGCATAGACTCAGAAACAGTATCAGCATTCTCACCACTTCCTTGGAAAATAGGCTGTTGAAAATAAGTATGGTCCCAAACCTCTACTTTTCTTTCTAAAGATCTTTCTGAGATTAACTGTGGTACTGGGCCAAAGTTTCCAGACATGATTTCAGTCTCTGGAGAAACATCAGTACTTTGTAATCCCCAAAAGTTAGCGCTTCCCCCTTCATTGGTTGTGTTAGAAACAGTCCCACAATCCGACAGGTTTAAATGCAATTTCTTATCTTTAAGCAAGCTTACAGAATTAGTCCCACATTCACTTGTACTATTGAAACAATGTGAAAGTCCATGCTGCAAAACCGCTCCACGATCAACTTCTATGGCACTTGGCAATGACTCTGAGAAAACCTTCACTCCTCCAGCCTTCTCAGCAGACTGCTCCTGTGCACTGAGTAGGCCACCCCCATGGTAAATCTCATTACTCCCAAACTGCCATGAAGTACACGGGGTCCCTGCCAACCTAACAGTGTCTGATTTCACTATTCCCTCGGGGCTAAGAGAAGGGGGGTTGTTTGAGATCTGACATGCATCAAGATCTGCTGACACAAGTCCTGGCAAAGAATTGAGCTGAGTCTCTATTACATCATCCTGCTGGTATCTTACTCCCCCTTGAACTGCTGTTGCTTCTAAGCTGATGTGAGGGCTCTCAGTCACAGCAATTGCTTGACTGCTTTGGAAAGTCCCTTGCTCTCCCTCTTCTGGCAAACCCATAGTCTCATCCCGAATTATTTCAGAGCTTCTCACCTGTCCTGGGCTCTGAAGAAGAGCTGAGGGCGGTGCTGAGCTGCACTCCAATGCACTGCAGTTTTCTTGAGCACTGCAGTTTTCCCTTGCGTCGTCCGATGCTAGTTCCTCCACAGAAACAGCTCGGTGAAGCGATGTTTCTTTCTCCTGCATTCCTTCCTCAGCGCGCGACTCCAGGGCCTGTGAATCCTTTGTTTGGACGGATGATAAATCGCTGTCTCCTCTGGAATGCTCATTAGAATTCCACTGGGCCTCGTTAACTCTTTCCACGCAAGCATCTTGCATCTCAGGATCGCTCCCAACTGTCTGGAGCGTCTCGTTGCAGTAATCCCCAAATGAACCCTGCTGAGCTTGGAAAAACTTTTGCATCAAGCCAGGATCTGTGCTTAAAAATGTTTTAAAAGTAAGTTTTCCTGATAAAGCTCACCTATCAGGCAATCTCTTTCCTCCATTTTATGTGTGGTTCGTTCAATATATTCCATAGTTACTCCTATAACTTTCAGCAAGGCCGACAACTGCGGTTCCTCTCCCATGGTCTGCTGGCAATCTAGCCTAGGCTAGGACAGCAATAAAAACAAAACAAAACTCCAAAAAAAAATTAAAAATCTCCTCTGCACCTTCGACCAACTGCTGTCACTCTGTTATCCTAAGATATGCAAAGAGGACAGACAGCTGCCAAAACCAAAATATAATTAAAAATCTTCTCTGCACCTTCGACCAACTGCTGTCACTCTGCTATCCTAAGATATGCAAAGGGGACAGACAGCTGCCAAAACCAAAATAAAATTAAAAATCTTCTCTGCACCTTTGACTAACTGCTGTCACTCTGTGATCCTAAGAGCTGTGAGAGGACAGTCAGCTGCCAAACCAAAATACTGAAAAATCCAAAAGGAAGAGAAAAGAAAAACTGTGACCACTCTGTGAACCCTAAAGTTACAGAGATGATCAATGACTGAGCTGGGTGCAGATAGATACCACTAGGGCCAGGTCATCCCAACAGATGCTGAGATCATAGGGCATGACTCTAGGCCAAGCCAGATGCAGCTAGGTACTCCGGCAAATCCTAAGATTATAGGAGTACACTTAGGCCAAAACAAGCTGAATGCAAGTCCCAGAACAAGGTAGCCAGAGTCATTTATGCAATCCTAAGATTGTGAAGTTACCTGCTCAACTTGGCTGCTATTACAGAGGCAGGGTCATCCCTAACAGCACTAAATGCAAGCACTCCAAAAATAAAGGACATGCCTCTTAGAATTACTTCACTACAACATTGTAACAACCTGCACATGACTACTGATTAAATCCAATTGTTTACTAACAGTTTGCTTGTCCCACTGGGAATCTCTTTCTTAAAAGAGCACCCCAGATTCTAACACACATTACCACAGCCTGAAGATTTAACACCTCTCACCACAGCCTAATTGCTGGCAAACAGCGTTTCCTAGGAAGCTACTGTTCACACTCAGGGAAGCACTTAGCTCCATAAAGCATCAGTGTCCCACTGCAATCAAAACTTAGCTTGTGGATCAGAGTCACTCAAGCTGCTAGATAGAACAAAGATTGGTCATCCTGAGGTACTACAAAACCCAGCACGTGGTCGATCCCGCCGCTGCCACCATGTCAGCAAACACGGGTCCAAAAACACGTGTAAGCCTGGACAGAGAGCAATCAGGAGTTTACACATGCTAAAATGGGCTGAGTGAGTCCAAATTCAGCTAGCCAAGATACAACACTCCTTCTCACAGGTCTGCCCACATAGGAACACCCTGATACTCTCAGATATTATTATGAAAAGGTCAAGTGGGCTTTGTAGTCCTTAGACTTAGCTTGCACCACTGACAGGACTCTAAGTAAGCTAGGCCGAGGCAGCACTCTCAGATGACCCTATGACAAGTGTACTGTTCAGAAAACCAATTGAGTTTTATAATCTTTATTTTATTAAAGAAAAAGCATGTTACTAAGTATCAAAGCCAAATTAAACCAAAGCAAATAAACTAGCATTGTGCTGGTTAGTTACAAAGATGTAGTGAGGCAAAGAAAACATGAAAAATAGAAAAGTGTTCAAAAACCTTACAAAAACACAAAAAGCCATTAAAAAGAATAAAAACAGTTCCAGTCCAGGAAATCATTAGTAAAAACAAAATAATCCAAGTAGGTTATAAAAAGGCTATAGTCCTCAGTGATCCTGTAGAACAAGAATCCTGTACTAAAAAGAAAAATTCAGTAAAAGTCCCATTATCCTTAGAAAAGTCAAATCCAGTAAATGTACCATAGTCCTTACAAAATTACAAGAGCATAGTCCATATGGAGTATTCCAAGAAAAGAAGTCCATAAAGAATATTCCATAGAACAGTCCATAGAAAATAGTCCATGCATAGTCCTTAGGGAAAAAGCCCATAAATCCATAGGTAATCCAGTATAGTAAAGGTTAGTCCCATGTGTCACGAATGAATGAAGAGGCGGTCTTGAATGACAATGTCCATAGGCAAAAAGTTCCTTTTTCAAGAGTAACTGGCAAGGGCTTATCGCACCTTCCCACGATGTCATCCAATCAGAGTTCGTTACTAGGCAAACAGTCCTGTTGCATCACATGACTTCTTTCCCATACACACACCAGATGTTATTTGGGTTTTCTGTGGTTTCGCATAAAGTCACAACAATTCCCATCTAATCACACAGAGTCCTTTCTCAGGCTATCAGAATAACATTCTCTCTGCTCGTCTAGAAAACAACCTGTCAGCATAGCAAAGATACTTTATACAAAGAAACAAGATGGAACCTCTCTGGCTCATTTCTTAATTACAAAACCCATATGCCTTAAAAGATTTTAACTCAAAAACCCATCTCATCACAGCCCCCACCTCAAAATAGGGCGGCAGCTGGGCTATCCGCCTAAGATGGTAAAAGGCGGTTCGGATAGCCAATGCAACCTGAGATTCCATGGTGAGTGCCGGGTCCAGATGGATCCCCAGGTTACGAACCCCATCCTTGGTGGGGATGGTCACCCCCCCAAACGTGAGGGAGTTTCCCAAATCCCTGATTGTGGGGGCGCCCACCCCCAGTACCTCTGTCTTGTCCGGGTTCAGCCTCAGCCCGTTCTCCTGCATCCATTGCAGTACGGTCCCCAGGCAGCGCTGAAGGGACAGAACAGCATCTCCTGTGGTGGGTGGAAAGGAGATGTACAGCTGGGTATCATCAGCATACTGATGACACCGAGTTCCACATCCCCTGATGACCCCACCCAGCGGCCTCATATACATGTTAAACAGCATTGGGGAGATAATCGACCCATGTGGAACCCCACAGTTGAGACTCCATGGGGCTGAGACGTTCTCCCCAATCTGTACTCTCTGGAGGTGGTCCTCCAATAAGGAACAGAGCCAGGCCAATGCCAGGCCACCAATTCCCAACTCAGAGAGCCTCCTCAGGAGGATACCGTGGTCAGTGGTATCAAAGGCCGCTGAGATATCGAGGAGGACCAGCAGGGACACTTTTCCCGTCGGCCACCCTCAATAGGTCATCGCACAGGGCGACCAATGCCGTTTCTGTACCATGGCGTGGCCTGAAGCCCGACTGAAATGGATCCAGGGCATGTGTTTCATCCAGGTGCACCTGAAGCTGGTCGGCCACCACCCTCTCAACCACCTTACTTAGAAAGGAAACATTGGCGACGGGCCTATAATTGCCAATCTCGTCCGTTGCCAAACTTGGTTTCTTCCTAATGGGCCTAATGAGTGTCTCCTTGAGGGCAGATGGGAATCTGCCCTCCAGGAGAGACCCATTTATTATTACAGTGGCCCATTCCGTTGTTATCGGCCTGGCTGCTTTGATTAGCCAGGCCGGGCAAGGGTCAAGGGAGGAGGTGGTGGCCCGACAGCAATCAAGCGCCCTGGCCACAGTGTCAGGTGTGACTGGCTGAAAGGAATCAAAAATTTCCGGGCAAGACGGAGCGCTGGACATCTCAGCTCGACACACTGTATTCAAAAAAGGAGAGAGGTCCCGGCGGATGGCCTCCACTTTAGATTTTAAAAATGCTGCAAATTTGTCCGGTGAAAAACTAGGGGGAGGCCCATCATCCGGACCAATTCCGGATAGGTCGTGCACTATACGGAATAATTCGGCCTGCTGATTGGACGCATCACTTATCTGGTTAGCGAAGTATGCTCAACTGGCAGCCTTTACCTTAGCCAGGTAAAGGTTAGTGGCAACCTTAACAGCTGTCCAATTGTGATCCGTCGGGTCCTTTCTCCATTTGCGCTCTAGCCGTCTCCTAATCCGCTTCAGCGCCCGAAGGTCCTGGTTAAACCAAGGGGCTAGGCGGGCTCTGCGTTGGAGAGGGCACTTAGGTGCAATCGTGTCTACAGCCCTAGCCGCAGTGGCAAACCAGCTGACGGTCAGAGCCTCGACAGGAGCGCCAGCCAGGTCAGTTGGAACTCCTCTCATGGCATCCTGGAATCCATTCGGATCCAGTAGTCTTTGAGGGCAGACCATAACAATAGGTCCCTGCTCCCTGCGAGGGGGGAGGGCCATGTTGAGGTTACATTTTATTAGGTGGTGATCCGACCATGACAGAGGGACTGACTTGAGGTCAGTCATCATCGGACCACTCTCGCTCCAACTGGAGGAAAAAACCAGGTCAAGTGTGTGGCCTCCCATGTGGGTGGGGCCAATAACATGTTGGGACATGTTCAAGAAGGCCATGGTCCCCAAGAACTCAAGAGCTGGACCGGAAGTCTCTGCCTCCACATGCACGTTGAAGTCCCCCAAAACCAAAAGCTTCGGGGAGACCAACAGTGCCACGGAGACAAAGTCCACCAGCTCCGGTAGGGAAATGGCTGGGTCGCGGGGAGCACGGTAGCCCAGCAAGATCCCAATACCGTCCCTGGCCCCTATCGACACGTGGAGAGCCTCCAGACCCAGCTTTACCACCGAGGAGCGCCTAGTAACCTCTAGGATGGATTTGTTAACAATGGCAACTCCCCCCGTCCTTCCAGTCTACCCTGGTGTTGGACGGCATAACCGGGCAGACAGATGAGTGCTAGGGGCGGACCCCCCTCTCCGCCTATCCATGTTTTGGTTATGCATGCCAGGTCTGCATCCTCCTCCAGGATAAGGTCGTGGATTACCTGGGCCTTATTGGATGCAGACCTGGCATTCAACAGCACCAGGCGTAGAGTGGAAGGCTGGCTGGTCTGGCTGCCTCGATACTGAGGACTAGTCACAGTCTCAGAACAATGCACAGCCTTCAGGCATCTGTGCATCGTTCTTCTTACATGAGTAGGGATCATGCCAACGCCGTATCTCCCTCTACCTGTGACCACAGAGATATTTTGGGGTCCCTCACTGGGGGGGCAGGCCATCCGTTCCATATCAGGGGGAAGGGAGGGAGGGAGGGAGGACGGGGGGAAAGAAACAGGAAAGGAGGGAAAAAGGAAAGGGAAAAAAGTTAACTTAATAGAACTGAATCAGATAACAGAAAAGGAAATTAATCATATACAATATGACGAGGCATAAAAATGATATACATAAAGTAAGTAAACATAATCTGAATACAATTAATAATAATATCAAAGTAAAATTTAAAATAATAATAATAATATAATAATAAATAAAATCTAACTGCAAAGTCCCAAACTAATTAACCCCCACAAGACACCCAGAACTGTCCTTCTCCCCCACCCGGCCTTGTTGTTACTGATATAACCGGCCTTGGCGATGTTAATGGTGGTGCTAATTTGCAATGTTCTTTAAAGGGCCAGGAGTCACCGCTTTCAGCAATGGATTTTTTTGGCCGTGAAGTTATAACTAAGCAGAGTCAGAGGCACCAGGTGGCTAACAAGAAGAGGTTCAGACCCTGCCATTTCTCGCCCCCAAAAAGCAGTCAGGGGGACATCCTCAGTGGATGGGAGGAAGCAAGCGGGGAAAGGGAGACCTAGGGAGAGATCTCCTAACATGGCGCTGGCGTTTGGCGTTCAGGCACTCCGACAGCCTCCACAAGCTCCGTTCGGGTCTCACGAAGACCCTGTGCCTCCCAGCCGCCTCCAAACTCCGTGTACCGTCTACCCGCTCCACCGGAGATTCCAACACCCTCGGGGTACCAGCCACAGATCCTCTGCCGTCTGGTCACCTCGCCTCTGCTGGGATGACTGCCGGGAACAGGCAGGGAATGAGCAGGCAACCTCCGACTCAACCGGGCAAGGGAACGAGCAAGCAACCTCCAACTCCACCGGGAGACCCGCAACTGAGCCTCGTGTCCGGAGCTCCAGCTCCTGCCCCGCTCAGCTGCGCTAGCTCTGCCTCAGCTCAGCTCAGATCAAGAAGTGAGCAGTTCGAACTCCGACTCCACCAGGCGGTCTGTAGCCAAGCCTTGCGTCCAGGCAGTGCCGGGTCCGTCCGCTTCGGCTCAGAGCTCGCAGCCCAGGACTCAGCGCCCTCTCCGGACTCAGCCCCCCGCGCCACAGAACGGGGAGAGAACGACTGCCCCAGGAACAAAGAAGGAGGAACAAACAAATGGAAAAAGGAAAAAAGAAAAGAAAAGAAAAAAAAGAAGGAGATCGGAAGATAGGAAGGTAGGAAAGCTAGCCAGGCAGCGGCGGTGAGACCACTATCTGCCCGCTGCCGGTCGCCAATGAGAGACAATGATGACCCAGCTGAGTTAATGCAAATTAGGAATCCCCAAAACAATACTTTTACACAGGAACAAAAAGCAGATTCCACGCTGCAATGTTGCTTTGAAAAAGTTACTGAAGAACCATTAACCCCTGAAAGACCTGAAAGGTTCCTTATAGAGAAGGACCTATTATACAGAAAGATCTTAGTGAATCCCAGGAAGGGAGGGGAAAATCTTCAGAAGCAATTAGTGGTTCTTTTAAAATATCGACAGAAATTACAATTTCTACTATATGCTTATAGGTCTGTACCCGAAGAAAGCACTGGGTTCAGTCCTTTTGAGTTATTGTTTGGGAGAAAAGTGAGGGGACCCCTTGACTTACTCAAACAAAGTTGGGAGAAAATAGAAGGATCTGATCCTGAAAATGTGATTTCATATTTAGACCACCTAATGAACACTCTAAAGAAAAATTTAGAGCTGGCTGCTATAAATTTACAGGGGCAGCAAAAGAAACAAAAAGTCTGGTATGATAAGAAAGCCAGAGAAAGAACTTTCAATCCTGGAGATGAGGTGCTAATGCTGAGACCTCTCAAAGAGAATAAATTACAACCAAATTGGGCAGGACCATTCAGGGCAATTTCCAAAATGAATGAAATTAATTATGTCATCAAGGAGGATGGAGAACCAGGCAGGAGAGTGGTCCATATAAACATGATCAAGCCCTATTATAGGAAGGAAAACATTGTTCTGTTTGCAATGAAAGAAGCAGACAATGAAAAACATGATTTACCATATTGGGAAGGGAGGGGGAAAGCCAAATTTAACCCTGAAGATGTCAGAGTTAGTCCTTTACTTTCCCCTGAGCAACAAAATGAAGTGAGGACCTTGGTAATGGAATACCAACAGGTCTTCTCCAGCAAACCAGGATTATCCAAGGGAGTGGTGCACAAAATTGATACTGGGGATGCACCCCCACAAGCGGTTACTCCTTATAGAGTTAATGGGCCATATGTCACTAAGGTTCGCAAGGAGCTGGACAAAATGCTGAAGGAGAACATCATTGTTCCTTTATCCAGTCCATGGGCTGCTCCTCTAGTGCTTGTAGACAAGCCAGATGGCAGCATCCGATTTTGCGTGGACTATAGGAAGCTGAATCATGTAACCAAGCTGGATGCGTATCTGATGTCCAGATTAGACGACCTAATAGAGACCATAGGGGGATGTCAATTCATATCCTGCCTAGATCTAACGAAAGGGTTTTGGCAAGTGGGGATAGACCCCAAAGATCAGGAAATGACAGCCTTCTCTAGCCCTTTTGGATTATATGAGTCTCCTGAGTCTTGGGTTGAGAAACTCACCAGTGACATTTCAGAGATTCGTGGACCAAACACTGCATTGGCTTAGCGACTTCACAGTGGCTTACATCGATGATATAGGGATCTTTAGTCATACATGGAAAGATCACCTGTGTCACCTGGAAACAGTGCTGCAGAGAGTGAAAGCAGCAGGGCTAACAGTGAAAGCTAGCAAATGCCAGCTGGGTAGCCCCGAATTGAAATATTTAGGCCATATAGTAGGGGGAGGGAGAATTAAACCCCTAGAAGCCAAAATTGAAGCTATTAGCAACTGGCCTAGACCCACCACCAAGAAAAAGATCAGATCTTTTCTAGGGTTAGTCGGCCATTACAGACATTTTATACCCAGATTTAGTGAAATAGCCCCTCCTTTATCTGACCTAACACACAAGAACAATGCAGAAAGTATCCAGTGGACCAGCAGCTGCGAGGAGGTGTTCGTGAAGCTGAAGGGGGGGTTGATGACCAACCCAGTCTTAAGAGCTCCAGATTTCCAGCGTGAGTTCACCATCTTCACCGATGCATCCAACACAGGGTTGGGAGCCGTGCTGAGCCAGAAGGACAATGACAGAGAACTGCATCCCGTGGCGTACCTGAGCAAAAAGCTATAGGCGGGCGAAAGACATCTTTCTACCATTGAAAAAGAGTGTCTTGCAATAGTGTATGCTCTCCAGAAACTCAAGCCATATATATGGGGTAGACATTTCGTTCTGTGTACTGACCATTCCCCATTATTTATTTATTTATTTATTTATTTATTTATTTATTTATTTATTTATTTATTTATTTATATTTATTTATTTATTTATTTATTTATTCATTCATTCATTCATTCATTCATTCATTCATTCATTCATTCATTCATTCATTTATTTATTTATTTATTTATTTATTTATTTATTTAATATCCCGCCTATCTGGTCGGTTAAGAACCATAAAAGCAAAAACCAGCAAATTGATGAGATGGGCCTTGATTCTTCAGGATTTTGATTTCGAGGTAGGTGTAATTAAAGGGACTCAAAATGGTGCTGCAGATGCCCTTTCAAGAAGACTCGAAGACTGAATAAGAAATAAAAGGACTTTGGTAAAATGGCAAATGCTATGGAATGTTTAATTGCACCTCGTTAAATGTTGTATGCTGTAGGTTATATGAAAAAAATTGTATGTAAGTATTTTAAGTGTTATGTCATGTTGAGTAAGCACCTGTATAGGCAATTGAATTGGTGAGTAATGTAGTTGAACTGGTAACGGAATTACAAAGGTAATGTATAGCATGCAAATAAGTTGTTGAATTATTGCGTATGTTCAGATGTGGTAAGTTTGATTGAAATGTTGTGTAATGGATGATTTACAACTGTAAAGCTCCTTGTTGTTCATGAGGGTAAAGCACTATAGCTTTTACCCTATGAAACAACTTATTAAGGGGGGAGGTATGTAGCGAACAGCCCTGCCCTCACCTGTCCATCACAGCTGAGCAGTGGAGAAGGAGCCAATGAGTGAACTGAAGGTGGTGCCAAGGGGGGGAGGGGTTTGGATATAAAGGCTGGTGTATGGAGTATGAGAGAGATTCAGTGAGTGAGAAGAGAATCTGTGAGTGAGAGAGATTCTGGTAGAGAGAGACTGAACTGAGTGAACTGAGAGTGAGATAGAGATCTGTGAGGACACTGAATGGAACAGAGAGTTGATAGAGCTTTAAAGTAAAGTAAAACTGATTCAGATTCAAGTGATTAGCAACCTGTGATTTACCTACTGTATATTAATCAGATGTTAACCTCCCTGATCAAATAAGTAAGTTAAGTTTCAAAAGTACACATGTCTCCTTGAGTGAATGGTATTGAAACCAATGAAAGGAGTTCTGTCCAGGAGCAAAAGGAGAATAATAATTTGGAGGATGGTTTAAAAGTGGCAGAAAATCCCACTCTAATATTTCTTGAAAGTCCTGAGAGAATCTGTATGGACTAAGATTTTATACCTAAGGAAAAGTCCTTAGCAATATCAGAGCCTAATTTAAAAATGACTCCTGAAAAAGAGGAAATCTTACATGACACTCAGGAAACATCATATTATCCTGAGGTTGTGAAACTGAAAACTTTAGAGGGAAGTAAATTGCAAGTAGCAGAAGCAGTATCTAGGGAAAAGATGCAGCTAACTGAAAAACCTAATCATTCTGTGTCTGCACAAGTAACTAAAACCAGACAACACGAAACCCTATCTAAGAAATTGAAGAATAAAGAAATAGAACTAGATAAAATTAAATGTGCATCTAAAATTAATCAAGTAGATAAAATGGAAATGCAAGGTGTACTAAGTAAATTTACTCTAGTCATAGAAAAATAAAAGAAGATAGAGTAAAAGCTATGATAAGGATAGCAGACTATACCCGGCACTGGGAAAGAAATGCCAGATATATAGCCTCTGCTTTAAAAATTATAAAAGCTAAAAGAAAAGATAAGAAGATCCAGAGGTCGAGCAGATGTAATGAGATCTTAGAAAAGCTGCAGACTACATTAAAGAGAGGTCGGTGTAGTATCCAGAGAGGTCAACGTATCCAGACATGTCGTTGTGTCCAGAGAAGTTGTGTCGTGAGAGGTCCAGAGTTCCTGAGTGACTTCATCATCATCGCTGTGTCAAGATTCGAACCAGGAGCTGTGCTGAGCCAGGCAGACAACAAGAAAGACCAAGTAGGTGAGAGACATTTAACTGACAACTGGGAAGGAAGATTGTTGATTGATTGGACATTGCAAAGACTTGAAACCCTATGTGAAGTTATGAACTGTGAAATATAAAACAAACTTGCAAGAGGGACACAAAATCTGAAAGACTTTGATGTTGAGACCCAAAGCAAAAGAAATACTCAGAATAGGATTGCAGATGCATGGTCTCGAAGACCCAATGGATAACAGTAAGCAATGAGACGCGGCACAAGAAGACTGAGAGAAAAGAAGAAAAACCTGTAAAAACAAGTAGTAAGTAAATGAAAATGTAAATGTAATAGAATGCAAACTGTACAAAATTAAAATGTTATAATTGCATGTAATAAAATTGAAAAAATGTAAGTTATATAGTAAAAGAAATGGTAAATATGTAATGATATACAGTACGTAAGTAATAAAATGGTGATACATGTAATGAAAAGTTAAAAAAATATTAAAAAGTTAAAAGAGGTAATAGAGAAAATGGATAAGTATGAAATGGATAACTGTTCAATGTTTAAAGAAGGTTTGTATATTGAAAAAGAAAATTCTCTCATACGTTGCACATGAGGGTAACTCACTGTAGAGTTTACCCCTATGATGCAAACTTTTCCAAGGGGGGAGGTATGTGACGGACAGATCAGTAACCACTCCTGTCCATCACAATGGAACCCTGATTTAGCAACCAATGGCTGAACAAAAGGGGTGGAACCAAGGAAATATAAGAAGAGAATGGAAGACAGTTAAAGATCAGTTAGGGACTTCAGTTAGGGATATCAGTTGAAGATTTCAGTTAGGGATGAGTAAGAAAAAAGCCAGAGAAAGATTGTTCAGTCTGGAAGAGAGAGTTTTGAGGCTGAGGTTTATAAAAAGGAAGAAGATGCAAATAAGCTGGGCAAATCTTTTTAGAATAAAATCCAAGATGAACAAAATAAATTACATGATTCGGGAGGAAGGAGAAGAAGGTCAAAGAGTGGTCCATGTATACTTGATCAAGCTTAGAGAATTCATGGTAGCATGCATAAAAGATATAAGGATCTATGGTCAGATGTGGACAGATCACATATACCATAGTGAGAAAGTGCTACTAAGAATACATGAAGCCAGAATAACAGTGAAGGCTAGCAAATGCCAAATTAAAAGACTTAGGCCATATTGTTGGGGGAGGCATAATCAAACCCCTTACTTCAAAGATTAAAGAAATCAATAGCTGGCCCAAAACAACAAAGAAGATCAGGTCTTTCTTAGGGTTAGTCGGATATGAGAGGCGCTCTATCCAGAACTTCAGTAAAACAGAGGCCCCTTTATCGGACTTAACCCATAAAAGAATAGCTGGAGGGATCCAGTGGTCAAGCGACTGGGAGGAGACCTTTGAGATGTTGGAGATGGCGCTGATGACCGGTCCTGCTCTGAGAGAACCAGATTTCCATTGAGGGTGCACCGTCTTCACAGAGGCATCCCACATCGGACTGTGAGCTGTGCTGAGCCAGGAGAACAACAACGGGAACCTTCATCCAGTGATGTTCCTGAGCGAGAAGCTGCAGGCTCGCGAGAGACATATTTCCATCATAGACCATGAGTGTCTCGCTATTGTATGGTCTTTGCGGAAGCTCGGACCATACATATGGGGAAAGACATTTTGTTCCATGCACAGACCACTCCTCATGGTTGTGGTAGCAGACTATCAGAGCAAACCACAAGATGTTGAGGGGGGCCATACACCTACAAGAGTTAAAGGGACTTGAAATATGGTGGCTGATGCCGTAGCAAGAAGACCAGAAGACTAACAAAAGTGACTAATGTAATATGTATCTTTAATGGTATAAAAACTGCTCTAATTAAAAGTTCTAAGTGTGTATTAATTTGAAAAATAATTTTAAATGATCTGAATCAATGGGCCAGCCGGTGCCGAATCCTGATGGACAGCACTCTGTCAGAGGCACTGCTAGCTCTTCAGCAAAAGAACACAAGCAGGCAGTGCATACGTTTCAGCCAAGACAAATTTGCCTAGAAATTGTAAATATCCCAGTGAACCAGAGGAGGTGGCAAAATAGAATACAGATCTCACACTCTCTCAGCCCCCTCCTTTGTATGGATTTGTGCTCTATTGATTTGGAGGAGCACCAGGATTTCTCCTGGGAACAGAAGGTGGGATGAGAACAGACTTTCCTAATCACCCATTGGTCAACACCTTGATTTGGAGGAGCAAGAAAGTTCCTCCAGTCTGTGATGAGATGGGTTTTTGAGTTAAAAGCTTTTAAGGCATATGGGTTTTGTAATTAAGAAATGAGCAAGAGAGGTTCCATCTTGTTTCTTTGTATAAAGTATCTTTGCTATGCTGACAGGTTGTTTTCTAGGCGAGCGGAGAGAATGTTATTCTGACAGCCTGAGAAAAGGACTCGGTGTGATTAGATGGGAATTGTTGTGACTCTTTGATAAACCACAGTAAACCCAAATAACATCTGCTGTGTATGGAAAAGAAGTCATGTGGTGCAACAGGACTGTTTCCCTAGTAACGAACTCTGATTGGATGACATCGTGGGAAGGTGCGATAAGCCCTTGCCAGTTACTCTTGAAAAAGGAACTTTTTCCCTATTGACATTGTCTTTCAAGACCGCCTCTTCATTCATTCGTGACACATGGGACTAACCTTTACTATACTGGATTACCCTTGGACTTATGGGCTTTTTCCTAAGGACTATGCATGGACTATTTTCTATGGACTGTTACCTAGGGAATATCCTTTATGGACTTCTTTTCTTGGAATACTCCATATGGACTATGCTCTTGTAATTTTGTAAGGACTATGGTACATTTACTGGATTTTTCTTTTCTAAGGATAATGGGACTTTTACTGGATTTTTCTTTTTAGTACAGGATTTTTGTTCTACAGGATCACTGAGGACTATAGCCTTTTTATAACCTACTTGGATTATTTTGTTTTTACTAATGAAATATTGGACTAGAACTGTTTTTATTCTTTTTAATAGCTTTATGTGTTTTTGTAAGGTTTTTGAACACTTTTCTATTTTTCATGTTTTCTTTGCCTCACTACATCTTTGTAACTAACCAGCACAATGCTAGTTTATTTGTTTTGGTTTAATTTGGCTTTGATACTTAGTAACATGCTTATTCTTTAATAAAATAAAGATTATAAAACTCAATTGGTTTCCTGAACAGTACACTTGTCATAGGGTCATCTGAGAGTACTGCCTCAGCCTAGCTTACTTAGAGTCCTGTCAGTGGTGCAAGTTAAGTCTAAGGACTACAAAGCCCACTTGACCTTTTCATAATAATATCTGAGAGTACCAGGGTGTTCTTATGTGGGCAGACCTGTGAGAAGGAGTGTTGTATCATGGCTAGCTGAGTTTGGACTCACTCAGCCCATTTTAGCATGTGCAAACTCCTGATTGCTCTCTGTCCAGGCTTACACGTGTGTTTTTGAACCTGTGTTTGCTGACATGGTGGCAGCTGCGCGATGGACCACGTGCTGGGTTTTGTAGTACCTCAGGATGACCAATCTTTGTTCTATCTGGTAGCTTGAGTGACTCTGATCCACAAGCTAAGTTTTGGATTGCAGTGGGACACTGATGCTTTAAGGAGCTAGGTGCATCCCTGAGTGTGAACAGTAGCTTCCTAGGAAACGCTGTTTGCCAGCAATTAAATCTTCAGGCTGTGGTAATGTGTGTTAGAATCTGGGGTGCTCTTTTAAGAAAGAGATTCCCAGTGGGACAAGCAAACTGTTAGGAAACAATTGGGTATACTCAGTAGGCATGTGCAGGTTGTTACAACGTTGTAGTGAAGTAATTCTAAGATGCATGTCCTTTATTTTTGGAGTGCTTGCATTCAGTGCTGGCTCAGGTCATGCCCAGGATTTTAGAATCTGTTGGGGATGACCCTGCCTTTGCAGTCTGTAATAGCAGCCAAGTTGAGCAGGTCATTTCACAATCTTAGGATTGCATAAATGACTCTGGCTACTTTGACTTGCATCCAGCTTGTTTTGGCCTAAGCGTACTCCTATAATCTTAGGATTTGCCGGAGGACCTGGTCCTGTTTCTATCCAGCTTAGCTCTGGGTCTCCCACTACGATCTTAGGATCTGTCAGGAGTACCTAGCTGCATCTGGCTTGGCCTAGAGTCATGCCCTATGATCTTAGGATCTGTCGGGATGACCTGGCCCTAGTGGTATCTATCTGCACCCAGCTCAGTCATTGATCATCTCTGTAACTTTAGGGTTCACAGAGTGGTCACAGTTTTTCTTTTCTCTTCCTTTTGGATTTTTCAGTATTTTGGTTTGGCAGCTGTCTGTCCTCCCGCCTATCTTAGGATAGCAGAGTGACAGCAGTTGGTCAAAGGTGCAGAGAAGATTTTATTTATTTATTTATTTTTCCTTGGAGTTTTGTTTTGTTTTTATTGCTGACCTAGCTTAGGCTAGATTGCCAGCAGAACATGGGGGAGCAAAAAGAACAGTCGGCAGCCATGGACAGAATCTTGGAAGTGGCTTCGGGATTTTTCAAGCAAGCCAAGCAGAAAATTCGGGAAAGAGATTCACTTATAGAGCAGCTTTATCGGGAAAACTTACCTTTAAAACGTTTTTTAAGCACAGAACCTGGCTTGATGCAAAGGTTTTTCCAAGCTCAGCAGGGCTCATTTGAGGATTACTGCAACGGGACACTCCAAACAATTGGGAGCGATCCTGAGATGCAAGATGCTTGTGTGGAAAGAGTTAACGAGGCCCAGTGGAATTCTAATGAGCATTCCAGAGGAGACAGTGATTTATCATCCGTCCAAACAAAGGATTTACAGGCCCTGGAGTCGCGCGCAGAGGAAGGAATGCAGGAGAAAGAGACATCGCTTCACCGAGCTGTTTCCGTGGAGGAACTAGCATCGGACGACACAAGGGAAAACTGCAGTGCTCCAGAGAACTTCCGTGCATTGGAATGTGTGGAAAAAGCGTTCCTTAGAACTGCCTTTACACGAGACAGAGAGGGATTCAGAATGATTAGTCCCTAATGCCAGCAAAATTGGGTCCTGTAATTTTGCTCTAGGCGACTTCACACTCCTTCACCCAAGTCTGTCTCGATTTTAAATAAACAATCTGGAAGGTCTGCTCTTCCTCTTTATTTACTTTAGGACCCTCTTTTAGTAGCGTAATGTGGCCAGATCAAAACAATCCTAGTTCTAAAATATCCAATTTACTTCAGTAGCTTGGTCTAAACAAGGAGACAGCTTACAGACAATTTGTCTTTTTATATTTTATTACAAAAGATACCATTTCAACAAGCTTAGTTTAACGTCATACAGTATTTCCAAAATAACCCCCAGCCTTAGCCACCAGTCATTTCCTCTATAAAGTGAAAACAATAAACAGTCTAGCTATATCTTAAATAAGCATTCTTACGCAGTCTTCTGATTAAAGTTCTGCCAGACGCATCTCTCTCCATGTGTCGTCTCTGGCTGTCATGAAAGCAAACTCTTCCCCCATCTCTCTTCTCCGTCCTTCTCCTTCTCCGCCCATCTTCCTTAAATTAAGAAGTTATGTCCTTGTCCATCGGAGCTGAGATAAGATAAGGGTCAGCTTGCTCTTTTTAACTCTTTTTTTTTTTTAGCTGGAGAAGAACTGACCTTGTACATTTTCTCTCTAATTAGCACCTGGGCATAAGCAGATTTCTAGCTTTTTCGTTGCAGCTCTGAACTAAATCCTATGAAATACAACACTATTCTATTTTCATAATCAAATTCATGACACGTCCCCCCTTAAAGATACAAAATATAGGACTATTAAAGTTCTTATTTTGTTACTAACTTAACATTTGATTATGAAAGTTTAACAAGACTATATGTGAACTTACAATTATCTTAACCAAGTATTAAATTCATAACAGTAATGCCTATCTCTATCAATATACAGACAAGTAAACAAGTTGATTAATAGTAACCATAAATTCAAGGTAACCATATTATATCAGCATACAATCTTTCAACGATCTGTTACATTATGTTCGATTTTTCTCCCCACATTGTTACAATTAGAATTATTAGGAACAATCTTTTGACTTTTACCCCATTTGGTTACCATATCAGTAGGTTCATTATCTGGTTTAAAACACGCCACATGACACTGATACACCATTGCCGATCTGTCTCTATACATTTTTAAACTATTCACATGATACATAACTGGTTTCTTGGATGAATCTAACATTTTCACAAGATAATTCACATTTCCCACTTTTTGTATGATTTCCCCTGGACCTTCCCAGACTACTTCCAATTTCAAAGGTCTGAGCGGGTTTAGTACAAGTACCATATCACCCACTTCAAACTCTCGGTGACGGGCCTTCATGTCATGATAGTATTTTTGTTTTGTACAATCAATCTGTTTCCCTGTTCTTTGACAGTAATCACAGGCACTAATGTAGTCCTTGACGGTCTTAGAAATTCCGGGCCAATAAAAATGCTGCGAAATCCTACTTAAAGTTTTTTGAATTCCAAGATGTCCGCTACTTGGACTATCATGGGCAAGTTGCAGAATTCTTTCTCTGTACTCTCTTGGAATGACTAGTTGTTGTACTGGTTCCGCCTGATCATTTGATTTGGGAAAATATTCTCGGTACAATAGTCCATTTGGTCCCCACAAAAAGGTTACTTTTTGTTGTACCGGTTGTACCGCATAACTGTCGGCTTGAGACCTCAAAGAATCCAATGTAGGGTCTTCCATCTGTTTTCGTTTGAATTCTTCTGATCCCATTGGTACTAGTAGATCCTCTGGTTCAGTTTTTATCTCAGTTGTACTATCCGTTTCATCTGCAAGGGGTTGATGTTGCGTTACCTGTCCATCTGATTGCTCCTCAGAGTTATCTTCAGTTGGGACTTGCTCTATTGCTTACAAAATCTCCTTATCCACTGATACTTCAGGCAGTGAAAACCGACTGCTAAAAGCCATTTTTCCTTTTTTTTTTCTTCTCTCTCCCTGCAGCCTTGGCCGAAGCACGGGAGGAGCAATAAAACAATTAAACTGTCAGCTTTGACTGATCCTACTTTCCCTCCAGGAAATCCTTTTGGCTCTGGCTTGGGGTAGGAAATTTTCCTTTTTAAACTTTATTTAATTACTTTTATTATCCTGGCTGCTCCTTATAGACTCCTGCTACACTCAAAACAATTTTGCCACTCTGTCACCTGAGTGAAACGAGCTGGCACTTTTTAAACAACACAATGCTTGTTCCTTAGAACTCTTAAGCCACTGGCAGAATCTCTCCTTGCATTACTTTAGCCTGAGCTTTCTGCATAGGAGTCTTCTCCAGTCACAATAATTTACAACCTTCCCTGCTTTGCTCTGAAGCTCACGCCAGAGAAGTTTCTCTTGTCCTTTATTTAGCAGTGTGTATCTGCTTGCTCACACATCTGCCTTCATAAAACAATTACCAGCGCTAATTCAGCCCTTGAGCAAAGCGCAAAACAAATCCCATCTGCCACTATACTGTAAACACGGCACGTAAGGCTCAAATCCCACCGCTGCCACCATGTGGAAAAAGCGTTCCTTAGAACTGCCTTTACACGAGACAGAGAGGGATTCAGAATGATTAGTCCCTAATGCCAGCAAAATTGGGTCCTGTGTGGAAAAAGCGTTCCTTAGAACTGCCTTTACACGAGACAGAGAGGGATTCAGAATGATTAGTCCCTAATGCCAGCAAAATTGGGTCCTGTAATTTTGCTCTAGGCGACTTCACACTCCTTCACCCAAGTCTGTCTCGATTTTAAATAAACAATCTGGAAGGTCTGCTCTTCCTCTTTATTTACTTTAGGACCCTCTTTTAGTAGCGTAATGTGGCCAGATCAAAACAATCCTAGTTCTAAAATATCCAATTTACTTCAGTAGCTTGGTCTAAACAAGGAGACAGCTTACAGACAATTTGTCTTTTTATATTTTATTACAAAAGATACCATTTCAACAAGCTTAGTTTAACGTCATACAGTATTTCCAAAATAACCCCCAGCCTTAGCCACCAGTCATTTCCTCTATAAAGTGAAAACAATAAACAGTCTAGCTATATCTTAAATAAGCATTCTTACGCAGTCTTCTGATTAAAGTTCTGCCAGACGCATCTCTCTCCATGTGTCGTCTCTGGCTGTCATGAAAGCAAACTCTTCCCCCATCTCTCTTCTCCGTCCTTCTCCTTCTCCGCCCATCTTCCTTAAACTAAGAAGTTATGTCCTTGTCCATTGGAGCTGAGATAAGATAAGGGTCAGCTTGCTCTTCTTAACTCTTTTTTTTTTTTAAGCTGGAGAAGAACTGACCTTGTACATTTTCTCTCTAATTAGCACCTGGGCATAAGCAGATTTCTAGCTTTTTCGTTGCAGCTCTGAACTAAATCCTATGAAATACAACACTATTCTATTTTCATAATCAAATTCATGACAGAATGCTGCTCAGCACAACCCTCAGCTCTTCTTCAAAGCCCAGGTGAGAAGCTCTGAAATAATTCGTGATGAGACTATGGGTTTGCCAGAAGAGGGAGAGCAAGGGACTTTCCAAAGCAGTCAAGCAATTGCTGTGACTGAGAGCCCTCACATCAGCTTAGAAGTAACAGCAGTACAAAACAATCAATTTGCAGACCTCCCGGGGACTAAACAACCAGTAACACAACCAGTAACAGTGGGGTCAGGAGAAGTTCAAGGGGGAGTAAAATACCAGCAGGATGATGTAATGGAGACTCAGCTCAATTCTTTGCTAGGACTTGTGTCATGTCAGATCTCAAACAACCCCCCTTCTCTCAGCCCAGAGAGAACAGTGGAATTGGATACTGTGAGGTTGGAGGGTATTCCTTGGACTTCCTGGCAGCTTACCAGGGAGGCAATACTCCATAAGGGGGAACTAATGGGAGCAGGAGAGAACACATCAAAGCAGACCGAAGGAGATAAAGTACCTTTACCAGAGACGTTGAGTAATGCTACAGGAGGAGTTAATTGTACAGAGACCTTGCAGCACGAACTCTCACATTGTTTTAATGGCACAAGAAAAGGTGATGCTAATTCTGTAAGCTTGGTTAAAGATAAGAAACTGCATTTAAACCTGTCAGGTTGTGGGACTGTTTCTAACACAACCAACGAAGGGGGAAGCACTAACTTTTTGGGATTACAAAGTACTGATGTTTCTCCAGAGACTGAAATCATATCTGGAAACTTTGACCCAGTACCACAGTTAATCTCAGAAAGATCTTTAGAAAGAAAAGCAGAGGTTTGGGACCATACTTATTTTCAGCAGCCTATTTTCCAAGGAAGTGGTGAGAATGCTGATACTGTTTCTGAGTCTATGCAGAGTACTCCCGAGGGAACTTTGATGCAACAGCGGCCTCTTGTGACCAAACCTGATAGCACAGCTAATTCAACAATACAGGTTTTCAGGGGTGTGGCATTTCTGGACCAAGACGTTCCCAATATTGTACCTGTGGTAACAGAGGTAGACCAAGAGAAGAATGAGCAAGGTGGAGGAAGTGATGTGGAGGTAGATACTGGCGTGGAAGGCATTGATCAATTTAGCCCAGGACAGATATTGGAGTCTGTGTTAGCTAATCACCAAAACGTTTTTTCGAATTCACCTGGAGAGACTCATGTGGTGAAACATTCTATTGTAGTTAGAGATGGTTTGACTGCTGTTTCTGTTCCTATGGACCTAGAAGGGACTAAGGGCAATTTAGTGTCTGGAACTGTTGAAAGTCTTATTTCACAAGGAGTGATTGAACTATGTAGAACAGCTGTATTCAATACTATTTCAGTGTGTCAAGACAAACAGGATTATCTCAAGGTGGTTATTCAAGCAGACAAAAATGCTTTGACATTCTTAGAGAAGCAGAGGCATCGAAGTCCAAGATTAATGCAGTGGTATTTCAGATTGCAAAAATATGATTTTGAGGTTGAACATCTACCTGGAAAGAAGGCCTTAATTGCCCACTGTTTATCTAGAATGTTCAGTGCAGATGCAAGGGGAGAAAATGGCTAGAATTGTTAAAGCTCTGATGTTTAATTTTCTTGATATTCTGTATTACAATGTTCCTGAGCATACATAGAATGTTTTATCTATTATTACTTCATATCAGTATATTGGTTTGTCAAGTTATTATGATGTTAACCCTGGTTTCACTAATTTGCTGTTTGATGACTAGAGTATTAGCATATGCAGAGTGATATATTTGATTAGTTATACTAACATGTTTGTTTTCTGTTTTTCAGACTAGTAGAAGTGTCTAACGCAATTTTCTCTCATGTATGGTAAATACTGTAATTATAATAGTTCTCATGTAACAATTGTTTTGCTATTTTTAGAATCATATTTGAAATGTATTACTTTATGTTCAATTTAATATTTTGTTCTCTATTTTGTTACTGCTTAATTATGGCATCTCATCTTATTCAGTTATCAAAATTAAAACTTAAATTGTTTGAGAATTTTGTTAATCTTCCGGGGGCTTGTGATGAGATGGGTTTTTGAGTTAAAAGCTTTTAAGGCATATGGGTTTTGTAATTAAGAAATGAGCAAGAGAGGTTCCATCTTGTTTCTTTGTATAAAGTATCTTTGCTATGCTGACAGGTTGTTTTCTAGGCGAGTGGAGAGAATGTTATTCTGATAGCCTGAGAAAAGGACTCGGTGTGATTAGATGGGAATTGTTGTGACTCTTTGATAAACCACAGTAAACCCAAATAACATCTGCTGTGTATGGGAAAGAAGTCATGTGGTGCAACAGGACTGTTTCCCTAGTAACGAACTCTGATTGGATGACATCGTGGGAAGGTGCGATAAGCCCTTGCCAGTTACTCTTGAAAAAGGAACTTTTTCCCTATGGACATTGTCTTTCAAGACCGCCTCTTCATTCATTCGTGACACATGGGACTAACCTTTACTATACTGGATTACCTATGGATTTATGGGATTTTTCCCTAAGGACTATGCATGGACTATTTTCTATGGACTGTTCTATGGAATATAAGGATAATGGGACTTTTACTGGATTTTTCTTTTTAGTACAGGATTTTTGTTCTACAGGATCACTGAGGACTATAGCCTTTTTATAACCTACTTGGATTATTTTGTTTTTACTAATGAAATATTGGACTAGAACTGTTTTTATTCTTTTTAATGGCTTTTTGTGTTTTTGTAAGGTTTTTGAATACTTTTCTATTTTTCATGTTTTCTTTGCCTCACTACATCTTTGTAACTAACCAGCACAATGCTAGTTTATTTGTTTTGGTTTAATTTGGCTTTGATACCTAGTAACATGCTTTTTCTTTAATAAAATAAAGATTATAAAACTCAATTGGTTTCCTGAACAGTACACTTGTCATAGGGTCATCTGAGAGTACTGCCTCGGCCTAGCTTACTTAGAGTCCTGTCAGTGGTGCAAGTTAACTCTAAGGACTACAAAGCCCACTTGACCTTTTCATAATAATATCTGAGAGTACCAGGGTGTTCTTATGTGGGCAGACCTGTGAGAAGGAGTGTTGTATCATGGCTAGCTGAGTTTGGACTCACTCAGCCCATTTTAGCATGTGCAAACTCCTGATTGCTCTCTGTCCAGGCTTACACGTGTGTTTTCGAACCCGTGTTTGCTGACACAGTCTGCCTCCCAATCATAAGATAGGCTGCTTAAATTTGCAAGCATAGTTATGTTATCCGGTTCTCTAAAAAGGGAAAGCTCTTAAAATTGAGAGAACTGAGACACGGAGGCTTTCTTTTGAGGTTTATTTATTGCAAGATAGAAACGCTGCTGCAGTAGCAGGGAGAAAGCAATTCACCTACTTAGGCGATAATGGGTTTCTCCAAAGAACAAAGGAACTGGTACAATCTCTTATAGCCTGTCCCTTCACGGCGAGTGGGGTGGGCTCACAATCTCCTTAAAAGGTCATTAAGTTAGTTAGCAATAATTCATTGGATTAGTGAAAACACATTTTAAACATGCGCAGAACAATTAAACAGATCACTTTCCCTAAATTGTCTTTTGTCTTTTGTTAACCTCTGCATTCCATTCTTATCTACTGTAAGCATGTTGCTTCTCAAGAAGCGTTAGTCTTTGAGCTGCGAAGGAAGAAAAGGGGGGGGTCGGGCCTGCTTTTACGAGGCTAGATAATCTCTCTTCTGAATAAGTTTCTAACAACCTGTTTCAAGTGAGAACAATAGCCTGCTTTTACGAGGCTTCTGCCTAATTGAATAAGTCAAACATTTTTACTACTATCAATCCCCCATTTCCTTTTTCTACTTACTTTGACTTATTCACAATTATAGTTTTCTTCCTGGGCTGGGATAATTTTGTAACTTATCTCTGATTCTCTTACGATCATCTGCGTCTTTGGTAATGCAGCTTGTAACACTGAGTTAATCATATTAGGGGGGTATCACACATCATTAAACCTAACAAAGCTACACAGAGGAAGAACAAGGCTTGCTTCCAGTTATTGAAAATTCCCCTTAACCAACCTGAGGTGTCCAGCATACCAGTCCAGGTCTGGATAGGGACATGTGCTACTTTTCTCATACGCCCGGTAATTCTGCAATTGCTTCCTGTGTATCTCCAATTTCGAGGCAGCAGTTGGTTGCTGAACCCAGTTTATTCCACCACATTTAATTCTAGTCCAGTCTCCATTACTAATTGCCGAACACACATCGAAAATCAAGGAAGTAGGGTAGTCCTCTTTTCGCTCAACTCGCGTTATCAATTTACCGTTAACACGGAATTCAATCCAAATTCTCTCGGGGTTTTCTCTAGGGTCATAACAAGTTTGAGTCCCGAGGAGTCCTGACAAATTTTGTACTCTACCTTGTCAAATGTGCAAGAGGCAATATTACCAACACAATTGAAAATGGACTTATAGGTTAAGGTCTGTTGTTCCCTGCTTCCCTGTCTTGTCGTTATTACACAGGGGCAGGTGGATCCTGTAACTTGTAGCACAAGGCTCAAAAAGAGCCCCAACACTATCATTATTTTGCCATCAGCCCTTGGTCTGCCAATAAGCATCTGCTTGATATTTCTCCAAGACACTAGAGGGGTGGGCTTTATCGCCGCTGGTAGTGGGAATTCCATTCCTCGTCCTCTGAATCTAGACTGGGCATTGACCAGGGGCTTTCGTTCCTGCACTTCCAACACGTCTCGCGGTGCACCGAAGATGCGTAATGGAGCCATCCCTTGGGAATGGCCTCTGCCTGCGCCGAGCTATCAGATTGAGTTCTCCACTGATAACTTGCAGTTGGCGTTTCCACAGCCCACAAACTTTCAGTCCACAACCCTTCAGGATATCCCACCTTCAGCACATACCACCTCAAAGTCGGGTTCTCGTCAAATTTAGTTATTCTGGCACTCCAATGGTGAGGGCAAAAATGGCAATGCAATAAACAGTAAGGCTCAAAAGGATCCAATCCTATCAGGGGGTCTTTTAAGTTCCGGATATCACCTGATACTCCGAGTAAACTGCCGGGAGGTGAAAGTATGAGAGCAGAAAGACCACTCTCTTCGGGGAATGACCTAATCGGAGTCTGACTCCGATCCAGGGCTGATGTTGCTATCTCTGATTTTAATGAGGGGGCACCGCTTGCAATCTCGGTTATGCCAGAACTCTAGACTTGAAGCCAACTCAGTGCTAGTATACAAGGTTCCACAGTCCTTACCTCGTACCTCTTTGCGTACCACCAATTGGTTACCGCAGGCCAGCCCTTCGTATTCAGTGTCCCAATAGGAAGTAGTTTGTATTTGTACCTTCCACACTTCCACCTCCCCCTTTGGTGTTCGGCTAATTGAACAGGAAAACCAGGGACAAACTCTACCTGTTATATAGGGAGTTATAGACATTACTCTAACAGCAATTACCCAAATAGTGGTAACCTGGGCAGGACAATGAAATCTGACAATCCTCACTCAAGCTCTTCTTCTTCAGAGTAACTATCAGTGTCAGTACTTTCACAAAGTTCTTGATCTTTCGTAATGGGGCAAACCTTGCAGTACTGATTGTGCCACCACCGAGAATCCCACAAATCTGTAAAAACTCCGTTAAAGATTTTCCTTTCCTCCTCCCAATCAATGGTCCCCTCGTCCTCCAACACTACTTGATCACCAATTGAATATCCTTTAAAGAAATAGAGTCCCCACCTGCTTCTGTGTACTTTTAAATTCACCTTCCAAGTTTGGACCAGATTATTAACTTTTCTTACCTCTATATACACACTAAAGAAAGGACAATATTCATGCGCTAACCGACTAATGGACATTACGTATGTCGTTTAAAAAAATAGTCTTTAGTCCGTCCTTGGACACAGGCACGACTTTCCACCGTCCCTCAGGGTTGACTGCGTGTTTGGCTCGAGTATGATGAGTCCAGCCTAATTCTTTGGTTCTTATAGCAGTTTCAGTTGTCAACAGTATCTGGAACAGACCAAGCCATCTTGGGGCGAGCGGCTCACTCTTCCATGCCTTGATATAAGCCCAATCTCCGGGGTGGAAGGAATGCACTGCTACCTCCAATGGCGTTCGTTGCACTGAGATGCCTCGCTCCCTGTTATCGGAAAGAATACAAAACAGGGCCAGCAAATATTTTCTTATAAAGGCATCCTTGAACAAATCTAGATTAGGGCTCACTCTCTGTGTACTAACATCCCAAATTCCCATTCCGTACAGGCTTTCAAAAGGCGAGAGTCCTGTAATGCTATGCGGCTTAGTTCTTATAGCGTATAAAGCTAAGGGCAAAGCCTTCGGCCAGGGCAACTGCGCTTGTTGCATCAACTTATTAATTTGTTTCTTTAAAGTCTGGTTCATCCTTTCAGTTTTTCCTGAACTCTGAGGATGCCACGGAGGGTGTAGCTTCCAAGCTATGCCCAGAGTATCAGCTACTCGTTGTAACACCCTCTGAGTGAAGTGCGTACCCCTGTCACTTGTCCATTGATTGGATTAATCCATATCTACAAATAATTTGTTCCAGTAAGATTTTACACACTGTCCCTGCCGTTGCCCGAGCCGTAGGGTAAGCCTCTACCCAGCCAGTGAGCTGATCAGTTATCACCAAACAATGATTCCAAGATCCTGACTTTGGCATATCAATAAAATCACATTGCAAATTTTCAAAGGGGTGGATGGCCAGAGGTCGTCCTCCCATTTCTACCTTCCTTGGGTTATTGTTATTTACCTTTTTGGCAAGGAATACAGTGAGCCAAAATGGTGTTGGCATGTGACCACACTTTCTTCCCTATATATTTTTTTGCTGAAAGGCTGAGACCAGAGCCTCAACTCCCCAATGTCCTCCCTCGTGCAATGCCTTGAGAACTTCTCTGACCACCCCCTCTGGTAACCATTGCCTTCCATCTTTTAATTTCAATATGCCGTTCACCATTGTAGCTCCTTGCGCTTCTGCCAATTCCAGCTCCCTTTGTGAATATACTAAAGGGGTGGGTATTTCTTTGCTAGTAGGTATAAGGGCTGCCAGGAGAACAGGGTTCAATTCCTTCTCTGCTGCCTTTCTCGCTATCTCATCAGCCAACCGGTTTCCTATTACTTCTGGGGAGTTTCCTTTCTGGTGCCCTGGAATGTGGATAATAGCTACCTCGGACGGGAGGCTTAACGCTTCCAGGGTATCCAGTACCAACTGATGGTGGGCCAGATTCTTTCCCTGGGATGTAAGTAATCCTCTTTCACTCCAAATTTTTCCAAAAACATGTACTACTCCACATGCATGCTTAGAGTCCGTCCAGATATTTACAGATTTTCCTGTGCTTATTTCTAAAGCTCTTTTAGGGCATATAATTCTACAGTCTGAGCTGACATGGACGGGGGAAGGGGTCCAGATTCAACTTCAAGCCCCCCATCCTCTACCACTGCATATCCCGTTATTCTTTTCCCATTCACTACTCTAGAGGAACCGTCAGTGTACAAGTTCCATGCCCCCTCTATTGCCTCTTCCTGTAGGTCTTCCCTAAACTTTGTCTGTAGATCAGTCAGGGCAATACAATTATGCTCGTTACACAGTTCCTTCCTGACAGTTTCTGATAAACCTTCTGCTGGGCCACAATGGTCGGTGGTGGTCAGTATTAGATCAGGCTTTTCAAGGAGAATAGCCTCGATCTGTAGCAGCCTACTGTCCGTCATCCACCGCCTAGCTGTATGGGTGAGAATGGTTCTAAGCTGGTGCGAAGAATGCAGGACAATCGCCTCAAAGGGATACAGTTTTCGAGTTAGTTTTACCAATTCGGCTGCTGCCGCACAAGCTTGCAAACAAGTAGGCCAGCCCAGCATTACCGGATCCAAATGTTTAGACAAGTATCCAACCGGTTGGTATCGTCCTGCCTTCTTCTGAGCTAAAACTCCTTTTGCTACTCCCTTACCTACGGTCACAAAAAGGTGACTAGGTTTCTTTGGATCTGACAAAGCAACATGCCCTCCTTTCCCAGTACATTATGTTCCTGTGTTGCATTTGCTCCTGGAACAATCTGTTCCCATTCCTTTGTTCTCAAATCCTTCACCTTAAAACTGAACTATACATATATATATATATGGATCCCATACAAATTCACTCTCAATGAGAATGCCACACATGTTCACAACAGCCAGCAGAAGATTCCCTCAACTGATTGGCCTGATACACTTTCCAAAAGTATACCCTCTATTAGTTTTGATCCAGGTAACCTCTTCCTCTGTTAAGACTGGTAGTGGCCCCTGAATGCAGAAGTGATTTAACTATCAGATCTAAACATGTCACAAACAATCTATCATCCCCTGGGATCTTAAATTTCCCCTATGCTGCCAGATTATAGATCCCATATTTTTGTTTTCTAATTTCTTTACAGCAGCAGGGCAGCCCTAGGCTGTAATGTTGCCCTCCTGTGTTGCTTGTTCTTTTCTTTTCTTTCTCTGAGGGATCATATCAGCCAGTTCCTCCTTCAATTTTGGTACTGATTCTGAGTGTCCATTTGCTTAACCTCCTTTTTTTTCCTGTCCCTTATTATCTCCTCTTTCAAAGGACAGTCCTTTGTCTATCACTGCTTGCATCAGAACTCTGTATCTTTGCCATGAAATTATACCATATTTCCCCCTGCATTTTTCAAAATCCACCATAATTTGTTTCTTAATTTCCTTGCCTCCTGTAGCTCCCTTCCCTCTATTTTATTATAGGGTGGGGCATTTGAATAGGTTGCCTCTTTAACTTTGTTTCTCCTATCTGAGTTGGAATAGATATCAAACCTGTTAAGTACATTCCTCCATATACTTTCTTTATATAGGAAACTGGATCTTCCCCTGGTTTCTGTAGCCAATTAATCAGTTCTCTTTTTACTGTCCTTTCCTCATTTCTAAGACCCATTCTCTTAAGACTGCAACAATGCCAAATCTGTGAATCAATTATTGTTATCAATTGCTTTCCATAGTCCAACTACAAATTTTCCAGATCCAGAAGTGTAGCTTTCCAATAGGCTTTTACAGCCCTTTTAGATGGAAAAGAGTTATCCTGATAATCATCATCACTAAAGTCAGAACAAAGATCATCCTCATTCTCGATTTGCCTCTCAATTCAAGGCATTTCCTTTGCTGACATGTCTCAGTGTCCCTGCACATGAGTATCAGCTTCGGTTACTATGTAAGAGTCTCTGCATGTGTTTATACAGTCGATACACAGTGTCCTAATGCTGGCAGGGATCTCCCTCCCTCAACACCAGGCGATTTTTTTTTCTTGTGCCTACTCTTAACCCTTTATACCCCAGTAAGTTTAACAAGCCAAAAGAGCTTCTTCTCACTCCCCTTCTGCTTAACACTTAATGGTTTCCAAATGGGAACCTCCAAAGAGACTCCATTCACTCCCATTTCTCTTAGGACTCCTCCTAAGGATTCCATTTCATGTACACTTTTGGACAACATTCTCTGTGTCTACTGAGAAAGTTACGTTTCCTTCTTCTCTTTTGATCCTTTTTCCTTCAGCTAACTGTAGTGCTCAGCTTAGAGTAAACAGTTCTGCTGTCCGAGCTGGCATGCACTATTAATTTTATTAAGGACTCCTTTAGTGTGGGTCCCTGGTGTAACGGCTCCTGAATCTCCTTTCTCCTCTAGCTCCCCTTTCCCATTTCCCCTCAAAACTCCTTACCTGATCTTTCTTTGCAATAACTTTCCTTGCCTTCTTTACAATATTTCCAATTACTCCTCTACTCCCTCCTTTCCTTACTCTCTCTCTCTTTGCCTAGCTTCACCCAAGTATTTCCTGAGCCACCTTAAAAGTGAACACAGTCAGGGCCCCTTGCCCCCCTTCTTCTGGGCGGGTAGGGCAGAGGAAAACTCCTCTAGTTCTCCTTCGTTCTTTCTACTTTCTTCTGACCTTCCTCTACCTCCCTGGTTCCTCTCTCACAGCCCCTTCCACGGGTCTTGGTCCATGGAGGGTTACTTCTGGAAATCTTTTTATTTATCACTTTCTCCACCATCTGTGTCATCAATTTCAACTTTCTCTTCTCTTTCTCTTCTTCTCTTCTAGCCACTACTTTCTGAGCTTCTGCTAACAGCTCTCCTATTTCCCGTGCTTTGGAGCAGGTTGCTGATCCGGTGGGCAGCGTCCCATCCTCAATTCTATTAATAATTTCCTTGCATTTAGTAGTTAATTCCTTAACCTCCTTTTCTTTTAATGGGGTGGAGCAGTCCACAGTCGAAGCAGAGCTTCCAGGACTCCTACTCCGGAGAGGACTCAGCTGTTCTTCCTCTCTCAGTACCTCATTATACCCTGGCGGCTGAATCAGAGCTGGGACCAGAGCGGCCGCTGGTGCCGGCACCAGCTCCTGTTCCAGCACGACTCCGGGCGGGGCCGTTGGAGATGGAGGCTGATGGCTTACAAACTCCAACGGGTCGAATTTTGACATTTCCTCACCTTGTAACTTAGAACTTATCAAGTCTCTACTTACTGCCAACCTTACTCCTTCTCCAAATTTGATTAGGTACCACATCCAAGAATCTACATAAGGGGTACGGGGTGGATGGGCGAGATAGACACCATCCACCCGCTTGATGTCCTCAAAATTATTAGAGCCAAATTTTGGCCATTTAGGATGAATATCAAATTGTGTCCAAACTTCAGTGCACATACGGACCATTTTCTGCTCTGTCTGAAACTCCTGTATTTTCACCGATTCCCAATGCAGCAACAATTTCCCCAGCGGACTGTTGCTGGGAATTCCTAGCTCCCTTCCGCCTCTCGGAGTTGGAGCCGGGGCATCCCCCTCGGAATTCCGGTCCCCACTGGACCTCCTTTCCTTTTCTAGAAACTTGGTTTCCCATCCCACGGGAGACAAAAGACAATAGGGAAAGGGGTTTTGCGGCAAGAGTAAGGGGTCTCTTGAACGCAGACACAATAGGGTTATGACAATCACTCTCTCGACCTGACCCAGGGTACCGGATCACACAACGGTTACCGTAGGGAACTGCAGGCTCACTCAATCCTCCACTCATTCAACGACAACCAACCCTTTCGGAGTTTCCCACCTTAACTTACCAATGTCCGTTGGTCCGTTGGCCCATTGGTCCGTTGGTCCATTGGCCGGCCGGCTTGAAAAAAACCTCTCGCGTTTGTGCCTCTTCCCGAGTTCTTGATGCCAAGCAGCCAAAGCGTTGGCAAGGAAGCGGCTGCCTGAAAGGAGGCAGAGGCACCCTCCGATTCACTTTACCGCCGCCTGTTCTGCCTGACCTCAACTGGACCGAAGTCCAGCCCCAATCGGGGCGTTTAGAGGATCCCGGACGAGCCCCCAAAATTGTTATCCGGTTCTCTAAAAAGGGAAAGCTCTTAAAATTGAGAGAACTGAGACACGGAGGCTTTCTTTTGAGGTTTATTTATTGCAAGATAGAAACGCTGCTGCAGTAGCAGGGAGAAAGCAATTCACCTACTTAGGCGATAATGGGTTTCTCCAAAGAACAAAGGAACTGGTACAATCTCTTATAGCCTGTCCCTTCAGGGCGATTGGGGTGGGCTCACAATCTCCTTAAAAGGTCATTAAGTTAGTTAGCAATAATTCATTGGATTAGTGAAAACACATTTTAAACATGCGCAGAACAATTAAACAGATCACTTTCCCTAAATCGTCTTTTGTCTTTTGTTAACCTCTGCATTCCATTCTTATCTACTGTAAGCATGTTGCTTCTCAAGAAGCGTTAGTCCTTGAGCTGCGAAGGAAGAAAAGGGGGGGGTCAGGCCTGCTTTTACGAGGCTAGATAATCTCTCTTCTGAATAAGTTTCTAACAACCTGTTTCAAGTGAGAACAATAGCCTGCTTTTACGAGGCTTCTGCCTAATTGAATAAGTCAAACATTTTTACTACTATCAGTTATTTCAATGGCAGTTTTAAGGATGACCAATTTCCTGTCTACCTTCCACATCAGGGCTAAAAGAGTATTTTGTGATGTGGCTCCTAAATACGTTTTGTCATAACAATTATTCTGGTTACAGCTGTTTTCACCACCTTTCATATCCTTCAATGTTAATGAAGATGATTATTTCTGTGCTCAAATGTCTTACTTAGGAACTGCTAGCCAGCATGGAAATGCCACCTTTCTCACGTTTAGTCACAGTGCTCACATCTATCCATCATGGGCTATTGAAAAACTCATCCATGTGTCAGCCCAGACTACAAACCTACAGAAAGTTCTCTTGAGTCACAAATAGAGCAGAGAGAGCTACATGAAAGTAGGCTTTGCAGTCCAACATGGAAACTATGATATGTTCTAGCACTGCACGTAATCAAACAACCAATGAAATCTCAGACCCCTTACCCCTGGCTGTTTCACCTAGGGGAACACCAGCTGGATCGGGTTTCCAACAAGGTTCACACTGTTGATTTGGCTGATTTTGCACTCCTCATACAATTGGACATCAATTGGACATGAACTGTGTTCATGTTTTCCTTTTCCTCATCTCGGTCCTGATCTAGACCACATGTTGTGTCTTCATGCCTTATCGTCTCCTGACATGGCTGACATGGCTGGGTACAAGGAACTTTCCCATTGGCTCAGGAAGAAAACATTCACATCATACAAAATCATTCTTACACAGAACCAATATGGATCCATTTTACATTTCTTCACAACTACACAAACCATCTTCATACATGCTTTTAACCTGCATAATCTGGATCATGACATATGACGCCCCCTTAAACATCATAAATGAAAATTTCTCAAGCCAAAATTACTTGCAGAGGTCTGTTGTAAGCCCTGCTCACAGCCTTTCTATCTCTCTTACTGCACCACTATTCTACAGTTTATGAGAAATTTTCAAGATGTTGCTTTCTTGGTAGTTATTCTGAACTGTGTATCTTCTCATTTCCTGTTAAATACTCAAGGCAGAACTAATCCATGTTAAGCAATTCTGAGCAAGTGCTCTTCCTTAAAAAAAAACCAAATTTTGAAATGCTTACTGATCTACAACCTATCATTCTTTGTGCAGGACGATCCTGTGGAAAATGGCTGCTTAACCAGGGAATGGCAGTCCATCATCTGCCCACTCTTGCTACAGAGAAGAATCCTAGTTGTGAGCTTTCTGGCATCATTCAGATGCAGAGTCAAATCCTACTGAAGCAAGTGATGGTGACTGCTGTGCAGGTAAAGCAACTCCATAGGTGAAGCCCAAGAAATCCACATTCAACAGACACATAACTGGTTGCTCTGCTGTGAGTTCTTCACTGACAGTGAGGCTAGGTGTATTTCAAGACCTCTTCAAGATGAACATTTTTTCCAGAGAAAGTAAGTGAGGTTTTGCCCATCCAACCCAGAACAAAGAGGTGAGACACAAGTGATGAGTTGAAAACTAGGGCCACAATTTTACTGAACATTAAACTTGAACATTCCCATCTCAGACAGGAGAATGCCTGCCATAATTTAGAATCCTGGTTTGGAGCCGAGAGTCCCACCTGACCTCCACACCAACCTTAAATGGGCAAATTTGAAGTCCTGCAGTTCTGCAGTCCTCATGACAGCACAGCACTGTATCATTACAGCACAGTCCTGGCCAGCCAATAATCAGACAACCTCCCTGGTCCACTGATCATCCAGACTCCTGACCGCAGGTGACCTGAGGCCCACACATCCCCCTTGCACCATAATTTTGGAGTCCACAGCACCAGGGGTTCAATTGGGATCTCACCAATAATATTCCCTTCCATGCAACACACCAGTGTCACCTGTCTAAGGATGCCCCCACCCAGATCTGCTGATAACACCAGTTATCACCCACAGGTAACACCCATATGGGATAGTCAAAAACCTCCTACTCACTTTCTTTCACGTATGCCAATCAAGTGAACCAAGTCAAAAGTTATGAAATTAATTGCTACAGGAAAACTGTTGGTGGCTCCCTGTTAACTTGGCGAGTAGTGACAAACTGAATGCTTCTGGGTTCAGTTCAGGGCCTGGTGAGAGTTCAGTAGATCTTTGGTAAAAATGTCTGTTGTCTCCTCAGCCCATGCCAACTTACAATTATTAAGAAAGTAAGACTGAGAAAGGCCAAATGACTGGTCCATTAATGTCTTCTTCTGGATCGGATTTGGAAGCAATCAGTTTCATACTGTGTCCAATAGGATGGGTGCATGGGTCACTCACTTTCAAAGAGGTCAGTACTGCAACAGGGCAGCCTTAAATAAGGCACTCTGGCCCCATTCCCAGTCTGCATATGTGGGTCACCACAGTGTTACATGGTTGCTTGGTCTGTAGAAGGTGGGCAAAGAGCCCCTGCTCTTGCAGCTTCATACTGTAATGGAGGCAAACCTTCTTGCTGCAGGACCATTGAATCCCAGCATTCTTGGCAAGTAGCTGCTGAAGCCAACATCTCCAGTACTGATTTTAGGTGACCTAGTATCTTTTCAAAATGGCCAGTAGAAGATACTCAAAATGTTGGGAAGGACATGATTTACAGTTAGGTTGGCATGCTTTTCTATGACATAAAAAGATAAAAAACAGAAAATTTTCAACTTGCATATGATAAGAAGAGCCCTATTAGGGACTTGGAAAAACATTATCCAGCAGATTTACCAAAAAACACCAGGCTGGGTATCGCCCATAGAGGCCTTTACACAACCTAACCTCATGACAGAAGCGAAACTTTTAAGATATCAAGATCCATTAAAAATGATTGTGAGTTAAGGTCTAAAGAAGAGTTATAAACACAAAACATATATCTATATTGGTGGTCCAGAGCACAAGTGGAATCTAGGTATAGAAAAGATAAAATACAGTGGTGCCTCACTTTACGATTGCCCTGCATTACTATGAATCCGCTTAACGACAATCTTTTTGCGATTGCAATTGTGATCGCAAAACGATGGTCTAAATGGGGGAATTTCGCTTTGCGATGATCCGTTCCCTGCTTCGGGAACTGATTCTTCACAAAACGACAGCTGATCGGCGGTTTCAACATGGCTACTGGGTAATTAAATTGGCTCCCCGCTGTGTTTAGGGACGGATTCCTCGCTATACAGGCAGCGAAAATGGCCGCTGTATGGAGGATCTTCGCTGGACGGTGAGTTTTTACCCCTTTGGAAAGCATTGAACGGGTTTCAATGCATTTCAATTGGATTTTTAATATCGCTTTACAATGTTTTCACTTAATGCCGATTTTCCTGGAACAGACTAACATCGTTAAGTGAGGCACCACTGTAGAGGGCTTTTTGCACAGAACAAATAATATTCGATAAACTTCTCCTGGGTTCAAATGATATTAAGAAAATGTATGATTATTTGCTTGAAATTAAAATGCAAGATGAGATGGTAAAAGAATATATGATTAGGTGGGCACAAAATAGAGGACATAATATTGACATTGATCAATGGTTGCAAATATGGAAAAATAACATAAAGCTCACAAAATCGGTAAATTTCAAGAACATATATAAGATGTTTTATAAGAGGCATATGACTCTGAAAAAAATTGTCAAAGATTTATACAGAGGTGTCAAATGTTTGTTGGATGTGTGAAGTGTGGTAAAAGCGTTCCTTAGAACTGCCTTTACACGAGACAGAGAGGGATTCAGAATGATTAGTCCCTAATGCCAGCAATATCGGGTCCTGTAATTTTGCTCTAGGCGACTTCACACTCCTTCACCCAAGTCTGTCTCGATTTTAAATAAACAATCTGGAAGGTCTGCTCTTCCTCTTTATTTACTTTAGGACCCTCTTTTAGTAGCGTAATGTGGCCAGATCAAAACAATCCTAGTTCTAAAATATCCAATTTACTTCAGTAGCTTGGTCTAAACAAGGAGACAGCTTACAGACAATTTGTCTTTTTATATTTTATTACAAAAGATACCATTTCAACAAGCTTAGTTTAACGTCATACAGTATTTCCAAAATAACCCCCAGCCTTAGCCACCAGTCATTTCCTCTATAAAGTGAAAACAATAAAATGTCTAACTAGATCTTAAATAAGCATTCTTACGCAATCCTTTTGATTAAAGTTCTGTCGGCTGCATTTCGCTCGGTGTCGTCTCTCTCCCTTCCATCTCTTCTCCGTTCTTCTCTCCTTCTCGCCCATCTTCCTTAAATTAAGAAATTATGTCCTTGTCCATCGGAGCTGAGATAAGATAAGGGTCAGCTTGCTCTTCTTAACTTTTTTTTTTCTTTAGCTGGAGAAGAACTGACCTTGTACATTTTCTCTCTAATTAGCACCTGGGCATAAGCAGATTTCTAGTTTTTTCGTTGCAACTCTGAACTAAATCCTATGAAATACAACACTATTCTATTTTCATAATCAAATTCATGACATGAAGCACAAGAGGAAAGCTTTTACCATATGTGGTGGACTTGTAGAGTAGTGAAACAGCATTGGATAGCAGTACATACTCTGTTACAAAAAATACTGTTTTGTAATGTTCCACTAACCCCAGAATTGTTTTTATTTTATTTGAGCATTATACCAGATAATATAGAAAAAACAAAGAACTACCTAGTTTTATATATATAAAACTAGGTAGTTCTATATATATATAGTCACTGCAGCCAGAATTTTTTATGCTAAGAAATGGAAGAAATCGGAGATAACGAAACAAGAGGAACTCATTGAAAATATATGGGAAGTGGCAGAAATGGATATTCTATCAGAAGTGTTGAAAGACTGTCCAATACAAAAAGCAACTGAATGATGGGATTTATTACATGAATGGCTTGAGTCACCAGATAGTGCTTGAATAACATTGAATTAAACTAATATGTAACTGTAAGTTGAAATCTGGAGGGCAATCAAATTGTAGAAAGGCAAAAAGTTGACTAGATATCGCAACATGAACAGATTAGATGACAGTACATTTTGTGTTCTCCTTCCCTCTCTTCCCCCATACCCCCCTCTACCTTTTCTACTCCTTACCTTATCCCTAGTTGTTAAAAATAAAAAAATATTTTTTTTAAAAAGAAGATATTTAAAATGTTGATATCTGTAATATTTTAATATATACACTGATCAGCTACAACGTTAAAACCACTGACAGGTGAAGTGAATAGCATTGTTTATACTATTAAAATTGCATCTGTCTAGGGGTGGGATATATTAGGCAGCAAGTGAACAGTGTCATGACCAGCTCCCCTAAAGGATGCTAGGATGTTCGGACAGAGAGTAATTAGAAGTTTGTGCACCCTCATTCAGCTGGGTTGAGTCCTGGTAACACCAGCGAGGCCTGCAGAAAACTCCTACTTACAAGTCTGCCCTAAAAAGAACACCTCTGTCACCTCAAAGAGTAAACCACATGAGCTTTGTAGTCCGTAGACTTAGCATGCTCAATCAGATAAGACTTAGTAGCAAAATGTGGCCTAATAATTCCCCCTCAGGGTAATATTAAGACAGCTCTACTGTTCAAGAGATCAATTGATTTTTATAATTTTTATTTTATTAAAAAAAAAGAAATAAAGTTCCACAAAATAAAGTCAGTTTTATGCAGAAGCAGCAAATAATCATTTTCAAGGCTGGTTACAAAGTAGAATTAAAGCAATAATTCCACTAAAATACAAAAACACTAAAAATACTAAAAATTCCTAAAAATATGTAAAAAGCTATTTAAGGGAAGGCAAAAGGCAAAAGCCCCCCTTCTTTTAAAATTCCCTACATACTCTCCCTGTCTTTCAGCCACAGTGAGCAGCAGGCAAACAGACCTAGAAAAACTACATTTTCAAAATAGTCCAAAAAGAATCCAAGAAAGAATGTATGTATGTATGTATGTATGTATGTATGTATGTATGTATGTATGTATGTATGTATGTATGTATGTATGTATGTATGTATGTATGTATGTATGTATGTATGTATGTATGTATGTATGTATGTATGTATGTATGTATGAATGTATGAATGAATGAATGAATGAATGAATATTGTCCATAGTAAAAAGTTCCTTTTTCAAGCTTCGCTGGCACATCCCGTATCTCCCCTCTCTCACACTGTCATCCAATCATGTCATGATGTTAGGTAAACAGTCTCTCTTTATCTCCTCTCTTCTCTGCTTCATTCTCTTCCCATGGGTAACAAGTGTTGTTTGTTTCAGCATGTCTATAACCACATCACAACAAGATCCATCCTTCTTATCTAGGAATGTTTCCCTCAGGCCTACACAAAAACATTCCCACCTTTTTTCAACAAAACACTGTCAGCATGCAGAAATCATTTATACAGAGAAACAAAATGGAATCCATCTTTACATTGTTCATCTTCAGTACATGATTTAAACCACATAAACCATCTCATGACATGCCTTCACTGGGAGTTCAAAACTCAGAAATTCTCTGTCGAATTTTATCAATTAATTACAATGATAATCAGTAATTAATTGTTTACATAGTGTAGAAAAATAAATATCAATCCTATATAATAAGTTACTAAAGTAATATATTTGAAATGTGCATCTAATCTAGCAAAGCATTTGAGGTAGAAAGATATTCTAATAGCAGCATAAGAATACATAAAAATTGAGTTAGGCACTTTTACTAATCTGAAAAATAGAAAAACAATCAAGTTAGTGTGAATAATCAAAATACTTCACTCTGTATATGCTCAGATATACAGATCCTGAAGCTGTGGCTCCAATACTTTGGCCATCTCATGAGAAGAGAGGACTCCCTGGAAAAGACCTTAATGTTGGGAAAGTGTGAAGGCAAGAGGAGAAGGGGACGACAGAGGATGAGATGGTTGGACAGTGTCACCGAAGCAACCAAAATGAATCTGACACAACTCCGGGAGGCAGTGGAAGATAGGAGGGCCTGGCGTGCTCTGGTCCATGGGGTCACAAAGAGTCGGACACGACTAAACGACTAAACGAACGAATGCTCAGATAACAATTCAGTAATAAAAACAGTAAAATTCTGAGATAATGGATAACATGGTATTGATTCAGTATGCTAATACACTATTAAGAAGTAGAAATAAGAAAGAGCACTCTGTGTATGCTCAAGAACTCTGTGATACATAATTTCAGAAAAACATGAACCAATCAGACTTTCACCACTTTAACCAGCTTCCACTTCTGAATTCTCACAATACATCCTAGATAAACTGTGAGCAATCAAAGCCTTTCTGCCAGGCATGTGTTCAATAACAAGATCATATTCTTGCAATCTGAAACTCCAATGCAACAATCTTGGACAATGCTCTTTCTGTCTATGCAACCATGCCAAAGTATTTTTGTTTGTCTGAAAAACAGTTTTCTGAACAAAAATATAAGGCTTAAAGACACAAGCTGCCCACAAAATTGAGTAAGTGGCTCTTTCCTGTCCACTATATTCCTTTTCTTTAGATTTAGGTTGTCTGGAAACATAAGCAACTAGATGTAAGAAATCATTTTCACCCTTCTGTAACAAAACAGTGTAAGCTTGCCCATCCTCCTAAGAGAATCAGACAGCTGGAATAGAGAGGTTCCAGAGTTTAGTGTACTCCTATTTGGGATGAGATGAGTCCTTGTCCCATCCAGGCAGTACCACTGCACTCTTTTCCCAAGTGTATTCCCGATTAAAAACCATTGAGAAACCAAAATATAATCATGAGTCTCAGAGTCATTTAGATCTCTCAGTGCTCAAGAAAATATTGGACTCAAGGTAGCTTAGTTCTGTGGCCTAAAAGAAATCAAATTAAGTATGGTAGCAGGCTGTCTGTTCAAGAGATCAAACATAAGTTCTTAAGTATAATTGTTTTATTAGAAAAATAAAGATTTAGAAGAATTCAGTTTATTGCAAAAGCATAGCAAGTAAAATCATTTCCATCTCTAAGCAATTAGAAACCCAGCAAACTCCAGCTAGAAAAATAAAACAATAAAATTGCTATCTAAGAAAAATTAGGAAAGGCAACGCCTCCCCTCTATCCTACTATTAAGAACTACATCCTAATAAATTTCTGGAACTCCAAAGTCCATTCAAAAATCCATAGTCCATAGAAACCACACAAGGCCCTCTAAAAATCCAAAAGCCAAAAAGTCACTCTCTGTCTCAGCAATCCTCCATTTTTCTCTCCTCGTGCTGGAAACCCCCCTCCTCCTTCTTCACTGTTGATAACCAATCAGGATGGAAAAGTTGTCTCTCCCTGCCTTTCTTTCTCATGGAACTGCAGGTGTTGTTTACTTTTCTGTGCTGGAATGTTTAGACTTCAGTAGGTCTTCTGTCTCCTAGTTACTAGATAACATTGCTAGCTACTGTGAAGAAAACAGCATCTTGAGATTTCCAGGACAAATGTCACAGACTTAAGATGGATTCCTTCTGGCTAATTCCATGACTACAAATCCCATTTAGAAATTACATTCTAGCTTCCATAACCTATATCATCACATGCCACCACCGGGAGCCCCAAAATCCAGAACAGTAATTCTGCTCTCATCCAATCACGGCATGATGTCAGGTAAACAGTCTCTCTTTATCTCCTCTCTTCTCTGCTTCATTCTCTTCCCATGGGTAACAAGTGTTGTTTGTTTCAGCATGTCTGTAACCACGCCACAAGGTCCATCCTTCTTATCTAGGAATGTTTCCCTGAGACCTACAGAAAAACATTCCCACCTTTTTTCAACAATACACTGTCAGCATGCAGAAATCATTTATACAGAGAAACAATATGGAATCCATCTTTACATTGTTCACTACTACATATCCCATCTTCAGTACATGATTTAAACCATATAAACCATCTCCTTAATTTCATATGTTGGAAGTAGGAAATATGGACAAGTAATGTATTTTAGATTTTAGATTTATATAATGTATACATCAAGACATTGATGTATAGGCAGGCTTTCCCAACAGAAAACTCCTGACGATTTTTCTTTTCTTATATCTTTCTTTGATTTCTATCTTAGTCTAGGTGCAATGTTTTAAAATTATATTGTTTCTTTTATTGTAAGCCGCCTAGAGTGGGCTAATATGTCCAGATAGGCGGGATAGAAATAAAATAAATAAATAAAAATAAAAATAAAAAGATCATTTAATAATTTAATCTCTGCCTGCCCATGCCTATGATGACATACAGTAACATCAAAGTATGACATTAACCAAAAAAGGAAGCAGGTCAGAGGCCAAAGAGAAGATTTAGAAGTTTGACAACAAGGGGGAAAATACAGGACATAAAGGAGATGAACCTTCTCAATATTCCCCTCAGAAATTATATTGAAGCTAATCTTGCCAAAAACATAAGAAATTGTCAGTTAGACTAGCAAGCAATTGATCTTCCATGTCTTTGAACATGTGCTCTTCAAATTTATTTTCTACTTTAATGGAGACCCATCTAACCTTCCATAGCCATAGATAATTACAAAGAAAAACATTTAACAAAAAGTATGGAACAGTATGGAAGACAATCTGTTGTTGTAATCCAGTATTTTTAGTTTGTTTAAAAAATATTAAAGATACCAGCTGTTCTGATTGATGGCCCCAATTACCTACAATGTTCTTGTGATCAAGGCTAGGATAGCTTGTGAGAAACATTGTTCATTGACCTAAATCTGCACAAAACAAGTTTTCCTTAAAATGTTGGTGAATAGTTTCTTAGACCTATTTCTTATACTGGAAATGGGCCAGCAGATTTGACTGGGGGAAAGTTCACATTGGAGTTAACACATTATCAAAGATAAGAACATAAGAACAGTCCTGCTGGATCAGGCCAACGGACCATCTAGTCCAGCTTCCAGTATGTCACAGTGGCCCCACCAGATGCCTCTGGGAGCACATGAGAAAACTAGATACCTCTCTCCTGATGCTCCTGCCCTGCATCTGGCTTTTTAAAGTACCTTTCGTTTAAGCCTGGAGATTATAAATCCCCATCATGGCTTGTAACCTGCAGTAGACTTTTCCTCCAGAAATCTGTCCTATCCTCTTTTAAAGGCATCTAGGCCAGATGCCATCACCACATTTTGTGGCAAGGAGTTCCACAGACTAACAACACACTAGATAAAATATTTTCTTTTGTCTGTTCTGACTCTCCCAACACTCAATTTGAGTAGATGTCCCCTGGTTCTGTTATTGCAGGAGAGGGAAAATATCCACTTTATCCCTCTATTCACTTTATCCACCTTTTCTTAGCTAATCAGCCTTTTTATTATTACTGTACTATTGGAAGTTTTAGGCTACATTGCCTATATTGATGGCACATGTGCTACATCTCACAGTGATGTTGCAGCATCCCAGCCAGTCTCCAAGGTTCTTCAGCTGCAACAGCTACAGTTCTTTTCCAATTATTTTCCTGAGTTATCAGGTAAAATCTCTTCATTTTTCATTATATGCTGAAGCATTTTACCTTCTCTATTTTAGGTATTTTATATTTTCTTGGTTCCTGTTCATGTCTTTCAGTTACTTCGTGGTTGGCTACCATTTCTGTCTAAGCAATTCTTTGCATCCTTCCATAAATCTACATTTCAAATGCTTCTGCCATTGTTAACACATATTTTACAGTTATGATTCAATACTATACAGTGCAATTGAAATACATGGCACTGCACAACATACACACACAAAGCAAATTTCAAGTCTTAAAAGCTTCATCTTAGGAAAGGTGCCCTGGGCCACTTCTGTTTGGAATTTCAGTGTTTGATTATAATTACACTGCTCATTCAACAAAAATTTAGGATACTTATATCTGCCAACATGGTCCAAATTTGCATTTTTCTTATTTTACTGCAATTTCTTGGGCAACTTACATTTGGTTTTCTTGATATTAATTTTTAAATCATGTTCAGTACTTACTTTACCTGTTTTGTTTAGTTATCTCTGCCAACAATGTGAATTGTAATACTGTATTGTCTATCTATTTCATGTTGTCAAAACTTCTCCATCAACAATGACGTCATCATTTGATTAAAACCATCATTTGGTTCAACAAGTACTTCTCTAAGAATGTTATTGGAGTATAATTGAAAACAGAGACAAGACTTTAAATTTGTTATACTCTTTTTGTATTTCTATGTCATCTGATATCAACTTTTTGTTGCGAGTGCAGATTGCTAATTATACAAATATATTTTGAATCAAGACCTCTTTTTTTACCAGTTACTTCATCAACTTGTTGTGCTGGACTTTGTCTATGGTTTACTCATAATTAATAAGGCAAACACATGCAGTTATATACATGTGACATCTCTCCTCAGGTCCATGCAGGCAGTATTGTACATCCTTGTTTGAATCCAAACTCAGTCTCTGTCATTACTTCCTCATACTTGTACATTATTTAGAAAACTTAAGAAAATGGCCAATTATGCTCAGTAGTTACTGCAACCATTTTCATTTGTGGATAAAATAATGTCAGTAAATACTTATGTTCTATATATTTCACTGAAAAGGGTTTCTAAAATGTCTACATTAACCTCTCCTATCAGCTTGAAAAACAGTGTGAAAATATAGCATTTATTGTTTTTTAATGCTATTTTTACTTAGATTGCTGCTGTTTGTATCCCAATATTGACATCTGATACAATAAATCCTGCTGGTCTGTTATTCTTTAATATATTCACAATATGATTTCTACCATTGACATAAAATTATAAGTACTTCTATCCATAAGTACAAGGCACTTAGAGATATTGTATGTGTGAAAAACATTTTCATATTTGTTTTGTTTCAGGTTCTTTTTCAGGAGTGCTGCTTTTGTTTTTGTGGTTTTCATGCACAGCTCTCTCTTTTTTTACATGCAAGGGACCACATATTTCAAATTATTTCATTTCATTTTTTCCTATTCATGTTGTAAAGAACCTGTAAAAACTACTCCAGAAAAGCAGAGGTGAGACAACAGAGAATTCAGAGTAGGCAACAATATAACCAACAGTCACCAAAAAGAACTGCCCTCTCAAAGCTCCATGAAAATATTTACTTTTAATAGAATAAATTTATTGTTATATGCTGTCAAATCACCCCTCACTTATTGTGAACCTATGAGTGAATGATCTCCAAATTGTTCTGCCCTCAACAGCCCTGCTCAGCTACAGTAAACTCCAGCCGGTTGCTTCCTTTATGAGTCAGTCTATCTTGTATTTGTAGAAAGACTGAGGGAATATGGTATAGTTTGTTCGACCCTTCAGCAAAATGTACACATTGACAAGGTGAGAGGTACTGGAAATCCCATACAATAAGCGAAAACATGACAGATCTCTTTCATGATCATGTATGTAGGATAGAGGTGGGAAGTCACCTACTGATAATTTTTACCAACTGGCTGAGAAAGAAGTGTGAACATTAGCAAAAATGCTTAAGGCCTCCAAGGTAATGAAGGCTGATTACTCTGATGTCCTGGAGGAAGGGAATCTAGGTTCGATTATGCACTTTAGAGGTGATATATCTATATTTTTAAAAAAGGTTCATGCTTCCCCTAACCCATTTCTCAAGGGTTCTATAGGCAATTTAGGGCACAGTTCTACCATCCAAGATAGCTGAAGCTGTGCTGACCTCCCAGCCTAAGATTGCTGAGAATTAACACTCTTTTGACTCTGGCCTAGCTTTGAGTTCTCATGGTGGCTGTGAGCCTGGGCTGACAGGGTTTGGATCTGGCATAACTCAGCTTCTCCCTCACTCCTCCTGTTCTCCACTCTCTTTTGGCTCTTTGGATGGCTGATCACAGGCAACAGATTCAGTTCTATTAGCAGATCAGATGTCAGCTGGGAGAAGGAGATTCTGCTGGTACAAGAGGCCTCACTGCAAACTTACTACTGCTGGCATAACTTTGAGTTTGGACTGTATTAACTCTTAAAGTGGGGTTAGAGAGGAGAATAAGGCATCTTTTGGAATCTGAAGAAAAAGTCAGAATAAAAAAAAGGAAGAAAAGGGGTTTTTTTTTGTAATCTGACACTACTTTTCCCTTTTCTCTTGATGAACTTGACCTTTTAAATCCTTGAAAATCAACATACGTCTGCAATATGTTTGAAATATGCATTTATGATTTATTACTTATATGTCTTCCTCACATTCTCTCTTTTCTTTTGAAAGACAACAGGCTCACTAAACATCTCAACATACAACATCCATGAGACGTGCTTTCCAGAATATTAACGTTCGAAAGGCAGCTGGACCAGATGGAATCATGAGATGAGTTGTTAGGGGCTGTGCTGCAGAATTGTGTTTAGTCGTTTAGTCGTGTCCGACTCTTCGTGACTCCATGGACCAGAGCACGCCAGGCCCTCCTGTCTTCTACTGCCTCCCGGAGTTGTGTCAGGTTCATGTTGGTTGCTTCGCAGATACTGTCCAGCCATCTCATCCTCGGTCGTCCCCTTCTCCTCTTGCCGTCACACCTTCCTAACATCAGGGTTTTTTCCAAGGACTCTTTCCTTCTCATGAGATGGCCAAAGTACTGGAGCCTCAGCTTCAGGATCTGTCCTTCCAGTGAGCACTCAGGGTTGATTTCCTTTAGAACTGATAGGTTTGTTTTCCTTGCAGTCCAGGGGATTCTCAAGAGCCTCCTCCAGCACCACAATTCAAAGGCATCAATTCTTCGGCGGTCTGCTTTCTTTATGGTCCAGCTCTCACTTCCATATATCATGACAGGAAAAACCATAGCTTTGACTATTCGGACTTTTGTTAGCAAGGTGATGTCTCTGCTTTTCAAGATGCTGCATAATTAGCTGGAGTTTTTACGGATATTTTCAATCTATCCTTGTTGCAGTGTTCTGTCCCCACTTGCCTGAAGACATCTATTATAGTGCCAGTCCCCAAGCAGTCAGCTGTGGTATCTCTCAATGATTATAGACCAGTAGCTTTAACATCTGTTATTATGAAATGTTTTGAGAGATTGGTGCTGGATTACATTAAGGCTAGTCTTCCACCTTCTTTGGACCCATGGCAATTTGCATAGAGGAGAAATAGATCTACTGATGATGCTGTGTCCATTGTACTCCATACTGTATTGAGCCACTTAGAACAACAGGGAACTTATGCGAGGCTATTGTTTGTACATTATAGCTCTGCTTTTAATACCATTCTACCAAATAGGTTGTTTTTTAAAATGATCAACCTGGGATTACCTCAGGAGATCTGCATGTGGATACAGGATTTTCTGACAGATAGGCCACAGTCAGTAAGGATGGGATCTCACCATTCTTCTACCCTGGTACTAAGTACAGGAGCTCCCCAGGGCTGTGTGCTAAGTCCCTTCCTCTATTCCCTGTATACACATGATTGCACCCCACTGTTTAACACCAATGCAATTATTAAATTTGCGGATGATACGACAGTGGTGGGGCTGATAAATAAGAACAATGAGTCTGCTTATAGAAAGGAAGTACAAAGGTTGATACTTTGGTGTAAAGAAAATCATCTCACACTTAACATCAAAAAAACTAAAGAACTCATAATTGATTTTAGGAGGAAGAGAAATGTACATTTACCACTGTACATAAACGGTGAGGAAGTGGAGAGAGTTGGTAGTTTTAAATTTCTGGGTACTTACATCTCAGAGGACCTCTCATGGACTATAAATGCCAACATGCTAATGAAGAAGGCACAGAAGAGGCTGTATTTCCTGAGAATGCTCAGCAAGTTAAATTTATCTCAGCATTTATTTCTGTCATACTATCGTAGCACCATTGAGAGTGTCCTAACCTATGGCATTCTGGCATGGTTTGGGAGTAGCTCTGTAGCGGACAAAAAAGCTCTACAGAGAACCATTAAAATTGCCCAGAATATCATCGGGCTCCAGCTACCAACCCTGGATGACATCTTCACATCCCGCTGTCTGAGGAAGTCACACAGCATCCTGAGAGACTCTTCCCATCCTGCTTATAACTTTTTTGAACTGTTACCGTCTGGCAGAAGATATAGAACAATTAAGACTCGGACCACACGTTTTCTCAATAGTTTTTATCCCAGAGCTATAATTGCAATTAATAATGAGCTTAAAGACCACCAGTAGTGAATAATAAGTTGGACTGTGTTACTTGCCCTGTGGTGTAGATGTTTGTATTTTTAGTGGGGGATTTTTTAGTGGGTGGGGAGTGTTTGGGGAATTTTATGTGTGTGCATGTGTCTGGTCTCTGGGTGTCTGTGAATTTCGTTGTATGGGTATACTGTGTATATACTTACAATGACAATAAATTATTATTATTATTATTATTATTATTATTATTATTATTATTATTATTATTATTATTATTATTATTATTATTATTATTATTATTATTATTATTATTATTATTACTACTACTACTACTACTACTACTACTACTACTACTACTACTACTACTACTACTACTACTACTACTACTACTACTACAAGCAGACAAACATACTGTAACATTCAGCCCTGCCCTCACCTGTCCGTCACAGCTGGGCAGTGGAACAGCAGCCAATGAGGCGACGGAAGGTGGTGCTAAAGGGGGAGGAGCTGGGATATAAAGGGGTGTATGGTGTTTGAGAGATCAGTTTTGGAAGATAGAGTTTGAGATGAGAGCTTGTGCTGAGGGTTTAAAGTGATTGTTAGATATAATGAGTGAGAGAGCCTGTCAGTGTGAAATAGTCTGTGTGAGCCAGTGATTTATTTACAGATTGACTTATTGATTTTTACATGTGATTTACCGTTCTTGTTTTTCTAATCAATAAACCAGTTTTTGTTTTTCAAAGTTACACTTGTCCTTCACTTGATTTTCAAGGATAAGTTGGTGGCAGCAGAGTTTAAAATTAAGTAGCAACCACTCTCTGAGGTTTGAGGGTGGCTGTTACACATACATACACACAAAAGACTGCACTACATTCAATCATTTAAACACACACACACACACACACACACACACACACAGAGAGAGAGAGAGAGAGAGAGAAAGAGACATACAGTACAGTAGTATCAACCAACAGTAGAATTAAATAAATGTCATAAATTTTCATTATGTTCTGGTAGATTTCTAACCAATGCCTGAATAATATTCATCATGGACCTCTCAGCAGCCTTGATACTATTGACCATGGTATCCTCCTGGGTCAGCTGTCAGGGTTGGGGATCCGAGGCTTAGCACTGAGCTGGCTTTGTTCCTTCTTCAACAGCCAGCTCCAGAGCGTTTAGCTAGGGGAGGTTGTTTTGTTCTCTTGGGTACTGCAATGCTAACAGGCGTTCTGTACTTTGCTGGTCAAGCACCATTTTATGATCGCATCTCACATTTCCAGAGTTACAATTCTTATAACCCCCTTAATCTTTTTAACACTTTATTCATATAAAATATAAAACTTTGACACCATTATATAAAATGAATTTGCCTCATCTTTCCCATCAACCATTTTGGCTGTATTCCACAGGAGCCCATAGCTCAGCTGTCCCTGTGTCATGAACCCTGTGCCCTTATCCTAGTCTAAAATTGGTGGAGTAAAGCTATCCTTTTCAAAAATGAGAGATTTTCAAGTGTGCATGCCTAGAATTTGGTACGAAGAGAAATGAAAGGGAAATGCATTTGTGCAGTATCATTTATGTTCATAGTACTATAATTCATAGTAAATCTGTTTCAATTGCTCAAGTCATTACACCACTAATAAAACTTTTACAATGATGTTTTCTTGTCTTAATATGATTTTCAATATGGGATCTGAGTGGAATGAAACACGACACTCAAAAGGAGTTGTAAAATATTTATGCCAGACCCCCTTTCTCTTTCTATCTTTCATATCTCTGATGTCATCTTGCAATATGAACTATAGCTATAGAATTATGAATATTTATATATTGTTCATCTGGGAAAATTGATGTAAATTAAACAACTTTAAATGCTGGCAATATTTGCTCAAATCCCATCTTTTAAAACCCCCCAAAAAACTTACCTTTAATTTGATGTCCTCTTTTGGAGTCTGCAAGAAAGCAGCATTGGCTCTTTCACCCATCTCACAGCAATAAGCATGACACTTTGACATATGAGACTTAGCAATTCATTTACAGGCATGCTGCAACTAAGAATAACCACCTTCAAAATTGATTAAAAATTCAGATCATGCAGGGCCTTATTCTTAGTTGCGGTTAAACTAAGTACCAAATGAATTTTAGTTACTGGGTGAGTTTTTCTTCAATTAATGAAGGACAGGCATAAATCTCAGTGTCTAGTGAGTTGATAAGCTGCAATGTGAAAGGTTCCTATTGGAATGTTTTTTTTTTTAAAAAAAGTACTATCAAAAGGAAAAAAAATATAAACACATTGGCCAAAATCCTATTATATCCTAATAATATGTGATCTAACTATGAGATATATTGGGAGCATGATCTGGACACTTACTGTTATGTGATACAACATAACTTGTGAAATATAATGTATATGTGTGAAGAGTTTCCTTCCACCAAATGTTCTCAATAGCTGCAGAGGTATCTCCAAAGCATAAATTGCATGAGGGGTTTTATGTCTGAAGTTAAATATGTTTTGCCTACCAAAGGCAGTAGATATTTATTTGCTGCTGTCACAAATACTTGCTAAATAGACAATGCAATTTCTCTTTATACTGCTTGTCAGTAATGCTCTGTCATCTCAAAAGAGCTTTTTCTCTGGAAGCTGAGCACAATTTATGTGATGTAAGCCAGGCAGCTTTGGGAACAACTGACAAACTGAAAGTAGTACTGAGGAACCTTAAGGCATGGTAACAGTCTTGGAAGTTCTGTTATTTATGAAGAAAATGCAACCACAATGTCAACTAATGGATTATGAAAGGCAGATCATTCTGAAATCTACAAATACGCTATAAATATCTAAAATGTGTCTGCTATCGAGACATCAAAAGGGAACTACTTTTCCTTCTCAAAATGGAAAATGACTCCTCAGGGCAGGAAGACCACCCTGTTGCTGATTCCAGCATCTACTCAGTGTAAGAGGAGTCTCTGAGAATCTTCCTGAAACTCTTAGTTCAGGAAGCATTGCATCTAAGGAAGCTACTGAATCTGGAAAATCAATGCAGGCTATCTATGAATTAAAGATTAATATAAACCACAATTGTTTTTCAGAAATAAGTACTTTGATAAGTTGAACAGCGTACTCATAACATAACTTGATGCAAAGGGAAAAACTGGAAATTCCCAGTAGCTTAACAAACCATTAGACCTTTTCCCCTTGCACTAATTAGATATACATGAATCTTCCATGCAGTTGCTTACACTAGATGCCAAAAAACACACAAATGTAAAGCCATAACATTACCCTGCCTGAACACAACCATCTTGGAGGCACTGTAGCAGGCCAATCTGACGTCACTGCCAATTCAGGCCTCTCAGAGTGCCCCCCACTCCTCTTGACACTGCTGCCACCAAATATAATTACTGCTTAAGGAGGACAAAGGTTTCTTTTAAAAACAAAACTGGTTTATTGGTTCACAAAATAAAATAAGTAAATCACAGGAAGATAAACACGATGTAAATTACTGTTTCTTATTTAATCAAACACAGACTTTCCCTCACTGACTACTTTGGCTCACAGGCCTTCAAACAAGCTCTCTCTTGTTCCTTATGTAGTCCTTATCTGTCCCTTATCTGTTCACACACACCCTTATATAATTCAGCTCCTCCCCCTTCAGCACCACCCTCCGTCCCCTCATTGGCTGATGATCCACTACCCAGCTGTGACGGACAGGTGAGGTCAGGGCTGCCTGTTACATTACCTCCCCCCTTAATAAGTTGTTTCATGGGGGGAAAGCTAAAGTGCTTTCCTCTCATGAACACGTAGCAAAACAACAATACATCATATCATTAAAACAACATTACATTTATCAAACAATTGCATAAACATTAACTAAACATCTTACCTGCATTATACTGTACTCTTACATGCTTTACCATTTCCAAAGATCAATCATACATATTCTTACTAATACACCACAACATTTAAACATTCTAACATCAAATTACCTTTGTTTACATAACCAATAAGGCTTGTCAATGGTACAAGTACAGCCAACTTTTATTACATACACCATTTTAAAAGTCAATTCTTTCCTTCTCTTTAGTCTTCTGGTCTTCTAGAGAGGGCATCTGCAGCACAGTTCTGAGTCCCTTTGACTACTCGAACCTCAAAGTCCTGCAGGATCAAAGCCCACCTCATCAGCTTGCTGTTGTTGGCTTTGATACTCCTTAACCACAATAGTGGGGAATGGTCAGTACACAAAACAAAATGTCTTCCCCAAATATATGGCCCAAGTTTGTGAAGTGAATGAAGAATTGCAAGACACTCTCCCTCACCACTAGAAAGCTGTTCTTCACCCGCCTGTAGATTTTTGCTCAGGTACGTCACGAGATGATGTTCTCTGTCATTGTCCTTCTGGCTCAGCACGGCTCTTACCCCGGTGTTGGACGCATCAGCGACGAAGGTGAACTTGCTCTGGAAATCAGGAGCTCCTATAATTGGATTGGTCATCACCGTCTCCGTCAGCTTCGCGAACGCCTCCTCGCAGCTGCTGGTCCACTGGATACTATCTGCACTCTTCTTGCGTGTTAGGCCAGTAACACTACCAGGAGTAACAGCTGGTGGGGGTGCATCTCCAGTATCAATTTTGTGCACCACTCCCTGGGTTAACCCTGGCTTGCTGGAAGAAACCTGCTGGTATCTCCTTAGCAAAGCCCTCAATTCATTTTGTTGCTCAGGGAAAAGTACAGGACTAACTCTGACATCTTCAGGGTAATATTTTTCTTTCCCTCTACCTTCCCAATAGGGTAAGTCATGTTTCCCATTGTCTGCTTCGTTCATGGCAAACAGAACCAGGCTCTCTTCCCTATAGTAGGGCTTGATCATATTTACATGGACCACTCTCCTGCCTGGTTCTCCATCCTCCTTCTTAGTGATACAATCGATTTCATTCATTTCAGAGACTATACTGAATGGTCCTGCCCAATCCAGTTGCAATTTACTCCCCTTGAGAGGTCCCAACACCAGCACCTCATCTCTGGGACCTGTGATGAGATGGGAATATGTGATTGAAATCTTGTATTGAACATGGGTTTTGTAATTAAGAAATGTGCAAGAGAGGTTCCATCTTGTTTCTCTGTATAAAGGATCCTTGCAATGCTAACAGGTTGTTTGCTAGTGAGAGCTGGGAGAATGCTTTTCTAAGAGCATGAGAAAGGACTTTGTGATAAGATAGATGGGTATTGTTGGTACTCTTCGCAAAACCACAGAGACCCAAATAACATCTGTTACCCATGAGAGAGAAGGTCAGGTGGTACAACAGGACTGTTTGCCTAACGACGGACTGTGATTGGATGACATCGTGGGAAGGAGCAGATAAGGACTTACCAGTTTCTCTTGAAAAAGGAACTTTTACCTATGGACATGGTCATTCATGACTCACTCGTGGCCTACACATATGGATTACTCATACATGCACTCAGGGAATTTTCTTGACTCTTTTCATGGACTATTCATATGGACTACCCCTATGGACTATTCTCGTGGATTATTCTCAGGACAATGGGATATTTTCTTTTACAGGATTTTTCCTTTTGTACAGTATTTTTCATTTGCAGGATTATTGTGGACTATGGACTTTTTCTTACATAATTGGACTATTTTGTTTTCCTAATGGATTACCTTATTGGAACTGTTTTTATTCATTTTCTGGACTTTTTGAATTCTCTTAATGTTTTTGGACACAGATATTTTTCATGTTTCTTTGCCTCCTTACAAGTTTGTAATTAACCAGCCTAATGTTTATTTGTTTGCTTTTGCATAATTTGGCTTTTTCTTTAAAGAGCTTACTTTTTCTTTAATAAAATAATGATTATAAAAATCAATTGGTTTCCTGAACAGTAAACTTGTCATAGGTCATCTGATGGTGCTTGCCTCGGCCTTGCATACTTAAGAAGTCCTGCCTGTGGTGCATAAGAAGTCTAAGGACTACAAAGCCCACATGGTTTTCTATCAGTAATATTCAAAGGTACAAGGGTGTTCTTATTAGGGCAGACTTGTGAAAGGGAGGATTGACACGCCTAGCTGAGCTCTAGGACTCTCTCAGCACATTTTAGGATGTCCAATCTCCTGATTACTCTCTGTCTGAGCATTCACGCGTTCTCCAGGGAACTGTGTTTGTCACAGGACCGAAACCTCTTTCTCTGGCTTTCCTGTCACACCAGAGCCCTTGTTTCACTTGCTGCCCCTGCAAACCTGCAGCAGCCAGCTCTAAGCTTCCCCTTAGGGTGTTCATTAGATTGTCTAAATATGAATCACACCTTCAGGATCAGATCCTTGTATGTTCTCCCAACCCTGCTCACGTAAGTCAAGGGGTCCTCTCACTTTTCTCCCAAACAGCAATTCAAAAGGATTAAATCCTGTACTGTCTTGGGGTACTGACCTATATGCATATAACAAAAGTTGTAATTTCTGATCCCAATTGTAAAGATTTTCAGCAGAATAGGCCCTAATCATGCACATCAGGGTACCATTAAATTTTTCTGTAAGCCCTTTAGATTGCAGGTGGTATGGGGAAGTATTTAAATGTTTGATCCCACATATTTGCCACAGTCTGCATGAGCTTTGAAATAAAGGATGTTCCTAAGTCAGTTACTATTTCTGACGCAAAACCCATATGGCTCATATAACTCAGCAATGCATCAGCCACAGTATGAGTCTCAATATTCGTCAGAGGAATGGCCCCTGGGTATCGTGTGGCATGATCAACAATGGTCAGAATAAATCTGTTTCCCCTTTGAGTGACTCTAGGCAATGGTCCTATATCCATACCAATGCGTTGAAATGGGGTAGAAATTACAGGTAAGGGACATAGTTTCGCTTTAGTCTTGCCTTTGTTATGACCCTGCCTTTGACAAACATCACAACTCTGAAAGAAATTCTTAATCTGCTTTCCCATCTCACGCCAGTAGAAATTTTGTGATATTCTTTGTTTGGTTTTATTAATGCCTAGATGAGCAGCCAATACATCTGAGTGTTCCCTTTCTAATATTTGCTGGTGGTATTTTACAGGGACCACTAACTGTTTTTGAATATCTTCCCCTCCTTTCCTGGCGTTTACCAGAGACTCTCTGTACAATAAGCCCTGTTCAATGTGGTACCTTTCAGGTCTTTCAGGGGTTAACTGTACTTCAGACACATTCTCAAAGCAGCATTTTAGTGTGGAATCTGCTTTTTGTTCCTGAGAGAACACACTGCTTTGGGGAATATTAAATTGAATTATCTCAGCTGTGTCACTATTGTCAGGCATTCCCATCCTCTGACTTTCACTCCCTTCCTCATCTCTCCCTGCATTCTCTGGTTGTGAACGTGTTAGAACTAAAACACTCTTAACATGCTCAGAGAGGTCTGTGTCAATCAGAACAGCTGATGGCAATTGTGAAGAAATTCCTACTCTCCAATGTCGTTGCCATCTCTGATATTGAATGGGTAATTCAGCCACAGGCAAAATGACAGTTTCTTGTCCAATTCCCTTCACAGCCATGCTCTCCCCCTTTAAAATGCATTTCTGAGGTACTCTCTCTGGGTGACATAGGGTTACCTATGAACAAGAGTCTTTCAAAGCCATGTATTTATTATTTAAGGCATAAATATTGTCCCCAGCCGTTTTAAATAATTCTTGATTCGTTTTAATTAAAAAGCAACGTCTAATCTCTGCCAAAGGAAGATCAGATTCAATATTATCAGCCTGTGTAGAGAGTTTGGCTGGTGTTGCCATGGCGACTGACTCCCTTGGTGGATTAACTTGTTCGTGCTGCACACAATATACAGTTTTAGGCCTACTTAAATTTCCCTTTTGAGGCACAAAATCTTTATTTTTACCACATCAAAAACAAGTCCTAATGTTCAATTGCTCTACTTCTCCCTCCAAAATTTGGTTTCTGGTTTGATTCTGGTCTGAGGGCTTGCTCACAAAATGGCCACCAACCTTCTGCTGGTTTTTGAATTGTCCCCTTGGATATTTACTAGTGTCTTCCCAAGTTTTCCTCATGCCTTTTCCCTCAGAAAAACTGGGTTTTCTAATCTGGGAAATGAACTCTGCAATCTCCCCTGCCTCTTTCAAATTCTGTGGTTTCTTGTCCTTGACTAAATATTTCAGTTCTCCAGGTAAGAGAGAATAAAACTGCTCCAATCCCACAACATTTTTCAGATCCTGTACTGTCTGAACTCTCTCCTGCAACAGCCATTTGTCTAGATATCTGGACAAGTTTGCCCCTAATTGTGAGTAAGACTCATCAGGTTTCTTGGCTAGAGACCTGAATCTCTGCCTCAGATGTTCTGAATTTATGCCATACCTGGCAAACACTAACTTTTTGAACTCATCGTAATTTTTAATTAATTCAATGAGCATCTCTGCATAGATCTCGGCCAGGCCTCCACTAATTTGGGATCTCAACACAATCATCCTTTCAGATTCTCTGACCTGAAAATCATCACACGCTCTTTCAAACATCACCAGAAATGATTCTGGATCATCTCCTTTTCTAAAGACAGGGAATCTTTTTAGATCTGCCTTTGACAACTGTCTTCCCTCAGAATCATCTCTGCCATTGTTGTTATTGATATTGTTGGCCTGAACTTCCAGTTCTAGTCTCCTAAGTTCAAAAGCCATTCTATCTTTCTCTAAGGCAATCTTCTCTCTCTCCATTTCTGCATCCATTTCTCTCTGCCTCATTTCCAAGGCCATTTTCTCTTTCTCTATTTCTAAGGCTAGTTTTTCTTTCTCCATTGCTAAGACATTTGTCTTTCCTCAGCTTTGGCCTTCATTTCAATCTCCACTTTCCACTTTCTGAAATCTATTGGGTCTTCCCTTGAGGTCTCTCTCTTCTGATCTGAGGTGAATCCTCCCTCAGAATCCCCATTTTCATTATCTGACCCAGCTGCCATTTCACAAGGTGCTTGCTCAGCTTTCTTTCCCCTAGTTAAAAGTATTCTCCTTTCTTCAGGCCTATAATTCAACTTTCAGGCCTCGTTTTAAAAAGCACACTTTTTTCCTGTCAGTGAGAGTCTCTGTGTTATAATGTTGCTGCTTTCCCCAGCACTCATCCACTGGTAAGCTAACTACTGTTTCTTTGGGCTTCTGTCCTCCAGCTAGGCCTCACACCAAAGACAGAGTTTTTCTTTCCCTACTTCAGGCCACACAGCTTAAACTCACAGCTTCACCCTGTCCCAGGTTTAGCTGACTGCAGTCCCCTCAGCTTCACTGCCCTTGGCTCCGCTCTGTCCCGTCAGAGTCCACCCTTAAACTCAGGAAAAGCTAGCCAATCTGCCACAGATTTTGCTTTGGGCAACTCTCCACAGAAAATGGTTACCACAGAGCCAGAGTCCCTATCTCAGCCCCCAATCTGAGTTTCAATGCCCTTCTACTAAACTTTCTCCCCATGAGACAAGTCCTAGAATTTATTTATTTATTTATTTATTTTATTTATATCCCGCCTATCTGGTCACACAAGGACCACTCTAGGCAGCTAACAAACTTAAAATAGTACAATGGATAAATAGAAGGTTACCCACATGTCCACTCAGACTTCCCTGACTAAAATACCCTGCTCTGGGGACCTTTCCAGACCAAGGCCTTACTGGACCACTTCGTATCCCACACGCTGGACACCAATTTTTATTGTAGCAGGCTACTCTGACATCACTGCCAATTCAGGCCTCTCAGAGTGCCCCCCACTCCTCTTGACACTGCTGCCACCAGATATAATTACTGCTTAAGGAAGACAAAGGTTTCTTTTAAAAACAAAACTGGTTTATTGGTTCACAAAATAAAATAAGTAAATCACAGGAAGATAATCACGATGTAAAGGTGAGGTCAGGGCTGCCTGTTACAGGCACCAACTTTCTTCAAAAACAAAAATTGCTACTTCAAATCGACTCCTTTCTTATCTTATGTCTGTGCTTATCCTTGCTGCTATCCATTACTCCCATTGATTTCCTTGAATATAGTCACAGGAATAGTTGCTGATGTGAGTGAATTAATTAAGTCTTTACTTGTTTTGTTCTCCTGTTATCATGGCAAAGTGGAAAACAGTTAAGCAAGGAAGAGATTGATTTTCCTTGTGCATCAACAGGATTTTGTACAAAGTTCTAATCAGTTTCAATTGTGCATTTCCCTAGATTGAATTGTTGGTTTGCCTGCCTTAGATGTAATTTAGCTTGCCACCAGGGACAGTGCAGATGGTAGTGAGGTAGTCTGGTTATTTGGAAGAGATATACTTTAGTTTGCCAAAAGACACAGAGGCATTAGATGGACTTTAGTTTGCAACCAGACATGGCACAGATGGCATTGAGGTGGTTTGGTTTGTCTCCAGGCTCAAAGGCATTAAACATACTTTAGTTTGCCACTAGGAATGGAGGATTGTGGCACTGAGGTAATTTGGTTTGTGTTCAGGCTCAGAGGTGCTGGATGTACACTAGCTAGTCACCAAGCATGGTGCAGATGGCATTGAAGTTGTTTTGTTTGCCTCCAGGCAGAGAGGCATTAAACAGACTTCAGTTTGTCACCAGACACAGAAGCATTTGGCATTGAGATAGTTTGGTTTTTGGGGAAGGATGGGACTTCCTTTCTTTTTAATTCACTGACCAATCATTCAGGATGGAGAGTGCAAGATCTGTTGCAGTCACTTGTAACATCAGTGGCATGTTTGTTTTCTTGTCAAATGAGGTGCCTGGGTACAAAAAGTGTAAGTTGATGGTCCCCTTGGAAAACAAGGCAGCTTGCAGCCTGTGTTTCTAATCTTTGCACTATTAGGAAGCAGCCTGGGTGGGTGGGGCTCGTCAGCCTAGGAAGCCAGCCTATCTAGGAGAGAAAAATTCTGATTTCAAACTTCAAGTGCCTTGTGACTATATCCACTGATGGAAAAGGCTTCAGGAGTTAACCTCAAGGCAAAATTTGGAGATGGAGTCCTGGAGGCAGTTCGTGCTGTTCTGGCAACTCCTGCAACAGCTTCGGAACCAATTGTATTGGTTCTTCCCTTTCCATTGGACTATTTCAGTGATGTGGAGAGGGAGGATTTGCTGCCTGGGTAACAGCCGATCCTCCATATTATTTTGCCCAGGCTTTGTGCTCTGGAGAGGACACTCCAGCTTTGCTTACAGCATCAAAACAACACGGGAAATAGCAGTTACAGGTTATAAGTCTTTGCTTGATTGGCATAGAGCATGATGCCAGGGGCTACTATTGATGGTGGGAGAGGGCATTGCACCTCACTAGGTAGTAATGATATGTGTTTTTGAAGCTATAGTGTGTTTATTAGAATGGGTTATGTAGTCATATAATTGTCTTAATGGCATCCATTTTGAATCAATGTCTGTGTCTGTGAAAGGAATTTCACAGATGCTGTTTTCAACTCCCTAGCTCTCAGTCCTTATCTGGTTGCTAGGACGGCTGAAGAGCAGAAATTCTGGTAGTCATAACATTTCTACCACTAACATAATCACCTGCAAAGTCTCATGTGAAACTAGGGCATTTGCCTACCGCAGTGCCCCACATGTTTCCCTGGGGAACTTTTCTCCAAGTGAAGTGGTATTTGGGAGAAATCTACAAGGACCTTTGGATTTCTTGAAATCTGATTGGGAAGGAGTGGTGAAAAGCAGTACTATTCCAATTGCTGATTTTGTTAGAAAACTTCAAGAGAAACTCTTGGCTGTCCAGGAGTTGGCTAGAGACAATTTGTTGGACACACAAGCAAGACAGAAGTTCTACCACGACAAGAGATCCAGACACAGGGAATTTTCTGTGGGTGATTTGGTACTTGTTCTGAACCCACTCAGACCTTCTAAGCTGGAAGTTGTCTGGGAAGGTCCAGGAGAAATTGTTCAAAAACTGGGAAATGTCAATTACCTTGTCAAAATGTTGAATTCTGGGAAGAAACCTGTTCTCTATCATGTCAATAGTTTGAAATTGTACAAAGATAGATCTGCAATGGTTTTTCAATGTCATGCTGAATATTTTCAATCTGTAAATGAACCTATTGATATGTTAACTGAGTTACAAGATGCAGGTACATGGTTTAATAATCTTGTTTTAACAGGTGCAACTGATCGGAAAGAAAAGCTGTTTCAAATTTTAGAACAATGCGAAGATGTGTTCTCATATAAACCAGGTTACACCAATTTGATCAGTCATGTCATTACTACTGACAACAGCCAGCCCATACGATCTAGCCCATATACAGAAATTGGGAATCATGCTATCCAGATTGAACAAGAGATACAAAAGATGTTATCTTTGGGGGTTATTGAACCGTCATTTCCCCTCTGCACTTCACCGGTGGTTCTAGTTCCTGAAAAGAACGCTATGGGTGAAATTCTTGATGAAGTAAGATTTTGTGTTGATTACAGAAAGTTAAACAGTGTTACTGTTCCAGATCCATACCTATTGCCTAGAATGGATGATTTAATTGAACATCTTTCAAAGGCCAAGTTTATCAGCATCCTTGATCTAAAGAATGCATATTGGCAGCTCGATTTAGCCGAAGATTAACGAGATAAGATTGCTTTCATCACGCACGTGGGAACTTTTCGTTTCCGACACTTGCCTTTTGGTTTGAAGAATGCAGGTGCTTCATTCCAAAGGATGATAGACAAAATTTACAGGGTTTACCCTTTGCTAGTGCTTATCTTGATGACATTGCAATTTTCAGTTCTGATTTTGATTCTCAGATGTCTCACATTGAAACTGTTTTGTCTCGAATTCAGCGAGCAGGACTGACAGTCAAAGCCAGCAAATGTCAATGGATGCAAGGAAAAGTCATGTACTTAGGTCATTTGATTGAGCAAGGAGAAATTCAGACTCTGCAAGCCAAAGTACAAGCTATTAATGATTGGCCTATTCCAAAACTACGAAACACGTATGTTCATTTTTGGGCCTAGTTGGCTATTACAGAAAATTCATTCCTGATTTCAGTCATTTCGCTTCACCTCTGACAGAGCTTGCCAGCAAACACGGGTCCAAAAACACAGTGTAAGCCTGGACATAGAGCAATCAGGAGTTTGCACATGCTAAAATGGGCTGAGTGAGTCCAAACTCAGCTAGCCAAGATACAACACTCCTTCTCACAGGTCTGCCCACATAAGAACACCTTAGTACTCTTAGATATTATTATGAAAAGGTCAAGTGGGCTTTATAGTCCTTAGACTTAATTTGCACCACTGACAGGACTCTAAGTAAGCTAGGCCGAGGCAGCACTCTCAGATGACCCTATGACAAGTGTACTGTTCAGAAAACCAATTGAGTTTTATAATCTTTATTTTATTAAAGAATAAGCATGTTACTAAGTATCAAAGCCAAATTAAACCAAAGCAAATAAACTAGCATTGTGCTGGTTAGTTACACAGATGTAGTGAGGCAAAGAAAACATGAAAAATAGAAAAGTGTTCAAAAACCTTACAAAAACAGAAAAAGCCATTAAAAAGAATAAAAACAGTTCCAGTCCAGGAAATCATTATTAAAAACAAAATAATCCAAGTAGGTTATAAAAAGGCTATAGTCCTCAGTGATCCTGTAGAACAAGAATCCTGTACTAAAAAGAAAGATTCAGTAAAAGTCCCATTATCCTTAGAAAAGTCAAATCCAGTACTATAGTCCTTACAAAATTACAAGAGCATAGTCCATATGGAGTATTCCAAGAAAAGAAGTCCATAAAGAATATTCCATAGAACAGTCCATAGAAAATAGTCCATGCATAGTCCTTAGGAAAAAATCCCATAAGTCCAAGGATAACCCAGTATAGTAAAGGTTAGTCCCATGTGTCACGAATGACTGAAGGATCGGTCTTGAAAGACAATGTCCATAGGCAAAAAGTTCCTTTTTCAAGAGTAACTGGCAAGGGCTTATCGCACCTTCCCACGATGTCATCCAATCAGAGTTCGTTACTAGGGAAACAGTCCTGTTGCACCACATGACTTCTTTCTCATACGCACCAGATGTTATTTGGGTTACGGTGGTTTATCAAAGAGTCACAACAATTCCCATCTATCTAATCACACCGAGTCCTTTCTCAGGCTCTCAGAATAACATTCTCTCTGCTCGCCTAGAAAATAACTTGTCAGCATAGCAAAGATACTTTATACAAAGAAACAAGATGGAACCTCTCTGGCTCATTTCTTAATTACAAAACCCATATGCCTTAAAAGATTTTAACTCAAAAACCCATCTCATCACAGAGCTAACTAAGAAAACACAGCCTGTCAAGGTAAAATGGACACCGGAGTGTCAAGGTGCCTTTGATGCTTTAAAAGCTAAGATTATGGATGCACCTATACGAAATCACCTGATTTTGACAAACCATTCATTTTACAGACTGATGCCTCTGAATTTGGCCTTGGTGCTGTTTTGTTACAGCAAGGAGAAGATGGGAACCTTTATCCTATCTCATACTTCTCTAGAAAACTCTTGGAAAGAGAAAGACATTATGCAGTTCCTGAGAAAGAGGCTCTTTCTATATTTTGGTCTCTAAATCTACTTAGACCTTACTTATGGGGGCGTAAATATACACTCCAAACAGATCACAGAGCCTTAGTTTGGTTGCAGAAGATGAAATCTCACAATCAAAAATTGTTGAGATGGAGTCTAGCATTGCAAGATTTTGATTTTGAAGTTCAACATATTCCTGGAAAATTGAATGTGGTGGCAGATGGACTTTCTAGAATGTACTGTGAAGATTCATATGATCCTGAACGTTGAAACAATGTTTCCAACAGTATGCTATGTTTCAGTATTATTATAGTTATTTCTGTAGTTGAATTTTGATATATAAGCAGTGATTTATTTTTAATTACTTTTTAGTTACTTTTGTTTGATTACTTAAAATTAGACCGGAAATACTGCTCTGAATTTTAAAGGTTGTCATTGGTGGCATGTAATGATATGTGTTTTTGAAGCTATAGTGTGTTTATTAGAATGGGTTATGTAGTCATATAATTGTCTTAATGGCATCCATTTTGAATCAGTGTCTGTGTCTGTGAAAGGAATTTCACAGATGCTGTTTTCGACTCCCTAGCTCTCAGTCTTTATCTGGTTGCTAGGATGGCCAAAGAGCAGAAATTCTGGTAGTCATAACATTTCTACCACTAACATAATAACACCTGCAAAGTCTCATGTGAAACTAGGGCAGGACAAGACATTCTTTGCTTGTTCCTGATTGGTTATCCTGAAGAAGAAGGAGAAGGGGGATAATGGAGTCTCAGGTTGTAAAATGGAGTGTTGCAGAGAGAAGAGGAGCCTTTTTTCAAAAATGGATTCTTTTTCCTGAAATGGAGCCTTTTTCCTAACATGGACCTGATGGACTATAATGGACTTTACCGTTCCTGATGGACTATGGAATTCCTGGATACGTAAGAATGTAGTTTTCTTTAAGAGAAGGAAGGCTATGCTGTCCTTAACTATAGAATAGTATTCATTTCTTTGTTTTATTTTTTTTTTTAGCTGGAGTTTGTGGAGTATTCTAATGTCATGATATGGAAATGTTACTAAATGCCTTATTTATAATTTCTTAATAAAACAGTAATGTTTAAGATTTCATGTGTTGGTCTCTTGAACAGAATAGCCTGAATAATTTTGCTACCTAATAATTGGCCATGTGTTTGCTACCATAGAGCCCATAATTTACCTGAGTTCTAGCTCATAGTTTATGTTGTGTTTCTTTCTGTTTCTTACAAAGGGGGTAGACTTGAGGAAGGGGCTTCAGTGCAGTTGCCTGGTTAAGTTTGGGCTCATCTTAGCCACATAAGGACTGACTGAGCTCCAGAATCTCTCTATTCCCGGCTTGTTCTGATCTCCTCGGAGACAGAAGGAGCTGACAGCTACCACCCACCTTAAGTGGGGCAGCATCCAGCCAGTAAGGTGCTGCCTCGCCACGGTCTGTAAACCTCACTAGGGACATGGAGTTTAGGGTGAAAGCCAACAAGCAAATCAATAACCCTGCACCATGCAACAATCATAAGAAAATTTCTGACCTAAAGTTGGGCACCTGGAATGTTCGGACAATGACCTCTGGCTTTTCTGATGACCTGCAGGAAATAGACTACATGTGCAAGACAGCTGTTATCGACATGGAACTGAGTAGGCTACAGATGGACATTGTTACCCTGCAAGAGACGAGATTACCAGACACAGGATCTGTCAGCAACACGTACTAAAATACAAAACTTCAACACCGAGTTTCCTGGAGACATCCAAGATTGAAGCATTGGCATCAGCTCAATGTGATCCTCCCTAGACACTCTAGCCCTCTTAGTATTACGATAACACGCAGTTATCAAGGTGCTGATTGCGATACTGATAACTCCCTGGTGTGTAGTAGAGTAAAACTGTGAACAAAGAGATTGGATCACATGAAAAAGGAAGACCACGTATTGACATTAGCCAGGCTCACAATCAAAGAAAAGTGGAGGAATTTGCCCAAGCGCTTGAGAAACCCTTTCAGGCCTGGCTGATGCAAATGCACCTGAATGATGGGAACATTTCAAGAACACTGTTTATAACACCATCTTGTCCACATTTGGCAAGAAGACCAACAAGATGGCAGACTGGTTCGAAGCCCATTAGGAGGAGTTGATACCAGCCATCGAGGAAAGGAGGAGAGCTCTAGCAGCATACAAAGCCTGTCCTAGTGAGAATAACTTTCAGGCCCTTTGAGTTACTTGTAGCAAAGTCCAACAGGCTGCCAGGAGATTTTCTAACAATTATTGGCTTCAGCTCTGCTCTCAGATACAGATAGCAGTGGACACAGTTGTGACGTACACCTCGTGTCCTTTGTTTATTTTGCCTTAAACACAAGTCCACCCTCTGGATGTGTGTCCTCACTTCACGTTGCCACCAGGTATTATTCCCTTAATGCCAAATAGATCTTAGACATGTGCTGCCAATACAACAGATTTATTGATTTTATAGATGTCATGCAAATCACAGGAGTAAATCACAGATGTTTAGGCTTATTCATTAAATATCATTTGTTTTCATGTTGGGTTTGTTTTTATTCACTGTTATAATACTCTTTGAATATATATATACTAAATACTTTTAAACTATTTCCTATTCTCTCTAGCATCCTCTCTTAACTTTCTCAATTCAGTCTCCTAACTCTCTCTTCAACTCCCTACCTACCACCTCTTTTCTCCAACCCCCTCTTATCTAACTGTCTGCCTAACTGTCTAACAGTTCTTTTTTGGTTCTGTCCCTCCTGTCCTCTTGTAGGCTCCTGGCTTTGAGCTTCCCATGATGGGCAGGCGTGACGTGGGGTTCCACTACAACAGGTAACAACAAGGGAATGTGTGACGGTATCAAGCAGACTTTAGGTCCTACAGAAGAAATCTGCTCCTGTGAAGTCTGCTAGAGGCGTGATCATCCAGAACCAAGCACAGCAGATGGAATGTTGAGTACAGCACTACTCTGAGCTATATTCCAGAGAGAATGTAGTAACCAAAGAGGCGTTAAATAACATTGACTGCCTGCCTGTCTTGGAAGAGTTGGACAGCGGACCAACTTTAGCAGAAATAAAAGCAGCCTTAGATTCCCTTGGCCTCTGGCAAGGCACCTGGGAAGGGCAACATTCCTGTTGAAGTGCTGAAGTGCTGTAAGGAGATCATCAACACCAAGCTGTATGAAATCTTTTGTCTTTGTTGGCAGGAAGGTGGAGCACCACAGGACATAAAGGATGTAGACATTGTCACATTGTATAAGAAGAAAGGAGACAGAGGTGACTGCAATAACTACCGTGGCATCTCTCTTCTCAGCATTGTAGAGAAGCTGCTTGCCCGTGTTCTGCTGAAGAGACTCCAGGTGCTTGCAGAAAGAGTCTACCTAGAATCACAGTGTGGATTTTGAGCTAATAGGTCCACCACTGACATGGTATTTTCCCTCAGAGAGTTGTAGGAGAAATGTAGGGAACAACGACAGCCACTCTTTGTGGCTTTCATAGATCTTACAAAGGTCTTTGATTTGGTTAGCAGGGACAGCCTTTTTAAAATACTTCCCAAGATTTAATGTTCCCCTCGACTCCTTAACATCATCAGGTCCTTTTATGAGGAATTGAAAGGCACTGTAGTTTTTGATGGCTCAACCTCAGATCCCTTCGACATCCGAAGCAGAGTGAAACAGTCTGTGTCCTCACGCCAACCTTGTTTGGGATTTATTTATTTATTTATTTATTTATTTATTTATTTATTTATTTATTTATTTATTTATTTATTTATTTATTTATTTATTGCTATCATGCTGAAGCACACCTTTGGAAGTGCAACAGACGGTGTCTATCTCTGGAATAGATCAGATGGAAAGCTCTTTGATCTCTCTAGATTGAAAGCGAAGACCAAAGTCCATCTAAAATGCATGCAGGACTTCCTCTTTGCCGACGATGCAGCTGTTATTGCCCATTCTGCTGAAGACCTCCAACAACTCATGAATCGTTTAATATGTGTAGTGGGCGCGCTGAAGCCTCTAATATCTCAGGCCTCCAGGAGGTGCTCACTCTTCTACTCAGTTGCTGCCACCAATACTTCAGTTCAGTATCAATTATATAAGGAGACAAGTGTTGCTTTGAAACTAAAAACGTGTTTATTTGATTAACAAAATAAAATAGGTAAATCACAGATTGATAATCAATATTTCTCACTCACTGAACTCACTGACACCCAGAACTCTACTCTCACTGAATTATTGGCTCACAGGCCCACAGACTCACTAAATCTCTCTCACAAATCTCAAATTATTCAAATCTCCCTCACATACTCCACACACACCCATTTATATCCCAGCTCCTCCCCCTTTAGCACCACCTTCCATCCCCTCATTGGCTGCTGTTCCACTGCTCAGCTGTGATGGACAAGTGAGGGCAGGGCTGAACGCTACATACCTCCCCCCTTAACAAGTTGTTTCATAGGGGAAAAGCTATAGGGCTTTACCCTCATGAACAATGAGGAGCTATACACTATAACATCACCCAACAATATAATCAAACTTACCAAAACACTTAAAAATACTTACATGTAATTTCCTTTGAACAAAGCATATAATATTCGACAATATGTACATAAACATTCTATTGCTTACACCATTAAACTATAGTCCTTTTCTTTCTTCTTTAGTCTTCTGGTCTTCTTGAGAGGGCATCTGCAGCACCATTTTTAGTCCCTTTAATCACGTGTACCTCAAAATCAAAGTCCTGAAGAAGCAAGGCCCATCTTATTAGTTTGCTGTTGTTGGCTTTTATAGTCCTTAACCATAATAATGGGGAATGGTCAGTACACAGGACAAAATGTCTCCCCCAAATATATGGCTTCAGTTTCTGAAGAGTGTACACTATTGCCAGACATTCCTTCTCAATGGTCAAGAGATGTCTCTCACCCACCTGCAGCTGCTTGCTCAGGTACACCATGGGATGAAGTTCTCCGCTGTCATCCTTCTGGCTCAGCACGGCTCCTAACCCGGTGTTGGATGCATCAGTGAAGATGGTGAACTCGCGCTGGAAATCTGGAGCTCTTAAGACTGGGTTGGTCATCAATGCCTCCTTCAGCTTTGCTAACGCCTCCTCGCAGGTGCTGGACCACTGGATACTATCAGCACTCTTCTTGCATGTTAGGTCATATAGAGGAGCGGCTATTTCACTAAAGTTGGGGATAAACCGTCTATAATAGCTAACTAATCCTAGAAAAGATCTAATCTTTTTCTTGGTGGTGGTGGGTCTAGGCCAGTTGCTAATAGCTTCAATTTTGGCTTCTAGGGTTTAATTCTACCTCCCCCTACTATATGGCCTAAATATTTCAGTTCGGGGCTACCCAGCTGGCATTTACTTGCTTTCACTGTTAGCCCTGCTGCTTTCACTCTCTGTAGCACTGTCTCTAGGTGATACAGGTGATCTTTCCACGTGTGACTAAAGATCCTGATATCATCAATGTAAGCCACCGTGAAGTCACTAAGCCCTTGCAGCATTTTGTCCATGAGTCTCTGAAAAGTTGCTGGTGAGTTTCTCAAACCAAAACTCAGGACCCGGAACTCATATAACCCAAAAGGGCTACAGAAGGCTGTCTTCTCTTGATCTTTGGGGTCTATTCTCACTTGCCGAAACCCCTTTGTTAGATATAAGCAGGACATGCACTGACATCCCCCTATGGTCTCTACCAGGTCATCCAATCTGGGCATCGGGCATACATCCGGCTTGGCTACATGGTCCAGCTTCCCCTAGTCCACACAAAATCAGATGCTGCCATCCGGTTTGTCCACCAACACTACAGGAGCAGACCACGGACTGGACGAAGGAACAATGATGTTTTCCTTCAGCATTTCATCCAGCTCCTTGTGCACCTTATCGACATATGGCCCAGTAACTCTATAAGAAGTGACTGCTTGTGGGGGTGCATCCCCTGTATCAATCTTGTGTACCACTCCCTTGGCTAACCCTGGTTTACTGGAGAAAACCTATTGGTATCTCATTACCAAGGCCTTTACTTCGTTTTGTTGCTCAGGGGAAAGTAAAGGACTAACTCTGACATCTTCAGGGTTATATTTTGCTTTCCCCCTCCCTTTCCAATAGGGTAAGTCATGTTTTTCCTTGTCTGCTTCCTTCATGGCAATCAGAACCCGGTTCTCCTCCCTGTACTAGGTCTTGATCATATTTACATGGACCACTCTCCTGCCTGGTTCTCCATCCTCCTTGATGATATAATTAATTTCAGACGCAAACCCCATATGGCTCATATAGCTAAGCAAGGCATCAGCCACAGTATGAGTCTCAATATTCCTCAAAGGAATAGCCTCAGGGTACCATGTGGTGTAATCAATGATGGTTAAAATAAATCTGTTCCCCTTTTGGGTGACTCTGGGCAATGGTCCTATAATGTCAAGACCAATGCGTTGAAATGGGATAGAAATAATTGGTAAAGGACATAGCTTTGCTTTAGTCTTATCATTGATATTCCCCTGCCTTTGACACACATCACACTTTTGACAGAAATCTTTTATCTGCTTCTCCATCTCAGGCCAGTAAAAATTCTGTGCTATTCTTTGTTTAGTTTTGGTGATGCCTAAATGAGCAGAAAATACATCTGAGTGTCCCCTTTCTATTATTTTCTGACAATATTTTAAAGGAACCACTAACTGCTTCTGAAGATTTTCTGCCCCCCCTTCCTGGGATTCACTAAGAACTCCCTGTCCTTCTCTATATGGAACCTTTCAGGTCTTTCAGGGGTTAATGATTCTTCATTAATGTTTTCAAAGCAGCGTTTCAGCATGGAGTCTGTTCCTGAGTAAATGTATTGTTTTGGGGATTACTAAGTTGTATTAACCAGGCTGAGTCACTACTGTCTGTCATTATCTCCACTGGAGTTTTGTTTTTCTCCCCAGCTGTCCTTTCAGTTTCCTTTTGGGCACGAGTCAGTACTAAAACTCTCTTCACATGCTCAGAGAGATCAATACCAATCAAAACCGCCGCTGGCAATTGCACAGTTACACCAGCCCTCCATTTTCCTTCCCACCCTTGATATCTGATGGGTACTTCAGCGACTGGCAGAATGACAGCTGCTTCTCCAATCCCCTTCATAGTCATGCTTTCCCCTTTTAAAATGTATTCCTGAGGGACAATATCAGGATGGCATAAGGTTACTTGAGAGCATGAGTCCTTCAGAGCCATATATTTATTGTTATTAATATAAATACTATCAGAAGAATGTTTAAAAAGCTCTTGGTTCGTTTTAATCAGGTAACAATGCCTAATTTCTGCCATAGGAAGATCTGGTTCTCTGTTCTCAGCTTGTGTAGGGAGCTCAGCCTGGGTTGCCATGGCGCCTAACTCCTCCCTCTGAGTGTTAACTTGGTCTTGCTGTAAACAGTATACAGCTTTGGGCCTAGTCAAATTTCCATTTTGTGGCACAATTTCTCTATTTTTACCACACTGGATTGAAATGTGGCCCTTTTCCCCCACAACGAAAGCAAGTTCTAAAGTTCATTTGATCATTACCAGAGCTCTTAACTCCTTTTCCCTCCAAATTCTGGTTTCTGATCTGGTTAGACTGAGGGCTTCCCTCCAAAATGGCCCCCAACCTTCTGTTGGTTCTTAAACTGGCCTCTGGGATTTTTATTTGTGTCCTCCCATGTTTTCCTCACTACTTTTCCCTCAGAAAAGATTGGTTTTCTAATATGGGAAATAAAATCAGCGGCCTCCCCCACCTCCTGCAAATTTCTGGTTTCTTGTCCCTTACTAGATACCTCAGTTCTCCAGGTAGGAGTGAATAAAACTGCTCAAGACCAATGATGTTTTTAAGATCCTGTACTGTCTCAACTCCCTCCTGTAAAAGCCATTTATCCAGATATCTGGTCAATTTTGCCCCTAACTGAGAGTAAGACTCTTCAGGTTTCTTGGTCAGAGCCCTGAACTTCTGTCTTAAATGCTCAGCATTGATGCCATATCAAGCAAAAATTAGCTTTTTATACTCATCATAATCTTTTATTAATGACACTAGCATCTCTGCGTAAATGTCTGCAAGGCCTTCACTAATTTGAGACCTCATCACTATCACGCGCTCAGATCCCCTCACTTCAAAATCCGCACACGCTCTCTCAAACATAATCATGAAGGATTCAGGGTCATCCTGCTTTCTAAATACTGGGAATCTTTTAAGGTCTGCTTTGGACAGATGTCTCTCCTCAGAAGTAGATCTGCCATCATTGTTATTGTTATTATTTGCTTGAGCTGCCAGCTCTAGCCTCCTTAATTTCAAAGGCCATCCTCTCTTTTTCCAGTTCTACATTCTGCTGTCTCTCCTCAGCTCTAGCCTTCATTTCTAGCTCCATTTGTTTCAACCTGAAATCATGTTCTTGCTCCAATTTCCACTTTTTGAATTCAATCGAGTCTGACGACCTCCCCTTGAGGTCTCCCTCTCTTGATCTGAGGTAATTTCTTCCCCAGATTCTACATTCTCTTGATCTGAACCAATTGCCATCTCAATAGGCACTCTTTCAGACTTCTTTCCACGTGTGGAAGGCATGTTTCTTTACTCAGGCTTCTTATTCAGTTTTCAAGCCTCAATTTAAAAAGCACACTTTTTTCCTTCAGTGAGAGTCTGTGTATAATGTTGCTTCCCCAGCACTCATCCACTGGTAAGCTCCTGTGTCTAGGCCTCTGTCTTCCAGCCAGGCCTTTCACAAGAGTTTCTCTCCCTGCCTCAGGCACTAAATAATCCTAAATAACAGCTTCAACCTTTCCCAGTTTCAGCTGACTTGAGCCCCCTTAGCTTATCTGCCCTTGGCCTTCGCTTTGTCCCCTCAGAACTCTATCCCTTAAGCTCAGGACTAGCTAGCCAACCGGTGACAGATTCTGCTTGGGGTAAACTCACACCAGAAATGGTTTCCACAGAGCCTGTCCCTATCTTAGTTTCCCAATCTGAGTTTCAGATCCCTCCTACTAAGCCTTCTCCCCCTGAGGAGGCTCTAGGACGTTACCCACTCTTCCACTCAGATTCCCTAACTAAAATATTCCACTCTGGGAACCTTTCTACTCCAAGGCGTTATTGGATCAATTACTTATCCCACACTCTGGACACCAGTTTATGTAGCAGGCACGCTGAAGCCTCTAATATCTCAGGCCCCCAGGAGGTGCTCACTCTTCTACTCAGTTGCTGCCACCAATACTTCAGTTCAGTATCAATTATATAAGGAGACAAGTGTTGCTTTGAAACTAAAAACATGTTTATTTGATTAACAAAATAAAATAGGTAAATAGGTAAAATAGGTAAATCACAGGTTGATAAAGAGGCGGAGCTTGTCACTGCACTGTTTGGCTGCACTCGGGTGAAGCTCCTGAGGAATGCCAAAAACCGACCAGCTTGGCACCCTTAAGGGACAACAAGGGTGGAGGAAGAGCTAGGAGAAGTTCTTCTGGACCGAACGTGGGCATCGGAGGAAGAATTGCGGGGCGGCGGCCTGTCTTTTTTCCCTCTGAAGAGATCCACGAGGCACAAGCTGGAACGGAAAGCGCCATCTTGGTGACAAAAGCAGTGAGTACTCCGGAATGTCCGAGGAAAGAGGAGAGCTGATGATTGCAGTTAAAAATGGACAATAATAAATAAAACTTGAAGCCTTTTAAGCTAACGAACTGATAAAAGAGATAAGACCGAAAGAAAGCTTAGAAGCGGCAAATCTTTTGAAGCACGGTCCTATCTTAATGAACTAGCATAAAAGCGAAACTAACTCTGGTCAGACCGTGCCAAGGTCAGAAAAATAAGACTGTGCCTGGGAATTGCTGATGAACTAAATAATTGTGGACTGATCCTGTTTGACTGTGGCAAAGTACTTGACAGAACTTTTAATAACAGATCGAGTACCGAAGCTTTGAGACGACATGTTATCTCTGTGGGGGGAAAATTCCCCCCCGCCTCATACTTTGTTAAGTGGATTTACAATGTACAATCTACTCTGCTAGATAGACTGTGTATGGGGAGCAGACGACACCTACTGGAGGAAAGCAGAATATCATTGCCAGGTTTATTTCTACAGAGAGAAAATCCCCCCCCTTGCTTTGTCTGCTGAAAGGAGAAGCCGTTGTTAAGTGGATGCACAATGTATTGAACTGGATAGACTGTGCGTGAGGAGAGGAAGACACTTACTGGAGGAAAGCAGAATATTATTGGCAGATTTTATATATCTAATTGACTTTGGAGCTTTTTTTCCTTTTCTTCAGAGATTTTGCAACAAGAACGAAACTGAACTGTGGAAATATTGAGGTGGGAAAGGCAAGATCTCTTTTCCTCCTTTCTTAGTTTCTTCTTATTATTCTTTTCTACTAATCTGGTTCTGGAAAGAACAGTAGAAGTTGGAAATACCAGAAGATTGCCTTTTATCTGGGTGAGGCTACATACGGTTTGCATTCCCTGCTGTGTTAGCGCATCCAACTGCTTGGTTAAAAACCCCTGGGACACTAGAACTCTGCACAATATTAACTCTTGGGCTTTTGGGGTTCTACGGAGCCTGGATCTTCACAGAAGGACTTGGTGGACAATTCAAGAGATGTGGTATATGGAAGTTGAAATTTAAAGTGTCAATTTTTTTAAAAAAACTGTGATATATATTGCAATATTGGGCAAAGATTTGGGAAGGTTAAGGGGAGGTGGTTGATAGTAGGTTTTGAATTTGGGTTGATTTCATAATGGCTGCAAAGAGACCGAACCCCAACCCTAAACCCCAAACACCGGGAACCTCCCCAGCCCAAACATCAGCACTAGGGAAATTAACCTCTCAGGAATCAGAAAAATCTGATAAAGAATGGCAGACCACTATGCAGAACCTGCTGTCCACAGGATTTGATCAAATTAATCGACGATTGACTGAAATGACAAACCAAATGAATATACAGGCAGAATTGACTGAGACAAAGGAGCAGGTAACACAAATCAAAACTAAAACACAAGATATAGAAGGGAAAATGAAAAATACAGACGCCAGACTAGATAAAGCTGAAGAAAGTGTACAGCAGATACAGAGAGACCAAAGGCAATGTCAGGACAGGCTAATAACGCTGGAAATGGAACATGCTCTTAAGATGCTAAGAATCCAAAATGTACCAGAAAAGGGATCTGAGGACTTGGAGACAGTAATGAGTGAAGCCCTCGCACCAGCAATAGAGATGGATGTAGCGGAATTCCGCCAAGGTCTGGAAGCAGCCTTCAGAGTGAATACAGCATATGTTAGAAAAAATAATTTACCTAAAGAAGTACATTTGAGATTCACGAAGAAGGCAATTAGGGATAAGGTTTTAAGGGCTTCACAAGAAAAACAATTGATAATAGAAGACAAGAACATTAATGTCTTAAAACAAATCCCATGGCAAGTGAGACAGAGAAGAAAGGAATATGCATCTTTGGCACAGCTACTCCAACAAAATGGAATCTCATATAGATGGCTAACACCAGAAGGGCTATTTTTTCAGATTGATACCCAGAGATACAACATAACATCCCCGATGAAAGCACAAAACTTCATAGAAAAAAATGAGAAGAAGCTTAAAAAAACTGACAACAAGGAATCAGAAGAAAGATCTCGAGAGGAACAAAGCCAATTATCACAAGCAGAATCAGAAACAGAGACAGGAGAACAAGAAGCAATAGAGCCAAGATGTACTAGAAGCATGATGAAGAAAAAACAAAAGGATAGTAATTTAAATCAAGATGACTAGAAAACAACTGAAGATTTTATCAGTAAAAGTAAACGGCCTAAACTCACCCCAAAAGCGAAAAAAGATCTTTCTACAACTGCAGAAACAGAAATCTGATGTTATATGCATCCAAGAAACGCATGTGAAAAGAAAGGATTTGAAATTATTAGACTGGCCAAGATTAGGAAAACTATTTGCGGCTTCAGACGTGAGCAAAAAGAAGAAAGGAGTAGCTATTTTTATTAAGAAGGAATGGGAGCCCTCCCTGATTTTTGCCTCAGAGGATGGAAGGATAGTAATGGTGGAAATCCAAAGAGAATCTAAGAAATTCCTAATAGTCAATATTTATGCACCAAATGGAAATCAAGAAAACTTTTATAAACAATTGCAGCGAGAATTGGCAAATAAAGAGTATGATCATTACTGCATAATTGGAGATTATAATGCTGTTTTCGACAGAGAACTAGACACAAAAACAGAAAAATCTAGTAGAAAGAAGAGAAGCACAATTCCAAGAAATTTCCTACAATTAGCAGAAGAATTAAATATTGTGGATGCATGGAGAACATGTAATCCAAAGACAAGGGATTACACTTTCTACTCTAACAGGCATAATTCGTGGTCAAGGATTGATACATGTTGGATATCAAAAAACCTAATGAAAGAGTTGGAACAAATACATATCTTACCCAATACATTTGCAGACCATAACCCAATTTTGTTACAAATAGGAAGTAGAACAAGAGAATTCACTTGGAAGCTGAATATATTACATCTAAAAAATGAAAAATTTAAGAAACAAGTAAAAGAAGAAATGGACTTTTTCTTTAAACAGAATATGAGACCAGATATCTCAATGTTTATGATATGGGAGGCAAGTAAGGCTTTTTTTAGAGGAATAGCCATAAGATTTGCAGCTAAACAAAAAAGAGAAAGACAGAAAAAATATGAGACTCTGGAAAGTAGATTAGCCATAGAGGAGAGGCAGTTGATGTGATGATTTGTGTTTTTATGTGTATTAGAATGGGATATGTAGTCCTAAGATTGTCCCAATAGCATCCATGTTGATTTAAAGTCTGTTCTGTAGTAGGAAAGTTTTACATGCTGTTTCAGAGAAGCTTCGCTCTCTGGTTATCTCGTTGCTAAGGTGAGTAGAGAGCAGAGACTTTCGTAGTCAAAATAATTCTGCTACAAAGAATGATAACAACTGAAGCTCCATGAGAAAGTTAGGCGGGACAACAAGACCCAGGAGGTATTCTGGGAAGAAGAAGGAAGAGTGAGGAGAAGAAGAAAGATGGAGTTTGCCTGAGAAAGGGGCAGACACGTGGTTTTCCCTAAATGGACTATTTTTCCTACCATGGACTGGTTTTCATCTAGCATCAGCCTTTGAAGACCCAAGACACGTGAGATGGACTATGTTATCCTTTATATTAGTTAGCATAGTTTCATTTCTTTATTTTTTCAGCTGGAGTGGGGGGAGTGGAGTGTTCCGTTGGTCTTGAATGAAAATGTACCTACTAAACTATTTTACTATCAACTGAAATCTTTTCTAAAGCAATTCTTTTCAATAAAGCAGTAATGAGTAAAACTGCAGGTGTTAGTTCTTGCACAGACGGGCTGAATGTCTAATTGGCCACGTGTGTTTGCTACCCTAAGTTCTAGAGCCAGATTGTTCTGAGTATAGCTCAAGGATGTGTCTGTGTGTGTTGCTTTCTTAATAAGGAGATTGGCTTCTGAGGAAGAAAATTTAGACAGAACCAGGCTGAGTTCTAAGTGGCTCTGTTCAGCAGTTAGAGGTTTGTCTGGTTTTCGTACTCGTCCCAATTTCCGGCACCCCCATAAATCTTCTTGGAGATAAGGGGCTGCTTACATGGTGGCAGCGGTGGGACGAAACACGGGCTTTGATTTATTGTGTTTACTTTGGCTTAAGTTGAAAGCAGCAAGCATCTCGATGCATGTGCTTTCACAGCTGAAACTCCCAAGCTTTGGCAAAGGGGTTTCTTCCACGCTATTTACTTTGAAGAGCTATAAACTAGCCAAATTGCATTTTTCTTTTAAGCTAAGGGTCTTAATGAAAAGACTTAGCTTTAAGCCAAGTCTGTAAGAACTAATGCTTTGGTTATGTAATTGGGCTGTTTAAGGAGTGGACATTTTCATGCAAGTAAACGGTCGCCCTTCTGAAGCTCCAGTTTAGGGCTGTTTCCTGCCAGAATGTTTTATGGCTTGCCCACACCCTACAGTTTAGGCTGCAGGAGTGGGGAGAAGATTTTTCCTTTTGGATCGGATTGGCGTTTGCGTTAGTTGCAGCTTATATGGAGCAACACTTAGCAGGAGAAGAATTTTTGGAATTGCCTGGAGAGCTGTTTGTGACTCAGAGAAAAGTTAAGATTGGTGGTGCATCTGCTAAGCTGCCTTTGGTTAGTACAGATACGAAGCCCTGGCACCAAGAGCTTTTGGAGGCTCTTGAGCACGACGTCTTGACTCCAAGTGGAGCTAAGCAAAGGATTACTTATGATTCTTCACAACTGAGAAGGGAATTACAAAAGGGAAATATAATGGCTAAACTCCCAGCACACGACGTCCAGGATCTACTTAGATCTGATTCAGATCAGACTTGGACTAAGTTGCAACAGATGGTTCAGGCAGAGGAAATGGTGGGTGCCAGCACTCCAGTAGGGAGGGGAGTGCCAGGCAGAGGCATTTCTGAAGGGACAGCAGGAGCAGCAGCAGCAGCAGCAGCAGCTGGTGCTGAGGGCCCTGATCCTAACAAGAGTCTATCGCCAGTGGATAAGTTAACAATGATGTTTGCTGATTTTGTTGCTTGTCACACTCAAACTATTCGTAATCAGAGCATTGCTGATGAGTTATTGAAGCAGTACAGAGAGGCAAAGGTGGAGCGTTTGGTTAATGAGCTGAAGGAAAAAGAGGAGTTTAAGAACTCAATAGCCAGTGTTGATAGAAGCAATCTACCTTACTACCATGATGGCGATGATATCTTATCATTTTTATCGATATTTGAACAAGCGTGTCGAGATCTTAAGATACCGGAGGCCTGGCACCTCAAGCTACTGCGTACTCAGTGTTCTGGGCAACTTGCCAACTTGGTAGCCAAATTATCTGATGAGGACCCTGACTGGCCTACTTTTAAAGAGGTGGTAAAGAGAAAATTTGGTTTCACTTCGGAAATACTGAGGCAGAACTTTAGAAAACTGAAAAAGCAGCCTAATGAGTGTTATTCTGCACTAGCTGACAAAATAGAACATCTAGGTGATCAGTGGTTGAGCTCCTTGGGCGCCAGTACTTTTGAGGATTTAAGAACTGTGTTGTACATGGAGCATTTTCTTAATTTAGTGCCTTCAGAAATAAGGAGTACTTTGTTGGAGAGAGGATACAAAGACTTGCAAACCCTTGCTTTAAAGACTGATGAAATTCTCTCCTTTAAAACGCATGAACCTGCTGTTAGGCCAAAGACTGCACCAGTAGCGCCTAAGAGACAGAGTCAGCCTGAATTTAGAAAGTCTTTTCCTCAAGAGCCCAGGCAAAGTTCATTTGAGCAACGCAGGAGTCTAGCTCCTAGCCAGAGTAAAACGCCTCTTAAATGTTTTGAATGTGGTGGCTCTCATCTGCGACGAGATTGCCCAAGGTTGAATGTGCCAGCTAGCCAAGTTAAGGAGCCAGCTAGAAAAACACCTGTGCCAGCTCCACGCAGATCTAAAGCAGGCACACCTAAGATGGCGTATGTAAGTTCTGGGCCAGCAGGAACTCAGCAAGTGCCAGCTGCCAGTAATGCAGTTTCTGTGCCTCACCAGTCAAGCATTGTGCCTTCACAGAGTCAGGAAGGAGTTAACCTAACTGTAACCCCTTCGCAAGCCAGTGGAATGCAGGCAGCAGTAAACCAATATGTGCCTAGAGTTTTGGACTTACAAATTGCTTCAATTTCCTCAGAAATTGTAAAAGAGACTGCATCAGGAGAGAGGTTTTCTGTTATGGATCCTGATTGCATAGTACCAACTGCGCAAAGGGACTGGGCAACCCGCACATTTTCTGAGGTGGTTTTTCTTCACACACCTGGAGGTGATATGGCTTTAAGTGCTTTTCGTGATTCGGGTGCCGACATTTCTTCGATAAGCAAACGTTTTCTAGACCCCACCTTAATCTTGAACAACCTGAGGTGTCCAGTAAAAACTTATGGATCTATAGAGACTGATCAGCGTTTCAATCCTCTAGCTTATGTCAAAATTTCCTATAAGAGCTGGTCAGGTGCAAAACATATTTTAACCCATGAGGGAAAACCTGATTTTCTTCTTGGAAATGATCTTGCTTTTTTGGATCACATGCAGAGTCAAAATGCAACTTCAATGTCGGTAGTTACGCGTTCTCAAAGTAGAGAGATGCATAATCTTGAACGGGAGCAGGAATCCACTGAGGATAGCTCAGATGGAGACCTTACCCAACAGCAGCCTCTTGTGACCGAACCTGATAATGCAGCTCCAACTGAAACTAAAATGGAGGAGGTGATACCTAAGGGATCAGAGGACTTTAGACTGAAGCAACTTAATGATCCCTCTCTAGCTTCTGATGTTACCTGTCTGTCATGGGTTTGGAGGGAAAGTTCCATCCTATGGGGAGTGGAAGGCGGGACATCAGGAGGAGGGGCTGTACTGTATAAATATGTGATGCCTGTGTGGTGAAGAGGAGATGCTGAGACAGACTGTGAGACACTGGGTTGGGACGAAGCAGCAGCTGGGGAAGAAGAAGCTGTTGTGGGAGTCTGGGTGTCTGACAGGGTACTACTGTGTGTCAGAGTACCAACCTGATAGGTTCAGGTGTCTGTGGGTTAGCCAGAACTGATGGGTTCAGGGTCTGTGCTTTAAGTTAAAGGTTCTAGGTGAACCAAACTGTATGCTTGTGTGTGTGAGAATAAGCCACGTTACTTTATTTTATTCACCTGATTGTTTTATTTACCCTGTTTGTATTTAAAATAAACCTTATTCTTTTGTTGTTTAAAAATCCATCCCTGGTCTGTGTGACTTATTATAGGGAATGGTTGGTGGCAGCTTAGTAACTGTGTGATAGATCCCAGTAGGTCTGGGTTCGTCACATTGATTGGTGTCCAGCGTGTGGGATACGACTGGTCCAGTTGTCCAGCGGTCCAGCAAAGCCGTGGCAAGTGTGCCCAGAGCAAGGGGGGTCTAGTCAGGGACAGTCTGAGGCGCGTAGGTAATCTTCTAGGTGTACCTCACGGGGAGGTGCGCTAGTAGAAGAACGTGCCAACTGGGGAGACTTAGATTAAGGTGCTCTGAGGCAACCTAGTTTTGGCGGGAAAAAGCTGAGGCAAATCTGCGTAGCAACAGCGAGCTAGCTTGCCAGCTGAGAGGCCCAGCAGAGGGGGGTAGGCTCTGACTCGATACTGTTGCAAATTTAGTGCTGAAGAACAGCAGCAATCTCTGGGGAGAGCTGGTTCTGAGGCAAAAAGAAAAAAAGTGGTCGTTTTATTTTGAGGCTTGACTTTTTAAAGCAGCCTGTTCTGAGGGGGGATTATGCCCTTGACTCGAAGCCAAGTAGCAGACATGAGTGAAGTGAAAGACCCCCAGATTGACCAAGGTTCTGAGGATGAATTTGGCTCAGTGCAAGGTGACAGCACAGGAGAGCAGGACCCAGAACTCAGAAAATTGCTCATAGCCCAACAGCATGAACTGAGGATGAGGCAATTGGAAAAAGAAGAAAGATTAGAGAGAGAGAAAATTGCTCTGGAAAAAGAAAGAATGGCGTTTGAATTAAGAAAACTGGAAATGATGAACCAGAACAATAATAACAATAGGGATTCTGAGGGAGGCCAGTTGTCTAAAGCTGACCTGAAGAAATTCCCTGTGTACCACAAGGGAGATTGTCCTGAGGTGTTCTTTTCCTTAGTGGAAAGAGCGTTTGTGGACTTCTCAGTGAGGGAAACTGAGAAGATGACCATCATGCGATCTTTAATCAGTGGTAGCCTGGCTGAGGTTTATGCCGAGATGCCTGAGGAACGGATGAAAGATTTTGCAGAGTTTAAAAAACTGGTGTTTGCCAGACATGGGATAAATGCAGAGCAGCTGAGACAAAGATTCAGGTCCCTCACTAAAAAACCAGAACAGACTTTTACCCAAGTGGGGGCCCAATTGGTGAGGCTGCTTGAGAAATGGCTATCGCAGGAGGGAATAGAGACCTATGAGCAGCTTAAAGACTTGATAGCCCTGGAACAGTTCTATTCAGTCCTGCAGGGGGAATTGAAATTCCAGGTGAGGGAAAGGAAACCGAAATCTGTGGCAGCAGCCGCAGAAATCGCGGATTTTATCTCCCAAATAAGAAAGCCCTTGGGTGAGGGGAAATCTGTAGGTAAACCCAAAGAAACCTACAGCAAGTACTCTCAGGGACCAGGGAAAAGCCAGCAAGGGGGAGGGGCCCATGGTGAAGGGAAGCCCTCAGGCATGAAACCAAGCCCTCAGAATTTGGAGGGAAAACCGAAACCAGAGGAGAGAGAATCCAAATACCCTAGAAAATGCTATTTCTGTCAGGGAAAGGGTCATCTGATCTCAGAATGTGAGAAATTGAAGCAGCTAAAAGGAATGGTGCCTCAGAATTCTAGTGGGACCAAGCCAAAAGCTGTGTTCTGTGTCCAGAAAGAGCAAAGCTCATTGTCACAGAGGGAGCCTGTTGCCATGACTACTCAGTCTGGAACAGCTACCTATGCTGATCAGGCTGAGGAAAATGGTCCTCTTGGGGAGGTAAAGCGCTGCTTGCTGGTAAAAACAGATTCTCAGTTGTTTGAGACAGCCGGGGTGGACGTAGGAATACTTGACCGTCAGTATAGGGGGCTGCGGGACACTTGTTCCCAGGTAACCCTGTGCCATCCAGATATTATTCCTAGGGAGTTTATAATCCCAAATGAGAGCATGAAGGTGGCAGGGATTGAGGGGCAGATAATCTCTCTGCCAGTAGCAGAGGTACCTGTCAACTTTCAAGGCTGGAGGGGAGATTGGCGGATAGCGATTTCATCGACTCTGCCAGCAGCCGTGCTCGTGGGAAATGACCTGGCTGAACATGTGAAACGGGTGCTAGTGATTACACGCTCACAAGCCACCACAGGGACAGTTCAGGGGGGTAATGATGAGCCAGAGACGGAAGCAGGTGGGGGAAGTTCAGAAGCTGTGGTGGAAACCTTAACCACAGACAGCAGATTTGGACAGGAGCAAAAGGCAGACGCCACTCTCCAAAAGTGTTTTGAACAGGTGACTGACGCCCAGCTAACACCTGAGACCCCAGTGAGATTTCTGGAGAAAAAGGGGATTTTATATAGAGAAACCCTGAGGAATATCTCAAAAGGGGGAGATGGGATCAGAAGTCAGCTGGTGGTACCTGAAAAGTATCGCCCCATGATCTTACAAAGGGGGCACTCTGACATGTTTGCTGCACACTTAGGGGTCAACAAGACACAGCAGAGAATCACACAGAATTTCTACTGGCCTGACATAGGGAAGCAGATCAGGGAGTTCTGTAAACAATGTGATGTGTGTCAAAGGCAGGGAAATAACCGCGACAGGACCAAAGCAAAGTTGTGCCCTTTGCCTGTGATTGACACTCCGTTCAAATGCATAGGGGTGGATATTGTGGGACCTTTGCCCAAGGCCACAAAGAGGGGGAACAGGTTCATTCTAACAATTGTGGACCATGCCACAAGGTATCCTGAAGCCATACCCTTGACTAACATTGAAACTAACACAGTGGCCGATGCTTTGGTGGGGTATATGTCCAGGATGGGATTTGCCTCAGAGATAATCACAGATTTGGGCGCATCGTTCACATCAAAGCTCATGAAACGCTTATGGCAGATCTGTGGAATTAAGCACAAGGAAACCACTGCTTATCATCCTGAAAGCAATGGGTTAACTGAGAAGTTCAATGGGACTCTAATGCGCATGATTAGGGCTTACTTGGCAGAGAATCCAAACAATTGGGACCAGAAGCTGCAATCCCTTTTGTTTGCTTATCGATCAGTGCCACAAGCCAGTACCGGGTTTAGTCCATTTGAACTTCTATTTGGGAGACGGGTGAAAGGGCCCCTTGATTTGATCAAACAAAATTGGGAGCAGATCACCCAGGATGACCCACAAGACGTTGTGACATACATAGACACCTTGATGAATGACCTAAAGCGAAATCTAGAGCTGGCAGCAGAAAACCTGCAAGCTCAGAAGGTCAGACAGAAAACATGGTATGACCATAAAGCTAGAGAGAGGCACTTTGACCCAGGGGAGGAAGTGCTTTGGCTTAGGCCCTGCAGAGAGAATAAACTGCAGCTCAAATGGGCAGGACCATATAGGGTCATTTCCAAGATGTCAGACCTGAACTACCTAATAGAGCAGGAGGAGAACCAAGCAAGGAGGGTGGTTCATGTGAATGCCCTAAAACCCTACTACAGAGGGGAACAGAGGGTTTTATTCGCGATAAAAGCAGCTGAGAGTGAGGAAGCTGAATTACCCTTCTGGGAGGGTAGAGGGGAAGTAAAATACAACCCAGAGGAGGTAAAGATCAGTCCTGCACTCACCCAAGACCAGCAGCAAGAACTAAAAATGCTGCTTAGTAAATATCAACAGGTGTTTTCCAACAAGCCGGGGATAGTGAAGGGAGTGATGCATCGGATCCACACAGGGGATGCACCCCCGCAGGCAGTATCTCCATACCGAGTAACGGGACCCTACAGGGACAAGGTGCGGAAGGAGCTGGACGAGATGCTGAGGGAGAACATAATCGTCCCCTCTTCTAGTCCTTGGTCCTCTCCGATAGTCCTTGTGGACAAGCCTGATGGGAGCATTAGGTTTTGTGTCGATTACAGGAAATTAAACCGTGTAACCACTCCTGATGCCTACCCAATGCCCAGGCTAGACAACCTGATTGAAACCATAGGGGGTTGTCGGTTCATCTCATCATTGGACCTGGTAAAAGGATATTGGCAATTAAGAATTGATCCCAGGGATCAAGAAAAGACTGCCTTTTGCAGCCCTTTTGGTCTCTATGAGTTTCGAGTCCTGAGCTTTGGTCTCAGAAATGCACCAGCCACATTCCAAAGGCTGATGGACCAGACCTTGGCAGGGCTCAATGACTTTACAGTGGCCTACATTGATGACATAGGGATCTTCAGTAATACCTGGGAAGATCACCTGATACACCTGGAGTTAGTGCTGCAGAGGTTAAGTGCAGCAGGGCTAACAGTAAAGGCCAGCAAGTGTCAGCTGGGTAGCCCAGAATTAAAATACTTGGGTCACATGGTAGGGGGAGGAGTGATAAAACCCCTGGAGGCCAAAATAGAAGCTGTTCGTGATTGGCCTAGACCCAACACCAAGAAAAAGGTCAAATCATTTCTTGGGTTGGTGGGCTACTACAGAAAGTTCATCCCGAGGTTTAGCGAGATCGCGGCTCCGCTGACCGATATGACGAGGAAGAAGGCTGATGACCGCATCCCGTGGACCAGCGACTGTGAGGCGGCGTTCCAGAGGTTGAAGGAGGCGTTAATCAACTATCCTGTCCTGCGTGCTCCAGACTTCGACCGGGAGTTCATCATCTACACAGATGCGTCTAACAGCGGGGTAGGAGCAGTTCTGTGCCAGGAGGATGAGAATGGTGACCAGCATCCAGTGTCCTACCTGAGTAGGAAACTTCAAAAAGGTGAGAGACATTTGGCAACCGTGGAGAAGGAGTGTTTGGCCATAGTCTACGCGATCCAGAAGGCCAAGCCTTACATCTGGGGAAGACATTTTATTCTGTGTACTGACCATTCACCATTGCAATGGTTAAAGACAATGAAAACTCACAATAGCAAACTTATGAGGTGGGCTTTAAACCTACAGGACTATGACTTTGAAGTGAAGGTGGTCAGAGGGTCAGTGAACTGTGTTGCTGACGCCTTATCAAGAAGACCTGAAGACTGAAGACGGCGAAAGAACATGGACTATATGTATATAATGAAAACAAAAAGTTAAAATGTACCTGGTTTTGAATTTGGTTGGTATTAATAAAGGTAAATTGATGTACTGTATATGGTAAAATGTTTAAATGCATATTTGCTATGGTTAACTTGGAGTGTAAGTATATGTAAGTATTATATGGTATGTATAATTGGTGTTGTGTGTTTTATACAGGTTGTTTTTTTGGGAAAAAGCACCTTAGCTTTCCCCCTACAAAACAACTTATAAAGAGGGGAGGTGTTACATAACAGCACTGATGTTACCTGTCTGTCATGGGTTTGGAGGGAAAGTTCCATCCTATGGGGAGTGGAAGGCGGGACATCAGGAGGAGGGGCTGTACTGTATAAATATGTGATGCCTGTGTGGTGAAGAGGAGATGCTGAGACAGACTGTGAGACACTGGGTTGGGACGAAGCAGCAGCTGGGGAAGAAGAAGCTGTTGTGGGAGTCTGGGTGTCTGACAGGGTACTACTGTGTGTCAGAGTACCAACCTGATAGGTTCAGGTGTCTGTGGGTTAGCCAGAACTGATGGGTTCAGGGTCTGTGCTTTAAGTTAAAGGTTCTAGGTGAACCAAACTGTATGCTTGTGTGTGTGAGAATAAGCCACGTTACTTTATTTTATTCACCTGATTGTTTTATTTACCCTGTTTGTATTTAAAATAAACCTTATTCTTTTGTTGTTTAAAAATCCATCCCTGGTCTGTGTGACTTATTATAGGGAATGGTTGGTGGCAGCTTAGTAACTGTGTGATAGATCCCAGTAGGTCTGGGTTCGTCACAGATCCCTCTCTAGCTTCTTTGAGGTCACAAGCAGACAACTATGCTGAACATCCTGCGCATCAGCAAGTTAGTTTCCTGTGGGGAGAAAATGGACTTTTGTACAGAGAATATTTCCCCAAATCCAACTTGGATGCCCAACCTGTTCAACAGTTAGTCGTGCCTACTGAATATAGACTGAGAATACTAGAAATGGCTCATGACCATCCGAGTAGTGGGCACCAGGGAATACAAAAAACCCTAAAGAGAATTTCTCAACATTTTTACTGGCCTGGTATTTCAAAAACTGTAAAGGACTATGTCAGTTCTTGTGACTATTGCCAACGCACAGGCCATCAAACTGACAAGGTAAAGGCCGAAATGCAGATTATGGAAATTCCTGACCAAGTGTTCCAGTGTTTGCAAATGGATGTGCTAGGACCTTTTGTTCCTACTAAATCTAAGAAGAAATACATCATTTCTTTCATCTGTTCTGCCAGTAGGTGGATCGAAGCCTACGCTATTAGCAACCTGACAGCTACCACCATAGCTAGAATTATCGTGGACTTGTGCTCGCGTATTGGAGTACCATCCAAAATAATTTGTGATCAAGCAGGAGCCTTCACAAGTGAACTTATGCGTAAGATCTGCGAGATAAGTGGAATAACCATCAGTTTTAGCACGGCCCATCATCCTCAATCTCATGGTATGGTGGAAAGAGCTCAACAAACTTTGCTTAGGATGATTAAAACTTTGACCCAAGAATATGGAAACATTTGGGATGAGCTTTTGCCTTTTGCTTTGTTTGCTTACCGTAGCTCAGCTCATTCTTCACTAGGTGGCTTTTCTCCAAGTGAGGTGGTGTTTGGAAGAAATCTACAAGGGCCATTGGACTTCCTGAAATCCGATTGGGAAGGTGTGGTTAAAAGTAGTACTGTGCCAGTTGCTGATTTTGTTAGAAAACTTCAAGAGAAACTCTTGGCTGTCCAGGAGTTAGCCAGAGACAATTTGTTGGACGCTCAAGCAAGTCAGAAGTTCTTCCACGACAAGAGATCCAGACACAGGGAATTTTCTGTGGGTGATTTGGTACTTGTTCTGAACTCACTCAGACCTTCTAAGCTAGAAGTTGTCTGGGAAGGTCCAGGTGAAATTGTTCAAAAATTGGGAAATGTCAATTATCTTGTCAAAATGTTGGATTCTAATAAGAAACCTGTTCTTTACCATGTCAATAGTTTGAAACTGTACAAAGATAGATCTGCAATGGTTTTTCAATGTCATGCTGAATATTTTCATGCTGCAAATGAACCTATTGATATGTTGTCTGAATTGCAAGATGCAGGTACATGGTCTGATAATCTTGTTTTAACAGGTACCGTTGATCAGAAAGAAAGGTTGTTTCAAATTTTGGAACAATACCAAGATGTGTTTTCAGATAAACCAGGTTACACCAAATTGATCAGTCATGTGATAACTACTGAAAACAATGCCCAGCCCATACGGTCTAGCCCATATAGAGCAATTGGTAATCATGCTATCCAAATTGAACAAGAGATACAAAAGATGTTATCTTTGGGGGGGTGATTGAACCGTCATTCTCCCCTTGGGCTTCTCCGGTGGTTCTGGTACCAAAACGTAATGCTTTGGGTGAAATTCTCGAGGAAGTAAGATTTTGTGTTGATTACAGAAAGTTAAACAGTGTTACTGTTCCAGATCCATACCCATTGCCTAGAATGGATGATTTAATTGAACATCTTTCAAAGGCTAAGTTTATCAGCATTCTCGATCTAAAGAATGCTTATTGGCAGCTTGATTTAGCTGAAGATTCACGAGATAAGACCGCTTTCATCACGCACGTGGGAACTTTCCGTTTCCGCAGATTGCCATTTGGTTTGAAGAATGCCGGTGCGTCATTTCAAAGGATGATAGACAAACTTTTACAAGGTTTACCTTTTGCAAGTGCTTATCTTGATGATGTTGCCATTTTCAGTTCTGATTTTGATTCTCACATGTCTCACATTGAAACTGTTTTGTCCAGACTTCAGCAAGCAGGACTGACAGTCAAAGCCAGCAAGTGTCAGTGGATGCAAGGAAAAGTCATGTACTTAGGTCATTTGATTGGACAAGGAGAAATTCAGACTTTGCAAGCTAAAGTACAATCTATTAATGATTGGCCTATTCCAAAAACTAAGAAACAGGTACGCTCGTTTTTGGGCCTAGTTGGCTACTACAGAAAATTCATTCCTGATTTCAGTCATTTGGCTTCACCTCTGACAGAGCTCACTAAGAAGAGACAGCCTGTCAAGGTAAAGTGGACACCAGAGTGTCAAGGTGCCTTTGAAGCTTTAAAAGCTAAGATTATGGATGCACCTATACTGAAATCCCCTGATTTTGACAAACCATTCATTTTACAAACAGATGCCTCTGAATTAGGCCTTGGAGCAGTATTGTTACAGCAAGGAGAAGATGGGAACCTTTACCCTATCTCATACTTCTCTAGAAAACTCTTGGATAGAGAGAGAAGTTACGCAGTACCTGAAAAAGAAGCTCTTTCTATATTTTGGTCTCTCAATTTACTTCGACCTTACCTATGGGGGCGTAAGTTTACACTCCAAACAGATCACAGAGCTTTAGTTTGGTTACAGAAGATGAAATCTCACAACCAAAAATTGTTGAGATGGAGTCTAGCATTGCAAGATTTTGATTTTGAAGTTCAACACATTCCTGGAAAATTGAATGTAGTGGCAGATGGTCTTTCTAGAATGTACTGTGAAGATTCTTATGAACCTGAACGTTGAAACGATGTATTCAACAGTGTGCTATGTTTCAGTATTGTAATAGTTAATCTGTAGTTGAATTTTGAGTTATAACCAGTTAATTACTTTGAATTACTTTTTAGTTACTTTTACTTGATTTCTTAAAATTAGATCAGATTAACTGCTCTGAATTTTAACGGTAATCAGGGGGGCCATGTGATGATTTGTGTTTTTATGTGTATTAGAATGGGATATGTAGTCCTAAGATTGTCCCAATAGCATCCATGTTGATTTAAAGTCTGTTCTGTAGTAGGAAAGTTTTACATGCTGTTTCAGAGAAGCTTCGCTCTCTGGTTATCTCGTTGCTAAGGTGAGTAGAGAGCAGAGACTTTCGTAGTCAAAATAATTCTGCTACAAAGAATGATAACAACTGAAGCTCCATGAGAAAGTTAGGCGGGACAACAAGACCCAGGAGGTATTCTGGGAAGAAGAAGGAAGAGTGAGGAGAAGAAGAAAGATGGAGTTTGCCTGAGAAAGGGGCAGACACGTGGTTTTCCCTAAATGGACTATTTTTCCTACCATGGACTGGTTTTCATCTAGCATCAGCCTTTGAAGACCCAAGACACGTGAGATGGACTATGTTATCCTTTATATTAGTTAGCATAGTTTCATTTCTTTATTTTTTCAGCTGGAGTGGGGGGAGTGGAGTGTTCCGTTGGTCTTGAATGAAAATGTACCTACTAAACTATTTTACTATCAACTGAAATCTTTTCTAAAGCAATTCTTTTCAATAAAGCAGTAATGAGTAAAACTGCAGGTGTTAGTTCTTGCACAGACGGGCTGAATGTCTAATTGGCCACGTGTGTTTGCTACCCTAAGTTCTAGAGCCAGATTGTTCTGAGTATAGCTCAAGGATGTGTCTGTGTGTGTTGCTTTCTTAATAAGGAGATTGGCTTCTGAGGAAGAAAATTTAGACAGAACCAGGCTGAGTTCTAAGTGGCTCTGTTCAGCAGTTAGAGGTTTGTCTGGTTTTCGTACTCGTCCCAATTTCCGGCACCCCCATAAATCTTCTTGGAGATAAGGGGCTGCTTACATGGTGGCAGCGGTGGGACGAAACACGGGCTTTGATTTATTGTGTTTACTTTGGCTTAAGTTGAAAGCAGCAAGCATCTCGATGCATGTGCTTTCACAGCTGAAACTCCCAAGCTTTGGCAAAGGGGTTTCTTCCACGCTATTTACTTTGAAGAGCTATAAACTAGCCAAATTGCATTTTTCTTTTAAGCTAAGGGTCTTAATGAAAAGACTTAGCTTTAAGCCAAGTCTGTAAGAACTAATGCTTTGGTTATGTAATTGGGCTGTTTAAGGAGTGGACATTTTCATGCAAGTAAACGGTCGCCCTTCTGAAGCTCCAGTTTAGGGCTGTTTCCTGCCAGAATGTTTTATGGCTTGCCCACACCCTACAGTTTAGGCTGCAGGAGTGGGGAGAAGATTTTTCCTTTTGGATCGGATTGGCGTTTGCGTTAGTTGCAGCTTATATGGAGCAACACTTAGCAGGAGAAGAATTTTTGGAATTGCCTGGAGAGCTGTTTGTGACTCAGAGAAAAGTTAAGATTGGTGGTGCATCTGCTAAGCTGCCTTTGGTTAGTACAGATACGAAGCCCTGGCACCAAGAGCTTTTGGAGGCTCTTGAGCACGACGTCTTGACTCCAAGTGGAGCTAAGCAAAGGATTACTTATGATTCTTCACAACTGAGAAGGGAATTACAAAAGGGAAATATAATGGCTAAACTCCCAGCACACGACGTCCAGGATCTACTTAGATCTGATTCAGATCAGACTTGGACTAAGTTGCAACAGATGGTTCAGGCAGAGGAAATGGTGGGTGCCAGCACTCCAGTAGGGAGGGGAGTGCCAGGCAGAGGCATTTCTGAAGGGACAGCAGGAGCAGCAGCAGCAGCAGCAGCAGCTGGTGCTGAGGGCCCTGATCCTAACAAGAGTCTATCGCCAGTGGATAAGTTAACAATGATGTTTGCTGATTTTGTTGCTTGTCACACTCAAACTATTCGTAATCAGAGCATTGCTGATGAGTTATTGAAGCAGTACAGAGAGGCAAAGGTGGAGCGTTTGGTTAATGAGCTGAAGGAAAAAGAGGAGTTTAAGAACTCAATAGCCAGTGTTGATAGAAGCAATCTACCTTACTACCATGATGGCGATGATATCTTATCATTTTTATCGATATTTGAACAAGCGTGTCGAGATCTTAAGATACCGGAGGCCTGGCACCTCAAGCTACTGCGTACTCAGTGTTCTGGGCAACTTGCCAACTTGGTAGCCAAATTATCTGATGAGGACCCTGACTGGCCTACTTTTAAAGAGGTGGTAAAGAGAAAATTTGGTTTCACTTCGGAAATACTGAGGCAGAACTTTAGAAAACTGAAAAAGCAGCCTAATGAGTGTTATTCTGCACTAGCTGACAAAATAGAACATCTAGGTGATCAGTGGTTGAGCTCCTTGGGCGCCAGTACTTTTGAGGATTTAAGAACTGTGTTGTACATGGAGCATTTTCTTAATTTAGTGCCTTCAGAAATAAGGAGTACTTTGTTGGAGAGAGGATACAAAGACTTGCAAACCCTTGCTTTAAAGACTGATGAAATTCTCTCCTTTAAAACGCATGAACCTGCTGTTAGGCCAAAGACTGCACCAGTAGCGCCTAAGAGACAGAGTCAGCCTGAATTTAGAAAGTCTTTTCCTCAAGAGCCCAGGCAAAGTTCATTTGAGCAACGCAGGAGTCTAGCTCCTAGCCAGAGTAAAACGCCTCTTAAATGTTTTGAATGTGGTGGCTCTCATCTGCGACGAGATTGCCCAAGGTTGAATGTGCCAGCTAGCCAAGTTAAGGAGCCAGCTAGAAAAACACCTGTGCCAGCTCCACGCAGATCTAAAGCAGGCACACCTAAGATGGCGTATGTAAGTTCTGGGCCAGCAGGAACTCAGCAAGTGCCAGCTGCCAGTAATGCAGTTTCTGTGCCTCACCAGTCAAGCATTGTGCCTTCACAGAGTCAGGAAGGAGTTAACCTAACTGTAACCCCTTCGCAAGCCAGTGGAATGCAGGCAGCAGTAAACCAATATGTGCCTAGAGTTTTGGACTTACAAATTGCTTCAATTTCCTCAGAAATTGTAAAAGAGACTGCATCAGGAGAGAGGTTTTCTGTTATGGATCCTGATTGCATAGTACCAACTGCGCAAAGGGACTGGGCAACCCGCACATTTTCTGAGGTGGTTTTTCTTCACACACCTGGAGGTGATATGGCTTTAAGTGCTTTTCGTGATTCGGGTGCCGACATTTCTTCGATAAGCAAACGTTTTCTAGACCCCACCTTAATCTTGAACAACCTGAGGTGTCCAGTAAAAACTTATGGATCTATAGAGACTGATCAGCGTTTCAATCCTCTAGCTTATGTCAAAATTTCCTATAAGAGCTGGTCAGGTGCAAAACATATTTTAACCCATGAGGGAAAACCTGATTTTCTTCTTGGAAATGATCTTGCTTTTTTGGATCACATGCAGAGTCAAAATGCAACTTCAATGTCGGTAGTTACGCGTTCTCAAAGTAGAGAGATGCATAATCTTGAACGGGAGCAGGAATCCACTGAGGATAGCTCAGATGGAGACCTTACCCAACAGCAGCCTCTTGTGACCGAACCTGATAATGCAGCTCCAACTGAAACTAAAATGGAGGAGGTGATACCTAAGGGATCAGAGGACTTTAGACTGAAGCAACTTAATGATCCCTCTCTAGCTTCTTTGAGGTCACAAGCAGACAACTATGCTGAACATCCTGCGCATCAGCAAGTTAGTTTCCTGTGGGGAGAAAATGGACTTTTGTACAGAGAATATTTCCCCAAATCCAACTTGGATGCCCAACCTGTTCAACAGTTAGTCGTGCCTACTGAATATAGACTGAGAATACTAGAAATGGCTCATGACCATCCGAGTAGTGGGCACCAGGGAATACAAAAAACCCTAAAGAGAATTTCTCAACATTTTTACTGGCCTGGTATTTCAAAAACTGTAAAGGACTATGTCAGTTCTTGTGACTATTGCCAACGCACAGGCCATCAAACTGACAAGGTAAAGGCCGAAATGCAGATTATGGAAATTCCTGACCAAGTGTTCCAGTGTTTGCAAATGGATGTGCTAGGACCTTTTGTTCCTACTAAATCTAAGAAGAAATACATCATTTCTTTCATCTGTTCTGCCAGTAGGTGGATCGAAGCCTACGCTATTAGCAACCTGACAGCTACCACCATAGCTAGAATTATCGTGGACTTGTGCTCGCGTATTGGAGTACCATCCAAAATAATTTGTGATCAAGCAGGAGCCTTCACAAGTGAACTTATGCGTAAGATCTGCGAGATAAGTGGAATAACCATCAGTTTTAGCACGGCCCATCATCCTCAATCTCATGGTATGGTGGAAAGAGGTCAACAAACTTTGCTTAGGATGATTAAAACTTTGACCCAAGAATATGGAAACATTTGGGATGAGCTTTTGCCTTTTGCTTTGTTTGCTTACCGTAGCTCAGCTCATTCTTCACTAGGTGGCTTTTCTCCAAGTGAGGTGGTGTTTGGAAGAAATCTACAAGGGCCATTGGACTTCCTGAAATCCGATTGGGAAGGTGTGGTTAAAAGTAGTACTGTGCCAGTTGCTGATTTTGTTAGAAAACTTCAAGAGAAACTCTTGGCTGTCCAGGAGTTAGCCAGAGACAATTTGTTGGACGCTCAAGCAAGTCAGAAGTTCTTCCACGACAAGAGATCCAGACACAGGGAATTTTCTGTGGGTGATTTGGTACTTGTTCTGAACTCACTCAGACCTTCTAAGCTAGAAGTTGTCTGGGAAGGTCCAGGTGAAATTGTTCAAAAATTGGGAAATGTCAATTATCTTGTCAAAATGTTGGATTCTAATAAGAAACCTGTTCTTTACCATGTCAATAGTTTGAAACTGTACAAAGATAGATCTGCAATGGTTTTTCAATGTCATGCTGAATATTTTCATGCTGCAAATGAACCTATTGATATGTTGTCTGAATTGCAAGATGCAGGTACATGGTCTGATAATCTTGTTTTAACAGGTACCGTTGATCAGAAAGAAAGGTTGTTTCAAATTTTGGAACAATACCAAGATGTGTTTTCAGATAAACCAGGTTACACCAAATTGATCAGTCATGTGATAACTACTGAAAACAATGCCCAGCCCATACGGTCTAGCCCATATAGAGCAATTGGTAATCATGCTATCCAAATTGAACAAGAGATACAAAAGATGTTATCTTTGGGGGGGTGATTGAACCGTCATTCTCCCCTTGGGCTTCTCCGGTGGTTCTGGTACCAAAACGTAATGCTTTGGGTGAAATTCTCGAGGAAGTAAGATTTTGTGTTGATTACAGAAAGTTAAACAGTGTTACTGTTCCAGATCCATACCCATTGCCTAGAATGGATGATTTAATTGAACATCTTTCAAAGGCTAAGTTTATCAGCATTCTCGATCTAAAGAATGCTTATTGGCAGCTTGATTTAGCTGAAGATTCACGAGATAAGACCGCTTTCATCACGCACGTGGGAACTTTCCGTTTCCGCAGATTGCCATTTGGTTTGAAGAATGCCGGTGCGTCATTTCAAAGGATGATAGACAAACTTTTACAAGGTTTACCTTTTGCAAGTGCTTATCTTGATGATGTTGCCATTTTCAGTTCTGATTTTGATTCTCACATGTCTCACATTGAAACTGTTTTGTCCAGACTTCAGCAAGCAGGACTGACAGTCAAAGCCAGCAAGTGTCAGTGGATGCAAGGAAAAGTCATGTACTTAGGTCATTTGATTGGACAAGGAGAAATTCAGACTTTGCAAGCTAAAGTACAATCTATTAATGATTGGCCTATTCCAAAAACTAAGAAACAGGTACGCTCGTTTTTGGGCCTAGTTGGCTACTACAGAAAATTCATTCCTGATTTCAGTCATTTGGCTTCACCTCTGACAGAGCTCACTAAGAAGAGACAGCCTGTCAAGGTAAAGTGGACACCAGAGTGTCAAGGTGCCTTTGAAGCTTTAAAAGCTAAGATTATGGATGCACCTATACTGAAATCCCCTGATTTTGACAAACCATTCATTTTACAAACAGATGCCTCTGAATTAGGCCTTGGAGCAGTATTGTTACAGCAAGGAGAAGATGGGAACCTTTACCCTATCTCATACTTCTCTAGAAAACTCTTGGATAGAGAGAGAAGTTACGCAGTACCTGAAAAAGAAGCTCTTTCTATATTTTGGTCTCTCAATTTACTTCGACCTTACCTATGGGGGCGTAAGTTTACACTCCAAACAGATCACAGAGCTTTAGTTTGGTTACAGAAGATGAAATCTCACAACCAAAAATTGTTGAGATGGAGTCTAGCATTGCAAGATTTTGATTTTGAAGTTCAACACATTCCTGGAAAATTGAATGTAGTGGCAGATGGTCTTTCTAGAATGTACTGTGAAGATTCTTATGAACCTGAACGTTGAAACGATGTATTCAACAGTGTGCTATGTTTCAGTATTGTAATAGTTAATCTGTAGTTGAATTTTGAGTTATAACCAGTTAATTACTTTGAATTACTTTTTAGTTACTTTTACTTGATTTCTTAAAATTAGATCAGATTAACTGCTCTGAATTTTAACGGTAATCAGGGGGGGCATGTGATGATTTGTGTTTTTATGTGTATTAGAATGGGATATGTAGTCCTAAGATTGTCCCAATAGCATCCATGTTGATTTAAAGTCTGTTCTGTAGTAGGAAAGTTTTACATGCTGTTTCAGAGAAGCTTCGCTCTCTGGTTATCTTGTTGCTAAGGTGAGTAGAGAGCAGAGACTTTCGTAGTCAAAATAATTCTGCTACAAAGAATGATAACAACTGAAGCTCCATGAGAAAGTTAGGCGGGACAACAAGACCCAGGAGGTATTCTGGGAAGAAGAAGGAAGAGTGAGGAGAAGAAGAAAGATGGAGTTTGCCTGAGAAAGGGGCAGACACGTGGTTTTCCCTAAATGGACTATTTTTCCTACCATGGACTGGTTTTCATCTAGCATCAGCCTTTGAAGACCCAAGACACGTGAGATGGACTATGTTATCCTTTATATTAGTTAGCATAGTTTCATTTCTTTATTTTTTCAGCTGGAGTGGGGGGAGTGGAGTGTTCCGTTGGTCTTGAATGAAAATGTACCTACTAAACTATTTTACTATCAACTGAAATCTTTTCTAAAGCAATTCTTTTCAATAAAGCAGTAATGAGTAAAACTGCAGGTGTTAGTTCTTGCACAGACGGGCTGAATGTCTAATTGGCCACGTGTGTTTGCTACCCTAAGTTCTAGAGCCAGATTGTTCTGAGTATAGCTCAAGGATGTGTCTGTGTGTGTTGCTTTCTTAATAAGGAGATTGGCTTCTGAGGAAGAAAATTTAGACAGAACCAGGCTGAGTTCTAAGTGGCTCTGTTCAGCAGTTAGAGGTTTGTCTGGTTTTCGTACTCGTCCCAATTTCCGGCACCCCCATAAATCTTCTTGGAGATAAGGGGCTGCTTACATGGTGGCAGCGGTGGGACGAAACACGGGCTTTGATTTATTGTGTTTACTTTGGCTTAAGTTGAAAGCAGCAAGCATCTCGATGCATGTGCTTTCACAGCTGAAACTCCCAAGCTTTGGCAAAGGGGTTTCTTCCACGCTATTTACTTTGAAGAGCTATAAACTAGCCAAATTGCATTTTTCTTTTAAGCTAAGGGTCTTAATGAAAAGACTTAGCTTTAAGCCAAGTCTGTAAGAACTAATGCTTTGGTTATGTAATTGGGCTGTTTAAGGAGTGGACATTTTCATGCAAGTAAACGGTCGCCCTTCTGAAGCTCCAGTTTAGGGCTGTTTCCTGCCAGAATGTTTTATGGCTTGCCCACACCCTACAGTTTAGGCTGCAGGAGTGGGGAGAAGATTTTTCCTTTTGGATCGGATTGGCGTTTGCGTTAGTTGCAGCTTATATGGAGCAACACTTAGCAGGAGAAGAATTTTTGGAATTGCCTGGAGAGCTGTTTGTGACTCAGAGAAAAGTTAAGATTGGTGGTGCATCTGCTAAGCTGCCTTTGGTTAGTACAGATACGAAGCCCTGGCACCAAGAGCTTTTGGAGGCTCTTGAGCACGACGTCTTGACTCCAAGTGGAGCTAAGCAAAGGATTACTTATGATTCTTCACAACTGAGAAGGGAATTACAAAAGGGAAATATAATGGCTAAACTCCCAGCACACGACGTCCAGGATCTACTTAGATCTGATTCAGATCAGACTTGGACTAAGTTGCAACAGATGGTTCAGGCAGAGGAAATGGTGGGTGCCAGCACTCCAGTAGGGAGGGGAGTGCCAGGCAGAGGCATTTCTGAAGGGACAGCAGGAGCAGCAGCAGCAGCAGCAGCAGCTGGTGCTGAGGGCCCTGATCCTAACAAGAGTCTATCGCCAGTGGATAAGTTAACAATGATGTTTGCTGATTTTGTTGCTTGTCACACTCAAACTATTCGTAATCAGAGCATTGCTGATGAGTTATTGAAGCAGTACAGAGAGGCAAAGGTGGAGCGTTTGGTTAATGAGCTGAAGGAAAAAGAGGAGTTTAAGAACTCAATAGCCAGTGTTGATAGAAGCAATCTACCTTACTACCATGATGGCGATGATATCTTATCATTTTTATCGATATTTGAACAAGCGTGTCGAGATCTTAAGATACCGGAGGCCTGGCACCTCAAGCTACTGCGTACTCAGTGTTCTGGGCAACTTGCCAACTTGGTAGCCAAATTATCTGATGAGGACCCTGACTGGCCTACTTTTAAAGAGGTGGTAAAGAGAAAATTTGGTTTCACTTCGGAAATACTGAGGCAGAACTTTAGAAAACTGAAAAAGCAGCCTAATGAGTGTTATTCTGCACTAGCTGACAAAATAGAACATCTAGGTGATCAGTGGTTGAGCTCCTTGGGCGCCAGTACTTTTGAGGATTTAAGAACTGTGTTGTACATGGAGCATTTTCTTAATTTAGTGCCTTCAGAAATAAGGAGTACTTTGTTGGAGAGAGGATACAAAGACTTGCAAACCCTTGCTTTAAAGACTGATGAAATTCTCTCCTTTAAAACGCATGAACCTGCTGTTAGGCCAAAGACTGCACCAGTAGCGCCTAAGAGACAGAGTCAGCCTGAATTTAGAAAGTCTTTTCCTCAAGAGCCCAGGCAAAGTTCATTTGAGCAACGCAGGAGTCTAGCTCCTAGCCAGAGTAAAACGCCTCTTAAATGTTTTGAATGTGGTGGCTCTCATCTGCGACGAGATTGCCCAAGGTTGAATGTGCCAGCTAGCCAAGTTAAGGAGCCAGCTAGAAAAACACCTGTGCCAGCTCCACGCAGATCTAAAGCAGGCACACCTAAGATGGCGTATGTAAGTTCTGGGCCAGCAGGAACTCAGCAAGTGCCAGCTGCCAGTAATGCAGTTTCTGTGCCTCACCAGTCAAGCATTGTGCCTTCACAGAGTCAGGAAGGAGTTAACCTAACTGTAACCCCTTCGCAAGCCAGTGGAATGCAGGCAGCAGTAAACCAATATGTGCCTAGAGTTTTGGACTTACAAATTGCTTCAATTTCCTCAGAAATTGTAAAAGAGACTGCATCAGGAGAGAGGTTTTCTGTTATGGATCCTGATTGCATAGTACCAACTGCGCAAAGGGACTGGGCAACCCGCACATTTTCTGAGGTGGTTTTTCTTCACACACCTGGAGGTGATATGGCTTTAAGTGCTTTTCGTGATTCGGGTGCCGACATTTCTTCGATAAGCAAACGTTTTCTAGACCCCACCTTAATCTTGAACAACCTGAGGTGTCCAGTAAAAACTTATGGATCTATAGAGACTGATCAGCGTTTCAATCCTCTAGCTTATGTCAAAATTTCCTATAAGAGCTGGTCAGGTGCAAAACATATTTTAACCCATGAGGGAAAACCTGATTTTCTTCTTGGAAATGATCTTGCTTTTTTGGATCACATGCAGAGTCAAAATGCAACTTCAATGTCGGTAGTTACGCGTTCTCAAAGTAGAGAGATGCATAATCTTGAACGGGAGCAGGAATCCACTGAGGATAGCTCAGATGGAGACCTTACCCAACAGCAGCCTCTTGTGACCGAACCTGATAATGCAGCTCCAACTGAAACTAAAATGGAGGAGGTGATACCTAAGGGATCAGAGGACTTTAGACTGAAGCAACTTAATGATCCCTCTCTAGCTTCTTTGAGGTCACAAGCAGACAACTATGCTGAACATCCTGCGCATCAGCAAGTTAGTTTCCTGTGGGGAGAAAATGGACTTTTGTACAGAGAATATTTCCCCAAATCCAACTTGGATGCCCAACCTGTTCAACAGTTAGTCGTGCCTACTGAATATAGACTGAGAATACTAGAAATGGCTCATGACCATCCGAGTAGTGGGCACCAGGGAATACAAAAAACCCTAAAGAGAATTTCTCAACATTTTTACTGGCCTGGTATTTCAAAAACTGTAAAGGACTATGTCAGTTCTTGTGACTATTGCCAACGCACAGGCCATCAAACTGACAAGGTAAAGGCCGAAATGCAGATTATGGAAATTCCTGACCAAGTGTTCCAGTGTTTGCAAATGGATGTGCTAGGACCTTTTGTTCCTACTAAATCTAAGAAGAAATACATCATTTCTTTCATCTGTTCTGCCAGTAGGTGGATCGAAGCCTACGCTATTAGCAACCTGACAGCTACCACCATAGCTAGAATTATCGTGGACTTGTGCTCGCGTATTGGAGTACCATCCAAAATAATTTGTGATCAAGCAGGAGCCTTCACAAGTGAACTTATGCGTAAGATCTGCGAGATAAGTGGAATAACCATCAGTTTTAGCACGGCCCATCATCCTCAATCTCATGGTATGGTGGAAAGAGGTCAACAAACTTTGCTTAGGATGATTAAAACTTTGACCCAAGAATATGGAAACATTTGGGATGAGCTTTTGCCTTTTGCTTTGTTTGCTTACCGTAGCTCAGCTCATTCTTCACTAGGTGGCTTTTCTCCAAGTGAGGTGGTGTTTGGAAGAAATCTACAAGGGCCATTGGACTTCCTGAAATCCGATTGGGAAGGTGTGGTTAAAAGTAGTACTGTGCCAGTTGCTGATTTTGTTAGAAAACTTCAAGAGAAACTCTTGGCTGTCCAGGAGTTAGCCAGAGACAATTTGTTGGACGCTCAAGCAAGTCAGAAGTTCTTCCACGACAAGAGATCCAGACACAGGGAATTTTCTGTGGGTGATTTGGTACTTGTTCTGAACTCACTCAGACCTTCTAAGCTAGAAGTTGTCTGGGAAGGTCCAGGTGAAATTGTTCAAAAATTGGGAAATGTCAATTATCTTGTCAAAATGTTGGATTCTAATAAGAAACCTGTTCTTTACCATGTCAATAGTTTGAAACTGTACAAAGATAGATCTGCAATGGTTTTTCAATGTCATGCTGAATATTTTCATGCTGCAAATGAACCTATTGATATGTTGTCTGAATTGCAAGATGCAGGTACATGGTCTGATAATCTTGTTTTAACAGGTACCGTTGATCAGAAAGAAAGGTTGTTTCAAATTTTGGAACAATACCAAGATGTGTTTTCAGATAAACCAGGTTACACCAAATTGATCAGTCATGTGATAACTACTGAAAACAATGCCCAGCCCATACGGTCTAGCCCATATAGAGCAATTGGTAATCATGCTATCCAAATTGAACAAGAGATACAAAAGATGTTATCTTTGGGGGTGATTGAACCGTCATTCTCCCCTTGGGCTTCTCCGGTGGTTCTGGTACCAAAACGTAATGCTTTGGGTGAAATTCTCGAGGAAGTAAGATTTTGTGTTGATTACAGAAAGTTAAACAGTGTTACTGTTCCAGATCCATACCCATTGCCTAGAATGGATGATTTAATTGAACATCTTTCAAAGGCTAAGTTTATCAGCATTCTCGATCTAAAGAATGCTTATTGGCAGCTTGATTTAGCTGAAGATTCACGAGATAAGACCGCTTTCATCACGCACGTGGGAACTTTCCGTTTCCGCAGATTGCCATTTGGTTTGAAGAATGCCGGTGCGTCATTTCAAAGGATGATAGACAAACTTTTACAAGGTTTACCTTTTGCAAGTGCTTATCTTGATGATGTTGCCATTTTCAGTTCTGATTTTGATTCTCACATGTCTCACATTGAAACTGTTTTGTCCAGACTTCAGCAAGCAGGACTGACAGTCAAAGCCAGCAAGTGTCAGTGGATGCAAGGAAAAGTCATGTACTTAGGTCATTTGATTGGACAAGGAGAAATTCAGACTTTGCAAGCTAAAGTACAATCTATTAATGATTGGCCTATTCCAAAAACTAAGAAACAGGTACGCTCGTTTTTGGGCCTAGTTGGCTACTACAGAAAATTCATTCCTGATTTCAGTCATTTGGCTTCACCTCTGACAGAGCTCACTAAGAAGAGACAGCCTGTCAAGGTAAAGTGGACACCAGAGTGTCAAGGTGCCTTTGAAGCTTTAAAAGCTAAGATTATGGATGCACCTATACTGAAATCCCCTGATTTTGACAAACCATTCATTTTACAAACAGATGCCTCTGAATTAGGCCTTGGAGCAGTATTGTTACAGCAAGGAGAAGATGGGAACCTTTACCCTATCTCATACTTCTCTAGAAAACTCTTGGATAGAGAGAGAAGTTACGCAGTACCTGAAAAAGAAGCTCTTTCTATATTTTGGTCTCTCAATTTACTTCGACCTTACCTATGGGGGCGTAAGTTTACACTCCAAACAGATCACAGAGCTTTAGTTTGGTTACAGAAGATGAAATCTCACAACCAAAAATTGTTGAGATGGAGTCTAGCATTGCAAGATTTTGATTTTGAAGTTCAACACATTCCTGGAAAATTGAATGTAGTGGCAGATGGTCTTTCTAGAATGTACTGTGAAGATTCTTATGAACCTGAACGTTGAAACGATGTATTCAACAGTGTGCTATGTTTCAGTATTGTAATAGTTAATCTGTAGTTGAATTTTGAGTTATAACCAGTTAATTACTTTGAATTACTTTTTAGTTACTTTTACTTGATTTCTTAAAATTAGATCAGATTAACTGCTCTGAATTTTAACGGTAATCAGGGGGGGCATGTGATGATTTGTGTTTTTATGTGTATTAGAATGGGATATGTAGTCCTAAGATTGTCCCAATAGCATCCATGTTGATTTAAAGTCTGTTCTGTAGTAGGAAAGTTTTACATGCTGTTTCAGAGAAGCTTCGCTCTCTGGTTATCTCGTTGCTAAGGTGAGTAGAGAGCAGAGACTTTCGTAGTCAAAATAATTCTGCTACAAAGAATGATAACAACTGAAGCTCCATGAGAAAGTTAGGTGGGACAACAAGACCCAGGAGGTATTCTGGGAAGAAGAAGGAAGAGTGAGGAGAAGAAGAAAGATGGAGTTTGCCTGAGAAAGGGGCAGACACGTGGTTTTCCCTAAATGGACTATTTTTCCTACCATGGACTGGTTTTCATCTAGCATCAGCCTTTGAAGACCCAAGACACGTGAGATGGACTATGTTATCCTTTATATTAGTTAGCATAGTTTCATTTCTTTATTTTTTCAGCTGGAGTGGGGGGAGTGGAGTGTTCCGTTGGTCTTGAATGAAAATGTACCTACTAAACTATTTTACTATCAACTGAAATCTTTTCTAAAGCAATTCTTTTCAATAAAGCAGTAATGAGTAAAACTGCAGGTGTTAGTTCTTGCACAGACGGGCTGAATGTCTAATTGGCCACGTGTGTTTGCTACCCTAAGTTCTAGAGCCAGATTGTTCTGAGTATAGCTCAAGGATGTGTCTGTGTGTGTTGCTTTCTTAATAAGGAGATTGGCTTCTGAGGAAGAAAATTTAGACAGAACCAGGCTGAGTTCTAAGTGGCTCTGTTCAGCAGTTAGAGGTTTGTCTGGTTTTCGTACTCGTCCCAATTTCCGGCACCCCCATAAATCTTCTTGGAGATAAGGGGCTGCTTACATGGTGGCAGCGGTGGGACGAAACACGGGCTTTGATTTATTGTGTTTACTTTGGCTTAAGTTGAAAGCAGCAAGCATCTCGATGCATGTGCTTTCACAGCTGAAACTCCCAAGCTTTGGCAAAGGGGTTTCTTCCACGCTATTTACTTTGAAGAGCTATAAACTAGCCAAATTGCATTTTTCTTTTAAGCTAAGGGTCTTAATGAAAAGACTTAGCTTTAAGCCAAGTCTGTAAGAACTAATGCTTTGGTTATGTAATTGGGCTGTTTAAGGAGTGGACATTTTCATGCAAGTAAACGGTCGCCCTTCTGAAGCTCCAGTTTAGGGCTGTTTCCTGCCAGAATGTTTTATGGCTTGCCCACACCCTACAGTTTAGGCTGCAGGAGTGGGGAGAAGATTTTTCCTTTTGGATCGGATTGGCGTTTGCGTTAGTTGCAGCTTATATGGAGCAACACTTAGCAGGAGAAGAATTTTTGGAATTGCCTGGAGAGCTGTTTGTGACTCAGAGAAAAGTTAAGATTGGTGGTGCATCTGCTAAGCTGCCTTTGGTTAGTACAGATACGAAGCCCTGGCACCAAGAGCTTTTGGAGGCTCTTGAGCACGACGTCTTGACTCCAAGTGGAGCTAAGCAAAGGATTACTTATGATTCTTCACAACTGAGAAGGGAATTACAAAAGGGAAATATAATGGCTAAACTCCCAGCACACGACGTCCAGGATCTACTTAGATCTGATTCAGATCAGACTTGGACTAAGTTGCAACAGATGGTTCAGGCAGAGGAAATGGTGGGTGCCAGCACTCCAGTAGGGAGGGGAGTGCCAGGCAGAGGCATTTCTGAAGGGACAGCAGGAGCAGCAGCAGCAGCAGCAGCAGCTGGTGCTGAGGGCCCTGATCCTAACAAGAGTCTATCGCCAGTGGATAAGTTAACAATGATGTTTGCTGATTTTGTTGCTTGTCACACTCAAACTATTCGTAATCAGAGCATTGCTGATGAGTTATTGAAGCAGTACAGAGAGGCAAAGGTGGAGCGTTTGGTTAATGAGCTGAAGGAAAAAGAGGAGTTTAAGAACTCAATAGCCAGTGTTGATAGAAGCAATCTACCTTACTACCATGATGGCGATGATATCTTATCATTTTTATCGATATTTGAACAAGCGTGTCGAGATCTTAAGATACCGGAGGCCTGGCACCTCAAGCTACTGCGTACTCAGTGTTCTGGGCAACTTGCCAACTTGGTAGCCAAATTATCTGATGAGGACCCTGACTGGCCTACTTTTAAAGAGGTGGTAAAGAGAAAATTTGGTTTCACTTCGGAAATACTGAGGCAGAACTTTAGAAAACTGAAAAAGCAGCCTAATGAGTGTTATTCTGCACTAGCTGACAAAATAGAACATCTAGGTGATCAGTGGTTGAGCTCCTTGGGCGCCAGTACTTTTGAGGATTTAAGAACTGTGTTGTACATGGAGCATTTTCTTAATTTAGTGCCTTCAGAAATAAGGAGTACTTTGTTGGAGAGAGGATACAAAGACTTGCAAACCCTTGCTTTAAAGACTGATGAAATTCTCTCCTTTAAAACGCATGAACCTGCTGTTAGGCCAAAGACTGCACCAGTAGCGCCTAAGAGACAGAGTCAGCCTGAATTTAGAAAGTCTTTTCCTCAAGAGCCCAGGCAAAGTTCATTTGAGCAACGCAGGAGTCTAGCTCCTAGCCAGAGTAAAACGCCTCTTAAATGTTTTGAATGTGGTGGCTCTCATCTGCGACGAGATTGCCCAAGGTTGAATGTGCCAGCTAGCCAAGTTAAGGAGCCAGCTAGAAAAACACCTGTGCCAGCTCCACGCAGATCTAAAGCAGGCACACCTAAGATGGCGTATGTAAGTTCTGGGCCAGCAGGAACTCAGCAAGTGCCAGCTGCCAGTAATGCAGTTTCTGTGCCTCACCAGTCAAGCATTGTGCCTTCACAGAGTCAGGAAGGAGTTAACCTAACTGTAACCCCTTCGCAAGCCAGTGGAATGCAGGCAGCAGTAAACCAATATGTGCCTAGAGTTTTGGACTTACAAATTGCTTCAATTTCCTCAGAAATTGTAAAAGAGACTGCATCAGGAGAGAGGTTTTCTGTTATGGATCCTGATTGCATAGTACCAACTGCGCAAAGGGACTGGGCAACCCGCACATTTTCTGAGGTGGTTTTTCTTCACACACCTGGAGGTGATATGGCTTTAAGTGCTTTTCGTGATTCGGGTGCCGACATTTCTTCGATAAGCAAACGTTTTCTAGACCCCACCTTAATCTTGAACAACCTGAGGTGTCCAGTAAAAACTTATGGATCTATAGAGACTGATCAGCGTTTCAATCCTCTAGCTTATGTCAAAATTTCCTATAAGAGCTGGTCAGGTGCAAAACATATTTTAACCCATGAGGGAAAACCTGATTTTCTTCTTGGAAATGATCTTGCTTTTTTGGATCACATGCAGAGTCAAAATGCAACTTCAATGTCGGTAGTTACGCGTTCTCAAAGTAGAGAGATGCATAATCTTGAACGGGAGCAGGAATCCACTGAGGATAGCTCAGATGGAGACCTTACCCAACAGCAGCCTCTTGTGACCGAACCTGATAATGCAGCTCCAACTGAAACTAAAATGGAGGAGGTGATACCTAAGGGATCAGAGGACTTTAGACTGAAGCAACTTAATGATCCCTCTCTAGCTTCTTTGAGGTCACAAGCAGACAACTATGCTGAACATCCTGCGCATCAGCAAGTTAGTTTCCTGTGGGGAGAAAATGGACTTTTGTACAGAGAATATTTCCCCAAATCCAACTTGGATGCCCAACCTGTTCAACAGTTAGTCGTGCCTACTGAATATAGACTGAGAATACTAGAAATGGCTCATGACCATCCGAGTAGTGGGCACCAGGGAATACAAAAAACCCTAAAGAGAATTTCTCAACATTTTTACTGGCCTGGTATTTCAAAAACTGTAAAGGACTATGTCAGTTCTTGTGACTATTGCCAACGCACAGGCCATCAAACTGACAAGGTAAAGGCCAAAATGCAGATTATGGAAATTCCTGACCAAGTGTTCCAGTGTTTGCAAATGGATGTGCTAGGACCTTTTGTTCCTACTAAATCTAAGAAGAAATACATCATTTCTTTCATCTGTTCTGCCAGTAGGTGGATCGAAGCCTACGCTATTAGCAACCTGACAGCTACCACCATAGCTAGAATTATCGTGGACTTGTGCTCGCGTATTGGAGTACCATCCAAAATAATTTGTGATCAAGCAGGAGCCTTCACAAGTGAACTTATGCGTAAGATCTGCGAGATAAGTGGAATAACCATCAGTTTTAGCACGGCCCATCATCCTCAATCTCATGGTATGGTGGAAAGAGCTCAACAAACTTTGCTTAGGATGATTAAAACTTTGACCCAAGAATATGGAAACATTTGGGATGAGCTTTTGCCTTTTGCTTTGTTTGCTTACCGTAGCTCAGCTCATTCTTCACTAGGTGGCTTTTCTCCAAGTGAGGTGGTGTTTGGAAGAAATCTACAAGGGCCATTGGACTTCCTGAAATCCGATTGGGAAGGTGTGGTTAAAAGTAGTACTGTGCCAGTTGCTGATTTTGTTAGAAAACTTCAAGAGAAACTCTTGGCTGTCCAGGAGTTAGCCAGAGACAATTTGTTGGACGCTCAAGCAAGTCAGAAGTTCTTCCACGACAAGAGATCCAGACACAGGGAATTTTCTGTGGGTGATTTGGTACTTGTTCTGAACTCACTCAGACCTTCTAAGCTAGAAGTTGTCTGGGAAGGTCCAGGTGAAATTGTTCAAAAATTGGGAAATGTCAATTATCTTGTCAAAATGTTGGATTCTAATAAGAAACCTGTTCTTTACCATGTCAATAGTTTGAAACTGTACAAAGATAGATCTGCAATGGTTTTTCAATGTCATGCTGAATATTTTCATGCTGCAAATGAACCTATTGATATGTTGTCTGAATTGCAAGATGCAGGTACATGGTCTGATAATCTTGTTTTAACAGGTACCGTTGATCAGAAAGAAAGGTTGTTTCAAATTTTGGAACAATACCAAGATGTGTTTTCAGATAAACCAGGTTACACCAAATTGATCAGTCATGTGATAACTACTGAAAACAATGCCCAGCCCATACGGTCTAGCCCATATAGAGCAATTGGTAATCATGCTATCCAAATTGAACAAGAGATACAAAAGATGTTATCTTTGGGGGGGTGATTGAACCGTCATTCTCCCCTTGGGCTTCTCCGGTGGTTCTGGTACCAAAACGTAATGCTTTGGGTGAAATTCTCGAGGAAGTAAGATTTTGTGTTGATTACAGAAAGTTAAACAGTGTTACTGTTCCAGATCCATACCCATTGCCTAGAATGGATGATTTAATTGAACATCTTTCAAAGGCTAAGTTTATCAGCATTCTCGATCTAAAGAATGCTTATTGGCAGCTTGATTTAGCTGAAGATTCACGAGATAAGACCGCTTTCATCACGCACGTGGGAACTTTCCGTTTCCGCAGATTGCCATTTGGTTTGAAGAATGCCGGTGCGTCATTTCAAAGGATGATAGACAAACTTTTACAAGGTTTACCTTTTGCAAGTGCTTATCTTGATGATGTTGCCATTTTCAGTTCTGATTTTGATTCTCACATGTCTCACATTGAAACTGTTTTGTCCAGACTTCAGCAAGCAGGACTGACAGTCAAAGCCAGCAAGTGTCAGTGGATGCAAGGAAAAGTCATGTACTTAGGTCATTTGATTGGACAAGGAGAAATTCAGACTTTGCAAGCTAAAGTACAATCTATTAATGATTGGCCTATTCCAAAAACTAAGAAACAGGTACGCTCGTTTTTGGGCCTAGTTGGCTACTACAGAAAATTCATTCCTGATTTCAGTCATTTGGCTTCACCTCTGACAGAGCTCACTAAGAAGAGACAGCCTGTCAAGGTAAAGTGGACACCAGAGTGTCAAGGTGCCTTTGAAGCTTTAAAAGCTAAGATTATGGATGCACCTATACTGAAATCCCCTGATTTTGACAAACCATTCATTTTACAAACAGATGCCTCTGAATTAGGCCTTGGAGCAGTATTGTTACAGCAAGGAGAAGATGGGAACCTTTACCCTATCTCATACTTCTCTAGAAAACTCTTGGATAGAGAGAGAAGTTACGCAGTACCTGAAAAAGAAGCTCTTTCTATATTTTGGTCTCTCAATTTACTTCGACCTTACCTATGGGGGCGTAAGTTTACACTCCAAACAGATCACAGAGCTTTAGTTTGGTTACAGAAGATGAAATCTCACAACCAAAAATTGTTGAGATGGAGTCTAGCATTGCAAGATTTTGATTTTGAAGTTCAACACATTCCTGGAAAATTGAATGTAGTGGCAGATGGTCTTTCTAGAATGTACTGTGAAGATTCTTATGAACCTGAACGTTGAAACGATGTATTCAACAGTGTGCTATGTTTCAGTATTGTAATAGTTAATCTGTAGTTGAATTTTGAGTTATAACCAGTTAATTACTTTGAATTACTTTTTAGTTACTTTTACTTGATTTCTTAAAATTAGATCAGATTAACTGCTCTGAATTTTAACGGTAATCAGGGGGGGCATGTGATGATTTGTGTTTTTATGTGTATTAGAATGGGATATGTAGTCCTAAGATTGTCCCAATAGCATCCATGTTGATTTAAAGTCTGTTCTGTAGTAGGAAAGTTTTACATGCTGTTTCAGAGAAGCTTCGCTCTCTGGTTATCTCGTTGCTAAGGTGAGTAGAGAGCAGAGACTTTCGTAGTCAAAATAATTCTGCTACAAAGAATGATAACAACTGAAGCTCCATGAGAAAGTTAGGCGGGACAACAAGACCCAGGAGGTATTCTGGGAAGAAGAAGGAAGAGTGAGGAGAAGAAGAAAGATGGAGTTTGCCTGAGAAAGGGGCAGACACGTGGTTTTCCCTAAATGGACTATTTTTCCTACCATGGACTGGTTTTCATCTAGCATCAGCCTTTGAAGACCCAAGACACGTGAGATGGACTATGTTATCCTTTATATTAGTTAGCATAGTTTCATTTCTTTATTTTTTCAGCTGGAGTGGGGGGAGTGGAGTGTTCCGTTGGTCTTGAATGAAAATGTACCTACTAAACTATTTTACTATCAACTGAAATCTTTTCTAAAGCAATTCTTTTCAATAAAGCAGTAATGAGTAAAACTGCAGGTGTTAGTTCTTGCACAGACGGGCTGAATGTCTAATTGGCCACGTGTGTTTGCTACCCTAAGTTCTAGAGCCAGATTGTTCTGAGTATAGCTCAAGGATGTGTCTGTGTGTGTTGCTTTCTTAATAAGGAGATTGGCTTCTGAGGAAGAAAATTTAGACAGAACCAGGCTGAGTTCTAAGTGGCTCTGTTCAGCAGTTAGAGGTTTGTCTGGTTTTCGTACTCGTCCCAATTTCCGGCACCCCCATAAATCTTCTTGGAGATAAGGGGCTGCTTACATGGTGGCAGCGGTGGGACGAAACACGGGCTTTGATTTATTGTGTTTACTTTGGCTTAAGTTGAAAGCAGCAAGCATCTCGATGCATGTGCTTTCACAGCTGAAACTCCCAAGCTTTGGCAAAGGGGTTTCTTCCACGCTATTTACTTTGAAGAGCTATAAACTAGCCAAATTGCATTTTTCTTTTAAGCTAAGGGTCTTAATGAAAAGACTTAGCTTTAAGCCAAGTCTGTAAGAACTAATGCTTTGGTTATGTAATTGGGCTGTTTAAGGAGTGGACATTTTCATGCAAGTAAACGGTCGCCCTTCTGAAGCTCCAGTTTAGGGCTGTTTCCTGCCAGAATGTTTTATGGCTTGCCCACACCCTACAGTTTAGGCTGCAGGAGTGGGGAGAAGATTTTTCCTTTTGGATCGGATTGGCGTTTGCGTTAGTTGCAGCTTATATGGAGCAACACTTAGCAGGAGAAGAATTTTTGGAATTGCCTGGAGAGCTGTTTGTGACTCAGAGAAAAGTTAAGATTGGTGGTGCATCTGCTAAGCTGCCTTTGGTTAGTACAGATACGAAGCCCTGGCACCAAGAGCTTTTGGAGGCTCTTGAGCACGACGTCTTGACTCCAAGTGGAGCTAAGCAAAGGATTACTTATGATTCTTCACAACTGAGAAGGGAATTACAAAAGGGAAATATAATGGCTAAACTCCCAGCACACGACGTCCAGGATCTACTTAGATCTGATTCAGATCAGACTTGGACTAAGTTGCAACAGATGGTTCAGGCAGAGGAAATGGTGGGTGCCAGCACTCCAGTAGGGAGGGGAGTGCCAGGCAGAGGCATTTCTGAAGGGACAGCAGGAGCAGCAGCAGCAGCAGCAGCAGCTGGTGCTGAGGGCCCTGATCCTAACAAGAGTCTATCGCCAGTGGATAAGTTAACAATGATGTTTGCTGATTTTGTTGCTTGTCACACTCAAACTATTCGTAATCAGAGCATTGCTGATGAGTTATTGAAGCAGTACAGAGAGGCAAAGGTGGAGCGTTTGGTTAATGAGCTGAAGGAAAAAGAGGAGTTTAAGAACTCAATAGCCAGTGTTGATAGAAGCAATCTACCTTACTACCATGATGGCGATGATATCTTATCATTTTTATCGATATTTGAACAAGCGTGTCGAGATCTTAAGATACCGGAGGCCTGGCACCTCAAGCTACTGCGTACTCAGTGTTCTGGGCAACTTGCCAACTTGGTAGCCAAATTATCTGATGAGGACCCTGACTGGCCTACTTTTAAAGAGGTGGTAAAGAGAAAATTTGGTTTCACTTCGGAAATACTGAGGCAGAACTTTAGAAAACTGAAAAAGCAGCCTAATGAGTGTTATTCTGCACTAGCTGACAAAATAGAACATCTAGGTGATCAGTGGTTGAGCTCCTTGGGCGCCAGTACTTTTGAGGATTTAAGAACTGTGTTGTACATGGAGCATTTTCTTAATTTAGTGCCTTCAGAAATAAGGAGTACTTTGTTGGAGAGAGGATACAAAGACTTGCAAACCCTTGCTTTAAAGACTGATGAAATTCTCTCCTTTAAAACGCATGAACCTGCTGTTAGGCCAAAGACTGCACCAGTAGCGCCTAAGAGACAGAGTCAGCCTGAATTTAGAAAGTCTTTTCCTCAAGAGCCCAGGCAAAGTTCATTTGAGCAACGCAGGAGTCTAGCTCCTAGCCAGAGTAAAACGCCTCTTAAATGTTTTGAATGTGGTGGCTCTCATCTGCGACGAGATTGCCCAAGGTTGAATGTGCCAGCTAGCCAAGTTAAGGAGCCAGCTAGAAAAACACCTGTGCCAGCTCCACGCAGATCTAAAGCAGGCACACCTAAGATGGCGTATGTAAGTTCTGGGCCAGCAGGAACTCAGCAAGTGCCAGCTGCCAGTAATGCAGTTTCTGTGCCTCACCAGTCAAGCATTGTGCCTTCACAGAGTCAGGAAGGAGTTAACCTAACTGTAACCCCTTCGCAAGCCAGTGGAATGCAGGCAGCAGTAAACCAATATGTGCCTAGAGTTTTGGACTTACAAATTGCTTCAATTTCCTCAGAAATTGTAAAAGAGACTGCATCAGGAGAGAGGTTTTCTGTTATGGATCCTGATTGCATAGTACCAACTGCGCAAAGGGACTGGGCAACCCGCACATTTTCTGAGGTGGTTTTTCTTCACACACCTGGAGGTGATATGGCTTTAAGTGCTTTTCGTGATTCGGGTGCCGACATTTCTTCGATAAGCAAACGTTTTCTAGACCCCACCTTAATCTTGAACAACCTGAGGTGTCCAGTAAAAACTTATGGATCTATAGAGACTGATCAGCGTTTCAATCCTCTAGCTTATGTCAAAATTTCCTATAAGAGCTGGTCAGGTGCAAAACATATTTTAACCCATGAGGGAAAACCTGATTTTCTTCTTGGAAATGATCTTGCTTTTTTGGATCACATGCAGAGTCAAAATGCAACTTCAATGTCGGTAGTTACGCGTTCTCAAAGTAGAGAGATGCATAATCTTGAACGGGAGCAGGAATCCACTGAGGATAGCTCAGATGGAGACCTTACCCAACAGCAGCCTCTTGTGACCGAACCTGATAATGCAGCTCCAACTGAAACTAAAATGGAGGAGGTGATACCTAAGGGATCAGAGGACTTTAGACTGAAGCAACTTAATGATCCCTCTCTAGCTTCTTTGAGGTCACAAGCAGACAACTATGCTGAACATCCTGCGCATCAGCAAGTTAGTTTCCTGTGGGGAGAAAATGGACTTTTGTACAGAGAATATTTCCCCAAATCCAACTTGGATGCCCAACCTGTTCAACAGTTAGTCGTGCCTACTGAATATAGACTGAGAATACTAGAAATGGCTCATGACCATCCGAGTAGTGGGCACCAGGGAATACAAAAAACCCTAAAGAGAATTTCTCAACATTTTTACTGGCCTGGTATTTCAAAAACTGTAAAGGACTATGTCAGTTCTTGTGACTATTGCCAACGCACAGGCCATCAAACTGACAAGGTAAAGGCCGAAATGCAGATTATGGAAATTCCTGACCAAGTGTTCCAGTGTTTGCAAATGGATGTGCTAGGACCTTTTGTTCCTACTAAATCTAAGAAGAAATACATCATTTCTTTCATCTGTTCTGCCAGTAGGTGGATCGAAGCCTACGCTATTAGCAACCTGACAGCTACCACCATAGCTAGAATTATCGTGGACTTGTGCTCGCGTATTGGAGTACCATCCAAAATAATTTGTGATCAAGCAGGAGCCTTCACAAGTGAACTTATGCGTAAGATCTGCGAGATAAGTGGAATAACCATCAGTTTTAGCACGGCCCATCATCCTCAATCTCATGGTATGGTGGAAAGAGGTCAACAAACTTTGCTTAGGATGATTAAAACTTTGACCCAAGAATATGGAAACATTTGGGATGAGCTTTTGCCTTTTGCTTTGTTTGCTTACCGTAGCTCAGCTCATTCTTCACTAGGTGGCTTTTCTCCAAGTGAGGTGGTGTTTGGAAGAAATCTACAAGGGCCATTGGACTTCCTGAAATCCGATTGGGAAGGTGTGGTTAAAAGTAGTACTGTGCCAGTTGCTGATTTTGTTAGAAAACTTCAAGAGAAACTCTTGGCTGTCCAGGAGTTAGCCAGAGACAATTTGTTGGACGCTCAAGCAAGTCAGAAGTTCTTCCACGACAAGAGATCCAGACACAGGGAATTTTCTGTGGGTGATTTGGTACTTGTTCTGAACTCACTCAGACCTTCTAAGCTAGAAGTTGTCTGGGAAGGTCCAGGTGAAATTGTTCAAAAATTGGGAAATGTCAATTATCTTGTCAAAATGTTGGATTCTAATAAGAAACCTGTTCTTTACCATGTCAATAGTTTGAAACTGTACAAAGATAGATCTGCAATGGTTTTTCAATGTCATGCTGAATATTTTCATGCTGCAAATGAACCTATTGATATGTTGTCTGAATTGCAAGATGCAGGTACATGGTCTGATAATCTTGTTTTAACAGGTACCGTTGATCAGAAAGAAAGGTTGTTTCAAATTTTGGAACAATACCAAGATGTGTTTTCAGATAAACCAGGTTACACCAAATTGATCAGTCATGTGATAACTACTGAAAACAATGCCCAGCCCATACGGTCTAGCCCATATAGAGCAATTGGTAATCATGCTATCCAAATTGAACAAGAGATACAAAAGATGTTATCTTTGGGGGGGGGTGATTGAACCGTCATTCTCCCCTTGGGCTTCTCCGGTGGTTCTGGTACCAAAACGTAATGCTTTGGGTGAAATTCTCGAGGAAGTAAGATTTTGTGTTGATTACAGAAAGTTAAACAGTGTTACTGTTCCAGATCCATACCCATTGCCTAGAATGGATGATTTAATTGAACATCTTTCAAAGGCTAAGTTTATCAGCATTCTCGATCTAAAGAATGCTTATTGGCAGCTTGATTTAGCTGAAGATTCACGAGATAAGACCGCTTTCATCACGCACGTGGGAACTTTCCGTTTCCGCAGATTGCCATTTGGTTTGAAGAATGCCGGTGCGTCATTTCAAAGGATGATAGACAAACTTTTACAAGGTTTACCTTTTGCAAGTGCTTATCTTGATGATGTTGCCATTTTCAGTTCTGATTTTGATTCTCACATGTCTCACATTGAAACTGTTTTGTCCAGACTTCAGCAAGCAGGACTGACAGTCAAAGCCAGCAAGTGTCAGTGGATGCAAGGAAAAGTCATGTACTTAGGTCATTTGATTGGACAAGGAGAAATTCAGACTTTGCAAGCTAAAGTACAATCTATTAATGATTGGCCTATTCCAAAAACTAAGAAACAGGTACGCTCGTTTTTGGGCCTAGTTGGCTACTACAGAAAATTCATTCCTGATTTCAGTCATTTGGCTTCACCTCTGACAGAGCTCACTAAGAAGAGACAGCCTGTCAAGGTAAAGTGGACACCAGAGTGTCAAGGTGCCTTTGAAGCTTTAAAAGCTAAGATTATGGATGCACCTATACTGAAATCCCCTGATTTTGACAAACCATTCATTTTACAAACAGATGCCTCTGAATTAGGCCTTGGAGCAGTATTGTTACAGCAAGGAGAAGATGGGAACCTTTACCCTATCTCATACTTCTCTAGAAAACTCTTGGATAGAGAGAGAAGTTACGCAGTACCTGAAAAAGAAGCTCTTTCTATATTTTGGTCTCTCAATTTACTTCGACCTTACCTATGGGGGCGTAAGTTTACACTCCAAACAGATCACAGAGCTTTAGTTTGGTTACAGAAGATGAAATCTCACAACCAAAAATTGTTGAGATGGAGTCTAGCATTGCAAGATTTTGATTTTGAAGTTCAACACATTCCTGGAAAATTGAATGTAGTGGCAGATGGTCTTTCTAGAATGTACTGTGAAGATTCTTATGAACCTGAACGTTGAAACGATGTATTCAACAGTGTGCTATGTTTCAGTATTGTAATAGTTAATCTGTAGTTGAATTTTGAGTTATAACCAGTTAATTACTTTGAATTACTTTTTAGTTACTTTTACTTGATTTCTTAAAATTAGATCAGATTAACTGCTCTGAATTTTAACGGTAATCAGGGGGGGCATGTGATGATTTGTGTTTTTATGTTATTAGAATGGGATATGTAGTCCTAAGATTGTCCCAATAGCATCCATGTTGATTTAAAGTCTGTTCTGTAGTAGGAAAGTTTTACATGCTGTTTCAGAGAAGCTTCGCTCTCTGGTTATCTCGTTGCTAAGGTGAGTAGAGAGCAGAGACTTTCGTAGTCAAAATAATTCTGCTACAAAGAATGATAACAACTGAAGCTCCATGAGAAAGTTAGGCGGGACAACAAGACCCAGGAGGTATTCTGGGAAGAAGAAGGAAGAGTGAGGAGAAGAAGAAAGATGGAGTTTGCCTGAGAAAGGGGCAGACACGTGGTTTTCCCTAAATGGACTATTTTTCCTACCATGGACTGGTTTTCATCTAGCATCAGCCTTTGAAGACCCAAGACACGTGAGATGGACTATGTTATCCTTTATATTAGTTAGCATAGTTTCATTTCTTTATTTTTTCAGCTGGAGTGGGGGGAGTGGAGTGTTCCGTTGGTCTTGAATGAAAATGTACCTACTAAACTATTTTACTATCAACTGAAATCTTTTCTAAAGCAATTCTTTTCAATAAAGCAGTAATGAGTAAAACTGCAGGTGTTAGTTCTTGCACAGACGGGCTGAATGTCTAATTGGCCACGTGTGTTTGCTACCCTAAGTTCTAGAGCCAGATTGTTCTGAGTATAGCTCAAGGATGTGTCTGTGTGTGTTGCTTTCTTAATAAGGAGATTGGCTTCTGAGGAAGAAAATTTAGACAGAACCAGGCTGAGTTCTAAGTGGCTCTGTTCAGCAGTTAGAGGTTTGTCTGGTTTTCGTACTCGTCCCAATTTCCGGCACCCCCATAAATCTTCTTGGAGATAAGGGGCTGCTTACATGGTGGCAGCGGTGGGACGAAACACGGGCTTTGATTTATTGTGTTTACTTTGGCTTAAGTTGAAAGCAGCAAGCATCTCGATGCATGTGCTTTCACAGCTGAAACTCCCAAGCTTTGGCAAAGGGGTTTCTTCCACGCTATTTACTTTGAAGAGCTATAAACTAGCCAAATTGCATTTTTCTTTTAAGCTAAGGGTCTTAATGAAAAGACTTAGCTTTAAGCCAAGTCTGTAAGAACTAATGCTTTGGTTATGTAATTGGGCTGTTTAAGGAGTGGACATTTTCATGCAAGTAAACGGTCGCCCTTCTGAAGCTCCAGTTTAGGGCTGTTTCCTGCCAGAATGTTTTATGGCTTGCCCACACCCTACAGTTTAGGCTGCAGGAGTGGGGAGAAGATTTTTCCTTTTGGATCGGATTGGCGTTTGCGTTAGTTGCAGCTTATATGGAGCAACACTTAGCAGGAGAAGAATTTTTGGAATTGCCTGGAGAGCTGTTTGTGACTCAGAGAAAAGTTAAGATTGGTGGTGCATCTGCTAAGCTGCCTTTGGTTAGTACAGATACGAAGCCCTGGCACCAAGAGCTTTTGGAGGCTCTTGAGCACGACGTCTTGACTCCAAGTGGAGCTAAGCAAAGGATTACTTATGATTCTTCACAACTGAGAAGGGAATTACAAAAGGGAAATATAATGGCTAAACTCCCAGCACACGACGTCCAGGATCTACTTAGATCTGATTCAGATCAGACTTGGACTAAGTTGCAACAGATGGTTCAGGCAGAGGAAATGGTGGGTGCCAGCACTCCAGTAGGGAGGGGAGTGCCAGGCAGAGGCATTTCTGAAGGGACAGCAGGAGCAGCAGCAGCAGCAGCAGCAGCTGGTGCTGAGGGCCCTGATCCTAACAAGAGTCTATCGCCAGTGGATAAGTTAACAATGATGTTTGCTGATTTTGTTGCTTGTCACACTCAAACTATTCGTAATCAGAGCATTGCTGATGAGTTATTGAAGCAGTACAGAGAGGCAAAGGTGGAGCGTTTGGTTAATGAGCTGAAGGAAAAAGAGGAGTTTAAGAACTCAATAGCCAGTGTTGATAGAAGCAATCTACCTTACTACCATGATGGCGATGATATCTTATCATTTTTATCGATATTTGAACAAGCGTGTCGAGATCTTAAGATACCGGAGGCCTGGCACCTCAAGCTACTGCGTACTCAGTGTTCTGGGCAACTTGCCAACTTGGTAGCCAAATTATCTGATGAGGACCCTGACTGGCCTACTTTTAAAGAGGTGGTAAAGAGAAAATTTGGTTTCACTTCGGAAATACTGAGGCAGAACTTTAGAAAACTGAAAAAGCAGCCTAATGAGTGTTATTCTGCACTAGCTGACAAAATAGAACATCTAGGTGATCAGTGGTTGAGCTCCTTGGGCGCCAGTACTTTTGAGGATTTAAGAACTGTGTTGTACATGGAGCATTTTCTTAATTTAGTGCCTTCAGAAATAAGGAGTACTTTGTTGGAGAGAGGATACAAAGACTTGCAAACCCTTGCTTTAAAGACTGATGAAATTCTCTCCTTTAAAACGCATGAACCTGCTGTTAGGCCAAAGACTGCACCAGTAGCGCCTAAGAGACAGAGTCAGCCTGAATTTAGAAAGTCTTTTCCTCAAGAGCCCAGGCAAAGTTCATTTGAGCAACGCAGGAGTCTAGCTCCTAGCCAGAGTAAAACGCCTCTTAAATGTTTTGAATGTGGTGGCTCTCATCTGCGACGAGATTGCCCAAGGTTGAATGTGCCAGCTAGCCAAGTTAAGGAGCCAGCTAGAAAAACACCTGTGCCAGCTCCACGCAGATCTAAAGCAGGCACACCTAAGATGGCGTATGTAAGTTCTGGGCCAGCAGGAACTCAGCAAGTGCCAGCTGCCAGTAATGCAGTTTCTGTGCCTCACCAGTCAAGCATTGTGCCTTCACAGAGTCAGGAAGGAGTTAACCTAACTGTAACCCCTTCGCAAGCCAGTGGAATGCAGGCAGCAGTAAACCAATATGTGCCTAGAGTTTTGGACTTACAAATTGCTTCAATTTCCTCAGAAATTGTAAAAGAGACTGCATCAGGAGAGAGGTTTTCTGTTATGGATCCTGATTGCATAGTACCAACTGCGCAAAGGGACTGGGCAACCCGCACATTTTCTGAGGTGGTTTTTCTTCACACACCTGGAGGTGATATGGCTTTAAGTGCTTTTCGTGATTCGGGTGCCGACATTTCTTCGATAAGCAAACGTTTTCTAGACCCCACCTTAATCTTGAACAACCTGAGGTGTCCAGTAAAAACTTATGGATCTATAGAGACTGATCAGCGTTTCAATCCTCTAGCTTATGTCAAAATTTCCTATAAGAGCTGGTCAGGTGCAAAACATATTTTAACCCATGAGGGAAAACCTGATTTTCTTCTTGGAAATGATCTTGCTTTTTTGGATCACATGCAGAGTCAAAATGCAACTTCAATGTCGGTAGTTACGCGTTCTCAAAGTAGAGAGATGCATAATCTTGAACGGGAGCAGGAATCCACTGAGGATAGCTCAGATGGAGACCTTACCCAACAGCAGCCTCTTGTGACCGAACCTGATAATGCAGCTCCAACTGAAACTAAAATGGAGGAGGTGATACCTAAGGGATCAGAGGACTTTAGACTGAAGCAACTTAATGATCCCTCTCTAGCTTCTTTGAGGTCACAAGCAGACAACTATGCTGAACATCCTGCGCATCAGCAAGTTAGTTTCCTGTGGGGAGAAAATGGACTTTTGTACAGAGAATATTTCCCCAAATCCAACTTGGATGCCCAACCTGTTCAACAGTTAGTCGTGCCTACTGAATATAGACTGAGAATACTAGAAATGGCTCATGACCATCCGAGTAGTGGGCACCAGGGAATACAAAAAACCCTAAAGACAATTTCTCAACATTTTTACTGGCCTGGTATTTCAAAAACTGTAAAGGACTATGTCAGTTCTTGTGACTATTGCCAACGCACAGGCCATCAAACTGACAAGGTAAAGGCCGAAATGCAGATTATGGAAATTCCTGACCAAGTGTTCCAGTGTTTGCAAATGGATGTGCTAGGACCTTTTGTTCCTACTAAATCTAAGAAGAAATACATCATTTCTTTCATCTGTTCTGCCAGTAGGTGGATCGAAGCCTACGCTATTAGCAACCTGACAGCTACCACCATAGCTAGAATTATCGTGGACTTGTGCTCGCGTATTGGAGTACCATCCAAAATAATTTGTGATCAAGCAGGAGCCTTCACAAGTGAACTTATGCGTAAGATCTGCGAGATAAGTGGAATAACCATCAGTTTTAGCACGGCCCATCATCCTCAATCTCATGGTATGGTGGAAAGAGGTCAACAAACTTTGCTTAGGATGATTAAAACTTTGACCCAAGAATATGGAAACATTTGGGATGAGCTTTTGCCTTTTGCTTTGTTTGCTTACCGTAGCTCAGCTCATTCTTCACTAGGTGGCTTTTCTCCAAGTGAGGTGGTGTTTGGAAGAAATCTACAAGGGCCATTGGACTTCCTGAAATCCGATTGGGAAGGTGTGGTTAAAAGTAGTACTGTGCCAGTTGCTGATTTTGTTAGAAAACTTCAAGAGAAACTCTTGGCTGTCCAGGAGTTAGCCAGAGACAATTTGTTGGACGCTCAAGCAAGTCAGAAGTTCTTCCACGACAAGAGATCCAGACACAGGGAATTTTCTGTGGGTGATTTGGTACTTGTTCTGAACTCACTCAGACCTTCTAAGCTAGAAGTTGTCTGGGAAGGTCCAGGTGAAATTGTTCAAAAATTGGGAAATGTCAATTATCTTGTCAAAATGTTGGATTCTAATAAGAAACCTGTTCTTTACCATGTCAATAGTTTGAAACTGTACAAAGATAGATCTGCAATGGTTTTTCAATGTCATGCTGAATATTTTCATGCTGCAAATGAACCTATTGATATGTTGTCTGAATTGCAAGATGCAGGTACATGGTCTGATAATCTTGTTTTAACAGGTACCGTTGATCAGAAAGAAAGGTTGTTTCAAATTTTGGAACAATACCAAGATGTGTTTTCAGATAAACCAGGTTACACCAAATTGATCAGTCATGTGATAACTACTGAAAACAATGCCCAGCCCATACGGTCTAGCCCATATAGAGCAATTGGTAATCATGCTATCCAAATTGAACAAGAGATACAAAAGATGTTATCTTTGGGGGGGGGTGATTGAACCGTCATTCTCCCCTTGGGCTTCTCCGGTGGTTCTGGTACCAAAACGTAATGCTTTGGGTGAAATTCTCGAGGAAGTAAGATTTTGTGTTGATTACAGAAAGTTAAACAGTGTTACTGTTCCAGATCCATACCCATTGCCTAGAATGGATGATTTAATTGAACATCTTTCAAAGGCTAAGTTTATCAGCATTCTCGATCTAAAGAATGCTTATTGGCAGCTTGATTTAGCTGAAGATTCACGAGATAAGACCGCTTTCATCACGCACGTGGGAACTTTCCGTTTCCGCAGATTGCCATTTGGTTTGAAGAATGCCGGTGCGTCATTTCAAAGGATGATAGACAAACTTTTACAAGGTTTACCTTTTGCAAGTGCTTATCTTGATGATGTTGCCATTTTCAGTTCTGATTTTGATTCTCACATGTCTCACATTGAAACTGTTTTGTCCAGACTTCAGCAAGCAGGACTGACAGTCAAAGCCAGCAAGTGTCAGTGGATGCAAGGAAAAGTCATGTACTTAGGTCATTTGATTGGACAAGGAGAAATTCAGACTTTGCAAGCTAAAGTACAATCTATTAATGATTGGCCTATTCCAAAAACTAAGAAACAGGTACGCTCGTTTTTGGGCCTAGTTGGCTACTACAGAAAATTCATTCCTGATTTCAGTCATTTGGCTTCACCTCTGACAGAGCTCACTAAGAAGAGACAGCCTGTCAAGGTAAAGTGGACACCAGAGTGTCAAGGTGCCTTTGAAGCTTTAAAAGCTAAGATTATGGATGCACCTATACTGAAATCCCCTGATTTTGACAAACCATTCATTTTACAAACAGATGCCTCTGAATTAGGCCTTGGAGCAGTATTGTTACAGCAAGGAGAAGATGGGAACCTTTACCCTATCTCATACTTCTCTAGAAAACTCTTGGATAGAGAGAGAAGTTACGCAGTACCTGAAAAAGAAGCTCTTTCTATATTTTGGTCTCTCAATTTACTTCGACCTTACCTATGGGGGCGTAAGTTTACACTCCAAACAGATCACAGAGCTTTAGTTTGGTTACAGAAGATGAAATCTCACAACCAAAAATTGTTGAGATGGAGTCTAGCATTGCAAGATTTTGATTTTGAAGTTCAACACATTCCTGGAAAATTGAATGTAGTGGCAGATGGTCTTTCTAGAATGTACTGTGAAGATTCTTATGAACCTGAACGTTGAAACGATGTATTCAACAGTGTGCTATGTTTCAGTATTGTAATAGTTAATCTGTAGTTGAATTTTGAGTTATAACCAGTTAATTACTTTGAATTACTTTTTAGTTACTTTTACTTGATTTCTTAAAATTAGATCAGATTAACTGCTCTGAATTTTAACGGTAATCAGGGGGGGCATGTGATGATTTGTGTTTTTATGTGTATTAGAATGGGATATGTAGTCCTAAGATTGTCCCAATAGCATCCATGTTGATTTAAAGTCTGTTCTGTAGTAGGAAAGTTTTACATGCTGTTTCAGAGAAGCTTCGCTCTCTGGTTATCTCGTTGCTAAGGTGAGTAGAGAGCAGAGACTTTCGTAGTCAAAATAATTCTGCTACAAAGAATGATAACAACTGAAGCTCCATGAGAAAGTTAGGTGGGACAACAAGACCCAGGAGGTATTCTGGGAAGAAGAAGGAAGAGTGAGGAGAAGAAGAAAGATGGAGTTTGCCTGAGAAAGGGGCAGACACGTGGTTTTCCCTAAATGGACTATTTTTCCTACCATGGACTGGTTTTCATCTAGCATCAGCCTTTGAAGACCCAAGACACGTGAGATGGACTATGTTATCCTTTATATTAGTTAGCATAGTTTCATTTCTTTATTTTTTCAGCTGGAGTGGGGGGAGTGGAGTGTTCCGTTGGTCTTGAATGAAAATGTACCTACTAAACTATTTTACTATCAACTGAAATCTTTTCTAAAGCAATTCTTTTCAATAAAGCAGTAATGAGTAAAACTGCAGGTGTTAGTTCTTGCACAGACGGGCTGAATGTCTAATTGGCCACGTGTGTTTGCTACCCTAAGTTCTAGAGCCAGATTGTTCTGAGTATAGCTCAAGGATGTGTCTGTGTGTGTTGCTTTCTTAATAAGGAGATTGGCTTCTGAGGAAGAAAATTTAGACAGAACCAGGCTGAGTTCTAAGTGGCTCTGTTCAGCAGTTAGAGGTTTGTCTGGTTTTCGTACTCGTCCCAATTTCCGGCACCCCCATAAATCTTCTTGGAGATAAGGGGCTGCTTACATGGTGGCAGCGGTGGGACGAAACACGGGCTTTGATTTATTGTGTTTACTTTGGCTTAAGTTGAAAGCAGCAAGCATCTCGATGCATGTGCTTTCACAGCTGAAACTCCCAAGCTTTGGCAAAGGGGTTTCTTCCACGCTATTTACTTTGAAGAGCTATAAACTAGCCAAATTGCATTTTTCTTTTAAGCTAAGGGTCTTAATGAAAAGACTTAGCTTTAAGCCAAGTCTGTAAGAACTAATGCTTTGGTTATGTAATTGGGCTGTTTAAGGAGTGGACATTTTCATGCAAGTAAACGGTCGCCCTTCTGAAGCTCCAGTTTAGGGCTGTTTCCTGCCAGAATGTTTTATGGCTTGCCCACACCCTACAGTTTAGGCTGCAGGAGTGGGGAGAAGATTTTTCCTTTTGGATCGGATTGGCGTTTGCGTTAGTTGCAGCTTATATGGAGCAACACTTAGCAGGAGAAGAATTTTTGGAATTGCCTGGAGAGCTGTTTGTGACTCAGAGAAAAGTTAAGATTGGTGGTGCATCTGCTAAGCTGCCTTTGGTTAGTACAGATACGAAGCCCTGGCACCAAGAGCTTTTGGAGGCTCTTGAGCACGACGTCTTGACTCCAAGTGGAGCTAAGCAAAGGATTACTTATGATTCTTCACAACTGAGAAGGGAATTACAAAAGGGAAATATAATGGCTAAACTCCCAGCACACGACGTCCAGGATCTACTTAGATCTGATTCAGATCAGACTTGGACTAAGTTGCAACAGATGGTTCAGGCAGAGGAAATGGTGGGTGCCAGCACTCCAGTAGGGAGGGGAGTGCCAGGCAGAGGCATTTCTGAAGGGACAGCAGGAGCAGCAGCAGCAGCAGCAGCAGCTGGTGCTGAGGGCCCTGATCCTAACAAGAGTCTATCGCCAGTGGATAAGTTAACAATGATGTTTGCTGATTTTGTTGCTTGTCACACTCAAACTATTCGTAATCAGAGCATTGCTGATGAGTTATTGAAGCAGTACAGAGAGGCAAAGGTGGAGCGTTTGGTTAATGAGCTGAAGGAAAAAGAGGAGTTTAAGAACTCAATAGCCAGTGTTGATAGAAGCAATCTACCTTACTACCATGATGGCGATGATATCTTATCATTTTTATCGATATTTGAACAAGCGTGTCGAGATCTTAAGATACCGGAGGCCTGGCACCTCAAGCTACTGCGTACTCAGTGTTCTGGGCAACTTGCCAACTTGGTAGCCAAATTATCTGATGAGGACCCTGACTGGCCTACTTTTAAAGAGGTGGTAAAGAGAAAATTTGGTTTCACTTCGGAAATACTGAGGCAGAACTTTAGAAAACTGAAAAAGCAGCCTAATGAGTGTTATTCTGCACTAGCTGACAAAATAGAACATCTAGGTGATCAGTGGTTGAGCTCCTTGGGCGCCAGTACTTTTGAGGATTTAAGAACTGTGTTGTACATGGAGCATTTTCTTAATTTAGTGCCTTCAGAAATAAGAAGTACTTTGTTGGAGAGAGGATACAAAGACTTGCAAACCCTTGCTTTAAAGACTGATGAAATTCTCTCCTTTAAAACGCATGAACCTGCTGTTAGGCCAAAGACTGCACCAGTAGCGCCTAAGAGACAGAGTCAGCCTGAATTTAGAAAGTCTTTTCCTCAAGAGCCCAGGCAAAGTTCATTTGAGCAACGCAGGAGTCTAGCTCCTAGCCAGAGTAAAACGCCTCTTAAATGTTTTGAATGTGGTGGCTCTCATCTGCGACGAGATTGCCCAAGGTTGAATGTGCCAGCTAGCCAAGTTAAGGAGCCAGCTAGAAAAACACCTGTGCCAGCTCCACGCAGATCTAAAGCAGGCACACCTAAGATGGCGTATGTAAGTTCTGGGCCAGCAGGAACTCAGCAAGTGCCAGCTGCCAGTAATGCAGTTTCTGTGCCTCACCAGTCAAGCATTGTGCCTTCACAGAGTCAGGAAGGAGTTAACCTAACTGTAACCCCTTCGCAAGCCAGTGGAATGCAGGCAGCAGTAAACCAATATGTGCCTAGAGTTTTGGACTTACAAATTGCTTCAATTTCCTCAGAAATTGTAAAAGAGACTGCATCAGGAGAGAGGTTTTCTGTTATGGATCCTGATTGCATAGTACCAACTGCGCAAAGGGACTGGGCAACCCGCACATTTTCTGAGGTGGTTTTTCTTCACACACCTGGAGGTGATATGGCTTTAAGTGCTTTTCGTGATTCGGGTGCCGACATTTCTTCGATAAGCAAACGTTTTCTAGACCCCACCTTAATCTTGAACAACCTGAGGTGTCCAGTAAAAACTTATGGATCTATAGAGACTGATCAGCGTTTCAATCCTCTAGCTTATGTCAAAATTTCCTATAAGAGCTGGTCAGGTGCAAAACATATTTTAACCCATGAGGGAAAACCTGATTTTCTTCTTGGAAATGATCTTGCTTTTTTGGATCACATGCAGAGTCAAAATGCAACTTCAATGTCGGTAGTTACGCGTTCTCAAAGTAGAGAGATGCATAATCTTGAACGGGAGCAGGAATCCACTGAGGATAGCTCAGATGGAGACCTTACCCAACAGCAGCCTCTTGTGACCGAACCTGATAATGCAGCTCCAACTGAAACTAAAATGGAGGAGGTGATACCTAAGGGATCAGAGGACTTTAGACTGAAGCAACTTAATGATCCCTCTCTAGCTTCTTTGAGGTCACAAGCAGACAACTATGCTGAACATCCTGCGCATCAGCAAGTTAGTTTCCTGTGGGGAGAAAATGGACTTTTGTACAGAGAATATTTCCCCAAATCCAACTTGGATGCCCAACCTGTTCAACAGTTAGTCGTGCCTACTGAATATAGACTGAGAATACTAGAAATGGCTCATGACCATCCGAGTAGTGGGCACCAGGGAATACAAAAAACCCTAAAGACAATTTCTCAACATTTTTACTGGCCTGGTATTTCAAAAACTGTAAAGGACTATGTCAGTTCTTGTGACTATTGCCAACGCACAGGCCATCAAACTGACAAGGTAAAGGCCGAAATGCAGATTATGGAAATTCCTGACCAAGTGTTCCAGTGTTTGCAAATGGATGTGCTAGGACCTTTTGTTCCTACTAAATCTAAGAAGAAATACATCATTTCTTTCATCTGTTCTGCCAGTAGGTGGATCGAAGCCTACGCTATTAGCAACCTGACAGCTACCACCATAGCTAGAATTATCGTGGACTTGTGCTCGCGTATTGGAGTACCATCCAAAATAATTTGTGATCAAGCAGGAGCCTTCACAAGTGAACTTATGCGTAAGATCTGCGAGATAAGTGGAATAACCATCAGTTTTAGCACGGCCCATCATCCTCAATCTCATGGTATGGTGGAAAGAGCTCAACAAACTTTGCTTAGGATGATTAAAACTTTGACCCAAGAATATGGAAACATTTGGGATGAGCTTTTGCCTTTTGCTTTGTTTGCTTACCGTAGCTCAGCTCATTCTTCACTAGGTGGCTTTTCTCCAAGTGAGGTGGTGTTTGGAAGAAATCTACAAGGGCCATTGGACTTCCTGAAATCCGATTGGGAAGGTGTGGTTAAAAGTAGTACTGTGCCAGTTGCTGATTTTGTTAGAAAACTTCAAGAGAAACTCTTGGCTGTCCAGGAGTTAGCCAGAGACAATTTGTTGGACGCTCAAGCAAGTCAGAAGTTCTTCCACGACAAGAGATCCAGACACAGGGAATTTTCTGTGGGTGATTTGGTACTTGTTCTGAACTCACTCAGACCTTCTAAGCTAGAAGTTGTCTGGGAAGGTCCAGGTGAAATTGTTCAAAAATTGGGAAATGTCAATTATCTTGTCAAAATGTTGGATTCTAATAAGAAACCTGTTCTTTACCATGTCAATAGTTTGAAACTGTACAAAGATAGATCTGCAATGGTTTTTCAATGTCATGCTGAATATTTTCATGCTGCAAATGAACCTATTGATATGTTGTCTGAATTGCAAGATGCAGGTACATGGTCTGATAATCTTGTTTTAACAGGTACCGTTGATCAGAAAGAAAGGTTGTTTCAAATTTTGGAACAATACCAAGATGTGTTTTCAGATAAACCAGGTTACACCAAATTGATCAGTCATGTGATAACTACTGAAAACAATGCCCAGCCCATACGGTCTAGCCCATATAGAGCAATTGGTAATCATGCTATCCAAATTGAACAAGAGATACAAAAGATGTTATCTTTGGGGGGGTGATTGAACCGTCATTCTCCCCTTGGGCTTCTCCGGTGGTTCTGGTACCAAAACGTAATGCTTTGGGTGAAATTCTCGAGGAAGTAAGATTTTGTGTTGATTACAGAAAGTTAAACAGTGTTACTGTTCCAGATCCATACCCATTGCCTAGAATGGATGATTTAATTGAACATCTTTCAAAGGCTAAGTTTATCAGCATTCTCGATCTAAAGAATGCTTATTGGCAGCTTGATTTAGCTGAAGATTCACGAGATAAGACCGCTTTCATCACGCACGTGGGAACTTTCCGTTTCCGCAGATTGCCATTTGGTTTGAAGAATGCCGGTGCGTCATTTCAAAGGATGATAGACAAACTTTTACAAGGTTTACCTTTTGCAAGTGCTTATCTTGATGATGTTGCCATTTTCAGTTCTGATTTTGATTCTCACATGTCTCACATTGAAACTGTTTTGTCCAGACTTCAGCAAGCAGGACTGACAGTCAAAGCCAGCAAGTGTCAGTGGATGCAAGGAAAAGTCATGTACTTAGGTCATTTGATTGGACAAGGAGAAATTCAGACTTTGCAAGCTAAAGTACAATCTATTAATGATTGGCCTATTCCAAAAACTAAGAAACAGGTACGCTCGTTTTTGGGCCTAGTTGGCTACTACAGAAAATTCATTCCTGATTTCAGTCATTTGGCTTCACCTCTGACAGAGCTCACTAAGAAGAGACAGCCTGTCAAGGTAAAGTGGACACCAGAGTGTCAAGGTGCCTTTGAAACTTTAAAAGCTAAGATTATGGATGCACCTATACTGAAATCCCCTGATTTTGACAAACCATTCATTTTACAAACAGATGCCTCTGAATTAGGCCTTGGAGCAGTATTGTTACAGCAAGGAGAAGATGGGAACCTTTACCCTATCTCATACTTCTCTAGAAAACTCTTGGATAGAGAGAGAAGTTACGCAGTACCTGAAAAAGAAGCTCTTTCTATATTTTGGTCTCTCAATTTACTTCGACCTTACCTATGGGGGCGTAAGTTTACACTCCAAACAGATCACAGAGCTTTAGTTTGGTTACAGAAGATGAAATCTCACAACCAAAAATTGTTGAGATGGAGTCTAGCATTGCAAGATTTTGATTTTGAAGTTCAACACATTCCTGGAAAATTGAATGTAGTGGCAGATGGTCTTTCTAGAATGTACTGTGAAGATTCTTATGAACCTGAACGTTGAAACGATGTATTCAACAGTGTGCTATGTTTCAGTATTGTAATAGTTAATCTGTAGTTGAATTTTGAGTTATAACCAGTTAATTACTTTGAATTACTTTTTAGTTACTTTTACTTGATTTCTTAAAATTAGATCAGATTAACTGCTCTGAATTTTAACGGTAATCAGGGGGGGCATGTGATGATTTGTGTTTTTATGTGTATTAGAATGGGATATGTAGTCCTAAGATTGTCCCAATAGCATCCATGTTGATTTAAAGTCTGTTCTGTAGTAGGAAAGTTTTACATGCTGTTTCAGAGAAGCTTCGCTCTCTGGTTATCTCGTTGCTAAGGTGAGTAGAGAGCAGAGACTTTCGTAGTCAAAATAATTCTGCTACAAAGAATGATAACAACTGAAGCTCCATGAGAAAGTTAGGCGGGACAACAAGACCCAGTAGGTATTCTGGGAAGAAGAAGGAAGAGTGAGGAGAAGAAGAAAGATGGAGTTTGCCTGAGAAAGGGGCAGACACGTGGTTTTCCCTAAATGGACTATTTTTCCTACCATGGACTGGTTTTCATCTAGCATCAGCCTTTGAAGACCCAAGACACGTGAGATGGACTATGTTATCCTTTATATTAGTTAGCATAGTTTCATTTCTTTATTTTTTCAGCTGGAGTGGGGGGAGTGGAGTGTTCCGTTGGTCTTGAATGAAAATGTACCTACTAAACTATTTTACTATCAACTGAAATCTTTTCTAAAGCAATTCTTTTCAATAAAGCAGTAATGAGTAAAACTGCAGGTGTTAGTTCTTGCACAGACGGGCTGAATGTCTAATTGGCCACGTGTGTTTGCTACCCTAAGTTCTAGAGCCAGATTGTTCTGAGTATAGCTCAAGGATGTGTCTGTGTGTGTTGCTTTCTTAATAAGGAGATTGGCTTCTGAGGAAGAAAATTTAGACAGAACCAGGCTGAGTTCTAAGTGGCTCTGTTCAGCAGTTAGAGGTTTGTCTGGTTTTCGTACTCGTCCCAATTTCCGGCACCCCCATAAATCTTCTTGGAGATAAGGGGCTGCTTACATGGTGGCAGCGGTGGGACGAAACACGGGCTTTGATTTATTGTGTTTACTTTGGCTTAAGTTGAAAGCAGCAAGCATCTCGATGCATGTGCTTTCACAGCTGAAACTCCCAAGCTTTGGCAAAGGGGTTTCTTCCACGCTATTTACTTTGAAGAGCTATAAACTAGCCAAATTGCATTTTTCTTTTAAGCTAAGGGTCTTAATGAAAAGACTTAGCTTTAAGCCAAGTCTGTAAGAACTAATGCTTTGGTTATGTAATTGGGCTGTTTAAGGAGTGGACATTTTCATGCAAGTAAACGGTCGCCCTTCTGAAGCTCCAGTTTAGGGCTGTTTCCTGCCAGAATGTTTTATGGCTTGCCCACACCCTACAGTTTAGGCTGCAGGAGTGGGGAGAAGATTTTTCCTTTTGGATCGGATTGGCGTTTGCGTTAGTTGCAGCTTATATGGAGCAACACTTAGCAGGAGAAGAATTTTTGGAATTGCCTGGAGAGCTGTTTGTGACTCAGAGAAAAGTTAAGATTGGTGGTGCATCTGCTAAGCTGCCTTTGGTTAGTACAGATACGAAGCCCTGGCACCAAGAGCTTTTGGAGGCTCTTGAGCACGACGTCTTGACTCCAAGTGGAGCTAAGCAAAGGATTACTTATGATTCTTCACAACTGAGAAGGGAATTACAAAAGGGAAATATAATGGCTAAACTCCCAGCACACGACGTCCAGGATCTACTTAGATCTGATTCAGATCAGACTTGGACTAAGTTGCAACAGATGGTTCAGGCAGAGGAAATGGTGGGTGCCAGCACTCCAGTAGGGAGGGGAGTGCCAGGCAGAGGCATTTCTGAAGGGACAGCAGGAGCAGCAGCAGCAGCAGCAGCAGCTGGTGCTGAGGGCCCTGATCCTAACAAGAGTCTATCGCCAGTGGATAAGTTAACAATGATGTTTGCTGATTTTGTTGCTTGTCACACTCAAACTATTCGTAATCAGAGCATTGCTGATGAGTTATTGAAGCAGTACAGAGAGGCAAAGGTGGAGCGTTTGGTTAATGAGCTGAAGGAAAAAGAGGAGTTTAAGAACTCAATAGCCAGTGTTGATAGAAGCAATCTACCTTACTACCATGATGGCGATGATATCTTATCATTTTTATCGATATTTGAACAAGCGTGTCGAGATCTTAAGATACCGGAGGCCTGGCACCTCAAGCTACTGCGTACTCAGTGTTCTGGGCAACTTGCCAACTTGGTAGCCAAATTATCTGATGAGGACCCTGACTGGCCTACTTTTAAAGAGGTGGTAAAGAGAAAATTTGGTTTCACTTCGGAAATACTGAGGCAGAACTTTAGAAAACTGAAAAAGCAGCCTAATGAGTGTTATTCTGCACTAGCTGACAAAATAGAACATCTAGGTGATCAGTGGTTGAGCTCCTTGGGCGCCAGTACTTTTGAGGATTTAAGAACTGTGTTGTACATGGAGCATTTTCTTAATTTAGTGCCTTCAGAAATAAGGAGTACTTTGTTGGAGAGAGGATACAAAGACTTGCAAACCCTTGCTTTAAAGACTGATGAAATTCTCTCCTTTAAAACGCATGAACCTGCTGTTAGGCCAAAGACTGCACCAGTAGCGCCTAAGAGACAGAGTCAGCCTGAATTTAGAAAGTCTTTTCCTCAAGAGCCCAGGCAAAGTTCATTTGAGCAACGCAGGAGTCTAGCTCCTAGCCAGAGTAAAACGCCTCTTAAATGTTTTGAATGTGGTGGCTCTCATCTGCGACGAGATTGCCCAAGGTTGAATGTGCCAGCTAGCCAAGTTAAGGAGCCAGCTAGAAAAACACCTGTGCCAGCTCCACGCAGATCTAAAGCAGGCACACCTAAGATGGCGTATGTAAGTTCTGGGCCAGCAGGAACTCAGCAAGTGCCAGCTGCCAGTAATGCAGTTTCTGTGCCTCACCAGTCAAGCATTGTGCCTTCACAGAGTCAGGAAGGAGTTAACCTAACTGTAACCCCTTCGCAAGCCAGTGGAATGCAGGCAGCAGTAAACCAATATGTGCCTAGAGTTTTGGACTTACAAATTGCTTCAATTTCCTCAGAAATTGTAAAAGAGACTGCATCAGGAGAGAGGTTTTCTGTTATGGATCCTGATTGCATAGTACCAACTGCGCAAAGGGACTGGGCAACCCGCACATTTTCTGAGGTGGTTTTTCTTCACACACCTGGAGGTGATATGGCTTTAAGTGCTTTTCGTGATTCGGGTGCCGACATTTCTTCGATAAGCAAACGTTTTCTAGACCCCACCTTAATCTTGAACAACCTGAGGTGTCCAGTAAAAACTTATGGATCTATAGAGACTGATCAGCGTTTCAATCCTCTAGCTTATGTCAAAATTTCCTATAAGAGCTGGTCAGGTGCAAAACATATTTTAACCCATGAGGGAAAACCTGATTTTCTTCTTGGAAATGATCTTGCTTTTTTGGATCACATGCAGAGTCAAAATGCAACTTCAATGTCGGTAGTTACGCGTTCTCAAAGTAGAGAGATGCATAATCTTGAACGGGAGCAGGAATCCACTGAGGATAGCTCAGATGGAGACCTTACCCAACAGCAGCCTCTTGTGACCGAACCTGATAATGCAGCTCCAACTGAAACTAAAATGGAGGAGGTGATACCTAAGGGATCAGAGGACTTTAGACTGAAGCAACTTAATGATCCCTCTCTAGCTTCTTTGAGGTCACAAGCAGACAACTATGCTGAACATCCTGCGCATCAGCAAGTTAGTTTCCTGTGGGGAGAAAATGGACTTTTGTACAGAGAATATTTCCCCAAATCCAACTTGGATGCCCAACCTGTTCAACAGTTAGTCGTGCCTACTGAATATAGACTGAGAATACTAGAAATGGCTCATGACCATCCGAGTAGTGGGCACCAGGGAATACAAAAAACCCTAAAGAGAATTTCTCAACATTTTTACTGGCCTGGTATTTCAAACACTGTAAAGGACTATGTCAGTTCTTGTGACTATTGCCAATGCACAGGCCATCAAACTGACAAGGTAAAGGCCAAAATGCAGATTATGGAAATTCCTGACCAAGTGTTCCAGTGTTTGCAAATGGATGTGCTAGGACCTTTTGTTCCTACTAAATCTAAGAAGAAATACATCATTTCTTTCATCTGTTCTGCCAGTAGGTGGATCGAAGCCTACGCTATTAGCAACCTGACAGCTACCACCATAGCTAGAATTATCGTGGACTTGTGCTCGCGTATTGGAGTACCATCCAAAATAATTTGTGATCAAGCAGGAGCCTTCACAAGTGAACTTATGCGTAAGATCTGCGAGATAAGTGGAATAACCATCAGTTTTAGCACGGCCCATCATCCTCAATCTCATGGTATGGTGGAAAGAGGTCAACAAACTTTGCTTAGGATGATTAAAACTTTGACCCAAGAATATGGAAACATTTGGGATGAGCTTTTGCCTTTTGCTTTGTTTGCTTACCGTAGCTCAGCTCATTCTTCACTAGGTGGCTTTTCTCCAAGTGAGGTGGTGTTTGGAAGAAATCTACAAGGGCCATTGGACTTCCTGAAATCCGATTGGGAAGGTGTGGTTAAAAGTAGTACTGTGCCAGTTGCTGATTTTGTTAGAAAACTTCAAGAGAAACTCTTGGCTGTCCAGGAGTTAGCCAGAGACAATTTGTTGGACGCTCAAGCAAGTCAGAAGTTCTTCCACGACAAGAGATCCAGACACAGGGAATTTTCTGTGGGTGATTTGGTACTTGTTCTGAACTCACTCAGACCTTCTAAGCTAGAAGTTGTCTGGGAAGGTCCAGGTGAAATTGTTCAAAAATTGGGAAATGTCAATTATCTTGTCAAAATGTTGGATTCTAATAAGAAACCTGTTCTTTACCATGTCAATAGTTTGAAACTGTACAAAGATAGATCTGCAATGGTTTTTCAATGTCATGCTGAATATTTTCATGCTGCAAATGAACCTATTGATATGTTGTCTGAATTGCAAGATGCAGGTACATGGTCTGATAATCTTGTTTTAACAGGTACCGTTGATCAGAAAGAAAGGTTGTTTCAAATTTTGGAACAATACCAAGATGTGTTTTCAGATAAACCAGGTTACACCAAATTGATCAGTCATGTGATAACTACTGAAAACAATGCCCAGCCCATACGGTCTAGCCCATATAGAGCAATTGGTAATCATGCTATCCAAATTGAACAAGAGATACAAAAGATGTTATCTTTGGGGGGGGTGATTGAACCGTCATTCTCCCCTTGGGCTTCTCCGGTGGTTCTGGTACCAAAACGTAATGCTTTGGGTGAAATTCTCGAGGAAGTAAGATTTTGTGTTGATTACAGAAAGTTAAACAGTGTTACTGTTCCAGATCCATACCCATTGCCTAGAATGGATGATTTAATTGAACATCTTTCAAAGGCTAAGTTTATCAGCATTCTCGATCTAAAGAATGCTTATTGGCAGCTTGATTTAGCTGAAGATTCACGAGATAAGACCGCTTTCATCACGCACGTGGGAACTTTCCGTTTCCGCAGATTGCCATTTGGTTTGAAGAATGCCGGTGCGTCATTTCAAAGGATGATAGACAAACTTTTACAAGGTTTACCTTTTGCAAGTGCTTATCTTGATGATGTTGCCATTTTCAGTTCTGATTTTGATTCTCACATGTCTCACATTGAAACTGTTTTGTCCAGACTTCAGCAAGCAGGACTGACAGTCAAAGCCAGCAAGTGTCAGTGGATGCAAGGAAAAGTCATGTACTTAGGTCATTTGATTGGACAAGGAGAAATTCAGACTTTGCAAGCTAAAGTACAATCTATTAATGATTGGCCTATTCCAAAAACTAAGAAACAGGTACGCTCGTTTTTGGGCCTAGTTGGCTACTACAGAAAATTCATTCCTGATTTCAGTCATTTGGCTTCACCTCTGACAGAGCTCACTAAGAAGAGACAGCCTGTCAAGGTAAAGTGGACACCAGAGTGTCAAGGTGCCTTTGAAACTTTAAAAGCTAAGATTATGGATGCACCTATACTGAAATCCCCTGATTTTGACAAACCATTCATTTTACAAACAGATGCCTCTGAATTAGGCCTTGGAGCAGTATTGTTACAGCAAGGAGAAGATGGGAACCTTTACCCTATCTCATACTTCTCTAGAAAACTCTTGGATAGAGAGAGAAGTTACGCAGTACCTGAAAAAGAAGCTCTTTCTATATTTTGGTCTCTCAATTTACTTCGACCTTACCTATGGGGGCGTAAGTTTACACTCCAAACAGATCACAGAGCTTTAGTTTGGTTACAGAAGATGAAATCTCACAACCAAAAATTGTTGAGATGGAGTCTAGCATTGCAAGATTTTGATTTTGAAGTTCAACACATTCCTGGAAAATTGAATGTAGTGGCAGATGGTCTTTCTAGAATGTACTGTGAAGATTCTTATGAACCTGAACGTTGAAACGATGTATTCAACAGTGTGCTATGTTTCAGTATTGTAATAGTTAATCTGTAGTTGAATTTTGAGTTATAACCAGTTAATTACTTTGAATTACTTTTTAGTTACTTTTACTTGATTTCTTAAAATTAGATCAGATTAACTGCTCTGAATTTTAACGGTAATCAGGGGGGGCATGTGATGATTTGTGTTTTTATGTGTATTAGAATGGGATATGTAGTCCTAAGATTGTCCCAATAGCATCCATGTTGATTTAAAGTCTGTTCTGTAGTAGGAAAGTTTTACATGCTGTTTCAGAGAAGCTTCGCTCTCTGGTTATCTCGTTGCTAAGGTGAGTAGAGAGCAGAGACTTTCGTAGTCAAAATAATTCTGCTACAAAGAATGATAACAACTGAAGCTCCATGAGAAAGTTAGGCGGGACAACAAGACCCAGTAGGTATTCTGGGAAGAAGAAGGAAGAGTGAGGAGAAGAAGAAAGATGGAGTTTGCCTGAGAAAGGGGCAGACACGTGGTTTTCCCTAAATGGACTATTTTTCCTACCATGGACTGGTTTTCATCTAGCATCAGCCTTTGAAGACCCAAGACACGTGAGATGGACTATGTTATCCTTTATATTAGTTAGCATAGTTTCATTTCTTTATTTTTTCAGCTGGAGTGGGGGGAGTGGAGTGTTCCGTTGGTCTTGAATGAAAATGTACCTACTAAACTATTTTACTATCAACTGAAATCTTTTCTAAAGCAATTCTTTTCAATAAAGCAGTAATGAGTAAAACTGCAGGTGTTAGTTCTTGCACAGACGGGCTGAATGTCTAATTGGCCACGTGTGTTTGCTACCCTAAGTTCTAGAGCCAGATTGTTCTGAGTATAGCTCAAGGATGTGTCTGTGTGTGTTGCTTTCTTAATAAGGAGATTGGCTTCTGAGGAAGAAAATTTAGACAGAACCAGGCTGAGTTCTAAGTGGCTCTGTTCAGCAGTTAGAGGTTTGTCTGGTTTTCGTACTCGTCCCAATTTCCGGCACCCCCATAAATCTTCTTGGAGATAAGGGGCTGCTTACATGGTGGCAGCGGTGGGACGAAACACGGGCTTTGATTTATTGTGTTTACTTTGGCTTAAGTTGAAAGCAGCAAGCATCTCGATGCATGTGCTTTCACAGCTGAAACTCCCAAGCTTTGGCAAAGGGGTTTCTTCCACGCTATTTACTTTGAAGAGCTATAAACTAGCCAAATTGCATTTTTCTTTTAAGCTAAGGGTCTTAATGAAAAGACTTAGCTTTAAGCCAAGTCTGTAAGAACTAATGCTTTGGTTATGTAATTGGGCTGTTTAAGGAGTGGACATTTTCATGCAAGTAAACGGTCGCCCTTCTGAAGCTCCAGTTTAGGGCTGTTTCCTGCCAGAATGTTTTATGGCTTGCCCACACCCTACAGTTTAGGCTGCAGGAGTGGGGAGAAGATTTTTCCTTTTGGATCGGATTGGCGTTTGCGTTAGTTGCAGCTTATATGGAGCAACACTTAGCAGGAGAAGAATTTTTGGAATTGCCTGGAGAGCTGTTTGTGACTCAGAGAAAAGTTAAGATTGGTGGTGCATCTGCTAAGCTGCCTTTGGTTAGTACAGATACGAAGCCCTGGCACCAAGAGCTTTTGGAGGCTCTTGAGCACGACGTCTTGACTCCAAGTGGAGCTAAGCAAAGGATTACTTATGATTCTTCACAACTGAGAAGGGAATTACAAAAGGGAAATATAATGGCTAAACTCCCAGCACACGACGTCCAGGATCTACTTAGATCTGATTCAGATCAGACTTGGACTAAGTTGCAACAGATGGTTCAGGCAGAGGAAATGGTGGGTGCCAGCACTCCAGTAGGGAGGGGAGTGCCAGGCAGAGGCATTTCTGAAGGGACAGCAGGAGCAGCAGCAGCAGCAGCAGCAGCTGGTGCTGAGGGCCCTGATCCTAACAAGAGTCTATCGCCAGTGGATAAGTTAACAATGATGTTTGCTGATTTTGTTGCTTGTCACACTCAAACTATTCGTAATCAGAGCATTGCTGATGAGTTATTGAAGCAGTACAGAGAGGCAAAGGTGGAGCGTTTGGTTAATGAGCTGAAGGAAAAAGAGGAGTTTAAGAACTCAATAGCCAGTGTTGATAGAAGCAATCTACCTTACTACCATGATGGCGATGATATCTTATCATTTTTATCGATATTTGAACAAGCGTGTCGAGATCTTAAGATACCGGAGGCCTGGCACCTCAAGCTACTGCGTACTCAGTGTTCTGGGCAACTTGCCAACTTGGTAGCCAAATTATCTGATGAGGACCCTGACTGGCCTACTTTTAAAGAGGTGGTAAAGAGAAAATTTGGTTTCACTTCGGAAATACTGAGGCAGAACTTTAGAAAACTGAAAAAGCAGCCTAATGAGTGTTATTCTGCACTAGCTGACAAAATAGAACATCTAGGTGATCAGTGGTTGAGCTCCTTGGGCGCCAGTACTTTTGAGGATTTAAGAACTGTGTTGTACATGGAGCATTTTCTTAATTTAGTGCCTTCAGAAATAAGGAGTACTTTGTTGGAGAGAGGATACAAAGACTTGCAAACCCTTGCTTTAAAGACTGATGAAATTCTCTCCTTTAAAACGCATGAACCTGCTGTTAGGCCAAAGACTGCACCAGTAGCGCCTAAGAGACAGAGTCAGCCTGAATTTAGAAAGTCTTTTCCTCAAGAGCCCAGGCAAAGTTCATTTGAGCAACGCAGGAGTCTAGCTCCTAGCCAGAGTAAAACGCCTCTTAAATGTTTTGAATGTGGTGGCTCTCATCTGCGACGAGATTGCCCAAGGTTGAATGTGCCAGCTAGCCAAGTTAAGGAGCCAGCTAGAAAAACACCTGTGCCAGCTCCACGCAGATCTAAAGCAGGCACACCTAAGATGGCGTATGTAAGTTCTGGGCCAGCAGGAACTCAGCAAGTGCCAGCTGCCAGTAATGCAGTTTCTGTGCCTCACCAGTCAAGCATTGTGCCTTCACAGAGTCAGGAAGGAGTTAACCTAACTGTAACCCCTTCGCAAGCCAGTGGAATGCAGGCAGCAGTAAACCAATATGTGCCTAGAGTTTTGGACTTACAAATTGCTTCAATTTCCTCAGAAATTGTAAAAGAGACTGCATCAGGAGAGAGGTTTTCTGTTATGGATCCTGATTGCATAGTACCAACTGCGCAAAGGGACTGGGCAACCCGCACATTTTCTGAGGTGGTTTTTCTTCACACACCTGGAGGTGATATGGCTTTAAGTGCTTTTCGTGATTCGGGTGCCGACATTTCTTCGATAAGCAAACGTTTTCTAGACCCCACCTTAATCTTGAACAACCTGAGGTGTCCAGTAAAAACTTATGGATCTATAGAGACTGATCAGCGTTTCAATCCTCTAGCTTATGTCAAAATTTCCTATAAGAGCTGGTCAGGTGCAAAACATATTTTAACCCATGAGGGAAAACCTGATTTTCTTCTTGGAAATGATCTTGCTTTTTTGGATCACATGCAGAGTCAAAATGCAACTTCAATGTCGGTAGTTACGCGTTCTCAAAGTAGAGAGATGCATAATCTTGAACGGGAGCAGGAATCCACTGAGGATAGCTCAGATGGAGACCTTACCCAACAGCAGCCTCTTGTGACCGAACCTGATAATGCAGCTCCAACTGAAACTAAAATGGAGGAGGTGATACCTAAGGGATCAGAGGACTTTAGACTGAAGCAACTTAATGATCCCTCTCTAGCTTCTTTGAGGTCACAAGCAGACAACTATGCTGAACATCCTGCGCATCAGCAAGTTAGTTTCCTGTGGGGAGAAAATGGACTTTTGTACAGAGAATATTTCCCCAAATCCAACTTGGATGCCCAACCTGTTCAACAGTTAGTCGTGCCTACTGAATATAGACTGAGAATACTAGAAATGGCTCATGACCATCCGAGTAGTGGGCACCAGGGAATACAAAAAACCCTAAAGAGAATTTCTCAACATTTTTACTGGCCTGGTATTTCAAAAACTGTAAAGGACTATGTCAGTTCTTGTGACTATTGCCAACGCACAGGCCATCAAACTGACAAGGTAAAGGCCGAAATGCAGATTATGGAAATTCCTGACCAAGTGTTCCAGTGTTTGCAAATGGATGTGCTAGGACCTTTTGTTCCTACTAAATCTAAGAAGAAATACATCATTTCTTTCATCTGTTCTGCCAGTAGGTGGATCGAAGCCTACGCTATTAGCAACCTGACAGCTACCACCATAGCTAGAATTATCGTGGACTTGTGCTCGCGTATTGGAGTACCATCCAAAATAATTTGTGATCAAGCAGGAGCCTTCACAAGTGAACTTATGCGTAAGATCTGCGAGATAAGTGGAATAACCATCAGTTTTAGCACGGCCCATCATCCTCAATCTCATGGTATGGTGGAAAGAGCTCAACAAACTTTGCTTAGGATGATTAAAACTTTGACCCAAGAATATGGAAACATTTGGGATGAGCTTTTGCCTTTTGCTTTGTTTGCTTACCGTAGCTCAGCTCATTCTTCACTAGGTGGCTTTTCTCCAAGTGAGGTGGTGTTTGGAAGAAATCTACAAGGGCCATTGGACTTCCTGAAATCCGATTGGGAAGGTGTGGTTAAAAGTAGTACTGTGCCAGTTGCTGATTTTGTTAGAAAACTTCAAGAGAAACTCTTGGCTGTCCAGGAGTTAGCCAGAGACAATTTGTTGGACGCTCAAGCAAGTCAGAAGTTCTTCCACGACAAGAGATCCAGACACAGGGAATTTTCTGTGGGTGATTTGGTACTTGTTCTGAACTCACTCAGACCTTCTAAGCTAGAAGTTGTCTGGGAAGGTCCAGGTGAAATTGTTCAAAAATTGGGAAATGTCAATTATCTTGTCAAAATGTTGGATTCTAATAAGAAACCTGTTCTTTACCATGTCAATAGTTTGAAACTGTACAAAGATAGATCTGCAATGGTTTTTCAATGTCATGCTGAATATTTTCATGCTGCAAATGAACCTATTGATATGTTGTCTGAATTGCAAGATGCAGGTACATGGTCTGATAATCTTGTTTTAACAGGTACCGTTGATCAGAAAGAAAGGTTGTTTCAAATTTTGGAACAATACCAAGATGTGTTTTCAGATAAACCAGGTTACACCAAATTGATCAGTCATGTGATAACTACTGAAAACAATGCCCAGCCCATACGGTCTAGCCCATATAGAGCAATTGGTAATCATGCTATCCAAATTGAACAAGAGATACAAAAGATGTTATCTTTGGGGGGGTGATTGAACCGTCATTCTCCCCTTGGGCTTCTCCGGTGGTTCTGGTACCAAAACGTAATGCTTTGGGTGAAATTCTCGAGGAAGTAAGATTTTGTGTTGATTACAGAAAGTTAAACAGTGTTACTGTTCCAGATCCATACCCATTGCCTAGAATGGATGATTTAATTGAACATCTTTCAAAGGCTAAGTTTATCAGCATTCTCGATCTAAAGAATGCTTATTGGCAGCTTGATTTAGCTGAAGATTCACGAGATAAGACCGCTTTCATCACGCACGTGGGAACTTTCCGTTTCCGCAGATTGCCATTTGGTTTGAAGAATGCCGGTGCGTCATTTCAAAGGATGATAGACAAACTTTTACAAGGTTTACCTTTTGCAAGTGCTTATCTTGATGATGTTGCCATTTTCAGTTCTGATTTTGATTCTCACATGTCTCACATTGAAACTGTTTTGTCCAGACTTCAGCAAGCAGGACTGACAGTCAAAGCCAGCAAGTGTCAGTGGATGCAAGGAAAAGTCATGTACTTAGGTCATTTGATTGGACAAGGAGAAATTCAGACTTTGCAAGCTAAAGTACAATCTATTAATGATTGGCCTATTCCAAAAACTAAGAAACAGGTACGCTCGTTTTTGGGCCTAGTTGGCTACTACAGAAAATTCATTCCTGATTTCAGTCATTTGGCTTCACCTCTGACAGAGCTCACTAAGAAGAGACAGCCTGTCAAGGTAAAGTGGACACCAGAGTGTCAAGGTGCCTTTGAAACTTTAAAAGCTAAGATTATGGATGCACCTATACTGAAATCCCCTGATTTTGACAAACCATTCATTTTACAAACAGATGCCTCTGAATTAGGCCTTGGAGCAGTATTGTTACAGCAAGGAGAAGATGGGAACCTTTACCCTATCTCATACTTCTCTAGAAAACTCTTGGATAGAGAGAGAAGTTACGCAGTACCTGAAAAAGAAGCTCTTTCTATATTTTGGTCTCTCAATTTACTTCGACCTTACCTATGGGGGCGTAAGTTTACACTCCAAACAGATCACAGAGCTTTAGTTTGGTTACAGAAGATGAAATCTCACAACCAAAAATTGTTGAGATGGAGTCTAGCATTGCAAGATTTTGATTTTGAAGTTCAACACATTCCTGGAAAATTGAATGTAGTGGCAGATGGTCTTTCTAGAATGTACTGTGAAGATTCTTATGAACCTGAACGTTGAAACGATGTATTCAACAGTGTGCTATGTTTCAGTATTGTAATAGTTAATCTGTAGTTGAATTTTGAGTTATAACCAGTTAATTACTTTGAATTACTTTTTAGTTACTTTTACTTGATTTCTTAAAATTAGATCAGATTAACTGCTCTGAATTTTAACGGTAATCAGGGGGGGCATGTGATGATTTGTGTTTTTATGTGTATTAGAATGGGATATGTAGTCCTAAGATTGTCCCAATAGCATCCATGTTGATTTAAAGTCTGTTCTGTAGTAGGAAAGTTTTACATGCTGTTTCAGAGAAGCTTCGCTCTCTGGTTATCTCGTTGCTAAGGTGAGTAGAGAGCAGAGACTTTCGTAGTCAAAATAATTCTGCTACAAAGAATGATAACAACTGAAGCTCCATGAGAAAGTTAGGCGGGACAACAAGACCCAGTAGGTATTCTGGGAAGAAGAAGGAAGAGTGAGGAGAAGAAGAAAGATGGAGTTTGCCTGAGAAAGGGGCAGACACGTGGTTTTCCCTAAATGGACTATTTTTCCTACCATGGACTGGTTTTCATCTAGCATCAGCCTTTGAAGACCCAAGACACGTGAGATGGACTATGTTATCCTTTATATTAGTTAGCATAGTTTCATTTCTTTATTTTTTCAGCTGGAGTGGGGGGAGTGGAGTGTTCCGTTGGTCTTGAATGAAAATGTACCTACTAAACTATTTTACTATCAACTGAAATCTTTTCTAAAGCAATTCTTTTCAATAAAGCAGTAATGAGTAAAACTGCAGGTGTTAGTTCTTGCACAGACGGGCTGAATGTCTAATTGGCCACGTGTGTTTGCTACCCTAAGTTCTAGAGCCAGATTGTTCTGAGTATAGCTCAAGGATGTGTCTGTGTGTGTTGCTTTCTTAATAAGGAGATTGGCTTCTGAGGAAGAAAATTTAGACAGAACCAGGCTGAGTTCTAAGTGGCTCTGTTCAGCAGTTAGAGGTTTGTCTGGTTTTCGTACTCGTCCCAATTTCCGGCACCCCCATAAATCTTCTTGGAGATAAGGGGCTGCTTACATGGTGGCAGCGGTGGGACGAAACACGGGCTTTGATTTATTGTGTTTACTTTGGCTTAAGTTGAAAGCAGCAAGCATCTCGATGCATGTGCTTTCACAGCTGAAACTCCCAAGCTTTGGCAAAGGGGTTTCTTCCACGCTATTTACTTTGAAGAGCTATAAACTAGCCAAATTGCATTTTTCTTTTAAGCTAAGGGTCTTAATGAAAAGACTTAGCTTTAAGCCAAGTCTGTAAGAACTAATGCTTTGGTTATGTAATTGGGCTGTTTAAGGAGTGGACATTTTCATGCAAGTAAACGGTCGCCCTTCTGAAGCTCCAGTTTAGGGCTGTTTCCTGCCAGAATGTTTTATGGCTTGCCCACACCCTACAGTTTAGGCTGCAGGAGTGGGGAGAAGATTTTTCCTTTTGGATCGGATTGGCGTTTGCGTTAGTTGCAGCTTATATGGAGCAACACTTAGCAGGAGAAGAATTTTTGGAATTGCCTGGAGAGCTGTTTGTGACTCAGAGAAAAGTTAAGATTGGTGGTGCATCTGCTAAGCTGCCTTTGGTTAGTACAGATACGAAGCCCTGGCACCAAGAGCTTTTGGAGGCTCTTGAGCACGACGTCTTGACTCCAAGTGGAGCTAAGCAAAGGATTACTTATGATTCTTCACAACTGAGAAGGGAATTACAAAAGGGAAATATAATGGCTAAACTCCCAGCACACGACGTCCAGGATCTACTTAGATCTGATTCAGATCAGACTTGGACTAAGTTGCAACAGATGGTTCAGGCAGAGGAAATGGTGGGTGCCAGCACTCCAGTAGGGAGGGGAGTGCCAGGCAGAGGCATTTCTGAAGGGACAGCAGGAGCAGCAGCAGCAGCAGCAGCAGCTGGTGCTGAGGGCCCTGATCCTAACAAGAGTCTATCGCCAGTGGATAAGTTAACAATGATGTTTGCTGATTTTGTTGCTTGTCACACTCAAACTATTCGTAATCAGAGCATTGCTGATGAGTTATTGAAGCAGTACAGAGAGGCAAAGGTGGAGCGTTTGGTTAATGAGCTGAAGGAAAAAGAGGAGTTTAAGAACTCAATAGCCAGTGTTGATAGAAGCAATCTACCTTACTACCATGATGGCGATGATATCTTATCATTTTTATCGATATTTGAACAAGCGTGTCGAGATCTTAAGATACCGGAGGCCTGGCACCTCAAGCTACTGCGTACTCAGTGTTCTGGGCAACTTGCCAACTTGGTAGCCAAATTATCTGATGAGGACCCTGACTGGCCTACTTTTAAAGAGGTGGTAAAGAGAAAATTTGGTTTCACTTCGGAAATACTGAGGCAGAACTTTAGAAAACTGAAAAAGCAGCCTAATGAGTGTTATTCTGCACTAGCTGACAAAATAGAACATCTAGGTGATCAGTGGTTGAGCTCCTTGGGCGCCAGTACTTTTGAGGATTTAAGAACTGTGTTGTACATGGAGCATTTTCTTAATTTAGTGCCTTCAGAAATAAGAAGTACTTTGTTGGAGAGAGGATACAAAGACTTGCAAACCCTTGCTTTAAAGACTGATGAAATTCTCTCCTTTAAAACGCATGAACCTGCTGTTAGGCCAAAGACTGCACCAGTAGCGCCTAAGAGACAGAGTCAGCCTGAATTTAGAAAGTCTTTTCCTCAAGAGCCCAGGCAAAGTTCATTTGAGCAACGCAGGAGTCTAGCTCCTAGCCAGAGTAAAACGCCTCTTAAATGTTTTGAATGTGGTGGCTCTCATCTGCGACGAGATTGCCCAAGGTTGAATGTGCCAGCTAGCCAAGTTAAGGAGCCAGCTAGAAAAACACCTGTGCCAGCTCCACGCAGATCTAAAGCAGGCACACCTAAGATGGCGTATGTAAGTTCTGGGCCAGCAGGAACTCAGCAAGTGCCAGCTGCCAGTAATGCAGTTTCTGTGCCTCACCAGTCAAGCATTGTGCCTTCACAGAGTCAGGAAGGAGTTAACCTAACTGTAACCCCTTCGCAAGCCAGTGGAATGCAGGCAGCAGTAAACCAATATGTGCCTAGAGTTTTGGACTTACAAATTGCTTCAATTTCCTCAGAAATTGTAAAAGAGACTGCATCAGGAGAGAGGTTTTCTGTTATGGATCCTGATTGCATAGTACCAACTGCGCAAAGGGACTGGGCAACCCGCACATTTTCTGAGGTGGTTTTTCTTCACACACCTGGAGGTGATATGGCTTTAAGTGCTTTTCGTGATTCGGGTGCCGACATTTCTTCGATAAGCAAACGTTTTCTAGACCCCACCTTAATCTTGAACAACCTGAGGTGTCCAGTAAAAACTTATGGATCTATAGAGACTGATCAGCGTTTCAATCCTCTAGCTTATGTCAAAATTTCCTATAAGAGCTGGTCAGGTGCAAAACATATTTTAACCCATGAGGGAAAACCTGATTTTCTTCTTGGAAATGATCTTGCTTTTTTGGATCACATGCAGAGTCAAAATGCAACTTCAATGTCGGTAGTTACGCGTTCTCAAAGTAGAGAGATGCATAATCTTGAACGGGAGCAGGAATCCACTGAGGATAGCTCAGATGGAGACCTTACCCAACAGCAGCCTCTTGTGACCGAACCTGATAATGCAGCTCCAACTGAAACTAAAATGGAGGAGGTGATACCTAAGGGATCAGAGGACTTTAGACTGAAGCAACTTAATGATCCCTCTCTAGCTTCTTTGAGGTCACAAGCAGACAACTATGCTGAACATCCTGCGCATCAGCAAGTTAGTTTCCTGTGGGGAGAAAATGGACTTTTGTACAGAGAATATTTCCCCAAATCCAACTTGGATGCCCAACCTGTTCAACAGTTAGTCGTGCCTACTGAATATAGACTGAGAATACTAGAAATGGCTCATGACCATCCGAGTAGTGGGCACCAGGGAATACAAAAAACCCTAAAGACAATTTCTCAACATTTTTACTGGCCTGGTATTTCAAAAACTGTAAAGGACTATGTCAGTTCTTGTGACTATTGCCAACGCACAGGCCATCAAACTGACAAGGTAAAGGCCGAAATGCAGATTATGGAAATTCCTGACCAAGTGTTCCAGTGTTTGCAAATGGATGTGCTAGGACCTTTTGTTCCTACTAAATCTAAGAAGAAATACATCATTTCTTTCATCTGTTCTGCCAGTAGGTGGATCGAAGCCTACGCTATTAGCAACCTGACAGCTACCACCATAGCTAGAATTATCGTGGACTTGTGCTCGCGTATTGGAGTACCATCCAAAATAATTTGTGATCAAGCAGGAGCCTTCACAAGTGAACTTATGCGTAAGATCTGCGAGATAAGTGGAATAACCATCAGTTTTAGCACGGCCCATCATCCTCAATCTCATGGTATGGTGGAAAGAGCTCAACAAACTTTGCTTAGGATGATTAAAACTTTGACCCAAGAATATGGAAACATTTGGGATGAGCTTTTGCCTTTTGCTTTGTTTGCTTACCGTAGCTCAGCTCATTCTTCACTAGGTGGCTTTTCTCCAAGTGAGGTGGTGTTTGGAAGAAATCTACAAGGGCCATTGGACTTCCTGAAATCCGATTGGGAAGGTGTGGTTAAAAGTAGTACTGTGCCAGTTGCTGATTTTGTTAGAAAACTTCAAGAGAAACTCTTGGCTGTCCAGGAGTTAGCCAGAGACAATTTGTTGGACGCTCAAGCAAGTCAGAAGTTCTTCCACGACAAGAGATCCAGACACAGGGAATTTTCTGTGGGTGATTTGGTACTTGTTCTGAACTCACTCAGACCTTCTAAGCTAGAAGTTGTCTGGGAAGGTCCAGGTGAAATTGTTCAAAAATTGGGAAATGTCAATTATCTTGTCAAAATGTTGGATTCTAATAAGAAACCTGTTCTTTACCATGTCAATAGTTTGAAACTGTACAAAGATAGATCTGCAATGGTTTTTCAATGTCATGCTGAATATTTTCATGCTGCAAATGAACCTATTGATATGTTGTCTGAATTGCAAGATGCAGGTACATGGTCTGATAATCTTGTTTTAACAGGTACCGTTGATCAGAAAGAAAGGTTGTTTCAAATTTTGGAACAATACCAAGATGTGTTTTCAGATAAACCAGGTTACACCAAATTGATCAGTCATGTGATAACTACTGAAAACAATGCCCAGCCCATACGGTCTAGCCCATATAGAGCAATTGGTAATCATGCTATCCAAATTGAACAAGAGATACAAAAGATGTTATCTTTGGGGGGGTGATTGAACCGTCATTCTCCCCTTGGGCTTCTCCGGTGGTTCTGGTACCAAAACGTAATGCTTTGGGTGAAATTCTCGAGGAAGTAAGATTTTGTGTTGATTACAGAAAGTTAAATAGTGTTACTGTTCCAGATCCATACCCATTGCCTAGAATGGATGATTTAATTGAACATCTTTCAAAGGCTAAGTTTATCAGCATTCTCGATCTAAAGAATGCTTATTGGCAGCTTGATTTAGCTGAAGATTCACGAGATAAGACCGCTTTCATCACGCACGTGGGAACTTTCCGTTTCCGCAGATTGCCATTTGGTTTGAAGAATGCCGGTGCGTCATTTCAAAGGATGATAGACAAACTTTTACAAGGTTTACCTTTTGCAAGTGCTTATCTTGATGATGTTGCCATTTTCAGTTCTGATTTTGATTCTCACATGTCTCACATTGAAACTGTTTTGTCCAGACTTCAGCAAGCAGGACTGACAGTCAAAGCCAGCAAGTGTCAGTGGATGCAAGGAAAAGTCATGTACTTAGGTCATTTGATTGGACAAGGAGAAATTCAGACTTTGCAAGCTAAAGTACAATCTATTAATGATTGGCCTATTCCAAAAACTAAGAAACAGGTACGCTCGTTTTTGGGCCTAGTTGGCTACTACAGAAAATTCATTCCTGATTTCAGTCATTTGGCTTCACCTCTGACAGAGCTCACTAAGAAGAGACAGCCTGTCAAGGTAAAGTGGACACCAGAGTGTCAAGGTGCCTTTGAAACTTTAAAAGCTAAGATTATGGATGCACCTATACTGAAATCCCCTGATTTTGACAAACCATTCATTTTACAAACAGATGCCTCTGAATTAGGCCTTGGAGCAGTATTGTTATAGCAAGGAGAAGATGGGAACCTTTACCCTATCTCATACTTCTCTAGAAAACTCTTGGATAGAGAGAGAAGTTACGCAGTACCTGAAAAAGAAGCTCTTTCTATATTTTGGTCTCTCAATTTACTTCGACCTTACCTATGGGGGCGTAAGTTTACACTCCAAACAGATCACAGAGCTTTAGTTTGGTTACAGAAGATGAAATCTCACAACCAAAAATTGTTGAGATGGAGTCTAGCATTGCAAGATTTTGATTTTGAAGTTCAACACATTCCTGGAAAATTGAATGTAGTGGCAGATGGTCTTTCTAGAATGTACTGTGAAGATTCTTATGAACCTGAACGTTGAAACGATGTATTCAACAGTGTGCTATGTTTCAGTATTGTAATAGTTAATCTGTAGTTGAATTTTGAGTTATAACCAGTTAATTACTTTGAATTACTTTTTAGTTACTTTTACTTGATTTCTTAAAATTAGATCAGATTAACTGCTCTGAATTTTAACGGTAATCAGGGGGGGCATGTGATGATTTGTGTTTTTATGTGTATTAGAATGGGATATGTAGTCCTAAGATTGTCCCAATAGCATCCATGTTGATTTAAAGTCTGTTCTGTAGTAGGAAAGTTTTACATGCTGTTTCAGAGAAGCTTCGCTCTCTGGTTATCTCGTTGCTAAGGTGAGTAGAGAGCAGAGACTTTCGTAGTCAAAATAATTCTGCTACAAAGAATGATAACAACTGAAGCTCCATGAGAAAGTTAGGCGGGACAACAAGACCCAGGAGGTATTCTGGGAAGAAGAAGGAAGAGTGAGGAGAAGAAGAAAGATGGAGTTTGCCTGAGAAAGGGGCAGACACGTGGTTTTCCCTAAATGGACTATTTTTCCTACCATGGACTGGTTTTCATCTAGCATCAGCCTTTGAAGACCCAAGACACGTGAGATGGACTATGTTATCCTTTATATTAGTTAGCATAGTTTCATTTCTTTATTTTTTCAGCTGGAGTGGGGGGAGTGCAGTGTTCCGTTGGTCTTGAATGAAAATGTACCTACTAAACTATTTTACTATCAACTGAAATCTTTTCTAAAGCAATTCTTTTCAATAAAGCAGTAATGAGTAAAACTGCAGGTGTTAGTTCTTGCACAGACGGGCTGAATGTCTAATTGGCCACGTGTGTTTGCTACCCTAAGTTCTAGAGCCAGATTGTTCTGAGTATAGCTCAAGGATGTGTCTGTGTGTGTTGCTTTCTTAATAAGGAGATTGGCTTCTGAGGAAGAAAATTTAGACAGAACCAGGCTGAGTTCTAAGTGGCTCTGCTCAGCAGTTAGAGGTTTGTCTGGTTTTCGTACTCGTCCCAATTTCCGGCACCCCCATAAATCTTCTTGGAGATAAGGGGCTGCTTACAGTTGAAACAAAACCCAACAAACAAAGAACTTATAGAGAAGATAAAACTTACACAACATCAGATAAATATATTGCTCACTGAAGAAACCGCAAAGAAGTTCAAATTTGCAAAGCAAAATTTTTTTGAGAATGCAAATAAACCGGGAAGATGGTTAGCATACAAATTAAGGAAAGAGAAGGAGAAGACAATAATCCGAACTTTGAAAGACGAAAAGGGAACAGAAAAATTCAAACAGGAAGAAATAAAGAAAATTGCTGAAGATTTTTATAGGAAGTTATATGAGAAAAAAGAAGTGGATGGAGAAGCCCAGGAAGAATATCTGTTGAAGCACAATAAAATGAAATTGACTAAAGAACAAATTCAGTCCTTAAATGAGCCTATAACGTATGCAGAAATTACAGAAGCCCTTAAAAAACAAAAAAATGGGAAAGCACCAGGCCCAGATGGACTACCAGCAGAATACTACAAAGAACTAGAAGAGGTGCTTCTCCAGCCATTTAAAAAGCTTCTAGAATGCATTGAAGAAGAAGGGAAAATACCAGCAACATGGACTGAAGCGACAATTTCTCTTATACATAAGGAAAACACGGAAGGTAAAGAAATACAAAATTATAGTCCGATTTCATTGTTGAATGTGGACTACAAAATATATGCGACTATCCTGGCAACTAGATTGAAAAGAATTTTAACCCACTTGATACATCAAGATCAGTCTGGGTTTCTCCCTAAAAGACAGATGAAGAATAATATAAGGATAGTTTTAAATGCCCTGGAATACTATGAAGCACACCCGGAGAAACAGATGGCTATGATATTCTTGGATGCGGAAAAAGCATTTGATAATCTTGACTGGAATTTTATGATGCACACATTGAAAACACTGCAGGTTGGAGAAAGATTTATGAAACTAATTAAAGCAATATATATGGAGCAAAAGGCAAAAGTAAAAATTAATGGCGAACTATCAAAAGAAATCCAAATACAGAAAGGTACTAGACAGGGGTGCCCACTCTCCCCACTCCTGTTTATTTTGACTCTGGAAATACTAAACAAACAAATTAGAAATAAAAAAGAATTGAAAGGATTAAAAGTGAAAGGTCAAGTCTACAAACTCCAGGCCTTTGCGGATGATTTAGTTATCATATTGGAAGAACCATTGGATTCAATAGAGGACCTGATGACAACGTTAAGAATTTTTGGTGACATGGCAGGAATGAGAATAAACCAAAAGAAGACTAAATTACTTACCAAAAACATGAGAGAACATGAAAGACAAGAGCTAATAGAGAAGACGAACTTTCATGAGGAGAAGAAAATTCGATATTTAGGAATACAAATTACAAAGAAGACAAGTACATTATTCAAAGATAACTACATGAAACTAATGAAGGAGATACAGAACAATTTGGAGAAATGGGACAAATTACAACTATCGTTGTTGGGAAGAATTGCAGCAATTAAAATGACTATTTTACCAAAAATCCTATTCTTATTTCAGTCAATCCCTATAATATTAAAACAGTCATTTTTCAAAGAATTTAATAAGATAATCATGAGATTTATATGGCAAGGTAAAAAACCAAGAATTAAAATTAAGGCAATGCAAGATGCTAAGCAGAGGGGTGGCTTTGGTCTTCCTGACTGGGTTCTGTATTATAGAGCTTGTATTCTAGATTGGATAAAAGAATGGATAACTCTAGAAAACGATAGATTACTTAGCTTGGAGGGACATGATTTGCAATTAGGCTGGCATGCCTATTTATGGTATAAAAAGGACAAAGAACAAAAAAATTTTAATTCACATATGATAAGAAGAGCTTTACTGGGAATGTGGAGAAAAATTGTACAACAAATTTATTATAAAATACCTGTATGGGTGTCACCGTTAGAGGCCTTTATCCAACCCAGTCTTATGACAAAAACAAACTTTTTAAAATATCAAGATCTATTAAAAAAGGATGGTGAACTAAAGTCTAAAGAAGAGCTAGAGTCACAGAATATATATAGAGAGTGGTGGCCTAGAGCACAGCTAGAATCTAGATATACAAAAGATAAAATAGAAGGCTTCTACTTAGAGCAAACGATTTTTGACAAACTTTTATTAGGTTCAAAAAAACAAACTGTTAAGAAAATGTATAATTATATGTTGGAAATTAAGATGCAAGATGAAATGGTTAAGGAATGTATGATTAAGTGGGCACAAAATATAGGGCATAACATTGATATTGATCAATGGCTGAAAATATGGCAAAATAATATAAAGCTTACAAGATCGGTGAACTTTAAAGAGAATATATATAAGATGTTTTATAGATGGCACATGACCCCAGAAAAATTGTCAAAGATGTATACAGATGTATCAAATAAGTGTTGGAAATGTGAATCACAAGTGGGAAGCTATTATCATATGTGGTGGTCATGTGGAGTAGCGAAACAATATTGGAAAAGAGTGCATGTAATGTTGGAACAAATATTGCTCTGTAAAGTGCCATTAACCCCAGAACTGTTTTTATTGAGTATGATACCTGAAAATATAGATAAGTCAAAGAATTATATAGTTATATACATAGTTACGGCAGCTAGAATTTTATATGCTAAAAATTGGAAAAGATCAACGGCACCGAAACAAGAAGATCTTATTGAAAAGATACGGGAAATAGCCGAAATGGACATTTTATCAGAAGTCATGAAGGACTATCCCTTGCAAAAGGCAACAGAAAGATGGGATCTATTTAACAAGTGGACAGAATCAACAGGCAGCTTGTGAACAGTACATATTGAAAGGAGAACTGAATCTAGAAGGCAGAAAAGAGTAAATAGAATAATTTAAAATCTTGATATGGCAATAGGTACAGAATGGATGAAAGTGTGTTATTGTCTCCCCTCTTCCTCATCAATTCCAATTCCCTTTTCCTTTCTGTTATCCCTTATAAAAAATAAAAAGAACAAAAAAAAAAAATCACAGGTTGATAATCAATATTTCTCACTCACTGAACTCACTGACACCCAGAACTCTACTCTTACTGAATTATTGGCTCACAGGCCACAGACTCACTAAATCTCTCTCACAAATCTCAAATCACTCAAATCTCCCTCACATACTCCACACACCCCCATTTATATCCCAGCTCCTCCCCCTTTAGCACCACCTTCCGTCCCCTCATTTATTTATTTATTTGTTTGTTTGTTTGTTTGTTTGTTTGTTTGTTTGTTTGATTGATTGATTGATTGATTGATTGATTGATTGATTGATTGATTGATTGATTGATTGATTGATTGATTGATTGATTGATTGATTGATTGATTGATTGATTGATACCCTGCCCATCTGGTCTAAAAGACCACTCTGGGCAGCTTCCAATATAGTAAAAACAGTGAAATAATACAAAAAACACAATTACATAAATCATATTGTAATAATCAGAATACAACAATAGAATAGAAAATACATAAGGAGAGAATAAACAGTTTTGTGTCCTTTCTTTCAGGGCCTACCTCGTCGTTAGGCTCCTCAGCCTCACCTCCTGGCTCGTGCAGGTGATCCGAGTAGATCTAGGTGGAAGCAGGCGTTCTGTCAAGTATCGAGGTCCTAAACCATTTAGGGCCTTATATGTAAGCATTAACACTTTGAAGTCAATGCAGAAACGGATGGGCAGCCAATGCAGCATGGCCAGAGTAGGAGATATATGTTGGTATTTTCTCACTCCAGTGAGGAGTCTGGCCGCCACATTCTGCACCACCTGAAGTTTCCGCATCAGCTTCAAAGGGAGCCCCACGTAGAGCGTGTTACAGTAGTCTAATCTAGAGATTACGAATGCATGTACTAAGGTAGTGAGCGCCCTGTGTCTAGGTAAGGTGGCAACTGGGCAATCCGCCAAAGGTGGAAAAAGGCGGAGCAGACTACCAATGCCACCTGCGTTTCCATGGTGAGCATCAGGTCCAGGTGTACTCCCAGGCTGCGGAACCCACTCTTTGTGGCCAGGGCCACCCCCCCAAACATGAGGGAGATTCCCAAGCCACCATCCACAGGGCCACCCACCCTCAGAACTTCCGTCTTGTCCGGGTTCAGCCTCAGCCCGTTCTCCTGCATCCATTTCTGTACGGCCCCCAGGCAGCGCTGCAGGGACAGGATGGCATCACCTGCAGTTGGTGAAAAGGAGATGTAGAGCTGGGTGTCATCAGCATATTGATGACACGATGCTCCACATCCCCTGATGACCTCACCCAGTGGCCTCATATAGATGTTAAACAGCATTTGGGAAATAGTCGACCCCTGTGGAACCCCACATTTGAGACTCCACGGGGCCGAAATACTCTCCCCAAGCTGCACTCTCTGGGGGCGGTCCTCCAAGAAGGAACGGAACCAGGCCAGGGCCAAGCCACCGATACCCAACTCAGAGACCCTCACCAGGAGGATACCGTGGTCGACGGTATCGAAGGCTGCCGAGATGTCGAGGAGGACCAACAAAGATATTTTACCTCTGTCAGCCTCCCTCAACAAGTCATCGTACAGGGCGGCCAATGCTGTCTCTGTACCGTGGCACGGCCTGAAGCCCAACTGAAATGGATCCAGGGCATCTGTTTCATCCAGATGTGCCTGAAGATGGTCAGCCACCACCCTCTCAACCACTTTGCTCATGAAAGAAACATTGGCGACGGGCCTATAGTTGCCAATTTCATCCGCTGCCAAATTAGGTTTCTTTCTTATGGGCCTAATGAGTGTCTCCTTGAGGGCAGAGGGAAACATGCCCTCAAGGAAAGAACCATTTATTATTGCAGTGGCCCATTCTGTTGTTATCGGCCTGGCTGCTTTGATTAGCCAGGCCGGGCAAGGGTCCAAGGAGGAGGTGGTGGCTCAACAGCGGTCAAGCACTCTGGCCACAGAATCAGGCGTGACAGGCTGAAAGGAGTCAAGGGTTACCGGGCAAGACGGAGCGCTGGACATCTCTGCTCGACTCACTATGTTCAAAAAAGGAGAGAGGTCTCGTCGGATGGCCTCCACTTTAGATTTTAAAAAGGCTGCAAACTGGTCAGGTGAAAATCTAGGGGGAGGTCTATCATCCAGACCAGCTCCGGATAGGTCGCGTACTACAGTGGTGCCTCGTATAACGAGTGCCCCGTTTAACGACAAATCCGCATACCGATGCAGATTTTGATATCAGAAAAGCGATCGCATACCGATGTTGCCTATGGGGAAAAATCGCTTTGCGATGTTTTCCCCATAGGCACCATTTCCCCCAGCTGAATGGCGGGAGCCTCCCAAGGAGCACTCCCTCAGCTCAACTGGGGGAAAATGCCTGCGGTGGCCTTGGAAGGACCCTTCTGAAGGGTCCTTCAGAGGCCACCGCCGGGATTCCCCTTCCCCACGATCGGCTTCCCCGGCCATGGTCGGACTGTCAGGAGTCCGACCATGCCTGGGGTAGTCGGCCGCGGGTGGGATCCAAGCCGCCGTGGTGTGTGTGGAAGGCATGGCCGGGCTCTTCGGCAACTGCCGAGGCTCGGATCCAAGCCTTGGCGGCTGCCGAAGAGCCCATCCATGCCTCCAATCCTCTCCCCACGGCTTGGATCCCAGCCGTGGGGGAAGGGTGGAAGGCATGGCTGGGCTCTTCAGCAACTGCCAAGGCTCTGATCCAAGCCTCGGCGGCTGCCAAAGAACCCATCCATGCCTCCGATCCTCTCCCCACGGCTTGGATCCCAGCCGTGGGGGAAGGGTGGAAGGCATGGCCGGGCTCTTCGGCAACTGCCAAGGCTCGGATCCAAGCCTCGGCAGCTGCCGAAAACCCCATCCATGCCTCCGATCCTCTCCCCACGGCTTGGATCCCAGCCATGGGGGAAGGGTGGAAGGCATGGCCGGGCTCTTCGGCAACTGCCAAGGCTCGGATCCAAGCCTCGGCGGCTGCCAAAGAACCCATCCATGCCTCCGATCCTCTCCCCACGGCTTGGATCCCAGCCATGGGGGAAGGGTGGAAGGCATGGCCGGGCTCTTCAGCAACTGCCGAAGCTCGGATCCAAGCCTCAGTGGCTGCCGAAGAAACCATCCATGCCTCCAATCCTCTCCCCACTTTTTGGATCCCAGCCATGGGGGAAGGGTGGAAGGCATGGCCGGGCTCTTTGGCAACTGCCGAGGCTCGGATCCAAGCCTCGGCGGCTGCCGAAGACCCCATCCATGCCTCCGATCCTCTCCCCACGGCTTGGATCCCAGCCATGGGGGAAGGGTGGAAGGCATGGCCGGGCTCTTCAGCAACTGCCGAGGCTCGGATCCAAGCCTCAGTGGCTGCCGAAGAAACCATCCATGCCTCCAATCCTCTCCCCACTTCTTGGATCCCAGCCATGGGGGAAGGGTCGGAAGCATAGCCGGACTTCAGCCGGCTAAGAGGCCAGCGATCGGGCAGGAGGAGGTGGGAAGTTTCCCTTAACCCGTCCCGAGAGAACACCGGGTTTTCAGCCGACTAAGAGGCTGGCGATCGGGCAGGAGGTGGTGGGGGAATCTTCCCAGCTATGCCTCCAATCCTCTCACCACGGCTTGGATCCAAGCCACGGGGGTGGTGGTGGAAGGCATGGCCGGGCTCTTCGGCAACTGCCGAGGCTCGGATCCAAGCCTCGACAGTTGCCCATGGCAGGGCAACCTCCCGCGGGTCCGATCCAAGCCGCGGGGGGGAAGGTGGGGAGATCAGATGCCTGTCAGGCATCCTGGGTTCGGATCCCACCCACCGCCGGTTACTCAGCCTTGGGTAACCGACGGCGGGTGGGATCCGAGCCCGGGATGCCTGAAAGGCATCCGAATCCCCCCGCTCTCCCACCCTCCCCCCACGGCTTGGATTGGACTTCAGCCGGCTAAGAGTCCAGCCATGGCAGGGCTAGCCCCCGCGGGTCTGATCCAAGCCGCGGGGGGGAGGTGGGGAGATTGGATGCCTGTCAGGCATCCTGGGCTCAGCAGCGCGGGGCGGCGGGGACAGGGTGGAGGGGTGTCCCCACCCACCCTGTCCCCTTCGCTGGCAGCCACCCCCGCCGCTTTCCCCAGCCTGGATCGGGCTCCTGGGAGTCCGATCTCGGCTAGGGAAGGCAACGCGGGGTGGCGGGGACAGGGTGGAGGGTCTCCCCACCCACCCTGTCCCCTTCACTGGCAGCCACCCCCGCCGCTTTCCCCAGCCTGGATCAGGCTCCTGGGAGTCCGATCTCAGCTAGGGAAGGCAACGCGGGGTGGTGGGGACAGGGTGGAGGGGTCTCTCCACCCACCCTGTCCCCTTCGCTGGCAGCCACCCCCGGCGCTTTTTCCAGCCTGAATCGGGCTCCTGGGAGTCCGATCTCGGCTAGGGAAGGCAGCCTGGGGCGGCGGGGACAGGGTGGAGGGGTCCCGAAGGCTTCCAGGCTTTTGCCTGGAAGCCTTCGGGATCCCCCACCCACCCTGTCTCCGCCAGTTTTTAGTCCATTGGAACGCATTAACCGGGTTTTAATGCGTTTCAATGGGCTTTTTAATTTCACTTTCCGATGTTTCCGTATAGCGACGTTAATCCTGGAACGGATTAACGTCACTATACGGGGCACCACTGTATATGGAATAACTCCGCCTGCTGGTTGGATGCTTCGCTTATCCGGTTAGCGAAGTAAGTTCGACAAACAGCCTTTACCTTAGACATGTAAAGGTTAGTTACGACCCTGATAGCTATCCTATTATAATCTGTCAGGTTCTTCTTCCACCTATGCTCTAGCCTTCTCCTATGTCGCTTCAGTGCTCGAAGCTCCTGGTTAAACCAGGACGCTGGCCGAGCTCTACGACGGAGAGGGCGTTTAGGTGCGATCATGTCTATAGCCCTGGTTGCGAAGGTAGACCAGCTATCAACCAGAGCGTCGACAGGAGCACTAGCCAGATCTGCCATGACCCCTCTCATGACATCCTGGAATCCAGCAGGATCCAGTAGCCTTCGAGGGCAGACCATAGAAATAGGTCCCTGCTCCCTGCGAGGGGGGAGAGCCATTGTGAGGTTACCTTTTATCAGGTGGTGATCTGACCATGACAAGGGGACCAACATGAGGTCAGTCACCATCAGAGCACACTCACTCCAACTGGTGGAAAAAACCAGGTCCAATGTGTGGCCACCCACGTGGGTGGGACCGTTGACATGTTGGGACATGTTCAAGGAAGCCATGGTTTCCAGGAACTCAAGAGCTGGCCCAGTAGCGTCTGCCCCCGCATGCACATTGAAATCGCCGAAGACCAAAAGCCTCAGGGATCCCAAAGATTGCCGTGGAGACAAAGTTGGCCAGCTCCGGAAGGGAAGTGGCTGGGTCGCGGGGAGCGCGGTAACACAGCAAAATCCCAATACCATCCCTGGCCCCAATGAACACGTGGAGTGCCTCTAGACCTGGCTTTACCACCGAGGAGCACCTAGTAACCTGTAAGCTGGATTTATAAACAATGGCTACTCCCCCTCCCCGCCCCTCCAGTCTACCCTGGTGTTGGACGGTATAACTGGGTGGGCAGACAAGTGCCAAGGAAGGACCAGCCTCCCCGGTAATCTACGTCTCGGTTATGCGTGCCAAGTCTGCATCCTCCTCCAGGATAAGGTCGTGAATTACCTGGGACTTATTGGACACAGACCTGGCATTCAACAACAACAATGATAGAGTGGAAGGCTGGCTGGGCTGGCTACCTCGATACTGGGGGTTGGACACAGTTTCAGAACAATGAACAGCTGTCAAACATCTGTTCATCGTTCTTCTGACATGAGTAGGAACTGTGCCAACGCCATATCTCCCTCTACCCGTGATCATTGGGATGTTCAGAGGCCCCTCACTGGGCAAACAGGCCCTCCACTCCATATCAAAAAAAAGGAAAAAGGGAGGAAAGAAAAAAGAAAAGAAGAAAAAGGAAAAGAAAGGAAGTACCCTAAATTATTTTAACAAATTAGATAATACAATACATATATAAGTCAATTAATGTCCTGTCAGTTAGAAATCCAAAATTATAAGATACATTATAAGACACAAGAAGCATCAAAGACACCAAAATCCACACTGAGAATGGTATTATCATTGTCATTTCCCTCCCATGAGAGGCAGCTAAAAGTCGTTGTTAATAGTCTTAGGAGAGCAAACAGAGAGAGTAGTCCAGGGAAAGGAGTTCTCATTCGAGCAGCCAACATGGCAATTTTCTTAACTTGATCGGCCGGCAAACCCATAGCAGATAGCTCTCACTCCCTTACTCTCTCTCCTGCTGTTCCACTGCTCAGCTGTGATGGACAGGTGAGGGCAGGGCTGAATGCTACAGTAAGGCTTGCCAAGACTTTGGATTAACCATCAGCCTGGAGAAAACACAAGTCATGGGCCAGAGTGTGGACTCACCACCATCTCCACACAAGAATTGGAGGTTGTTCATGACTTTGTGTACTTTGGCTGAACGATCTCTGACACACTCTCTCTAGATGTCGAGCTGTATAAATGCATTGGCAAAGCAGCTACGATGTTCTCTAGACTCACAAAGAGAGTATGGCTTAATAAGAAGCTGATGGCATATACCAAGATCCAGGTCTATAGAGCCTGTGTCCTGAGTATACTCCTGCACTGCAGTTAGTCCTGGACCCTTTGTGCATGGCAGGAGAGGAAGCTGAACATGTTCTATATGTGTCTCCAATGCATTTTTGGTATCACCTGGCAGGGCAAAGTTCCAAATAGAGTAGTCCTAGAATGAGCTGGAATTTTAGCATGTATACATTACCTAAACAGCAATTGCTAATATGGCTCAGGCATGTTGTGAGAATGGCTGATGGTAGGATTCCAAAAGAGCTCCTGTATGGAGAAGTAGTGCAGGGATATCACCCCAGAGGGAGACCACAGCTGCGATAGAAGGATATCCACAAGCAGGATCTGAAGGCCTTAGGAATGGACCTCAACAGATGGGAAACTTTGACATCTGAGTGTTCCACCTGGAGGCAGGCAGTGCATCATGGTCTCTTCCATTTTGAAGAGACACTTGTCCAGCAGGCTGAGGCAAAGGGGCAGTGCTGAAACCAGCAAAATTAGGGAGCTGCACAGGGGACAGATTGTATTTGTCTTCAGCATGGAAGGGATTGTCACTCTTGAATTGGCCTCCTCAGCCACACTAGATGCTGTTCCAAGTCCTTGATTCAGAGCACATTACCCTAGTCTCTCAAGACTGAAGGATGCCTAGTCTAGTTTGGTTTGCCTCCAGGCACAGAGGCATTTGGAAAAGTATGTGTCTTCTTTTTCCTTCTCGTTTAGAAGAACAAACAGCAGGCACATTGAAGCAGGCTTGCATAGGTGGAATTTGTTTTTGCACCAAGGGAAAAAAGCATTTGGCATTAAGGCAGGGTTTTCTACCAGGCACAAAAGCATTTGGCACTGAGGTAGAGTTTGCCTCCAAGCACAGAGGTGTTCGCCATTGAAGTAGGATTTGACTCCAGGTACAGAGAGGGATGGAAAAGATATGGCCTTGGGGGGTGTTTGAGCAGCTTGCAGCCCTCTTTCTTCCCTTGGTGCCACAGTGGAAGAACTCAGCAACATGGGACGAAGTTGTGAGAAGGAATGGGAATCAGGCACCCCAAGTACCAGTGTGATTCCCTTGAATTGGTGGGGAGGGACATTAAGACAGGTTAGCATAAACGTAATTTGGTTTTGCACCCAGGCACAGAAGCACTAGGAATTGAGGTAGGATTTGCCTCCAGGCACTGAGGTGTTTGGCACTGATGTAGGGTTTGCCTGTGGGCAGAGAGGCATTTGGCACTGAGGTGGGATTTGCCTCCAAGCACAGAAGTGTTTGGCACTGAGGTTGGGTTTTTCTCCAGGCACAAAGGTGGATAGAAAAGATGTGGCCTTTGGGGTGTTTGAGAGTTTGGCAGGCTTCTTTCTTCCATTGGTGGCACAGAGGATGAACTCAGCCACATGGAATCAAGATGTGGGAAAGAATGATAATCAGCCGTCCAAATGACCGGTGTGGTTCACTTGGATTGGTGGGGTGGACATTGAGGGGTAGACAGGCTTCTTTCTTCCCCTGAATTAGAGGACTGAATAGGAGTGACATTGAGGCAGGCTGGAATAGATGGAATTCAGTTTTGCACCTAGGCACAGGGACAGATGACATTGAGTTCAGTCTGTGCCCTGAGTGGGCCATGGTGCTGCCATTGAGTTCAGTTTCCACCCTAGGTGGGACAGAAAGAGGCAGGCAGATGGTATGTTGGACTTGGGGAACTCAGGCAGCAGGCAGGCAGGTGGGCAGTAACACAGTCAGATGGCATGGTGGACCTGAAGGACTCAGGCAGGCAATATCTGCACCCAGTATCTGTGAGCACACATCTGTGGCCACAGATGATCTCCTCTGATGGGAACTAATTTGCTATGTTCAGCTGGGAACTAATTTGCTATGTTCCTCCCCATCACCTGAGTCTCCATTTACAACTCTGTCACCAATGCCCTGCCACTCCTCAGGCCCATCTGCTGACACTAGTTGGCTGTGAGTGAGAGATACCAATGGTGACCTCCACTCCACAAGTCTCCTTTGAAGTGCACCTTCCACCTCTGTGCCTGTGAAAGCTGGTCATGGATCACCTCCCATACAGAATCATAGTGTGTGGGTAGGACTCTACAACTGATGGTTTTCCATCAGGTGGTTCATACCAGGGAGTGAAAAAATGCAGCAACTGGCAGAAGGCCAGAGATTCCATGGTGGACAGTAGAAGCCCAAGCTGGGCAATCATCTCAGCAAAAAGATGAGTGGCTGCCTCCTGTGATTTGCCCTTAGGCTAAGAGTCATTGGAGACCCAATGGGTGCAACTTCATGAAGCATGGGTTGCCTCCTCAAATTCCCAGTCCCAGCAACCCCTGTGACTGTCTTTTTGGAAGGAGATGCCTTCTTTTTCCTCTCCACTTCCCCCCCCCCCCACAGCTGCTCTCTTCCTCCCCCCCAGACAACAGTGACAGCCTTCCCCTGACAGGAGCCTTGGGTGGTGCCTCTCCAGATGTTGGTGGAGGACTGTGGATGGCAGATGCCTGGGTCTGATCCCCTCTGGACCACCACAAGGCAGGCATTGCAGCACACCAGCCATGGGTCATCATTCACCATGGCAAAATTATCTCACAGGGACCCTCTGCCTTTTTGGCACTACAATGACCCACTGCATGCCCCTGTCTGCTGCTGGCTTGGGAAGATTATGTGCCAGTGGTGCAGGTCTGGGAGGGTGGAGGAGATGAGTCTTGGGACAGTGGTGGGGGTTTTGGGGAATCCTGCCCTGCCATTGCTGGTTCTGAGGACTTGGAAGCTTCTGGGTCCTCTGGAACCAGTAACTCCTCAGATTCCTCAAGGAAGAGAAGCAGCAGTTCTTTGGGCACCAGAGGGAACTCTGCTTCCATGCCTACCTGCAAGTCCACAGTAGGAGGATGGTGGTGGTGCCTGGTTTAATCAGGGGCTTCCCCCCCCTTAGACACCCCATGGCCACTACCTTTCATTTTCACCTGCTTTCTATATAACCCTGCTTGCCAAACAACACTTTGAAAAATTTTCGGAAGGGAAAGTGGGGTAATATAGGAGAGACAGTTTGTAGCTAAGTTCATATTTGTCGCGACTGCCACCTCCTCCTACGTCACCACAAGAGATGACAGGTCACGATCCTTCACACACACACACAGTACTTCGCTGCCACCAACCACACATAAACCTGACACGTCAGACTTATTGTGGATTTAAAATAAAAAGGATGATTTATTGATTACAAAAATAAAAATGTAAATCACTGGGTAAAAGAATCACTTAATAGACTATATTTCTCAGACCTTAACACTGCACAGTTCTTTATTTACTAAACACACAGTTACTTAATCACCTAACCTATACCTAACCCTGTCACTCTCTAATTCCCCAACAACAACTCCCTCAACAACCCTCTCTCTCCTTGTACACCCCCCTTATATACACAAGCTCCACCCCTATAAGACCCACCTCCTGCCTTGCCATAGGCCAGGAAACTCCAGCCTTAGCCAAGACAGGCAGGTGACGTCATGGCACACGTCACAATATTTTTAAAAGGAGATACAGGATTGTGGTGGAGGAATTGAAGGGTGTTTTTTTTAGAGTAACAGAGGGTAAGAAACAGAAAAATTAATAGTATACCCCTAAATAACTAAATAGACACTCAGACCCACCACAAACACATACAAGCACTCTGGAATAAATGGGGAGAAAGGGTAAAATATACACACACATACACATCACCCACCCTGCCTGAATGCATGCCTCAAAAATAATTAATTTCTCAACTAAAAGATGACCTAACTAAAGAAAGCCCTCCCCAGTGTCCCACTAATGAAAAGAACAAAGGAAAATGTTTTTTTTTAAATTGAACATATACTTTGGAAGCACACAATGCTGGAGTACACACAGTCACCAGCAAGCAACACACACATACACACAAGCACTCTGGAATAAATGGGGGGAAGGTAGAACACACACACACACACACACACACACACACACACATGCACGCACACACACACCGGAGATCACCCACCCTACCCTAACACTAAATCTCAAAAAATAATTAGCCTCTGAATTAAAATATACACAGCCAATGAAAGCCCTTCCCAAATTTCTGTTGCTGGTATAATAATAATAATAATAATAATAATAATAATAATAATAATAATAATAATAATAATAATAATAATAATAATAATAATAATAATAATAATAATAATAATAGAAATGAAAATGTTTTTTTAAATCATAGAATGGTGAAGTTGGAAAGGGTCTATAAGGCCATCAAGTCCAGCCCTCTGCTCAATGCTGGAATAGCAATCAAAGGGTATCTGCCAGGTGGTTGTCTGAGTTTCTCTTGAACGTCTCTAAATGCTTTACTGCCACAGTGAAAAACTGTTGGCTGCCTAAAACACACAAACAGCACAGCAGCAGCAACTGCTAATGGCAAGACTCAGAGCAGGAGTGCAAAATGGCTGCAGAAAAATGCTTTATAAAACAAGGAACTCTCCATAGCCCTTTCAGCAGCGCCATTGGCTGGCTGCCCTGCCAATCCAGGACTCATAGAATCATAGAATTGTCATAGGAAGGGACCTTGGAGGTTTTCTAGTCCAACCCCCTGCCCAAGGCAGGAGACCTCATACCATCCCGGACAGATGACTGTCCAATCTTTTCTTGAAAACCTCCAGCGATGGAGCACTCACAACATCCACTGCTTAGTGGTTCTCACCATCAGGAAATTCCTCCTTATTTCCAGATTGGATCTCCCTCTGGCATGTTTTCACCCATTGGTTCGTGTCCTACCTTCAGGTGCAATGAAGAATAAATTGATGCCCTCTTCCCTGTGGCAACCCTTCATATATTGGAAGACTGCTATCATGTCTCCCCTCAGTCTTCTCTCTGTTAAGCTGAACATACCTAGTTATTTTAGTTGTTCTTCATAGGATTTAGCCTCCAGTCCCCTTATCATCTTTGTTGCTCTTCTCTGCACCCTTTCAAGGGCCTCAGTATCTTTTTTGTATTGTGGTGACCAGAACTGGAGAAAGCACTCCAAATGCAGCCTCACCAACATGGTATAGAGTGGGACTATCACTTCCTGTGATCCTGATGCAATCCCCCTGTTGATGCAGCTTAGAACTGTGTTGGCTTTCTTGGCAGCTGCAGCACACTGCTGACTCATCCTTAGGCGTTGGGCCACCAGGACACCTAAATCTCTTTCACAGGTACTACTGTCAAGCGAGGTAACAGCTATCCTGTACCTGTGCACCCAGTTTCTCCTGCCTAAGTGCAAGACCTTACTTTTCCCACCACTGAACTGCATCTTATTGGATAGGGCCCAATGTTCAAGTCTTTCTAGATCCTTCTGAATGTTGAGTCTCTCTTCCAAAGTATTAGCAATCCGCCCCAGTTTTGTGTCATCAGCAAATATGATGAGTGCTACTTCAATCCCCTCATCCAGGTTATTTATGAAGATGTTGAAGAGCACTGGGCCCAAGACAGAACCTTGAGGGACCCCACTGCACACTTCCCTCCATGTAGAAGTGGTCCCATTGAGGACCACATGTTGAGTGTGTTTCGTCAGCTAGCTGCAAATCCATCTGGTAGTTGTGCTGGCTATCCCACTTTATTCTATCTTATGCAGAAGTAGGTTGTAGTTTACCTTATCAAAGTCTACCTTACTGAAGTATACTATATCCACTGTGTTTCTTTGGTCCACTAATTTACTCAGTTTTCAAAAAAGTCAATAAGATTTGTTTGGCATGACCTGTTCTTAACAAACCCATGCCGGTTTCTGCTGTGTGATTTTTTTATTTTTATTTTTTGCAGGATTTTCCCAGGTATTGATATCAAGCTGATTGGTTTATGGTTTTCTGGATCTGCTTCCCCCCTGCCCTTTTGAAGATTGGAACAACATCAGCTCTTTTTTAGTCCTCTGGCAGTTTGCCTGTGCTCCAGGACCTCTTAAAGATTTCATTCAATGGTTCTGAGATCAGATCTGCCGGTTCTTTAAGTACCCTGGGATGTGAACCATCCGGTCCAGGAGATTTAAACACATTCAAAGCTAGGTGTTCTTTTACCACTTCCTTACCTATTTTGATCTGCTTCCCTCTCTTTTCTCCCACAGTGCTGCTTTAAACAGAGTGGACCAATTTTTCCTTTTATGTAAATACAGATTTTTTTAAAAAAGAATTCCTTTCTCCCTGTTGCCTGTCACCTTCTTGTCATCTTCTCCCACTAGTGGAACAAGCATTCCTTGACTTTCCTCTTGTTGCTTATGTGTTTAAAGAAACTTTTTTGTTGTTATTTTTGGCATTTGTTGCAAGTCTTAGCTCATTCTAAGCTTTAGCCTTCCTGACTCCATCCTTGCAGATTTGAGCTATTTGCTAGAATTCTGTTCTAGTTTTGAGCCCCCCTTTTCATTTCTTTGTACTTATCCTTTTTGTTACTTAGCTTGTCAGAGAGCTCTGTGTGTATCCATGCTGGTCTTGTCAGACATCCCTTGTTTTTCTTTCTCTGTTCTATTGGTTTTGTTTGGGCCTTTACTATCTTACATTTCAGGCTTTCCTAAGCATACTGAACCCTTTAGGATTTCCATCCATGGAATCCTTCCTATTTAACATACTCTTAGTGTGTTAAAGTCAGCTCTCTTAAAATCTAGAACATTACTCTGACTTGGTATGGTTACCTTTTCCTGCATGACGGTGAATTCTAATATGACATGGTCAGTTTCTCCTAAAGTTCCTACAATTTCCACTTCCTCAACTATTTCTTCCCTAGGTCTCTGCCAGGGTTGCCTGGAGCTTCTGATTGGCAGCAGCAGGCTGCAGATGGCACAGAGGACCCAAAAACAGAATGAATGAATCAATGAAACAAAAATAGGTAAAACCTTGTTGCTTCGTATTTATTGGGGGTCTCCATTTTGAACAAATACAAAGCGACAAATATGTGACAAATTGACAATTTTTGACAAATTGCAATTAATTTTGGTTTATGTCTCTTGACTGTGGAGCCAGAGGTGGGGAGTTCAATTCCCCTCGGTGCTTCCTTGGCAAGGACTGGACTCGATGATCCACAGGCTCCCTTCCAGCTCTGCAGTTCTAATATGATCATCACTCTAAGATGATCATTTCTTCCCATCTCTAATGTCAAGTTTGGAGAATTAGGTTAGGCACTAAATACTCCAAGATGAATTCATATATACGGGCAAGTACTAGAATAGGCAACTATGAGGCTAATCTTGTACCTCTTGCCTTGAATTCAGTTGAAATGTGGCTTCTTTGAAGAGATTTGTCTGCTTTCCAAGAGCTTTCCTAGGTACTGAAGATCTTAGGAACATATGGGGCTGTTCTATACTCAGATTCTCAGAGCGTATAACCACCTATTATTGATATAGACTGGCAGTGGCTCTCCAGGGTTTTAAACAGGAGTTTTCCCAGTCCTACCTGGAGATTTTCCAAAACACAAACTCTGATATTGAATTTCAGCCTCTTCTAATCCCTTGCTGATACATGTTACTTGCTAACCACTATTCCAGTCGGCAATTTCTTCCATACTCCTGTAAACTCATCACCATAAGATTGCAGTGGGCGTCTATCTGATAAAAAACTAGAGAACAGAGGAAAATCACTGTTACACCAATCCTATTTGTAACAAGGATGAAAGGGAGAAAAAGTAAACCCTAAAGATATTCTCAATGGGATAGTTAAAGCCTAAAATTAAAAGCCTTAGTGGAATAGTTCATCCTAAAGTTGAAAGATAGTTTCATCAAGTCAGCTTGTAAAATTTAGTGCCATTAGCTGATTCCTCTAACAATTCCGTTAAAACCTGCATCCCTTAATTTAACAGCATATTCTAACTTCTATTGTTCACTTATAATAAAATATCTATGACCTAATAACTCTTAACAACCTCCCTCAGGTTTGTTCCTAGATGAACACTGCCATCTAGTGCTTTGTGGCAGCTATTTGCTCCTCATATGTCACTAAATTTGCATATATGTTAGGCTGCAATTGAACAAAATTAACACAAGCCGTGGTGAATCCTTATGTTCCAGAATGTGTGAGGAATGGCCCCTTTGGCATGTAGTTCGTACTTGACTGATGCTTTTGCAAGAAAGATTGAGGAAGCAGAAAGTCCCATTCAGAACTGAAGATTAGAGTAGGAAATTCAGAGTATTCTGGCTGTGAACCCACTACATTCTGCTTTTGCAAACAAAATTTTGAGTTATCTATTTTTGATAAAAACCAAACACACACACACACACACACACAAACACACACACTCTTATCAGAAGTTCAAAACTACATGTATGTGCGTATTGAGTGCCACCAAATCAGATTTCAGGTATGAGAGATGTTCAAGAAGCGGATTATTCAAAGAGAGGGCCTTCTCAGTGGCTGCTCCCAGACTTTGGAATGAGCTGCCCTGAGAAGCCAAATTGGCTCCCTCCCTCTTGTCTTTCCATTTTCATGCAAAGACTTTCCTTTTCAGGCAGGTTTTTGAATGGTAAGTGACTAGCTAATGCTCTCTCTCTCTCTCTCTCTCTCTCTCTCTCTCTCGATATTTAAAATGTTTTAAAAATGCTTTCAAATATGTTTTTAATCTGGACCAATATTTAATTGTTTTTAATATATAGTTTTTAATGGAATTTTAAACTTGTTATTATGTGACTTTAATCGCCTTTGGTCCCCTATGGGAAGAAAGGTGACATATAAATAAATTAATAAATTATTGATGATGATGATGATTTGCAGCCAGCCCCATTAGTTTCTATGTTGATGAAGGAATTTGAATTGAGGTTTTCTGAGTTGTAAATTAATACATTATCCATTATGCTGCACTGGCTATTTCAGAAGTAAGTGTTAGCAACAATTTCTTTTCAATGCATTTTTAATTAGGCTTTAGCAGAATTTGCAGCTTTCATTTTATTTGGGAATTTGAGAACTCATGAAAGAAACTGAAAGTGACAGATGAAGCCTTTCTGTCCATGTTTTTGAGAACTTTTCAAAGTTATTATTAGAAAACGGAAAAGTGAAAGTCTTATGGCTCTTAAAGACTATTTCATAGATTGCAATGCATGTTATGGATTGCAATATACTTCATTAGATAGATGTAACACAGAATGTGTGAGGAATGGCCCCTTTGGCATGTAGTTCGTACTTGACTGATGCTTAGGCCACAGAATTATATAGACAGAGGACATTGTAGAAGATGGAAACTTCACTCTAAAATAAATCTGTTAAATGTTAAACTTCCAAAAATTCTTCCAAAAGGCTGCCCCAGCCCCACCAACAATTCTACATGAACTTGTGGACTTCAGGCAGTTATCAAGTTGGACTGCAATGGAGAATAATAGAACTTACCAGGTAACATAGTAATTTGGAAGTAATTCAGCTTTGATTGGTTCTTTACTACTTGGCAAGTTAACCAAAGTTTATCCCAGCTTTAGAATGGGGTTGACCAGGTTTCTGTGTGACCTTCCCATTCCCCAGTCAAAAACAAAAACAAAAACAAAAAAACAAAACAAAACCAAAAAACACACACCTTGATTTCCAGAACAGGCAATATGAGGGGAGAGGTACATTCAGGGACTGTTATCCTGCAGATTGAATAGGAAATTCCAACCATGTGGTACCGGGGTGAAATATTTGAACACACAAATGCACACAAACTGGCTGAAACCAACTATGAGCTCACCTTAAGAAGTATGTCTGCCAGACTTTTGCCATGACAATGTTGGTACATTCATTTATAATTTTTCTGCACTCCCTACAAGATGCGTAAGGAAGTGAATTTAGTCATGAAACCTCACATTGAATGTTTGATTTTTAGTGGTCTAAAATTCAATGCCTTTAGTGTATTAAATTTTAGACCACTAAAAATCAAACATTCATGGCAAAACCCTGCCAGGTATATGTCTTAAGGTTACTACATGAACTCATGGACTTTGGATATCAATCAAGTAGAATAACATCTACTTGCAAAACTCACCAAGTAAATTTCCATGTATAAAATGTATAAGACCCCCCCTTTTCTAACCCAAAATTAAGAAATCTTAACTTAGCTTTGAGTATCCAGCCTCTGGCCTCAGGACACTCGGACATTGCAAGTCCCTATTGTATCTGAGCACTGCCTACAGCTCCACCTCCAATGAGGTGTGTTCCAGTTAGTTTGTTCAGCATCAGTTGACATCAGTTACATAAGGCTCATGACTGTAGGAAGCTAAGCCTCTTGATTGGAGGCAGTTTGTTTGCAGAGGCAAGGTGTGGGCTGTTTTGTTCTCTCCTCAGCTTACTTCCGTGCATAAGATTACCCTCTATTTTTAGTCTAAAGATTTTAGACAAAAGTTTCATCTTATACATGGAAAAATATGGTAACACAATAATTCATGAAGTGAGAACTGGGAGTTAGATTGAATTCTTAAAAAAAAAAAAGAAAGAAAAACTCTCTGGTTTATGAATATGGGATATCATGCTTCTGTACTAACAATTCAAAAAGTCAGAAAATCGCCAGCAGAAAAAAGGATGTCAAGCTTTACATAGCAAAGGATCTCCTGAATGTTGACAAAACTAATGGTAGCAGTTGAAATGGCATACAGAATACTCTTTTCTGCTCACACCCAGAGTTGGCAATAAATCTGAATGGATTTAAACAAAGCACAAAAGGTATCTTGGATCAAGAAAGTCCTATAAAAATCCAATGAATTTGAGTCTCAGCATATATACGCAAGGGACTGAATGAATGAATTAGCTTTATTACAGTCACTGACCAGCAGATATATCCAGATGTGACTATAACACAAAAATAGAATGAAAAGTAGCATAAGATAGCAATATAATAAAACATGTACACAATCTGTTGCAATTTAACTAAATTTGATGGAGCCTCCTTAGTTTCACTGGACTGAGGAGTTCAGTAAATAAATTCAGTAAACTCTGTACCACCTCCAGTCTCATCATCTTAAGTAGTGTAGCATATAGAATATAGGGAGGCCAATACACATTATTACTAAAGTGTTACTAAACATCTAGCTTTGCCTTGGTCGGCGCAGGGAGGGAACAGTGACACTTCATTGCTGCTGCACAGAACTTTGCAAGTGTTATGGTTATATCAGACTTCTTATCCGAGAGTAAGAGCATAGCATAAAATTCTCTGGACCTTCCTTGAAATTGTTGCAATATTGGTTGATGGAGATCCCTCAGAGAGTCTTGATAGAAGGAGCACTTCAAGAAGACATGATCAAGACTTTCAATCTCTGCCTCATTGCAAGGACACACATGATTAACAACTGGTGAATCTTGATATCTTCCTTCCAGTAGTCTGGATGGAAATACATTAAATGTAGCTAGCGTAAAAGCTTTCCTAAAATTGTGGATTGTTATTTTGGATAGGTAAGTGGGCATTCTAAAGAAACTATTCCTAAATATGCTAAGTTTATTCTGTATTGCTAAATGTTCTTGAAGCTCAACATTCCAGATCTTTTTTTTTGAAGGCACCACAAAGATCCCTCTCAGAAACTTTGTACTATTTCCAAGAACATCAAATTGAAATATGCAAACAGCTGAGCCCCCCAAAAGCATTTCAGCTATAATTTTGGCTTTGAAAGCTTGGATAGCTGATGGTACATATTGTCCACTCTTAGTGTAAAAGAACCTCAGTAGTGCAGAACTACATTTCTGTGCATTAGATGTTACATGGTTCAAGTAGGAGGACCATGGCCCTGAGGAATGAAATATCATACTTAAATATTTATAGCAGGATACTTGATATCATTAATATAGAAATTAAACAATGTTGGGGCTAAAATACAGCCTTGCTTCACCTCATTGAATGATGGTATTGCATTAGATGGTATTGCCTTATTAAAAATGACCTGAAGACTAGTATTTTCATGCAGTCACCTCATTAACAAAAGAAGTCTTTTGTTGACCTTTGTAGCCTCAAATTTTGCCCACAAATTTTCCATGGAATCAAATCAAATGCAGATTTGTAGTCTGCAAAAGCCACATACAAAGAATCCTCTTTAGGAATGAAACATTTATTTGCTAGATGTTGCAAAACTAATGCCTGGTCTATGAGACCATACCTGCTCTAAATCCATCCTGTTCCTCAGCGAGGATACGAGGGGTTGCTGATAAGTATTGAGCCTTTCCCAAAAAAGTGGTCACAATGACCAGATAGGTGGGGTATGAATAAAATAAAATAAAATAAAATAAAATATTTCATGGTTGAACTATGAACAATTAGAAAGATGGACTAAAGAATGGGCAAATAAATATAATAAAGGTAGAGAACACACAAAATTTGAGCAATTTCTATTCTCATACAAGGACATTCAGATGACTGACTCAGTAAAAGGTACAGTGAGTAAAATTTATTCACTTCTTAATTTAGAGGAAGAATAAAGTGAGAAAGAGGGGTTGAAAATGGTGTGGGAACAAGATATTGGGAAAAGAATAAATGGAGGAGGATATGGAAAATGAGGGTTTTAAGATTTATGTCAGTAAAAATAAAGGAAATTTTTTAAAAACTTAGTTTAAGATGGTATTTAACACCGGTAAAATTAAACAAAATTAACACCAGTCATCCGAATGTCTGTTGGAAATGTGAGAAAGAAGTTGGTACATACTTTTATATGTGGTGGGAATGTGAAAAGGTACAAAGATTTTGGAAACAAATTTTCAAAGAAATAAGTTGTATGTGTGATAAAGATATAGAATGTAAGGCTGAGATTGCTCTGTTATCGATATATGAGAACATGAATTATGACAAAATGACTAAAGAATTGATAACTAATCTAATAACAGCAGCTAGATTGATTATCGCTAGGCAATGGAAATTAAAGACTGAATTACAAATTGAAGAATGGTATAACGAAATATGGAATATAGCATTAAATGATAAATTAACTTGTAATTTAAAGATGAAGAAAGGAGAGTTGAAAAAGAACCATTTTTATGTAATACGGGGCAAATTTTTGGAATATGTGTTAATAAGGGGGAAAGGGAAAGCTCCAAATCAAGAATCTATGCAGTTCTGGAGAAGAGGACAATAGAAGAAGAAGAAGGAAGAAAAAGAAGAATATGGCAAGAGGTCCCATATATGGTGGTGGGGAACACTGTTATTGTATTTGAGTTTATATGTTCTATGTATATGATTTGTTTTTGTTATAGTTAATTAATTAATTAATTAGATAAATAAATAAATAAATAAATAAATAAACAAATAAAAAATAAATTTGACTAGGAAGCTGTAACTGCCACATATTCCCCCAGGAAGTCAATGCACTTGCGACATCTGTCCTGCAGCTCCTTAAGTCCATGCAAATAAAATTCTTCCGAATGCTGGTGTAACCACTCATTTGCAGCATTAGTTGCCTCCAGAACACTCCCAAATCATTGTCCCCTTAGGTATTTTTTTTAGGTTTGGGGAACAGATAATAGTCAGAAGGAGCCAGGCCGGGAGAATATGGGGCATCACTTGAAAACCTAAGGACGTTAGCTTTGCCATTGTTTCACCCGCAATTTGTGACGAGACATTATCATGCAACAGGATGACACCTTTGGGGAGCTTTCCTCAATGTTTTTCCTTGATGTTTTGCCTCAACTTAGTCAATAAAGCACAGCTATATTTTCCATTGATGGTTGGACCCTGTTGGAGGTAGTCCACCAGCAGAACTCCCTTCTTATCCCAAAAAGCAGTTGCCATTTGCTCCTGCACTGACCTTTGCACTTGGAACTTCTTTGGCCTGGGGGAACCACTGTGCCTCCATTTCTTAGACTGCTCCTTTGGCTCAGGATCATAACAGTAGATCCATGTCTCATCACCAGTTACCAGTTTTCACAGGAAATCTGACTCATTTCTTGCAAAATGTTTCAAAACAGCCACCGATGACTCCACACATTTCCTCTTTTGTTCGGTTCTCAAAAGTTTGGGGATCCGCTTTGCTGCCAGCTTTCTCATTTCCAAGTCATTGTGGATAATGGTTCTAACTTTCTCATGGGATATTGCCAGATATATAGCAATACTTCTGGCTGATATTTGGCCGTCCTCCATGATGATGTCATGGATGGCATTCACATTTGCAGGCACAGAGACAGAAACAGGTCTTCCAATGGGTTTCTCACTTTCAACACCGAAATGGCCAGTTTAAAAATTGACAAACCAACACTTAACTGTTGCATATGAAGGGCCACTGTCATCCATAGTTTGTGACATTTCATCATGGATCTGCTTTGCACCTTTCCCTTGGAGAAACAGGAACTTGGTTATGGTCCTATGCTCTTCCACATTGAACTTTTCTGGAGGTGTTGCCATGTTCAATTTGGAGCTGAAAATGAAAGATAAGTTAAAATCATAGGTAGTTGATTTTTGCACCATTGAATATAGACAAATTGGCCAATACACCCTGCAATTTATAGCTTCCTAGCTCAATTTTTTTCCGAGAAAGGCTCAATACTTATCAGCACCCCCTCCTATTTCCTTCATGTAACCAATCTTGAAGTTTTCCTAGCAGATGCCTCATGTAAAGCTTGCTCATTATACTTAGTAGACTTATAGGGTGATAATTTCTTGGATCTGATTCACAGCCTTTCTTAAAGAGTGGTACTATGATAGCAAGCCCCCAATCATTTGGAATAACCAAGAACCAGTCAATCCATGTAAAGAGTAAAACCTTGGCCCACCAATCTATGTTATCCTGCAGCGCCAGCAAGTCAGTGTCTGGCCAGCTCCAGGCCCTTTTGGATGAAACCAATGCCTTGGATCTGTTCCAGTTGGGCTTCAAGCCATGCCATGGTACAGAAATGGCATTGGTTGCCCTGTTTGATTACCTGTTAAGGGAGGACAACAGGGGCAAAATGACTCTGTTGGTCCTCCTCAATATCTCAGTTGCCTTCAATGCCGTCAACCACAGTATCCTCCTGGGGAGGCTCTCTGAGTTGGGAATTGGTGATCTGGTGTTATCCTGGCTCCGATCCTTCTTGGAGGACTGTCTTTAGAGAGTACAGCTTGGAGAGAGTGTATTGGCCCCATGGAGTCTCAATTGTGGGGTTCTGCAGTGCTTGGTTATCTCCCCAATGCTGTTTAATATCTATATGAGGCCACTGGGTCAACAGAGGGTGTAGGGTTTTGTGTCATCAGTATGCTGATGACACCCAGCTCTACATCTCCTTTTTTCCAACAACAGTGGATGCCATTTCGTCCCTTCAGCACTGCCTGGGGGACATTCTGCAATGGATGCAGGTGAATGGTCTGAGGCTGAACTTGTACAAGACGGAGGTCCTGAGAGTGGATGGCCCTGCCATCTGTGGTTTGGGAAACTCCCTCTCTTTTGGAGGAGTGACTCTCACTGAGAACAGTGAGGTTCATAGCTTGGGGGTACATCTGGATCTGGTGCTCACCATGGAAACCCTGGTGGTGTCCATGTTCCACTCTGCCTATTTCCATCTTTGGCAGATTTCCCAGCTGCATCCCTTTCTTGATTTCGGGGTGCACACTACCCTGGTCCATGCACTTGTGTAGCGATCACCCAGCTTTGACTCAGGTAGAAAATTATTGGCATGTACCAATGAGAACTGTTGTGAGGCAGAGCCAGAGAAACTAGAAGGGAGAGGTGAATTAGAGTCTAGAGAGTTCAGTCAGAGATGGAGAAAAAAGAGAGCATTTAGGGGTTGGAGGCAGAGAGAGTGTTTAGGGAGTGATTAGTCAGAGTGTGAACTGTATTAATTAAGATAGAAAAGGTTAAAGTAAAATACTAAAGCTTTTTGTAACTTTAAGTGCTTAAGAATTAGTTCTAAGACAACTTGTAATCAATAAACCTGTTTCTGTTTAAAAGTTCAGTATTGAATGGACCTCAGTCTTTCATAGGAAATATAGGTTGATAAAGAGATCAACTGATGGCAGCATGTTAAAGGACGTGTTGGGATACTCGGGTGATGTGTTAGTTTGGTGAAACAAGCAGGGGCCACGGGGTAAATGTCACAGCTTGTACTTTTGAGATTAGACTACTGTAATGTGTTCTACATGGGGCTACCTTTGAGACTGATGCAGAAGTTTCAAATGGTGCAGAATGTGCGACCAGACTTCTCACCAGGGTGAGAAAACATCAGCATATCTCCCCCACTCGGGCTGACCCACATTGGCTGCCTGTTCATTTCCGCATTGATTTCGAAGTGTGAATAATTAAATATAAAGTCCTAAACGGTTTAGGGCCTCAGTATCTAACAGAACACCTTCTCCCACCTGAATCACTCGTTCTAGCAATGATGAGCAGCTGAGGGCCTAATGCCAAGGGAGGCCCAGAGAGAAAGAACAAGAAACCAGGCCTTTTTGGCAGTGGCCCCTCATGTCTGGAACAGTCTGCCCACAGAAATCTGCCTGGATCCCTCGCTAGGTGTTTTTAAGAGCAAACAAGACCTGGCTCTTTAGACAGGCCTTCCCTCCTGTCATCACCTAATTTATTCTTTGCCGTCTTGAATTATATTAATACTGTTGTTTTTATTTTAAATTGCTTTTACTTTTATGTACTGTTGTAGATGCCCAGAGTAGACTTCAGTCTAGATGGGCGTGGTATAAATTGAAAAATAAATAAATAAAAAAAATATAATCAGCACCTGCGGCTTTGTCCTTTTTCAGTTAACAGATCAACTAGCTGATTTCCTGCATGGAAGCAGGGTCATTCCGCTAGTCCTGATGGCAGTTGTTGAGTGTTAATGGTGATATCTGGTTTGTGAAGTGTGTTTCCTTTACTGATACACATTTCTCATTAAACACAGGTTGAGCCACCAGGCCCCTTGTCACAATTCTCCAAAAGGATGTACAGTCCTTTAGTTGGGTTGCAGCAATTAATTGATGCCAAAATTCTTCCTAAGCTTGAGCCTTTTTTTTTTTTTTGATCAGGGATTTATGCTCCCTCTTCAATGTAAACCATTTGGGTGGAATTCTTCCCAAGCCTTGTTCTTTGTACAGTCTATATTTGACCAATAGATCATATTTCTTTTCTCTACATTCCCTGTCAAACCCAGATCTTGAGTGTGGATTAAGGGAAGACTGTGTTCTATTACTGTTATTCTTACTCTGTAAGTAATCTTGAAGAGAATGTAGTTGTTCTCCATAAGTCTCTAATACATTTATAGTTGAATGAGCTGAACAAATTAGCTGACTAATCTGCATATAGAACTCAGTGTATAAAAAGCTTTTTCATAGTGTCTCCTTGCTTGGCTGACCATTTCACTTGGGAAGCTCTAACTTCTGCCATTGGGAGACATATTAGGTCTTCCTCAGGAGACATTATGGGTTCCCCCAGGTTAATTTCCAGCACCAACAGTAAGTGATCACTGTATATGCAGTTGCCAGTCTTAAAATACAGTGGTGCCTCGCTTAACGATGATAATCCGTTCCAGGAAAATCACTGTTAAGCGAAAACATTGTAAAGCAAAATTTTAAAGCCCATTGAAATGCATTGAAAACCCTTCAATGTGTTCCAGTGGGCTGAAAACTCACCGTCCAGCGAAGACCCTCCATACGGCGGACATTTTCAGTGCCTGTATAGCGAGGAATCCATTCCTAAGCACAGCGGGGACCCATTTTAAGCACCCGGTGGCCATTTTGAAAACCTGACGATCAGCTGTTTTTGATTGTCATAAAGCGAAAATCAGTTCCTGAAGCAGGGAACCGATCATCGCTAAGCAAAATTCCCCCATTTAAAACATTGTTTTGTGATCGCAATTGTAATCACAAAAACATCGTCGTAAAGCGGATTCGTTGTAATGCGGGGCAATCATTAAGCGGGGCACGACTCTATGTTATTGCTCCTATCAGGTCCTGTGAAATTATGGCATAATCTATTGTTGAATATGCAAGGGAATTAAAGTGAAGAGTATAGCTCACTGTGACAAATGGTAGCTTCTGGGGATTCAGGGGTTCCCTCCTTCCATCTCAATACCCACACAAATGGTGGTCACTGGAGAAACTTCGATGGGATTTATTGAAATTGGAGAGGGGTTGTTAGAGAATAAAACTGCCATTAAATAGAGCTTGCAATCTTTCTTCTAGTGGTGAGCTCTATGTCTCTTGCGATCTCTGACCTATCTTTGGTTGTCTTCACTGAGATGAAGAGACCCCAGTTCATCTCACTTAATTCCCTGTCTACAGCACTAGTTCAACTTCAAAACTGTACTCACTCTGAGTTCATTTTCTTGGGGATTCTTCATCCCAATATTTACCAGACAGCATCTGTCAGCAATCCCCCATCTCCAAGGAGATACCGGGACTGCCGGAGAATGGAGAGATTCCAAAGCTTAGTCAGTCCTTTAGGAGCTAAGATGAGCCCAAGACTCTCAGCTAGGCCCTCACTAATGCTTCTTCCTCAAATCCACCTCCTTTATTAAGAAAAGCAACACACACACACAGACAAAACCATGAGTTTAAACTCAGGCTAATCTGGGCTCTATATTAGGTAGCAAATACACATGGCCAAATCAGAAAGACTAGTCTGTTCAAGAAACCAATGCATGCAATTCTAAATCATTACTGTTTTATTTTAAAAAGGATGGTTCAGAAAAGAATTCAGATTATTGCAAAGTAATTCAGTTAGGAACATTTTCACAACAAGGCAGCCAGATCACCCCCACCACTCCAGCTGGAAAAATAAAACAAGAAACACATTCTAAACTAGAATAATGCATAAGCATAGTCATTCTTACGTTCCTGTGATTCCATAGTCCATGATCCACCAGGAAAAGTTAGATTCCAAAGTTATAATCCATTTTGGGGAAAAACACGTGTCTGTCCTTTCTCAGTCCAACTCCATTTTTTTTCACTCCTACCAACTTCCTTCTTCTTCCCAGAATTCCTCATAAGGAACACCCCCTCCTGGGTCTTGTTGTCCCGCCTAACTTTCTCATGGAGCTTCAGTTGTTATCATGTTTTGTGGCAGAATTATTTTGACTACAAAAGTCTCTGCTCTCTACTCATCTTAGCAACGAGATAACCAGAGAGCGAAGCTTCTCTGAAACAGCATGAAAAACTTTCCTACTACAGAGCAGACTTTAAATCAAGATGGATGCTGACAAGACAATATTATGACTACAAAACCCATTCTAGCATCTCATAAAAACACAGATCATCACAGCACCCACCCATCCACTCCTCATCTGCCATGCTCACCGGTTCAAGGCTGTGAGTTATTGGTCCCATGAATGAGATCAAAAACCACGAAACAGGAAAATCCAGGCCCCATTCACTCCCATTCGAAATTAAACTGCTTGAGTCAACACAGTTCCTGGGACATGAACTCTTGGCAGCCTGCATTTAAAGTCTGTTTCGATTTTATTAAAAGGAATCACTTAATACCGTATCTTTACTGTTTAATGACTCAATTTTGGTAACGTAAGCCAAATTAATTATCTATAAGGAAACTGTTCTGTTCAAAGGACTAGAAAGGCCAATTATTAAACAACATAAGTTTATTTAAGTGAACAAAGAAAACATTTCTCTACAGTTTCATTTCTAAGCAACAGCATAACGGTTCAGCACCTTCTATAAAAATTAACTATTAAACAAAACAAAAACTAAACTATAAACTAAGGTAAGCAAACGATATTCTTACGCAGTCCATATTGTTGAATTAGGTTCCTTCACTTGGATCAAAGAAATGCGACGCCATGTTTTCAGAAACCCCAAAACTCTCTTCTCTCTCAAGTTACTTTTTCCAACCTCTTGTAAATTTCTCCAACCTGCCCCCTCCTGACATATTCAACCAATCATGAAGGCAAGAATTAGCATAGGGTACGCCCTACTTTCCCACCAACACCAAAGAATTGTTTATCATTCAGGTTAGAGATATTTTGACTCTGCCGTGTTTTCCTCTCCAGCTGCGGCGATAAGGAAAGCTGAAAATAACTACTAGTAATTTTCCAGAACTTAGCCTGTGTCAGACTCAAAATGGATTCCTCTATGGTTAAGACATGACTACATAACCCATCTCTAATTAGAAAAATACACTTCATCACACACCCCCGCTAAATTTCTTCTAAATTCAGAACAGTTATTCTGAGCTAATTTGAAGTAAATTGATAAAACAACTAGAAGTAAATGATTATATATGGATTATAACAAATAATAACAGCAATACAATCTGGCACACCATTCAGATATACAAAAAGGAAACAAGCATGTTAGTTCATTAGCCACAGTAACTACTCCAACCGTCTTCCATCTTCTTTAGCGGTCAGGAACATCTGGGTCTTCACAGTACATCCTGGAAAGTCCATCTGCCACCACATTTAGCTTTCCAGGTATATGTTGAACTTCAAAATCAAAATCCTGCAATGCTAAACTCCATCTTAACAATTTTTGGTTCTGAGACTTCATCTTTTGTAACCAAACTAAGGCTCTATGATCAGTTTGGAGTGTAAATTTACGCCCCCATAGATAAGGTCGTAAAAGATTAAGAGACCAATATATAGAAAGAGCCTCTTTTTCAAGGATTGCATAATGTCTCTCTCTCTCCAAGAGCTTTCTAGAGAAGTATGAGATAGGATATAGATTCCCATCCTCCCCTTGCTGTAACAAAATAGCTCCTAATCCAAATTCTGAAGCATCGGTTTGCAAAATGAAAGGCTTATCAAAATCAGGTGATTTCAGTATAGGGGCATGAATAATCTTCGCTTTTAAAGCCTCAAAAGCCCCTTGGCACTCGGGGGTCCAATTAACTTTGACAGGCTGTCTCTTCTTAGTTAGCTCTGTCAGAGGTGTAGCCAATTCACTGAAATCAGGGATGAATTTCCTGTAATAGCCAACTACACCTAAAAATGAACGCACTTGTTTCTTGGTTTTTGGAATAGGCCAATCATTGATAGCTTGAACTTTGGCTTGCAGAGTATGAATTTCACCTTGACCAACCAAATGACCCAAATATGTGACTTTCCCTTTCATCCATTGACATTTACTAGCTTTGACAGTAAGACCAGCTTGATGAATTCTAGACAACACAGTTTCAACATGAGACATATGAGAGTCAAAATCAGAACTGAAAATAGCAACATCATCAAGATAAGCACTAGCAAAAGGTAGACCTTTTAAAACTTTATCTATCATTCTCTGAAATGATGCTCCTGCGTTTTTCAATCCAAATGGTAGCCTTTTGAATCTAAAAGTGCCTACATGAGTGATAAAAGCGGTCTTATCTCGTGAATTTTCGGCTAAATCCAGCTGCCAGTAAGCATTCTTTAAGTCAATTATGCTGATAAAATTTGCCTTGGCCAATTTTTCAATTAAATGATCCATTCTTGGCAATGGATAAGGATCTGAAACAGTAACACTGTTTAACTTCCTGTAATCCACACAGAACCTTATCTCATCAAGAATCTTGCCAGTAGAATCTTTTTTCGAAACCAGAACCACTGGAGATGAGTATGGGGATGATGACTCCTCAATTACATCCAGAGATAACATCTTTTGTATCTCTTGTTCAATCCGTAGAGCATGATCACCAACTGCTCTGTATGGACTAGATCGAATTGGCTGACTATCGGTAGTGATAATTTCATGACTGACCAAATTTGTGTAACCTGGCTTATCTGAAAAAACCTCTTGATATTTTTCTAGGATTTGGTACAGCTTTCCCTTCTGGAGTGAGGTACCTGTCAAAACAAGGTTGTCAGACCAATCACCAGCATCTTCTAATTCAGCTAGCATATCTGCAGGCTCATATTCAGACTGATAACAAGCAACCTTATATTGCAAAACCATTGCAGTTCTGTCTTTATACAATTTCAACCTATTGACATGGTAACTTACAGGCTTTTTATCAGAATTCAACATTTTTACTAAATAATTGTTATTCCCCAGTTTCTGTACCACTTCCCCTGGACCTTCCCAGCCAACCTCTAATTTAGAAGGTCTGAGGGGGTTTAAAACAAGAACCAAATCTCCCACATCAAATTCCCTGTGTCTGGAATGTCTGTCATGGTAGAGTTTCTGGGTTGATTGAGCATTTAGCAAATTGTCTTTAGCCAATTCTTGCACAGCTAACAGTTTTTCTTGCAGATTTCTGACAAAATCAGCAACTGGAACTGTGCTGCTTTTCACCACACCTTCCCAATCAGATTTCAGGAAATCCAAAGGTCCTTGTAGATTCCTCCCAAATACCACTTCACTTGGAGAGAAACCACCAAGAGAAGTGTGAGCAGAACTTCGATAAGCAAATAAAACAAATGGTAACAGATCGTCCCAAATGTTACCATACACCTGTACCATGGTCTTGATCATCCTCAGTAAGGTTTGTTGACCTCTCTCAATTAACCCATGACTTTCAGGATGATAGGCGGAGCTAAATTTTATTTCTATTCCACTAAGTTCACAAATTTTGTCCATTAAGGAGCTACGAAACGCCCCCGCCTGATCACAAATTATCTGAGATGGTACTCCAATACGTGAGCACAAGTCTATGATGATGCGGGCGATGGTGGAAGCTCTTAGATTACTCAATGCATAGGCCTCGATCCAACGACTAGCTTGGCAGATGAAAGAGATGATGTATTTCTTCTTAGACTTAGTTGGAACAAAAGGTCCCATGACATCCATTTGCAAACATTGGAAAACTTGATCAGGTATTTCCATTAAGAACATTTCCGACTTCGTCTTATCGGTCTGATAACCTGTTTTTTGGCAATAGTCACATGAACTGACATAGTCCTTCACATTTTTGTTAATACCAGGCCAATAAAAATGCTGAGAAATTCTTTTTAAAGTTTTTTGCACACCTTGGTGACCACTAGATGGATTGTCATGAGCTAATTCAAGAATCCTCAGTCTGTATTCCTGTGGTACTACCAGCTGTCGTGTGGGTTGCATGTTCAAGTGTGATTTGGGATGATATTCTCTATACAAAAGTCCATTCTGGCCCCACACAAAGTTAACTTGCTGTGTTATTGGGTTTTGAGCATAGTCATCTGCTTGTGCTCTCAAGGAAGCTAGTGAGGGATCAGTCATTTGCTTCACTTTAAACTCAGCTGACCCCATAGGCACTGATTCCTCTATTTCCACTTCTGTATTAGCTGCATTATCTTGTTCTGCCACTAGATGTTGCTGCCGGTCTAAGTTTGTAGTAGGGACAGCTTCATCAGAAACACTCCCAGTCTCTGCTTTTTGGGTTTGGGAACGGGTAACCACGTTAACAGCAGGACCTTCCTGACTCTGCTTAAAATTCAAATAGGTGAGGTCATTTCCCAGCAAGAAGTCAGGTTTCCCCTCATGAGTGAGGCAAAGTTTAGTACCACGCCAATTTTTGAACGATAATTCCACAAACGCGAGAGGAATATGTTGTTCTCCCGCCTCTCCTGAACCATAGGTCCTAATGGGTAACCTTAAATTGTCCAAAATCAGTTCTGGGTGCAAAAATTTTCGGGATATGGAAGAAAGTTCAGCACCAGAATCACTGTAAGCATTCAGAACCACCTGTTCCTTATCAGTATACAAAATCACTTCTTCAGAATAAGTTTTCATAGCCCATACTTTCTGAGACTCAGGGATTACGCAACCCGGGTCCATTAGGGTATACTTTTTCCCCTGTGGAGACTGTCTTATAACTCCTGCTTGTTCTCCTCCACGAACGTCTAATATTTGAGGCACATAGTAATTTACCGCTGCCTGTCTATCACTGGCTAGTGAAGCGGTAGTACTCCCACTGGGTTGATTCTGTCTAGGCACTGTGCCCATGACAGTCTGGCCTTGAGTTGGTACTTGTTGACTCTCTGGGGTGTTAGGGCTTACCAGAGATACTTTGGGTGTGCCTCCCTTGGATTTGCGTGGCGCTGGTACCGGTGTCCTAACATCTGACTTCCTAGCTTGACTAGGGGGTCCTTGAGATAGTCCACAGTCCTTTTGTAGATGAGGGCCACCGCATTTAAAACAAGCAAAAGTGGGTCTGCTTTGATTTGGAGCTAAACTCCTGCGCTGATCAGTTGAAGTCTGCCTATACTCTTGATGGTAAGGCTTTTTAAAGTCAGGCTGGCTTTGTCTCTTAGGTGCCTCTGCTCTAGGCGCCTCTGCTCTGGCTCTAGGCGCTGGTTCCGGCTTTCTAAACGATAACAGTTCGTCAGTCCTCAGCGCAAGGGATTGGAGGTCTTTAAATTCTCTCTCTAGTAAAGAACTCCTCAACTCTAAAGGGACCAAGTTCATAAATTGCTCCATGAATAATGCCTTTCTCATATCTGCTACAGATCTGATTTTCAAAGAGTCCAGCCATTGGTCTCCTAAAAATTCCAGCCTGTCAGCTAAAGCTGCATAACTCTCATTAGGCAGTTTTTTGATTTTCCTAAAATTCTGCCTCAATAGCTCTTTTGTATAACCATAGCGCTGTTTAATAACCCAAACTAATTCAGACCAATCATAATCTTCCTCAGCCACTTTGGCCACGATTGTGGCGAGTTGACCGGAAATTTGGGTACGAAGGAGTTTGGGAAGCCACTCTCTAGGTATCTCCAAATCTTGGCAAGATTGCTCGAAATTCTTAAGGAAGCTCAACACACAATCGCCCTCCTGGTATCTAGGTAGACTTCCCCTATCCACACTGGCTATAGAGTCTTTAATTGCCTGTTTGGCCTTTCTCTTTTCCTGCAGCTCTTGCACTTTTTGCTCCCTGCACTTATTCTTCACTTTCTCAGCCTGATTCAAAGTGTTAACAAACTCCTTTTGGGACCTCACTAGATCTGCAACCAGCTGGGTCAGTTCCTCGGTCGCGGGCATCGGTGTGGGTGGATTCCGCCCCCCCGCACCAGACGGATTCTCACCAACGGCTTCCTCTGTAGGTCGGGGATGTTGCTCCTCCGCTCGCCCTCTGGAATCTCTCCGGCTTGGAATAGGCAATGGGTCAAACTCCTGGGGGTACCCAGCCATTTGTAAATCCAATTGGTCTTCTTCAACCGAATCTTCCACAATTGATTGTTCTCCCTCCGATTCCTCCATCAACAACCTCAATTCGCTGGATGTTTTTCTCCGGCCAGTTCTCCTCTCAGTAACATGCTGAGCCATGCTGACTGCTTGCAGCCGCTAAGCTGTAAACCTCCCACTGTTTCGGCAATAAATTACCGCCAGCCATAAAACTGCCCTGAAAACCCTGATAAGGTGCCGTGCCTTAGCTGTGCCTAGCAACGAAAAAGCTTACTTTAGAAATTTACACCTAGTCCTTTAACAGAATCCGCCCCCACAACTGATCCTTTTCAGCCAGGGCTTCAGTTGAAAAGAAATAGAGCAGAGGAAAAAAAATATTTAAACAGTTAGCAGGACAACCCACGCTGTGTTGCTGCCTTGTTCCAAACTGAAAGCAGTCCGTGCCTGACCCTCAGCTTCAATTTACAACAGCATCTGGATAAATCCAAAGCAAACTGTGTGTAAAGAGAAAGCCCGGGTGTAACACTACTGAACTCAGGTTGCAAATCAGGCCCGTGGATCATCCCACCGCTGCCACCATGTGAGTTATTGGTCCCATGAATGAGATCAAAAACCACGAAACAGGAAAATCCAGGCCCCATTCACTCCCATTCGAAATTAAACTGCTTGAGTCAACACAGTTCCTGGGACATGAACTCTTGGCAGCCTGCATTTAAAGTCTGTTTCGATTTTATTAAAAGGAATCACTTAATACCGTATCTTTACTGTTTAATGACTCAATTTTGGTAACGTAAGCCAAATTAATTATCTATAAGGAAACTGTTCTGTTCAAAGGACTAGAAAGGCCAATTATTAAACAACATAAGTTTATTTAAGTGAACAAAGAAAACATTTCTCTACAGTTTCATTTCTAAGCAACAGCATAACGGTTCAGCACCTTCTATAAAAATTAACTATTAAACAAAACAAAAACTAAACTATAAACTAAGGTAAGCAAACGATATTCTTACGCAGTCCATATTGTTGAATTAGGTTCCTTCACTTGGATCAAAGAAATGCGACGCCATGTTTTCAGAAACCCCAAAACTCTCTTCTCTCTCAAGTTACTTTTTCCAACCTCTTGTAAATTTCTCCAACCTGCCCCCTCCTGACATATTCAACCAATCATGAAGGCAAGAATTAGCATAGGGTACGCCCTACTTTCCCACCAACACCAAAGAATTGTTTATCATTCAGGTTAGAGATATTTTGACTCTGCCGTGTTTTCCTCTCCAGCTGCGGCGATAAGGAAAGCTGAAAATAACTACTAGTAATTTTCCAGAACTTAGCCTGTGTCAGACTCAAAATGGATTCCTCTATGGTTAAGACATGACTACATAACCCATCTCTAATTAGAAAAATACACTTCATCACAAAGGCTATCCTCGGGTTGGGCTGAACTCCCTAAGATTGATTCATCAATTGCCACTAAGCTCCCTTTCTCCCTTCTTTCCCTCCTTCAGATGGAGATAATGAAACATAAATTAAGCTTAATAGAATCAGAAGAATTAGCTCAACAAGTTAAAAGGGCTAAACAAAATTTTTTTGAGAATGCCAACAAACCTGGAAGATGGCTATCTTATAGACTGAAAAAAGAAAAACAAAAAAGACTGATAACGAAGCTACAAGATCAAAACGGAGACCTCCAATATCAAAAAGAGCAAATAAAAAATTAACTAAAGTATATTATGCTAATCTGCATGATACCCAAGAATTTTCTCTTGAAAAGATGGTTCCAATTTCTTGATCTGCAGCATCTACCTGCATATTTTACCTGAAACAATATGCATACAACAAGATCATAAAACTGAGCTTATGTCACCCTCCCCTGTTGTACTAATTTTTTATATCCTGCCTGATTGAGAAACTACTTTTTCATAAGTTTCCACATTTTGGCATGATTTGTTGGACTAATTAAAATATCACTTTGTATAGGTTTTTCATTCACTGACCAATCAGACATGACGGAGAGCACAGAATCTGTTGCACTTGTAACACCTGTGGCATGTTTGCATATGCACCTGAACGATGGGAACATTTCAAGAACGCTGTTTATAACACCGCCTTGTCCACATTTGGCATACTGGTTTGAAGCCCATTCGAAGGAGTTGATGCCAGCCATCGAGGAAAAGAGGAGAGCTCTAGCAGTATACAAGGCCTGTCCTAGTGAGTACAACTTGCAAACTCTTTGAGTTGCTTGTAGCAAAGTCCAACAGGCTGCCAGGAGATGTTCTAATGATTATTGGCTTCAGCTCTGCTCTCAGATACAGATAGCAGCGGACACAGGTAACATCAAGGGAATGTATGATGGTATCAAGCATACTTTAGGTCCAATACAGAAGAAATCTGCTCCCTTGAAGTCTGCTACAGGAATGATCATCCAGGACCAAGCACAGCAGATGGACCACTGGGTGCAGCACTACCCTGAGCTATAGTCCAGAGAGAATGTAGCAATTGAAGAGGCATTAGTAACATTGAGTGCCTGCCTGTCTTGGAAGAGTTGGACAGTGAACCAACTTTAGCAGAAATAAAAGCAGCCTTGGATTCCCTGGCCTCTGGGAAGGCACCTGGGAAGGATAGCATCCCTGCTAAAGTGCTGTAAAGAGATAATCACCACCAAGCTGTATGAAATATTATGTCTTTGCTGGAGGGAAGGTGGAGTACCACAGGAGATGAAGGATGCAAACATCATCACATTGTATAAGAACAAAGGAGACAGGGCAACTGCAATAACTATGGTGGCATCTCTCTTCTCAGCGATGTAGAGAAGCTGCTTGCCCGTGTTGTGCTGAAGAGGCTCCAGGTGCTTCCAGACAGAGTCTATCCAGAATTACAGTGTGGATTTTGAGCTAATCGGTCCACCACTGACATGGTATTTTCCCTCAGAGAGTTGCAGGAGAAATGTAGGGGGGAAAACAGCCACTCATTGTGGCCTTCATAGAACGTACAAAGGCCTCTGATTTGGTTAACAGGTATGGCCTTTTTAAAATACTTCCCAAGATTGAATGTTCCCCTTGACTCCTTAACATCATCAGGTCCTTTCATGAGGAATTGAAAGGCACTATAGTTTTTGATCCCTTTGACATTCAAAGCAGAGTGAAACAGGGCTGTGTCCTCGTGCCAACCCTGTTTGGGATCTTTTTTGCTGTCATGCTGAAGCACGCCTTTGGAACTGCAACAGAAGGTGTCTATCTCCAGACTAGATCAGATGGAAAGCTCTCTAGATTGAGAGCAAAGACCAAAGTCCATCTGAAATGCATGCGGGACTTCCGCTTCGCCGATGATGCAACTGTTGTTGCCCATTCTGTTGAACACCTCCAACAACTCATGAATCATATTCTTCAGGGAATTGTCACTCTCAAATTGGCCTTCTCAGCCACACTAGAGGCTGTTCCAAGACCTCTATTTAGAGAACGTTACCATAATCTCTCGAAGGATGCCAAATCTACAATCTGAATAGGTTTTGCAGTAGCTGTATATTTCTATGATACCATTTAAAAAGATTTACACTTTTGAAAAAGTTTTTAGTTTATTTTTCAGTTAAAGTTGTTTGAAAGACATACTTGGTGTAGCTTTTAAACCAGAAATCTCATTTGTTGGGATTTAGCAGAAGGACTGTCATTTATTAGTCCTCTTCAAACTGTGCAGGAGGTCTGTAAAGCAATTATTTTCCATTGGCAAGTCATGGTCACATTATTGAACAATTCCATTTCTCAAACAAGATAACTAACTCATTAGCATTTCTATTGACTCAACTAATAAAACACCAGACTGCTCAATCCCCATGTCAAAATAAAGACAAAAAGCTTTGGAAGCCCTTATTCATTGTGGCAGCATGCATTATTTCTTCCCATCTTAGGTATTTGCTTTGGATCACTTAAGGACCAAGAAAAACAAAACCACAAGCAAGACAGAATAACAGGTACAAATGGTTTTCAAGGAAATACCTCTAGTTTTATATATCTTTGGATATATAGTTTGTTCTCTACACTTACTGTGTACATACAACTGCTGATTTTGTGAAATAATTCCATTTAAATGCATTTTGCCAAAATTTTGTTGAATATCATTGTTATGAAAAGCCAATTGCCATATAAGGCAGGATCGCTACACTTTGATGTTGCACAACTAGAGATAATCACTGAGATGTTGTGACATCTGCTTGAGCGGCAAGGTCTTTGATGCTTCATTGCACAAGCATCAGAAATGTCAAATATTTTGCACTGTAATTCATTGCACAAGCTGTTTGACCTGATATGATCATAGTGTTTGCAGTGATGTGGAGATGGTGTGTCTTTTCCTTACATTTATATCCCTATAGAGATGTGTATTTGTATTTATGGATAGTTGTATATGTGTGTAAATGTACCTAATGGTATGTGTGCATATATACAACATATGCTTAGAAGAGGGAGAGATCACATTTACAGAGTAAATCTTTGTTTATTTTATTGTAAAAGGTGAGAATGAAAATGCAAAAACATTTCTCTCTGCTGGGAGAGACTGTGAGAATTTGTCTTTATTTTTTGCCTTTTCTCTTGGCAGAAGAGGGCTTTTCACAAAAATGTATTTTGCACACCAAAATCCCTACACTTGTAAAGTGCATACATCCAGGAGGTGAACACTTCAGTGTTTTTTTTAAAAACCCTTTCCCTTGCTCCAACCCTATTGCTTTAAGTGTTCAGGGCATGTAAAGATGTCCTCTCCAGTTTTATTGTCTCCACAATTCACCTGAATGATAAAGGGAGCAGAGGCAGCAGAAACTCGGGCTTCATGGAGATATGGAATATTACTCTCTGTATAGAGATGGGCCATTGGTCTTTCAACCATGATAATGTTTGGGATTCATATGTTTTCACTTGGACAAGGCATGGAAAATCATTTTTTGAACTTGGGTAGCAAAACAACTTAACCCAACCAAAAACTGTTTTAATTCGAAAGTGGGCATAATTGAAAAGCATCTCGGTGGAGACCCTTTTTTTTCTGAGGTGACAATTTTCAAGAAAAGCCAGTGTTCAAAAGAACCTGGAAAATTTTGCAATTTCTCATTTTGATGTGACTCTCAAAGCTGTTTTTGATATTCAGTGGCCTCAACCATTAAAGAAAGTGAAGCTAAAGATCTCTGCAGCCAAAGATGGAGAAGCTCTATACAGTCAGCAAAAAACAAGACCTGGAGCTGATTTTGGCTCTGATCATCAGCTTCTCATAGCAAAATTCAAGCTTAAACTGAAGAGAGTGGGAAAGACCACAGGGCTAGTCAGATATAATCTAAACCAAATCCCTTATGAATACACAGTGGAAGTGAAGAACAGATTTAAGGAACTTGATTTGGTGGACAGAGTGCCTGAAGAACTTTGAATAGAGGCTAGTAACATTGTACAGGAGGCAGCAACAAAAACCCATCCCAAAGAAAAGGAAACACAAGAAAACAAAGTGGCTGTCCAACAAGGCCTTACAAATAGCAGAGAAGAGAAGGGAAACAAAATCCAGGGGAGATAGGGAAAGTTACAGAAAATTGAATGCAGACTTCCAAAGAATAGCAGGAGAGACCAGAGGGCCTTCTTAAATGAACAATGCAAAGAAATAGAGAAAATCATAGAAAAGGAAAAACCAGAGATCTGTTCGGGAAAACTGGAGATATTAAAGGAGTATTTTGTGCAAAGATGGACATGATAAAGGACAAAACTGGAAGAGACCTCACAGAAAGATATCAAGAAGAGGTGGCAACAATACACAGAGGAATTATACCAGAAAGATTTGGATATCCTGGACAACCCAGATAGTGTGGTTGCTGACCTTGAGCCAGACATCCTGGAGAGTGAAGTCAAGTGGGCCTTAGAAAGCATGGCCAACAACAAGGCCAGTGGAGGTGATGGCATTCCAGTGAAACTATTTAAAATCTTAAAAGATTATGCTGTTAAGGTGCTACATTCAATATGCCAGCAAATTTGGAAAACTAAAAGTGGCCAGAGGACTGGAAACAATCAGTCTACATCCCAGTCCCAAAGAAGGGCAGTGCCAAAGAATGCTCCAACTACCATACAATTGCACTCACTTCACACACTAGCAAGGTTATGCTCAAAGTCTTTCAAGGTAGGCTTCAACAATATGTGGACCGAGAACTCCCAGAAGTACAAGCTGGATTTCAAAGGGGCAGAGGAACTAGAGACAAAATTGCCAACATGCACTGGATTATGGAGAAAGCCACAGAGTTCCAGAAAAACATCTACTTCTGCTTCATTGACTATACAAAAGCCTTTGACTGTGTGGCCCACAACAAACTATGGCAAGTCCTTAAAGAAATGGGAGTGCCTGACCACCTTATCTATCTCCTGAGAAACCTGTACATGGGACAGGAAGCAACAGTTAGACCTGGATGTGGAATAACTGATTGGTTCAAAATTGGGAAAGGAGTACGACAAGGTTGTATATTGTCCCCTGGCTTATTTAACTTATATGCAGAATGCATCATGCGCAAAGCTGGACTGGAGGAATCCAAAGCCAGAATTAAGATTGCTGGAAGAAATATCAACAACCTCCGATATGCAGATGATATGACTCTGATGGCAGAAAATGAAGAGGAACTAAAGAACCTCGTAATGAGGATGAAAGAGGGGAGTGCAAAAAACGGTCTGAAACTCAACATGAAAAAAACCAAAATCATGGTCACTGGTCCCATCATCTCCTGGCAAATAGAAGGGGAAGATATGGAGGCAGTAACAGAATTTACTTTCTTGGGCTGTATGATCACTGCAAATGGTGACAGCAGCCACGAAATTAAAAGACACCTGCTTCTTGGGAGGAAAGTGATGACAAACCTCCGTGAATACTGCAGAGGATGACAGCAGCCATGAAAGCCACCTAGAGTAGTCTGGTAGTCCAGATAGGCAGGAAACAAACAAACAAACAAACAAACAAACAAACAAACAAACAAACAAACAAACAAACAAACAAATAAATAAATAAATAAATAAATAAATAAATAAATAAATAAATAAATAAATAAATAAATAAATAAATAAATAAATAAATAAATAAATAAATAAATAAAAGACCCCTGCTACTTGGGAGGAAAGTGATGACAAACCTCGACAGCATCTGAAAAAGCAGAGACATCATCTTGCCAACAAAAGTCTGCATAGTCAAAGCTATGGCTTCTCCTGTAGTGATGTATGGAAGTGAGAGCTGTACCATAAAGAAAGCTGACCGCTGAATAATTGATGCCATTGAATTGTGGTGCTGGAGGATGCTCTTGAGTGTCCCCTGGACTGCATGGAGAACAAACCTATCCATTCTAAAGGAAATCAACCTTGAGTGCTCACTGGAAGGACTGATTCTGAATCTGAGGCTCCAATACTTTAGCCATCTCATGAGAAGAGAAGACTCCCTGGAAAAGACCCTGATGTTGGGAAAGTGTGAAGGCAGGAGGAAACAGGGACGAGAGAGGATGAGATAGTTGGACAGCGTCATTGAAGCAACCAACATGAAATTGACACAACTACGGGAGGCAGTGGAAGTCAGGAGGGCCTGGCGTGCTCTGATCCATGGGGTCACAAAGAGTCGGACATGACTAAATGACTAAACAACAACAACAAAGATGGATTTGCTAATGTACTGAGATAATAGTCTTATGATAGCTAAAGGCACATGCAAACTACACACAGAAACACAGAGATGTGTGTCTGTGTATATGTGCATGTGTACATGCATGTGCACTATGTTTGCTACTCTGGATAAACAATGTTTTTTGAAATTTCAGGAGAGCAAATGATAAAGAAAATCATTCTAGTATTAATCAGTCTGCTATCTGTTTAAAAAAATCAGTCTATATATGGTCTCATAATTTCAAATAATATTTACTCCTAGAATGACTTAATATTGGTCTATGTATGTCAGGGGGGAAAGTTCTGGAAAGTTACACACTTTAACAACTGCATATTTGAAAGTGAGTCTAATGAGCCTTTCAGGCACATGACAGTTCTAAAGAGTTCTGCCAAGCAGAATGACCTAATGTTGCCCTGTAAATTAGAGCAACAAGTGTATTCTGTAAGTGAAGAATGTATTGTGACTGTCGTGTTTCGACTGGCTAGTCTTACACTTCATAACTACTAGATATTTATTTAATTTTATATATTTTTTGTTTTACAAAACCTTTAAGAAATCCTTTAATTGATTCTTTCTTAACTTCCCTGCTGAAATTCAGTGCACATAACCTCTAGGTTGTGGCACCCCTTTTTTTCTGTCTTCATCTAGCACACCTCTCTCATGGAAACTCACTAGGAGGTGGCACTGGTGAAACCACACTTTACATATCTCACATGCCTTGGATATTCTGTTAGAGTTGTAAGTTAGAATTGACTTGGTAGCACATAACACACGTAACTTTTGGATTTAGGGCAGTAAAATCACAGACCTATCCATGTCACTTCAGTCAAGTAGAGCCTGATGACTCCAGTTGGGGGGGAGTGGATCTGCTGTGGACCATAGGCAAAACTTTAGAGCTCTACTACCTGAAGAATCTTGGGGTTGTAGATCAAAGACACACATATGCACGGGTCCATCACAACGTTTAAAGTTGCCAAAGGTTCAAACCTCTCCAGAACCTTGCATAACACCTGCATGTGCTGAATTTAATCTCAGAGATCAGAATCATGGTCTCCATTTGGTTAATTAATTAATTAATTAATTGAATTTGTACCCCGCACCATCTGGCAACCAGGCATTCTGGATGGCTAACAGCAGTATGAACAACAATATTAAAAGACAATAAAAATAAATAAATTAATATAAGACAAATAGGATGAAATTTAATAGGGTAAAATTAAAACAGACGGCAATAAAGATGGTTAAAAGAGTGATGGAGAGGGTGACAAAAAGGATGGTAAAAGGGAAGCTATTTTAATGCTCTGGGAAAGCCTGATGGAAGAGCCAAGTCTTCAATGCTCGTTTAAACCCATCCAGTGAGGGTGCCTGGTGAATCTCAATGGGCAGGTTGTTCCATAGGTGGGGGGCAACTTGCAAGAAGGCCTGGTTTCTTGTTCTTTCCCTCCGGGCCTCCTTTGGGGACAAGGTCCTCAACCACCCTGCCTATGAAGAATGTGTATTATGGACAAATATGGCTGGGAGCAGGCATTCTGTTAGGTACTGAGATCCTAAACCATTTAGGGCTTTGAATGTTATCATCATAACCTTGAAGTTGATGAGGAAACAAACCAATAGCCAATGAAGGTTGGCCAGAGTGAGGGAGATGTGCTGGAATTTCTTCACCCCAGTTATTAATCTGGCTGCCCCATTTTGGACCAGTTGAAGTCTCCGCATCAACCTGAAGGGTAGCCCCACGTAGAGAGCACTGCAGTAGTCTACTTGAGATTACGAGGGCATGAATCAGTGTCGTGAGTGCTCCCATGTCTGTATAGGGATGCAGCTGGGCAATCCTCCAAAGATGGAAATGGGCTGCTCCAAAGATGGAAATGGGATGCCATCTGAGTTTCCATGGTGAGATCCGGGTCCAGGCAGATGCTCAAGCTGCAAACCTCACTCTTCATGGGAAGAGTCAGGAGAGGGAGTTTCCCAACCCACTGATACCAGGGCCATCAATGCGCAAGATTTCTGTCTTGTTTGGATTCAACCTCAGTCCATTTGCCCTTATGCACTCCAGAACAGTCCCCAAGCAGTGCTCAAGGGTCAGAACAGCATCCACTGCAGTTTTTAAAAAGGAGAGGTAGAGCTGGGTGTCATTAGCGTACTGATGACACTGGGCCCCACAACTCTGGATGACTTCACCCTGCGGCCTCATATAGATATTAAATAGCATTGGTGAGATTATTGACCTCTGTGGAACTCCACAATTGAGGATCCAAGGGGTAGAAGTCATCTCACCAAGCTACACTCTCTGGAGACAGTCCTCCAAGAAGGAATGGAGCCATGCTAAAGCAAGGCCACTGATTCCCAACTCGGAGAGCTGCCCCAGGAGGATATTGTGGTCAACAGTATAAAAGGCCACTGAGATATTGAGGCGGACCAACATTTGGAAACCCCTCTCGACCACTTTACTCAAGAAAGAAACATTAGCAATGGGCCTATAATTCCCAATTTCGTCCGCTGCCAAATTAGGTTTCTTTCAAATGGGCCTAATGGGTGTCTCCTAAATCCCACTAAGTTTATTCACAGGTAAGTAAATGTAAGATTATAGCCAAAGATTATACTTTGGGAGAAGGGTTGGGTTTGTTTTTTTGTTTTTGTTTTTTTGGGGAAAAACACTTCTTATCATACACAAATATCAACACAGATCTTAAAGCAATCACTCATGGACTTAACACTCCTAGCAAAATTCATTCCCATAGTGAGACCCTGATTGCCACCTTAACAATCATTGCATGAGCTAATTAATTATTGAGCTAAAAAGTAAAATTAATTACAAGATACAGTGCTCTGATAATGAGATTCTTTTGCAGCTTCTATCTTCAGATGTATAAGTCACCTGGCCCTTAACTATAGTTAAGAAACAGTAGGTGGTATAGCTTTCAAAACTTTGGGCAAGTTTGGATGAAATCAGCCCTCTTTTCCCTTACAGTCTTTGGTTTTAGCTGCTATGAGAAGGTTTTTAGGGTTAGGAAAGAAATATGGTGATGGTTTTCAGAAAATATCTCCCGAATGTCTGTAAAACACTTGTCCTGATAATTGTAATTCATTGCAGAGAATAGCCATTAAGTATGGGTTGGGGGGGAGATGTATGGATTTCACCCCCAGAGGTCTGCAGGAATGCCCCCAGCCAGACTACTGGGAGCTTAATCAGAAAATCCAATGCCTTATAGGTCTTTCTGAGCTCTTAAGCTAATGAAGTAAGACTCTGGCAGCCATTTTCACCCTGTGGAGAAGATGAAAGGTGGGGCTAAACTCTATGGGAGCCACAAAGGATTATGGCCAGTGTTCCTGTGTGAAGGAGGAGAAAGGGCATGTTTGCCATCCACCAGGGCAGGGGGTGTATGGGTCAGGGGAGCATCTACTGCTGTGTTCCTCCACTTCCTCTGTGGACCTTCCGTCTGTTGTGCATGTGCTTCTCCTCAGGACCAAGCCCTCCCTGCTGCTGGATTATGAAGCAGTTGCTTTGCTCTCTTCTCCCTTTATTCCCCTGATTTTTCTTTCCCATGACTTCATCATTTGTTTGGAGATGAAGTGTATAGGAAGTTCTTGTGTGTGGGTATGCGCGTTGAGAGGGAGAGAGGAACTAGGAAGAGGGGACCTATTTAATGTGTCCCGTACCTGCCTGACTTTGTCTGCTATTGTGGGGCACACCTACTCCTGGAATAAAGAGATGGACACAGATGATGAGGTTAATTAGGGTCACACTTCATTAATTCTTATTGTTAACCTCCCTCCTCCTGCAGAAAGGCCTAAATGTACTGCATATATCTCTTACCCCTGCCCTGTCCCCCAATGGGTATGTCTCAAGTTCTTGGTCAGAGCTGTCCTCTGGACAGTATGTACCCAGCCAGCTAAACATGGGGAATGCTTCCCATCTGCCATCCATCCAATCCCTTTGAACTTAGGTGGGCATCGGCAAGATTCATCCCTCCATGCACCCCTCATCCTAGCAAGCAAATTTCTGGATCCTGCTTGCGATGACACTGGGTGCCTCTTGGGAATGCACTGATGCTCACTTCCCAGTCTGCACTAGCTGCCAAAATATGTCCAACCCTGCTTGGGATAAGTGCACTCCATCATCATGGCAAAGTTCCATGTGTTCCAATCTAATGTCTGGGTGATCAATAATAGTTCCCAGGCCCTTTAACAACTCAAATGGGCCTAATAGGTGTTTCCTATGATTGCTCCTAAGCATCCCCTCCCACAGAAAACAGTCAAACTAGGTCCTTTGTTTACTAGGGTGCTGGGGATGATGAAACAAGTGGGATGGAGACTAGAGCAACGATGACAGAAAACGTGGAGCAGATCCAGTTGAACATGGGCTAGAGCTAATTGGAAAGCCTACTCCATGGCAGTGGTAGCAGCGAAGAAGCAGTTCTTCTATGAAACCACTGCCTCTGCACAGAGCCATCCATTGGAGCATAATCTCATAGCTAGTAGGGATTAAATAAGAAAAATAATTGAAATTTATAGCGATATACAGTTATATAGCACACATAGAGAAATAAAGATGGCGCCGGTGACAGGCAGATAGCGTTTTCGCTGCCGCATGGGTCTGCTACTTTCTATTTTTACTTTCTATTTTTATTACTTTCTACTTTCTATTTTTATTCCTTATTTTATTTTTATTCCTTATTTTCTTATTTTCTTATTTTCTTATTTTCTTATTTTCTTTCTCTTTCTTACCTTTTCTCTTTCTTACCTTTGTGTTGCCCTCCCTTATCTTTCTGTGCTGCTCTGCCTTACTTCGCCCCGTTCGTTCACCTACTTGCTTAGTGCAGCAGGCAAGAAAAAGAGAGAAAGAGCAGTTCTGGAGGTCTTGGAGGCTGCTGTGGTGAGTTTGGCCTCGAGCTGTGGATGCAGAAACTGGTGCTGGAGCTCAGAACATGGAGCTGGTGGCGGCCGACCAGTGAAGCTCAGAGGTACATCGTGCAATCTTGGAAGCATCGCTGCTGGGGTTTGTTGGGGGCTGGAGCCCAACAAGAAACCTGGCTGGAAGCCGGAGAGAGCCCTGGGAATCATCGGGGAACTGCTCAGTCTTCCATGGCTGTTTGGAGGATGGAGGAGGACATTTGTGAGCTCTGAGTGTATTGGGAGGCTTGGTGGAGCGGGGCTCTGGACGTGAGGGAGCTGAGAAAGACGGGAAGAGAAAGATGCGCTTTGAAGCGCCATGTTGGGAGCTGCAGCAACAGCAACTCGGCCAGGACTTACTTCCCTCGTTCACTTTTCTAGCATGGCTGGTGAGAACTTTTCAGCTATTTTTCAAAGGAGGGAAATGGCAACAGTAGGGCCATTTCCAGCTTTGTGCTTGGTGCTGCCGTTGCTTCCTCTGCTCACCACCGAAACATCTGAGACTTGCCTCATTTGGAAGAATTGCTATCGAGCATTCTCAACAACATCTGACTTAATAATATCTAGTAAAACAAGATCACTTTGCAAAGTAAGGCAGACCAGGACTATGTGTGGAGGATATCTGTTGTTTGTTTGTTTTTAAATTTATTTTACTTTATTTTATTTCATATATTAGATAGACAGACAGACAGACAGACAGACAGACAGACAGACAGACAGACAGACAGACAGACAGACAGACAGACAGACAGACAGACAGACACAGATGATAGATAGATAGATAGATAGATAGATAGATAGATAGATAGATAGATAGATAGATAGATAGATAGATAGATAGATAGATAGATAGATAGATAGATAGACAGACAGACAGACAGACAGACAGACAGACAGACAGACAGACAGACAGACAGACAGACAGACAGACAGACAGATAGATATAGATAGATAGATAGATAGATAGATAGATAGATAGATAGATAGATAGATAGATAGATAGATAGATAGATAGACAGACAGACAGACAGACAGACAGACAGACAGACAGACAGACAGACAGACATAGATAGATAGATAGATAGATAGATAGATAGATAGATAGATAGATAGATAGATAGATAGATAGATAGATAGATAGATAGATAGATAGATAGATAGATAGATAGATAGATAGATAGATAGATAGATAGATTTCTTGCACTGTATGTTTTACTTTATTTTTAATTAATTTACATTGTACTGGAATTTATTGTTTTTCCTTTTTTCATATCTTCTCTTTTGTCTTTTTGGATAACTGGCACTTTAAATCAATTTCTGTTTAATGGCTTTTGTATGTTAACAACATTGTTATTATTATTATAATATAATTTTTGTATTAATTAGGGTTCTTTGCTTCCTTTTCTTCTTTTTTCCTTATTCCTCTTTTTTCTTGGTATGGAATGGAAGGCCTGTCTTCCCAGCGAGGGGCCAATAAACATCTCTGTGATTATGGGTAGAGGGAGATATGGCATTGGCACAGCCCCTACTCATGTTAGAAGAACGATGAACAGATGCTTGAAGGCTGTTAACTGTTCTGGGTCTGTGACCAACCATCAGTATCGAGGCAGCCAAATCAGCTGACTGTCCACTCTAAAACTGGTGTTGTTGAATGCCAGGTCTGTATCCAATAAATTCTAGGTTATTTACAATCTTATTCTGGAGGAGGATGCAGACCTGGTGTGCATAACCGAAACATGGATAGTGGAAAAGGGGGTCCTCCTGTAACACTCACCTGTCTGCCCGGCTATGCTGTCCAGCACCAGCTTAGACTGAAGGAGCGGGGGGGAGTAGCCATTATATATAAAACTTCTGGAGGGCATCCAGACTGGGCTTTACCACCACGTGGATGGTCATGTGCTAGACCTGGTCTTTTCCACCAGTTGGAGCGAGAGTGGTCTGATGGTGACTGACCTCATGTCAGTCCCCTTGTCGTGGTCAGACCACCACCTAATAAAATGTGTCCTCTCCGTGACTCTCCCCCATCGCAGGGAGCAGGGACCTATTTCTATGGTCCACCCTCGAAGGCTATTGGATCCTGTAGGATTCCAGGATACCATGAGAGGTGTTTCAGCTGACTTGGCTGGTGCTCCTGTCGAAGCTCTGGTTGATGGCTTGTTTACTGACACCACCAGGGCTGTAGACATGATTGCTCCTGAACGCCCTCTCCAACGCAGAACTCGGCCTGCGCCCTGGCTTAACCAGGACCTATAAGCAATAAAGCAATTTAGGAGCAGGCTAGAGCACAAGTGGAGAGAGAACCTGACAGATTATAATTGGATAGTTGTCAGGGTCGCAACTAACCTTTACCTCGCTAAGGTAAAGGCTGTTTGTTGAGTACTTCTCACTAACCGGATAAGCAAAGCTTCAAACCAGCAGGCAAAGTTATTCCATATAGTGCAAGACCTATCCAAAATTGGTCTAAGTGACGGGCCTCCCCCTAGTATTTCACTGGACCAATTTGCAACCTTCTTTAAATCTAAAGTGGAAGCCATCTGCCAGGAGCTCTCTCCTTTTTTAGATACAGTGAGTTGAGCAGAGATGTCCAGCGCTCTGCCTTGTCCGGTGACTTCTTGATCTCTTTCAGCCTGTGACGCCGGATACTGTGGACAAAGCACTTGATTGCTGTCGTGCCACCAATTCATCCCTTGATCCTTGCCCGGCCTGGCTAATCAAAGCAGCCAGGCCGAAAACAACAGAATGGGCCGCAGCAAGAATTAATGGGTCTTTCCTTGAGGGCAGGGTTCCTCTGTATTAGCCGTGCATTTTAGTACCCTTTCTTTTCAATTTCTATATAAACATCTTGATCCCACAAATGATTTCCCCCTCTTTTTTTCTCCCCTCTTTTTTTCTCCCCTTTTATAGAACGATCTCAATGCTGCTTTATGCTGATGACCTGGTTTTGCTATGCCTGAACAAAATTGGTCTTAAAATGTATGTATGTATGTATGTATGTATGTATGTATGTATGTATGTATGTATGTATGTATGTATGTATGTATGTATGTATGTATGTATGTATGTATGTATGTATGTATGTATGTGTGTTTGTGTGTGTGTGTGTGTGTGTGTTTGTTTGTTTGTTTGTTTATTTATTTATTTATTTATTTATTTATTTATTTATTTATTTATTTATTTATTTATTTATACCTCACCCATCTAGACCAATGGGTGAGATATAAATTTGGGCAGCTCTGTAAAGTGGAGCGGCTAACAATCAGCTATACTAAGACAAAGATCATGGTCTATGGGAAGAGAGCCCCTAAACATTGGATGGGCATATTATTGAACAGGTCATCGTCGTTCAATCGTTTAGTCGTGTCCGACTCTTTGTGACCCTATGGACCAGAGCACGCCAGGCCCTCCTATCTTCCACTGCCTCCTGGAGTTGTGTCAAATTCATGTTGGTTGCTTCGCAGACACTGTCCAGCCATCTCATCCTCTGTCATCCGCTTCTCTTGCCGTCATACTTTCCTAACATCAAGGTCTTTTCCAAGGAGTCTTCTCTTCTCATGAGATGGCCAAAGAGATTTATGTTCCAAAACCTCAGGTGTCCTCTCCCTTGCTTGTTAATACCAGAAAGAGAACATCTCGATAATTTATATCTTTTTAGAGAATTTGGTATATACAGTGGTGCTCCGTTTAGCGATGAAATCGCTTTGCAACGAAGATTTTGCAATTGCTTTTGCGATCGCTTTGCGATGTTCCCTGTGGGGTATTTTCGCTTTGCGATGACCGATCATCGCAAAGTGACCATTTTCACACAGCTGATTGGCAGTTTCAAAATGGCCACCAGGAAAAAAACATGGCCGCCCACTGTTTTCTGGGATGGATTCCTCGCTTAAGAGGCACCAGAAATGGCCGCACTATGGAGGATCTTAGCTGAACGGTGAGTTTTAAGCCAATAGGAACGGATTAATCACATTTTAATGTGTGTCTATGGGCTTTTTTATTTCGCATTGCGACATTTTCATGCAACAGCGATTTTTGCGGAATGAAATAACGTCGCAATGTGAGGCACCACGGTATTTCATATGTAGTAGCCCTCTCTGAGTCAGCCAAGTCTCATCAAATCTCAGGAAAATAGATTTTGTGCTTATTTGTGTGTGTGTGCTGGAGAGTTTAAAATCCTAAAGATGTGTTTGTTTATTTTGGAAAAGAGAGGTATTCTACCTTCTATGTAATTTTGTGGGTTGTCTGTAAGAATTGCAACACCTACTGTAAAAGTGATCTTTAATGTTTAAAATTTCACTTTCACATTATCCCATTCATATTGAGCAGGTATCATATCTGAAAGTGGTTCAAATACCTCTCTGGCATTGATCTTCACCTTGAAGTCATGCCTCATCAAAAGAATTTGCACCTCCCTATTGGTTATAGCATTTGGGCCAGGCAGGGGAGGAGAGATAAAACTGAAATGGATGGCTAATGAATGCAAAAGACTTTCATAGGTTCTAAACAGCGTTATGCACTATGCCACCTTAAGCAATGTCACCTTTTAAGCAGCCTTTCAATATATCAAACTCACATTTAGCATTTGCCAGATTTCTGCCAACTCTCAGTTTTTAAGGAGCTGATTTAGTACAGGACAGTTAAATGTGTTCTTCTATCTCTAATGGCAGTATCCGCTGATCCTCCCCTTTCCCTGTTGGTACCAGGGGATCGTTATACACACAATAGATAAACAACATATGCTAGTTAGCTTCCCTGATTAAGAACTAGCATCAAGGAGCTCTTGAAATGCTATTCCAAAGAAGAATTGGTGTTGTGTTGATGTTCTATTCCATGCCAATATTCACCAGAACAAAATAATGTTGTTGTTTAGTCGTTTAGTCGGGTCTGACTCTTTGTGACCAGAGCACACCAGGCCTTCTTGTCCTCCACTGCCTCCCTGAGTTGGATCAAATTCATGTTGGTAGCTTTGATGACACTGTCCAACCATCTCATCCTCTGTTGTCTCCTTGTCCTCTTACCTTCACACTTTCCTAACATCAAGATGTTTTCCAGGGAGTCTTCTCATGAGATGGCTGTGATGAAGCAACAGCAGATTGTCTGATATGAGCAAGCTATAATATAATGTGATAAAATAACAATGGGTAAACCAGAAAGAAAAAAAGTTGAGAATGGAATGGTACTATATGAAGAAGATAATAATGAGATTTTCAAGGAGTTGTGATGAGATGGGTTTTTGAGTTAAAATTTTTTAAGGCATATGGGTTTTGTAATTAAGAAATGAGCCAGAGAGGTTCCATCTTGTTTCTTTGTATAAAGTATCTTTGCTATGCTGACAGGTTGATTTCTGGGCGAGCAGAGAGAATGTTATTCTGAGAGCCTGAGAAAGGACTCGGTGTGATTAGATAGATGGGAATTGTTGTGACTCTTTGATAAACCACCGTAACCCAAATAACATCTGGTGCGTATGAGAAAGAAGTCATGTGGTGCAACAGGACTGTTTGCCTAGTAACGAACTCTGATTGGATGACATCGTGGGAAGGTGTGATAAGCCCTTGCCAGTTACTCTTGAAAAAGGAACTTTTTGCCTATGGACATTGTCTTTCAAGACCGATCCTTCAGTTATTCGTGACACATGGGACTAACCTTTACTATACTGGGTTATCCTTGGGCTTATGGGATTTTTTCCTAAGGACTATGCATGGACTATTTTCTATGGACTGTTCTATGGAATATTCTTTATGGACTTCTTTACTTGGAATACTCCATATGGACTATGCTCTTGTAATTTTGTAAGGACTATGGTACATTTACTGGATTTGACTTTTCTAAGGATAATGGGACTTTTACTGAATCTTTCTTTTTAGTACAGGATTCTTGTTCTACAGGATCACTGAGGACTATAGCCTTTTTATAACCTACTTGGATTATTTTGTTTTTAATAATGATTTCCTGGACTGGAACTGTTTTTATTCTTTTTAATGGCTTTTTGTGTTTTTGTAAGGTTTTTGAACACTTTTCTATTTTTCATGTTTTCTTTGCCTCACTACATCTGTGTAACTAACCAGCACAATGCTAGTTTATTTGCTTTGGTTTAATTTGGCTTTGATACTTAGTAACATGCTTATTCTTTAATAAAATAAAGATTATAAAAATCAATTGGTTTCCTGAACAGTACACTTGTCATAGGGTCATCTGAGAGTGCTGCCTCGGCCTAGCTTACTTAGAGTCTTGTCAGTGGTGCAAGTAAAGTCTAAGGACTACAAAGCCCACTTGACCTTTTCATAATAATATCTGAGAGTACAAGGGTGTTCTTATGTGGGCAGACCTGTGAGAAGGAGTGTTGTAGCATGGCTAGCTGAATTTGGACTCATTCAGCCCATTTTAGCATGTGCAAACTCCTGATTGCTCTCTGTCCAGGCTTACACGTGTTTTTGGACCCGTGTTTGCTCACATGGTGGCAGCTGCGCGATGGACCACGTGCTGGGTTTTGTAGTACCTCAGGATGACCAATCTTTGTTCTATCTAGCAGCTTGAGTGACTCTGATCCACAAGCTAAGTTTTGATTGCAGTGGGACACTGATGCTTTAAGGAGCTAAGTGCTTCCCTGAGTGTGAACAGTAGCTTCCTAGGAAACGCTGTTTGCCAGCAATTAGGCTGTGGTGAGAGGTGTTAAATCTTCAGGCTGTGGTAATGTGTGTTAGAATCTGGGGTGCTCTTTTAAGAAAGAGATTCCCAGTGGGACAAGCAAACTGTTAGGAAACAATTGGATTTAATCAGTAGGCATGTGCAGGTTGTTACAACATTGTAGTGAAGTAATTCTAAGATGCATGTCCTTTATTTTTGGAGTGCTGGCTCAGGTCATGCCTAAGATTTTAGGATCTGTCAGGGATGACCCTACTTCTGCAATAGCGCCCAAGTTGAACAGGTCATTTCACAATCTTAGGATTGCATAAATGACTCTGGCTACCTTGTTCTGGAACTTGCATCCAGCTTGTTTTGGCCTAAGTGTACTCCTATAATCTTAGGATTTGCCGGAGTACCTAGCTGCATCTGGCTTGGCCTAGAGTCATGCCCTATGATCCTAGTGTATCTATCTGCACCCAGCTCAGTCATTGATCATCTCTGTAACTTTAGGGTTCACAGAGTGGTCACAGTTTTTCTTTTCTCTTCCTTTTGGATTTTTCAGTATTTTGGTTTTGGCATCTGTCTGTCCTCTCACAGATCTTACGATCACAGAGTGACAGCAGTTGGTCAAAGGTGCAGAGAAGATTTTTAATTTTATTTTGGTTTTGGCAGCTGTCTGTCCCCTTTGCATATCTTAGGATAGCAGAGTGACAGCAGTTGGTCAAAGGTGCAGAGAAGATTTTTAATTTTATTTTGGTTTGGCAGCTGTTTGTCCTCTCGCCTATCTTAGGATAGCAGAGTGACAGCAGTTGGTCAAAGGTGCAGAGGAGATTTTTAATTTTATTTTGGTTTGGCATCTGTCTGTCCTCTCACAGATCTTAGGATCACAGAGTGACAGCAGTTGGTCAAAGGTGCAGAGAAGATTTTTAATTTTATTTTGGTTTTGGCAGCTGTCTGTCCCCTTTGCATATCCTAGGATAGCAGAGTGACAGCAGTTGGTCGAAGGTGCAGAGGAGATTTTTAAATTTTTTTTCTTTCTTGGAGTTTTGTTTGTTTTTATTGCTGACCTAGCCTAGGCTAGATTGCCAGCAGAATATGGGGGAGCAAGAACAGTCGGCAACTGTGGACAGAATCTTGGAAGTGGCTTCGGAATTTTTCGAGCAAGCCAAGCAGAAAATTCGGGAAAGAGATTCGCTTATAGAACATCGGTACCAGGAAAACTTACTTTTAAAACGTTTTTTAAGCACAGAACCTGGCTTGATGCAAAGGTTTTTCCAAGCTCAGCAGGGTTCATTTGGGGATTACTGCAATGAGACGCTCCAGACAATTGGGAGCGGTCCTGAGATGCAAGATGCTTGTGTGGAAAGAGTTAACGAGGCCCAGTGGAATTCTAATGAGCATTCCAGAGGAGACAGCAATTTATCACCCGTCCAAACAAAGGATTCAGAGGCCCTGGAGTCGCGCGCAGAGAAAGGAATGCAGGAGAAAAAGATATCGCTTCGCCGAGCTGTTTCCGTGGAGGAATTAGCATCGGACGACGCAAGGGAAAACTGCAGTGCTCCAGAGAATTTCAGTGCATTGGGATGCAGCCCAGCACCACCTGTAGCGAACACGGGTTCGAAAACACACGTGTAAGCTTGGACAGAGAGCAATCAGGAGTTTGAACATGCTAAAATGAGCTGAAAGAGTCCAATTCAGCCAGCCATGCTACAACACTCCTTCTCGCAGGTCTGCCCACATAAGAACACCCTGGTACTCTCAGATATTATTGTAAAAAGGTCAAGTGGGCTTTGTAGTCCTTAGACTTAACTTGCACCACTGACAGGACTCTAAGTAAGCTAGGCCGAGGCAGCACTCTCAGATGACCCTATGACAAGTGTACTGTTCAGGAAACCAAATGAGTTTTATAATCTTTATTTTATTAAAGAAAAAGCATGTTATTAAGTATCAGAGCCAAATTAAACCAAAACAAATAAACTAGCATTGTGCTGTTTAGTTACAAAGATGTAGTGAGGCAAAGAAAACATGAAAAATAGAAAAGTATTCAAAAACCTTATTAAAAATACAAAAAGACATTAAAAAGAATCAAAACAGTTCCAGTCCAGGAAATCATTAGTAAAAACAAAATTATCCAAGTAGGTTATGAAAAGGCTATAGTCCTCAGTGATCCTATAGAATAAAAACCCCTAAACAAAAGTAAAAATCCATTATATGTCCCATAGTCCTTAGAAAAGAAAAATCCAGTAAATATACCATAGTCCTTACAAAATTACAAGAGCATAGTCCATATGGAGTATTCCAAGAAAAGAAGTCCATAAAGAATATTCCATAGAACAGTCCGTAGAAAATAGTCCATGCATAGTCCTTAGGAAAAATCCCATAAGTCCAAAAGTAATCCAGCAAATCATAGAAACCAGTCCATGTAGGTAGGCCACCAAACTCTCTCTAAAGACATCAGGGTAAGTCCCAAATGGCTGAAGTGTAGGTCACGAATCACTGAAAGGTCGGTCTTGGAAAGACAAAGTCTATAGAGAAAAAGTTCCTTTTTCAAGAGTAACTGGCAAGGGCTTAATGCACCTTCCCACGATGTCATCCAATCAGAGTTCGTTACTAGGCAAACAGTCCTGTTACATCACATGAATTCTTTCTCATACACAGCAGATGTTATTTGGGTTACGGTGGTTTATCAAAGAGTCACAACAATTCCCATCTATCTAATCACACAGAGTCCTTCTCAGGCCTTCAGAATAACATTCTCTCTGCTCGCCTAGAAAACAATTTGTCAGCATAGCACAGATACTATATACAAAGAAACAAAATGGAACCTCTCTGGCTCACTTCATAATTACAAAACCCATATGCCTTAAAAGATTTTAACTTAAAAACCCATCTCATCACAAGCCCCCTGAAGATTAACAAAATTCCTAAACAATTTAAGTTTTAATTTTGATAACTGAATAAGATGAGATGTCATAATTAAGCATTAACAAAATAGAGAAAGATATTAACATGAGCATAAAGTTATACATTTCAAATATGATTCTAAAATAGCAAAACAATTGATACATAAGAACTATTATAATGACAGTATTTACCATACATGAGAGAAATTTGCCTTAGACACTTCTACTAGTCTGAAAAACAGAAGAATAAACAAGTTAGTATACTTAAACAAATACATCACTCTGCATATGCTCAGATAATACTCTAGCCATCAAACAGTAAAATAATGAAACCAGGGTTAACATCATAATAACTTGTTAAACCAAAATACTGATATGTAGTAATAATAGATAAAACACTCTATGTATGCTCAGGAACATAGTCATACAGAATACCAAGAAAATTAAACATCAGAGCTTTATCAATTCTAGCCATTTTCTCCCCTTGCATCTGCACTAAACATTTGAGATAAGCAGTGAGGAATTAAAGCCTCCTTTCTAAGTAGATGTTTAACATCAAAATTATATTTTTGCAATCTGAAATACCACTGCATTAATCTTAGGCTTCGATGTCTCTGCTTCTCTAAGAATGACAAAGCATTTTGGTCTGCTTGAATTGGATCAGGGCTGTAAATTACAAGGTTGTCTACATAGCCAATCACATAATATAAATCACCAAACAATTCATCAACCAATTTCTGAAAAGTAACATAGGTATTTTCCATTCCAGGTGCTAGTTTTCTGAGTTGGTAAATTCCCTGAGGGCAATTAAATGATGTATAAGGGCGATGTTCCTCTTTAATTAAAATGTGATAAAGCCCTCCTTTTATTCCAATCACAGAAATATAATCAGCGTTTGCAACAATTTCTGCCAACATCTCAACATTGATTGTAATAAAATGATTCACCTCATTAGTTTCTCCCGGTGAATTAGAGAAGACGTTTTGGTGATTAACTAACACAGGCTCCAATATCTGTCCTGGGCCAAATTGATCAATGTCTTCACCCCTGAATACCTGTATTGCTGAATTAGCTGTGCTATCAGGTTTGGTCACAAGAGGCCGCTGTTGCATCAAAGTTCCCTCGGGAGTACTCTGCATAGCCTCAGAAACAGTATCAGCATTCTCACCACTTCCTTGGAAAATAGGCTGTTGAAAATAAGAATGGTCCCAAACCTCTGCTTTTCTTTCTAAAGATCTTTCTGAGAAGATTAACTGTGGTACTGGGCCAAATCTTTCAGATATGATTTCAGTCTCTGGAGAAACATCAGTACTTTGTAATCCCAAAAAGTTAGTGCTTCCCCCTTCATTGGTTGTGTTATAAACAGTCTCACAATCTGACAGGTTCAAATGCAGCTTTCTATCTTTAATCAAGTTTACAGAGTCATTTGTACTATTGCAACAATGTGAAAGTTCATGCTGCAAGACCGCTCCACTATCACCTCCTATGGCACTTGGCAAAGACTCTGAGAAAACCTTCACTCCTCCAGCTTTCTCAGCTGACTTTTCCGGTACCTTGAGTAGGCCACCCCCTTGGTATAATTCTTTACTTCCGAACTGCCATGAAGTACACGGGGTCTCTGCCAACCTAACAGTGTCTGATTTCGCTGTTCCCTCTGGGCTAAGAGAAGGGGGGTTGTTTGAGATCTGACATGCATCAAGATCTGCTGACACAAGTCCTAGCGAAGAGTTAAGCTGAGTCTCTATTTCATCATCCCGGTATTCCACTCCCTCATGAACTGCTGTTGCTTCTAAGCTCTCAGTCCCAGCAATTGCTTTATTACTTTGGAAAATCCCTTGCTCTCCTTCTTCTAGCAAACCCATAGTCTCCTCCCGAATTATTTCAGAACTTCTCACCTGTCCTGTGCTCTGGAAAAGAGCTGAGGTTGGTGCTGAGCTGAATTCCAATGCACTGCAATTCTCTGGAGCACTGCAGTTTTCCCTTGCGTTGTCCGATGTTAATTTCCTCAAGGACACAGCTTCTCGGGGAACTTTCTCCTGCATTCCTTCCTCTGCGCGTGTCTCCAGGGCCTGTGAATCCTCTGTTTGGACGGGCGATGAATCGCTGTCTTCTCTGGAATGCTCCTTAGCATTCCACTGGGCCTCGTTAACTCTTTCCACACAAGCATCTTGCATCTCAGGGTTGCTCCCAATTGTTTGGAGCGTCTCATTGCAGTAATCCCCAAAGGAACCCTGCTGAACTTGGAAAAACCTTTGCATCAAGCCAGGTTCTGTGCTTAAAAAATGTTTTAGAAACATGTTTTCATGGTAAAGCTCCCGTATCAGACAATCTCTTTCCCTAATTTTCTGCTTGGCTTGCTCGAAAAATCCCGAAGCCACTTCCAAGAGTATATCCACGGTTTTCGACTGGTTTTGCTCCTCCATTTCTGCTGGCAATCTAGCCTTGGCTAGGTCAGCAAACAAAACTTCTAATAATAGAAATGAAAATTTAAAAATCTCCTCTGCACTTCTGACCAACTGCTGTCCCTTCTGCTATCCTAAGATAGGCGAGAGAACAAACAGCTGCCAAACCAAAATAAAATTAAAAATCTCTTCTGCACTTCTGACCAACGGCTATCCCTTCTGTGACCCTAAGATCTGTGAGAAGACAGACAGCTGCCAAACCAAAATACTGAAAAATCCAAAAGAAAGAGAAAAGAAAAACTGTGATCACTCTGTGAACCCTAAAGTTACAGAGATGATCCTTGACTGAACTGGGTGCAGATAGATACCTCTAAGATCATAGGGCATGACTCTAGGCCAAGCCAGATGCAACTAGGTACTCCTGCCAGATCCTAAGATCGTAGTGGGGAGACCCAGAGCTAGTCTGGAACACGGCCAGGTGCTCCGGCAAATCCTAAGATTATAGGAGTACGCTTAGGCCAAAAAAAAAAAAAAACCTGGATGCAAGTCCCAAAACAATGTAGCCAGAACAAAGTGGCCAGAGTCATTTATGCAATCCTAAGATTGTGAAATGACCTGCTCAACTTGGGTGCAAGCACTCCAAAAATAAAGGACATGCAACTTGGAATTTCTTCACTACAACGTTGTAACAACCTGCACATGCCTACTGATTAAATCCAATTGTTTCCTAACAGTTTGCTTGTCCCACTGGGAATCTCTTTCTTAAAAGAGCACCCCAGATTCTAACACACATTACCACAGCCTGAAGATTTAACACCTCTCACCATAGCCTTTAGATCTAACTGCTGGCAAACAGCGTTTCCTAGGAAATTACTGTTTACACCCAGGGAAGCACCTAGCTCCTTGAAGCCTCAGTGTCCCACTGCAATCAAAACTTAGCTTGTGGATCAGAGTCACTCAAGCTGTTAGATAGAACAAAAATTTGGTCATCCTGAGGTACTACAAAACCCAGCACGTGGTCCATCCCGCAGCTGCCACCATGTAGCGAACACGGGTTCGAAAACACACGTGTAAGCTTGGACAGAGAGCAATCAGGAGTTTGAACATGCTAAAATGAGCTGAAAGAGTCCAATTCAGCCAGCCATGCTACAACACTCCTTCTCGCAGGTCTGCCCACATAAGAACACCCTGGTACTCTCAGATATTATTGTAAAAAGGTCAAGTGGGCTTTGTAGTCCTTAGACTTAACTTGCACCACTGACAGGACTCTAAGTAAGCTAGGCCGAGGCAGCACTCTCAGATGACCCTATGACAAGTGTACTGTTCAGGAAACCAAATGAGTTTTATAATCTTTATTTTATTAAAGAAAAAGCATGTTATTAAGTATCAGAGCCAAATTAAACCAAAACAAATAAACTAGCATTGTGCTGTTTAGTTACAAAGATGTAGTGAGGCAAAGAAAACATGAAAAATAGAAAAGTATTCAAAAACCTTATTAAAAATACAAAAAGACATTAAAAAGAATCAAAACAGTTCCAGTCCAGGAAATCATTAGTAAAAACAAAATTATCCAAGTAGGTTATGAAAAGGCTATAGTCCTCAGTGATCCTATAGAATAAAAACCCCTAAACAAAAGTAAAAATCCATTATATGTCCCATAGTCCTTAGAAAAGAAAAATCCAGTAAATATACCATAGTCCTTACAAAATTACAAGAGCATAGTCCATATGGAGTATTCCAAGAAAAGAAGTCCATAAAGAATATTCCATAGAACAGTCCATAGAAAATAGTCCATGCATAGTCCTTAGGAAAAATCCCATAAGTCCAAAAGTAATCCAGCAAATCATAGAAACCAGTCCATGTAGGTAGGCCACCAAACTCTCTCTAAAGACATCAGGGTAAGTCCCAAATGGCTGAAGTGTAGGTCACGAATCACTGAAAGGTCGGTCTTGGAAAGACAAAGTCTATAGAGAAAAAGTTCCTTTTTCAAGAGTAACTGGCAAGGGCTTAATGCACCTTCCCACGATGTCATCCAATCAGAGTTCGTTACTAGGCAAACAGTCCTGTTACATCACATGAATTCTTTCTCATACACAGCAGATGTTATTTGGGTTACGGTGGTTTATCAAAGAGTCACAACAATTCCCATCTATCTAATCACACAGAGTCCTTCTCAGGCCTTCAGAATAACATTCTCTCTGCTCGCCTAGAAAACAATTTGTCAGCATAGCACAGATACTATATACAAAGAAACAAAATGGAACCTCTCTGGCTCACTTCATAATTACAAAACCCATATGCCTTAAAAGATTTTAACTTAAAAACCCATCTCATCACACCACCCTCAGCTCTTTTTCAGAGCACAGGACAGGTGAGAAGCTCTGAAATAATTCAGGATGAGACTATGGGTTTGCCAGAAGAGAGAGAGCAAGGGATTTTCCAAAACATTCAAGCAATTGCTGTGACTGAAAGCTTAGAAACAACAGCAGTTCAAGGGGGAGTGAAATACCGAGATGATGATATGGAGACTCAGCTTAATTCTTTGCCAGGACTTGTGTCAGCAGATCTTGATGCATGTCAGATCTCAAACAACCCCCCTTCTCTTAGCCCAGAGGGAACAGTGAAATCAGACACTGTTAGGTTGGCAGGGACCCCATGTACTTCATGGCAGTTTGGGAGTAATGAGATTTACCAGGGGGGTGGCCTACTCAGTGTACCGGAGCAGTCTGCTGAGAAGGCTGGAGGAGTGAAGGTTTTCTCAGAGTCATTGCCAAGTGCCATAGTAGTTGATAGTGGAGCGGTTTTGCAGCATGGACTTTCACATTGTTTCAATAGTACAAGTGAATGTGGAGCTAATTCTGTAAGCTTGCTTAAAGATAGAAAGCTGCATTTGAACCTGTCAGATTGCGAGACTGTTTCTAACACAACCAATGAAGGGGGAAGCGCTAACTTTTTGGGATTACAAAGTACTGATGTTTCTCCAGAGACTGAAATCATATCTGGAAACTTTGGCCCAGTACCACAGTTAAACTTCTCAGAGAGATCTTTAGAAAGAAAAGTAGAGGTTTGGGACCATACTTATTTTCAACAGCCTATTCTCCAAGGAAGTGGTGAGAATGCTGATACTGTTTCTGAGGCTATGCAGAGTACTCCCGAGGGAACTTTGATGCAACAGCGGCCTCTTGTGACCAAACCTGATAGCACAGCTAATTCAGCAATACAGGTATTCAGGGGTGTGGCATTTCTGGACCAAGGCGTGGAAGGCATTGATCAATTTAGCCCAGGACATATATTGGAGTCTGTGTTAGCTAATCACCAAAACGTCTTCTCGAATTCACCGGGAGAAACTAATGTGGTGAAACATTTTATTACAGTCAATGATGGTTTGACTGCTGTTTCTGTTCCTATGGACCTAGAAGGGACTAAGGGCAATTTAGTGTCTGGAACTGTTGAAAGTCTTATTTCACAAGGAGTGATTGAACCATGTAGAACAGCTGTATTCAATACTATTTCAGTGTGTCAAGGAAAACAGGATGGTCACAAAGTGGAATTAGATTTTAGCCAGTTAAATAAGTTCACGGAGACTGAGACAATTCCTATAATCAATGTTGAGACGTTGGTAGAAATTGTTGCAAACACTGAATACATTTCTGTGGTTGGAATAAAAGGAGGTCTTTATCAGATTTTAATTAAAGAGGAACATCGCCCTTATACATCATTTACTTGCCCTCAGGGAATTTACCAACTCAGAAAACTAGCACCTGGAATGAAAAATACCTATGTTACTTTTCAGAAAATGGTTGATGAATTGTTTGGTGATTTATATTACGTGATTGGCTATGTAGACAACCTTGTAATTTACAGCCCTGATCCAATTCAAGCAGACCAAAATGCTTTGACATTCTTAGAGAAGCAGAGACATCGAAGCCCAAGATTAATGCAGTGGTATTTCAGACTGCAAAAGTATGATTTTGATGTTGAACATCTACCTGGAAAGAAGGCTTTAATTGCTCACTGTTTATCTAGAATGTTCAGTGCAGATGCAAGGGGAGAAAATGGCTAGAATTGTTAAAGCTCTGATGTTTAATTTTCTTGATATTCTATATGACAATGTTCCTGAGCATACATAGAGTGTTTTATCTATTATTACTTCATCTCAGTATATTGGTTTGACAAGTTATTATTGTAAGCTGCCCCTTATCTCCAAGAAGATTTATGGGGGTGCCGGAAATTGGGACGAGTACGAAATCCAGACAAACCTCTAACTGCTGAGCAGAGCCACTTAGATCTCAGCCAGGTTCTGTCTAAATTTTCTTCCTCAGAAAGCCAATCTCCTTATTAAGAAAGCAAGACACACAGACACGTCCTTGAGCTATACTCAGAATATCTGGCTCTGGAACTTAGGGTAGCAAACACACGTGGCCAATTAGACATTCAGCCAGTCTGTGCAAGAACTAACACCTACAGATTTAATCATTACTGCTTTATTGAAAAGAATTGCTTTAGAAAAGAATTCAGTTGATAGTAAAATAGTTTAGTAGGTACATTTTCATTCAATACCAACGGAACACTCCACTCCCCCCACTCCAGCTAAAAAAATAAAGAAATGAAACTATGCTAACTAATATAAAGGGTAACATAGTCCATCTCACGTGTCTTGGGTCTTCAAAGGCTGATGCTAGATGAAAACCAGTCCATGGTAGGAAAAATAGTCCATTATGGGGAAAAGCACGTGTCTGCCCCTTTCTCAGGCAAACTCCATCTTTTTCTCTCTCCTTCTTCTTCCCAGAATGCCTCCTGGGTCTTGTTGTCCCGCCTAACTTTCTCATGGAGCTTCAGTTGTTATCATTATTTTGACTACGAAAGTCTCTGCTCTCTACTCAGCTTAGCAACGAGATAACCAGAGAGCGAAGCTTCTCTGAAACAGCATGTAAAACTTTCCTACTACAGAACAGACTTTAAATCAAAATGGATGCTATTGGGACAATCCTAGGACTACATATCCCATTCTAATACACATAAAAACACAAATCATCACAATTATGATGTTAACCCTGGTTTCACTATTTTACTGTTTGATGACTAGAGTATTATATGAGCATATGCAGAGTGATGTATTTGATTAATTATACTAACATGTTTGTTCTTCTGTTTTTCAGACTAGTAGAAGTGCCTAACGCAATTTTCTCTCATGTATGGTAAATACTGTAATTATAATAGTTCTCATGTAACAATTGTTTTGCTATTTTAGAATCATATTTGAAATATATTACCTTATGCTCAAGTTAATATCTTTCTCTATTTTGTTGCTACTTAATTATGGCATCTCATCTTATTCAGTTATCAAAATTAAAACTTAAATTGTTTGAGAATTTTGTTAATCTTCCGGGGGCTTGTGATGAGATGGGTTTTTGAGTTAAAATCTTTTAAGGCATATGGGTTTTGTAATTAAGAATTGAGCCAGAGAGGTTCCATCTTGTTTCTTTGTATAAAGTATCTTTGCTATGCTGACAGGTTGATTTCTGGGCGAGCAGAGAGAATGTTATTCTGAGAGCCTGAGAAAGGACTCGGTGTGATTAGATAGATGGGAATTGTTGTGACTCTTTGATAAACCACCGTAACCCAAATAACATCTGGTGCGTATGAGAAAGAAGTCATGTGGTGCAACAGGACTGTTTGCCTAGTAACGAACTCTGATTGGATGACATCGTGGGAAGGTGCGATAAGCCCTTGCCAGTTACTCTTGAAAAAGGAACTTTTTGCCTATGGACATTGTCTTTCAAGACCGATCCTTCAGTTATTCGTGACACATGGGACTAACCTTTACTATACTGGGTTATCATAAGACATAAGACATAAGACATAAGAAATTTGTCATTGCGCTCACAAGTGGGTGCAACGAAATGAGGTGCTCTTCCCCAAGGTAAAACTGGACAACACTACAAAAAAAAGTTAAAGTATACACAACTTTCACCATCCAAATATAGATACCCCGTTTTCTCTCAGCAATTAAAATCCACCAAAAACCTATGGCCCCACATTTAAACTCAATACTGCACTTGGGTAAAAACTGTTCTTGAATCTGCTTGTCCTTGCTTTCAATACCCTGAATCTCCTTCCTGATGGTAATAGTTTAAAGAGCTGATATCCCGGATGAGAGGAGTCTTTCAGTATGTTAGATATCTTCCTCTTACATCTGTTCTTATACAATTCTTCCAAAGAAGGGAGTGAACAGCCAATGATGTTTTGGGCCGTCTTAATCACCCTTTGAATTGCCTTTTTCTCTGCCACTGTGCAGCTCGTGAACCATACACATATATACTATACTGGGTTATCCTTGGACTTATGGGATTTTTTCCTAAGGACTATGCATGGACTATTTTCTATGGACTGTTCTATGGAATATTCTTTATGGACTTCTTTTCTTGGAATACTCCATATGGACTATGCTCTTGTAATTTTGTAAGGACTATGGTACATTTACTGGATTTGACTTTTCTAAGGATAATGGGACTTTTACTGAATCTTTCTTTTTAGTACAGGATTCTTGTTCTACAGGATCACTGAGGACTATAGCCTTTTTATAACCTACTTGGATTATTTTGTTTTTAATAATGATTTCCTGGACTGGAACTGTTTTTATTCTTTTTAATGGCTTTTTGTGTTTTTGTAAGGTTTTTGAACACTTTTCTATTTTTCATGTTTTCTTTGCCTCACTACATCTGTGTAACTAACCAGCACAATGCTAGTTTATTTGCTTTGGTTTAATTTGGCTTTGATACTTAGTAACATGCTTATTCTTTAATAAAATAAAGATTATAAAAATCAATTGGTTTTCTGAACAGTACACTTGTCATAGGGTCATCTGAGAGTGCTGCCTTGGCCTAGCTTACTTAGAGTCCTGTCAGTGGTGCAAGTTAAGTCTAAGGACTACAAAGCCCACTTGACCTTTTCATAATAATATCTGAGAGTACAAGGTGTTCTTATGTGGGCAGACCTGTGAGAAGGAGTGTTGTAGCATGGCTAGCTGAATTTGGACTCATTCAGCCCATTTTAGCATGTGCGAACTCCTGATTGCTCTCTGTCCAGGCTTACACGTGTTTTTGGACCGGTGTTTGCTCACAATGGCCAAAGTACTGGAATCTCAGCTTCAGGATCTGTCCTTCCAGTGAGCACTCAGGCTTGATTTCCTTCAAAATTGATAGGTTTGTTCTCTTTGCAGCCCAGAGGACTCTCAAGAGCCTCCTCCAGCACCACAATTCAAAAGCATCAATTCTTCGGCGGTCAGCCTTCTTTATGGTCCAGCTCTCACTTCCATACATCACTACAGGAAAAACCATAGCTTTTACTATGCATACTTTTGTTGGCAAGATGATGTCTCTGCTTTTTCAGATGCTGTCGAGGTTTGTCATCACTTTCCTCCCAAGTAGCAGGGGTCTTTTATTTATTTATGTATTTATTTATGTATTTATGTATTTATTTATTTATTTATTGTTTGTTTGTTTGTTTGTTTGTTTGTTTCCCGCCTATCTGGACTACCAGACTACTCTAGGTGGCTTTCATGGCTGCTGTCATCCTCTGCAGTATTCACAGAGCCCAAGAAAGTAAAATCTGTCACTGCCTCCATATCTTCCCCTTCTATGTCCCAGGAGGTGATGGGACCAGTGGCCATGATCTTAGTTTTTTTGATGTTGAACTTCAAACCATTTTTGCACTCTCCTCTTTCACCCTCATTAAGAGGTTCTTTAATTCCTCCTCACTTTCTGCCATCAGAGTGGTATCATGTGTATATTGGAGGTTGCTGATATTTCTTCTGGCAATCTTAATTCCAGTTTGGGATTCCTCCAGTCCAGCCTTTCGCATGAAGTATTCTGCATATATGTTAAATAACCCGGGGGACAATATACAGCCTTGTAACACTCCTTTCCCAATTTTGAACCATTCAGTGTTTCCATATCCAGTTCAATGAAGCAGAAGTAGATGTTTTTCTGGAGCTCTGTGGCTTTCTCCATAATCCAGTGCATGTTGGCAATTTTGTCTCTAGTTCCTCTGCCCCTTCGAAATTCAGCTTGTACTTCTGGGAGTTCTTGGTCCACATACTGTTGAAGCCTACCTTGGAGGATTTTGAGCATAACCTGTAAGCAGCCCCTTATCCCCAAAGAGATTTACAGGGGTGCCGGAGACTGGGATGAGTCCGAAGTCCAGACAAACCTCTGACTGCTGAGCAGAGCCCTTAGGTCTCAGCAAGGTCCTGTCTAACACTTCTTCCTCAAAAGCCAATCTCCTTTATTAAGAAAGCAACACACACAGACAAATCCATGAGTTATACTCAGAATAATCTGGCTCTTAATCTTTGGTAGCAAACACACATGGCCAATTAGACATTCAGCTAGTCTGTACAAGAACCAATGCATGCAGATCAAATCATTACTGCTTTATTGAAAAGAATTGCTTTAGAAAAGGTTTCAGTTTATGGTAAAATAGTTCAGTAGGTACATTTTCATATCAAGACAAACGGAACACCCCCCTTCCCCACTCCAGCTATAAAAATAAAGAAATGGAATTATGCTAACTAATAAAAAGCATAACACAGTCCATCTCACGTGTCTTGGGTCTTTACAGGCTGACGCTAGATGAAATCCAGTTGACTTCCATCAGTCCATGGTAGGAAAAATAGTCCATAGCAAAGTTATAATCCATTATGGGAAAAAGCACGTGTCTGACCTTTCTCAGTCCAACTCCATCTTTTTCCCAACTTCTTACCAACCTCCTTCTTCTTCCCAGAATCCTCATAAGGAACACCCCCTCCTGGGTCTTGTTGTCCCACCTAACTTTCTCATGGAGCTTCACTTGTTATCATACTTTGTGGCAGGTTTATTTTGACTACGAAAGTCTCTGCTCTCTACTCATCTTAGCAATGAGATAACCAGAGAGCGAGGCTTCTCTGAAACAGCATGAAAAACTTTCCTACTACAGAGCAGACTTTAAATCAAGATGGATGCTATTGGGACAAATCTTAGGACTACATATCCCATTCTAATACACATAAAAACACAAATCATCACATAACCTTGCTAGTGTGTGAAATTAGTGCAATTGTACGGTAGTTGGAGCATTCTTTGGCACTGCCCTTCTTTGGGATTGGGATGTAGACTGATCTTTTCCAGTCCTTTAGCCACTGTTGAGTTTTCCAAACTTGCTGGCATATTGAATGTAGCACCTTACCAGCATCATCTTTTAAGATTTTAAATAGTTCGAGAGACTTCCGGTCTATGCCACAGTGGTACTCCTTAAGTTTGGTGCTCCGAACGAAGAGGGGGTCCTCACGCCTTGGGGCGCCCTAAAAAGGGTGTAGGGAACCTGAAGAGTTTCTGAAGAAGAGGTGAAACTGGGGTTTGAATTGTTAGCGCGGCGGCGGCGTTCGATTGACCCAGCAGCTTCTTAACTCCCCGGCGTTGATGGAAAGGGAGGGCTAACCCTCCTACTAAGTTGTGGCTCCGGACAAAGAAACTCAGCAGGATACAAACGACCCTTAATGGTGAGATTCTCCGTGAAACATCCTTTCTCCTTTGAAATTCTGGTCCTTCCTTCTACTCGACCCACACACCCCCTTTCAAAGCGGCTTTGCTCGAAGATAAAGGGGGAGATGTAGAGAAAGAAGAAGTCGTATGATTATATTTAAGAGAGAACAATTGAAGCGTTGAAGAGCCCTATTGTAGTGCTGAAATTGGGTGAGAATCCCTACAAAAATAAGGGGAAATAAGGGGAAAAGTGTCTCAACCTTAATATTAGTTTTGTTGTTATTTACCTGGACTTCTGTATGAAAAGAAGAAATGCCATTTTGGTGAATAAAGACACCACTAGCCCCTCCTTTCTCTCTCCTTCTTTTACTGGCACTCTGTCAAAGTATCAAATGCCCAAGGACACTTGAGATAAGCCTGAAGACTGAAGAAGTTAACCCTTTACTTGGGATTTGGCAAGAAACGGAAGGCTATATAAACCCTACAGGAACCACTAGAGGGCAATAGAAGATATTAAAGGATATAGCACCTTTTTTTTTTTTCGATGACACCATGCCTAGACTAAACGTGACTGCTGGAACTGTATAAATAAATCTTATTACGTGATTCTCAAGTTCTGGGAATTTGATGGCAACTGGCTTTCCCCCCCTCTTTTTATATAACTTTTGGCAACACATTAGGGAATAGTGGTTTCTACAACTGAATTAACTTTGGAGAAAATATTACTATTTTTCTCAACTTTTTCAATATCATTTTCCCTTCCTTTTCCTTTTTTTTAAATGCTGTTTTTGAATGTTTATTTTTAAGGGTATTCTTCTAATTTTTCTGCTACAATTTGCCCCTCATTGCTCTTGTTTTTTCAATATATATAAAATTTTGGTCTTTTTTCTCTCCATAGTTCTCCCATACTTTCTTATACTATAATATTCTTTGATTGTTGTTTATTCCTATTATATTTGGAACTGGTTACGTTTTTCATATTGTGGATTTACCGAATACTCTATAAGCCAGGCCTTATTGGAATACAACTACACAACTATACTATACCCAAAAAGACCTCAGAGAAGCTTTGAAGACTTTAAGAAATTCCTGGATAAGACAATACAGAACTTCAACCTTAACTACTTGGGACTAAAAAACGCTATCAGGACTTTGGCTGGACCTCTGGTATATTTTGGCAGTTTGGTACTATACATCGCTGAACATTGGACATTGTGGAAAAAAAATTAATAAGATCCAATCGGGATCTTCGGAACTGTACAAATAAATAAACAATACAGAATCTCAACATTATCTACCTGGGACTAAACTCCATTAGGATTTTGGCTGGATCTATGGTATATCTCTGAACCTTGGACATCGTGGAAAAAGAAAACTTAATAAGATCCAATCGGGATCTTTGGAACTGTACAAATAAAACTTTTCTTGAAAGAATACTAAAAGGAGACCTATACAAAGAACTAGAAATTTAAACTGAATCCTGGATATATATCATAAATAAATACTGTACTTGATAGCAATACAAAGGTTATAAACAAATACTTGACTGTAATAAGAGGGACAGATTAGTAATACTATGTAATACTATGTAATACTATGTTAAAAGAAAACTGATTTGGGTTATGATTTGCCCTCTCAAGTAATATTTGAGAATAGGTGGGATTTATAATACTGGAACAAATATATTGAAGAGGAACGACTGCAAAGAGTCTCAGAAAATGAGTACTAGCACAACCAAAGGTGTAAAAAAGGCGGGGACATCATCAGGAGCCTCCTCCAATGCATCCTCAACAACAGCAAGTCCAGCTCAGCAGAAAATTTTAGGAGATATGATACAAAAGGAACAACAGAGTAAAGAAATGCAATCTATCCTAGAGATGTTTGCAGACATAAAAATAAATCAACAAAGGATAGAAGAAACGATTGGCACAAATCAAGCTAGGCTAGAGAATAAAATGGAAGAGATTAATCAACAGATAACTACATTAACTAACCAAATCTCAGAAATAAATCAGGAAGTCCAACAGAATAAAATACAAATCCAACAGCTAGATCAGAAAAGCACACAAAATAGCCAACAAATAGAAGCATTGAAACAAGAAAAGGACAAAACCCAAGAAATCTTAAAGAAATACGAAGAAGCAACATTGACAATAGAAATGGACAGAGCATCAAATATTCTGAGATTTCGTAACTGTGACAACCCCAGACCTACTGGAGTATGCCCCACTATAACTAAGCTGCCACCAACCATCCCCATAAGGAGTCACACAGACCAGGAATGGATTTTTAACAAACAAAGGAATAAGGTTTATTTAAATAACACACAGGGAAAATAAAATGATCAAGTGAATAAGATACAGTAACGTGGCTTAGTCTCAATCATACATACACCAGTTTGGTTCACACAGAACACCTTTAAATAAAGCACAGACCCTGAACCTATCAGTTCTGGCTACCTATAAAGAAACCTGAACCTATCAGGTAGGTACTGACTGACACACAGTTGTACCCTGTCTGACACACAGACTCCCACTCCAGCTTCTTCTCCAGCTTCTAAACTTCTCCACACAAGCTCCACATATATATACAGTACAGCCCCTCCTCCTGATGTCCCGCCTTCCACTCCCCATAGGATGGAACTTTCCCTCCAACCCATGACAGACAGGTAACATCAGTGCTGTATGTAACACCTCCCCTCTTTATAAGTTGTTTTGTAGGGGGAAAGCTAAAGTGCTTTTCTCCAAAAAACAACCTGGATCCAAAACATACAAAAACATTTATACAATAACATACAATACCATACTTACTCTAGGATAAACATATCAATTAGGCATTTAAACATTTACCATTTACAATACATCAAATTACCTTTATTCATACAAACCAAGCATGTTTAATAAACAGGTACATTTAACTTTTTGGTCACCAAAATATATACATAGTCCATGTTTCTTCGCCGTCTTCATTCTTCGGGTCTTCTTGACAAGGCATCAGCAACACAGTTCACTGCCCCTCTGACCACCTTCACTTCAAAGTCATAATCTTGCAGGTTTAAAGCCCACCTCGTAAGTTTACTATTGTGGGTTTTCATTGTCTTTAACCATTGCAGTGGTGAATGGTCAGTGCACAGAATAAAATGTCTTCCCCAGATGTAAGGTTTGGCCTTCTGGATCGCGTAGACTATGGCCAGGCACTCCTTTTCCACGGTTGCCAAATGTCTCTCACCTTTCTGGAGTTTCCTACTCAGGTAGGACACTGGATGCTGGTCACCATTTTCATCCTCCTGGCAAAGAACTGCTCCTACCCCGCTGTTAGACGCATCGGTGTAGATGATGAACTCCCGGTCGAAGTCTGGAGCACGCAGCACTGGATAGTTGATGAGGGCCTCCTTCAACCTCTGGAACGCCTCCTCACAGTCGCTGGTCCACGGGATGCGGTCATCAGTCTTCTTCCGCGTCAGATCGGTCAGTGGAGTCGCTATCTCGCTAAACCTCGGGATGAACTTTCTGTAGTAGCCCACCAACCCAAGAAATGATTTCACTTTTTTCTTGGTGTTGGGTCTGGGCCAATCACGAACGGCTTCTATCTTGGCCTCTAGGGGTTTGATCACTCCTCCCCCTACTATGTGACCCAAGTATTTTATTTCTGGGCTACCCAGCTGACACTTGCTCGCCTTTACTGTTAGCCCTGCTGCACTTAACCTCTGCAGCACTAACTCCAGGTGTTTCAGGTGATCTTCCCAGGTATTGCTGAAGATCCCTATATCGTCAATGTAGGCCACAGTAAAGTCACTGAGCCCTGCTAAGGTCTGGTCCATCAGCCTTTGGAATGTGGCTGGTGCATTTCTGAGACCAAAACTCAGGACTCTAAACTCATAGAGACCAAAAGGGCTGCAAAAGGCGGTCTTTTCTTGATCCCTGGGATCAATCCTTAATTGCCAATATCCCTTTACTAGGTCCAATGATGAAATGAACCGACAACCCCTATGGTTTCAATCAGGTTGTCTAGCCTGGGCATTGGGTAGGCATCCGGAGTGGTTACGCGGTTTAATTTCCGGTAATCTACACAAAACCTAATGCTCCCATCAGGCTTGTCCACTAGGACTATCGGAGAGGACCAAGGACTAGAAGAGGGGACGATTATGTTCTCCCTAAGCATCTCGTCCAGCTCCTTCCGCACCTTGTCCCTATAGGGTCCCGTTACTCGGTATGGGGATACTGCTTGCGGGGGTGCATCCCCTGTATGGATCCGATGCATCACTCCCTTCACTACCCTCGGCTTATTTGAAAACACCTTTTGATATTTGGTGAGCAGCACTTTTAGTTCTTGCTGCTGGTCTTGGGTGAGTGCAGGACTGATCTTTACCTCATCTGGGTTGTATTTTACTTCCCCTCTACCCTCCCAGAAGGGTAATTCAGCTTCCTCACTCTCAGCTGCTTTTATTGCAAATAAAACCCTCTGTTCCCCTCTGTAGTAGGGTTTTAGGGCATTCACATGTACCACCCTCCTTACTTGGTGTTCCTCCTGTTCTATAAGGTAGTTCAGGTCCGACATCTTGGAAATGACCCTGTATGGTCCTGCCCATTTGAGCTGCAGTTTGTTCTCTCTGCAGGGCCTAAGCCAAAGCACTTCCTCCCCTGGGTTAAAGTGCCTCTCCCTGGCTTTGTGGTCATACCATGTTTTTTGTCTGACCTTCTGAGCTTGCAGGTTCTCTGCTGCTAGCTCCAGGTTTCTCTTTAGGTCATTTATTAAGGTGTCTATATATGTCACAACGTCTTGTGGGTCATCCTGGGTGATCTGCTCCCAATTTTGTTTGATTAAATCGAGTGGCCCTTTCACCCTTCTCCCAAACAAAAGTTCAAACGGACTGAACCCGGTACTGGCTTGTGGCACTGATCGATAAGCAAACAAAAGGGATTGCAGCTTCTGGTCCCAATTGTTTGGATTCTCCGCCAAGTAAGCCCTAATCATGCGCATTAGAGTCCCATTGAACTTCTCCGTTAACCCATTACTTTCGGGGTGATAGGCAGTGGTTTCCTTGTGTTTAATTCCACAGATTTGCCATAACCGTTTCATGAGCTTCGATGTAAACGATGCGCCCAAATCTGTGATTATTTCTGAGGCAAATCCCATCCTGGACATATACCCCACCAAGGCATCTGCCACTGTGTTAGTTTCAATGTTAGTCAAGGGAATGGCTTCAGGGTACCTCGTGGCATGGTCCACAATTGTGAGAATGAACCTGTTCCCCCTCTTTGTGGCCTTGGGCAAAGGTCCCACAATATCCACCCCTATACATTTGAACGGAGTGTCAATCACAGGAAAAGGGCACAACTTTGCTTTGGTCCTGTCACGGTTATTCCCCTGCCTCTGACACACATCACATTGTTTACAGAACTCCTTGATCTGCTTCCCTATTTCAGGCCAGTAAAAATTCTGTGTGATTCTCTGCTGTGTTTTGTTCACCCCTAAGTGCGCAGCAAACATGTCAGAGTGCCCCCTTTGTAAGATCATGGGGCGATACTTTTCAGGTACCACTAGCTGACTTCTGATCCCATCTCCCCCTTTTGAGATATTCCTCAGGGTCTCTCTATATAAAATTCCCTTTTCCTCACGAAATCTCACTGGGGTTTCAGGTGTTAGCTGGGTGTCTGTCACCTTTTCAAAACACTTTCGGAGAGTGGCGTCTGCCTTTTGCTCTTGGCCAAATTTGCTGTCTGTGGTTAAGATTTCCACCACAGCTTCGGAACTCCCCCCACCTGCTTCCGTCTCGGGCTCTTCAGTACCCCCCTGAACTGTCCCCATGGTAGCTTGTGAACGTGTAATCACTAGCACCCTTTTCACATGTTCAGCCAGGTCATTTCCCACGAGCACGGCTGCTGGCAGAGTCGATGAAATCGCTAGCCGCCAAACTCCCCTCCAGCCTTGAAAGTTCACAGGTACCTCAGCTACTGGCAGTGAGATCACCTGTCCCTCAATCCCTGCCACCTTTATGCTCTCATTCGGGATTATATACTCCCTAGGAATAATATCTGGATGGCACAGGGTCACCTGGGAACAAGTATCCCTTAGCCCCCTATACTGATGGTCAAGTATTCCTACGTCCACCCCTGCGGTTTGAAACAACTGCGAATCTGTTCTCACTAGTAAGCAGCGCTTGACCTCCACAAGAGGACCATTTTCCCCAGCCTGATCAGCAGATGTATCTGTTCCAGATTGAGTAGCCATGGCAACAGGCTCCCTCAGTGGCAAGGAGCTTTGCTCTTTCTGGACACAGAACACAGCTTTTGGCTTGGTTCCACTCAAATCATGAGGCACATTTCCTTTTAGCTGCTTTAATTTCTCACACTCTGAGATTAGATGGCCCTTTCCTTGACAGAAATAACATTTTCTGCTGTACTTGGAGTCTTTCTCATCTGGTTTTGGTTTTCCCTCCAAAATCTGAGGTCTTGGTGGTTTCATGTCTGAGGGCTTCCCTTCAACATGGGCCCATCCCCCTTGCTGGTTTTTCCCTGGTCCCTGAGAGTACTTGCTGTAGGTTTCTTTAGGTTTACCTATCGATTTCCCCTCACCTAAGGGCTTTCTTGTTTGGGAAATAAAATCTGCGATCTCTGCCGCTTCTGCCACAGATTTTGGTTTCCTTTCCCTCACATGGAACTTTAGTTCCCCATGCAGGACTGAATAAAACTGTTCCAGTGCTATCAGGTCTTTGAGCTGCTGGAAGGTCTCTGTCCCCTCCTGCGACAGCCATTTCTCTAGCAACCTCACCAGTTGGGCCCCCACTTGGGTAAAAGTCTGCTCTGGTTTCTTTGTGAGTGACCTGAATCTTTGCCTCAGCTGTTCCGCATTTATCCCATGTCTGGCAAACACCAGTTTTTTAAACTCAGCGAAATCTTTTAGCAGTTCCTCTGGCATCTCTGCATAGACTTCTGCCAGGCTGCCACTGATTAAAGATCGCATGATGGTCATCTTCTCAGTTTCCCTTACTGAGAAGTCCACAAACGCTCTTTCCACGAGGGAAAAGATCACCTCAGGGCAATCTCCCTTGTGGTACACAGGGAATTTCTTCAGGTCAGTTGTAGACAATTGGCCCACCTCAGAATCTCTATTGTTATTATTGTTCTGGTTCATCATTTCCAATTTTCTTAACTCAAACGCCATCCTTTCTTTTTCCAGAGCAATTTTCTCTCTCTCTAATCTTTCTTCTCTTTCCATTCTCTCTCTCTCTCTCTAATTCAAATTGTCTTTGTTTCTCCCTTTCCTCCCTTCTTTCTCTCTCTAATCTTTCCTCCATTTCCCTCACCCTCAGTTCATGCTGTTGGGCTAGGAGCATTTTTCTGAGTTCTGGGTTCTGTTCTCCCGTGCTCTCATCCTGCACTGAGCCAAATTCCTCCTCAGAACCTTGGTCTACCTGGGGTTCCCTCACTTCACCCATTTCTGCCATTTGGCTTCGAGTCAAGGGCATAATCCCCCCCCCAGAACAGGCTGCTTTCAAAAGTCAAGCCTCAAAATAAAGCGACCACTTTTTTTTCTTTTGCCTCAGAAACAGCCTTCTATAGATTGCTGCTGTTCCTTCAGCACTAACTTGCAACTGTTGCCAGCCAGAATCCACCCCCCTCTGCTAGGCCTCTCAGCAGACAGGCTAGATCACTGCTACTTCACTCAGCTTTGCCTCAGCCTTTTCCCGCCAAAACCGGTTGCCTCAGAGCTCCCTAATCTAGTCCCCAATCTGAGGTTACATGTTCTTCCACTAGCCTACCTCCCCGTGAGGTAAGCCTAGAAGATTACCTACGCGCTCTCAGATTGTCCCTGACTAGACCCCCCTTGCTCTGGGCACACTGGCCAAGGCTTTGCTGTACCACTGGACAACTGGACCAGTCGTATCCCACACGCTGGCACCAATCAATGTGACAACCCCAGACCTACTGGAGTATGCCCCACTATAACTAAGCTGCCACCAACCATCCCCATAAGGAGTCACACAGACCAGGAATGGATTTTTAACAAACAAAGGAATAAGGTTTATTTAAATAACACACAGGGAAAATAAAATGATCAAGTGAATAAGATACAGTAACGTGGCTTAGTCTCAATCATACATACACCAGTTTGGTTCACACAGAACACCTTTAAATAAAGCACAGACCCTGAACCTATCAGTTCTGGCTACCTATAAAGAAACCTGAACCTATCAGGTAGGTACTGACTGACACACAGTTGTACCCTGTCTGACACACAGACTCGCACTCCAGCTTCTTCTCCAGCTTCTAAACTTCTCCACACAAGCTCCACATATATATACAGTACAGCCCCTCCTCCTGATGTCCCGCCTTCCACTCCCCATAGGATGGAACTTTCCCTCCAACCCATGACAGAAAGGTAACATCAATGCTGTATGTAACAGTAACATCCCAGAAAATAGTGATATGGATCTACTAGATCAAATGGAGGAAGCGTTAGCAGAATTTCTAGACATAGAAAAATCACAGATGAGTCGTGAAATCGCGGAGATCTTCAGAATAAACTCAGGTTTTGCGAGGAGGAACAAGTTGCTAAGAGATGTCCATATAACCTTTTTGAGGAGGAAAATTAAAGAAGACATACTGAAACGGTCAAGGGAAAGCCCATTAAAGATCCAAGGTGAAGAAATTGAAGTCTTAAAGCAGATCCCTTGGAAAATCCGAGAGATTCGAAAACAATACCTCTTCTTAACAAAAAAATTAAATGAGAAGGACATAAACTTTAGATGGATAATACCCGAAGGAATTATAGTAAACTGGCAGTCAAAAAGAGTTAGATTAGACAATTTGGATAAAGCCAAAGAATTCTATGAGAAATACATCGCTACAATAGGAAAACAAAGTGTTTCAACAGAGGTAGAAGAAGAAAGGTGTGGGACAAGACAACAAGGGAAAAGAAGGGAGATTGACTATGAAATTGAGGGAAAGAGGGAAACCAGAGCAAAAAACCCAATATATAACTGAACATGGAAACAATAACAACAATATTTTCAGTAAATATAAACGGACTAAACTCTCCAAGGAAAAGAAGGGAAACTTTTTTAAAGCTACAAAAAGAAAAAGCAGATATAATTGTTCTCCAGGAAACTCACATTAAAGAAAAAAATTGTAAATTATTAGAATATCCAAAGATAGGTAAACTGTTTTATGCCTGTGATCCCAAACAGAAGAAAAGAGGAGTCGCTATTTATGTGAAAAGCCATAAGGAAGCCAAATTTATCTATGCGGATCAAGAAGGAAGAACTTTAATGATAGAAACAGAGATCAATAATAAAAAAACACTGGTAGCTGCCATATATGCTCCTAACCAAGCCCAAGAAATATTTTACAAGAGGCTTCATAATACTCTGAGAGAAAAGAACTACCAAAATATTTGTTTAATAGGAGACTTCAACGCTATAGTGGACCCAGTAAAAGACTATAAAAAGAACCATAAAGGGAAAAAGAAAAGAAATACACTACCCAAAACATTTTCTCAAATGATAGAAGAGCTTAGATTGGAAGATACTTGGAGAAGACACAATGAAGACAAGCTACAGTATACTTTTTACTCAACTCGACATGAATCCTGGTCCAGGATCGACATAATTTGGACAACATCTGAGTTGAGGATAGGAATAGAGGAAGTAATTATACAAACAAACATATAGGCAGACCATAACCCGCTTGGTTATTGGGAAATTTTTGACCATCCTGATCTGGAAGAACATACAGCTGCAGTGTTAGGGTATATGGCACACTGTATTGACACGGTCACAGTGGATAAACGTATCCGGGTTTATCCCAATCAAAAACCTTGGATGACCGGGAAGGTTAGACGCCTGTTGTATGCTAGAAATAAGGCTTTTAAGTCTGGGGATGATCTAGACTACAGTGCAGCAAGAACGAATTTGAGGAGAGGCATTAAGCAAGCTAAGGCCGAATACAAGAGGAGAATTGAAGACTGCTTTCTCAGCAATAACATGAGGCAAGTTTGGCAGGGGGTTCAACAACTAACAAACTACAAAGCAAAAAAGGTTTCCTCAGGCGGAGGTGTGGAGGTGGCTGAGGAGTTGAACAACTTTTTTGCTCGATTCGAGATCGATCAAACTGAAACTGTTCGTTTGCCATCATTTACTCAGCAGAGTCCCCCCTTCATTGTGAATGAGCAGGATGTGAGACAGACTATGAAAGTGGTTAACTCCAGAAAAGCAGCTGGACCCGACTTAATTCCTGGTCGGGTGGTAAAAGATCAGCTAGCCGGGATATGGACTGTAATTTTTAATAGATCCCTGACACTATGCGCAGTTCCCGTCTGTCTCAAGGCTTCCATCATCGTTCCACTGCCTAAAAAGTTGCCTACAAACAGTCCGAATGACTACAGGCCGGTGGCACTAACTTCAATCTTAATGAAGTGCTTTGAGCAGTTAGTTCGGAAATATATTATCTCCTGCCTTCCTCATCCCTTTGATGGGCTTCAGTTTGCTTATAAAGAAAATAGATCAACCGAGGATGCGATCAATACTGTGCTTTATATGGCTTTATCCCACTTGGAAACACAAGGGAATTATGTAAGAATGCTGTTCGTGGACTTTAGCTCTGCTTTTAACACCATTATACCCCACAGATTAATTGACAAACTTAAAGATCTTGATTTTCCAGATTCTATCTGTCTGTGGATTTTGGATTTTTTAACAAATCGTCCACAAAGGGTTAAACTGAATGACTACATCTCTACTGACAAGATACTCAGCACTGGCACTCCACAAGGCTGTGTCCTTAGTCCACTACTGTTCTCCATTTATTCATCGGATTGCACCAATAGGATTATCAAATTTGCAGACGATACTACACTAGTAGGACTTATCTCTGGGGATGATGAGTCTGCGTATCGGGACGAGGTATTACAGCTATCCCGCTGGTGCAAAAAAAACAATCTTTTATTTAACATCCAAAAAACCAAGGAATTCATAGTGGACTATAGGAAAAAAAGAGCAGACATTCAGCCACTGTATATAGATGGAGTTTGTGTGGAACAGGTGGTTGAATGTAAGTTTCTTGGGACTATCATAACAAATGACCTGACTTGGAGTGCAAACACCGCTGTGTTAATCAGGAAGGCACAACAACGGTTGTATTTTCTAAGGATTCTTAGAAAGCAACAATTGACTGAGAGTTTGTTAATCACCTTCTATCAGAGTTCGATTGAGAGCATATTATCCTACTGTCTCTGTGTATGGTTCACGAGCTGCACAGTGGCAGAGAAAAAGGCAATTCAAAGGGTGATTAAGACGGCCCAAAACATCATTGGCTGTTCACTCCCCTCTTTGGAAGAATTGTATAAGAACAGATGTAAGAGGAAGATATCTAAAATACTGAAAGACTCCTCTCATCCGGGATATCAGCTCTTTAAACTATTACCATCAGGAAGGAGATTCAGGGTATTGAAAGCAAGGACAAGCAGATTCAAGAACAGTTTTTACCCAAGTGCAGTATTGAGTTTAAATGTGGGGCCATAGGTTTTTGGTGGATTTTAATTGCTGAGAGAAAACGGGGTATCTATATTTGGATGGTGAAAGTTGTGTATATTTTAACTTTTTTTTGTAGTGTTGTCCAGTTTTACCTTGGGGAAGAGCACCTCATTTCGTTGCACCCACTTGTGAGCGCAATGACAAATAAATTTCTTATGTCTTATGTCTTATGTCTTAAAATTACCTGGAAAGGAGAAATGAAACAAAAAGGAAGGTGGACACTCAATACAAAGGTCCTGAAAGAACAAGAATTCATAAATAACGCAAAAAAAAGAAATGAAATACTACTTCAAAGAAAATGAAACACAACAAACTTCGACACAGATGATATGGGATGCAGCAAAAGCGGTATTCCGTGGACTGGCAATATCATACATAATCAAAAGGAATAAAATAAAAAGACAGAGATACAATAATATGAAAGAAGAACACAAGAAGCTGGAACTAGAGCTACAAAACAACCCTAACAACAAATTGGTGAAAAAGGAAATGAACATCTTGAAACATAAAATGAATCTTATAGAAACAGAAGAAATGGCACAACAAATAAAGGCCGCAAAGCCTAAGATTTTTTCGAAAATGCAAACAAACCAGGATGCTGGCTAGCATATAAATTGAAGAAACAAAAAGAAAAAAGATTAATAAACAGAATAAAAGACAAAAAAGGTGTACTACAAACTCAGAAAAGCCAAATAAATAACATAATAAAGGAATTTTATACCAATCTTTATAAAGCGCGAGTAGTAGATGAGAAGAAGATAAGAAACTATTTGGAAAGAGCAAATCCCCCCAAAATACCAGATGAAATAAAAAAGATGATGAATGCCGAAGTAACAACAATGGAAATAATGGAAAGGATAAATAAGCAAAAAAATGAGAAAACTCCTGGTCCAGATGGGCTTCCCACGGAATACTATAAAACATTTCAAGAAGAATTACTGGAACCACTAAAAAAGGTGTGTAATCAAGCACTAAAAGAAGAAACGATTCCAGAAACCTGGTTGGAAACAAACATCACGCTATTACCCAAGGAAGGAACAGATCTAACTCAAATAGGGAACTACAGGCCAATTTCACTACTTAACGTAGACTATAAAATATTTGCAAGTGTCATGGCTGAAAGATTGAAAAAATATTTAGTACAATTTATACATGAAGACCAAAACGGCTTCCTCCCCAAACGACAATTAAAAAACAACATAAGAACAATAATAAATATCTTAGAATATTATGAAGAACACCCAGAAAAACAAATGGCGCTTTTATTTTTAGATGCTCAAAAAGCTTTTGACAATCTAAACTGGGAATTTATGAAAGCACAATTGGAGGTCATGGACGTTGGACAAAATTTTCTAAACATGATAAAAGCAATTTATACAAAGCAAATAGCAAAAATAATTGTAAATGGAGAAGGAACAGACAAAATCGAAATCACTAAAGGTACACGACAAGGGTGCCCACTCTCCCCTCTACTCTTTATTCTTTCATTGGAAATACTAAATAGAGAAGTAAGAAAAAATGAAGAAATACAAGGAACAAAGATTAAAGATGAAACATACAAACTCCAAGCATTTGCAGATGATTTGGTCTTTATTCTGGAAAATCCAGTGGAAACAGCCCCAAATTTACTTCAGCAAATAAAGGAATACGGCCATGTAGCTGGACTAGAAATAAACCAAGAAAAAACAACATTCATAACCAAAAATCTAACTCAGGAACAAAAGACTCAACATACATCCAAGACAGGAATTCAAATAGCCAAGAAAGTAAAATATTTAGGAATAAACTTGACTGCTAGAGGGTCCTCATTAAAGGAAGACAATTATGGGAAACTCCTGGAACATATAAAACAAGAGCTGACAAGATGGGAGAAATTACAATTATCCTTTCTAAGTAAAATTGCAACGATCAAAATGAACATCCTCCCAAAAGTAATTTTCCTCTTTCAAAATCTACCAATTAAATTAGAGCAGAAATTTTTTCAAGAGCTAAATACTTTAGTTACAAAATTTATAAGGCAAAGGAAGAAGCCCAGAATTAAACTTAAACTGTTACAAGATGCAAAAGAAAGAGGGGGATTTGGTCTACCAAATTGGAATTTATATTATCAAGCGAGTGCTCTGAATTGGATTAAGGAGTGGATAAAATTAAAAAGCAAAAGAATACTATATTTAGAAGGACATGAACTTCAGGCGGGCTGGCATGCCTTCCTATGGTATGGGAAAGCAAAAACTCATAAATGCTTTGAGAGAAATATAATAAGAAATTCTCTGCTAAAAGTCTGGGAAAAAATTAAATGTAAAATGTATATGAAAACTCCTAGGTGGATCTCACCGATGGAAGCATTCACGCACCCAAACCTATTGAAATTTGAGAAAATAATGACATATAACGAGCTCCTAAATAAGGAAGGACTGTTAAAGACAAAAGATCAACTAGAGAGTCAAGGATTGACTTTTTCATGGTGGCCCCAACTACAACTGCAATCGATCTATAATCAGGATAAAAAAACAGGAGGATTTTATAGCGAATACACAGCACTTGATAAAATATTACTCACTACAGAAAAACAACAAACTCAAAAAGCATATAAGTTTTTATTGCAATGGGACACTCAAGATGAGGAGGTTAAGGAAACAATGGTAAAATGGTCAAAAAATTTTGGATATAGTATTGAACTTGAGAAATGGCAACAAATGTGGACTAAAAATCTTAAATTAACATTAGCAATGTCATCTAAGGAAAAATTGTATAAAATGTTTTATAGATGGCATCTCCCTCCATCCAGACTTGCAAAAATCTCTGCCAATATTTCGAATAAGTGCTGGAAATGTAAAAACCAAGAAGGAACCTATTACCACACATGGTGGACATGTGATACTGCAAAGAAATATTGGGTCAAACTGTATACATGGATCAAACAAATGACTAAACAAGAAAAACAATTTAAACCAGAAACTTTTTTATTGGGACTAATACCAAATAATATAAATAAGCAAAGTTATTACTTAATATCACATGTCCTTACAGCTGCTAGATTAGCATGGGCACAAGTATGGAAGGAGGGAGACCCACCAAAAGACGAAGTAATTATCAAAAAAATATTAGAGTGCGCTGAAATGGATAGACTTACAAAGAGACTAAAAGGGTAAGAAAAGTCAACTTACTATGAAAGCTGGAATATGTTCTACGAATGGTGGAAAGCAAAAACTTTGTAATAAATAGAAAATGACCAAAAGGAATAATGAGGAGAAGACACTGCTGAAAGAAATGTGTTATTATACAAAAGGCTTGTAGGCTAAGCTCTACAGTATGTATCGTTTGTAGATAGAGATTTAGGCATATGTGTGTATATATATGTCTATGTTTGGATATGTGTATATAAAGTAAAAAATAAAAAAAATGGGGAAAAAAAGAAAACCTGTATTGCTGAATTAGCTGTGCTATCAGGTTTGGTCACAAGAGGCTGCTGTTGCATCAAAGTTCCCTCGGGAATACTCTGCATAGCCTCAGAAACAGTATCAGCATTCTCACCACTTCCTTGGAAAATAGGCTGTTGAAAATAAGTATGGTCCCAAACCTCTGCTTTTCTTTCCAAAGATCTTTCTGAGAAGTTTAACTGTGGTACTGGGTCAAAGTTTCCAGACATGATTTCAGTCTCTGGAGAAACATCAGTACTTTGTAATCCCAAAAAGTTAGCACTTCCCCCTTCATTGGTTGTGTTAGAAACAGTCCCACAACCCGACAGGTTTAAATGCAATTTCTTATCTTGAACCAAGCTTACAGAATTATCACCACATTCACTTGTACTATTGAAACAATGTGAAAGCCCATGCTGCAAGGTTTCTGTACAATTAACTCCTCCTGTAGCATTACTCAGCGTCTCTGGTAAAGGTACTTTATCTCCTTCGGTCTGCTTTGATGTGCTCTCTCCTGTTCCAATTAGTTCCCGCTTATGGAGTATTGCTTCCTTGCTAAGCTGCCAGGATGTCCAAGGAATACCCTCCAACTTCACAGTATCCAATTCCACTGTTCTCTCTGGGCTGAGAGAAGGGGGGTTGTTTGAGATCTGACATGCATCAAGATCTGCTGACACAAGTCCTAGCAAAGAATTAAGCTGAGTCTCCATTACATCATCCTGCTGGTATCTTTCTCCCCCTTGAACTTCTCCTGACCCCGCTGTTACTGGTTGTGTTACTGGTTGTTTAGTCCCCGGGAGGTCTGCAAATTGATTTTTTTGTACTGCTGTTGCTTCTAAGCTGATGTGAGGGCTCTCAGTCACAGCAATTGCTTGACTGCTTTGGAAAATCCCTTGCTCTCCCTCTTCTGGCAAACCCATAGTCTCATCATGAATTATTCCAGAGCTTCTCACCTGTCCTGGGTTTTGACGAAGAGCTGAGGGTTGTGCTGAGCTGCATTCCAGTGCACTGAAGTTCTCTGGAGCACTGCAGTTTTCCCTTGCGTCGTCTGATGCTAGTTCCTCCACAGAAACAGCTCAGTGAAGCGATGGCTCTTTCTCCTGCATTCCTTCCTCTGCACGCCACTCGGGGGCCTGTAGTTCCTCTGTTTGGATGGATGATAAATTGCTGTCTCCTCTGGAATGCTCATTAGAATTCCACTGGGCCTCATTAACCCTTTCCACGCAAGCATTTTGCATACTAGGGTCATTTGACTGGATCGTCCCGTTGCAGTAATCCTCAAATGAACCCTGCTGAGCTTGGAAAAACCTTTGCATCAAGCCAGGTTCTGTGCTTAAAAGACGTTTTAAAAGTAAGTTTTCCCGGTACAGTTGTTCTATAAGCGAATGTGTTTCCCGAATTTTCTGCTTAGCTTGCTTGAAAAATCCCGAAGACACTTCCAAGATTCTGTCCACGGCTGCCGACTGTTCTTCTTGCTCCCCCATGTTCTGCTGGCAATCTAGCCTAAGCTAGGTCAGCAATAAAACAAAACCAAACTCCAAGGAAAAATAAAAAAACATTAAAAATCTCCTCTGCACCTTTGACCAACTACTGTCACTCTGCTATCCTAAGATATGTGAGAGGACAGACAGCTGCCAAAACCAAATTAAAATTAAAAATCTTCTCTGCACCTTTGACCAACTGCTGTCACTCTGCTATCCTAAGATAGGCGAGAGGACAGACAGCTGCCAAACCAAAATAAAATTAAAATCTTTTCTGCACCTTTGACCAACTGCTGTCACTCTGCTATCCTAAGATAGGCGAGAGGACAGACAGCTGCCAAACCAAAATACTGAAAAATCCAAAAGGAAGAGAAAAGAAAAACTGTGACCACTCTGTGAACCCTAAAGTTACAGAGATGATCAATGACTGAGCTGGGTGCAGATAGATACCACTAGGGCCAGGTCATCCCGACAGATGCTGAGATCATAGGGCATGACGCTAGGCCAAGCCAGATGCAGCTAGGTACTCCTGACAGATCCTAAGATCGTAGTGGGAGACCCAGAGCTAAGCTGGATAGGAACAGGGCCAGGTCCTCCGGCAAATCCTAAGATTATAGGAGTACGCTTAGGCCAAAACAAGCTGGATGCAAGTCTGGGTGCTATTAAAGACTGCAACAGGCAGGGTCATCCCTAACAGATCCTAAAATCCTGGGCATGACCTGAGACAGCACTGAATGCAAGCACTCCAAAAATTAAGGACATGCATCTTAGAATTACTTCACTACAACGTTGTAACAACCTGCACATGCCTACTGATTAAATCCAATTGTTTCCTAACAGTTTGCTTGTCCCACTGGGAATCTCTTTCTTACAAGAGCACCCTAGATTCTAACACACATTACCACAGCCTGAAGATTTAACACCTCTCACCACAGCCTTTAGATCTAATTGCTGGTAAACAGCGTTTCCTAGGAAGCTACTGTTCACACTCAGGGATGCACCTAGCTCCTTAAAGCATCAGTGTCCCACTGCAATCAAAACTTAGCTTGTGGATCAGAGTCACTCAAGCTGCCAGATAGAACAAAGATTGGTCATCCTGAGGTACTACAAAACCGAGCACGTGGTCCATCACGCAGCTGCCACCATGTCAGCTAACACGGGTTCAAAAACACACGTGTAAGTCTGGACAGAGAGCAATCAGGAGTTTGCACATGCTAATAATAATAATAATAATAATAATTTATTGTCATTGTAAGTATATACACATACAACGAAAATTCACAAAATGGGCTGAGTGAATCCAACTCAGCTAGCCATGCTACAACACTCCCTCTTACAGGTCTGCCCACATAAGAACACCCTTGTACTCTCAGATATTATTATGAAAAGGTCAAGTGGGCTTTGTAGTCCTTAGACTTAACTTGCACCACTGACAGGACTCCTAAAGTAAGCTAGGCCGAGGCAGTACTCTCAGATGACCCTATGACAAGTGTACTGTTCAGGAAACCAATTGATTTTTATAATCTTTATTTTATTAAAGAATAAGCATGTTTCTAAGTATCAAATCCAAATTAAACCAAAGCAAATAAACTAGCATTGTGCTGGTTAGTTACAAAGATGTAGTGAGGCAAAGAAAACATGAAAAATAGAAAAGTGTTCAAAAACCTTACTGTCACATACAGCACTGATGGTACCTGTCTGTCATGGGTTTGGAGGGAAAGTTCCATCCTATGGGGAGTGGAAGGCGGGACATCAGGGGGGAGGAGGTGTACTGTATATATTTGGGGGGAGTCCATCGTAGGGGAGCTGATGTGGAGAAGTGGAGTTGGAGTCTGTGGGTCAGACTGTGGGTCAGACTGGGTACAACTGTTCGTCAGATAGTACATACCTGATAAGTTCAGGTTTCTATCTAGGTAGCTAGAACTGATAGGTTCAGGGTCTGTGTGTTACCTTAAAGTGTTCCGTGGGAACCAATCTGTTGTATGTGTATGATTGGGACTATACCAAGTTCCAGTATCCTATTTACCTGGTCCTTTTATTTACCCTGTTTGTTGTTTCAATAAACCTTGTTCTTTTGTTTATTAAAATCCATTCCTGGTCTGGGTGACTTGATAGAGCGAATGGTTGGTGGCAGCATAACTACAGGGTGGGATACTCCAGTAGGTCTGGGGTTGCTACACCAGTTGGGCCCCCACTTGGGTAAAAGTCTGCTCTGGTTTTTTTGTGAGAGACCTGAATTTTTGCCTCAGCTGTTCAGCATTTATCCCATGCCGGGCAAACACCAATTTTTTAAACTCAGCGAAGTCCTTCAGCAGTTCCACTGGCATCTCTGCATAGACTTCTGCCAGGCTGCTACTGATTAAAGATCGCATAATAGTCATCTTCTCAGTTTCCCTTACTGAGAAGTCCACAAACGCTCTTTCCACGAGGGAAAAGAACACCTCAGGGCAATCTCCCTTGTTGTACACAGGGAATTTCTTCAGGTCAGTTTTAGACAGGCTGCCTTCCCCATTCCCTGGGTTCCCCTCATTATTATTGTTATTCCTATTTCTACTCATTATTTCCAGCTTCTTCAGCTCAAACGCCATTCTTTCTAACTCAAATTGTCTTTGTTTCTCCCTTTCCCTTTCCTCCATTTCCCTCACCCTCAGTTCATGCTGTTGGGCTAGGAGCATTTTTCTGAGTTCTGAGGTCAGTTCTCCCGTGCTCTCATCCTGCACTGAGCCAAATTCCTCCTCAGAACCTTGGTCTCCCTGTGGTTCTCTCACTTCCCCCATTTCTGCCATTTGGCTTCGAGTCAAGGGCATAATCCCCCCAGAACAGGCTGCCTTCAAAAGTCACGCCTCAAAATAAAACGACGACTTTTTTCCTTTTGCCTCAGAAACAGCCTTCTATAGACTGCTGCTGTTCCTCCAGCACCAACTTGCAACTGTTGCCAGGTAGAATCCACCCCCTCTGCTAGGCCTCTCAGCAGACAGGCTAGATCACTGTTACTTCATGCAGCTTTGCCTCAGCCCTTTCCCACCACACGGGTTGCCTCAGAGCTCCCTAATCTAGTCCCCCAATCTGAGTTTGCACGTTCTTCCACTAGCCTACCTCCCCGTGAGGTAAGCCTAGAAGATTACCTACGCGCCCTCAGATTTTCCCTGACTAGACCCCCCTGGCTCTGGGCACACTTGCCAAGGCTTTGCTGGACCACTGGACAACTGGACCAGTCATATCCCACCGCTGGACACCAATCAATGTAACAACCCCAGACCTACTGGAGTATCCCACCCTGTAGTTATGCTGCCACCAACCATTCCCTATAAGAAGTCACAGAGACCAGGAATGGATTTTACTAAACAAAAGAACAAGGTTTATTGAAATAACAAACAGGGTAAATAAAAGGACCAGGTAAATAGGATACTGGAACTTGGTATAGTCCCAATCATACACATACAACAGATTGGTTCCCACGGAACACTTTAAGGTAACGCACAGACCCTGAACCTATCAGTTCTGGCTACCTAGATAGAAACCTGAACCTATCAGGTATGTACTATCTGACGAACAGTTGTACCCAGTCTGACCCACAGACTCCAACTGCACTTCTCCACGTCAGCCCTCCTACGATGGACTTCCCCCAAATATATATACAGTACAGCTCCTCCCCCCTGATGTCCCGCCTTCCACTCCCCATAGGATGGAACTTCCCCTCCAAACCCATGACAGACAGGTACCATCAGTGCTGTGTGTGACACCTCCCCCCTTTATAAGTTGTTTTGTGGGGGAAAAGCTAAAGTGCTTTTCTCCAAAAAAAAACAACCAGGATCAAAACACATAAACAGTTATACATTATAATACAATCCCATAACCCATACTTATTCACTCTAGGTCAAACATATCACTTATGCATTTAAACATTAATATTTGCAATACATTAAGTTACCTTTATTAATACAAACCAAGCCTGTTCAATAAACAGGTACATTTAACTTTTGGTCACCAAAATATACACAGTCCATGGTTTCTTTGCTGTCTTCACTCGTCGGGTCTTCTTGACAATGCGTCAGCAACACCGTTCATTGACCCTCTGACCACCTTCACTTCAAAGTCAAAATCTTGCAGGTTTAAAGCCCACCTCATAAGTTTACTATTATGGGTTTTCATTGTCTTTAACCACTGCAGTGGTGAGTGGTCAGTGCACAGAACAAAATGTCTTCCCCAGATGTAAGGTTTGGCCTTCTGAATTGCGTATACTATGGCCAGGCACTCCTTTTCCACGGTTGCCAAATGTCTCTCACCTTTCTGGAGTTTCCTACTCAGGTAGGACACTGGATACTGGTCACCATTTTCATCCTCCTGGCAAAGAACTGCTCCTACCCCGCTGTTAGACGCATCGATGTAGATGATGAATTCCCGGTCGAAGTCGGGAGCCCGCAGCACTGGATAATGGATGAGCGCCTCCTTCAACCTCTGGAACGCCTCCTCACAGTCGCTGGTCCACTGGATGTGGTCATCAGTCTTCTTCCGCGTCAGATCGGTCAGCGGAGTCGCCACCTCGCTAAACCTTGGGTTAGTTACAAAGATGTAGTGAGGCAAAGAAAACATGAAAAATAGAAAAGTGTTCAAAAACCTTACAAAAACACAAAAAGCCATTAAAAAGAATAAAAACAGTTCCAGTCCAGTATTTCATTAGTAAAAACAAAATAATCCAAGTAGGTTATAAAAAGGCTATAGTCCGCAGTGATCCTGTAGAATAAAAATCCCTAAACAAAAGTAACAATCCATTATATGTCCCATAGTCCTTAGAAAAATAAAAATCCAGTAAATGTACCATAGTCCTTACAAAATTACAAGAGCATAGTCCATATGGAGTATTCCAAGAAAAGAAGTCCATAAAGAAATAATCCTTTAGGAAAAAGTCCATAAGTCCATAGTAATCCAGTATAGCATAGGAATCAGTCCATGTAGGTAGGCCACAAGTCCGTCTCGAGAGACATTAGGGTGAGTCCCAAATGGCTGAAAAGTAGGTCACGAATGACTGAAGGGTCGGTCTTGAAAGACAATGTCCATAGGCAAAAAGTTCCTTTTTCAAGAGTAACTGGCAAGGGCTTATCGCACCTTCCCACGATGTCATCCAATCAGAGTTCGTTACTAGGCAAACAGTCTTGTTGCATCACATGACTTCTTTCCCATAAACACCAGATGTTATTTGGGTTTACTGTGGTTTCGCAGAAAGTCACAACAATTCCCATCTAATCACACCGAGTCCTTCTATCAGAATAACATTCTCTCTGCTTGCCTAGAAAACAACTTGTCAGCATAGCGAAGATACTTTATACAAAGAAACAAGATGGAATCTCTCTGGCTCATTTCTTAATTACAAAACCCATATGCCTTAAAAAATTTTAACTCAAAAACCTGTCACATCACAACTCCTTGAAAATCTCATTATTATCTTCTTCATATAGTACCATTCCATTCTCAACTTTTTTTCTTTCTGGTTTACCCATTGTTATTTTATCACATTATATTATAGCCTGCTCATATCAGACAATCTCCATTTACATTGAATAATATTTTACATTAAGTATATTAGCTTTTGCTCTCTTGATTTTCTTCATATAGTACAATTCCATTCTCAACTGCAGATCCCCTAGTCTTCCTTTGTTGTTTTGGAAATGCTCCCTGTTTTTCTTTTTCCTGTTTTTCTTCATCCTGTTGTTGTTCCTGTTCATCTTGATCTTCTTGTTCTTCTTGTTCTTCTTCCTCTTTGTCGCTCTCAATCAAATCTCGCTCCATTGTTTCCTCTTCCTCCAATTCCAGACTTGGCCCTGGTCTCTCCAACAAATTCATTTGCTCCTCCCATTGTTATTTTTTGTTAATATTCCTGAGTCCTTTAAGAAGTCCAAAGCCATTGGAACTGATGTAACTTTATTAAATTTTCCATCATGATGCACCTTTAGAAACACTGGGGACCCGCAGCTGTATTTCACACTTCCCCCCCCCGAAGGATAGATGTGATGACCCTCATTTTTCTTCTAAATTGCATCGTTTCATGGCAATAATCATTATATACCTGCATAGAATGATGTTCAAATACTAAGCTCCCTGGGTTCCCTTGTAGAACTTTCATAAGTTCCTCTTTTTTCCTAAGGCTTGAAAATCTGATCAAAATGTGACAAGGTTGACCTTTGCGTCTTGAACCAACTCTGTGTATTTTATCCAGATTGTAAACAGTCCAGTCTATTTTTGGTGCTGTCTTTTTCAGGCAGGCCAGTGCTATTTCCATTAAATCCTTCTCTTTAGAGCCCAAATCTGGAATTCCCTTTAGTCTAATATTATTACGCCAATTATAATACTGTGTTAAAATCATCATCTGCTGCAGATCTGTTGTAGCCAATTCATTTTCCAGTAGTCTAGCAGAATTTTGATTTGCTTGAGTTTGCAACTGTTGAGGATGTTGATCAGTTTGCTTAAAATGAGAGTCGAATTTCTTATTGTTCTTTATAGTGTTCTTAATTGTTCTTAATATCCTTTCCCATGACTTTTTTGATTCACTTGCAAAATATTTTCATTCACCTTTGTAATTGTTTCCAACACCAACTTCATCTCTGACTTATCACATTTTTGAGCCATTCCTGTTCCCTGTTTCTGCTGCCACTTTTGACAATCTCTCCAAATGTGTATCTGAGGGTTTACTTCTTGATTGTGCTGAATAATCCCTTTTCTTTAATACTTTACTCTCTTGCTGTTCAGACCTTGATTTCCTCATATATTTCAGTAAGAATTCAGTAATTTCCTGGACTTTTAACTGCTATTTTTACTGTTGCCAGCAGATGGAGCTTACTAGTCGTGTTCGAAAGTTAAAGGTTTAACTTTCGTTTCTCTTCTTCTCTTCTGGATATGTAACGAAAGTGAAACTTAGTAAAAGTTTATTTTTCAGTCTTTTCAGTGTATTTTCAAAGTACCAAATACATAAGTTATTTCTCAGACTGCTAAATTCTTTCTATTTTCTTATTTCACTCCATTCCTTCTTCTCTGTTGGATTCTTTTTTTTCACTCCTGGCAGCTCTCTAAATTCAACTCCCAGCTTAAGCTCAAGATAGTTCCCCCGGCAACTCGATAAAAGTTTTCAGCTGGTGCTTTCAAAAACACAGCCAATTCATTTAAGCAGTTTAAAAAGCCTTCTTGCAAGCCATGGTGGGAAATCTCATCCGCAGGGTCCCCCACTGAGATAGCTGTTTCCTCTTCCTCCCACAGCTGCAGCTTCCCTTGTTGTTTTATTGTTGTTTTAGAAGAAACAAACTGCTTTTAAATTCCTCTCCGTTGCCACAAGGATATCACAAAGTTTAGAAAGTCACTTACATATCAGTGAGCTTGTTCTTTTTGCTGCCTCATGTTATTTTGAAGTGAGAGCCTTGGGATTCTCAAGCAGTGGCCATCAAGATCCAGGACACCCCCCCTGATTCAATACTTTCAAAGTGAATGCTTCTATTGGTGCTACCCATATTGAAATTTTCTTATAAGTTTGTGTTTGAATTTTTTTCCATACTAAGCAGAGAGCCTTCCTCAGAATATGTTCTGTAAAATGTGATTGTTCTTTATATTTCCCATACTCCACATACACATGCCAACCTATTTTTAGATCATGACACTCCAATTTCAATAATCTTTGATTTTATAGTGTTATCCATTCTTTTATCCAGATCATGGCACATGCCTTATTCGGTAGTCCTAAACCACCTCTTTCTTTTAAGTCTTGCAATATTCTAAGTTTTATTCTTGGTTTCTTGATCTTCCATACAGTTTTCTAAGTCAGGCTGTCCAGTTCCTTGTAGTATTTATAATTTAATAACATTGGTAAGTTTTGAAATAGAAATAACAGTTTTGGTAATATCATCATTTTTATTGTTGAAATTCTTCCCATCATGGAAGTTTGTAGCTTATTCCATTCTTCCAGGTTTTTCTGAATTTCCTTCTGTGTTGTAAGATAATTTTCTTTCATCAAATTTCTTGGGTTTTTTGTAATGGTAACTCCCAGATATTTCATTTCCTGTACTTCCTCAAAATTAGTTTCATTGCTAGTCTTTCCACATCTTTCTTTATGTTCTTAGTCATGAATTTTGTTTTTTGATAGTTTATTTTAAGACCTGCAACAGCTCTGAATTCTTCTATAGTTCTCATTAATTCTTACAAACTGTCCAGAGCATTTTCTAGTATTATCGCTAAATCATAAGCTTGCAACTTAAATTCTTCTCCCCTGATTCTGAGCCCCTTAATTTCAGCATTCCCTCTTAAATATAGCCAAAACAATAATAACAATAGATTCAGATTTTAAACAGAACATTCACTTTCAATCCTGCTCACCCCCAAGTCTGTCAGAAGGAAGAGAGCACATGGAAGTTTTTGACTGATTTCTTTAGGTATAAAGAACTGTAGTTCGTCTCTCAGACTCTTCCTACAAGACATTATATTCTTATATCCCATTTTGAATATCTTTAAAGGTGCTGGAGAGAGTCTTGAGTTGATTGCCAGCTCTCCCAGTTATGAAGAATTTGGTTTCCTTTTTCCTAGGTAAAGGTAAAGGTTCCCCTAGACATTTTTAGTCCAGTCGTGTCCGACTCTAGGGGGCAGCGCGGATTCTCTGCTGCACTATAGTGGCCAAGGTGGGACAAAGCAGCTTTTAGTTTTATACTTTGGTGCTATGAGGACCTCTAGTGTAACTTGGGACAAACAATGACTGAGTTTTTAAAATTTGGAATATGCTACTGCTCTTTGATGACCAATTTAAGATGAGATAGTAATTGAGCTTTTTATTTCAGATATACGTAAGCAAGTTGAGGAGCTTTATCAAGCAGATTTATTTGAGCTGTGATAATTATTCTTAAAGGTAAAACATTTGATAGAATGGGGATATAGTGCAAAGGAGAGACAATATAATTGTCTCTTTTTATTTTTATAAACTGATAAAAGAAGAATTATGGCAACCAGATCAAAAAAAGGATGAGTCTCCTGGGCAGACCTCAGGAGCGGCTAAACTTATAAATCAAGATCCTTTTAAAAATGCAATGCAGGGTATGCAAACCAACATCATTAGACAAATCTCAGAGCGATGCAAGAACTAAAATCAGACCTCAGAGCTGGAATTGAAAGCAATAACCAGAATATTGACACCTTCACACAGGCAGTTGATAAAGTTAAAAAAAGATTAACAAAAGCAGAACAAGAAATACAAAATATTAAAGAAGAAAAAGAGAAGGATCAACAATGTCTGGAGATAGATAAACCCTGGAGATAGATAAAACCTCATATTTTTTTAGAATTCAAAATGTGGCACAAATGGAATAAGAAGATTTACTGAAACTGATTTCAGAAGAATTGGCCATGCAAACAGGAATAGCGCAAGAAGAACTGAAACAATCAATAGAGAGAATTTATCGAGTGTGAAATCCTTTCACAAGAAGGAATAAGCTACCGAAGGAGATTCACATAAAATTCTTAAGAAGATTAGGAAAAGAGAAAATATTGAAAGTCAACAGATAAAAGGATTTGACAATCAGAGGGATTAAGATTAATGTTTTGAAACAGGTGCCTTGGCACATGCAAAAAAGAGTCAAGAATATTGTTTATTTACTAAAATATAAATAGACAGGAAAATTCCGTTCACATATCAAAAACCTGAAGGACTTTCCTCAACTAAAAGACAAGAAGATATAATCTGAACAGCAAAATGAAGGCTAGGAACTTTATGAAATAAATGAAACATAAACTGAAGCTGACAGAAGAAGATCTATAGTTTTCAATCAGGAATTAGAAGAGGAACAAGAAGAAGTAGAACCTAAAAGACAAAGAACTACACCTCTACCAAAAAGAACTAGAGGCAAAGAAGCAGAGGATAAAACTGGTAGTAAAAGCCATGCAAATGGCCAAATCAAATTACTATCAGTGAATGTCAAAGGGTTGAATTCACCACAGAAAGGAAGAAAAATGTTTAACAAACTTTTAAAACCAAAGTTGAAATCGATCACATTCCTAGGGGATTCAACAGGCTAAACTCCAACAAGCCAGTCCAATATCAGAAGTCCGGAAGATGCGAAAGAGATGTCAAATTGTCAAAGCCAAAAGACAAACCATAGTCAGAAGTCAGAGTACAAAAGCCAAGGGTCAAGAGAGCAAGGTCCAAGATGAGCAGGAGCATGAATGGAAGACAGAGATTTATTGCTTCCAAGCCTCTGGGTGCAGATTATATAGCAGCAACAGTCATCTAATTCCCAGAAAACACTCCATCCTGCAAAAATTCAGGGCTGGTCAAAGAGATGTTCATGTCATGAGTCTCTGCCAAAGCTTATACCTGACACTGGCTAGTGGAGAAGGAGAATCTGGAGATGATTAAGTTGTCTGTGATTCTAGTTGCCCAACATTTTCCTTCCTTCCTTCCTTCCTTCCTTCCTTCCTTCCTTCCTTCCTTCCTTCCTTCCTTCCTTCCTTCCTTCCTTCCTTCCTTCCTTCCTTCCTTCCTTCCTTCCTTCCTTCCTTCCTTCCTTCCTTCCTTCATATTATTACTAACCCTACATTCTTACCCTATCCATACCCATACCCCTATCCCTTCAAATTGCCCTAGCCCTAGCCCTAAGCCTAAACTGAACCTTTCTATCACTCCTATCCACCCTTCTTACCATGCATTTGTTCATCCATCTTTCTTTCTTTCTTTCTTTCTTTCTTTCTTCCTTCCTTCCTTCCTTCCTTCCTTCCTTCCTTCCTTCCTTCCTTCCTTCCTTCCTTCCTTCCTTCCTTCCTTCCTTCCTTCCTTCCTTCCTTCCTTCCTTCCTTCCTTCCTTCCTTCCTTCCTTTCCTTTTTGGTTCCTTACTTCATTCATTTTTCCATCCTTCATTCCTTTTTTATTTTGTTTTTTCCTACATTCTTCTCTTCTTCCTTCCTTCCTTCCTTCCTTCCTTCCTTCCTTCCTTCCTTCCTTCCTTCCTTCCTTCCTTCCTTCCTTCCTTCCTTCCTTCCTTCCTTCCTTCCTTCCTTCCTTTCTTTCTTTCAAATTTCAAACTTTCAAACTTTCTTTCCTTCCTTCCTTCCTTCCTTCCTTCCTTCCTTCCTTCCTTCCTTCCTTCCTTCCTTCCTTTCTTACTTTCTTACTTTCTTACTTACCTTCCTTCCTTTCTTTCATTTTTCCTTCCTTCCTTCCTCCTTCCATTTTTCTATCTTTCTTTCCTACATTCTTCCTTCCTTCCTTCCTTCCTTCCTTCCTTCCTTTTTCTTCTTTCTTTCTTTCTTTCTTTCTTTCTTTCTTTCTTTCTTTCTTTCTTTCTTTCTTTCTTTCTTTCTTTCTTGCTTTCCTTCCTTCCTTCCTTCCTTCCTTCCTTCCAATTTTCTATCATCCTTCCTTCCTTCCTTCCTTCCTTCCTTCCTTCCTTCCTTCCTTCCTTCCTTCCTTCCTTCCTTCCTTCCTTCCTTCCTTCCTTCACATATTTCTTTCTTTCATTCTTCCTTCCTTCCTTCCTTTTTTCTTTCTTTCTTTCCTACATTCTTCTCTTCTTCCTTCCTTCCTTCCTTCCTTCCTTCCTTCCTTCCTTCCTTCCTTCCTTCCTTCCTTCCTTCCTTCCTTCCTTCCTTCCTTCCTTCCTTCCTAAACCTACACCCTTCCCCTACCCCTGCCCTTCCCCTTCCCCTAGCCATTAAGCCCTAGCCCTAAGCCTAAACTGAACCTTCCTTCCGTCTGTTCTTCTTTAAATTCGTTCGTTCGTCCGTCTGTCCTTCCTTCCTTCCTTCCTTCTTTCTTTCCTTCCTTCCTTCTTTTCTTTCCTCATTCCTTCTTTCGTTCCATCCC